>NC_135363.1:6507500-7827500 GCF_051622035.1 Arctopsyche grandis | reverse complement strand
AATTTTTTGCAGTATTTTATAATCAAATTGGCGAAGACGCTGAATAACTTGAGATAAGCGAGAGAGATGGGAGACGAGATGCCAATTTTATAGAAACCATTTAATAATAATTTAAACAACTTTATCTTTATCTGATAGCACTTATTACGATTTGGTTGGTCTGTATTGCTAGTGAATTTATCAATTTAAATTGCCACATTTGATACTGAAAACAAACAAATTCCAGACAACCTAAACCACACTACGCCATTTTCATTGATTTTGAATGTAATATTATGCAATTCAATTGCATGTATATGTATTTAAAATGCGTGTACACATATCGGAATATAATGCCTCCCCTTTTACATACATACCTGGAATGCCTAACAGGTAAACCCAATGCGCCTTTCTAGATAATTAATTACAAACATTGCACCTTTTTTTTATTACATAAATCGCTGTATTTCAAGAGGCTGAAGAACACGAAATCAACAATTATTTAATGAATTAATTTATCCATAGAGACATCTATGGATTTAGACTTGTACATAATATTTACATATTGTACATAAATCAAATTCAGATATTTATGACAAAGAGGGTAGGATTTTTTCTGTCAATTTGATGGAAGAACCATTTCAACAATGCAATCAGATAAATTGGGCAACTCTGATAGGAAACGATCGATTTGAAGTCACAAATGTCCAAGTCTGACCAGCAGTATGAAATTATTTTACATAGATATATACCAGGAACGCTTAAAAGGTAAACCCCAATGCGCAATTAATTACAAATATTGCAACATTTTTTATTATATAAATCGCTGTATTTTGTAGCATTTTTTTAACTGACTGAAGAGCACGAAATTAACAAATAACACTGTTCGACAAATGACGACTTTTTTTTGGTTCAGAGACGATATATAACTTTTCTTATAGATCTATGCCCAGTGAACACAAATCTAGTAATAAAAAGTGTTGATTGGCTCGAGATTCGGAGATATATGTGTTTTTTAAATCGCGCGATTTTTCTATATCTTGGTGTTGTTCGGTCGATTTCTCAAAATATGTTAATTTCCTGTTCAAAATGAATATTGAAATATATAGTCGGGTATTTTATCTTTCATTTGTAGTACTTTTCAGTTTTCAAATCTCTCTAAGTAGTCGTCCAGTTCAAATCAAAAGTCAAAATTACGTATTTTCACTTAGGATTTTTTCCCACTATTAATACTATATTATATTGAGTATTTTCTATTGAAACATGTTTATTAAGATAGTGTTCTGGCCACACTATTTTTTGTTTTCGTTTAAAAGGGTTAATTGGATGTGTGCTGAATTTTAAATCTGTAAATTTACGAGCAAAAAATTCGTATTAGTAGTGCTCTACACTGATGAAATCAGATAAATTGGCAAACTCTGATAGAAAACGATCGACTTGGAGTCACAAATATCTGACCAACAGCATTAAAGATTAGCACGGTATCGAACCCGCTAACCTCTCAGTGCTAAATATAAACGCAAACACCGAGCCATACTGTTGGCTAGGTATTATGTACAAACGTATTACATAATCATCTTGGTGTATTGCAATGTTTCAAGCCTTGAACAATTTTAGTCTTACACACTTATAACCAATTCACTCCTAGAAAGCAATATACAAATTTTCCACACATAGAACATAAACCAACCACCAAAAGAAATTTGAATACAAATTTGAATACAACATCTCCCTTCAACGGAAACCGTGTAAACCTCCAAGGATACGTACTTCAACTTGCCATAATTCGACCGCTTCACGATACGACCGACTCACATTTCACACGGAAAACTTCACCCTCATTCTGCACGGAAAATTACAAGGGCAATCGTCTCGCGGAAAATTCCCAAACACGCCGAGAACGAGAGATCATCGGCCACATTTGACCAAATTGCACACGGGCTTTCATATTTTTTCATACATGTACAATATACAATTTTTTTTTTGCGGGATGGTGATTACGCTCCGGATACATATTTATGTGGGCCATTGCTATTCCGGTACCGCGCGCCCCAGAAACACCGGCCACATCTGCGCCCAAATAAAGGCACGTCCGTGGACCATCAACACCCACCCGCACCACCCACCCACACACCCACCCCTCCTTTATATTCAGGCCAGGGATAAAATATTGACTCGTTTTCTCGGACGAATGATATCGTATAAATTTGCAGAAGACACGGACGCCGGACCCCGCGGGGTAGGCGACCGCCCAGGGCGCCGCCGAAGGCCGCCCACCCCGTCGTACGTGCGAAGCCCCTTTTTTCCACGTACGGGTATTATCTCGAATTTCGTTCCGTTGCCCCTTTTTTTTATTTGCATCCTTTTTGGCCGCGAAACACGCGCAAAAAAAACATGAGCCCGGATAACAATCTCGCAGGTCGTCGCGGTTATTGGGGCGTTTTTCTTCTCGGTCAATTCCCGATGCACGATAAATTCTCATGCATGGGAATATATACATATATATTTGTTATACGCGTGTTCGGTTTATTTTTAAAAATTGCCAGCCAAGACGGCGGAGAAAATAAGCGGGTGTGTTTTGATATCGGAGTGTAAGAAAAACTACGATATTTTACGATCAACTCGAAACCTAATTTATTCGACGCGTACAAACAATATATCAATTCGAATACATTATTCATTCGGAGACAAAAGCTTACGCGATACAATTCATGATTGATTGCTTATGATTTATAGACGTTTTCGCTTAATGACGAAGGTTGCGACTTTCATTTATTTCTCCGTGAATATTATGTCAATGGCTTCGTGACATTTCAATTTATTAATGTGAGCTGCCGCTTTCGAGAAAAGCGAATCCACTTATTTTATATTCATTTAACAGAGACACGGATAATATCGAACGTTACCCGTTCACTTATTTAAACTGACATTTTTATCACCAGCTTCTATAAAATTATCAGGAAAAACTATATTGGGACCGGTGGCTTTCTATTGTACTTCGGGGAAGATAGTATTTAACATCCCAATGAATACATACATATGTATATAACTATAGACAAATATTACAAAGGTCACTTGTAAAAATTGCTTTTGACAGAAAATATTTAAAACAGCCACTATCTGCATTACTTGAAATTATGCTGTTGCTCAAACAACTTTCTCGTTTTTGAGATGCTGATCATTTAAATGTTTTTTTTCTTATTTTGTATTATTTTAATTAGATGTATACTCTTTTATTGAAAATGCAAAAAAAACAGGGCTCAAATTATTTTAAGCCATTAAATTCAAGGGTCCGAATAAGAGACCCTTGAAAAAATAATTATAATTTTCCGGACTTTTTCAGTTCCTGGGACACGGTTCGGAGCTCATGATCATTTCCGGAAGTCCAAAATCCCAAGACATATGATGTAAACATTGTTTTTTTCAATATTATTTAACTTTAATATTGAAAATTCTTCGACTATTATTGTGAATTAATAACAAAAATTCTATAATTTTTGTTATTAGTCCACAAGATTAGTCGAAATATGATTTTTATAACTGGAATTTTATTTAATTCTCATATAAAGATAATTTAATATATTATGCCTATTAATTCAATTCAGATTCTTGTAAATACGAGTAAATACTAGGAAGAGCTTTTAGCTCGAAATTTTACCGATTTAAAATTCAGCACACTTCCAATTAACCCTTTTAACCGAAAACAAAAAATAATGTGGCCAGAACACTATCTCAATAAATATCTTTCAATAGAAAAAAATCAATATAAAATACTATTAACAGTGGGAAAAAATCCCAAGTGAAAATACGTACTTTTGATTTTTGATTTAAACTGGACGACTACTTAGAGATATTTGAAAGCTAAAAAGTACTAAAAATGGAAGATAAAATACCCGACTATATATTCCAATGTTCATTTCAAACAGGAAATTGACAGATTTTGATTTTGAACAACACCAAGATATAGAAAAATCGCGCGATTTAAAAAACAAATCTCGAGATCCATCAACATTTTTTATTAACTGATTCGTGTTCACTGGGCATATAATAATAAGAAAAGTTATATCACGTCTCTGAACCATATTTCGTATCGAACAGTGCTATTTATTATTTATCTTTAATAGCAAAATAAAAGCCTCAACTCACTAAGATTTCGTTTGAAATTTACATAGCATCAACTTATTCACATATAAATATAACAAAACGAAAAAATAAATAAATAAAATACAACACACGCACTTCTATGCAAATAATAACCGTCATACGAACCGATCCATTAGGCGACGTATTTCAAAGGCTAATAATCATCACACATTTGATACATTACACACATGCACAGATAGGCACACATTCAAAATCTGTAGAATTCGAAATCGGTTCAGTTTCGAGTGGGCCGACCGCCAATCACGAGCGATTCGGTCCCCGGCCCCCGCTTTGAATGCCCCTGGCGCCGAACGCGCTTTGCATATTTATTTAGCGGGGAATAATAAGCCGCAGTTAATTAATTATCACTCGGCATAAATACATAGACGCGTAACGCCACATTAGCTCGTAACGAGCTCTCCGACAAACGCAAATATCCGTTTTATAAATGTATAATATGAATGTACGTTTTACGTGTGTCGTAGACGGCGCAGACTCCAAAGGACGAGACGCATTTTTCTCGTCGTCCTTGGCTGTGCGTGTTCCAATTGTGTGCTAATTCGTTTAAAAGCGCCCCAAAATACTTCTGAATCCTCAACATCATCTGTTTGAATCTGGCTACTTATAACTACATATATATTAGGTCGTCCCGGAATTAATGTCGTTTTTCATAGTAATTTTTTTTTTAATTATTTATAATTCATCAAGATATATATCATCAAGAGTTAACTTTGGATTTGTGATAATTCATCAAGAGTCAAAATTGGATTTGCTTCGATATCCGCCTTTAGAGATGCTTAATCCTTCGAGGCTCGTCATCCAAACTGAGATTGCCCGACTGAAATTTCTTAAACCAACGTTGGCAATAGGTTTTTGAGCTCTTTTTCCTATTACGCTGTACATATTAACATTAGAATAATATAATACTATGATTACTAATAAAATTAAATTAAAATTGTAAAATAGAAAAATGATCAGTAGCTATTATAATAGATATAATTTTTTATTTTATTTTTATTATACAACATCAATTAATCAAGCGCACTCGTCTAACAGATTGCTCCAAAGCAATGAGTGTGCTAAAAAGATTAAGAAAGGACAAAAGGAAAAAATACAAATTAAATATACAAATATACAAATTAAATAAAGAAAAGATAACTAAATAAAACATGACATAGAAAAAAAGAATTCTTAATAAATTCATAATTAAATAAATTAACTCAACCTTTCTAAATGGTCGCGACTTCCGTAACTTAGGAAGTGGTGCAGAGAATGAAGAGAGATGTGACAAATGTCAATGGAATGGGAGAATAACTAAAAGCCACAGTTCTAGCCAGAGGAGTGTGAAAAAGGGGACGATGGCGGGTCCATATCACACTCTACGGAGTATGAAGGCCCAACTCAGCCAGGATAGACAGACAGGATATATAGCCTCTAAATATGGAAAACAAGAACTTGATGAGGGCAACACTCCTCCTGTGGTCAAGAGAAGTGTAGCCGACCATACCCATGACGAATTGTGAAGGAAATAAGTATGGCTAAATCCCATATTGCTCCTTATAAAGCAGTCGGAGAAATCGGCTTTGGATAAGTTCAAATTTCATAGATAGAGATTTAGTGTAAGGATTCCAGATCATAGAGGCGTATTCCAAGATGTATTGTATTGTAAAAATAATTTAGTATTCCAAGATAAGATGTATTGTAAACATAATTTAGTATTAATAAAAAGCATTTCAAAATCAAAAACCAACGTTGGCACTTCCTTACATCCAGTATATCGCCGTATATGTCGCAAATAAATTTTGAAGCCTCTACGGCACTTTTTTTCGCGAGAAACAACAATAACATACTGCTCCTTAAATGAGCTTCTGATGGACACGTCTCTATCATTTTTTGTGGATGGGGTACATAAGATGTTTTTGTTCAAAAGGAACGCAACGAAACCAGAAGAAGAAAACAAACACAAGACACGTCTTCACTTGTCAACGAATCGAAAGAGACCGAGTCAAAATTCCGGGAATACCTAATACATATGTACAGTAAACTCACGATTATCCGGGCGCGGATTATCCTTGCTTGAAAAATATTAATTATTTTTTTTAAATGATTATCAGACGCACCGATTGATCGTCTTCAATGAGAGAAAAGCCCGCTCCTGGACATAAATCGTCCAAAGAAAGGATAACTCTCATGCGTTGCGGAAACGCATCAGAGCTCATGAAATGAAACTTTTGATGATTGTGAAAGCAGATTTGAAGGGAACTGAAATGAAAAATCTTCCCCTCGATTATTATAGTCAGAAAGGAACATAGATGGACAGGGAGATAATAGGATCAAGGCGCACTATAGCGGTAAGGGATACGTAACAGTTTATATAATATATAAAAAATATCGAAAAATATATACACACATCCATCGATGAAATATAAAAACATCACAAACGAGACCATCCCTCAAAGTAATCTCACCACTCAACTTCATAACACAAAATATGTATGTACATATATATGTACACGATGTGTCAATTTCAACGAGAACAAAATGCCAACATTTATACAATACGATTGCGTAGGCAATTTTAAATAACCTAAAGTGGTGTTCTTGACAGTGAATCTCAGTTATTTTGATATTTCAAAGCCAAATGGACGTGTTTCTGATGTTGGGGTGGGTGGGCGGTTTTAGGGGAGGGGGTCGATATAGCCAGTGATGTCCGAGAGCTTATTGCGTGAGGGCTTAGCCTCTAAGCCTCCCTCAGGAGTCATCACCAGCCTCTAACTAATGTCGCCATGAGTTACGTGCCAAATTTCATCATACCAACAAACAGGTGTACATACATATGTATGTACACGGGGTATGGGTATGTAACTAAATCTCACAAACGGCGAAATGGCACGAAAAAAAATTACATATAATAAATTTGGCCAAAAAATAAATTACCCTCGTAAATATAATCGTGTTAAACGCATGACAATAGGATATAAATTTCTCGTAATACTTTGGAAATAGTATAATATTTTTCGTGATTGCGGTTGTAACGTTTGGACGCAACTGTTATTAGTGATTTGAGTAAGCCGGCCGAATGGACTAAATAGGATTATGTGCGAGAACCAGCTGTGTGTGTGTTTCGAATTATACGATACGAATACATTTTATTTTGCCTTGTTTTATGTTTATTTTTTGCTTCGTATGCGAATTGTGCTAGAAATTTGAGTGGTTTATGTCGGTTTTTCGTATTCGTAGGCCTTTGTATGTAACGTGACTTGTTTTATGTCTAGCTTTACTTTTTATTAGTAATATTATTTATATTTAAAAGAAGCAATTTAGGAGAAATTATCATAAATAAATGAAACAACAGTGGCATATTACAAGTTAATACACAATGAAAACATATGGCATTTTAGATGAAGTTTTATTATTTTTTGAATAATCCAATAGTACAATTCACATGCTAAAATGGTATCAGGACATGTACCCCCTGGAAAAATACCCCCCGGAAACATACCCCTGGACAAACACCCCCCGGAAATATACCCCCGGCCAAAAACCCCCTGGACATTAACTCCTCGTGCAAATAACCTCCGCCATGGATAAAAATTGTAAGTAATAAATAATTAATAATTAATAATAAAGTAAAGTAACAAATAAGAATAAATTAAGTGTGGTAGAGCATATTGAATTTCAATTTATTGTTGTAAATAGACTAAATATCAATTTAACAGACTTTTAGTCACCAGTTAGCGTTTGCGTTATGTGGTATTGAAAGTAAATTTTAATAGACGTATATATTATTGTTATATTATTATTATTATATTTTAAATATTTTTAGACTATCCATGGTGGAATTTGTAAAATAGAGAAAAGGAAAAGAAAAAGAGATAACAATAAAATTGATTTTTGAGTTTTGTATATTTTAAATTTTTATTATTGATTACTAGCTGAACCCGGCATGCGTTGCAATGCCACAATAACGCATGCAATTTCCGTTCCCGTTCCCGTTCTCGTTCCCGTTCCCATTTGGAACAACGCAGGCAGCGAACACCTTGGTCGCGACGCGAAAACATTTGAAATTATAGCGAATGATACTCATTTCCGTTTTTTTTTCACAGTAATCTTCCCGGACATGCATACAACAAATCCTGAAAGTTCCATCGTAATCGGTTCTGTGGTTTAGGAGCCTATTCGACACACACACACACACATTCATTTATATATGTATATATATATATATATATATATATATATATATATATATATATATATATATAGATATATAATAAACCACAGTATAATATTTCCTTTGTATTTCAGAATCGTAAGAATCATCAAGTACGTAAATGCGTACGAGTACGTGCGTATCAACGTAGCATTCCTCACCGTATATATATTGTACAATCAACAATTCTATTTTTGAAATATTTTAAAGAAGGAAACGACCGTAAATAATTCGATCCTCGTAGAGGCTCCTTCCACTTCCCCTACAACGATACACAGATACGTACACATGCGTATTTGATTTGGTTTAATTAACGAGCGAATAAATAAATTCACAATTACATTCGTTCGTACCTGCGACGACTTGGTTTTATCGTGTATATTTACGGTGGCCGTTTTGAGGGTTGAAAAAGATACGCGGACGAGCTTTTCGACAATTAAGGATATTAGGGCACTTATATTAGTTAATTATAAGGCTGGCTGGCGTGCTCGCTGGCCGTAAAGGTTTTATTAGGGCAACGCACAACTTCTGTCCAAACTTGTTTGTAAAAATGCCCCACCGAGCACACCGACCCACCGCAAAACACTGTGTACATTCTGATCGGCCTCCTTCACAAATTTCAATTCAAATATTTGGGAATAATCGAATCAAACCTCGACCGGAGCTAAGAAAAACCAACGAACCAGCGTAACTTAGGCAAATCGAAACTTAATTCTATCAATTACATACATACATTGTTCGACACGAAAAATGGTTCAGAGACGAGATATACGAGATAATAACAAAAATTCTATTGATAACTGGCTTACCTCGATAAAATAAACGAATTTTTGTTATCCACATCCACAAAAATAGTCGAAATGGTATTTTATTTAATTCTCATATAAAGACAATTTAATATATTATCCTTATTAATTCAATTCAGATTCGTGTAAATACTAGTACGAGCTTTTAGCTCGCAATTTTATCGATTTAAAATTCAGCACACTTAACCCTTAACTCTTAAAATTCCAATTAACCCTTTTAAACGAAAACAAAACATAGTGTGGACAGAACACTATCCCAATAAGCATGTCTCAATAGAAAATACTTAATATAAAATAGTATTAACAGTGGTAAAAAATCCAAAATAAAAATACTTACTTTTGACTTTTGATTTGAACTGGACGACTACTTAGAGAGATTTTGTGTTGTTTTGATTGTGATTATTGTCAAATATAATCAATAATTTGACAATAATCAAAATTTTTACTTCCGGTGATATTAAGTATGTAATGTAAAAAGAAAGTTTTTTACATTACTTAATACCACTATACAAATATTGTAATTATAAAATATCACGATAATAGAAATAATTTAATAGGCTAAAATTAAATAATGAAATATTGTTATTTAAAAAAATAATACTTCCGATTTACGAAATCTAAACAAATCCTTATCGACTCTAAGTTAGTACATAAAAAATAATTCTACTTCCGGTTTATCAAATTTGTTTATTATTTTTTATTTACATGACATTGCTACAAGGATTATACTAGAAATTTTTCGTGAAGAGAACACATATCTAAAGGCTTGAAAAAAATAATGGAATAAAAATCGAAACAAAGTAAACTGCTACTTCCGGTTGAAGGGTCTTCACTAAATTTTAGACATTTCCTGGTATTAAGCTTTAACTTCTACATATGAAATTTTGGTTCAGTACACCCAAAGGTTTCTGAGAGAAACATAATTTATCATTTCTTATAACATAATTTAGAAACATAATTTATCATGTAATCCAAAAACCAAAAATAAACAGGACATTTATAAGGGGAGGTACTACTTCCGGTCAATAAAAAAAAGCTCCAAAAGATATGTCAAATTTATAATACGTGATAAAATTGAACAGGTGATAATATTATATAACATACGAATAGGGGATGGGGAAGAGATTAGCTGAAAATTTGAAGCCTAAACCTTTTAGTTTAGTCGAGTAGATCTAAAACTAAAACTAACCAAACACAACTATTTGTACAGATCAAGTTCATTTTGAAACTATCTACATA
The DNA here is from genome assembly GCF_051622035.1 of Arctopsyche grandis. Taxonomy (NCBI): domain Eukaryota; kingdom Metazoa; phylum Arthropoda; class Insecta; order Trichoptera; family Hydropsychidae; genus Arctopsyche; species Arctopsyche grandis. Next base: position 7,817,120 of record NC_135363.1, on the reverse strand, counting down.
TACACATGTACATGTTCCACCAATGTATAGGTACAATTCTAGCTCTATACTTCAATTCTTGTGATTTGGATAGGGCATTAACATATTAATAAATATAATAAATGAAAAAATTCAACCCATTTAAAAAAACATGATAAATAAATTCGGTAAATATAATTCATCATTAATTAAACGGTATAGTTTTACATATGCAAATTAATTAACTATTAAAATAAACTACTTCTACTACTATTCGCTGCGTCTTTCACTTTGATCTTGGAAACCCCTCTACACGTCCATGCTACACTATAAATTTGTTTTATTGTACATATGTACATACATACATACATACATATACCAGGAAGGGCTAGCAGGTTAACCCCAAAGCTCTTTCCTGGCCAATTACAAATATCGCAGCATTCTTATTACATATGTAAATCGCTAGATTTTTGAGATGCTCAAAAACTCAAAATTCTATGGAGACATCTATGGATTTCAACTTGTACATAAATCATATTCAAATAGTGGTGACATAGTTGGTAGTATGATTTTTGCCAATTTGATGGAGGAACCTACATATTTCAACAATGAAATCAGATAAATCGGCAAATTCTGATAGGAAACGATCAACTTGGAGATGGTGTCGGTTACTGTTGTTTCGGATTCGTTACTAGCACATTATGCAACATATTAATGTATCCATATAAACGTAATGTACTTAAGAATATTTTTCATATTTATTTATTTATTTACATATTTTTGCCACAGTGACGCATAATACAAATACTATATATAAGAATACAAGCATACAAGCATAATATAAATACTATAAATATATAGAAATTAGCGAGACATCTATGTAATAGATAATAATTTTTTGAAATCATATTCAAATAGTGGTGACATAGTGCGAAGGATGGTTTTTGCCAATTTGATGGAAGAACCGCTTTAACAATGAAATCAGATAAATTGGCAAACTCTAAAGGAAACGATCGACTTGGAGTCACAAATATCCAAGTCTGACCAGCAACATTAAAGATTCCACTCAAAATAAATTATTTTTAATCGGGATCTAACCCGGCAACCCGTGCTTAAAATAAACGGAACTTATCACTCATCACAAAAATATGAATTTCGACATAAAATTTGCCATTAAAAAAATAAAATCCAAACCCAATTTAATGCTCAAAACACTATTAAAGCCTCTTTAATTTTCACATCAGATTCAGCACTTCAATCCAATCCGTTCGGATTTCCACTTTTGAATACTCGCATGCGGAACTTGGAAATAGCAAAACGCTCGTCGCGTACGAGCAAATGTCACAATAAGTGCGGGATAACAAGGGTGCTAAAAATGTCAAAAGTGACCGACACAACGCCGAGCAGCGAGGATGGGAAACTTAAATGGCAGGTGGAGGGGTAGAAAAAAAATAGGAAATAAAACGGAAAGCGAGGAAAATGGATGAACACTGGGGGTAAGGAATTACTGGAGCGGTATCAGAGGGAATTAAAGACGTCGTAAAAAAAACCGAGGTGGAGAGGGTGGAAAATCGAGCAAGACAGGTGGGTGGAATTAGGAGGTTGCCATGTGACATGGGATCCGAGGGGTGGAAAAGCTTTGTCCGCAGGCCTACGCGTGTTTGTATTAAATTTAAATTAACTTAAAGCGATTAATTTTAATTTAGAATTGCCGTCACAAGTCCTATGTAGAAGCCACGTCAATATTAAATTCGTCGTGGCTCAATCCCAATATTGATTATATGTATTTCATTCAAACCGCTACACATCGTATTTATCTTAAATATGTACCTCTCATTAACTTGGCAGTACGCTGGAAAAGCTATCCCATCCAACATAACTTCCGGGAAAATTCCCTATTGAATTATGTACGCTTCCTTCCTCTTTGCCAAGCGATAGTTTTTCCGTCTATAAGCCAATAATTTTAGCATATAAGCGCACGCAAACATACATATAATATATTCATATGCAGATTTAATTAATCCTATAACTTCATAATGTGTTACGACATTAAGCTTTCTCTTCTGGTCAGTGAAAATGCATTGGAATTATTATAAATTAATCAAATCATGTAAGCGGTTTATTTTTAATACTGCGGTCATAATTATGAATTTCACATTTCAGTAAAATTTATTTCAAACATAGCGCACCGGTTTCAAATTTTAATCTAATAATGAATGTCGAAATCGGCTTAACAACATAATGAATTTAAAGTATAAATATAATAAATGTGTGCATATTGTAAATAACGATCATTTCCATCACAAAATTTATTAAAGTAATCATCAAATAAAATAATGCTATAATTAATTAAAAATAATCAAAATCATTTATCCTTGTGACAAAAGACATATTTGCATTTAGTCACGAACTTCCGCTGTAAATATCTCGTTTCAAACATCACACAATGAAGACCCTCAGTTATTATATACAAAAATATTTATTTTCATATATATAATTATTTTCATTATGAACAACTGCATGATATAAAAACGTCGTATCATTATACAACGTTGTTATATGAATCATATTCAGCGAAAATATTCGATCTATGTACATAAATTATCCTACCATGAGATATTATAACAATTCTTATACTGAAAACTGTCGACTTGCACATCGGAAAACCAAGCAGGCAAAATATGCATCCTTATATGCATACATAAGGGATAGATAGCTGAATTTCCCTGGAAAATAAGAGGTATCCTACTCCATTAAAAAAACTATCTAATGTCTAAGCTAAACATATGAGATAGTATACCAATTTTTCCTACTATAGATTTGAATACCAGATAAACAAACAGACATTATTGATACACATATCATCTTTAATTTTACCATGGTGCCATTACAAATTTCCCCAAAGCGACACCTGTGACTTTCAACTAGTACATATGTAGATATGAGCCGTTATATTTGAAAGTGGCGAAAGACCAATTTTCAGATCTAAAAACACTATTCTATTTGACTTAATTCACAAATTGTTATCACTTATTTTAATTCGATATATCCAGAATCACGGAAAAGCAGAATAAACGTATTGCAGGCCACCAGTATTTTTAAATATTGTTAAACGTAAAACATTATAAATATTGCTTTGTGAAATATTTCTCGAAATGAAGAAAAGTGTACTGAATCCACTTTCAAATATAACGACTAATATGTTGCTGGTTTAGAGAATATGGTAATCTCCGTTATCGATCACTGTCAAATTTATTTGAATACAATAAATATATACAACGTGTATTAGTGATTAGCATATTGGAGTGGTCACGGTTCGATTCCTACCAGTAGCTGTTAGACAGACCTTAGTTTGTGACTCCAGGTCGATCGTTTCCTTTCATAGTTTGCCAATTTTTCTGATTTTCATTGAAACGGTTCCTGTAAATTGGAATTTCCTTTACAATCTATCTTGCAAATCTCAAGTTATTCAGCGTCTTAAGGTCGCCTATTTATATAATAAAAAATGCTACAAAAATTTCTCCATAAATGTCACTGCGGACGATGGTATGAATTCGCATTGTATAAAAACGCTTGTATTAATTTTATTGTATTATTGTATTGTATCTGTATTAGTACACTTGTCGCTTTGAAGCGATCTGAAAAGGCGAGTATATATGTTCAATTGAAATAAAATAAAGATAAACATAAAATATCAATGAAAAACATTCCAGCGGGAGAGTTTTGACTTGGCATAGATCAGGCGTGCTAGCATTTTTTTAAATGTTTTAACTAGACTGCGGATAGAGACAGTACTTTTTCCAGGAATCGAGGTGGTTTGGCTCTATTTACAAAGCTAGAGTACAAAAAAGGGTTGGGCGAACCTTTTGCAACAATTGAACAATATCATTTACAATAATTGAACAATAAACGGCGCGCTGTGGATCCGGCCACTAGACTTATAACCAGATATCGGTGACCAGGATTCTTTTCAGCACAATAAATAGTTCACTATTGTCGATTACTATTTTCCTACAAAGCAAGAGAGTAAAAAAAAAGGTTGGCAATAGTAATTGACAAAAGTGAACCATTTCTTATGCTGAAAAGAATCCTGGCCACTGATCTCTTGTTTTAACTATCTAAAAAAAATACGTGCCACGTGTCTGTGAGTCTGAGCCCTCATCTGAGTCGTGCTCTGTGTGTCTGACTCCTAAGTTTGCTAAATTTCTTGTTTCTAAATTTATTTATATTTTTGCATAGCGGAAAACGTCCAAAAACATTCATAATAATCCATCAAAATGGTCTAATAAAGAACTTAAAAATAGCCAATTTTTTTCTCAAATATCCAAAAAAAGATAGAGAGAGAGAGAGAGAGAGAGAGAGAGGAATAGAAACGCCATACAGGGAGAGTAATAAATAAACCGGGAAATAAACGTATCGCTTTTACAGGTTGTGCGTATGTTACGCGCGTACGGACATACGCCGACAAACAATAAAAGAGAGCCATTAAATTTTCATACGCGCCTCTACGCTTTTATTGGAATTGTTCAACATAATCCGAAAGTTGTTTTTTCGTGTTTTTTTTTTCTCGTTCGCCCTCTTATTTTTTTGAAGGGACTATAATGGCAAAAAATTAATCGGATGAGGGAGTTGGCGAGAAGTTGGAATGAAGTTTATATTGGCGGTTCGGGGGATGGTGAGGCGGGGTGGGGTGGCTGGTGGTTGTCAGGAACACGCAGCATCCGAGAACCACCCCCTAATGAAATAGTCCCCGCGGAGAGAGAGAGAGAGCGGCCCCGACTCGAATCGAGAATACATCAGTGCACATGACGACACCTCCTGTTTATAACGTCACTTGCTAACGGGAGGGAAAAAAGTTGAAATAAAATCATCCCCCGAAAAATATGGTCAGTGTAAAAAATAGAGGCGGATGCGAATGACGGCTCGACTGCTATCGCGAGAGCGATTAACGAATCTGACACTCGTCATTTTGTACGACAGGAATAGCAAACTTTTCGCCTATAGCTGTATCGCTAAATAATACTAAACTAGTGTTGTGCCCGTTGATATCAACAGATGGCTTCGGAGAGGAATTGATACACAAATTAAAATAAAATCGCTATTCTGTGTGTCTATTTGTCTTCCCGTATGTCTGTCTGAGATTGTGGCAGACCATTGTGGCATAACAGGAATTCCTAAAGCGCCACAATGGTCAAAAAATACAACACAAAAAAAAACAAAATAACAATTAAACATAAATTAATACATAACGAAAATAATATACTCATCAATTATATATAAAAAAATATATTTGAACATAAACATAAATACATTCATACATAAACATAAAAAATAGCATTTAATAATAACAGATAAAGTAAAAATATCAAATAAAAAAATATAGCATAAGGAATGCCTTGCACCTACAGCCAGTTTCAATAAATATGTAAGAAACAACTACAAATACAAAACATCCCTGTAAGGCCCAAATGGAAGAGAGTTAATCAAAATTTCACTCATAAATCACAATCAATCATGAAAACAATGATGAGCGCAGACTACCAGATAAATGGGTTAGAGTAATTTCCGACAATTTACGCTCACTAAGGTGGAAAACGCTCACCGTACTATAATAGTCGTTTCGATTCGACATATATACATATATACGTCTAAACCACTGCCAAAACGTATGTATATATGTACGAATACAATAACAAAAGAAAAAGAAAAAAAAAATATATATATATATACTATTTGCTACCAATGTTTCCTCTTGGCAGAGAATTTATTACCATCTATTGAAAATTTATTTAATTAATTAAATTTTCATATACATAAGAAAGTAGATAGTTTTTACCATTTTTTTTCATATTAAACAATTAAATATAAATATAAAATTAAATATATTTAAAAGGTATTTAAAAAACATTGATCGAACACAATATGACCGACGACACATTTATTTTTTTATTTTCTTTTATTCAATTACTTAATATGCCAACACCCATGCAATTATATGCCATCGGGTACAACACTAGTATTATATGTATATAAATACATACATATTTTATTTTTTTTATTTTATTTTACATATATACCAGGAAGGCCTTACAGGTAAATCCCAATGCGCCTTCCTGGCCAATTACAAATACAAATACAGCATTTTTATTATAAGTCGTTGAATTGCGAGACACTGAAAAAACTCGCAAATTAACGAGACATCTATGAATTGTACATAAATTTTTATTGTACATCAATCAAATTTTTCAAATAGTGGTGACATAGTAGGTAGGAAGGATTTTTAGCCAATTTTTTTTTCCGGGAACCGTTTCAACAATGAAATCAGAGAAAATTGGCAAACTCTGATAAGGAAACGATCAACCTGAAGTCACAAATCCAGGTCTGACCAACAGCATACTCTGAAAAATTCATTTTCATTCAGGGATAGAACCCGGCACCTTCTTGACGGTAAGCAGAAGCTTAACGTCCGAGCTATGCTGCTGGCATAATGTAAGGTAATTTACAGGTAATTTACATATAATGTAAGGTAATTTACAGGCGTGTGCACGTATTAATAGTTAAAAAGTATAGTGCGCGCATTACAGGCTCGCCGATTCAACCCGTTCACCCATTTTAAATGATGAAATAATGTGTATGTGTGTGTGTGTGTGTGTGTGTGTGTGTGTGTTACTTCGTGGATGTGTGTACGCTCCCACGCAGCGCATCTGACACTGAAGTCACCCATTCTAAGTTCGTGCTACCCCGCTATCCCGCTTCTCCACGTATTTTCGATACGATCGGTCGTCACGCCACACCCCTGTTTAAAATTTGTTTTTTTGAAATCACCATACTTGTCGACGCATCTGCCACATATGTACATATATGCCCACATACCCACATACAAACATACATCGTGTCCGTTTTAATGTATATTATATCTATTATTATTACCTAATATACAGCATGAACTTAAAAAACATTGTATCTATCGAATGTATTTGTTTCAACCATTTTTGAATGCACGTATGTAAATTTTCATAATAATAAAGGCTGTATTTCAAATATGCTCATATTATATATTCCGTTAATAGGAAAACCCCAATTTTCATATAAAATTATGTAATCAAATCTGATTCAAGCGTTTGCATATTTATTCAAAATTTAATTTTAAACTAAAGGGATCATCAAATACATACAATTTAGGTAATACAGTTTGAAATATTCATACGCTCTATATAATTGTTTCGATATATTTTGATACATACTATAAAAGTTTTATAATTGAGGGTCACCTTTTCATCTTTTCTTTATCTACATATAAATAACGGATTTTATCTCTGAGTGACACCCATGGAATTAAACTTGTACATATATAAATTTATAGATTTTAATTTTAAATCATATTCAAATAATGGTGACAAGTAATACATAGGAAGGATGGTTTTGCTGTTCTGTTCTGTTGATATTGATCAATGTTTTTATTTCGTAATGACACAATTCGTATCATAGTAATTTCGATGAGGAATACATGAAATATGAAGACCCTGCATTTAAAAATAAACTTAAATTAAAGTTCTGGTCACTCGCTATCCATCATAGTGCGTCAAGTGTTAACGGCAGCATAGCCGATGAACCCAAGTTTTTTTTATATGTTCCCATGATACCAATTTAGAGCCCCTGAGCGTCACCTATGGTATTAAACTATAAATTAATAAATTATAAATCACTTTTAGCAAAAGTATAAAAGCATTATTTGGCCTTTATGCTTTTAGGGTTTTAAAAATGTTTTCGAGTAACTGATTTTACCTACTTATGGCATAATAAAATTTAGGGAAAGGTCCGTTCTGGTGTTCAGAATAGTCAGTTCCCTCGTCAAAATATCAAACAGGTAACAAGCGGACAGTTAAAAGTACGAGATTAGTGCATATTTACATCGATAATAAAGATAAAATTTTTCACATTTATCTATTTGCAAACTTGCTAATGAAACTTTTAGCTTAAAATTGCAAAATAATGCACGCGCTGTTTCTGGAATAATTTATCAGAAATATACTAATAAATGATTGATTTTAATCGTTTAAAATATCCGTTTGTCTTTCGACTTTAAGAAAATACGTTTTTCAAACACGTTAAAATTTTGCTGTATAATTACGAACTGTAGACTGGATTTAGAATATTTCAAATCAAAATTAGTTTTTAAATTAATAAAATCTGTCGTTTATGAATTCGTTTTTATTATTCTGCTGTTTTCAATGTTGATTATTTTAACCCATAATGAACATGTATCAATCTGATGTATGTATACATATGTATATAGAGACATTTTAAAAAGGTCTCACAGAAAAAATCATCCCACATTCAATACACTATTACCTACTATGTACTTGTTTTACCATAAATAATATAAGTTGATATTTTACATTTTTTTATGTTACATAATTTTATATGTTTAATTTGTATTTCATGTATGACAGCATTATCTTTTTACAATGAAACTATTTTTTAACGTTTGTATACATACATATGTTTTGATTATTTCATTTTTCATTTTATGTATTGTATTTAATTAATTTCATTTGTTTCACTGTATTGTATTATATTTATGAGAGTTATATATATATAAAAATTTTCATCCGAATCCCATTTAAAATGAATGGAAAATTCTTCAATTAGAACTGCGAAAACGTACACTTACATTCACAATCGTCATCTTAGCCTCCTTCCACAGCATCACATACATTATTAATTTTTCATTAAAAGCCACACACGAAGAATGAGAATGTCTCTCCACTTAAAATGGACAAGAGGTGTGGTGGGTGGGTTGGGAAGGGGGGGGGGGGTATGTTGTATTTTTGCGAGCGGTAAATTCCGGACGGGAACGATCCAGAAGTTGCCAAGTTGTGAGCGGGTTCGATGTGGAAGTTTTCCACCCGCTTTACATAAATAATTAAATACGCGTGTAGTTTTAAGGGGTTGCACGCTCACACGCACCCCACCCACAACGAACCCCCCCCCCCCACCACCACCTACTACCCTAACCCACCCCCCCTCTCACCTCACAAAGTAAATCATACGCGGGCCGGATCTTAATTAAGTTTTCCTCATTTTCCGGGTCAGCGCCGCAACAACAATAATGGAATACGTTGTCGATATTTTCCTCTCGCGTTTTCCCGATTTTTCCTCTCACCCACCCCTCATTGTTCGACGGGCGGGGTATGAAAGAGTTTCAGCGCGAATCTCAATAATTATTCTTCTATATGCTGGCCACCACACCCCACCTTTTCCTTCTCGATCGCTTCCATCCCTGTGTTGATTCCACTCCCCCTCCCCCCCCCCACCGCTTTTTCACGCCCCCGCCGAAAATATTAATCGAAACCATTTATCAGCGAAAGGTACACCTCCTTCGCGATGTTTATTGCTTGCGCTATGAATAATGACATCGCATGTGTGTATACGAAAACATGCTAACGCAGAAACAAATAGGAAAATGTACGCTGAATGTCACATCGCAGGCAAAATTTTCGAATATTATTCATTCGAGCTTTTCTATAATACGTATTTACATACACGAGGTTGGCCATATTGGGTCAATTGAATTATTGTTAATTTTGCATGCCCACACGTATAATATAATACAGTGTATGGAGTCATTTATTTTACACGTTTTATATCTAATACACACGGCTCATACCTATACGTAAAGCTTTTCCTACCATTTTATTTTTATCTTTTGTTGTTATTTTTATTTTATTTTATTTTTACATAGATATATACCAAGTAGACCTAAAGATAAACTCCAATGTGCCTTGCTAGACAATTAATTACAAACATTGCAACATTTTTTATTACATAAATCGCTTTATTTCGAGTGACTCGAGAACACGAATCCATGGAGACATCTATGGATGTAGACTTGTACAAAAATTTTCACAAATTGTACATAAATCAAAGATATTTGTGACACAGTCGAGTAGGATGTTTTTTGCCAATTTGATGAAGGAACCGTTTCAACAATGAAATCAGATAAATTGGCATATTCTGATATGAAGCGATCCACTTAGAGTCAGAAATATCCTAGTCTGATCAGCATCATTAAAGCTTAGCACGGGATTGAACCCGGTAACCTATAAATGGTTGCGTTTGCGTTGGTTATATGTTTTAATTGGTCTATTTATTGTAAATATCATCGTCATTCACAGCCATTCGCAACAACTCTCGGCCATCTCATCCCACACATTTTCCTGACTTCTCTAATTTCTCTCAGGTACCGTTCGAGCACTTCTATCATCCGTCTATCGTCCGGTCTTCTAGCAGCTAGCCATTTCAATTTCATTACTCCTAATATCACGTATTCCGTTTTCTATACATCCTCGATATGCCAAGCATACAGATTTCTATTGTAAAGATAAGGCAAACACTAAGATTACAAGCGTTGAAACAGGCGTTAAAATTTTGCAAATTTAAACCGTGTAAGATTTAAAAAATCGTTGAAAATTTTCGTGAAAATAAACACAAAATTGAGTACACTTATACATACATATATTCATTTTTATATTAATAACGTATTCGCAAGCTCAGTGCCTACACAAAATTATTTATTTATTATTTAAAAATACCATGTTTTATTTCGACGTCTGACTCTTGATCTTTACAAAGTAAATATATTATTTTTTCCAGGCTATTTCCAGAAATATCTCATATCATAAAATTATATTTTCCTATTAATCTTATAGAAAACCGCTATCCTTTTTACGATTATACTAAAAAAAAAAACTATGCACTGATAATATAAATGAAATTTTTAGAAATTCAAAAATATTTGGATTATGATTTTATTAATTCAGGTATACATACACCCGTTTTCATTTTACACAAAATCTATGATCAAACATTGTACATAAGCATTGCAAGTATTATTCAGTCCAATTAAAAAAAATCGTAGAGAAACATCTGTAGACAAATATTAAAATAATAACAAATTATCATATGCTTTAAACTCAAATTTTGCGATAAATAGGTAATGATTACCAATTTGTTGAAACCTTCTCCAATGAAATCAGATAAATTGGAAAACTCTGAAAGGAAAAGATTGACCTTGGAGTCATATTTCCAAGATCTGGCCAGCAACAAAGCCTGGTATAGAACCCGTACCCACAAAATTGAAAACATCACACGCTAACTATTGATCTATGCTGCTGGTCACGAAAAAGCATTGTAATTTGGGTCCATCAACTATGCTGCCTTTCCAAGTATTGTTAAAAAAATTATATATTCAACGCTTCATATATGTACCTTAGATACATATGTATATATGAGCTGTTATATTTATATATATAAGTGGATTCAGTCCACTTTTCTTCTTTTAGAAAAATATCTTGTTAAATATTAAATATATTGTCTGGCGCTTAACAATATTTAAAAATACTGGTAGCCTGTAATACGTTTATTCTACTTTTCCATGATTCTGGAAATATCCAATTAAAAGAAGCGATAAAAATTTGTGAATTAAGTAAAACTGAAATAGTGTTTTTAAAATTGAAAATTGGACTACTGCCACTTAAATAAAAAACTTGTTTTATAATCTTAAAAGGCCGTTAATCTCGTATGAGCCGTTATAATATAAGGGCTCATATGAACATACATATATTATACTATGTACATATGTATATGTAGATTATCTAAAAATAAAAATACAGAAAACCAATCTTCCATAAGTTCACACGGTATGATATTATTCAAAGCATCGCAAAGTTGGCAAATCTAAATCAAAACGTAATCTTATCATGAAACTTTTTCAACCGAATATTAAACTACAGCATATACATATTACACTCATACATACATACATCAAAGCACGCTATATATTACACATTGCTTTACATACGAAACAAATTCAACTCGAATGAAATCGAGGTAAACGACGTCAAACTACAACTGGCATAAATTGAAATTTATGAACGTCAAACTGGAACGGTATTTTCTGAGACAAAAGTGTAAAGTGCCTATATACATACATACATATTTGTACATATACAATAAAAAGTACACATATACAATACGTATTTCAGACGACACTCAAACACACCCACACGTCGAAAATTCCACTTACAAAGAAAGTGGTGCTTTAAATTACATTTGAAGATAAACGAACAATTGCTCTCCAGTTTGTTATCGTGTAACTGGAGGCTGTTGCCTTTCGTCAGAACGTGTATTAAATTTACTGATTAAAATTTTCCGCCAACCGGTAGCATCTAAGAGAGCGTAAAAAACGACCGTAATACTTTTTAATGTTTTTCGCTTTTTTTTCCTCGTCTTTTTTACCCAACCCTCCTCGACTGCAAATTATAAAAAAGACCAAAAAAAAGGGGCAAACGTGAGAATTAAATTTTAATATTCGACGTGCAGCCGATTACTTACCGGTATGCTCAAATATGAAACGCGAAACAAACATGACTCGAAATAAAATTAAATGAAATTGATTTCGTTCTATGTCAAAATTTAATTGCACATTTCCACACACACACAAACATGCATACTTGCTCGTACGTGAAATACGTCGGTTCGGTTACCGTTTTTGCCAGATTGGATTTCAATTTCAATTGCAAATGCTCCTCAAGCTCAATGAAATTGCCGGTCGCAATAATAATGACGGATTCCGAATTAAACTTTTAAATTATACGGAATTTAAATTTCGACGTAGATAAGCCGTTCGCGTTCGCAAAAACGCAATATAACTCACTCTGACAATCCCTCTTCCCAATTCTTGGCGGGAAGACGTATCTATGTACATTAATTCGTACATATATACATACATAAATATATATTTATATATATATATATATATATATATATATATATATATATATATATATATATATATATATATATATATATATATATATATATTTATGTATGTATATATATATATATATATATATATATATATATATATATATATATATATATATATATATATATATATATATAGATATAAAAGAAGTGGTAGCAAATTTGTGAATAAAGTCAAACAGAAATAGTGTTTTTGGAACTGACAATTTGAACTTCCAACACTTGCAAATATAACGGCTCAAATATTTATATATGTATATATATATATATATATATATATATATATATATATATATATATATATATATGTGTGTGTGTGTGTGTGTAATATAATAAATAAATATAAAAACAAAACTAAAAAAAAGAAAAGAATGCGAAACACCGCAGAGCATCCATAATTAATATTTAAAATCAAAATTTTCAACATGAAACATTTGCAATAACTACGATGAATAATTAACATTTGAATATGTCAAATGAACATAGCTTATATTTTACTTGTATTATGTGTTTGAAAGCATCTATCAATTAACTTTTCGTACATTGAAATAAATACTATCCATTTGAAATAATCTACGATTTATGTATGTATGTAAATTCGATACATCAACTTTTCATTCAAACATCAACACGAAACCCACATACAAATATGTAGGTTAACGCCACTTTTGTATCACACATCGGAACGAAATCATCGCAAAACAAGCACGTATCATTAGAATAAAAAAAAAACACCCATTTCAATCGAATCAAGCTGAAAAATTGATTCAAACGAGTCACGAAAATGATTTATACATGGCGTGCACGTGGAATAAAAAGGTTCAAACTACATACATACATACATACAAAAGTCTCCGAACTTTCCTACACTTCCTTGCGAAAAGTATGCACTTAAAACGATTTACGAAAAATATGATCAAAATAAATACATACTTGAAGTAAAAATCACACACGACGGCAGCTGAAAATCCACACGTATATTGACACTTTGTAAATTACAATTTATAACGACTTCCACTGTCGAAAAAGTTACTTCACACTTCGTACTTGGGAACAGTGCGTGAGTTCTACACTTTGATTTGACAACTTTTTTTATTTTCTTTTACTTTTCTCCAACATTCGTCAACATTTTCCTGTTTTTTTTTTTTAATTCGATAATTATTATTAAATGGCAGCGGGGGAGAGCATGGGGAAGTTCGAACGCATGTCGAGCCGCCCCTGTACTTTTCGCCAGTGGCGCACACACTCGCACCGAGGGAAAAAGGGACGAGGAGCCAGGCGCCTTCGATGGCGCCTCACGCGGAACTGACGACGAACAAGAGGCGGGGGCGCCCTCACACCATGGCGCATGCTCCCCCATAGGTCGTATCAAATACTATTAAACAACCCCCACCCCCAATTCCACCGACATTATTAATAATATTTTAAATTACGAGAATCCCGCCTTCGATTCGAACGTTGCACCGAAAGCTCTCATTACAAAATGAACTATTTGTTTATTAGAAGAGGGCTCTCTAATACGCACTCGGCGTTGCGTGCCGATTTCACACGGGCATATTTAAATAACGATAAAAACTATTAACCCATTTGAACCCACGTGGTCAGTTATGAACTTACACGATGTATGCCAGCGCGGTCGTTCACGGCATTTTACAATTTCTCGTCGTAAAATAAAGGGATCACTCAGGCCGGCCGTAAAACCTTTCGATACGCTTGGTTAGATGTTGGTGATGAATTTTAAGAAAGTCACACGAAATTAAATCAGTTCCTTTTGGAGTTTTGAGGGAATAACATCGAGCGCTTTTCGACTTGCAGATATGTCGAAGAGAAAACATACGTAAGTTTTTTATTTTTACATATTTTTTATTTATCTTTATGTTTCTAATACAGTAGGACTTATTGTATAATATGCATAAGAGAAATTGCGTTTACATATCTCATATTCCTGAAAAAAAAAATCAAAGTCGACGGAGTCGTATATGACTCCTTGGGATAACGCAATTTTACTACTGCAGAGATACGGGAAGAAATTGATAATTGGGACGAGTCTCAACTTCCGGATTCCATATACATACATATTACCACCCCTGGAAACTGATATTCGGTTAAAGAAAAAAGTAGGGTGGAAATCAATCAACCATTTAGTAAAAATAAGTATAATAAATATATGGGTGGGGTTGATCAAATGGATAACCATATTTCTAAGTATTAGAGGGAAAAAATGGTACATGCCTATTCTGTTTTGGAACATCGATGTAGCTGTGAATAACGCTTGGATTCTTAGCAAAAGTTTTGGTTGTAAACTTGATAAATTAGGATTTATCAGACAGGTAACAGAGACGTTGTGCAAGTGTTATGGTCAAAAACGAAAACAATTGGTCCCATTCAGACCCGGCAAAGTTAATCAAAATCAAAAGGAAGTTGGAAGACATTTGATATTGGTCAAACAGAAAAGGAGAAATTGTGGACATTGTAAAAATAAAACGTTTTCCGCTTGTGATAACTGTGAAATTCCATTGCATGACAAATATTTTGTACCGTATCATAATAATTAATTATTTTATCTTCATGTATTTTGTTTTTACGACTTTTGAATCCAAAATCTCGTTTATGACATTTCTTCTTTTAAAAGGATGCACCCTTTTTTTGTTGACGATGTGTATATGTCACAATATATGTACCTGCGTTTTTTATGTTATGCGATTTGAAAATATCATTTTATCGAAGAAATGCGTGTTTGTTATTTTTAAAATTAATTTTATAAATTTCTTAACAATAAAATTACAAATAACCAGTGAGAAAGTATTATAACTGATTATGTGACTCAATTATGATTTTTGTATTATTTTAAAAAACATGTTTCATTAGCCCCAAAGGTCGTTCACGACACCACCTTGAAAAAAATTAAAAATGTTGAAAAATCAATTAATTATCCATCCCTATCCTATAAAAAATATTTCCCATGAAATAACTCAAAGATTTTGGAAAATAAACGAAAAAATAGTCCTGGGCACATGGGACATGTGTTTTCACGCGAGCTCTGGGTTCAAATGGGTTAAGCTTGCATATATAGGGTGGAGCAAATTTATTTATTTATTGAAAAATCAACGGGCCTCAGATCTAGAAATTCATAAAAATAAAAAAATAAATTTAAAAAAATAACATCTGAGCCCAATTATAGATTTTTATTTTTTACATATATACCAGGAAGGCTTTACAAGTAATCCCAATGCGCCTTTCTGGTCAATTACAAACAATGCACCAATGCAGCATTTACAAGTCTGAATTGCGAGACACTGAAAACTCGCAAATTAACGAGACATCTATGAATTGTACATACATTTTATTGTACATTAATCATACTCAAATAGTGGTGACATAGTAGGTAGGAAGGATTTTTAGCCAATTTTAATCGGGAACCGTTTCAACAATTAAATCAGAGAAATTGGCAAACTCTGATAGTAAACGATCGACCTGGAGTCACAAATATCCAAGTCTGACCAGCAGCACTAGAGATATTTTCAATCGAGGTCAGCTCATGGGATCGAACCCGGCGCCTCTCAGTGTTAAGCAGAAGCTTAACGACCGAGCAAGTACATATAGACAAACAAATGAAAAAGAAAATAATAAAAACTAAAATATGACTAAATAGGACAATGCATAGTGAAACATAAAGTGATATAATATAATTGGATAAAGAATATATAATATAAATAGAAATAGAAATGGATCGATCAATCAAGACTCTCCTGATGGCAATCGTGAATTGATGTAAGGAAATACCGAACAGATCAACCTCATTCAGCTTCCCGTTAAGCATACGATAAACACGCTTTAGATAGGAATATTTTAGGGAATTGGTTTTGAATGGATTAAGTGAAAAGAGTGCAATGTGTCTAGAATACCTAACTGCGATCCTGAAACCAACCTTACTCGGTAAATCGGAACAATCAAGGTAACCATTTAGAGCTCAAAAAAGAATGTAGCATCAGTGAGTCGTTGCCTGACAGAAAGATTGTTAAAGGATAGGATTTTTAAAATATTGGGAACAGTAGTATGGGTGTATGTAGAAAAACGGTAGCGTAAGAATTTAATCAATTTTAATTGGACTTTGTTACTGGCAACCCTACTTAGCCAACACAACCTTAACCTAACCTAGCTATTTTAGAGAGGGGCATTATTTTTATTTGCCGGGCGAAATTTTATAGAGATGGGCATTCGCACATATATGTTTAGATTTGACAGATCCAGAGAGGTTAGAAACACAACACTGCACCGAAACGAGTGAGGCACCCACGTGACCAGTCAACATTGTGTCCATGGAACAGCGCACACATACAATGGATTTTGCCTTTACTTAGTGGAAAACGAACTTTGCTCAATGCATGAAAAAAGCAAGAACATTTATGCCCAATGCACGCATTCGGCAGCTAACTTGCCCACTTGATGAATAAAGCAACAGGCTTGCACTTTTCATGAATTCGGCAACTTTTTGCCGATTTTACGCAATAGGCAATTTCACAGATTCGGTGTAACATATATAGCACATGTTATTTGTTACGTTACTACTATAAATATAGAGTTCCATTCGATATATTAATAAAAAAAATTATGGTAAAATATTTATTCAATTTGATATTATACATATAAATTGTTGATATAAAATGTGCTTCATTCTATGCACTGGCAATGAAAGGTTACTTTATTTGTCAATGTTACCAATGTTTCCAAATGATCGTAAAATATTACTGCAGTACCTTCAACATAAAATATACAAATATTTATATATTAAAATGCCTATACCCTTCAGGTATAAACACAGTTTACCTAAACACAATTTACTTTAGGTCGTCGACTTTTGAGAGTCTTTAATTAATATTATTTATTAGATGTATTATCAGCATTTATAAGAATTGTAAATAGGTTTTTGAGCTCGTTTTCCTATCATGCTGTACATTAACATTAGAATAATATAATACTATGATTACAAACAAAATTAAATTAAAATTGTAAAATAGAAAATAAGCAGTAGCTATTAAAATAGATATAAGATGTATTGTGAACATAATTTAGTAATAATAAAAAGCATTTAAAAATCAAAATCAAAATATTTATATATTCTATGCTTTGTTTATTAGTTTAACTTGTTTTACCTTAACAGAAAATTTAAGGTATATGTATATGTATATTTTTTTGGGTATTTTTAACTTTGATAAGTTCACAAGTTAATTTTAAAGGGGGTTTATGATGTTGAGATAATTACCAATATACACTGAAGTGCCAGACTTTGTTAACTTGTATCGATGCTTGATTGGCGAATGAAATTCAAGTTATCAATTCATTATATTATATTTATAACTATTTTTTCTACTTATCGATCTTTCAAAATATGATATAATAAATATAAATTATTCAAATATCCAAACGGGAGCCTTACTTTAGATCAAGGGTACGCAACATTTTTGAGGTTGGGAGCTACTTTTCATCTAAATTTTCATGGTGAGCGACTTGTTATAAAAATTGTATTGCTTGTTGTTGCTTTTTTTGTTCTTAAAAGTCTAAAATATTATTTTTAAACGCTTAAAATTATCGAGGTGATCATCCATCAAATGTGTTCGATATTTAAATTCAACAAATTTCACGTGAGAAAATAAAGATTCCCATAAATGTATACTTACAAAACGTCCTTTAAATGTGAGTATTTTTCCGGGTTCATATAGTATAAGAAAAATCGGCTTTAGGTCATCGACTTTAGAGATTCTTTGATTAATATTATGTATTAGATGTACATATTATGAGCATTTATAAGAATTGTAAATAGGTTTTCGAGCTCTTTTTCCTATTATGCTGTACATTACATTAGAATAATATAATACTATGATTACTAACAAAATTAAATTAAAATTGTATAATAGAAAATGATCAGTAGATCAGTAGCTATCAAAATAGATATAAGATGTATTGTGAACATAATTTCGTAATAATAGAAAGCATTTAAAAATCAAAAAAAAAAATCAAATTGTGTCAAAGTAATGACATTTTGCAATTCAATCAACTGTAATTCTAAATTTCCCACAGCCATTGAAAAAATCATTGATATTGATAGACTTTGGTGATTATTTTCATTCATATTTAAAGATGATGAAAAGAAACTGCAAGTTTTATGAAGTTCATTAAAATTAACATTTGTCAAAGGTTTGCTAATTTTGGGAAGAGCGATCGTCACATTGCAAATTAATAAGCAGAAAAAACTTGTCTTTATTATTTGTGAAGAAATATTCCTGTTCCCAATGGTTATTAAAATGATATGCTTTTGGTTTCCCTGAGTCACTCAAATAATATAACTTTGTTCACAATAGTTTCACAGCATTTAAACTCAGATGTGTACAAAACAGAACAAATTTAAATCAGTCGATTAAAAAAACACATGCTTTCCATTAGCTCGTATAATACACACATATTACACATATGTATTGCATATCTTAGATTTTACTATACTAATATACCTACATATGTATGTACATTCATATGTACATAGATACATATGTACGTTATAGATAAAAAATATCGACAGCTAGATATTAAAATAACTTCACGTTTACGAGTGACTAAGAGTTCAACGGTGAAAAAAATTACTTTCAATAATCCATTTTTTTATCCTTTTTTTATAATCCAAAATTAAAATAATAAAGATAAACTTAAAATATATCAGTACTACTACTTGACAAAATATACATACATATGTACATGATGCACACATATTTATTTATCGGTGTAAAATGACAAAGTTTTAATGAATCGTAGTTTAAAAAATCATTTTTATGTTCAACTTGATTATATTAAACTAATCATTATTATCCTGATTTAGGTGAATCTGGTTGACAGCAGACATAGACGGTAAAGTAAAATGAGACTTGTTGAGTCGTTTAAAATAATGTTTATTCGGCGAAGGGTCACAAAGATCTATGCGTCATTTGTACAAAATGGCAAATTCATTCTTCAACCATTAAGCAATTCATGCATATCAACCTAATCGTTCATACATGTCTTATCCATGTTTTATTTCATTCTAATACATGTCTTATTTGATCTTAGTCTTATACATGTCTTACTGTTTACTGGCTAGAAAACTAAATTCAACGCTAATATTATATAATATGTATATTTCTATATTTTGATAGAACAAAAACAATTAAGACGAATTTCTTAAATCGCCTGCTTAAAAAGGCTGGACCCCAGCACCTTGTACATACAAACGTATTAGACTCCTCCCTTCCTCAATTATGGCACTAGATAAATTATGTTTTAATATGCTATCGATATCCACCATAGGCATGGTTCTATTTTTTAATTTTTTTGATTGATCAAATGATCAAATTAATCAAAAATCAATTTTGAATGAACAAGGTGCTGGGTTCCAGCCCTCTTAAACTATCATCGTCAATAACTACAGTATATCAGACTGATTTGTGACTTTAATTTTCTATCGTACCTACTGGTTTTTTTTTCCACTGTTAATGAACTCCATATTATTTTGGATTTATTCCTTCAATTTTACAAGTATCTCTTAAGATATCATTGTTGATTTTACACAATATTATACATTAGATTTTTGATTCAGGTTCATTTCTGTCCAACTTCACATACCTTTCCTAAAATTTCACCATCGATAAGTCGTCGATAAAAGTACATATTGTTCACATTCAGATTCCTAATGTATGTAGATTTCAAATCCACCATAATTATTTGTTACGACTACGGATCTTTCGTTCGAGCTCAGCGATTTCCGAACTGGGAGGCGCGGACCAGTATAAAGAGGGACGCGAATAGTTAGTTTATAACTTAACATAATAAAATATACTTATAGATAAACTTTCCAAACGTAACATTAAAATCTATTCCTGAAACGCACGTAATTTTTAATAAACAAATGAAAGTAAATTTTTTCACCATTGAATTAGTCACTCGACAAAGTGAAGCTATCCAAGATCTCGCTGCCGATATTTTTAATCTATGACATATTTATGTATGTATATCAATATAGGAAGATTATTCGTGGTACTGTATTTAGATATGAACATACAAATGTTAAATATTTTATTTGTATGTATATAATACATGCAGATAATATCGAAATTAGTCTTCTGACTAACGTAATCCAATCTATGTACATAATTATCTTGAGCTTGGGGTATCAACCGATCGATCATGAAGCAACAATTGGTCAATGTCAATTGCGATTGTGAATTTTGAAAATCATAATCATTTTCACATCTTAAATTCACAAACAAGGAAAAAAATTCGGATGTGACCAACCCATGACTATGTATGTATTTGAGGAATATAAAAAGGTTACAAAAAAAAATCGATATTGAACCGTACAGACACATTCACATATACCGGCAGCATTATGAAATACTAAATTTAAAAAAAAATATAAGTATATACATACATATGTATAAAATTTATAATTTCTATTACATGTAAAAAAAATTTCAAAAATTGTATACATAACTTGGTATTAAGCTTAAACTTCTAGATATGAGATTTTAGTTCAATTAACTAAAAGATTTCTGAGATAAACATAGAAAACCTCGATTCTCTAGAGTTAAATTACTACTTCCGGTTCAGGTAAAAATATTCAAATAATATTAGGGTATAAAAATTATAATTTATTACATGTAAAAAAAAAATTTTTTGTTCCATTGAGCGGTTTCACAGGCACAGTAATAATAAAAATCATTTAAAAATAAATAAATATCTATCTACATATTCTATGCTTTGAGTAAAAATTTATATTGTTTTGATATATAATCAAGAAACCAATTAAAGTATTATATATCGATAGAAGCATAAGGAATATATGTAGGCAATAAAAGAACATCAAACAAAATTTATCATTTTCAAGAAATTAAAATACCGTATACCGATAATCTTTAAATTTAGACTAATAAAAGTAAACATCGATAAAAATATGATAATAACAAATACTAAAAATGATGGTTAACATCACGTGAAATCAATGGGGTATTTAAAATAAATATAAATACCCAAAAGTGCAAAAAAAAAAAACTGGCTTTGAAGATATCCACTTTTCCGTGATTTTTGTCGAGATTAATCTTTGAAATCCAAAATTTGCATTTTTTTGCCCCGCCCATAAGGTACAGTGCATATCTTATCATAATAACGGCAAAATGAATCATAACGAGCATACATATGTATGTATGCATAATAAGTACATATGTATGTACTTATTGGATCGTTATTATCCATTAATAATATCTGCCAATATACGATTTAAACTCAAAGATTATTTTTATCGTTCTTTAAATCGAAAAATCCATAGATGGGAAAATAGTTATAATTAATACTCAGTTGTAATGTGAATTTCATTCGGTAAACAAGTATCAACAAGCTGACGCTTCAGTGTGGTTCAAGTGTGGCGCTTCAGTAATGGTAATGATCTATACTGGTAATGATCTCAACATCTTATACCCCCTTTTTGAATTTTAAATTTTATTACACAAATATCTATATATAATTTTTGTGTTTTGTGAAAAACCAATAATAAGTACATATGTATATATGTACATACATGTGTTTATGTCTTAAATTATCAGCTCGTATAAAAGTTAAATAAAACAAGTTAAATTTGTACACAAAGCATAGAATATATACATAGATATTTATTTATTTTTAAATGATTTTTATTATTACTATGTCTATATTTTTTTTATTTTTCATAGTGATACAAAATGTCAAATTTGACATTTGAAACTACGCAAAAGAATGGCGCTCTATTGATAGTAGACGAAGAATATTGTTACACGCGTCACAGAGCGGCTTCTGACATTAGTACAGAATATTGGGTATGCGAGCAGAGAAGCACGTGTCCTGGTCGCGGAATCACTAAAAGAAATAGAAGAGAGTTTCATGGATCACAGGAACACAATCATCTACCCAATAGGCTAAGGCTTGAGTTACGCCAAGTCAAAATCGGCATACGAAAAAAGGCATCGAGTGCAATCGGAGCAAATACTACCACCCCCATTGTACAATCTTTGTTGAAAGACACATCTGTTGTAGTGATGGCAAGATTGCCTAAAATCGACAGCTTAAAGAGAACCATACAGAGGCATAGGAATAAAACACACGTGCCACCTCCTCTGCCGCGAACGAGAAACGAAATTATAATTCCTGCACAATATCAAACCACGGGCAACACAAATCAACCGGAGCAATTTTTGCAGTGGGATTCTGGGTCTGCGACCAACGGTGAAGATCGAATTCTAATGTTCACCACACAAACTAATTTAGATTTCCTTAGAAGTTGCCAAGGCGTATTAATGGATGGCACTTTTAAAACCACTCCACATCTTTTCACTCAACTGTATACGATACACGGCACGCGACTGGAGGGCCCCGATCGAAAACCAGGAAAGGCAATTCCATTGGTATTTCTAGTCCTTCCTAACAAAAATGAAGAAACGTACGTGAGGGCTTTCCATAAATTAAAAACGCTTCTTCCAGGATGGGAGCCCGATCGGGTCATGATGGACTTTGAAAGAGCAGCCATCAACGGCTTTCAAACACATTGGCCGAGGGCACAGGTGACGGGCTGCTATTTTCATTTGTGCCAGAGTATCTATCGGAAAATCAAAGAGTTGGGATTGTCCAGATTTTATGGCCAGGATACAGAAAACGCCATGCAGTTTAAAATGGTGTCGGCGTTAGCACTAGTCCCCCCAGAAAATGTCATCGACAGCTGGGTGGAACTACGAGATCAAATTATGCGGCCGTGGAAGATGAGACAGAGAGAAGAAATTCGACAAAAGATCGATAAATTTCTCGATTATTTTGAGGATAACTATATAGGGGCTGTCGATGGAGGTGTGAGGAGTCCACCACACGTGGCTGCAATAGACTTATGGAATGTACGAGCGAGGATATTGGAGCATTATGGAAGGACCGACAATGAGGTCGAAGGGTTTCATATGAAGGTGGCGAAAACGGTCGAAATGCACTTTCCAAATTTATGGCAATTTTTTAGAGCCCTACAAGGTCTCCAAGCCGAAACAAAAAAGCTAGTGTCAGAATTGAACTCTGGGATTATCGGGAGAAAACAGTTGCTGAAGTATATTCAATTAGCAGAAAGAATCCACAACGTCACAGCTGAATGGCCAAATAGACAAAATTTAGAAACTTATCTGAGAGGAATATCTAATAATTCTATTTAATTTCTAATACTAATGTAATGTGCATGTAATTAACCAAAATAATAGATCAGTAGTAAGCGTGTAATCCTTTCAATTGTGTGGTCAAGGGAACAATCCCTGACTTTGTGATGCCACCAGACCTTCATAAGTGATAACTTTGTGCTGCTAACAACATATCGAATTTGCTGATTTATAAAATGCAGTAAATTGTCGATGTTTGTATGTAATTGTCTTTAATTTAATTTAATTTAAACTAAGATAAGCCTCGTTATAATATTTAACTACTTATGTAAAATGTTTGACCATAGGTGTCGTGTACAAAAAATTAATTTGTGTATACCGTGTAAGTAAATAAAAATCTGATGATAAAAATATATTTGGCATTCAATTTATTAAAGAATACTTCTGGTAGAGGCAGCATAGCCGATAGATCCAAAAATTATTTTTTTACTTTATCTACATACATACATATTTACATATAAAATATGAGCCGCTATAATTGAAAGCGGTCTCCCTCGCGGGCCCGAAAGTGAAACGCCCGAAAATGCAAATATCGGAAGGCAAAGATCGAAAATCGAAAAATCTTAAGTCGAAAGATAGAAAAAAGGGTGCATGGTAAACGGTACATACTCACTTAATTTGCGCGAGCAGGATACAACAGGAACAAGAGGAACAGGCTTTTCCTCCCGTATTCTGCGCGCGCGCATTAAACAAGGCTGTATGACAAAAAGAGAGATAATTTCACCGCATGCCACTCATACATATATATATTATATATACATAGTACCGCTACAAGCAAAATATTATCTCATACATATAAATATATCATACTACCTCTTACTCTTACCTACGTAGATCGCTAGATTATAATATGTAACTTATGTAGATTATTTGAATCGTTCACTAATCACGATTTCGTGGTATAGATAAATGTGTTCACGTGTGTGTGTTGATATATGTACATATGCCCGCCTATTTTGGAGATAGCTTGAATAGCGATAATCCTATCACACTGAAATTTAGTATCACTTATTGAAATAATGTATTTTTTTTTAATTTGTAGATTGATCGAAAGAGGTACCTCCTCTTAAAGTTATTTTCAATTTTATAAGTTTTTGGATTCAAATGTCTCTTAAACCACTGAAAAGATTGAACTAATTTTTTTTAAATAAAATATATATCTACATATGTACATAAATTTGATGAACACAGATCGGCGGACAAGTTGCTTTTGCCTACAAAAAATCGTTCACTATTATCAATTACTATTTTTTGTGGGCAAAGGAAACTTGTTCGCAGATTTCTGGTGTTGAATTTCATACATAAAATTTTTTTATTATTTTTACCACAGCCAGAAGTAATACTTTTACTCAAGAAAAACAGTAGTTTTACTGTTTTTCTCCGAAACTTTTAAGCGTATTGAACCGAAATTTCAAAAATAAAGTTATAAGTTTTAGATTATAATTTTAATATATTGTATGCGGGAAACGGAGATTACAGTATTGTTAAACAGCGGGAGACTTTAATCTCACCCTACTCAAAATATTATCATATTTTAAATTTTGCAAAGATTATGGAAATGTTTTTTTCATTTTTTTCTGACTTTGGTTTGGTTACCCCAGTCCAAAAATTTATTTTATTTTAAATTTTATAATTATTTATAGCTTAAAGAGGCTGGTATATTTTAAAAAAAATTTTCTCACTTCAAAAACTTTTTCTATAAAAAAAGGATGGTTACCCTAGTCCAAAAAATTTAATATTTTAAGTTTTGCCATCAATTGTATCATAAAGATGATGGGGATATTTTAAAATTTTTATCTCAATTAAAAAGTTTTATTATATAAAAAAAGGTTGATTACCCTAGTCCAAAAATATTTTATGTTTTAAATTTTCCAATCATTTCTATCATAAAGATGATGGGAATTTTTTTAGATTTTTTTCTCAGTTTAAAAATTTTCTGGTATAAAAATGGTTGATAAACCCTTTTTTAAAATACTAATTGGCTAATTAGTATTTAAATATATGGGCTCTTTTAGAGAAAACAATTTTTCATTGCTGTTTTTACCTTTTATTGAAGTATATTAATAAAATGAAGAACATAATCAATCAACCTGAGGTTGGTTCTTACTGAAAATCCATAATGTTTGAAATGCCACACTCAAATATAAATATTTGATGTTTGAGTATAGAATATAACAGGTCAGTGGCTTGCGTGTAATCTTTTTAACTGAGGGGTCATAGATTCATTCCCTGGCCCTATGTTGCTGGCCAGACCTTGGTCTCTCGTTGATATGACACCAGGTCTCTCGTTTCCTATCAGAGTTTGCCAATTTATCTGATTTCATTGTTGAAACACTCCCACCAAAATTAACAACCTGTACTGTCTCTCATAAATTCGAGCTTATAGCATCTCGAATTTCATGATTATGATATAATATGCATTGGGAATCCATGTCAAGCTTTCCTTGTATATTTATATAAAAAAAAATTGCTTAGAGGCACAGTACATCATTCAAAGTCGGTGATTTTTTTATAACGTGTAATAGGAAATCAGAAATTCACATTTTCGCTCTGGTTTAATGTCCCTATATAAAATACATATGTACAACATACATAAATAAAAACAAAATTTCAAGTTCAAATTTTCGCATGATTACAAAACTTCATCTATTGTACAAAAATATGTAGATTACGTACATAGATAAAATATGTAGATTACGTACAGATAAAAGATAAGTTTACGTACATAGATAAAAGTAAAAAGAAAATTGTATCACTATCAAACAGTTAGTCACTTCATAACATTTCATAACAGTTAGTCACTTCATAACAGTTAGTCACTTCATAACATAAAGTCACTCAAAACGTCGCTGCTAATATTTTTAATCTATTATGTATTCTACAATCGGAAAATCTATCTCTATCTACGATAAATGTTATTTACCTATTTAAATTGATATGTATGTTTTATCTATAAATTTTATCGAATTTATGATATAATGTCGGGATTCATCGTCAATAGGCAAAGAAGGGCAAATAGCAAAATAAGCAAAAAAAATGATTAATTAGCGTCAAGCATTTAAAATATCTATAATATTACACTTTCAATATTATAGATAATAGTTGAGAAATCATCTTAATTTAGATTAATAAAAGTATCTCGATAAGATATTCCCATAATTTAGATAACAAAAGCTAAAAGGATTTTAAAACTAAATCTTGAATTACATATGTACATATGTGTATATATGTATGTATGTACATCCACTGATTGAGATCATTAATATATTTATCAAAAAATGTTTATTTTTTACCTAATCTCTACGTTAGAATAACATGTAAATAAAGAATATCGATGATACCGCTTGCTTCACAAGAAGCAAAAAACCAGACACTATTCGTAAAAATCTCGAATTTGCAATTAAAACAATGACGGAACACTTCACTAAGTGGAAAATTCAAATTAATCAAACCACAACAGACGCGATATTCTTTAGTGTTAGAAAGCATACGCCAATTTCAAATCGGAAAATCCCCTCTGAAATGGCAATCAGTAATAAAATATTTAGGAGTAACGTTCGATAAAAGAATGGGATGGACACCTCACATTGAGGCAGCGAAATGCAAGGCGATGCGGGGTATATCCTCAATATACCCAATATTTAATCGCCATAGTTCTTTATCAATTCAAAATAAAATAAAATTATATCACGCGCTCATATTACCATTTTTATATGACCTTATTAACCTATTAACCTATGCTTCACCTGTATGGAATAACGCCTCGAATACTAACCTTTCCAAGCTCCAAATAATACAAAATAAATCCCTAAAAATAATTTATAACACACTCATATACATATACTATCTTGAAACAACTGAATGCCATAAATAATATTCCGTGTGTGTGTGTGTAAAATGAAATTAAAAAAATGTATATACATATGTATTGGGTTTAATGCAAACGATCGACAAGCGCCAGACAGACTGAACCACAGATTAACTGGATGGCTGCTTTAAGCGCAATTCTCGACTTCACGAATGATAGATTGCACATCAGATGACGAGTAACCTTTCGATGTGCACAAATGCAATTATTAAAATTGAGTTGGATCTTTCTGGTGAGTTTAATAAGGCAAAATTCGGAACTAAAGTATCAGAAGCACAGAACGTATACAGGGTAGGTATGTCGAGACTTAGGTTAGATTTCACTTAATGTAAGTGCGAGCAGTGCGCACGCATAAGGTACACGTGTCGTTAATCTGTGGTTCAGTCTGTCTGGCGCTTGTCGATCGTTTGCACCGCATCGATATGTATTACAGTCGCAGATCAGCTACAAATAATGGATATACGATTTTCGAACGGAGAGGAAAATAAGTATGTCATCTATATACATACATATACATACATATGCAATACATAGATTAATGCATGCGGAGCGCCAATTTAAAAATACATACGACAAACGGCAAACGGAGAACCTAAACCATAAAAAATAAAATAAATAAAAAGTGACAAAATAACTATTTAAACCATACATATATGAATCATTTAAAGTGGCGTTTGACACGTTGACGCGCAGCGTGGCATAAGTGACGTAACGAATGAAATAAAATAAAATGAAAAAAAATTATACGTAGGTTCGAAATTGTTGCGCGCACAGTTAAACCGAATTAACTTTCGAAATTCAATTTCGTCGTTATTACCTTTTCGAATCAGGTGTGTCGAACTCCAATATCGGAGCTCCGGCTACAGAATAAATGCACGTCGAGAACTATTATATTATATACACGTATACATACATACATATATGTATGTATGTATGTATATATGACAAGAAATAAATCAGCACTTTATTTAAAAACAACCCATACAAAAAATTTCAGGTATAATTCATTTAAAAATTTTAAAACAATGTTATATATGTACATACTTAAACATTAAACATTCAATCAAAAAGGCTAGATTTATTCAGTTTGTTAAAAAATTGAATATATTTTCTGACAAAGAGCTATGCGGTGGAATTTATTTTCCATTGGTCAGATTCCAATAGATTAATTGAAAATAGACATACATATACATATATATAGCCAGCAGTATGGCTTAACGGTAGCGTATATTTGTAGCACCAAGTGATCAGTGGGTTCGATCCGCTATACTGCTGGTTAGATTTCGGGGTTTTGTGACTCCAAATCGATCGTTTCTTATCACAGTTTGCCAATTTTATCTAATCATTGTCGAAACGGTTCCTTAAAATTGGCAAAAAATCATCTTTCCTGTTGTCACAAATCTTCTGTATTTATTATACATAGGTACAATTTGTAAAAATTATGTACAAAATTTAAATCCATAGATGTCCCAATGAATTAATTCTGTAATTAATTGATTAATTGTTATTTCGTGTTCTTCAGCTTCTGGAAATACAGTGATTTATGTAATAATAAAATGCTGCATTATTATTAATTAAGTGTCCAAGAAGGCGCATTGGGGTCTTCCTGTCAAGCCTTCCTGGTATATGTAAAAATAAAATAAAATAAAATATGAGAATTTCGATTTACATACATGCATATTTGATACTAGAATTTAATGATAGAAAAAAAAGTATTCATTCAGTGAACACTGACAATAATAATAATTGAGTCTTTTAGGCGTCAAATCGATTAACTTCATAAAACAAAGAGGCGAGAAAATCGACGATTTGTGAAACAGTAGATATCATACATACGTACATACATACATACATACATATGTATGTATCCAAAACTAATATAATAAATATACATTATATAGGTATATAAGAAAACAACAAATCTATTGAGGCTATAATAAATATAAATGAACGTTTACTTGGGTTTATTATTAGAATTGTTAAGCATTTTAATTGTATAAATACTGTAATTTATTATTCTGTATACATGTTAGAGTGAGTTATAAGAATCAGAGTATAATTACACAATATGTTCTCGTTTTTAATTTAATCATTTTTACTCCTTAGAAAAAATCAATTTAATTTTTAAAAATATATTTAACATTTTAAACTCGTCTGTCATTGAATTATGACCAAAGATGGTTAATTTTCGCACAAAAAAAAGTTCACTATTGTCAATTTCTTATAAAAACCATGCTTTTTACTATATGGCTTTGAACAGTAATGGAGCAGCCTATTGTTATTTGAATTTTATTTAAAAATGAATTAACTATTTCTTTCTATGAAATTGACAATTCTCTTGTTGATGGCCCTTCTATGTATATTTGAAAATGTTTCCAACTAAAAGATCCTCTTCGCTTAACTCGATCTCAACTGTTATTTGTAAATGATAAAACTTCTTATCGTAGTTACTATCTCAACTCTTTCAACATCTACATAGTTCTACATAGATCATCGATTCGCAACCCTCGCTACGCGTGCCACTTGGTGGTATCCGATTGATGATTGGTGGTACGCGAAAAAAAATCAGTAATGGCGGAATGAATGATTTACAATCATAAAAATGCTAGACATTTATTTATGAATACAATATTTTACAAATTATTTTTAACTATTTTATACATAGTACATAATTGAATTATCATTTACAAATTAATTATAATTATTTACAAATTCATTTCATTATTATTTATAATTATTTTCATTGTTGAGTAATATCGCATCTAAATGACTTTAAAGGCATTTTAAAATCTCAATATGTAGTATTTCTATAAATCATAGTCATCAAGTCCAGTTGCAAAGATGTTTGAATCTTAAAATTGTATATGCATCTACGAAACGAGAGATGCTGTATTACATAAAAATTAAATAAGCTGATAACTAAAAATAAAACTATCACTGTTTGATCTGTGTACATATGTAGCTTGTATTGGTTAGAAAGTTTGTTATGAAGGAATAAACAATGAAATTTGAGATTATGAGTTGCTGCTGGCAATACGTATACTCATTTATGCCGGGAACCTTACAATTTAGAATAGTTTATTAATACTAAGAATGCTTTAAGAATAGTTTATCAATGTATGATTGTCCATAAATGAGTTTATGTATTTACAGAAATTAACTTTTCAATCATCAGATAAATTAAATCAGCTGATAACTAAAAATAATTGTATGTGATGTATGTATGTAAGCTTATTGTAAAAAACTAAATGTATGTAAGCTTATTGTAAATCATATTAACAATTAGATACAACATAACTTCTTATTGAATACTTATCTCGCTGATAAAACCTAGTGAAGAGATATACATACTTTTAGCCGTGTATTACCAGTATTACCGTGTATTATCAATATATATCGTGTATTACCCTACAAGAAGCTACACGCCAAATTTGAAATTTATATATACATATGAGAGTTAAAACTATAAATATTTATATATTAGAGATAACGAGAACCAATAGAGCAAATTTCATAAAATATGGAGTGAATTATAGGCGTTTAAACAATTAAAATCTGATAATGCCGTGTCATGGCGAACAGTTTACGCCTTGTTAAACAACGCTTGTTAAACGTCAAGAAGATTTACTTTCCCCGTTTTTAAAACGCGTTGTATACGATATTTTATCTCCAACGTAATGGCAGACGATACATTAACGTGTATTGATGACCAAAATGAGCAATATGGCAAAGTATGAAAACGATCGGATAAGAGATAAAAATGACCACTAACACGAAAGCCACGTGAAACGTAAAGGAGGTATGTAAAAATAGAAATCTTCTTTTTATAATTAATAAACATTATCTTAAGTAATCATAGTCAACATCAATATGGACAGTCGATGATCGAAAATCCGGCAATCGATACCGTTTTTTCCTCTAATCCGGCATGGATTTTGGAGTGCATTTTTGTAAATTTACCGCGTTACCGCTCCAATAAATAAATAACTTAAATTGGACACAACATAATCTCGATAACGATCTTTAATGTTGCGTTAATGTTGTAGATTAGAAAATAAGATTTTTGAAGCTGTGTATCGAAAATGATCAAGCTGAACTATTTGGAACCGGTGTCACGACAAATCACTCAAAATTATGTTCACAATACATCTTATATCTATTTTAATAGCTACTGATCTACTGATCATTTTCTATTTTACAATTTTAATTTAATTTGATTAGTAATCACAGTATTATATTATTCTAATGTTAATCTAAAGCATAATAGGAAAAAGAGCTCAAAAACCTATTTACAATCCTTATAAATGTTCATAATACATCTAATACGTAATATTAATTAAAGACTATTTAAAGTCGATGACCTAAAGCAGATTGTGTTTAGGTAATCTGTGTTTATACCTGAAGGGTATAGACATTTTGTTGTAATCACCGAGACTCTTCACAAGTGTGTTAGTATGGTTATTAGTGATTCTTTCATAGAATCTACTGGTTAGTTTGTTAGTAATGTCTGTAACAAACGGAATATTATATATAGCATGCAGTTTTTTCAGGTTAGTATATATGGGTGTATTATAAATTATTTTAAGGGATTTATTTTGTATTACTTGGAGCTTGGAAAGGTTAGTATTCGAGGCGTTATTCCATACAGGTGAAGCATAGGTTAATAATGGTAATATGAGCGCGCGATATAATTTTATTTTATTTAGCGTTGATAAAGAACTATGGCGATTAAATATTGGATATATTGAGGATATACCCCGCATCGCCTTGCATTTCGCTGCCTCAATGTGAGGTGCCCATCTCATTCTTTTATCAAACGTTACTCCTAAATATTTTATTACTGACTGCCATTTCAGACTTTCTCCAGAGGGGATTTTCAGATCTGAACTTGGCTTATGTTTTCTAACACTAAAGAATATGGCGTCTGTTTTGGTTTGATTAATTTGAATTTTCCACTTAGTGAAGTGTTCAGTCATTGTTTTAATTGCAAATTCAAGATTTTTAAGAATAGTGTCTGGTTTTTTGCTACTTGTGAAGCAAGCTGTATCATCTGCATATAGGGCTATGTGACAGTTTTTTGGAATAGGTATGTCATTTATATATATGGAGAACAAGAGTGGGCCAAGCAAGCTCCCCTGCGGAACGCCAGCTGCGATTATTTTTGGAGACGATAATTCATTATTTACGCTAACCACTAGCTTTCTACGAGTTAAGTACGATTTGATGATGAGAATTAGGTAGTTTGGTATTTTGTTAATAAGGAGCTTATGAATGAGTCCATCGTGCCAAACCGTGTCGAAGGCCTTTTCTATGTCGAGACATACCATTCCGGTACTTCTCTTCATATTAAAGTTCTTCGTCACGTGTTCAGTTAGTCTTGTTAGTTGTTGAGTCGTGGAATGTCCAGTGCGAAATCCAAATTGTTCATTTATTAATTTCTTATTTACGACTTTAAGTAAACGTGTGTAGATTATTTTTTCCAGAATTTTTGAAAGCGTGCAAAGTAAGCCAATGGGTCGATAATTGGCCGGGTTTTTTGAACTTTTATCGGGCTTAAGTATGGGAATTACGTTGGCTGTTTTCCAGTATTCTGGGAAATACCCAGTGAGTAAACATGCGTTGAATATTTTAGATAGTGAGACTAAAGCTTTAAATGGAAGTTGTTTGATTATGATGTTATCTATTGAATCTCGCCCAGGTGCCTTTTTATTTTTTAAATTACGTATTATATTTTGGATTTCACACGGATGCACCAATTTTATATTTTTAGTACTGTTAGTGGGAGTTTTTGTGATGATTTTAATGGACCGGTTGACTTTATTATGCGTTGGTATGTGATTGTAATGTTGTGTGAGTGTGTGATGTTTTTGGAAGGATTTTGATAATAGTTCTGCTTTGTCGCAATCACGCGTCACTGAGATTCCTGCATCATCTAATGGAGGAATCGAGTTTTTTGTCCTGCGAATCGCTTTAGCTAATTTCCATAGAGAGCCATCAACTGAGCTCAATTTTTCTAATTTTTTAGACCAAGCTTCATTTTTGATTTCTTTGATTCTAATTTTAATTTGATATGTGAGCTTATTAATTAATGTTTTCAATGCTGGATTTTTTGATGTTTGCCAAATTTTACGGAGTTTATTTTTACTTTTAATTAGATTTGCAACAAAGTCAGTTATCTCTAATTTGTGTTCAATGTATTGTGTCTTAGGTATGTGAAGGTGTTTGGATCGAGTTATTGATTCCGTTAGGTGTATTATGGAGCTGTCGATTTCGGTTTTGTTTGTGAGTGTGGTAGAAGTTAGAATGGTTTGGTCATTTATGTACGACTTGAACTCTCGCCAGTTAGCTCTCCCGTAATCCCAACTATGCTTGATGATTTCCTCGGGTTTCCCGTCGATTGAGAAGATTATCGGGAGATGATCAGACGACAGGGTTTGAAGGGCATTTGGTGTCGATATTTTTGGGCAGTTCTTGACGAGGACAAGATCTAGTGTGGATGGTTGTGAGTTATTTGTGGGATAGTGTGTGTATGTATCCGGATGAAGTAAGATTGTATCTGTTAGTTGAATGTATTTAAAAAGAGTTGTGCCTTGTTGGTCAGTGTTTACGCAACTCCATAACGGATGTTTGGCATTAAAGTCACCAGCTACCACTACCGAACTACCAATGTTAAATATTTTGTTAAGATCGGATGCCAATAATCGTTTTTGGGGAGGATTGTAAGCGGATGCTACTATGTGACGGGTGTTGTTAATTGTTAGTTCGATGGCGGTTAGTTCTAAATTTTTTAGTGGCGGAGTTATTACGCGACAATGTTTAATTGAGGATTTTATAAAAATGGCAACTCCCCCTCCATGCTGTTCTCGGTCTTCGCGATAGCAGTTAAAGTTAGGTAGGTTAATACGGATATGAGGTTTTAAGAAGGTCTCGGAGATTAAAACTATGTCAACACAGTACTCACCGATCGCCGACTCTAGTTCGTCAATCTTATTCTTAAGTCCACGAGCATTCCAAGCTAGAATGTTCAGGCGCCTCCCGTTAATCAAAGACATCGAGATATTCGACAAGCATGAGTGCCAGCTCTAGTTTGTCGGTGCAACCGCTGGCCTTGGCACGAATCTCCTGGAGGATCTTCAACATCTTCGTCATAGACGCCATGGAAGTTAGGTCTGTTGTTGGTTGAATGTTGGGATTGGTTGGTTGGTGGGGTTTTTTAGGGATATTTGGTGAAGGAGTTTTAGTGGTCGGTAGCTTTGGGAAGTTATGATCGTTAACGACCGGGATATTTTGTGGCTGCACCACTGGGAGTTTCCAAGGGTTGGCTTTGACAATTGATGCTCGATTCTTCCTCGATTCCAGCATTTTCAGATAGCTCTGTCTTTTTGGACAGTCTTTGAAGTTAGCGGGGTGAGATCCTGAACAGCCTGAGCAGACAGCAGGGGTAACTATTCCTTGATTGCATTGTGCGGTGAGGTGAGTGCCGGCACATTTGACGCACTTGGCCTGCCGATTGCAGTTTTTCGCAGCGTGTCCATATTCTTGGCATCTGAAACATTGAGTAATATTTTGTGATTTACTAGTATATTTAACGACACTGACCTTTGTGTAACAGATGTACCGGATTTCTTTAATCTTCTTTGCCGATACCGATGGCTCGAAGAACACCAAGTATAGCTCGGTGGCGTTGCTCCTAGGCTCCTTCGTCTTCATCTGTATGACTTTGGTTACAGGGAATCCCTGTCTGATGATGTCATCTTTAATATCAGCTTCCGGCAATTTCGGCAAGCCACGTACGACACTTTTTATTTCCTTTTCCTCCTTCCTGGAAAAGGTATGGAATTGTCGGTCTGGTGTCAATCCATCCCGAAGTTTTTTAAAGTCTTCAAGACTTTTACATTGTATCTTGACATTATTTTGACCAATGTAAGTCATTGTGAAGTCTTTTATAAACTTCTTGATCGACTCGATCATGCTGCCGTGAGTGCCAGTAGCTGTCATGATGATGGGCGGGATTCTTCCACCGCTTCTGGGGACATCGGAAACTTCCAAGAGCCCTTCAAATTTGTTTTTCTCCTGAATTTTAAATTCAGGAGCAACATCTTTCACGTTCTTTGCCGTATGTTTTGGAAACTGCCACTCGGTCTCCATCTGAGCGGTCTGAGAGCAGCCTGGTTGAGGAGCTTCGGTTGTAGTTATCAGTGTCTTCTTAAG
Organism: Arctopsyche grandis; assembly: GCF_051622035.1. Lineage (NCBI taxonomy): Eukaryota > Metazoa > Arthropoda > Insecta > Trichoptera > Hydropsychidae > Arctopsyche > Arctopsyche grandis. Next base: position 7,781,018 of record NC_135363.1, on the reverse strand, counting down.
TCGCTTTTTCAGGTTGGATCCTCGCATGGTGCCAACATGTGTTCTTTTGGTGTTCGTTTTGTGGGGGGTGTTTGTTGTGTATGTTAAAAGGTGTGGGTTTTTTGACGGTATGGCGTATCGCTGTATTATGAGCGCTCGCACAGAGAGTACGTCTTCGGCACGTCCGTTCTCACGGAGCGTCGAGAGACGAGTGAATAAACTTGATTTTTTTTTTTTTTTTTTGCATATATGTATGTATGTACATATGTATAATTTGTAAAATATGTTTATTCAAACCCCTTGGGCCTATCGGCTTTGCCGCCTCCCCCAAGTACATTAAATAAATAAATAAAAAATAAAAATATAATATTGACAAATTTGTAAATAATAGTACATAGATTATGGTGAGTAACAGTAGAAAATTAAGCAAAAAGGATTAAGGTAAAAAAAAAAAACAAAAAAAGAAAAAACGGGTTAAAAAAAACAATATTGCCAATCTTGCAAAGTTCCTAATAGTAATTGAACTATCATGAAATAGGTCAATATTCTCATCTAAGCCATTGTAAAAATTGCACACTCTGACGATATAAGAGTTTCGACGATAATTAGTGGAGGCAATGGAAGCACGCAAAAGAGGCCAATTGCGTAGGGACCGATTTGGTACATATAAATAAAACTTACTTAGGATAGCAGAGCAGTCGATGTCACCTCGTAGTATCCGTGAAAGTAAAGTTATATCAGCTAATGCGTTATTGTGGCATTGCAACGCATGCCGGATTCAGCTAGTAGATTATATAAAATATGTATCTTATGCAAAGTAGTTATAACTGATTTGACACTAATCGGTCTACATAAACGCTTATATTTATAAAGAAAAACACACACACAGTATAAAAAAATCAATATAAAAGCGATTTGAGTTTACGAACATATTAATAGTCTCGGGGGACAAGTATTGTTGAATATAGCACTACAATATTGTCTGTTATAACGCGCGTTTATTGGTCGTCTGTTGAGAGTGACGATCGCGTCAATCTGAGCGTTTTGCGGCCGCGTATAATATTGCAATAACAGTGGCGAATGGCATTTTTACACAAACATCAAAACGCAATAACGCAAAACTCAAAAAGAAAAAAACAAAAACAAACACACACACACACACTTTCTCCTAACACATACATACATACATACATATCTCCTTTTCGTACAGTAAATAAAAGTTTGATTTGATTTTTCTCTTTGTCTTTTTACTTCAGGCGGCGGAGAGAAAACCAATTTTCTCATTGTTGATCGATCAATATATGTATGTATGTATGTATGTAGGTAATGTAAAAAAAAAGAAAGTTGTTTACTCTCGAGAAGGATTATTGATAGGGGCCAAAAGAAAACCTTGGATTCCACACGTAAACTAGTAAACACCATTCTATATACATACATATATATGCATACATACATACATACATATATCTAAATAGTTTATACATATTGTACTGTACGAGTATTTTCCATCGAATCTATTTTCCGACCGGGTACATTTAAAATTAAATCACATTATCACATGCATTTTACAACACTTAATTAAAAAAAATCCCTAAAATACACAGACACACACACACACACATTTTTTTGTATATAATATTTATTTATTTGTTTAAAGTTTGGACCATTGTAGCATTACAGGAATTCCTAATGCCCCATAATGGTCAAAAATATAACAGAAAAGAAACAAAATAATAGCTAAAGAAATTAGACATGGAAAAAACAAAACATATATACATATACACAAACAACACATTTAACACAATCATAAAAATAATAAGCTATATAATAGCGGATAATAATAATAATTACAAATTATAAAAAAAACAACAAAGAAGGGAATGTCTTATAACAGACAAAAATACATTTATACAACAATAGCAATTAATTAAAGCAGATAACGAAAAAAAAATCAAATATAAAATCATATATATAAAGACGGTAATCTGTGTGTGTGTGTGTGTGGGTGTGTGTGTGTGTGTGGGTGTGTGTGTGTGTCCTAACTCTCGCCGAACATAATGAACGAATCGATAAAAATCGATTAATTCATTTTTCGACGAGACGACTTTGTCGTGACTCGAACCGATCACCCCAAATAGCCTGAATATGGCTCTAATGAGCTAATGGTCTCGGACATCGCGCCAAATCCAATTTTTCTTTTCGCCTTTTTTTTTAAACATTAATTGAAATATTCCTTCTCGCCATATAAAAATACGAAATTTTAATAATTTCATTTAGCGAGGTTTTGAACCATTTTTTTTCTTTTCATATAAAACAATTGAAATTATTGAAATTAATTTATATTTTAGCGATATTTGAAAAATAAAATCAATTCCAGGACGCCGACTCGAACCTACCCCCCTCGTGCCCAGATCAATATACGCTGACCAGTACACCATGATACGGATATAAAGACTGCTCTAAATAACGTTAATATTCAATAATCGTACAGAACATATGGACAACCAATCAAAACGGAGTCATATCTTCGGTAGTTGTCGGGAGAAGTCGGGTGTCATGGATCGACTGAATCGATTTCGATTTGCAGTATCGCTCGGGGCGATAGCTAATAATAATAGAAAAAAATAGAAAGTCTTTAAATAAATAATTGAAAACTCTCCATGGGAGTCTGCGTATTTTTAAGAATTGAAAATTATTACAAATAAAGAATTGAAAACTATCTATGAGAGTCTACGAAAATAACGTTTCCGGTTCCGGATTTTTTTTTTTTAGTTTTATAAGAGTATATAATAATTTTATACCCATGCGATGATGTTTCATCGGGCTATTCACTAGTATAACATAATAAGGAATGTCTTGCACCTATGTATGTACAGTCAGTTCCAATACATAAGAACCAACTGCTGCAAATACAAAACATCTCTGTGAGGCCCAAATGGAAGCGCGTGAATCAAAATTCCACTCATAAATCACAATCAATCATGAAAGCAATGATGAGCGCAGACTACCAGACAAATTGGTTAGAATAATATCCGACAATTTACGCTCACTATGGTGGAAAATATCACATTCAGACTCAGCAGCAACGATTTCATTAACAAGTCGAATAGCTCTTGTAATAGGAGCCATTCGAAAAAGAGCTGTACGTGCAGGAGGTACAACCATCAAATGAGGATGTCTACCACGCACATAAATATATTTTACATATATACGTACATATGTAAAATACGATATTACAAATCGATGCTAGCGCTCTGATTGAACTAGTTTATGGCACAACTAATTCTGTGTAATTCAAAAAATCGGAAATATTAATTTTTAGCGGAATTGGTATTGTCTGAAATTCAGTATTGGAACACTCGATCTATGGATACTCAATTCTAATTGTATCAAACTTCAACGAGTAACTCTACGATTCGTTTTAATATAACAACCGACGAACGTGAAAAGAAAATTCTTAATAAACTTTAAATAAACCGAATATTTTATAAACATGAAAAAAAGCGTTATTTAAATATAGAAATAACCAAAAAATTTCCCAGTATTATTGAAAGTCGCAAATTAAAGGTATCTCAAATTGCTACATTTCAAATGAATGGACATGCATACCCTTGCCGATTTTGAGAATTGATTATGAGAAAGCTATTAATTACTAAAATGGATGCCACTGGTGAAACTTGAGTCCACCACAACACACCAGAAAGAAAACAACAGTAATAGCAGTGCGACTTGATTGATTTGTCGCCACACCGAAAAAAGGCAAAGCTCACTTTATCTGCAGAACTACCTATATCTAGAACACTGTAGGAATGTTTGTCAATTGATTATCATCCAAAGTATCAATCGACACGTAGAGAATACTATCCTTTACTTTTTAAACCAATTTATATGTAAGATTAATTATAAAAACACAAATTCACAAAGACAGAAAATTTAGTCTCATCCGTAAGTAAATATATGTATGTACATATGTACATACTTCCCATACAAGCGCCATTTAAATGACGAAAATCATTGAATTGAAAGATAATTTGATACCTCCATTCACCTTATTGACTCCATCTAACTTTCACCGATTCTCAAACTTCAATTATCTTGGGGATATGCGAAGTTCTTCAAATTATGTACTGTATCCTGTATTAAATGGCATTATGAACCTTGAATAAATGAGCTTCCTATAGGAAACTATGTAGATTCTAAAACTATGGTTGCTTATCAAAATACATATTAATTAGGATACTAAAAAATAAATCATTCTGAAAAGAAAAAAAATAGCTTTTCGTCATCAGGATTAAAGCGTTTCAAAAGCCCTTTATAAATACAAATCATTGAAAAGTCAACACAAAAGTTTTCCCAACAAGCAGTTAATTGGAATCAAATGCATAGTTCATTCTAGCATTCAATATATATTTATTTAAGTTTAAGTTTGGGCCATTATGGCATCACAAGAGTTCCTAATGCGCCACAATGGTCGAAAAATTACAGAGAGATGAAAAAATGTATGTATACACAGACAAAAAATACATTTATAAATAGTCATAAAACACAATAGCATTATAATAATAATAGGTAAAGTAATAATATCAAAAAATAATAGCCAGAACCAATATACATATATACATATAGTATAATATAAGAACCAGCCGCAAATACGAAAAAAAAGCCCAAATTGAAAATAGAAGATCAAAATTCCACTCATATATCACGTTAAATTATAAAAAAAAATGATAAGCGCAGGCTACCAGACAAATAGGTTAGAATAAAATATCCGATAATCTACGCTCACTGAGGTGGAGAATATCACAAGCAGGCAAAGCAGCAACGATTTCATTGAAAAGTCGGATAGCTCTTGGAATAGGAGCCATTCGATAAAGAGCTGTGCGTACAGGAGGTGCATACAACCATCAAATGATTATGTCTACCACGCATATGTATAATCATTGGGGACATAAAGTCCCAACTGTTCCAGCAACGACGGGCATGACGTATTACCACGTAGAAGCTGAAGAGCAAAACGAATTAATGACAAGTTTCACCGAAGTTCAAGGGAATTATACCCAAGCATGCCCAAAAGGAAAGGAGTGGGGTATAAATATGGGTAATAACCATACTGATTTATTAAATAGTAAACGAAGAAATGCTTTTTTGCACTTTCTCAATCATTAGAGAGTATTTGTCTTCATGCGGATTCCACACAATTTTCTTCATGCGGATAATATGACGGTCCAGCTCATAATACCTGGCTCTATATCCAGAGTATCCGTTAAAATTCACAAAATATTAAACTTTGACATATGTACATGACATACCTATATAATACTACGTACATTGAGATACTCAAGCGTTTAAGTGCAACCGGATAGAGATCTCCAGGCCGGGCGTTACTATGGTAACTTCCGGTGTTGAACACGTTAATGACGATTAGCGTCTAGCAAAGGGTCACACTTTTATATGCCGTTCGCTGCACACCCTTATTTCATCCCCATCACGAGGGTCGATTCACAATAGCAGCCGTGGGTACATGATGGTAATGCCTACGCCATCAGTTGATCCGTCGCATCGTAAGGTTGCGTAAACGCACCCCTGCGCGTAATCGATACAGTTTCTCCAGGCAGACGTATATGTAGCATCACTCGTTAAAATGAAATATTATATGTACATGAAAAATACACAAGGATTCGTACATAGAACGTAACCTTCGTTTTGGTTGGCAACATAAAAATAATAACAATACGCGTATTGATTTCGTCGCGAAAAACAATCGCGAATTTCCTGAAAGGGTATTTTATTTTGTTCGACTTTTTTTTCCATTCATAGTACATCATATGTTTATATTTATTCACCTGATGCTAAAGTTTGTGCTTCAATATTTCAGTCTATTTAAAATTATATATGTAGTTGATCGTTTTTCGACTTTCTTCACACCACTTATTTTCATTTTTTTTGTCTTATTCGTGTAAATAGTTACATATTCCATCCATAAAAATAATACGCACACATTTACATATAGGTACGGTCGCGGTTTCGGTAACCGGAACACCATAGAAAAATGTGATTTTGCGTTAAATATCAGTGATCTTAAATAAAATAAACATCCAAAGTCATTAAAATGGTAGATTATATCATAGTGCTTTATTTTAACGACAATCGTTAAGAAAAGAAACAACAAAAAAAAAGTTAGGGAGAATTTTAGTCCGAGCCGGTTTTTATGACCAAACGCAGTCTCCACAGTTGAATGAAATTTTGAATGGAAAAACACAGTTGAGCGTAAACTTTTAATTTTATTAGTCACATGGTATTATTTACAAATTATAAAAACTTAATTAATATTTTGTTGCGGCTCCTTTTAATTTTATGACGGCTTTTATACGGTTAGGCATAGAATCTATTAAGTTTCTTAAAATGTCGATGGGGAAGTCTTCATACCATACTTTTTCAATGGTCTCTTTTAATGACACAATTTTAATGACACATTTGTTTTACTAATCCTATATTTAATAGCCATCCATAAATTTTCAATTGGGTTTAAATCGGGACTATTCCCAGGCCTTTACACCCAATTCCTGCAAATAAACCCGAACCTAAAAAAAAGTAACAGAAGTATTTCAGTATTTTGACCGAAATATTATTAATTACATTTAATGCCATTAAATAAAATTAATACTCACTAATTTAGCTCGATGACAAGGGGCAGAGTCATCTTGGAATATGACATCATCAGAATTTGAAAGATGGTTTTAAATTGATGGGATAAAACTTCCTTCTAGAATTTTTTTATATGCTATTACGTTAATGGAACCTTGCAGAAACTGTATTCCACCAATTCCATAATAAGAAAAACATCCCCAAACCATGTGGCTTGGGGGATGCTTCACTGTTTTCATGGTACATTTTTGGTCGAATCTTTCTCCAACTTTTCTTCGAACATACGGAAAACCATCGGAGCTGAAGAGGTTGAATTTCAACTCATCAGAAAATATCACTTGTCGCCAATCCGATGTCGTCCAATTTTTGTTATATTTCGACCACTCTAATCGATTTTTCACCATTTTCTTCGTAAGTAATGGTTTTTTCGCAGGTTTCCGAGCTTACAGTCCAGCTTCTCTTAGTCGTCTTCTTAAGGTTACATCACTAATTTCAATTCAAAATTAATCCGAGATCTCTTTTCTTATCTGTACAGCAGTTTTGAATCGTTTCCGTAAAGTAAATTGAGTTATCAGGCGATCTTGTTTCTCGGATGTGCATCTTTTCGGTCCTGTCCCCTTCTTACTATCAAAAGTTCCCAAATTCTTTTTCTTTTTCATTATTCTTGACACGGTAGATACAGAAGGTCCCATTTGTTGAGAAAATGATTGCAATGAATGTCCATAGTCCGCCAAAGCCGCGATTTTTATATTCTCCTCCAATGATAGTTGAGTGTATTTTTGCATGGTATTTTTATTTTCAACGATTTCAATCCATAAACCTCGAAAGCTCACACTAAAATCAACTCAAATCGTAGAAAACAATCATATGTAAAAGACCCGATCGTTAAAATCACACGCCTAAAGGGACAATATTTTTATTGCCCAAAAATCGTAAAATCACAAGTGTTCCGGTTTCCGAAACCGCGACGGTATATTATATATAGACGGCAATTATATATATATATATATATATTAATATATATATATATATATATATATATATATATATATATATATATATATATATATATATATATATATATATATATATATATATATTATATATATATATATATATATATATATATATATATATATATATATAAATATATATATATATATATATATATATATATATATATATATATATATATATATATTTTTCCTATTACGCTGTACATATTAACATTATAATACTATGATTACTAACAAAATTAATTTAAAATTGTAAAATAGAAAATGATCAGTAGATCAGTAGCTATTAAAATAGATATAAGATGTATTGTGAACATAATTTAGTAATAATAAAAAGCATTTAAAAATCAATATCAAATGTATATATATATAAAATTGAATGTCTATTTGTTTGTCTGTCTGTCTCGTATAGGCTCCTAAACCACTCAACCGATTACGATGGAACTTTCAGGATTTGTTGTATGCATGTCCAGGAAGCTTACTGTGAAAAAAAATCTCTTAATAATAATATTCGTAATTACGATTTTACCGATGCGAAAGTTTGGAGTGCCATTTTGTAGTTAAAGAAATGTGTTCGTTGGTAACCACGTTACCAGTTGGTTTATGACGACATGGCTTTCAAGAGACGTTAGTGGAGCTAGTTAGCTCCAACCATCACTTGAAACAGGAACGGGAACGGGAACGATATTTTTTCACCATCGTAATGGCGGAGGATACATTTACTTATATTGATGACCAAAATGAGCAATTTGGCAAAGTATGAAAACGATCGGATAAGAGGCAAATATTTTCAGAATTGTAATCGTAAGTGAAACATAAAAGAGGTTTGTAAAAAAAAGGACACCTATAAGGGGAGGTACCATTTCCGGTCAACTTAAAAATTTCCGTCATGTCGATAAGAATTTCAGTAACCAATACTAAGTTTCAGTTCGATAGGACTAAAAGTGTTCAAAAAATCCCCAAAATACACAGCACACACATACACAGACACAGACAGTCACACACACACAGAGACACACACACATTTATTTCTAGACCATGAAAACATGTGATCGATTCCGAGTTCGAATCAGTCAAAATCTCGAGTTCGAATTTTCGCATGATCACAAAACTCCATCTATTGTTACGAAGTAAATCAAATATATATTCTTGAATCATTATCATTATTTTCATTAATTTTAATGCTGTTTTCATCGTATAGTTTTTAATTAAAAGCAATGATGAAGCAGTACTTCAAACAATGTTATCAAAATTAATTGTGAAAGAATAGGAAAAGTTTAAAAAATAATTTAAAGGAGATGGAGAGCTAATTGTAATATGATAAAAGAAACAACATACAAGTACTTTCAATCCTAACTAGATAAAATCCTTGCTCGGAAAGTTTGAACGACACTGTTATAGAGTTTTCTTGCAACAAGAAGTTTTCTTGCAACATAATTGATTATGCATTAATTCTAATTTAAATTTTGGAAGTTTTGTGATGTACATATATGTATAACAATTATCCGATTGAAATTATCATAGTGAATCACTATGAAAGTTTGATTGCTTACCATTAATAATACGGTCGAGTATAACTAACGAATTTTATTCAAATTGCTTCGTTGTCATGAAAACTTTCAACTCACGTATTATCTGCTATACTTCTGACTGAGAGCCCCTGCTTTTTCCAGTCTGCTTCACAAATACTTTGCATACTGTAATATATACCTATAGAAAGATACATAATTATTTTCACTTGCATGATTAATATTTACAAAATGAATTGATAATTTAATATTTCATTATGAAATAAAAAATTGTTTACACTCTTAAAATGATTTCATCGCTAGAAATAGATTTATTTGTGTATTAAACAATTTCTTGAACGAAAACGAACACGACTGAGAAAAATTTAACGAAGAAAAAAAATCAATTGTTTTTTTTTTCAAATTCAATATTTAAAAGTTTGAAATATTAAAGTTTAATATTATTATTTAATTTTAGGAAAGTCATTGGAAATTTTTAAATTATCTATAATACTATTGTTGCGTAGGGGTGGGTTCAGGATCCAAATGAAAGGCCAAAGTCGCTTCACAGCATTTATTCAACGATTCAAGATGTCCACGCGTACCCACCTTTCACTCCAGAATAATTTGATCTACGGTGTGTACCTCCTTATAAAAGACAAGTTGCACACCATAGCTTCCCCGATCCATGTATATATCTATTATTTAGGCACTTACAGGTCTACCGTGGGGAGACGCACGCACTCGCCCGGGTCTGAGAACTCCAGCGTATCCTTTGTTCGGACACTTACTGAGTCCCGTTACTGTCCCACTATCCAAGTACCCATGAATTTACTTGGTCAGTGGATTCTCTCTCTCATGTGCCAACGTTACACTATCACCAATTATGATACGTGTCTTAAAATGCAGGTTAAAAAGTGGTTTAATCTTTGAAAGATTGGGCAAGTCTGAAATGTACAATATTTAATTCACATTTTCTCTTCATTTGATTCAAATTATGGTCAATTGTAATGCATGTTTAAAAATGTCGTGCAAGGTATTATATAAGGGGAAGACTTCCGTGAAATCTGTAATCGTTATGAATTTCGCTTGCGACAATATGGAAAGGCGACACATGACGTTTTCCCATAATAAATAATAAAACCAGGGACGGCTCGTTTTTGAAGCTACAATAAGAAAAAAGGGGGTCGGAACGAGGGCGCCAATTCGTCAAGGGTAGTACAAAAATTACACAATGCCTATTTATACCACTACGTATACGTTGTACTGCGTATACGTTGGAAAAACTCACATTTGTGAGTGAAGTCACAGAAGTTATTGCGAATTTTACGTATGTGTATATTATGTACATGTTTAACTGTCAGGCTAACATGTAAAAAGTGTCTCGTGATAATATAATACGTCCTTGATATCGGGCTACCCTTAAACCGGAGACAAATTTCATTATAACTTTGTAGCATTTCGTATTCGCATGTCGAGTGTCATTTGGCACAACGGCAACGTGTTCAGCGCAAGAATTAAAGAAAAAGAACAACGAAATTAATCATTTTGATTCATGCTTTTACTTCATTCGAAAAATAGTTTCTTTAATAATAATGGGGAAAAAACTGGCGTGACTCTGGTTTTACTTTTTCTATTATATGTACTTGTGTTAAATGAAATTATAATAAAGGCCAAACACTTCCGTTAATTTGTGTCACGCTTTGCATTACAATATTATTACTATAATTGTACATTGGAATTATTTTGACATTATTTATGTTTTAAATATGTCATTCGTAACAAACACCTACCTCTCATTTTTTATTTGGTTTCCGGACTTTTTATTTGCAGACATTTCTAACTAACCATCGGGTGCAAAAAGGTTAATTTATACCAGCCGGCAACTTCATATAAATAGTGTAAGGAAAATATTCTCGAGTACATTATATATGAATTCATATCTTCCGTAATTTGTTCGTGGCGTTTCTGAAACAGCAGTGACCGACACGATCTATTCATATTATGCAGCAGTGCATGTCACCGAAACGTATCAAGCAGAACCGGTTTTCCTTAAACTGTAGAAATATTCACGCATGACGTGATGTCATAGTGGCGAGTACACCCGTACTAACAAAAGTGTTGCCGTGTGCATATGAATATTTTCAGAAATGTCATATTGTTGCAATGTTGACTCGACCATACAACGCTAGCAGTACTGCGCCGTATCGTCAGGCTTTTTTTTATACCGATTTTGCCTTACTCTTGTCAAAAACAAGTATGAACGTGCCGAAAACGAGCGGTGCTGTATAGTATGAGTAGAAATAGTCTTTTTCGTGCAGTGTTGGGCTGGAACTGAAAAAATAATCCTAATCTGGAACTTAAAATTAAATCAGGATCCGGAACTGAAAAAGGCATCAGGATCCGGAACTGAAACAGGAATCTGGATCCGGAACTTAAAAAGCAATCCGGAACAGGAAATTAAAAAGGAATCCGGAACTGGAACTGAAAAAATAATCCAGATCCGGAACTGAAACAGGATTTAGATCCGGAACTGAAACATCAAAATCTAAACAAAAAAAAATAATCGATATCGTCGTCATATAAAATGAGATTTTTTGGATAACGACACGGATTCTACTACCCACACCTTACATACATAATTAACTTCGCTCGGTATTTTTAATATAAAACTGTTTAAACATGAATAATCTAATAGTAAACATTTTATTAAATTTATTTGCATACTAAATTTACTATCACGAACAAATAAACATATATACTAAGTCTCTTTCGAAATTATATGTATACCAGAATCCGGCGCCTGCGCCTGCGCCCCCGGCGGTCCCGGCGTCTTCGCCCCCGGGAACTTCGAATCCTTTGAATCGAAAAAAATCGAATCGGCGCCTATGAATCGAAAAAAAAAATCGAATGTGTCTACAAACCAACCAACCAAGGTTACATACATACATATGTATATGCAAAGTCTCTTTCGAAATTATATATTAGATATTTTGAAATATAACTAAACGATTGCATAAGGAAAATCTTTAAAAAAAAAACAAAACAAAACTAAAAAGGCTATTTATTTCTCATAAAAACTAAGATCTTTCTTATAAACGCGATCTTTTTAAATAAATATGACTGTAGTGCAAATGTACAGTTTTCAATTAAAATCCACCAATTTTGGTATATCATCTCATATTAATCGAACCCTTAATTTTTTTACACATATTTTCTTTCAGCTTTCATCACCAACGAATTCTTTCATTGAAATTTTAATATATTTTAGGAAATTAAGAATAATTTAGGCACAATGGACGTAAATGTATTTTAAATTCATATTATTTTTATTAAGTAGATTAAATTAATTATACGAATGGATGGAAAATTCTTAAACGCGTTCAACTTCAATATGAAATTATTAAAAACGACATGGGAAAACTTTTGTGTTTTTCCACGCCAGATCTTTGCAGCTACATTTCACTTACAATACACACGAGCAACCGGCGGAAAAGACAAATACGTACATTAGAATATGGCATTTTTGCATGCGTATTCGCCCCATTTTCTCCGGTCGACGTCTTCAATCACACAGACCGAAAATGAAGGGAAAAAAAGTAAAAAAGCAGTAGACGAAGAAGATCGAGAACGAATCTTTTCCCATAAAACATAATCGAGGATATATATCTTGACGTTGGTGGAATCATAAAAACCGGTGTCGTTATCAATCAATACGCCCCAATTTATAAACACGTCATCACTCTCCGTGGGAAGAAAAACATCACTTAAAAATCATCTTCCGCAAGGCGGAAAACCGAGCGGAAATTAATTTGCATAGAACGACTCAAGATATTCGCCGAATCGCATCCATACATTTTCATAATTATATGTGCGAATATTGAATTCAATCAGATGGGAAAATTGTGCGACTTCGCTTCGGAAAAGCGCTACAGAGAGGTTACTGCTAAACGGTACGGTGCATTAGGCTTTAATGCATCTCGATCTTTAGTGCTGTGAATAAATCGAGATGCTCTTGTACGAAATGCATTTCCTTTGTTCTTGCAACTGAAGGAAGAACTGCTCAAATGACAACTGAAAGCATTATTTCATACATTTTAAATCACCCATTGATAACTCTGCATTAAGGCTTCCAATCTCGGGATCCCGGGATCCCGGTGCTGAAACAAGTCTGAATACCGGGATTACGGTTCTTGCAGAAATTTGTTTAAAAATATTATTTTTGCAAAAATATTAAGGAATAAACATAAAACAGCAGTTTATAATGAACAATGATGGGATGAACAATGACAGTCATAGTCCATTTATTTGCTCTGAGCCGTTACGTCGACGCCGGCTCGCCGTTTCCACGAAATAATATGAACGGCCTGAATTGTGTCGCAGATTTTGTGCTCTATTATAATGATATTTATTTTTATTTTACATACATATATACAAATATACCAGGAAGGCTTAACAGGTAAACCCCAAATGCGCCTTCCTGGTCCACATAATTATTACATAGATACATGTAAATCTAAACAATATCTGACATCTATCGTCAGATATTACAAATATCGTATTAATACGATAAATAACGATGAATAACTTTCATGTAACAATACGAATTTTATATTCGATAAACAACCACAGAGACATATGTATATGGTGAGCAATATGGCGAAACCTAAGATATAACAATAACTAAAGGTTCGCAACAGAAAATTGGGAAGGAAACGCCAATTTTACAGGAATCGTTTCAATGAAAATCAGAAAAATTGGCAAATTCTGATAAGAAACGATCGACCTTGACAAATCAAGGTCTGGCCAATAGCGAGACTTAGCGGGAATCGAACTCGTAACATCAAGTACGAGATAATTCAACATTCACCACTAGACCACGCTACTGGTTGAATTTGAAGCATATATTGAAAATTTTCTTTTTGTCAGACCTATGTTATTCAGGATCGAACATGATCAGTTGTTTCTCAGTCGCACTGTGGATTTTCAAGGGTTCAGATCTCATTACGCGGTGTGTTTTGTGCTATTACGCTGTTTTTTTCTGTTAATTGTACGAAGATTGTCTATTTTGATGTAAGTAAATTTAATATAATATTTATTTATCCAGTTCTTCGATATATAGTATCTACCTACTATAAATCATATTCAAATTTAACCATTCAATAAAATTCATTGGTGTGATATTTTTTTACATATAGTAAATGTATTGCAGTTTTTATATTAGGTGGACTATTTCGTTGAATAATTACTAGATGGTATAAATTATTTTTAAAAAACGATGTTTTTTACTTTATTTATTTAATTACTTAGGATTTGTTTTATTCCCAAGCATCTACATACATATGTACGTGGTAACATGTCACGTCCGTAGTTGCTGGAACAGTTGGGACGTGACATTTAAGTGCTTGAATGGTAACCGAGAGAATGTAAAGGGGTGCAAGGAAGGCTACGGGAGAGAAGGGTGGATGAAATCAGAAAAATGTGTTGTATGAGATGGATAAGGGCGAAAACACACAGCGATGCACATGGCACGTGGTTTTTTTAGATACTTTTAAACGTGCGAAAAAATGGGCCATGCCTTGCACATATACATGGAATGCCCTGCATGCCCCAACCCAAAATGACCGTCTGGAGTGTTTTCGGTAAAATGTATCCTTGTATTTATCCTTGCTTGACAGTGATCGATAACGGTGTATCCCATATTTGAATAAATGTAGGCCACCCACAGCGGGGAGCCATGCACACGACGTGCCGTTCTTCTCTGTATGATTTCGCTCTAAGAGTTGCTCAAAACAGAGACGAATGGTTCAAACAGAGACGAGTTTCAAAACTGAGACGAGTTGCTCAAAACAGAGCCTGTTAGGGAGGCCTTCGTTCTACAGTGGATAGCGAATGGCTGTAAATGATTATGATAAGAAATTTAAACTAAATTATAGCAATATTAAATAAAAAGCTTGCCACTTTGTATTAATTGTGCTACAAATTGTGTTGTGATTTTCAAAAATAAAGTATGTAGATATTTATATATTACAAATACGGGTTGATTATCTGAAGTCAATATTATTATTAATATCTCGCTTTACCAAATATATGTATGTATATGTAGATTTCCCGAAATAGGTAATCGGACAATGTCCGATCAATATATTCATGATTGATTGCCAATATTGTACGAAATCATCTGAGCAAAAAAAGAAAACATTGTCAATCTATATCTGTTATCATTCACGTCTTATCAACACCAATAAAAATATGTTTCAATCATTTCTATTTTTATGCAAATCTGTAACTTTCCATTTAGGACCACCGAATTTGAATTTGTATATTTCTTCATACTTTAAATTAAATGTAGACTATGAAATTTTCTGAAAATTTTCATTTTTACAACTTTTTATTAACTTCACTCTGTTAGTTCAGTGATATTCCCGGCCGTCAAAAAATTGTGATCTGATTTTTTTGAACCACTTCTTCTCTTCAGGTCGCTTTGATATCTTACCGATATACGGAGTAAGCTAACATTGAGGTAAGTTAATTTATTTATTTTAATCTAAACTAGGAAAAGCCTAACAGGTAACCCCAATGCAATAACCCCTGGCCAGAAAAATTATACATTTGATACAAGTATTATAAAAAGTAAATACATATCAATTAGCACCCACAGAGACAACTATGGTCAAATTTGTAAATTTGCAGCATTTTGAAACAATTCAGCGAAATTCAGTTAAAACATATCAATTAACATTGACAGATACATTAATGGTCAGATTTGTAAACTTGCAGCATTTTATACAATTCAGCGAAATTCGAGTTTGCTGAAAACCCGAAATTTGCGAGAAAATGGGTAAGGTTGCCAATTTGTTGGAACCATTTCAATGAAAATCAGATAAATTGGTAAACTCTGATAGGAAACGATGGACCTGGAGTCACAAATCAAAAGTCTGACTAGCAGAAACCACTGGGTTTTTAGCTCATGACCACTCTGTTCAAACCATTATATACTAATCACGAGTCTATTCGAATGAATCTGAAATGAAGTTAGAGGAGTTTAATCATCAATTAACTCACTAAGAATTACATCGGAATCTTATGTCAGATTAAAGCGATGACAATTAGCTATCCAAACACGTCATTTTACCGACCTTTCACAACCCACAGGCTAAACAAATGTTTATTTCACTGGCATTTTTATATCATACATTTCCATTGAGCGCGGTAAACGCTGCTCAAACGAAGTACGCCCACGTCGAAGTCAACAAAATATGAAACGTCACTTGGGAAAATCGCAAGTTTTCAATTGATTTTGGAAAAATCTTCGAATCGCATCAATCACATCCAATGTCCGAAATCTGACCGAGCTAACGGCGGCCATGTGTGCAATTGATTTATTTATCAGCGGATAAATATGGCCGTCGGATCGTCCGCCGAAACGGCAATTAACGAAATATTAAAACGCCGAAAATAATTAATAGGGCGGTGAAGTTTTGAAAAGCGTAATCTGCCAATAAAACAGTTATTGGGTGTCGGTTATTAATGATCGCACGCCCACTTTCCACCCCCCGACTCCCATTGTTGTCGACGGCCATTATTATGACTCTCGTGAAAAATTTATGCATCGTTTTTGCACGGCGATAATGTTGAACGCATCGTTGTATGTAGATTAAATTTAGCTTGCGTATATCAATCGTTTTTTCTTCCCACGTAAATTTAAATAATTGTATCGTAAAAATATGGCTAGAATTCAATTTCGATTTAAGGTATGGGGTTAATTATAGTAATTGATTTGTGATTTAAGTGATTTGTTTAGATATTGTTGCGTAGGAGTGGGTGGAGGATCCAAATAAAAGATCAAAGTCGCTTCACAGCATTTATTGGGTGATTAAGGAGATCCACGCACAGCCAATGTTCCGTCCAGAATGCCTTCATATGGCCCAAGTACCTGCTTATAAAAGGCAGATCTTCCTCGACGCGTTTGTTTGCCTATTGTTATAGTCACGTACCAGATACACAGTCCCATGGTCTCGGCATACAGTTCCATGCTTTCGCACTGTCAGTTGTTAGAACTCTAGCGGGAAGTGACCGAATGCCCTTACCGACCACTAAGTCCATTCGGGGGTCTCCATTGTTAGCCGACAGCACTAAAGCCTGGATGTAATCTTTGAAAACCAATTATAAAGACAGCTCCTTTTAGCATATGCTACAATATTTATGACTTTTTATTAGACTATTTTTAGATTTATATTTATTTATTTATTTATTTTATTACATTTTATATCAGGAAGGCCTTACAGGTAAACCCCAATGCTCCTTCCTGGCGCCATCCTACAAACATAGTCACCTTACTATAGTATAATGTGACGGGGATTAAATTGATATCAACTGATTAAAACTTTTGAATGAATACACATATACCTATACATATGTAGATAGGGCCATATATTCTAAGAGAGAAATTATCACAGGTCAAAAGTTTTAAATTGCTCATAAATATAGCCATTTTGTATTTGTCAAAGTTCACTTTTTTTTATCTTGGTATGTGATAAATTTAAGAGGGATGGACACCAGCGCATTGTCCATACAAATGTATTACACTTCTCCCTTCCTCAATTATGGGACTAGAGAATTTATTTTTTAATATGCTATGGATATCCACCATAGGCATGTTTCTATCGTTTTATTTTTTTGATCAGTTATTTTTTATAGGAGCTAGGAGCCGCCAAACATCTATAAAATCGCCTCTTTCGTACACCCACGAAAAGAGTCCAGCGTGCTTATTTAACGGTTGATTTTTAAAAAAATACGAGCACATAAACATAGAAAATATCTTTCTCATACTGATGATGAATTTTTTTTTTAAATTGGTCCAGTTTCGGAGGAGAAAACTGGAGAATACGAAACCTCGATTTTGTCGATTTAAAATACGTATTATCTGGTCGAAGCGCAACTGTCGCATTCGCTCAATATATATATTGATATATATTATCGCATTTACTCAATATATATATCGAAGAAAGGAACGGCAACAAAATTAAGATTTCGGGTATACAGCCATAAAATTAAAATATATATACACAATTATAGCCATGTGTTTAAAACGGTACATATTAATTTATATAATGCAGAGATTACAAGTGATGTATTATCTCTGCATTATATAAAAGTGCTGAATGTGGAGAAAATATCCTTCAACCTACTCTTAAGATGACAGTAATAAAAAGCGACATAACCATTTTGCGTCGCTCTCTAACGATGTACATAAAATGATAACTAAAGGCACATGTGTCGGCCGGAAGTAATCAATGTTGCAACATTCAGTCATTTTCATAATAATTTCAAACAACATAATGTATTCTATAATATATATGTAATTCGATCATTATTGTTTCCATCAAATGTAACGTGCACTTCCAATTTGAATAAATTACATGTTAAATTTTCACCGAGACTCGTGGATTTTAAAAATCTCAAATGTAAATAATTCAAAACGCAAACGAACGACGAAACCCTTGCATAATTTATTTGATCCCTTTTTGCAATCATGTTTATAAATAGTTGCACATTTTCCATTCACGTTCATATAATATTTAGTCATGAATGCAGACAAGCATTGCAGTGTTTTTTTCACTTGCTTTAAAACGTCAAGGTGATTTTTTATATATGATTTTCTGAAAATTGCATTTATTTATTTATTTTTAATCTACATATATACCAGGAAGCCCTGACAGGTAACCCCATTGCGCCTTCCTGACCAGAAACATTGTACATTTGATACAAGTATTATACAAAGTAAATACATATCAATTAACACCCACAGAGACATCTATGGTCACATTTGTAAAATAGCAGCATATTTAAACAATTCAGCGAAATTCGGTAAATATATATATCGATTAACATTCACAGATACATTAATGGTCATATTTGTAAATTTGCAGCATTTTATACGATTCGAGATTTGCGAGAAAACTCGGGATTTGCGAGATAACGGGTAATGTCGCTTATTTCGTTGGTACCGTTTCAATGAAAATCATATAAATTGGCAAACTCTGATAGAAAACAATTGACCTGGAGTCACAAATCCAAGATCAGTGGGATTTGAACCCGTGACTACTCTGTTCAGATTTTACCTGCTTGACAAATTTTTGAAAGCTTATTGTGACTCTTAATATTTTTTTCTGTTGACACAGATGGTTGTATTTGTTTTTATTTGATTGAATAAACATTATAAAAACAAAAAAATAATAATTGACTAACATACCACTTTTAGCTTGAACATTATTAGCAATTAACTTTGAGATTTTGGTTTTTTTACTAAAAATCTTTAAAAATTAAATTAAAAAAAAAACCATACGACTTTGTACTGAGGTATGTATGGCTCAAAATGCTGTAAATGATATGAGCTATCAACCCTTAAAGGCTTTGCAATTCATAGCACACTGTATAGTATTGAAAATAAAATTTTCTTTTTGTGTAATGAATTTTTCTTATCTAAACTCTCATTTTCAAAAATATAAATCCATATGTTTATTATATTTAAAACTCCCTCTTTAACACTCAATTAAGTTCAAATGACACCTGACAATTACTAGAGCTACTATTATGAATCAAAATTACCAAAGATATCTACTAGAATAGTTATTATTGATACGAGACATCTATATATTCGAAAAAATACGTTCTTCTGACATTCCTGCCATTTTGTTTTCGAAATTTTAGTAATGTCTAGGAAAAATCTGTTGCAGCCTCTATTACTGTACCGGGAAAATCAATTCAACTATTTATGTTGAGATGAGAATCAAGTTTTATCTGCGTATAATAGATGTCGCTATTTCTACAAATTTTCATGAAAAACTTTCACCGTGTACTATTCTTTAAAAATATATGGTTATTTGATTAATCAATTGATTATAAATATACTTACGTATCTTGAGCCTATAATTGTATGTAGGCTTCAGACGAATAAAGTGTATTATATCATCAACATTATCATCTACAGCCGCTTACCATACACTGCAGGATGAAGGCCTCTCCAACACGCTTTCACTCGTCTCTGTTTTGCGCAAATCTCATCCATCTCACTCCACACATTTTCCTTATTTCGTCTACCCATCTTCCATGTGGTCTTCCTTTTACCTTTTGCATTCTCTCGGGTACCATTCTAGCGCTTCTTTTGTCCTCATTTCGTCCATTCTTCTAGTCACATGGTCCGCCCATTGCCATTTCAATCTCTTCACTCTATCCACTATATCCACTACTCTTGTCATACTTCTCACCCACGTATTCCGTTTCCTATCTTTCCTCGTTATGCCAAGCGTACAGTATTCCATACTTCTTTGAGTGCATTGGACTGTCTGAGCATATTGAAAGTGTATTAAATAAATACAAGCATAAACCATGCTTGAAATGATTCATTCCGTATTAGAAAATTTGATTCAATTTATGGGTATTGTTTTTAAAGGATGATTAAAACATATATTTGATTGTTTACAACTTATATATATTTATACAAATAAAATCGTATAAACAGAAACAAATATTACGACAAATGCACAATACGACATTCAGTCATTTGAAAACTTATGCCTTTTAAAATAAAAATAATTTCAATAACTGTACAATAAACAAAAATTAAACAGTCATTCAGTTCATTTTGTTATTAATTAACAAATAAAAAAAAACAGAAAAAATTACACAATATAGTATGTAGGTGAGTCCAAGATTATTTACTTACAATGAAAATTTAATTTAATTGTGTGCAATGTAAAGAAATAAACTAATATGCATTCAAATTGTCCCAGAAGGTAGGTTAAAAATGGATGGTTCAATTTCAGAGACTGCTATTTTATAAAATGTAAAAAAAATTATAAACCTTTTGAGTTGCCGATTCCTATTTAAAATTAAACGTAATAATTATAAAGTAATGAAATCAAAAATGTAATAACTTGTTAATAATAATTCGCATACATCAAAATATTAACAAAATTGCATAAGTAAGAGTGTAATAAAATAAAGTAAAAACAAGACTGTTCTTGGTCGCCCCTTAAGATTAAACATTAAAATGGAAATATAATCACTTTAATAACGTAAACTTTCAAATATCACTTTGGGAATTATCAAAAGAAAAAGAAAATATGTAGAATATATTTTAAATTAACAGACAACATATTTGACAATCTCACATTCAATTGCACATATGGAGAAAAACCTTCAGTAAAATAAATTGTTTGGCACCGTAAATATAATAATCGATACATATACGATATATTCACAAATAAATCTAACAAATAATAATAATACGTACACAAACAAATAAAACGAAAAATAATGCGCATAAATGAAATATTCGTTTCGAGTGTGTGTGTGTGTGTGTGTCTGTCTCTCTCTTTAAATCCGATTCTTAAGTTTCATTTATTGGTATGACTCAAGTCCTAGAAAAATCAGTACCCACTAATCCTAGAACAATATTGGTACTTGAGATGTAAATCACCTTTCTTGCATTGAATCTTTCAATTTAGATAGAACAGAAAAAGAAAAGAGTGATCCATATTTCTTTACACTCACTCGTAATAAGCACTTGCACCACCCAAAATCCATCCGTCGCTAAACACTAACGGCGAATCATTAATACATATTATTACTTAGTTACTAAAATGTTATTTCTCATTCTCTTCATTATTATTTTTTTATTATTTCAGTTTTGTACTTAGTGATATAAACAGCGATAATTTTTTTTTTTTTAATGTAAATCACTTACATCATCGCCATTGTATATAATTTAAGGAAGCTATTTCC
The DNA here is from genome assembly GCF_051622035.1 of Arctopsyche grandis. NCBI lineage: Eukaryota > Metazoa > Arthropoda > Insecta > Trichoptera > Hydropsychidae > Arctopsyche > Arctopsyche grandis. The sequence goes on along the minus strand of NC_135363.1, from coordinate 7,759,081 downwards.
AAATCATTTACATTTGAACAAAAAAAAACAACGTAACGAGACAACTTATAAAATGACAAAATCATACAAGTTGCGTTAAATGTATTCATGGCACTTAATTCCATTACTATTGTAATTATTTATATTTATTCTCTGTATAAAGGGCACTCGCTATATTTAATTTTATTTTTAATTGAAGGATGTTCAAAACAGGCAGTTATATTATTGTATATTTCTAAAAAGTAAACTTGCTGAAAATAATTCTGATACTTGTCGAGTAAATCAAAAGCACATTGCGAATTTGGACCATATTATAATAAATGCATTGCCGTTATCTTAAACATGACTATTAACCAACACACAAAAAAATAAAGTTGTTACTGATATGAGCAGTAATTACGCTTTATTTATGCAATATTGTTTGCGCAACTCTCCAGCTAGCAAAAGGGTTCGGTTTAAATGGATAAGATAAGCTAAGCTGCTTTGGTTATTATAATACAGTATAAAAAGTCACTTTTTGATTCATTAAAATCGGAAAACAGCAATGAATCTGATTGGAATCATTTCATTCCACAATATGCTTTATAATTTCTGTAATATCAAGTAGCGCGAATGTTTATCAATGAAATGAAACAAACAATCGTGTCCTTTTTCGCTCAAAAACAATAAGAATATGTATAATAAGGTTAGTGCTTAATTCTAATAGTAACTTTGAATCCTTAATATTGATTTTCATTATGCAGACTGAATTTTAACTCTTTGGTTTGAATATGTGAGTATACAAATTGTTATTCATCGTTCGGCAATGTCATGAGAGTGTATCGTCGATTTAACATGTTCGTACGCGATAGAAAATTAATCGGTATCTATATACAATCGAACAACGGACTAAAATCATATTAATTCACTATATGGCATGGATATACATAAGATAAGAAGCTTCGGAGCCTCTTGTTGTAACATCGTCATCATCACCAGCGAGTAAAGCTAAATTCCTTTTTATAATTTTATTACACGATTCAAATTTATACCTCTTAACATTGTATAATCTTACTATCGTTAAAATTATATTTACAAAAAAAAAAAAAAAAAAACTAAAACGAAAAAATGAGATCACATTAATGTCAATCGAATAAATCAAAATAAAAGTATATTATAATACACTTTGGCACTAAGAAACATTGCATCATTTCAATATAAACCTTCAAGTATAACAAAAATAGTGTGCCATTTCAGAAATATGTGCTAATGTTTTCGAATCGGTGGTACAAAATGAATTTAATAATAAATAATTCAGTAAACAGTTTTAACTACTTAATAAGACTACGAAATAAATATACAAAATACGAGAATGTTTCGAAAACTATAAAATACTACGGCACTTTGTTTTAAAACGATTGTTTTACAGGTTACACTTGAAATACTGACAAGAATCTTATTCATACATCACTCATCTATTTATCATATAAGCAGAATTAACATATAATCATGGCGTCATATAAAAATATAGCCTGAGATGCAAATGCAAATGAAACTACTCTCCAAAAGCACAAGTCCACCGTCACTTACATTTTAACACTATACAAAATGTCAATTGTGTAGTTTTGTTTTATTTATTTTGTATTATGATTTTATATTTCAATTTTAACCGAACCTCTCTTTGACGAGAAACATTAATTTCTTTTTTCCCTTGTATTTCAACTTCATGTCCGCCACTAATTGAGTAAACTGCGCTTGACCGTCCGGCGCTAGAGAGAACGTATCCCTGGCTTTGGCTAAGAAATCGATGAAGTCTGCATAGTGACGAGGTGATATGTGCGTGAGCCGGGAATGTGTCGTCGCGACGTAAGCGCGAAGAGCGGCCTCCAGCAAAGGACGCAGAGCTGGTGATGGCTTGGCCGATCGTCCTCCACGAGGCCAACACCTTCTCAAAACATCAGCCAACACACCAGCGCACTGTACATTCCTTACAACCAGCGGCAGAAGTCCTTGCAGCTCCGCACGACCCAACGACTGTGCCAAAGCGCACGCCCAGTGAATGTCGTTTATCGCAGGATGAGTATCCTAAAATGTAAAGGTGATGAGTTACAATGCGAATAAGATTAATTAAAGCATATATAAAGTACACATACGACACAGACTTGATTGTAACTAAGGTGAAGGTTCCTCATGGCCAAGAGTGCTAAGCGGTATGCTCGTGCAGGGTGCGCTCGGTGTTGTAAGTAACGAGCTAGTGCGAAGAGTTGTTGGGGTGCCAGAGCTCCTCGAGCTGCTGCTCCGGCTACCAATTGATACGCTGCCTCGGCTGCTCCTCCAGAGCCTTCGCACAGAGTCAATGCGTGTAAAGCACAACCAGCCGGGTCCTGAAACATACATTTACCCAAATCAAAACATGGTTCTAGTAATAATAATGGAACAGATACATCTAAAGTGAAAACAACAGAGTTATATATAAAATCTTTTCTATAGAAAATCATGATTCTTATATTGAACTAGCTGAACCCGGCATGCGTTGCAATGCCACAATAACGTATGCAATTCCCATACCCATTCCCATTTCTCCATGTGTTTCGATAAGTGATTGTTTCAGTTTCAAAGTAAGAAAATCGTTTTCTATTATAGAGGTCATGAGCCGTCGTGCAATTAAATGCAACTAAAATGCACACCAAATCTGTCAATGAAGTATATTAATGAATTATTTTTTTCTTAAATGATAGCTTATCTTTCTTAAAAGCGTAATTAAACATGGCTAATCTACATAATAGTAAACGTTCATTTGTTTTTTTATTAAATTACCAGTTGAGCCCGGCATGCGTTGCAATGCCACAATAACGCAAGTAATACCGGTTCCCGTTTCTCGATGTGTTTCTATAAGTGAATGTTTCAGTTTCAAATTAATACTTAATAATCAAATTAAATTACAGTAATGATAATTTATCGGAAAAACGCAGGCGGCGAACACATTTTAAATTATTCAAATGTTTGTTTATTTTATCCTAACAACACAGGTGGCGATGCGAAAACATTTGAAATTATTGCGTTGCAATGCCACTCATTCCCGGCGATTATTTTTTTTAATGAAACCATCGTGGGCACGCATACGTGACAGAGACAAACAATGATTTTTATATATGTATATAGATGGATAGATTACTAAAATCCATCAATGTATTATTTATTGTATTCAATTAACAAATATTTTCAAAGGATAAATTACCTTAGTAGCACATTGTAAAGCCAACGTCCTCGCACAATTGGATAATTTCTCGTGTTGCTCAAATGTGAGATTCAATTTGATCATAGTCGTGTGGGACATGACGGTGGTTGCAACAGGACCAGTTGCTTCAGTCGGAGTGAAAAGTTGATACCTAAAGACAAGCAACAACCATTAGAATCGTTCTTAGACAATCAAACACTCCATTTACGACATAACAACTCACCAATTCTGCATAATAGATAGCAGCGCATCAAGACCGAGCTCGGTAGCACATGTGACTAACCAACGCACCATTTCACGTCTACGCCAATTCGTCGACGAGAGAGTCATACGCATTACCTAATAAAGAGACAATGTATTAGTGATTGTATGAGCATAAAAATAATCTGCATCATGAGCAGAATGTATTTACTTGTAATCCCAATTCGAATGCAACGTTCAACAGCGGCGGATGTCGAGGTCCTGCGTCAGGTGCAGCATGTCGTAGAGCGTCTTGTGCTAAGCGAAATAACTGTGCAGGACTTCTCACGTGTCTGCGTGCTGCTTCTAATACGGCAGCAAGTCGAGCTGGTTCACCGCGAGCTGCAGCCAGTAGTGCACTAGCAAGTGCAGCTTGTTGGGCTTCAGCCGCGCCGAGTCCAGCCCAGCCGCATTCACCACCACCGCTACTACTACTATTTCCTCCGCACTGATCCTCCTCCAATATTGACAGTCTCATAGCTCTCAAGCCGACTCTATACGCCAGATCTGGATAGAAATCTAAAAGCGCCAAGAATAGGTAGTGTGCAAAAGTATGTGCCGGAGCCGAATCTGGAGGTAAATGCGTTCCTAATGCACTCGATGGTCCAGCGTCTAATAGGGTTTGGGAGACTCTCTTCAAAACTGATGCAAGTTGGGCATCTGGTTGCAACGCGTGAAGTCTGCCTACGAGTCGCTCTTCGACAAGCAATGCTTTCTCCTGAGCTGCTATACTCGCTCCTGCTGCCCGTCTTCGTCCTAAGCCTAACAGTGCTGCTTCTAAACCGAGACACAGATACGATTCCTTATCGCTTCCAGGTATTGTGACATGTTGATATCTAAAATAATAATCAAAAATGAATAATAAAATTCAAATACTAAAAAGAAAAAAAATAACAATAAAAATTATACTAATTATACCTTGGAGGGATACTTGTATGCGTTTCTTCCATAATATTATCAAGGTATGGTAATATTCTAGGGCTTCTCATAATAGGATCTTCAACTGTGATACAAGCTTCAGCTAAACAATCAAATATAAACCACACAGCTTCGAGAGGATATCCCATCCAGTATGGACTATCTGCAAACATTAAAGCAAAGAAATGTACATTTGATACAAAAAACAAACTGACAAAATTGTATGTGACAGTGATAAGATTATACCTTGGGCGAGACATCTATCATTGTATGTCAGCGCACAAGTGCCAACTGGAGCTGGTGCCGCAGTAGCCGGAGGTGAACAAGCAGCAGGATCAGTATGAGATGCAATAGCGGCAGCACGAGGACCTGAACCACTACTGGGACCAGGTTCGGCCGGCATAGCTCTATCCCACCGTGCTGCAGCTGCTGCTGCTCTTTTCCTCAAACCTCTAGCACAAGCGGCAGCTAATCTTCTAGCACTTGCAGTCAATCCACCGGCGCGCAGCGCTTCCACTCGTGCTCCGATCACACCAAGATGCTCTGAAATAATATTAAAATTAGTCACATACGACTCGGTTAAATAAAATTTTAGCTCAGTTGTACTCACCATGCCATAAAGGTTGGCCTAATTCGTTAAACATTGGATAACTAGATGATGAGTCCGTTTCAACATCGGAATAGGTATCACTCGCTAATATACTTTTCAAGTGATCGTCTTCCCATGAAAGTTGCACTGCATCGAGTGCTCTGAAAATTATTAGAAAATCATTTTATTTTTATTTTATTTTCAATAGTATATATGTAAGTATAAGAAGATTATAAAAATACACACTTGTGAAAAACAGTACGTGGAGTTGAAGAAGCCCAAGGATTAGAAGAAGCTCGATTATTGTGTAATCGCATTCGTTTGCTAGCACGTCTATATTCTCGTTCATAACTGTAAGCAGAATTATATTTACGATTTTAGATTAAGTTAAATGTTGAGTTATTTCCAGGACAAATGAGTCATTGGAGCAAAATCCATGAAGCAATATTATTATGAAAAAAAACTTACTTATTATTATAAAGTGCATCATCTTCAGAACTATCTCCTGAATGTAAATTATTATTATGATGATTAAAATTATGATTAAATATATTTCTTTCTCGGTCCCGGTCTAAATCCCTCTGTCGCAAGCGTTCCCTTTCTCTCTCCCTTTCACCTCTATGTCGTTCCCTGGAAATAATATACATTATATGTTATTGTTATTATTACAGAGCGTCTTTTTTTTTGTTGGTTATTAAATAATACTCGTACCTATCTCTGTCATCTCTGTCTGCTCTGTGTCTATCCCTGTCTCTTTCGTCTCTATCACCTCTATGCCTGTCGCGTTCTCGATCTCTGTGATCTCGATCCCTATCACGGTCTCTATCCCCTCGATCCCTATCTCTCCACTGAAAAGCACAAAAAACTAGTTTTAGAAAGTTCACCCAACGACATATCCCAAATATCTCACTCAAATCTACTCACTGGTGGTAACGTTCTATAGTCGGGATCCTCGGGAGGACACACTTCAACAGCGGCCCACTTCTGCAGCAAAGACCTCCAATGCTGACGCTCCAGGGCACTGCTTCTTGGATTCAAAACTATACACACCCAAAGTGCCCCGAGCTGCTCCCACAGCTGCCGACACTTGTTCGTCATGGGCATGTTCTGATTTCGCCATAACACTAAACGGGGATCGGACAGGAACTGTTCAGTCATCAGAGTCAGCATCCTGGGTCCGTTCGAGTCTTGTGCTCTCAGCATTTCGCGCACCTACGAAGCAAATAAAAAGTAAACACCTGTTCCCAACGTTCTTTTGCGTCAACGTTTAATATGCCTCAATTAATAAAAAAGTGATGTTATCGTCATTCGAGAACAGGAAAAGTGGCATAAGGGTAGCGGAAGCGAGCAATGAAATTATTCTAAGAATATCGAGTGCGACGAGGAGACCGTTGGGTAGGTCCAAGTATATATGTGTGTAGGTAGATGGCAAGTTGAGTGGAACAAGTTCTGTAGAAGTTTTCGGTTTTATCACACCCCGAAATCTGCCCGTGGCGTAAATGGAAAAACATGTCACATAATAAACCCAAACAATTATACGTCTCCTCCACTAATGCAATACACAAAAAGCGACCAACTTGGAAACTTGGTATTCTATTACACGACCAAAACGTGTAATCCAGTGTAATTCACAAGCGCCCAACAGTTACGCGATCATAGGTATTTGCGCAAAACATATGCTACTAAATTCTAAACAGAGTTCGCTGACTTACAAAGTACTAATAGAACATACTAGAAATTTCAACAGAATGATAACAATTTCAAGCTCCTAAAACAGCACCGCATGTTTACAGCGAGATAAAAGTTTACTGCATCGTATCTATGTGTGTACTCTTCCGAGAAAAGAACGAATATACAAAATAACTTGAATATATTTAATTAATACACCCAGTTGTGCGATTTGGTATTATAAATGATTTAAAACTGTAATGCACATTTAGTTGGTTAATGGTTTCTTAAAGACATATAGATACAAGCGGTCAATCGACATCTAGCTACTGCAATCAAGTTCACTCTCAACCGCTTCATTGTTTTAAAACATCGACCAACTACTCGCAGCTTTTTATACAATCAGATCAAGTACATGGCAATAGAAAGGACTAGAACAACAATAGTTCAATTAAGTCTCTATACATACTGTGTAGTGTAATAAGTGTAATGATCAATGTACATTAATTAATACCCCTTTAGTAATAACTCCTTTTACTATTGCAGATAGAGATGTCGTGTTCAAAGCGAAAATGGACCTAACAAAGGTATGTGGCATCGTAAGATGATTAACCAGCAACACATATCAGTGATTAGCATGTAATGCTTTCGATTGTATGGTCATTACATGTTTGATTGGATATGTGACCCCAAGGTCGATTGTTTCCTTTCAGAGTTAGCCAATTTATCTGATTTCATTGGAAACGCTTCCAACAAATCGGCAGTCCTGTTCTATTTCTGGCGAAATTTGAGTTTGCAGCATCTCATAATTTGTTAATGTGTACATAGATGTTTCTATGATGATTGTAGTGTTTGATGATCGATATTTTTAATTGACCTTGAATAATGCTTATGTACAATGTTCGCCATAGATATCGTGTTAATAAAAATGAGTGTCATCATCATCATCATCTACAGCCATTCACCATCCACTGCTGGATGTAGGCCTCTTCAACACTTCTTCCACTCGCCTCCACTTCCACTCGCGTTTTGCGCAACTCTCATCCATCTCAACCCACACATATTCCTAATTTCGTCTACCCATCTTCCCTACGGTCATCCTTTTACCCTTTTACATTCTCTCGGGTACCATTCTAGCACTTTTTGTCCACCTTTTGTCCATTATTCCAGTCACGTGGCCCGCCCATTGCCATTTCACTCTATCCACCTCTTGTCTTCACTCTACCCTTGTCATACCTCTCACCCACGTATTCCGCTTCCTGTCTTTCCATAATGAGTGTATAGCTATATAAATAAATAAGTTAGGATGTCCAATCGTTACTTTCAGTTGAACATGCTGTATCCAAGCCATCCAACTTTCCATTTGACGTACTAATTTTTAGTCTCAACTTGCATTTTGGGTGTCACGAGTGTGCTAAATACACAATAAAAACCATAATGCCTAAAGAAATGACGATTCAAAGAACCAAATTACCTTAGAAAACAAGGAATTGAGGTGTTTGTTGGCGTTGTAGTAACCACTCTGCAGCAAGTAAGCTCGGACTTGCTCGCAGACTTGGGTCTCGTCTAAATGCCACGCATGAGCATCGTCCGCAGCAGCACCAGCAGTAGGATCTGGTGCACCAGCTATCCTGTTGATGGCTGACTGCTGCTGCAGAATCTCGTCGGCGAGCTTCTGGGCTGTGGGCAGCACTTCCGTGTGATGCTCTGAGATCAGGTACTGGACAAACTTCTGCAACTGCTGCCGATCCATCTGCAACAGGGTCTCTGCAACAATAAAAACGAAATGTTATCAATCAAATGAGAATGGAATTCAACGCAGAGATAGCACCTGGCTTATCGAAACTTCAATGCAAATTCGCATGGCGAAAATCCGCCATACTAAAATCGCATTATACGTTCAAATCGAGATGGCGAAATGTGTCGGTCTGCGACAGATGCCTAGGAGAGGACTGCTGAAAACTTTTCACAGCACAGAAAAGATCAAAAAAGCTGTACAAAAATCAATATTATTCGAAGGAATTCAAAGCGGTCTCGTATTTATTTAGCATTAAACGAGTGTGTGCGGCGCGTTCTAGGCCCAACCAACAAATAAGTTTGCCAAGTTTTTGTATAAATTTAAATAAATACCGCTATGGGGGGATAGGGGGGGGGCGGTTAAGAGCTTCTTTTCGAGCACCCGGCAAGAAACCCCCCTCTTCGTATAATTTATATATTCAATTATTGCCGAGCGAGAAAATAAAAACTGGTACATAGCACAGTTAGGGTTGCCAACTGTCGTGCATGTAAAATCATATCTGGGACGCAAGAAGTTCATCTACTATGAAAACTTCGCAAAAACAAATCAATTAGAAACTAGAGATGCTGATAAATTATCTGGCAGTAGAGTGAGACGTGTATTTGGCAGTAATTTTCTGAATGTAGACTTACATGTGTAAATACTTGGGAATGACGCTTCTGAAAATGTTTTGAGATATATTACGATGAAACAAATAGACATTTGTTAAAAAAAATAGCATATGGCACATTATATTTAGTTCATTTACTTTATGAAAGTCATTTCAAATCACGATCTACTCAATTAGCCCAAACCTGTGATAAATAGTGATAATAAAGTAACATTGAAACAAAAAATATATATAAAAATTCTTCAATAAAAAAGTCGTCTGCGGCGTATTTTATAATTAATTTACTATTTACTTTTTTTTTATTATTATTATCTATATATTATTTATATGGGCGTTGGGGATTGCACTATTCTCCTCATCGTCTGGAATAAAAGCTATTATTATTATTATTATTATTATTATTATTATTATTATTTACAATGTTAAGCCCGCTTTAAATGTCAAAGAATTTGACCCTTAAAGCCCTCAACATGAGGCCAACACCCCCCCCCCCCCCCCCGAATACAGTCTAAGACACCCTATTTACAATATAAAGTTACGAAGAAAAAAATGGAGGATTGGCAAAGCGTGACGTTTGGTAATGTATTTTTTTTTTGTAAGGTATTTTGGCTATTATAAGTTTTTTCTATTTTTGCAAAGTTTATATTAGCTTCACTTCGTCGGTTAGTATGAAAAAACTTACTACAACCCGACAAATTTTAATGAACCCTGACTTTCACATAAGCAAAATTTCAACTGCGATACGTTCATTCTGTAATATAAAAAAATACTCGTTTATTTTTGATTAATAATTACTTTATCTATGCAAATACGTAGTATAAATAGACGAAGATTTGTGATCATGTGAAAATTTGACTTCGTTTTATTTCTAATCCTGTTTCAAAAACAGTTCACAGCCCTAAGCAGTGTGCATCTGCATGTACATTTATTTGTAGGTACTTATGATAAAAAATGCTTTTGTCGAATTTTAACTTCGACTCACGACAGTTCAATCGCCCCAGTAATATTACCAGAATGCATAATTCAAAGTCATCTCACAAACGTTCAATTTACATGTCGACAAATTTGTACATATGTATGTAAATAAGCCCGGATGTGTTGTGTAAGTACTATTCAGTACATACCTACATCATGACAATATTATGTCACATTTAACGGGTACCGCTTTGGTGCGACAAACACAATTTTCGAACGAATGTTCGAAAATAATTAATGAAAAACGAAAATATCCAATTATTCATTATTAATTATTCGGAAGTCGCGCGAGCACAATAGAGAAGTGAGCGAAAGTTCGAATAATTAATCCGAACTCAAAAGCTGATTACCTTTAATTACGTCGAACGGGTGAGAAAGTAATCGAATTATTATTATATATCCATGATAAAATCGAGCCGAATGATCCAATAATACGACGACGACGTGCAGAGACGTTGAAAACTTACGGCGCGGGAGCCGCATGCGGTTCTTTATATCGAAACGGCATATTTTCATTCGATCAGCATGAATAATTCAACCTATTTAATCCCTACAGTCCTTATTGAGCTTTTAGATTGGTGTATCAAGGCACTCCTTGCTTTTTTGTAGGTATCGGACTTAAACATACGGAATAATCACCGAACAGGAAACGGAATATGTGGGTGAGAAGTATGACAAGGGTTGTGAATATGTTGGATAGAGTGAAGAGTTATAAATGGCAAAGGGCGTACCACGTGGCTAGAAGAATGGATGAAAAGTGGACAAAAGAAGTGTTAGAATGGTACCCGAAAGAATGCAAAGGGGTAAAAAAAAGATCCCAGGGCAGATGGGTAGACGAAATTGGGAAAATGTGTGGAGTGAGATTGGTGAGAGTACCGCAAAACAGAGACGAATGGAAGCGTGTTGGAGAGGCATTCATCCAGCAGTGAATGGCGAATGGCTGTAGATGATGAAATATGCTCTGTTAAGTGTATGTATGTATTTCTTGAAATACTAGTATTATCGAATTTGTCAATAGATGTCTCTTTGAGATTGTTTAAATATAATTGTTAATCGATGTTTGTAACTGACCAAGAAGCCGCATTGGGACTTAACTGGTAGACCTTCCTGGTATATACAAAATAAAAAATAAAATATCCTAACCTAACCTGCTTCATCATCAACTTGGAATCTATCTGTGCTATTCATCAAATAACTGTCATAATTTATTTTTTAGATTAAGTTAGACCGCGTATATGCTGGTGTTGTCGCTCCACTATGTATGCTCAGTATCCCTAATTTCTTAAAATAAAAAAAGGTTTCCAATTCCTATGCTAAGACGTGCGACATTAATTAGAAGCAGAAACGTCTCGGCCATTATGCACAACACAACGAAAGTCAACACAAAGGGAAGTAAGTACATATCAGACTCGTATGCGGGTAATGACCGTAGTCATTTCCATACTGAAAACGTTAAGCCCACATGGTCGATATAAATAATTGGAAGTAAAAAGTCAAAATAATAATAAAAAAAATTGAAGCAGACGAAGCTCTTTAAGTGGGCGCAGCTGTCTCGAAGGGAACTTCTTGTCCCGATAGAAAGCAATTCAATTGATGTTTCGCTGAAACGGACCCTCGCGACGAAGACCGGTATTAGATGAGTCAAAAAAAAAACTGGTCGAAATTCTTAGGGTCGTGAAACAAAGGAGGAAAAAGTTCTAGTGGATCAACGAGCGTGGGCGTGCCAAAGTATACTTAGGAGGATGCGGAGATAAGATCGACGTTGATTACGACAGGTAATTTTAAGCAGCAAGGTTGCCAAAAGGAGGAAACAAAGATGATGAATCTTCCGAGCCGTCAAGCGGCAAGGACCAGCATGTGCGGGTGGGTCTTCCTCGAGAGATCAACGCACGACGCCAAACTTTTAGAGGACGAAAAAGTAACGTAATTGTTTTAATCGTCTTTTTTATGCATAGTGCTGTTGGTCTTTTTTATGATCATCGGCCAAGGCGTCTCGCTCATTGCCCACCTTAATGGGACGAGAAGTTGATGGTGGTGGAAGGAGGAGACGAATTTGGTTCCAAGAAGGCACCGTGACGATAATGCGGAAGAGCATAGTTTGCCGGTTTTAAAAGAAGCTGTACTTTGGTGACAAATTCGAACAATTTTCGCGTTCACAACTCGGCTGAATGTTATTCCGTGTAGTTCCGATTGCGATTTCGTCGCATTGTTACATAGTAAAATAATCGCGGACGTAACCTGTGGGTTACGCAAAACAATGTACGATTGTCGTGCTATGAAGGTTTCTCAAATGGCGACTTTCGTTTTTCAAAATTTAACCCAATTAAATTACATTCAAGGCATTATTTTACCCTACAACGTAATAACAAAGTAAACACGTGGGTAAGAAGTACGACTGAAGGAGCATATAGTGTAGAAGAATGCTGATAGTTTCAAAATAAGAACAGCATATGCAATTAGAAGACTACATACGTAGATATTATAGAAGATGAATGAAACAGCAGATATATGTATGTATGTATATTGGAGGAAGTATAGTGGTTAAAAAAATTAAAACTAAAAATATATATAGGTATATATTGAGAGATAATGAGAACCTATAGAGCAAATTTAATAAAATACTAGCTGAACCCAAAATATGTTGCAATGCCACAATAACGCATGCAATTCCCGTTCCCGTTTTTCGATGTGTTTCAATAAGTGAATGTTTCAGTTTCAAATTAATACTTAATAATCAAATTAATTTCGAGTCATGCATAGCCTTAAATACAAAGTTTAAGTGGTTAAAAAAACTTGAGAGTGACCCAAAATTGGAACTATGCTAATGACTAATGAGACTCTTGTCTAACAAGGAAGGCCTAACAGGTAAACTCAAATGCACCTTCCTGGCCAACTTCAAACATTGCAGCAGTTTTTTTTTATTACGTAAATTACTGAATTCCGAGACCGTTTCAACAATGAAATCAGATAAAATCAGAAACGATCCACTTAGTAAGTGGTCACAAATATCTAAGTCTGACCAGCAGCATTGAATATTATACTTAAAATTCGGACCTGGATTGTCGAAACTCTCGAGCAGTTTTTGAACGAAGATTTTTGGTAAAGCTCTCAAGATGGTTTTCTTTCTACAAATATTGGTTGTTACTGATTTTAAAAGCAGCAGTTCTTCTGACCCAACGTTTATATAATAGCGTGAAAGGACATGGTGCTCGTTACAACATTTCAAGCATTCCAGTGTTGAAATGTGAGCCTTTCGTTTAGAAAATAGTGTGTTTCATCTGATCCGATGTTTGTCACTCCTGTGTCTAGTTTCGTCGGAACTATTAGGAACACTTGTATTTCAGATCGTATATTGAAGGATGAAACGGCGCAACTTGACGAAAGAAAGAAAAGAGGAACGAAAGAGAGTGGGATTTGACGTTAATACCTCAACGTAGGATGAGGTAAATGGAGGGGAGGGGGAAATTTTTGGGATTCGATTTACGTTGTCGATGGCTCAAAACGACGACGTGTCTATCGAGAACTTTTCTCATGCCTGGAAAACTTCTTTGAAGCATCACTTACGAACGCCGGGTATTTATTTTCAAATATTCTTTCGGCCTTTCGAAATTCGCTCCCAGAAGACTCTCGAGCGAGGAACGGGAGAAGAAGAGAACCCAGCCGTACATCTTGTATGGGAAACTGGATATCCCCCTTCTCATGTGAATTGCAAACGAACCGCAAGTCGAGTGGGGAAGGAGAAGGGTGGGTATCGAGGGTACCCAGTGGAAAGCTTCTCGGCTCAGGCTTATAATGAGAAACCTATGGAATACGAAGGCAAAGAGAGCGCCATGTTGCCTCAAAGTCTAATTTTCCAACGACGCAACGTGAAACTTACGTACCGTTTTATATAAACATCCGAGTTGTATAAGGAAGAAGAACCCGTACAAAGTGCGTTACGAATCGAAACGGAAATACCTGTTAATATTTTATGCGTATAATAAGATACGCAACCGAACAAGGCGAATTCCGTTTCGACGGTCGGTTTGTGAAACCCTGGCACAGGGGGTAACTATAACCCCATTAGTGGTCCCGCAGGCCCGGAGGCCCGGCCAAGTCTCCTGCAAGTGCGATGGGGCACTTTACCCCCATAAGAACCCCACACAATCTCCTATATACGAATTTAGGGGTTGTATGTGTGCGAGTGTGCGCGCACCCCACACGTAAGCGCCAGTTACTATTTAATAGCCGGTGCTGTAGGGGTCGGAAATCTTTTTCACCGAACCACTATGTGTCTGTTTTGTTTTCAATTACATATACTACTGAAATATACTACTATTCCTTATATATAATAGTTCAAGTTATATTAAAATTAGCTCTAAGAATTTCAAATAGACTTTGAGCTTTCTCTTATATTATTCCTTTATGCATTTTAATAAGTAAAATATTGTAAATACTGTAGCGCGAGCGTGTAGAGGAGTTTCCGAAAAACGCAATTTATTGTTGTTGATCCATCGGCCAGTCATCTCCGAATGAAACACCGAACAGATCCACGGAATATTCATACACAGTGTATACTCTCAGCACACAAAGATCATTGGTTGATGAGTGGCGAGACCTTATTGGTTGTTGTATACGGTTTATTCATACGAGGCATTTTAGGCGCGAACGCGAAATCAGGTGATCAACATTAGTAAGCCAGTGAGCAATCACTTACCTCTACGTTATAATAATAAAGAAAATTAATGTGTAAAATATACAATGATCACTTGATCCAATAGCTATTAGAATATACCTAAGATGTATTGTGAACAATAAAAAAGTGACGTATTCATATGTCAAAACAATGACTGTCAAAACAATGTCATCATCAACTACAGGCATTCACCATCCACTCCTGGATGAAGGCCTCTCCAACAGGCTTTCACTCGTCTCTGTTTTTCGCAACTCTCATCCATCTCACCTCACACATTTTCGTAATTTCGTCTACCCATCTTCCCTGGGGCCTTCCTTTTATCCTTTTGCATTTTCTCGGGTGCTGTTCTAGCATTTATTTTGTCCAACTTTCGTCTTTTCTTCTAGCCACTGCCCATTTCCATTACAATCTCTTCACTGTATCCACTATACCACTACCCTTTTCATACTTCTCATCCACGTATTCCTGTATTTACTCGTTCCATGCTTCTTTAAGTGCATTTTACTTTGTGTAGCAACTTGGCGTTCAATGTTCAAGTTTCACATCCATACGTAATCACTGGCAAAACACATTAATCGAAGATATTTTTTTTTCAGGCAATGCATGTATACATACATATTATGAAAAATAAATGAAAAAAGATGCAGTTGTAATTTGGAACACGTTTGGGTATGGATTTTGGATAAAAATTAATTATATAACTTTAATTTGTTGATATTTCAGTTGTTTTTAATTTGTGCAAATTTTAAGAATGTGCCTGCATAATAATTCCTAGAACAATTTTGAGGAAAAATTTCGCTAAATTCAATTGCCTACTAATATAATTAGAAGATACAGAATACATTTTCACTGATGAAAATAGTCGATTTGTGGGGGTTTTTTTTTTTTGTAAAATACTTCAAATAAAAACTGAAAATTTCTCATTTCTCGTTTACATTTTAGCCATCAACGTACATAAAACATACGATTCGACCAAAAGCATCGCAAAACGGAACAATGTGAAATAAATGTATTACAGTGATGAATAGCACCTATGAGACCGCAACGTAGCGCGGTTTCTTATCTGGAAAAAAATGTTTCGCTCGCCAATTCGTACCACTTCTTGCATTTGAACAAAAAAAAAAACAGATATCATCTCATTTTGCACCAGAAGAAAATCCCAAAAAATCCAAAATAAAATTTCCGCTATACTATTTTATAAAATAAAGTAAAAATGTTGTCGATCCGAGGATATATAATAAAAGTATGTGTGGGGTGAGAGGTGCACGGCTGCAACCGGCACCTGATCCTGCTGCGTGCGCAGGTGCTCAGACCACAGAATCCCAAGCCTAAATTCCGTACAAAAACCCACCCTTACAACCAGGTTTTTCAATTTTCCTAATCACAAAATAATACCAACACTTTCGCGAGCCCCGATTCGCGCGTATATGTATGTGTGAAATGCGCACGAATTTATATCAAATTTCAACATCAAATATGCCAAATACATTCGACGTGTCTCGATTAGTTTCTCAGTTCCGCAAAACCGCAAAATTAATCGTAACAAACTTCTGCGGATCAATACCGTTCAACGGGTCCTTTTAACGCAAAATCCATCCTGAAACATAGAGCCTATCATCATATTAAACTCTGTATAAGTCAACAATTTGACATTTAAATGGTAATTCTCTATTCATCCGTTCCTTTTTTTAGTAAATCTCAACATTCATTTACTTGCTTCAGTTCTTTCGGGTATTATTTAAAGCACAAACAGATGATAAAGCTAGACGCGTCGACGGAATCGACGAATTCTTGCTGAAAGGTCACCGTAGAGGGTCGACCGGGCCGAGTCGTTCAGAGTGTGCATGCAAATATGAGACTAATGTCCAACATCAATCGTAAAATATCACTTGATAAACAGTTTAACATTCATTGTATGACCTATTAGTGAAGTAAAAATATATATGAGAGCCTATAATGCAAATTTTATAAGATATAGTGTGAAAATTATAAAGTTATGGGCGTTTAAACAATTAAAATCTGGCAAAACGAGTGGGGTGCGAAAAGTCAAACAAACAAGGCTACTGGCTATTGGCAATGGGTGAGCTGTCACCGTCTCCAAAATTTTTAGATTCTTAATCGTATTAATTATAATTTACGAAGTGAAACTTCGATGTCCAAAAAATGGTAAAGATTTTTTATGAATTCTCAAAACTCTTAAAAAATAACGTCAACCACTGTTTGTTTGGTTGAGCCACTTGTTTTGTTTGCGGTTTTTGGCTATGTTTACCCTCTTAAATTCGTTATCATCACTTCAAGCACAAATCTTCTACACGTGTACCGAAATTTTACTCGATATTTAACAATCGTGCTTTATTTACATTAAAAGCATTTCAAATTCTACTGTATTTCTCCACCAATACGATCTCCTTTTTAAATTATTTTGGCAACAATTCAATCAACCTTTGCTCTTAATCAAACAATTCATACATCAGGAATTAAGATCACTAAACGTTTTAAGTTTTACATCCACTAATCCCGCTCTTCTTTACACAAGTGCTAATATTTCGATGACTTTTCATCATTGCAAACACACATTTGAAATTGACAACATACATATGTATGTATTCCGTCCTATATTTATCTTTTAAACCAGCAGAATAGACTATTGTTTAGCATATAATGCTTTGAACAGAGTGGTCACGGGTTCAAATTCCACTGGTTTCTGCTGGCCAGACCTTGGATTTGTGACTCCAGGTCGATCGTACCCCATCAAAGTTTGCCAATTTATCTGATTTTCATTGAAACGGTTCCAACAAATTGGCAACCTTATCCATTTTCTCGCAAATCTCGAGTTTACAGCAATCTTGAATTGTATAAAATGCTGTAAATTTACAAATTTGACCATAGATGTCTCTGTGGATGTTAATTGATGTGTATTTACTTTGTATTAAATGTACACTGTTTCTGGCCAGCAAAGCGCATTGGGGCTACTTTTTAGGCCTTCCTGGTATTAAAAAAATAGAAAAAAAGAATGCTATCATCATTGAAAAAAACATTTTATTTCAAGCGGTTGTGAAGACTAACAACGTATTCTATTCGCCTTTTTAAATAGGATTTTTTTTTCATATTAAGCTGTACATTAACATTATAATAATATAATACATACTATGATTACTAACAAAATTAAATTAAAATCGTAAAATAGAAAATGATCAGTAGATCAGTAGCTATTAAAATTGATATAAGATGTATTGTGAACATAATTTAGTAAATTTAAAAAGCATTTAAAAATCAAAAACAACGTATTTGTATTATTATGTTTAACTTTTTCAAATCGCCTTCAATTTATCGTCATTGTCATTTAATATATAGAGGGTTGACGATCCAATATCACCCACACACGAACTTAGAAAACAAACGCCGCAAATAGAGCACACTCTACTTACATATATACCAGTACCGAGCGTGTGTTTACTAAAGAACTAAAGCAAACACACACACTACCTCTTCGAGGAGATCGGTTTTCAGAATTGCAATGGCGGCAAACATCTCAAGTTGTTCTTCAATTCCCACACATACATATATATTAATGTAAAATTCGACCGCACACAGGCTGAAAGACCGAACTGAAAAGAATATATATGAAAAGGGGGGGGGGCATTTTATCCCGTCGCGTATTATTACCCCGTAGCCGGAGCTGCCTCTGAATACTGCATAGGCGCTGAAGACGGAAGCTGTGGATGCAGTAAATGGAGGATGAGCCCGCCAGCGGATGCATCGACAATGAATGCAATTTAAATGCAAAAACCGGGCGTGGTACGTGTCCCCGTCGACGACTAAACCAAAAGGGAAAATAACAAGCATAGCCGAAAATGAGCTCAATCTATCGTCAAAGGAATTGCTATTTGGATATAATAATATGATTCTATGGAGTTGAAGTATTCAAGCAAGTGAACGATTTAAGTATCACTTTTTTCCTATTGTAAAATTAAACTACTATTCACTCGGAAACGTGGCTTTCAATCAAATTATTACATACGTTCTGACACAACTACTTCTATGCTTGTTTCAAGAGTAGCTCAACACTCTTAATTTGTATTTTAAGACCCACAGAGATCAATTGCACAAACTCGAACTATTTTTATTATATTAAGCCCAATCTTAAACATTATCATCGGCATCCAATATCATCTCAACTTAGTAATAAATAAACTCATTCTAATTGGTTCAATGGAGAGAACGAGAAGAAGAGTCAGGCTCAAAACGGACTGGTAAATCTAAAAACAATCTAGATAGAATAGCTAAGTTGATTAGTACACTAAACGTATACAACATAGATATTAATAAAATCCAAAAACGGACAGCAGAACTAATGTCAAGCTGCACTTGCATATGTACATTTCAAATGAGAAATGTTGCAGGTATCAAAAATAGCACTAAAAAGCTTCGTTACATCATAGATAACCAATTTTGCTCTAAATAATTTCCTAGTGAGAATCAAAAACCATGCACGTAAAAGCAATCCAACTAGAGTTTCCAAACTATTCGGATGTCGAAAATGAAATAAATAATAAAAAAAAAACATTCAGAATGAAACAGGTAGTATCAAAAATATATAACCAGCAGAGAGACTAGTTAGGTTAGCATATAATGCTTTGAACAAAGTGGTCACAGGTTCAAATCGTACTGGTTTCTGCTGGCCAGACTTTGGATTTGAGACTCCATCGTTTTCTATCAGAGTTTAACAATTTAATCTGATTTTCATCAATCTGGAATTTCGCTGCATATTCAAGTAAATTAAATAAAACGTCTACTATTAGATAAGCCATGTTTAAGCGGTTTATATTACAAATACCGAGCGAAGCCGGATAAAACCACAAGTATATAATATTTATATTACGCTTATATGTCTGGTAACAGTGACGCGTTAGAATATTCTGTAATGTCACTGTGGCTATATGTAAATAAATAAATAATGTTGAAAATAAAATATGGATAAAAAACGGATGTTTAAAAGAGCCTAGTGTAGAATATGAGCTCAATGGGCCAACGTTCGAAGAAGAGTATCTTCAAAAGAGTATACTACGTATATGTGTATGTATGTATGTACATACATACATATATACAAATTTAAATTCAATAATAGATTTTTAAAGTTCATAATAGTTCATAATAGAAATAATTAATAATAATTTTATATTCATAATAGACTTGGAAAGAACTAAAATTACCATTTTTTATCAAATTTGTATCAAATTTCTATAACAAAAATAGAGCGTGTGAGCAACATCCCTAGCAAATGGAATACGAGTAACCCCATTTAGGTTGGGTTGGGAACTTTAGTGCATTCGACGAGCAACAGATATCCGATATGGCAAGAATCGGCACCGACACAAAAGGGGACAATGGCTACAGAAAAGATAAAGGCCGTTCACATAGGAAGTGCACCAGATAAAACGGGTGCCGATACACGATCCGGCCATAAATTGAATCAGAAACAACACAAAGAGACAAACTTATGAAAATTAACAGCAAAACCAG
Organism: Arctopsyche grandis; assembly: GCF_051622035.1. NCBI lineage: Eukaryota > Metazoa > Arthropoda > Insecta > Trichoptera > Hydropsychidae > Arctopsyche > Arctopsyche grandis. Next base: position 7,738,889 of record NC_135363.1, on the reverse strand, counting down.
CAACATGCAAACACCATAATAGTACAAATTCATTATCCACATTCACGCCTGCGATTCCAACGATTCGAATCGGTAACTATTCGTGTAATTAAATTTTCACCATATAAATGATATATAAGTGAATTGTTCTCCCACCAAAGTGTGTAATTAGTGCAACGGCATCGATTGTAATAATGATTTCATCTGAATATGTATGTGTATGTTACGTCATGCGGTGTATATAGAAAATATAGTAAAAATCTACAATGGGAATATTATTAGTCACGAACTTGAGGGGTTTCATCCTGTCATTCGATACAATGGCAACGCCTACGCTAATTAAAAATTTCTATTATGTACTACTTGTATTGGAGTATTATCTTCAAAATCCTATGATTCGACGTAAGATAATCTATGGTGAAAATGCTTAGTTCTGAAAAACATAGTTGCCGACTGTATTTATGTAAATATTTAATAATGGTCCGCGAATAGGTCGGATGTGACCCGACCTTTTACATAATTTATATAAATTGTATGCACTCAGCCATGTATACATTTATGTATTGAACTCGCAGTACGATTTCTGATATTGTACTTGGCAAATGCGGATTCGATTACTAACAAAGCAATTTTTGTTTCATACGATGCCAAAATTTTGACTTGATCACAATGTTCCATTCTTGTTAAAGCTAGTCGCATACAAAATTGGCAACATCTCAAATTCAAAAGCTTCATACACAAGGGAGTTCCTCATACTTTCGTGTGTTGACTCGGTGCAAACTTATTAAGGCGTGTAAAAACTTTTGTGCGTGTGCAAAGCTTTATATTCTTTGTGCCAAACAACTCGTCGTCTCTCATATATTCATTATTTTTCATCGACGGTGCAATGAAAACCGTCTTTGCAATTAGTCGGGCAATTTATTGTAGCAACAAACTACATAGTTTCTTTTTACTAGCCTCTTCTTGGCTCGCTTTCGATTTTTTCGTATGACGAAATTAGGGTTCTTCCGATCGTTTTCAAACTTTGCCATTTTGCTCGGTTTATATAATATATATAGCCAGCAGCATAGCTCGGTCGTTAAGCTTCTGCCTAACACCGAGAAGCGCCGGGTTCGATCCCATGAGCTGACCTCGATTGAAAAGAATTTTTCCGAGTATATCTGTAGTGTTGTTAGTCAGAACTGGATATTTGTGACTCCAGGTCGATCGTTTCCTATCAGAGTTTGCCAAATTTCTCTGATTTCATTGTTGAAACGGTTCCCGATTAAAAATTGGCTAAATCCTTCCTACCTACTATGTCACCACTATTTGAGTATGATTAATGGAGTTTTCAGTGTCTCGCAATTGAGCGACGTGTATAATAAAAATGCTGTATTGTTTGTAATTGGCCACTAAGGCACATTAGGGTTTACCTATAATGCCTTCCTGGTATAAAATGTAAAAAAAAAATACAGTTCTGAAAAATTTGTTAGATGATTCGATTTCGGCATCATTCAAAGTGTCTATAATTTTTTCAAAGGGTTGTTGTTGGGCTGCTTTTAAAAAAATGTCTGCACTCAAATGGGCATTTTAGTGAGAATACGGTTGTAGTCACCAAATGTTAAAACGAGAGTCTGCTCACAATATTTGGTATACAAAATTTTATATGAAATATAAGCAAAAATATTTAATTGTACTCGAAAAACAATTTTTATATCAAAGTACCAGGGCGGCGACCTGGCCCGACTACACCACTGGTTATAACGACTTGTTTAAACTAAGTTTATTAGTCATAGTGTTGGCACACGTCATCTCGACGGCATCCAAGTCTATGTACATGCATAGATAAGCTCACCAAACTAAATATTAATATTTAGATAAACTTTTGCAGCGTCGCTGCGTGTCAATACGCTCGGGCACGTGCGCGCCATTAACCCCTACACGGCGCGCACTCCCACCTCGGCAATAAAAAACCTTTAAAATTTCGCACGCAGAGTCCCAAACGGATAGGGCTAAGGGAGAGGGACACGGAGGAAGGGTGTCGTGAAAATTAGTGAGTTACGCGCCGCTAATTGGCGGGCGTCATTTGAACGACGGCAACGAGCCGCTTCCTGTGGCCGCGCGCTCAAAGGGTCAAACAGACCCGGGGTTAACGGACCCACAACCCAAACGACAACAATGGCTGGCACACAAGATGGCACACACCGTTCAGGTGGCCCTCGTCCGGTGACATAACGACGCGTGACACAAGTCAAGTCACATAGCCGCGTGCCAGGGCATCGGCGTATTTACCATTCACACGCGTCGACTTTTAATTGATCTATTGCGTGATTGACACCGAAATGGGTAATTTGGTAATTGACGATCTTGGCGCATACTTGCGATACTTCTCTATTGTAATTGATATTCGAAGTCTGACTGACAAATGGCGTTGTGTTTATTCGAGGCGAGGCTTCAGATGCCTATCGGTCAAGTTGCTCAGTACGAGCGTGGCTATTGCGAGGAATTAGTCAATCAAACTCAACTACGTATCTATATATGTATATTTTACTAGTGGTTTTACACGGCTTTGCTCGGTATTAAGCTTAAACTTCTAGATATGAAATTTGAGTTAAAAAAACCAAACGGTTTTTGAGAAAAACATAAAAAACCTCGATTCTCTAGAGTAAAAGTACTACTTCCGGTTCAGATAAAAATATTTAAAAAATATAAAGTTATAAAATTATTATTTCTATTACATGTAAAAAAATTTCAGTCCGATTTAGTTAGCGGTTTGGGAGATAATTCAATTCAAAAACTTAAAAAAAAGAGGACACCTATAAGAGGATGTACCATTTCCAGTCGACTTAAAAATTTGAAAAAAAAATTACGTCGTATCGATAAGAATTTTAGTAACCTATACTAAGTTTCAAGTCGATAGGACGAACGATGTTCAAAATACATACAAAAGACACATACACACACATTTTTTCTAGATTGATTCTGAGTTCGAATCAGTCAACATCTCGAGTTCGAATTTTCGCATGATCACAAAACTTCACCTATTGTTACTACGTACATAGATAAAGTAAAAACAATGCCGGCACCGCAACTGAAAAAGGAATCCGGAACCGGAACTAAAATCAAAACCGAGAATACTGTAATCGGAATCAAAATCGAAAACCGAATTGATATCGTCGTCATAGAAAATTATATTTTTTCGATGACGTTACGGATTTTACAAACGAAACGCCAAACCTTACATAGTTACATGCATACAACCTTACAAAGTCTCTTTCAAAATTACATATGTACATACGTATTAGATTACGAGCCCGCTATTTGTATGTGCTGCACAAATTTTCGGGTTATATATGCAAAAAAATTCTAATTGAAATGCCCTACTTTGGAAATAGCAGGAATTGTGAAGCGCATACATATAATGCATGTAGGTACATACATAAATACATATAACGTTAATCTAAAAGAGTTGTATTCAAGCCGTTGGGTCGTGTCGCATTGCACAACGTCGCGCCAGTATGCACATAGTCCATTAAAAACATTAGATTTCTGCGTTTGTACTTCAAAAACATGGATGAAGACTTATCGAGCGGCACAAATATTATATTATACATTCATATGTATATCCGGTCTAATAGTACGTAGTGCCCTAAAATAACAAAAGCGATCACATTATAAAAGAGCTAAAATTACAAAAATACGTTTTCACCGAGTTATTTTCCGCTCGTCTGGGAGCCGGCGCTCTATTATCCGAGTGTTTTCCTTCGGCCTCCCTCTTTTCCCGATTGTTGCATCATTTTCCAACCGAAAGTGAGTTCGGTGTTTATGTTTCGATTATATAAACACGGGAGAGAAAGAAAGGAAAGCCGCATTTATCGTGTGCAACCGGGGAGATTCGACGAATAAAGTACGACGAGTATTTGCTTTTAATTCTCGGCAAGGAGGAACAGATTATATCGAAAGACCCGCAAAAACAGAGTGTCCACACAAAATAAACACCCAAAAGACCAAACGAAAACATGCTACATACATAATATGTAAGTATAGGTACATATGTAGTGGGTGTCGTAAAAAATTCGCGAATGTTTTTACTTTATACGGCCCCATACGAAAATATAGCGAAAAAATAACGCTAAATCCCGACCCGTAAATGAGGCCACTCGTAAGTTTCCCTTCAACGTAAAAATATCCTACACGTGTGTAGGAAAATTGTAAAGACGCACGTAACATTACTACGGGAGAAATTGAGTCTGTATATGTACACACATACATACATTTAAATTCAAATCAAAACAGAGACAGGGACGCCTACGATAATGTGGCTGATGAGAATTTATGAAATGATTTTTTTTCATGCGGGTGAAATCCCTTAAAAATATATTCAGGGTAGTTGCACAAGCCCGAAAATAACGAGTGACCCATATAAAAATGGGTCGAACGGCAAAGCAGCGACATAATACGAATATGAAAACTTGTGTTGCGGGTCAACACCCATTTGTTCACATTACGTCGGTACAACATTGCACGTACGCCTTTGAAATAAGGTGTCGACAACCTTTGGAGGAAGAAAAGATCCGTAAATGTTCGTAGAAATTAATATGTACTGTTCTGACTTCAAATGAATTCGTTACAAATGAGTAAGCTCATTCATGTTTGACTACAACGTGTTTCACATAAGAGTGTATATGTATGTATATGCTCTTACCTAAAAATAGATTTTTAGAAGTAATATTATTGATGCATTGATTATATGTATTCGTTCATTTAAAAAATATTTAAAAAAATATGTTTTTCAATGATCCCATTACGGGTTTTACCCTTACCCGACACCTATGGTATTGAATTTGTACGTATATAAATTTGAAATCATATTCGAATAGTGATGACTAGTCACCGGAGCCTGAGGGGGCCGTGTATTGTTCAAAGGTTGTAAATGCATTGTTACAGGTTTGCCGAACAATGGATAGCACTGTGACTATCCTACCTCTAGTGATGACAAATAGTAAATAGGATGATTTTGCCAATTTCATGGGGAGCCGTTTCAATGATGAAATCAGATAAATTGACAAACTCTGATGAGAAAAAATCGACTTGGAGTTAGAACTTAGTTTGTGACTCCAAGTCGGTTGTTTCCTATCAAGAGTTTGCCAATTTTTCTGTTTTATATTGAACGGCATTTCCATTCCAATCTCTTTTGTAAATCTCAAGTTATTCAGCGTCTTGAGGTTCGCCAATTTCTATAATAAAATGCTGCAAAAATCTCTCCATAGATGACACTGTAGACGATGTATGAATTTGCATTGTATAAAATGCTTGTATTGTTTTTATTATTGTATTGTGTCTTTATTAGTACACTCGTCATTTTGACGTGAGACGTATCTGTAAAGGGAGTGTACATGTTCGATTTAAATAATAAAAATAAATAATGCCTTGCTACAGGGATAGCTTGTATATCGAAAAAAATACGCCGCAAGCAAAATTTTTCTGCTTTTGTTGATAAGATTTTGTATTTTTAATTTAAAAAAAAAAACACATTTTAAGCGTTATTTTAGGGGTCTGATTTCACTACCCCACAATTCGCCAAATACAATTTTTCCTCATCAGACCACCCCTATAAGCTCACGCAACATGTGTACCGTACGCCGCGAAACACTCGGCACGCATCAAAGAAACCGCAACAATGTTCATACGCGGCCAACTTTTCAAAAGTCGAGAAACTCCACAAAAATTTCAATTTAAGCTCTCGGCCAACCCTTTCACTTCCTCCACCCACCTTCGGAATCAGGGCTGTGCCACGCGCGGACGCCGTTTGATTATTACCCAGAGAGTTCTAAAAAGTTCGTCGAACCGCCTCCCCCCGCGAACATCCCCAACACCCAGTGCGCCAGCGCAGAAAAATCGAACGGCACATGCTAATCTTATTTATTTAAATCATTGTGTATGAGGAGGGGGAGAAGAGGGCGGCAAAATACCACCCCCGTGCAACCGAAGCCGGCGCCCCCCGTGGGGCCAGACCGGACGTAATCCGCGGCGAATTGAAACAAACGAGGGCGCAGCGCCCCGTTCGGGGGATGAGCCTCGGCGGCGGCGCCCCCGTGGACAGATAATGCGCCTGGATTAAATTATAGCCGCCCACCCACCCTAGCTCAAATTGGATTAAAAAATGCATGGCCGGGAGCAGAGAGAGAGAGTCCATTGAGGATGACGTGGGCCCCCACCGTTACACAATAATGCAACGCCATTGTGCGATAAATTTATGTAACCCATTAAAAACGCGCGTAAATCATACGTGTGAATGCAACGGCTGAAACAACTAATATAATGACTTTAATTCACGGTATATTCCTCTCCACAGTCCACTGGGAGTGTGGCTTCAAATTTTGCAGCAGCGACGTGTGTAATGTATCATTTATTATATACCTAAGTGGTGTGCGTTGATTGAAGTCAATACGCGACATTATGTATGGTATGGTGGTGACTAACGTTGGATGTACACAGCTGTATCCGCTGGTATAATATAACATCCAACATTGATAATAATAACAAATCTATTCTCGAAAAATAAATATTATTCACATTAATACACACATGCACATGCAGTTTGTAACATACACAATTTCATTGCATTAACAACGCGTACTACTAGCAGATCACTTGCAGACTAATTTCACTGCCTCACAAGCCGTTGATCTAATATATAATTTCGAAAGAGACTTTGTATGTAAGTATGTAATTAAGGTTTAAAGGTTTGGGTGGGAGCATCAAAAACAAATAAAATTTTCTATGACGACGACATTGAAATCGTTGTATATTATATTTTTTCGATTCAAATAAATTTAATAAAAAATCAAATGAATGTTTACTATCATATTAGATTGTTTTGACATGTTTAAGCTGTTTATATTACAAATACCGAGCGAAGCCGGGTAAAAACACTAGTAGTATATATTCAACAAGTACAAGGACAATACATAATACATTACGTACTTTAATTACCATTTTTGTAGAGATAAACGGTTTTTGGCTGATCTCAGAACGTAAAGTCCACCTTCTATCAAACACCTCTATACAGTTTGAGCTCAAATATATTTGTGGTGCTGGAAACGGATATCAGAAAAAGCTAGCTAGCAATATCAGAAAAACTCCCAACAATATGTAGAAAAAGAGTTCTTTCGTACTTTGAACATATGGCCAAGAAGGGCTGGTAGAGAGGACAGTCTCCCAAGAGTTGGTCTGACCAAATCAGGTAACTAGCGGGATCGTCCCTTAACGCTGCCTTTAACTTGCCACAGAACCGGAAGGAGTGGAAGCGGATCGTCAATCGTATCCAAGATGACACCAATGACCATGGCGCTCAGCATTGAGCAAACAAGAGGAAAAAAGAAAAGAATATTGGTAAAAGAAAAGCAATTGAAACGGCAAAGGGCGGGTCACGTAGCTGGAATAACAGATAGATGGACGAAAGAAGTGCTCAAATAGTACCCGAGAGAATTTAAAAGCGTACAAAGAAGGCTACGGGGAGATGGATGGATGAAATCAGAAAAATCTGTGGAATGAGATGGATGAGAGTTGCTCAAAACAGAGACGAATGGTAGTGTGTTGGAGATGCCTTCATCCAGTAGTGGATGGCGAATAATTGTGGATAATAATTATATTTATAGCAGTTTTAAATGAATGTTAAGTTAATTGATGTGTCAGTAAAAGATCTCGTCTCAGATTTGTTTTCCGGGTCAATGTCTGTATGATATGTAACAATCCACATTCATCCAATTTATCTGTTTTTCTTAAATATTTTTGACATTGTTGATTGCGAATCGCCGAATTAATTTTAAATTTATTTTGTTTAAAGTCCAAATAAAGTATTATATTTGATAATGCTTCTACGGGTTTATCGGTAGACTTAATATAACACTTTTTTCTGTTTCTGAATCACACTCAAAAATGAAGTCAAAATATAAAGAAACTAATAAAAGAAATACTAATACAAAAAATAGAAAAACTCAAATGAGGCAAAAGATATAAAATCGAAAGTTATGCAATTTTGTGACCGCCATTGTATACTTGATGCTTTAATGCTATTTAACTTAAGGTCAAATTTAATAATTTATGAATACTCACCCATGAGCATGTTACAAGTCAGCCAGCTTAAGACTAGTATAATTGAATTACATTACAAGCTCATATTATGTACTGTAATCACTCGTTATATGTGTGCACATATTCATAAACAAGAGGTACGTATATTTAGCTTGCAATACACAAATATTCTAAGAAAATTTTATAATAGAAAGTTGTTCTATAAATAATCAATACATCTAAATGACAGCCAATGAGTAGAACGGTAGCCATGACAAAAAATCACGCCATGGGTGACAGTAACAATTCTATAGATGTGTAATTTGCGGTATAATATGTATGTATATATGTATGTAGATATTTGTGCGATCCAAGAAAGCAGTGAAATGCAAGCCAATTACATTGCAATTAAAATCTTCCAAAAAATATATCAATAATTATACAGCTCAGACGCATAAATATTACATCGTGGCAGTTTTGAAGCAACTTCATAAAAACGCATTGTTTGAAACTGTATAAATTTCACACTGTAACATAAAAGAAGCAACTTTGTTTGCGGTTTTACGTCGAAGGCGGATATGGAACCGATTTTACATACATATACATAATATACATATATGGACGTGCTAACTTGAAGATGCAAAATTGGCAAACGTAATTTCTCACCTGCGAATCACAAACAAAGGCTTTGTTCGTGCGTGAATGCGTTTACATATTCCATATTGTAATATTAATAATGTAAGATGTTCGAAGTATGCGTTAATAATACAGGTAGTTGCACAGCCGATGCTCAATTGGCAACCGCAAGAAATTCGCACAAATCAACCACTAATCATTATCAGCAAAATCGAACAGACGGGAGTATTCAGCAACCCTTATGACAATAATAGCCCTTAAATGCGCACATAGCATCCCCATTCGAAAGGGGAATTGCGTACATAAACAAGCAGGGCATTGACCGTGTACGTGCATGGTAGTGAAGATATCAAATATCCATATACCTAATAGAAACGTGCACAAATTTTGCACACGATCGAAATCTGAGAAAAATGTTGATCACGACTGGATGTTGGGTGAAACGCGACTTTGCATGTCGCATTATTTATTTATATTTAAATGCGACTGTGAATAATTGCGTGATATTTTTTTTAAGATTGGAACTTATTCCCCCTTAGCTGTACGTGTATGATTGTAAATAGGGTTTGACGTGGCGAATGTTAGTGGGCGTTCGAAGTGCCAGTTTGACATTGACAGAATTGGTTAAACATTGACATTAACCGTATCAGTGCAGCGAGCATTAGTGGCAGATGTCACTGAAGGTGACTAATTGATGTTTAAATTATTTTGTTACAATTTCCGGTCGTGTTATAATTTTCGCTTTATTTTAATTGTTGAACGGTCAAGTTTAAAAGAGGTGTGAACATCAGGTAAACTAAGTTTTAGGTAATTATGGCAGAGTTCTTATCACGTCCTTTTAGTACTGTAAGCCGTAAGGTGTACCAAACGCTATAAGTCATCTATTGATTTTATTGATTTAATAATAAACATATGATAATTTGGGTTTCATTTGTATTAGACTATCCAAACTCTTTAAATCCCATAGTACTGTTGCCTTTTCAATTCATTTGTAAAAAGTTATCTGGAATTTGCTAATTCTGTTTGGAATCCTTTCTATCGATGTACTATATATAAATAATTTAGAACGAATGAATAAAAAAGTCGATTCCTACTGCAATCCCAGATTTCTTCACAGTGGTGGTTTTGTTTCCCTACAATCTACATATGTTTTAGCTTCCGAATTATTTAATTAATTGTCCTTATTTATTAATCAAGATCCTATTCCAATGTTCAATCAGATTCTTCACATTAATCCCTGTTCTACCAAATTTTCTTGTTATTCCTTTTTATAAACACATATATAATAGTTACTTTTGTGCCTCAATGTGATATTTTCCACCCCAGTGAGCGTAGGTTATCGGAGATTATTTTATCTATTTGTCTGGTAGCCTGCGCTCATCATTATTTTTATAATTGTATGTGATGTATGAGTGGAATTTTGATCTTTTCTCTTCCGTTTGGGCCCCGCAGGGATGTTTTGTATTTATGGCTGGTTCTTATACATTGGTCCTGGCTGTAGGTGCTAGAGATTCCATACTATGTAAGTATTTTTTTATTTGATATTTTTACTTTATCTACTATTATTATAATGCTATTGTTTTTTTTATGATTACTTATAAAAGTATTTGTTTGTATATATTTTTTCTCTTTTCTATTTTATTTTCGACCATTGTGACGCATTAGGGATTCCTGCAATGCCACAATGGTCCAAACTTAAATAATTGTAAGTTGCAATACTGTTTTTCAAAAATAATTAGTCTTAATTTTTTTCTGTTCCACTAATAGAAAAAAAAATATAGAAAAAAAAAAAAAAACATATTTTTGAAAGCTCTATAGCCATCCTTATTCTGCTTACAAGTAAAATAATAATTTTAAAAAGCTTAGGTGGATGAAACAAGACGAAGTTCTGTAATTCGCCGAACCTTCTACATAATACAGTATTTTTTCAATCAAATCTAGAAAACAATATCACCATTAGACACCATTACAAAAGCCGAACTGACAACAACAAAAGACTTGAAACGAACACACGAACCACTAGTTCTGAACGAGAAGCAACTATTATATGTGTGTATGTATGTAGTTATGTATTCTTCCGGAAAAACATATGCACATAGTTGATACATAAATAGTTCTGTGTACCTTCTTTCAAAATGAATATTGATAAATTTTACTCTTGTACTTCGTGGGCTTCAACTCCTCTGTCAATCACAGGTACGGTTCAAAAATGCCGAATTTCCTAGTCGGCAGGTACCTGGTTCCGGTACCTGCCGATGGTAAACAAAGAAAATCCAACGTTGACGCGTATCTACCTGTGTGTCATGGTATTTTGACATTTGTCCACTTTAGTGCATGGGCATTCGAGTCGAGGCGTGAGTACGTGCAATATTTTACTATGCAGTGCGTGTACACAATAAAATTTAGAATACACGTACCACAAACACAATACGTGGACTAGTTGGTGTACGTACATACGCCATTATGCTATCTAGCGGTGCAGTTAGTTGCTTTTGAATTTATGAATATGACGAGACGTTATGAAATCAAGCATTAAAGTGGAGAATTGCTTTGTTGTTACGATCTGGGAGATCGGTGACTGTCTTGCGGTATGAAAACTAGAGTGAAACTATCATAAATCGCTAGAAGTGGGCAATATTATAGAAGTATGATGTTTAATTAAAATTAATTAATTCAATGGGAGATTAAGTTGTGCAGCTGAAGAAAAGTGGAACGCCAGGGCCGCATGCGGCCTACCAATAATCTGATTGTGTTTTTTTTTTATTTTTTATATCAGCCTAATCATCATCATCATCCATTGCTGGATGAAGACCTCTCCAACACGCTTCCACTCGTCTCTGTTTTGCGTCACTCTCATCCATCTCACCCCACACATTTTCCTAATTTCGTCTACACATCTTCTTTGTTGACTTCATTTTACCCATGTGCATTCTCTCGGGTACCATTCTAGCACTTCTTTTGTCCAACTTTCGTCCATTCTTCTAGCCACGTGGCCTGCCCATTGCCATTTCAATCACTTTGCTCTATCCACTTTGTCCACTACCCTTCTCACCCACGTATTCCGCTTCCTGTCCTTCCTCGTTATGCCGAGCATACAGCATTCCATACTTATTTGAGTGGATTGGGCGTTCAATGTCCAAGTTACACATCCATACGTCATCACTGGCAAAAGGCATTGATCGAAGATCTTTTTCTTCAGGCAAAGTGGCATTTTTTTTATTTAAAAACAGCATTCCTGCGTTCAAATGTACTCCATCCTAATTTCATACGTCTCTTAATTACTTTTCCTTTACTACCGGACATGTCTATTATTTGACCTAAATATAAATAATTACATATTTACTATGTCCTCTATTTTATCATCTAATGAAATGCTATCAGGCATGCAATAATTATTGAAAATTAGTTTGGTCTAATTTACTTTCCCTGTCCAGCTAATAATAATGTCTCATAATTAGTCACCGGACCCAGAAGGTGCCGCGTATTGTTCAAAGGTTGTAAATGCATTGTTAAAGGTTTGCCGAACCTTTTTTACAAAGGATTTACAACAATGGAACAGTGGATAGCACTGTGACTATCCTACCTCTACTCATAATATGGTAACAAATCTTAAACCACCTGATATTTAGATGAAAATCTCTTCCATGAAAAATTCTACAATACTTGTAGGTACAAATTTTAATTTTCTATTTTTTAATGTTTAATTTTATTGGATTTTTTTATTTATTTATTTTTTCCTATGTGTATATTTATACAAATATCTTTTATGTATTTTCTGGCCACAGTGTCATATTGGGGTGACCTGTGAAGACACTGTGGTATACTTGTGTATTAAACAAATTAACAAATTACCAGCCCTAGTACAAAACCAGCCCCCTCAAAAAAAAATAATCACATGACACATTTTTTTTTCTAAATGTCCATTCGGTAGAAGTATGTAGTACAAAATATCCACGAGAACAATCATCTCCTTGCAACAACACCTTAAATGAATAGTTTGAATTCTCACCTGAGATTGGCACTCGAAGCCGGACAGAATCCGCATTTCTTATCCGGTACAGTGACAGCGCCACCACGTGCTGACACCAGAATATGTCTCTCGCCTCGCAGCTGCATGTCACTGACGTTATCTTGCACCTGAAACGACAAACACCATCCTTTATTACATACTCATACACTAGACATCGTCGAATGTGCACCGGTTGACGAGCCGGTATATATCATCAACACGTGCTCGAAAACAAACACGTTCGCTAATTCGTCAACAGCCGCAAAGGTGTCGAATGTCACAAGACATCGCATACTGTTGTACAATCAGACATGTCAGTTGCCATTAACGGAAGTACAAACCAGAAATGCATCACTCAAATCACGTCTCTTGCGATTTTCATTGTTTATTTTCAAATATTTTGCCAAAGGTTGCATTGCGTGGCTTTTTTGAACATATACAAACATGATAAAGGGCTGTAATAAATGTCGAAATGCCGACCGGGACATTTGAGAATTTAATGAATTATAAATGGTAAAATTAAAATCCTGAGCCATTGAAGATCTTAGGAAGATTTAAGGTTAACTGAAAGATATTTCAACTGATCTGGCGGATACTGAAAATTCTTTTTTTTTATATAATTTGCCGTCAAATCTATCAATAAATTAAATAACTTCTGAATGGTCATTTTTTTTAGGTTTTGATTCAAAAGCGAGAATAATATCTTTGCATTTATTATTTCACTTAATAATTTGAAAATTCGTCAAATTAATTTAAAATTTCACTCAAAACTGTAATTGTGATGAAGATTTCGGAGCCTCTAGATTTTGAAGCCCGGGACCGTTGCTCCCTTCGCACGGCTTTGTGTATAAGGTTTAAATTATTGCAGTCGCACGATGAAAAGGTCATACAGTGAAATGAACATAGGACTAAACACAGAAATGAAGTTACATAGCTTTGGCGACCTCGCATTCGACTAGAAATTTACACTTATACTTGAACCCTTGTGGGACTCTTTCACCTTTCATTCTCACATGTACCTGTTGTTTTTCTTTAGTATTGAACCTAGCTAATTGAATACCGGTAAACCGACTCGTGGATCGGGACACATGTATATTAACCGGAACGTATTGTATCCATAGTCTAATATGAGGGATGGATTTTTTGGATATATTTATGCTGCCAAAGCATACGTGAGTTAAAAAAGTTTTGGGTTTAAAAGTCATGCTTGAGAATTCCCCGAAAACCACAAGTACAAATGGTGACTTCTTCATCAAATGGCTATTTATAAATATTAGGTCAATTAGAAAAGGCGAAAAAAAAACAAAGCACCAATTCGTGATTTATAAAAGACTTCTAAATCGATCGCAACCAGTTTCCAATATAAAGATGTCAATTTTAATAGGCATTTGAATATGCAACTGGTCCTCTTGCACGAAATAAAATCGATGTCAATAATTAAGTGTGAACGGAAATATTATATGTATATCTCATTATATGTACATAAATTGAGACCCAATCTGTTGGGTCAGAACGGTTTGCCTGTTTGTGGACGCCTGGTACAAATTCAATTCGATATTCCGATTTTATCTAAATATCGATACGGTTCTATGCGCAATGGAGACTAGCAAATATTATATTTTATTAACCTCATCATCTCCAAATATGCAATAGGAAATCATTTATTGCTTTATATCATTTGAGTATGTCCTTAATTTTCATCTTCCATAAGACTTTTAAGTTCAACTTTCGCCATACTTCTTACCCATTTCTTCTTATTATGTATTAATTTATTTATACTTGAAAAAGGCGGCATAGCCAATGGACCCAATTTTATATTTTCCCGTGATGCCGTTATCGAGTACATATTATTTTGCTTCACCTTTATTTACAACCCATTAATGTGAAAAGATCCAAGCAACTATTTGGGCTTGTATTGTTGTAGACCAGGGTTTCCCAAACTATGTTCCGCGGAACACTGGTGTTCCACATAGCCTGAATAGGTGTTCCGCGAAAAATTTGCAATCCTAAAAAATTAAAGCAACTTCTACCTCAAATTGAAAGATGAGGTAAATGAGGTAGTGATGGTCAATCTCCACTGATTTTTATGACGACAAGAATTTAAGTACATACAGGCGAAGAGTTTGAAGTTTGAATATAAATTGGATACGGAAATCAAAATTGTGGAAAAAGTATTACAATATAAGGTAAAAGTAATACAATTTTTAATACAAGAGATAAAATTAAATTTTAGATTTCATCAGTAGAATTTAATAATTTTAGTTGTTTTCCTGCCTTAGACTTAAGTTTTAAAAGAGATGTAGAAGTTTCCAAAGTAGTTTTAGAGCACCTACATAAATTGAAAAAAACTCTTTTGCAATATTTTCCGATAAATAATTAGGAAGATTCCTGGGTGCGGAATCCATTTTCCGTGACAAACCAGTAGGCTTAAGCGCAAGTGATTATGAAAATCTAATTGATTTACTCTGTGACTCTGATTTGAAACCAAAATACAAATATCAGCCATTGAATGATTTCTGAGCGAGTTCGTCAGAAGAATACCCCAATATATCAAAACAAGCTATTTTTGTTTTACGTCCGTTTTCTACATCCTATATTGTGCCTGATATCAAGAAGATTTGCGATTCAAAGATTCAAAATCATCAAGCTTTGTTTATTATATTTAAAAATAATTATGAAATAAATAATAAGTGTGTTAATAATATGTATATTTTATTTTATATTCACCCAATTTTAAAAATAAACTAAGTGTTCCGTTAAAATTTCCGGATTTGTTAAGTGTTTCATTGCAGAAAAGGTTTGAGAAACCCTGTTGTAGACCATAAAAAGCCATTTGGGTTCAAGTGGGATAATTAATCACATAATACCATTAATAAAAAAAGACTTAATTGGAAATATATCCATAATGAAAAAAAATTCTAACCTTAAATCGAGAAACATTAATTTTTAAAATCGGTGATCGAAGTTAATTTATTTTTTTGTAGAATTATTATAATAATAGCCTGGAGAAATGTGTAAGTGGCAATGATTAATAATATTCCTTTCCTTTTGGGTTTACTTTCCTTCATTACTGCTTAAATTGGAAGAGGGACTGCCGGTCGTGTGACGCAGTGCAACTGATCACATAACTGAACTAGTATTGAGCTGATAACAGTTAATACAAAGCTAAAGCTTACTGCCCGTAGCCCTCTATTTATACATATAATATAATTAATAAGTGGGGAATGCCCATAATTTGAAGATTGAAGATTTTCCACTTATGTTAATATATAATAACAAATATTTCATCTCATATTTTTAAAAATCAGGTAAAGGGCGGGGAGATGAAGGGGCCTTGTATAAATTTTGCATGAGGGCCGAAAAATCCTCGCTACGTCACTGGATCGAACATACGAGCTTTTTGTAAATATTAAGCAAGCAACTTGATAATGTATACGTTCAACATGCAATACTTTTTATTACACACTTTATTTTGTAGCATACATGTTTAGTCTTAAAAATATTAAAATAACCACACTGCACTAATTGGCAAACGTTCATAGTGCGTCAAACAAAAGTCGTGGAGCGAATCATCAGACGTAATAAAACTTTTCAGATAAAGGACTGAATTAGCGTTGCAATTGCTCTGCGCGGACTGAACTACACAACAACGCGTTGAATTTAAAACAATCATGCACAATGATGAAAGTTTACTTACCGTAGGTACAATCATTCTCAAATACACACACACACACACATACACTAGCTGATTTTATAATAAGCCAATTTGAACAAAACAGTCGGGGTTATTGTAATGACGATGCTCGCAGAAACCACACTTCATATCTCCCTCTCTCATAGTATGTAGTAGAACGATACATTTTTAAAGAGGCGTGTGTGCTAACGACCGTTTCCCAACTGGAGTTCTCTCTCGTTTATTTATTTATCGCACTCTTTGGAAGTCAGACTATATTTCTGTGTGCAGTATGTATACGGAGTGTAGGACCAATTCGTAAAACAGAGCCGAATAACGGTATTATTGTAAATAATATAATATAGCGATATAAAAGAATGAATAAACAAGCGCGGCGGACAGTTAGCGTTCGATTGACAAATAAATATATTACAATACAAAATAAATAAAAACTAGAAAACTAGTTAAACGCGATTCGTCGAAAGCGGAACTGTCGAATGATTCGGGTTACGGAGATTCGATCGGGTGAAAACTCGTTATATCCGAAACACTCGCATCACGAATGTTAACTACGCATTTTTTTGCCATTTTTACAACTATTTAGTGCCCAGCACGGGCAGAGGAAATGTGTCAACTGTTTAAGTCATTGAAACAGGTTTACGCGTAAAATGCATCTGCTTGTATCATCAAACGTTGCCTGTTTCAATTTTGAGCCGTAAATTTTGGATTCAAGTGGCAATAAACTGTAGTACATTGCCATTAGCCATTTTAAATCTATTGAGCAATCAGTGGGGCGATGTGACAATTTATAGCAGAAAGCGGACTTATCAAAGTAATAGTATTAAACAATGAACCAGACGCTTTAGCTTTATATTATTCCAATCCACTAATTCATCGCTTTAAATATATCATCATTCTTTCTCTTCAAGGATACAACGAGAGACAATGGAAAGCAATTTAAAGAACATACGAGTATTTTGTGACAATTTGTTAGGCGTGTATAACATATATACGATAATATAAGTCAATGGGGATTTTATGCGCGCACGTACGCATTTCCGAAAATGCACAAAACACGGCTTTCGTCTTCATTCGGAAACCGACAGAAATTTGTTACGCCTTGGGAGCCTAGCGAAGTAAATATACCGCTATTACTAAAATAAGTATATATTTTTACGACAGACAAATCGAAAAGTACGCTTACCGTATCAAAACATCAAAACAATTTCCCGTTACTCTTTAAAAGGCTTTTATAAGGTTTATTTTTTACAAGGCTTTCATAAGGTCCGATGTGACAATATTTCTAAGACACTTCCGATCGCTTTGAAACTTTGCCGTTTCGCGAGGTTTGGCCTCTGATAGAGATTTCAATTGTTTCGCAATAAACATGTTTAAAAATTTTTAAAAATCTCGAGACGATGACAGCTCTCGACTACATTCAGGTGATTGATTGCTCATGCATGTTTGACTTTCTGCCCCCCACTCGTTTTGTCAGATTTTAATTGTTCAAACGCCTATAACTTAATTTTTTCACACTATATCTTATAAAATTTGCATTATAGGCTTTCATTATCTCTCATACATATATATTTTTAGTTCACTGATAGTTGAAGCGTCGACTAAACATAAAAATGATTAGCTGTTTATATTTGAACCAGAGTTAAGACTTTCAAGTGTTGCCTAACCTCAAAGCCTCTTAAAAACATTTCGCAAAAAATATCCCATAGTTTAGAGTCGATATTCGCAACGCCTGGGTCGTAGTGAAAACGCCATCTAGTATCAAGCGAGAGCTTTTTATTAATCTTTTCACGGGATATTTTTCCCAAGTCGGCACTTGAAATTTGCCTACCTGTTGTCGGGATTATCCGCCCGTTTATACAAATCCCAAATCCGTCCCTGGTCGATCGTAACACGCGAAAAACTCGACGTAAAGCGACCGGGCGCATGCTATGAAGAAAAGGTTGACGACTGCCGATTTTCCCCATCGGCATCGCAAACACACCGCTCATCAAACTGTCAAAATTTAAATTATACACAATACAAAAACAAACAACTCTTGCCATTCAATTTTATTTTTATAAATTCGAATATTAATGTTAACGTTCCAAACATATAATAAATTGATTGAATATCTCACACGCTTATGCTAATTGAATTATTGAAATATTTTTATATAGCGGTATCCGCGCATTTTTCGGTACAAAAACGAAACGATAATACACACATTGAATATTCATATGAACATTCTTTCACAAATATAATAAATACACTATGAAACTAATACAGTAATACGTTCCTTTCAAAGGTGAAGATAAAATCTTCAAGATATATTGTATGTACATATGTATGTATATTTTTATTAAAAAAAATAACTAAAGAAGAGGTTAGTAAAAAGCCTTCGACCTCACATCCAATCCTCAGTTTTAACCGCAAAGCCACAAAATTTTTCAGAATGACTTTCCTGAGAGTATTTAAATCCAGGTATACGCCCAATTTATACATATAATATATACGATACGATTAGAAATCCAGTTTATATGAAGTCGAAGTTGAAAAAACTAGTCGTTTTTATATTTAGTATTAACGACTAATTTAATTATTCTTTTTATTTGCATCGTAAATGTTAAGACCTCCATATCGTCGGTCTGAGGTTCAATGATATTCAAAATATTTCAGCTTACCGCCTTTTAAATAACAATCGCGTCGAACTGAATACCTTGATTATATTATTGGGTAGTCTTAAAATAAAAATGGACGATTCTGTAACGGTAAATCGAATTTGTGACTTGAATTGTGGAAAAAATTCGTAGGCATAATAATATGTTAAATAGGTGGGAAATTTATTGGATGTTCGATGCAAAGTCGGTTCGTAATTATCTATTGATTATTATAAACTGCACCAGCAATGAAAAGGTCAAACGCTAGATAGTCGGAATCAATAGTATATGTAAATTGAAGCAATAGCTGTGCAGATTGCAGGCGGAGTTAAAAAGGTTAAACATAATATGTATAAGACGGAGAATACAATGAAATTCTAAAGGTTTTCCAAACACGTACTATTTAATCATCTTTTACACAAAAAAAGGTCATACATATTTTGATGACTTTTTTCTAATCATAATCATCGTCTACAGCCATTCACTATCCACTGCTGGATGAAGGCCTCTCCAACACGCTTCCACTCGTCTCTGTTTTGCGCAATTCTCATCCATCTCACATAATTTCGTCTACCCATCTTCCCCGTGGTCTTCCTTTTATCCTTTTGCATTCTCTCGTATACCAATCCAGCATTTCTTTTGTCCACCTTTCGTCTATTCTTCTAGCCACATGGCCTGCCTATTGCCATTTAAATCTCTTCACTCTATCCACTATATCCACTACCCTTTTCATACTTCTCACCCACGTATTCCATTTCCTGCCTTTCCTCGTTATGCCAAGCATACAAAGTTCCATACTTATTTGAGTGTATTAGACTTGTGTAGCCACTTGGCGTTCAATTTTCAAGTTTCACACCCATACAAACGAAAATTTAAATAATAAATAAAATCTTCTACATTTAAAATCGAATTTATTTTTATTTTAATAAATACTAATGGTTTTACCCGGCTTCACTCGGCATTTGTAATATAAACAGCTTAAGCATGGCTAATCTAATAATAAAAAATCATTTGTTTTTTTATTCAATATATATATTCAACAATATCGATATCATCGTCATAGAAACTTGTTTTCGATGCTCCCACCCAAACCTTACACAGTTACACACAGAGTCTCTTTCGAACTTATATATTAGATATGTATATGTATATGTAGGTATATTGATTATTTAAGTCGAAAAAAAATTATATTCAACAATATGGATATCATCGTCATATAAACTTTGATTTGTTTTCGATGCTCCTACCTAAGCCTTACATAGTTACATACAAACTCTATTTCGAAAGTATATATTAGATTTATTTAAAAAATGTACTGCAGCGATTTTTTTAAGCAACACTGTCTCGTAAAATGTATACATAGATCAAATTTTAAAAAGAGGGAAAAAAATTGTAAAAAATAATAAAATGGAATAAATTATTTTAAGGTCATTGTTAATTTTTATGATATCAAACCGAGGCCGTCGCGATGACTTAAGTTCCATTGTACATATACATATAAATCAGAGGTCACATATAAATCTACATACGCATGCATGTATGTATATAATCGTCAATCCTATGGTAAATTTAATCCAATTTAGACTACGTGATACCGGCGCGACACGACACGACACAAAACGACTTATATAATATTATGAAACTGTCATTATGTAGTATGAAATGTCGCATCGTACCAATATTTATCAAAAGGCACCAGAAGATTGAACTTGCTAAGCTGCCAAAAAAAAATCCAAAACCTCGCCAAAGCCCAATCCGACCAGTTCGAAAAGCCTCCATTAACCCTTTCGAGTCGGAAAGGTTATTGCATCAATGAATCAATGAGTGTTATTTAAAAAAATTAGTACCTGTCGAAGCTGACTGCAACTTTGTATTTTCGGTCCGGTTCCGGAGGATAAGCACCGGTCGCGCCGGGACCGGTGACTATACCGCTCAGATGAAACCCTGAAACAATTAAATCGAATTAAATAAATAAATAAATAAAAAAAACAATACACACATGGAAATTTAGCACAATTAACAATATGAACAGGACATTCCATTGTCACATGCACGCGGTACAATTTTAACACAGTGATCTCTGGCAAATCTGCACGTTATCGCATTAAAATGCACTCTGCGACCGGACCGCGTTAAAACGACGCGCATAAAAGTTGGCCGTTCGGTAATTGCACTCGTTTCGAATGCAACATGCATACGACTCTAATGAAAACGTACATATTTCAAAAGTGTGCTCGAATTATACGCGCAAAATGGTACGACAGTGCTGTGCTGCACACTTCTAGCAAATCGCTTCCGTGTGTGGCGGTGTGTCATCAACTCGTCAAGGTTTGAAGTGCTTCAATAAAATTATGGAAAAGTTGTCAAGTGGTAGTATTCGTGAATCGAATGAGTGTTTGATGAAATGATATTTGTGAGATATTTTCTTTTAAATTTTATTTTTTATTTTTCTACGTTTACAACTTAAAAGATGACACTTGTATCGTGCGAGCTCTTCCACACACTCGGATTTTTTACAATGCTTTTATTATCTTCACTTCGCCTTTTGGTCTGACACTATTTCCTACATTCTTCCGATCAGTTTGAAGCTTTACTATTTTGCGCGGTTTAGTTACCGACAGAAATTTAAATTGCTTCCGCTAATTTTATGGTGAAAAATAATCATAATAAACAAGTTTAAGAATCTAAAAATTTTGGAGACGATGACAGCTCATGGCCAGTAGCCTTGTTTGTTTGACTTTCCACCCCCCACTCGTTTTGTCAGATTTTAATTGTTTAAGCGCCTATAATTATAAAATAATCAGTTGGGGAGGATTAACAATGACAATAATGATATCAAAAAAAGCTTGTTTTTTTTTTTCATTAAATGTGTGCCACTTTTTTTATTATGATTTTATTTCATTTGTAACACAAAATTCACAAAAAATAGTAAAAAAAAAACAACGCAAGATTTATTTTTATACCACTAATGGAGATGATTTGTCCGTCGTACATATATATAATAGGTATAAGGTAGCAGGTCTTGAAATAATGGAACAGAAGCTTTGTCAATTGTAAATCTTTAAAAAGGTTTTATTAACAAGCTACTAGTGGACCTGAACTACTGACCACCTATAAAGGTCTATTTATATTATCCAGCACTGCACGTTAGCAGCACAGCACAGCAGTGAACGGAAAATACTCGTTTCGGCACGTTCAGATTTATGTTGGCCGAGTACAAAGTAAAATCAGCTTACATATACATATATTACACAGCGCAATATTACTTGCTTCGTATCATCGATTCAATATTCAATATCATCGATTCAATATTCAAATAAAAAATATATATTTTCACAATATGACGTTTCATACGAAAATATTCATATTCGCATGCGCGCACTTCCGTGTATACACTTCACAGTACGGGTGCACTCACCATTATGACGTCACGTTATGCCAAAGTGAATATAAGTCCATGGAGAATGTATTGAAGAATATTTTTCGTACTGCAGTTTACGTGCAGTTATGTTCTGTTACATATGTGCTAGTATAAACAGACCTTATGTACATATTTTATTAGTTTTATTTTATTTTTACATAGATATGTATATATGTATATACCAGGAAGGCTTGACAGAAGACCCCAATGCGCATTCCTGGGCAATTAATTACAAACAATGCAGCATTTTATTATTACATAAATCACTGTATTTCCAGAATCTGAAGAACACGAAATAACAATTAATTAATTACAGAATTAATCCATTGAGACATCTATGGATTTAGATTTTGTACATAATTTTTACAAATTATACACACAATAAATACAGAGGATTTGTGACAACAGGAAAGATGATTTTTTGCCAATTTTGAGGAACCGTTTCAACAATGATCAGATAAAATTGGCAAACTCTGATAAGAAACGATTGATTTGGAGCCACAAATACCCCCAAATCTAACCAGCATTATGGCGGATCGAACCCACTGATCACTTGGTGCTAAACATACACGCTACTATTAAGCCATACTGCTGGCTGTAGTAAATACTTCCAATTAAAAAAAATTTAAACTTAAATATCAAACAATTCGCTATAGCCAGAACGAACAAAACCCAAACGAGAGCCAGAAGGCCAGAACGTAACGACAGCTTCAAAGCTATGAAAAAAACTACCATCAAATGCATGCAAACCAGACTTAAAAACACCATCGATTAGCATTTTAATTAAAACCGCGCCATCCCATGTGCACTTTTTACGCTGCAAACTATGTATGTAACACCGACACCCACAAAAAGTGGATATCCACGTTGTAGAGGCCTTCGGGGTGGGGTAGCAAACACCGTACAGCCATAGCCATTATCTAAAAGCAAATATTTTCGAAACGACCCATACATACATACGTACGAACACACACACACACCCTCTGGCCGGTTGGCTTATGCGATTAGTCTCGAGCTCGGTATATACTTAACGAAGTGCACAAACACGCACACAAAGACCCCTGAACAAACGCGTGCCATCCCACAAAAGAGGTTGCTATCACAAGTGGGAAGCCCAGTCCTAGCCAACTATGAGGGGGGGAAACTTTGTCCCCTCGGCAATGGTGAGGTTCAGTGTCCTTATGGTGGCCATCATCAACCGTATGCAGATAAAGGTCAGGCGTAAGAAGTTGGCGAGCCCAAAGACTGGTGATGCTGAAATTTGGTTCGCTTTTGTTCGGATTTGAGCTTTGTCGTTGTTCAATGTTGAAGAACCATAGAGCACGGTAATTATTGTCATTCCTCAATGGAGATGTTTATATGAACATATTCACAGGTCGCAATTGATTATTGGGGCAGTTTCCTCTAATAAGATATATGTACATATAAGTACATATAAGTGTGAAAAAGTTATAGTTAATAAGTTATAGTAAAATTTGGTGTTAAAACAATTAAAATCTGACAAAACGAGTGGGGGGTGGAAAGTCAAATGAACCCGAACGTAGTCTCGAGATTTTTTGAATTTTTAAACATGTTAATTACGATTATATTTCACTATCGATTTAGCGGACACAATTGAAATCTCTATCGGGGGCCAAACCTCGTGGCGAAGTTTCAAAGCGATCGGAAGAGTTTTTTCCACAACAATCGCAAAGTGAAACTAATATAAATTTTGTAATAAAAATAACTATATTTTAATTCTAGCGGTTCAAAAGAAGAAACGTCGCTTTGAAACCAAAAATTCATCAAATAATAGCACAAATTCATCTTTGACGATTTATATTTAAAGAAATGCTCCAAAAATGTCAGTTTATCAAAAAATTGTCTATAGATGTCTCTATGTTGCTGTTAAAATAATTCTAAAAATTGTATATCGATGTTTGTAATTGGCCAGGAAGGCGTATTGGGGTTTACCTGTTAGGCCTTCCTGGTGTATGTGTATTTAAAAATAAAAATAAAAGATTTTTTTTATTACATTGCTATGCATGCGGTGTTCACATTAATAGGAATTTAAATATTATCTTTTATATTTATATCTTTTTTATCGCTCTATTTCTCTTTAATTGTATTTTTATTATGAATGTATGCCATTACATATATTTAAAATAAAATGAAATAAACACATAGAGATAGATGTTAATAGCATCACTAGCGAAAGTACTCAGTTTTCCTTTGTAATTTGGTTAAATTCACATCAACAGACACCTGAAAAAGATCAAATGATAATAATAATCAATTTAATTTCTATATATGAATTTAAAATCATCAAAATCATGTTGAAGAATAGACAAAGTCGTAGAGGAAAACTCTCTCCAAGAAACTTCAAAAGCAAACAATCACATTCAACAAAGCAATTCCGTAGCAATGATGAAGCAAAACGAGAATAGCACAGTACATAGAACATTTGCTAAGAAATTATAGGTAGTGAATCGTATGTAAGTAGTGACGTGAATGCAAATGGTGTGATACTGTTGAGTGTGTGAAGCTTTTGTCCCTCTTGACATACATAAACTGTTAATGATGTTAGCATATCCTTATTAGAATGAATAAATTTAAATTCATACATCTATTTAACAAAACGATAAATTACAAATCTGTGCCAATACGGCGAAATAAAATTTAACCCATAAAAGTGACGGGTAATTTAAAATCAAATTAGTTATAAATTAACAGTAATGGCACACAGGACCATTGCGGTCACCTGCAATAAAAAGGACAATAAAATTTAATATATCAATAAACCCTAAAGTTACAAGCGACATTCCAGAACTTTGAAACAAAATTCGAAATAAAGTCATCGCCTCGGGAAAAACTTAAAACAATAAAAATATTTCGAACCAATAATCGTAAACTGTTCTAGCCATTATTGCTACTTTTATTTTTGAAAAATATAGATTAAAAACGCACCCGTTCCTTTTTTTCACGTGTGTATGCATGTATGTACGTGTTTATGATTGATTCCAACGTATCCATATAAACATCGACGCTATTAGTTTAATCAATCTTATGCTTTTTTTGCCCGGTTTCAATTTGTCAATGTCGTACTTGAAATTCATCTCGCATGCTCGTATTATATACCTATACAGCCCGCCCGTAATTACCGCACGAGTAAGGTAACATCGAAAATTGACGTAATCCGTTTTGGAAGTGCAGTGATTGATGATAATGCGATACGAGAAATACAACATCGTCCAAACAGTCGACTTCGGAACATCCTTAAAATAATTTACAACAATTTTACATTAAAATTCAAATAACTACATGTGGAAGACTTCAGCTTCGCGTGGGATAAAATCAACGGTTTACAACAGAATAAATAACTAATAACGTAGAAACTTTTCAAAAAAATATATATAAGTTGGATAAATATGTAGATAGATCTAATTAAACAATATATGTAATACTTATAAAAGTGGCTAATATGTTTACAGCCGAAATAAAGTTAAAATATCGCAGCAAGCAATTCTAGAGTACAGATAGAGTGTGTCGTGAATTGAAGCTTTGCTTATTATGTTTGAGAAAAAGTGTGATTTTTCGTTTCAATGTTACTTAATTTTATATTTATTTTTAGATACATATGGTTTTACATACCAGGAAGGCCTAACAGGTAAACCCCAACGCGCCTTCTTGGCCAATTACAAATATCGATATACATATGTATGTATGTACAATTTTTTGAATAATTTAAAAAAAAGCATCATTAGAGACATCTATTGATACATTTTTCTTAAACTTACATTGCTGGAGTATTTTTTTTATATAAATCCTCAAGTTTCGAGATGCTGAAAAACTCGGAAATTTTCGAGTCATTTATGAACAAATTTGCAGCATTTTTATACGAATCAGCAAATTCTATATGCTAAAAACTCGAAAATTGCGAGAAAATGGGTAAAGTTTGCCAATTTGTTGGAATAGCTTCAGTGAAAATCAAATAAATTGGCAAACACTGATAGGAAACAATCGATCTGGAGTCGCAGACTAAGATATGACCAGCAGCAACCAATGGGACTCGAACCCGTGACCACTATGTTCGAAAGCATATATGCTAACCACTAGTCTATGTTTTTGGTAATGATTTTTCATTTTAATTTAATGTCAAAACCCAAGTTGAATTTGAATATTTGTATATAATAAAGTAATGTAGGTGATATTATCTAATTAATATTATATGATACAACTATGAAATAGTGTAAGGTTCGAGATTTGGGTCTCAGGTTTTAAATCGAAATAGTCCTAATTCCACATACGCACACTCCAGAGACGAAGTTGAACGCAATGGGCTCCAGAAATGGCCGACAATTGAGGGCATTCGGACCGGTTCATTAAAATAATCCGAACTGAGACCGGAGCGAACATAAAGGGATGCTCTTGAGCAATTTGAATGACTTCTATCAGATCAGTCCAAGGACAAGGGAAGAGGTGGGGCGGATAGCGAGGGGCGGGAGAAAAGGGAAAATGAAAGATGGATATCTATTGACCCTCACAATCGCCAACTCGGACGTCTTGGGTACACACAAAAGATCTCCATTTATCTGCCGTATTCAGACGAGAGGAGAAGAAAATGGCAGGAGAGATCCAACGCTGGTTTTGACCGCCGAAAATATTCCCCTACATACAATTGAAATACTACATACATACATATGTATATTTCATTGCAATTTAACCAACAAGTGACAATTCGCAATGTGTACTTGGAATGAAGGATTAGGTATTATACTTTTAAGCTATTGATTTTTTTGTATATACATGTGTATGTAGAATCTAAGCTACAGATTATATACTTGGATTAGTAAAAGTATTTACATATAATACTACTTAGGTATAAATGAATACTAGACTTTTCTTTAGAAATCAGCGACCCATTAAAAAGATGTTCCAAATTTACTCTACCATATGAATGTAAGCTGCCATCATGAAATGCATTTTTTTTGTGCAAATCAATTTTCTTCCCTTTTCTTATACCTAACTACTCAACAGCCACAGCGAAACTGACTGTAAAAACTGTTTACAAGTAGAAATTTCATGGGTGTAAATACGCTGCTGGTGAGATCTTGGTGGTTATTAAAACACAGATAGACCTAATTAAAACACAGTCTCCTGCTAGAATTTTCCGACTTATCTAGCTTAAATGTTGTGAGAGATCCAATAAATCAGTATCCTCCCCACACTGTCTCGCAAATTCAAGTTTCTAGAATCCAGAATTTGTTGGTTCTTATAAATATGCTACCTACGTACTCTGTAAAAATGTATTTCTCAAAAACTTGCTGTGAATGAAAGTTTGTCCATAGATGTCTCTATTTATTCTATATATAATTGTCCTGTAAAGTTTCAAATTGTTAGTACTTATATACATACATAAAATAATCTAACCATATGTGTCATCTTGAGATAATTCCTGTCAATAATAATAATAATAATAATAATAATCTGATAATACCTATGATGAAATATATGTAATAAAATAAATATGTAGTTATTTCTTCTTCTATATATATTTCTTTATACCTTTTTATACTCTAACTCTACTTACTATCCTCGCTTCGTTAAGATAAACAATATGATTTGACTAAAAAGGCAATAGTTTTAAATCGAGCATATAAAAGGACAAGCCTTCACTGATATTGGTATGAACTTTAAGGGTTTCAACTATTAAAATAACATAAGCAGATCCAAATCCGTCACAATGACATACTTTTAGAATGCCCGATTAGTAACTCCAACTGAAGCGATCAATCTTCCAACTCTTAACAGCTGTCAATAAGATCTTCAAACCGATTTTTCAAGATTTAAAAAGATGGATTTTACATTTATTATTATTTTTTAATTTATTGTACGATTTTAGATAACGTCATATTGCACTCAAATCGCACGCGAATTAATACACACTAAAATCCGCGTTTAAATACCTATATTTTATGGCACCCCCTCCCCTTCTTTCCGCCCGCCCCGCATAATTTTATGGGGTTGTAATTGTGTGTTTTTCTAATTAAATAATGTACACATTTCGGTCGGGAACAATCTCGATCGCACTTCGCATACACTTCGTGACGTGCTAACGAAAACGCGGCGAGGCGATCGCTTCGATGTTATCGCATCGGCAATAAAATATGTACGAAAAAGTGTAAAACACGGTCACGAATATTTTTTAAATAATTAATATTGCCCATTTAATAACGCGCCGGGGGACGGGGGTGATATATTGGTCGGGAAACGTGAGAAAAAACATGCGGAAAATATGTTTGAACAAGACCTCCCCTGATGATGAATGACATATATATAAATAATATATGACCGCAAGAAGCATAGCTTGAACAATTGCTAAAATGTCAAACTAAGGGTTTAATTGAGGTAGTTCAATGTCTGAAATCATTAATGTTTCATATATTTTACAAATGTCATAGTAACATCAACAGTTTTCCCGATATGTCACTATGACCAAACAAATGTATTGTGAATTTTATAACCAATACATTTTATAACCATCCAGATCTTGTCAAGAGCAATAATTTTACCATTAAAAATTTTCAATACCGGATTTGAACCCAATTTGCGAGCAATCGCTTATAACCAGTCAGCTACAATATGCAGTATTGCAAAATGAAACATCTCAATAATAAAAAGCACGGAAAAGTTTGATATTGATAATGAAATCACGTGCGAAACGACATATCCAACCGTGCACGTTCGTTGCTCGTATTGTATGTACATATATGCTGATAAAAAAATGTAAAAATAAAATAACTAACAGGAAGTTAAATCTGAAAAATGCATACATTTGAATTTATTTGATTCTATTGTTTGCGCGTTTACTGTTGACTGCGTGATGCACGTTTTGAGTTGAAAAGTTAATTTTAACTACAGAATACATTCGTTTTTGTTGTGTATTTTAATTCTATATGAGAAACAAACTGTGTGTAATACAAAAGAAAATACTTGAATCGAAGCAAACAATCGGAAACGGATTCGAATAAATTAAATTTCGATGGAAACAAAACAATGATTCGTATTCTTGGATACTTCAATATGAGAGTGCCCTTATATGAAACAAATAAAGCAATAAGCGTGCATATACATATGTACAAATGTGTATGTATGTATATATAGAGGATTCTGTTCGTTTGGAATGATTATTGAACCTCTTTGGGTCAAGTATTCTATGTAGTTAAGACTTAAAATCAAAATCATATTCTAGCTATTATACGTATGTATATTTAAATATGTAATTGCCGTTAATATTTTGAGGTGAATATGTTGACTATATATTCACTAATCATATTAATTAAAAATAGTAGAGATTGCTTTTATAAACCCCTTACAACTAATTGTTATAATAGTGTGATCGCGGGCAGCGGCATTTTTAATTTAAAAAAAGCATTCATTCGTCCAAATGCACTCCGTCCTAATTTCAAACGTATCTTTATTTCTTCTTCATTACTACCGGACATGTCTATTATTTGTCCTAAATATAAAAAAAAAACTATCGACTACTTTTACTATGATGGTACAACTAAATAAATGCAACTCAACGAAAACAATCTACGTGTATCCAACTTCTCACTATTAATAAACTCGAATTTATGTAGAAAAACATATTTATATAACTGAAAATATTTTTTCCAGCGCATTGAAATGCTCATGGGTGGCAAAAACGTTCAGGCATAAAACAACATTACCGATATAATATATCACGCAAGGATCGTTTCAAAACTGCATCGCACGACACTGCGAATGCATCGAAGCATGCACATTGTGTGAAAAAGCAGGAAATCAGCGGTCGCATTTCTATAGTGCAGAGACTACAATATTTCCTCGGGCATTCGTAGTACCCGGCCATATATCTCGACATCGACAATAAGGCTTCGCGGGGCCTATACAGCGAGTTTGCACTAAAAAAATGCATTGAAATTATCGATACAATAGGGTTAGACTCGGAATACGTACATAAGTTCTTACAAGAGGTGACAGCTAGCAAAAAGCCTATATAGGTAGGAATGGGTAATCCTCCAGTGTAGGATGACAGCAAGGCCCAAAACTTCCAGCCGGCAAAAAATAAATTAGCAGATTGGCAATAAACCTAATCATGTCACAGAATGGCTAAAAAGAACTGTCAATATCAATTAAATTGATTAAAATATACGCAAGTATTGATAATAGTGCCTTCTGGAATGATGGGTCGATCGTTCGATAATGTGTAAAATATATGTATATATCTTTACATTTAAAAAAAATCAATGTGACTACTTTATAAGCCATTATTAAAAAAAATCTATGTTAAATAGTAAAAACAAGTATTTTTTTATAATCTGGTGACCGCTAACTTTCAATCTTTATTTTCTATGCATGTTTATAGTAAAGGTCGCCGAATTGATTACTGCTTCTCGCGATCAAGATGTGAGAAACTGAAAATTTATCTATAGTTTATTTGGCACAAAAATCCGTATATATGTACAACTTCATTTATTTGGTTTATTTTTAGAAGGCCTAATTCTTCTAACGTCGAATTACCATAGCAACTTTTGAACAAATATCGCGTCATACATATATTTATTTATTTAAAGATTGGACCATTGTAGCATTACAGGAATTCCTAATGCGCCACAATGGTAAAAATATAACAGAAAAGAAACATAATAATAACTATAAAAATTAGAGATGACAACAATAAAACATAACACAAACAAAAATACATTCAACATCATAAAAAAACAATAAAGCATTAAAATATATATAATTTCGTATGCACTTGATAAAAAAAACATATTTACTCTAAGAATCCATAATTAAATCATTTTTTACTATTACAATGTGTAAGGAAACTTACATTTTGAATAGTACCTAGATATTTATATATTAATCCGGTTTTTGACAAAGTTTGTCCTCAAACCAACGATTTTTTTTCATTTGACGATTTTTTCTGTAGTTTAAGCTTATCAGCTAGCTTTTCTTTACGTGTAATTATCCGTATCATCCATGTCCATATATACACTTCTCAAAAGTCATTATTCTCAAACGGAACAAGCACAGTTTGTGCAACGAAGAGATAAAACCGTTTAAAAATCAACATCCGAAGTGTATGTATTCAATTAACGATGTTGTCTAACGATGAACGCATTGTGATAGCAAACCGATGCAAAAAAATGTTTAAAATCAAACAAAACGTGAATCATGTTCGTTTCGTGTATTTATAAACTGATGATAATAACGATGTATATAATAATAAATTCATTTTTTGAAGATTTACACCAGCGATATGCTTATAATAACGTTAATTTGATTTATATTGCATATATAATAATTGGGAAGGGGAGGGGGGGGGCGACCATTCATATTATTCAAATTACTTCGAATTGGGAAAAAAATGCACAACGGTTTTGTAATTAAGCGCCGTGAATTGAATAAAAAATGGAAATAAATTTAAGTGAATTGACCCAAGGAGGTCTCGCCTCGTTGGTTTCTAGGGTCTTCTGAACAAATTGACCTCATAGCCACAAATTAAGGGGAACGTTCACTGCCTCTTCGGCTGAATCTTACGGCTCGCTCTTGACAACGACTGAGACGACGAGGCAAATAATAAAAAAGTCATTTCCATATTTCTTACAAACAAATAATTGTTTTCAGTGATAATTTCAACAAAGAAATCGAAAATAAACAAGAGCGAAGAAAAACTTATTCTTCCCGGCTCTCATTCTACAACACCATACCCTCTAATATAATTACGCTTTCGTTCGTTGGGTCGACGAAAAAATTGTATTGGAAAATTTGCATTGAAAACAGAACAAGAAATAATAATCGCAAACGGCTATCTTCATTCGAGTTCTACTCGTTATACCGGTTAGCGTGTACGAAGATTGCTAAAATTGCTTGTTATACTGAATAAGTAACCCTTAGTTGCTAAAGCATAATGTCACTTCATGCAGTGTCAAATATGTTAGCATTGCCACCCTTAATCTTGTACATTTACTTCAAGAACAGAATATAATCAATAAGGTCATTTGAACGTCAAATGGATGCGAAGCTTGTGCAATGAACGCCAAAATGACATAAAATCTAATGCATTCAAAGAAGTATGGAACGCTGTACACTCGAAATAACGAATACAGACAAGAAACTAAGGCAAGCGCAGTTCAACATGATGGAGCGAAATAAGATATTGAAATAACAATAGAGATATCCAAAAGAGAGCAAAGGAAGACCCTATGCAATAAAAAATATGTAGGATTAGAAGTGCTAAGTAACATAGTAAAGACCGCAAATGACTAAGGGCGAAAACAAACTGAATGGTTCGTGTTTTTACTAAATTTTTTTTAGATACTTTTAAAAACGCAGCACCCCTAGCCCATATACATGGTACACAGTCCCAAAAATCACCCCCTGGAGTATTTTCAGTGATACTTCCTATCCTTGTATTTATCCTTGCTTAACAGTGATCAATGACGGTGAATCCCGTATTTGAAAAACTTGTCGGTTGCATATGGATATTCTGAACGTGCACAGCGGGAAGCCAAGGACACGTGACATCCCATACCACTCAGTGTGTTTTCGCCTTAAAGGTCCGAACGCACTAGGCGACAGTGCGCTGCAGCGACGCAGCGCAGCACATCAGATTTGGCACAAAAGGAAATGTTGACGCGCAGTGTCGCGCCACTGGTAGTGCGTTCTATATCATACAATTTCATACAGCCAGCAGCATAGCTCGGTTGTTAAGCTTCTGCTTAACACCGAGAGGCGCCGGGTTCGATCCCATGAGCTGACCTCGATTGAAAAGAATTTTTCTGAGTATATCTGTAGTGCTGCTGGTCAGACTACGGATATTTGTGACTCCAGGTCGATCGTTTCCTATCAGAGTTTTCAAATTTCTCTGATTTCATTGTTGAAACGGTTCCCGATTAAAATTGCCTAAAAATCCTTCCTACCCACCATGTCACCACTATTTGAGTATGATTAATGTACAATAAAAAAAAATATGTACAATTCATAGATGTCTCGTTAATTTGCGAATATTCAGTAAATGCTGCATTGTTTGTAATTGGCCAGGAAGGCGCAATGGGGTTACCTGTAAGGCCTTCCTGGTATATATGTAAAATAAAATAAATACAAGCAAAATTTGGCCGCGCTGCGTCGCTGCAGTGCAGCTCCGCCTAGTGTGGTCTAAGCTTAAATGATGACAATGACTTCATAAACCAACTGCAAATCAGCAAGCCAACAAATATTATATGTAATCACTACAAATCCGGTACATAAGAATTGAAAGATAATTCAGAATCAATACTATTGAGCGCTAAGACACAACATCCACCGAACAACAAGCTAAAATAAATGAGACCCGACAATAATTATTTTATCATATTTTAGACAAATGTATAATATAATACACATGCGTTTGGCGCTGTCATTTCTGAGTCACGGTGTATGTAAACATTAGCACACTACTACCACGCACCAGCCAAGTTGTAAGAATGTAAACTCACGCACACGAACGCGACGAAAAGATAAACATTGGCTCACAGACACGTGTAGGTGAATTCGACGGAACGCACACCGCGAGCAAACCTGCTCTGTGAACACAAACACACCCAGCCGTAAGATTTGTATACAAAAAACGCGATCAGCGATCGACAACATTTCCTACGTATACAAATGGTGGACTTTTCGATACCGACACCTTGAGCGGTGCATTGTTAATCTCGGGCAACTGTATTTTATACCACCTGTCAACAATTTGCTAGATAGCGCGGAGCTGTACTTAAGTTTGATGTAAAACATTTCGGATGAAGCCCCCCCCCCCCCCCCTCCCTATTTAAGAAGAGTCTCTATTGGGTTTTAAAGTGATGTTTCTATTAATTTATATACATCAAACGGTTACCTGACAACTCGTTCACAGATTTTCCGTAAACCGAGGATGCGCTCCAGGCATTACGTATACGACCATCTCTTTCTCACCCTGCCTGTTCACCAAGATCTCGTTTACTATGCCATTACGTATGCAGCCATCTCTTTCACAGACCGTCTGTTCACCGATAACAGACAGCTGCATACGTAATGGCATAGTAAACGAGATCTTGGTGAACAGACGGGGTGAGAAAGAGATGGCCGTATACGTAATGCCTGGAGCGCATCCTCGGTTTACGGAAAATCTGTGAACGAGTTGTCGTGTCACCACATCAAACAGCAGCATACGCAGTGGTGTAGTGCTAAATAAAAAAGTACCAAGTCGGTGTTTAATTTGTATGCCCCCCCCCCTCGCTTTTTTCGTTACTTAAAAAATATGTAGGTATCCTAATATTGGTAGTACAGATATTTATAAAAAATCAAATGCTAATTAACTTGAAAAGTTCAGTTGAAAGTGGTCTGAATAAGGCTTATTATTTTTTGCAATATAATATAATATGCAGTTCTGAAAATTTTGTTAGATGATTCGATTTCGACTCGAAAAACAATTTTTATATCAAAGTACCAGGGCGGCGACCCAGCCCGACTACACCACTGAGCATATGTATATCAGTAGTTAGCGTATCTTAACTGATAAGTCCTTTTACTATTGCACATAAGAGATGTCATGTTCAAAGGGAAAATGGACCTAACAAAGGTATGCGACATCGTAAGATGTTTAACCGGCAACATAGATCAGTGGTTAGAATGTAATGCTTTCAAATATTAAACATTAAACATAAACGTACATTATAAAGTCTATCGACTTTGCTATGGTTAATGCATTTTTATAATACGACTGCGTAAATAAAAATGAATATTAAAAAAATTCTGTCGCATAAAACACGCGAAATACACGATTTCCATAATGGGGAACGCTGGCCTACTTTTTTGTGCAATGAAATTGATATAGAGTCGATTTTTCACACAAGTATGTAAAATACGAACCGCTCCGTATACTATAATATACATACGATATTGCAGCGATTCAAATTGCGCCGCCATAATAAATTCGGCACTAATAAAAATTAATACGTTTCACTGTTTTGTGTTTGAAAATGTACCGTTTTATTATGCGTTGCATATATTATATTACAAAAGTGTTGACTTTCGGTGAAAATCATGTGGAATGTATTCTACATGTAAATGGAAAGCGAGCTCGGCAAATTTAAAAATGTACCTTCATTATATTATTCATTTATTAGCATAATATCAGTACATTTTTTTAAATCTTTCGACAGCGTATTTTATTTCAAGATGCGCACTAAATAATAAAATGAACTATTATTACATATGTGTCGATTTCCTTTACATATATTGACTTACAAAAGGAGTTGGCATGTTTCAATATTGAATTTATGTATGTATAAGGGGTACCATTTATCGGCCCGGCAAAATAGTCCTATTTCCAAACAAATAGGTATTTATCACGACATAATATGCAAATGAACATCTCTAAATCATTTCGCCCTGCAAATAAAAAGAGAAACCGGCGTTTGGCGTTTTATTTGCTGGGCGGACCCCGATTGGGTCGTGCGAGCTTTTTAGAGATGTTAATTTGACATTAAATGTCGTTGACATATGTCGTGTAATTTATTTTACAGCCGTGCACAAAATATTATCCCATTTATAAGCTAAAAAGTTTAAAAGCTTTTAAGTACTTGTTGATGGGTCAAAAAAATCAAACGAATAGAATTCAAAAAGTCTAAAAGATGTATATTTTGTGCAAACATAAGCGTTCATTTCAATATGAAAAAATACAAATAAATGCAAAACAGGCATTTGTTACAAATTTAAATAGCAAAAATGCAAAATTAATCTTTAGAAAGGAAACAAATGGATTTATAATGCAACAATTAAAATTTGCAAAATTGAAAGCAAAAGTCTGGGCGGCTTTCAACTGCGAAAATATTTTTTTCCCTTGGATACAATACATAACTCAGAATGTAAACAAAATGATAAAACCGGAGAATTATATACACACATACATACATACATATATAGGTAGACAGATGGTCTAGAACGGGAGATGAAAACGGGTCCGACAAGGACTGGCCCAACTGGGGGAGAGGAAAGCAGACGTAGAAATTGGCGGCGACCGCAGACAAGATGAGGGGGGGATAGGAATAGGTAGGGGGGGGGGTTAGGGAACAACAGGAGAAAAGTTGTGCAAACACTGGAACTGCTGCTTCAGTCAGACAGACTTCGGTAGCGAAACAGTGCAAATGCGCCAAACGGAAAATACCACACAAAAATAAATAGCGAACGAGAGCCAAATGTTGACGACACCGATAATATCACTTGACGAGTTTATAAATTTCGTCTTCTTTTTATTGTTTCAGATTCTTTTGAGTCGACGTTTCTCAAAGCGCGATTCACTTTATAAATATTTATTTTTCGATTAATTTACTCGGAATATATTCTCATTCCGCAGTGACTGACCAGATTTCGAAATTTACGACAGGGCATAAAACTAAAAATTTGTTTAAAATATCAAGCCAAGCCTATGTACTACATACATATATTCAATATTATAAAAATAAAATACGTACATACCGTTACTTATATAGAGAATTTATTACTTATTTTCTTACATACACAGTGCATAATGTTTGCACGAGATTATCTGTA
The DNA here is from genome assembly GCF_051622035.1 of Arctopsyche grandis. Classification (NCBI taxonomy): domain Eukaryota; kingdom Metazoa; phylum Arthropoda; class Insecta; order Trichoptera; family Hydropsychidae; genus Arctopsyche; species Arctopsyche grandis. The sequence goes on along the minus strand of NC_135363.1, from coordinate 7,701,861 downwards.
AATTGAGATAAAATAAACTTCTTGTTATATCAAAAAAAAAAAAAAAAAAAAACACACTAGAATTATTCCAGATATAGATTAACTTGTAAATTTTGAGAATTAATTGAATCCATTTTAAATATCTGAATTGCTTTTTTTCCCCAAAAATTTAGCAAACACGTTGCGATCTAACAAAAACGATAAGGTTACGAATGAGCAAATATGTACATAATTTAATCGTTTAAATAATGCTAAAAAAACATTTAACATTAAATTAACGACTATAAATATAAATATTCTTTTTTTTTGTTTCTGCTAACGGGATTTTTACATTTTTAACACATTAACAATAATGTAATGAGAACGAAACGTACCCTTTATAATTGTTACTATAAATCAAAGAAGTCGTACAATAACATATTAAAATTTAAAAAATGAACACGTTTTTAATACAAAGAATGAATGCGAATCCGCAATTTTGTGAATGTAAATGTATACATACTGGCAAATATTACACGGTAAGCTACAGGTAAAAAGGTAGAAGAGGGTCAAGGTTACGCCTTTGAATAAGGACAAAACCTTTTCCTGGCACGAGAACGCAAATGATTAAATTTAGACAAGATAAAATTGAATTTAAAATTTTAATATTAATTTGTTTTAAATAGAATTAATGTAGCATTATATGTACATATATACATGGTTGTGTCATAGACTTTTTTTTCATTTTCCCTGATCGAAAGTTTAATTACAGCCAAAGGACGAAATTCCGCTCACTGGAAGTTTGGAAACTATTGAATCGGAATTTATGAAAGAAATGCTAAAGAGAAATTCCACACATTGTACGTAAATTTAACGGGTAATTTATTATTCTTTTACAAAATTTACGTATTACGTTTTTTTATGCGATACTGAACAGCATTTTTAACATTTACCATTGCATTGAAAAATGTATAGGGGAAAATAATTTCACATTACATTCTGAAGGCGACGAAAAATTAATACCAATTTTGCATGAAAACATAATAAGAGATAAGAAAAGAATGACAGGACTTACATATTTCCAGAACCGAACTACATAGCTATTTAAGAATATAATTCACCATTCAAAATACGAACATATTACTGGATTGTTTTATATATTTGGTTATAAAAGTAAAATTTAAATAACTAACAAATGAAAAAAAATCACCAATTCTCCTTATACTAACTAATTCTCCTTATATGGTTTATAAACAAAGAAAATTCTAACAAAAGACATTTGAAATTGATTCAAATCTTGCTAGCGATTTCGAAATCCTTAAAATCTGAACGTATCGATTTTTGGGGTGTATTCACGTTATCGACATTCAACTAAATTAACGTTTTTATTAAGTTAGATTAAAATTTAAATTCCTCAATGAGATATCTTGGATTTCAATAAATCAGGACACTGATTATTGCAACAATTTAATTCAACCTTACCCATTTTCTCGCAAAATCTCAAGTTTCAGCAATCTCGAATTTCGCTGAATTGTATAAAATGCTGCAAATTTACAAATTTGACCATTAAATTCTCTGTGAGTATTAATTGTATTTATGTACTTTTAATAATACTAATAATATTTGTATCAAATATTTGTATCAGGAAGGTGCATTGAGGTTACCTATTAGGCCTTCCTGGTATAAATTTAAAAGATAAAATAAAAAAAATGTACATATGTACACATATTGTAGTCTGTTTTTGTACGAAGACAATATGAAAGAAATATTTCCATAAGATCATTGACGAAATTGAAATTGTAAGCCTCACAACGGTACCGAAACATTTGACCACAAAAGAGCTAAAAAGCCAATAAAAATTTGTCCTATTGCCACACAGCAATATTTTATTCATACGTAGGCAACCGATTCTTTATCTGAAACACCATCGTTAGAAAAAATAAATAAATAAATACGCACGATTGTAAGGAATCCGGGTCAATAGCGATCGAGAATCGAATAAAGCATGGGCGTATTTAATCTGTTTATTATACACGGAAAACCGGCATTTTGGAAGTGTTGTGCACAAAAATTTTACTATCTTCGCCGTGGGCTAGAAAACTACGCACTCCGAAACACGCCAGTTTCGTAGAATTGCGGTGAAAACGGGAGGTGACTGGGGCGCAAAACAAAGTTTCGAATTTATCGGCATTCGCGAGCTTTTTGTGCGAAAATTATAGCAATACATACAGGGTCGGAGCCGGGTTCGGTGTGGCTGTATGTACCGGGTACATACAGTGGTGTACATACATAGTACGGACCAACACGGCGCTGGCTCGAGTATTGATCCCGATTCCTTATTGAATGTTCAGTTTTTATTGCGTTAGCGGTAAGCTTCAGACCGGCTCAATAATTATTGACACCCTGTACACTGAGATGTGAGAGGAAGCTGAGGGTGTACTGTACTGTGTATATTTTTGGTCTTTCGAAAGAAATATTGGAAATCGCATAGAGTAAATAGTAATGTTGATGATCAAATGTTTGCTTGGAATCTTATCGCGAGGTGTGTTGCCGACGTAAACACTTACAAAATTAATGGAAATTTTACACTTCAAATTTGCACTATCTTTTCAAGTTACATCGACCTTAATTGTGACTAATGAATGCTCAGTGTGTGAACTGTCAAATATATTTTTTTTATTATATTTCTATGTACGATATGTTTAGTATCAACATTTAAATTGAAGCCAAATATTCTATCACATAATACTAAAAATATTTATTTGATGTTGCAAATTAAATTAAATCATAAAAAGATATAAGAAGAAATGTATTTACATAAATACGCACGGGGGCGGCTTGTGACTAAAAATACTTTTTATAAATTGACTTAAAAATGAACTTACTATATTTTTAATAACATTTTTTGCAAGGAAATTTATCGTTTCTTTAACCCTTTGAATGCTGACCAACGCCGATCGGCGTTTTGCCAATAAGTCCATGGGCCTGAAATACGCCGATAGGCGTTGTATTTTGAGCATGTAAAAAAGTAAACAAGAATACTACTCGCTAAGCTTTTCCAGGAAACATTGAAAAAAATGCATTGACGTGTAAGTATTGACATAAGTCGTGTAATCATTTGTCAACGTTTAAAAACTGTATATAAAGACTGGTTTACACCGGAATTTCTGAATATATAACCAAATTGCTGAGTATTTTACATTGAGGCTTGACATTTGGATTGTGAGCATTACATTTTAACCACAATGAAAAATATGGAACTAGTTTTAGAAAAATACATTCATCAATAAACTTATTTTGTTAATTTTATATTATATATTATTAGAGAGACTAAACACACTAAACATACAAAACTTGACATCCTCGGCGGTAGTTATTTAGGGTAGTGATCTAGGGTTTGTTTGGATTAGCTACAATTTTTATACCTGCTATCTATTGTATTTCTAAATAATTCTAGTTGGAAATGTTGGCGAAATTCTCAGCGTGACGGGCTTTCAACATAAAAGACGTCAGCACTCAAAGGGTTGACAAATTATCGACTTTTATCATTGTGTTCTAAAATCTTTTGATGATAAAAATGAAAGAATTGACATATTATGATTAACAATTTAAACGTACTCTCTCTTAAAATGTCGAAAAATGTTTGACGGTGTCGGGTATTTTTCGAATCGTATAAAGATATACATATGTATGTATGCACATAGAATACCAGGGCTGGCGTATTCTGCCAACTAAAAAGGGATCTTCTGTATATGGAAAAACGGGTATTTTGTCTATGCCTTGACTCATTATCTACAGCATATACACAGTACTACTTGCAAATACCTGAGTAGCAGATAAACTGAAGCTGGCGACCACGGGACCACGGCAGATAAGCTACTGCCCCGAACTTTGCGTACCGACAATATACAAAAAGTGGGTAAAGTCACCAACAATATACAAAATTTCTTGGTTAGGAGAATTTTGTGAGGGGCAGTGTCCCGTTTTCCCTTGAAGACGAGCCACTCCTGAATATGTATATCCCATATTAACTAATACAATTATAAAACAAACATATACAAGGTGTTGAAATGAACGATGGCTCACCCCCACTTGACACAGAAGATGCGCACGCTAAGATAATATCTAAAATTTACTTTTCGCACCTTTTGCAAAGAGTGGGAGTGGGCCTTCGAAAATTCAACGTGTGACAAAATATACTTCACAGTTCTCCGATACATAATAATCCTATTCCATGTTTGTTGTGCGGAATTGGAGCGTAGTTTATTGAACAGTGGCGTGCTGTAGATTTTCCTACCTTTTTTTCTTCTCGCATTATCAAAACTCAAGCGATTTGTGTAAATAGCGTTCGAAGAAAAACCGTAACTGAGCGTTAAATTGGCGAAAAAAGAATTACATCACGCACAATGACGCCATTTTCCCTTCGCGCGTTTCACGTTTTGTTCGCGTACTTTTCTTCGTGTTTTTTTTTCTTTTAGAAAGCCTCCAAAAAATATTTCCCAACTCAAAAGAAAAATACGTGGAAAATCTCGCTCGGCAGAATCGAACGTCAAAGCCAAATAGTTGAAATTCACTCTAATGACTGTAATAAGTCGGAAAGTATTCAAAAATACGCGGAGTTTTACGAGCGAGCATTGAGCAATGCTTTGTGCTTTGAATCGACTTCACATTCAAACAATATTATCTTTCGCTTTTATAAATATTAAAGACTGGCGAAAGTATAAAGCTTCGCTCGGAATAAAGTTCTTATATACATATAAATATATAACAAAAAAAGTTGATTAAGATTGCGTCTCGTGTGTCAATCACTGATCCAACACAAAAATAAAGTAAAAATTAGCGAACATTTCTCTTGGAGCTTATCTTAATGATAGCATTTAAAGCAGTTAATGGTGCTCGTGCTTCATCTGATGAACATGTTGACAACTAGTGATATTGTTGAAAGAAGCAGTAAACGTGCTAATAAACAGTAGCTTACACCGATTCGAAAACAGTTTTGGATCGGTGCAAGTTTCATACTGCACATTTATGGCAAAAGTTCCAACGCAATCTCACGTCCCAAAAATCCCATCAATTGTACATATAAACCATAAAGCGATCCCATCGCCTTCATGTTTAGAAGGCAGAAGAACAAGCTTCTGATCAATCTCGTTTACGAAACTGACTCATACCATCTTCAATACAGTTTCTTTGTGAACAACCTCTTTAATAATAAAGAACGGTTTTCCTCATAACGGAATCGTTTGCACTTTAGATTGTCTTTGGATTGATTGCATTAAGTACTATACCAGAACGCACATATGCAGATGGTGCAAAAAGGTCATAAACGAGTCACGAAGTTGATTCGAAAAGACTCACAATCGATATATTAAATATGCATCCCACGAACTTATGTACAAACTGCTAAAAGTGAGCATTCAAGAAGGGTTTACCAGCAAACAAGTCTCTATCAACAATTTATCTACCAACAGATAAAGACTGGGATTAACTAAAGCCACATGAATATAATATCCAGAAATCATTGCCAGAAACGTCCAGAAATCATTGCCGGAATATAATATCTTCAAATCTCACAAATACACATCACTGTTATAACCCTGTGGTATCGCGGTCTTGTAATATCATGACACGGAAGAGATTTTTTTTAAACGTATATAACATGTAACGATGAAGTATATTTGTGAATGAGGTCCTAAAATTCGATTTTAAACGTTCTAGTAAATATCTTAGCTAGAGACTACGATAGACAGAAAATACTACGCAGAAAAATAGCTAGGCGAATGACCACCTTAACAATCGACTGCTACACAATATAAAAAGTAAGAACAGCACGGGGCAGGACACGAAGAATACTCACTGGTCGGGTCCGTTAAAGCGACAATCAGCTGACCTGAACTGACCAAACGGGATTTTTGCAACGGTGAGGGCACCTCGGTCGCCCCTCGGTTTTTGCAAACCGACGAGGAAACGAGGTTCTAACGTTACGGGGAAAACTTACAAGGAAAAGTTATTGCACCGATCCGCGTAATAATGCCTCCTCGTAAATTTATTTTTATCAATCTCCGTTTTTAGCCTGGGAGTGTACAGGTGCGACCCGCTGGCAACGAACTCGCTAGGTTCAAAACGACAAAAATAAAAGCAGTGCGTAACCTAAAATAGTCCAATAGCTTCCATGGTAAAAATAAACCCTAAACTCGGTTATTCCACTTAAGTAGGACACAATTTTTAAGGACAGTTAAAGGATTTGTCTAAGCTAAAATAAATAGATACGTAACTAGGCTCATAAACTAATTTTCTGTAGTTTATGTACAGACACAAGTTGCAATATACATATGTACATTGAACTTTACAGTTCCTTATATATTTTCACAATGCACTCAAAGAATTATGGAACGGCGGGAAGCGGAACACGTCAGTGAGAGGTATGACAAGGGTAGTGGATAGAGTAAAGAGATTGAAATGGCCAATGGGCAGGCCACGTGGCTAGTAAATATGTAATTATTTATATTAAGGTCAAATAATAGACAAGTCCGGTAGTAAAGGAAAAGAAATAAAGAGACGTATAAAATTAGGATGGAGTGCATTTGGACGAAGGAATGTTGTTTTTAAATAAAAAATGCCACTCTGCCTGAAGAAAAAGATCTTCGATCAATGCTTTTTGCCAGTGATGACGTATGCATGTGAATCTTGGACATTGAACGCCCAGTGAACTCAAAGAAGTATGGAACGTTGTATGTTAAACTACTCTCTTATTATAGAAAAAGTGCAAAAAGCATTTCTTCGTTTTCTTTATAAGAAAGAGTATGGGTACTACCCATATCTCCTTTCCTTTTGGGCATGCTTGGGTATAATTCCCTTGAACTTCGGAGAAACTTCTCGTTAATTCGTTTCGTTCTCCAGCTATTGCGTGGTAATACGTCATGCCCGTTGTTGCTGGAACAGTTGGGACTTTATGTCCCTAATAATTATGTGCGTGGTAGACATCATAATTTGATGGTTGTACCTGCTGCTCGCACAGTTCTTTTTCGAATGGCTCCTATCCCAAGAGCTATTCGACTTCTCAATGAAATCGTTGCTGCTGTCCCTGAATGTGATATTTTCCACCTTGGGGAGCGTAGATTATCGGATATTATTTTAACATATTTATCTGGTAACCTGCGCTCATCATTACTTTCTTAATTTGAATGTGATGAATGAGTGGAATCTTAATCTACTCTCTTCCATTTGGGCCTCGCTGTGATTTTATTTTTATTCATATTTTGTTTTATTTTATTTTATTTTACTTTTTCTTTCTCCTTTGTACATTTTTATATACTGTTTTAATTTTGTTCAGTGTAAACAAAGAATGGGATTTATGGATTTTATTTTTAATTTTTACACTTTTGTTATTTTTTTTCTCTCTGAATGATGTATTATTTTCCTTTTGTTACTTTTTTTTTATTTTATTTTATGTGTATTTTATTTTACCATGTTTTCTGCTTTTGCTTTTTTCCTTTATTTACAGTTTACTTGTTTTTATATCATGTTTTTATATCTTTTTCAAATGTAGGCCATTGTGGCGCATTAGGTTCTTCCTGTAATGCCACAATGGTCCAAAACTATTAAATAAATAAATAAATGTTCGGCATAACGGGGAAGGACAGAAAGCGGAATACGTGGGTGAGAAGTATGACAAGGGTAGTGGATTGAGTAAAGATATTGAAATGGCAATGGGCGGGCCACGTGGTACCCTAAAGAATGCAAAGGATTAAAGGAAGACTGTAGGGAAGATGGGTACCCGAAATTAAGAAAATATGTGGGGTGAGATGGATGAGAGTTGTGCAACACAGAGACGAGTGGAAGCCTGTTGGACAGGCCTTCATTCAGCATTGGATGGTGAGCGGCTGGCTGTAGATGATGATGATATATTTTCATAATTGGACATCATTGCTGATTTTATACCCATATAAACAAAACTAACTAAGCGAAAAAATTTACCTCGTTATCGGTTTCAAAACCAACAACGGAAAACCATTGTAGAAATAACATTTCACTACACGACAACTAGTAAAAACGTTCGTCATGCAACATTAAACAGCTGCAACACTCAAAATAGACTAGACATCAATTAAAAGAAGAAGAAACTTTATACTACTTCATACCGTAAAACACTCACAAGGAAAACACTTTTAATATTACTGCTAAAAGTCGTTTCAGCTTTTTCTTAGTAACGTAAGAACAGTATGTTCCTAGATAAGAAATAAAGCTCACATCATCACGAACGAATCGTATAAAACGAAATCCTCCATACAAACAGCAAATATATGTACATACAGACAAAGATTTGAACATTAACGTTTTTCCTACTCACCAAACCATTTCCCTTTCGATAATATAATATGAATACTTCGAAACTACGTATAAAGCTTGTTTTCATGAAAAATATACAAACACATCTCTCATATATGTACAACAAAGGCGTCACGACTCGAAATTTGTCAAAAAGCTTTCATACAAGACAAGACATTTGAATCTAAAACCATCAAATTGAACCTTAAAATTAAAAAAAGACCTACAGCAAGGAACAGTAAAAAGAAGACGTGCAGAGTATACAATACTGTACAGTAAAATCAACAACGCGCACGGAATACGTCGTATGTGTACTTCCGGTCCGCGTCGAGCCGCCGCACGACGGGTCAAATTTTCGATCTTTACGACCCTTCAAGGGCTTGAATATAAATTCAGACTCCGGCCCTTTGTGGCCGTTTATTGAAATTCATAGTCGAAGCGATCGATCGATCGGCAACATTCCGCACGTAGAGGAAACGTGAGCGCGTGTATTCATCCGACAAGCCATCCGCCACTATTGCGTACGTATATTTGATGGCTCGTCTATCTAGTGACGTATGCGACACGTGTACACGTACAGATAAGTACCGAAAAATTAATCATTTTTGCCCTAATCAATTATTGATAAACCCCTCCTTAGTCCGGACTAGTTTGATCATTTGTCACGGCACTGAAAGTATACAAAACTAGAAGATTCTATTTTTAAGCAGAATATAATAATTCCAACAAATAACAATAATATGTCAATTAGAGATTTCCAAGTATTGAGAAATACATACTTAAATGTGAAATAAATACCGGTCTCGAACTAACCATCTTGAACTAACAAGCACTGAAACCGAGCATATTTGATGAGCATCCAGATAATGGATCATCGTAATATGTAAATTTGACAGATAAACATACACATATGTACCTATCTGTGTCACACTTAACACACTGAAGATTCGTGAGCTGAATTCCGAAATAAATTTTCAGGTAAGCAAAACGTAACTGAAATTCGTTCATTTTAGATCTAGCTACAAAATATATACATATGAATATTTTTAGCGTGACACTTATATAATATAAATTGAGAAAACACAATTAGACTGAGAACACGTATAGAATGAACGCTTGCTTTGCATAGTAGGCACAACACTAGACACGGAAAATATATTAAACGCCATTTTTCGACGTGAACGAATGGTGAGAACGTACGCGCTTAGGTAGGGTAAAAACGTACGAACACACGATATCCTGGCTCGTCGTTGTTGCAAAATTTAAAATGAGTAATCGATGAGCCATTTGTAATATATAAGGGAATGTGAAAATTATCCGGCCTGGGCCATACAAGGCAACATGGGATGGCATCAATATCGATCTCAATAGAAGTGGTGACTAAAATCATGAAAAAGAATACATGTATAAAACCGATGAATAGGCAGATTAGAAGTTTCAGCGTTTATGGTCATTGAATGCTGACATGATTCTTCTGGGTCATCGTTTTATCAATTGATTTACAGAAGAAAATCGCCATTAAGACAAAAGAATAAATAAATATTGCTTTTGTGTGTACAAACTGCAATTACTTGCTTTTGTTTCATATTGTTGACAACAAAGAAAGCCATTGACATTTGGCGTTCATTCACTTGGTGTAAACGCACCATTACATGTAACTTTTTCGTGTTCTATTTATAAGAGTATGTGTATACATACATATGTATATGTATTTAATTGACTTATAATGTTTAACACTTTGTGTCAGAAGAAGGCCGATGTTAACGAACTATCCCAAAGTCCTTAAAAAACTGATTTGATCGGCATCGTTCGAATGGAAAAGATTGTACTAAACTTGCAAAATATAATGACTTGGTGATTTTATAAGATTTTCTATTAGGATATGTTCCTATTTTTCCGACTGTCCTCAGCGGTATTCCCCAAGGCTCGATTTTAGGTCCTATTTTTTCTTAATTTTTAATAATGACATTGCAGCTAGTATTAGATGTAAGTATTCTATATTTGCTGTCGAAATTAAGCTTTTTGACCCTGCCACTGACGATGATTCTTTACAAGACGACCTTGATTTTATCATTTCATGGTCAAAAACTTGGTTTACTAACTTAAAATTAAAAAAAAATTACTATTTTTCAACTAGGATCCAATAATTTAAAATTTACTTATAATTTAGGCACAAATTTAGTTACTCCAATTTAAATAGGCAATGCCAAACTTTTGGGCAAAATTTATAAAACATACATACATATTTAGGCCAAAACTAGATTTGCTTATTCCATTTGAAACCCTCATTTACAAAAAATTACGTAAGTTACAAAAGAGCCTACCGAACTTACATCACTTTCATATTATGATATTGAAAAAAATGAATCTTTCCACTTTGGAAACGGGAAAAATGAGAGGTGATCTAATTGAAGTCTATAAAATTATAAATAACCATTACAATTTTTAATATACTACATATATCTATGTAGATTAGCATTATTTTCAGACATTTCCGTAAAAAATATATAATTAGTATTGTGGCCTGTCCAGACTAGGCGAACTTGCACGGGGAATTCCGTGTTTATCGCGTTCGTATTCGTCGTATCTACGCCGGTCTTCGTGATAAAATCATAAATATTCAGGAAGTGCATCACCTCATATGTTGGTTGGATCATTTTCTTAGAACTTCTAACCAGATTTCCATAAAAAATCCGGCCAAGAGAACAATAATGCGAGAAGCACACAGCTCCAATCATTTATACGAATACCCTGATGATTACTCACGACGGAAATCCAAAATTGGACGCATTCAAACGAATCTAATTCTATTTAAAACTATTCTAGGGTCATTATCAATTCTGCAATGCACACATGACCGACATCAAAAATCAAGGATGGACCAAGATGTGTGACAGCCCTGCTCGTCACCGGAACTCGGTCGCGCTCGCGCGCACGCACGCCCAAGTCTGATTAAATTTTTAATTAGGCAACTGTAAATTCGCAAGGCGAATATGTGTGCGTGTTTCTATCTGCATATGTGAACACTTTGTGCCAACCTCTGAATCACCACTTTGCCGAGTTTGACCTTTCCGTGGGCGATTGCGAACTGTGGACGAATTAGCATTTCGCGATGAAGCGAACCGACGGACAGACAAGACCACAACTGCCACACCCCAAGTGTTAGCCACCTACTATACAACGAATAAGTGGGAGAGAAGGATACGTCTCTAATAATAATGTTCGAGAACGATTTTGCAATGATACTGTGGAAATCTATAGAGCGTAGGACAGGTGGTGTGAATTTTGCAATTTTCACGATGAATAAAATTTACGATTCTTAGAAGAGTCGATAGGCGTATATACATACATACATAATATTGACTAATGAAAATACTACATGTACATACATACGTGTATTAAAACCTCAAGTGGTTTCTGAGTAAGGTTACGATTATATTAGACACGACCAAGTGCTATAATAAAAGGATCATAAGGAAGATTGTTGAGCAAGTGGCTACAATGCAAGCACTACGAATTCATTCGATTTCCTTATAACAACAGTTCGAAGATCACGATGTAATAGAACATAGATCAATGAACACGTTCTTTTAGTTATGCTATCATAAGGTGACCATTTTTTTTCAAATTGAAAACCAGGACATTTTATCAAAACAAAATTGTTTTTCTTCTTAATACATCCTTCCATTATGAAATCCCAACATAAATAATTAATTTTCTTTAATGCTCTTATAAAATTATACACAGAACTGGTTAAAATTATTCTTATCGATTAGTAATTTTTTTTAAGTTTCAACATTCAATATTGCGTTCTATGTACCACTGAACCACATATTGTACATCGAAGAAAAAAGTCCTGGTAAGACAATATTTGACTAATTTGCCAATATATTTGTAGGTGACATCATTTTCGCTGCAAACTATGTATTTAAATGCATCTACATACATATTATATAAAAAGTGTACTGTTTTTATCTCACGACTTACCAGGACAGATACCCAAAAAAACAGTACGAATGATCACCTTATGCTATCAGCATAACTAAAATATCCAAATAGTCGATTAGTATTTTATGTTAGTTTAAGACAGAACAGCTACCCAAAAAGTGTTCGATAAATCACATTTGGTTCTAATTGATTCTAACTGATGAAAACTTCTGAATTATAAGAGCTTTTTTTTGAAATTCGGTAGAAATTTAATCACAATTAAACATTGTGGAAACACGCTCATAGGTAAACAATTCAACGATCGATCGAATCCGAAGAAGGAGAGGAGGCAGTTTAACCGAGTTAAATCGTTAAATTAAACGAGATAAATGCCCCTTTCCGCCGTTACAACGCCAAGTCCTACACACACATACCCACACCAGTTCCATGAAACGCGAAATTTGCGACCTCGTCTCTCCTTCGTGGGCAGGGGTCAATCTTGACACGAATTTTAAACTCGGAACACGTCCACAATTTCTTTTCATCGTTCCATTGTCGAGAGATTCCAAGCGACAATAATTCGTGAAGCATTCATTCGATTGTCGAGAGAGCGCCCGCCCGATGTATAGTAAGCATTCGAAGCGAGAAGACGTGTCGTGATTGACAAAAGTCATCATCATCACGGTCGTCTTCTACGCCGTCGACTGATTTTGGTCATTTTGGAATAGCATACATATATATATGTACATACATACAAGATGTGATAAAAAATACGGTGAATGCACCCACTACAAAAAATCTCCACCTATGTACATACATACTATATACCACAAATTTCAATGCTTCAAAGAATTAACAAATAGACAAAAATGCAATGAAAATTTAGAAGACCGTATGTACGTCATAGCTAAAAACCTATCATGTTATTGATGAAATAACAATGGTTAAAAATTTGCTTTGTAATCCTTGTATATTTTATTATAAGATGAGGCATAAGCAAGGATTTAAAATAGTGACGGAAAAGTTCAGCTTTCCAAGCCAATATATTATAAGATGAGGCATAAGCAAGGATTAAAAATAGTGACGGAAAAGTTCAGCTTTCCAAGCCAATATATTCCAGATTGATGACCTGGAAAAGGGCGTCGTTCATGATTTACGATCAAAAACGCATCGTCACATCCCATTTTTAGTCATAAGAAATTGTTGAAAACTGAAAAATCGTCGATATATCAACTCAAAATTGAAATTCTTAAAGACAAACAATGAATAAATATTTGCTTAAGCTTATTCATAAATTATTAAAATTCGTTACGATATCTACATGCATGCATCTAGATAAATATTTTTTTAATTGAAATGATAAATTATGGTATCCAGACCATTTCATTACGGTGACATTTCATCGCAAGGACATTTTCGGTGAAATCCAAGTAATGGACCCGGGATTTTATTTCAACAAAACATAATAAAATTAGAATATTTTGAAAAATTTTATTGCCGTATGTTAAAATTAAAAAAAAATATTTGCATGAAACTGTCGGCGAGTTATGTAGCTATGCGATAAAATGCCACCGAGATGAAATGTCCGCGATGAAATGAATCATAAATTCTAGTACACCAATTACACGATTTTATTAACATTTAATTTATTTATTAATTTGATTATATCGATACAGATATAACGTCAAATTTCAAGGATTATTAGTAGTAGACTAGCTGATTTTTGCCTCAAGTGAAGTAATTTAATTTAGAATGTGCTAATCCAGATAATAGGCTTAAAACGTCATCAGAACATGCATAATTCCAAAATAACAAGACCGAGAAAAGCCCAATTTGCCGCAAACTCGATCTAACGTCTAAGTACATGACACGTTTTGATCACGCCCATATGATAGATAGTTGCATATACCCCAGAGGAACATTGTGGCAAAAACTCATGGAAGTTTCACAAAAGCACGGTGTGAATCACCGCCGATCGTATGGGATTTCGCCAAAATTCTATGTGGAATTGGCTTTTAGTCACGATACGACCGGCCAAATAGTTGGCGCTCCGCAATACGAACAAAAAATATTCCTTAGTCACTACTCCACATAGAAACGGAAACACTGGTGAATATTTTCCTAAATATTATAATAAATAACCGACTACTCTGCTGGAATATTATCGACGCACACATACAACACGTTCTTGTGATTCACCCAAGTTTCGCTGCGATTAATCGGATCGATCGCCAAGTTGAGATACGCTTGCTCGAATTATAATCATCAAATCTACGAGAAATATGCCTTTTATAACTAACTGCCTACGAAACCTCACACACATTTTCACGAATTGAATGTGAATGACTAATTTTTACTGCGATGTAAAGTGCCTACATATGATTTGTCGTTACAACTAATTGGACGATTAAACGTAGTTACCACTTAGTAGGTAGCAGTTCTTTCAAAGACTCAAAATACTATTATACAATGAACCAAACGCTGTAGCTTTAGACACTGAAATCTAGCTGTCAATATGTAACATAAATTAGGATTGACAATCAAATTTGAGAACCTTGGTAAATAGATAAACGAGCTTGAAATTGCACGTAACATATATCGTAGCGGTAGACAGAGATCTCTACGACAAGAAAATTGCTTCATCTTATCAAAATGCAGAACTGATAAAACTTGCACTGTTTTTCTTTTGATATGATAAAAAACATACATCTAACAAAATAAATATTAAAAAATTGAAGTATGTATGTACCCTCAATATTTAGAGAAATCAAAAATTAGCCAGAAAATGTTCTATAATTGAATAAAATATGAAATATATATCAAGAATAACTGATTTTATGAGATGTTGAGGCGTTTAGATAGAAAAAAAGGATAAAAAAATGAAATTAAAATACGCACATTATTTCAATAAACAGACGGGTATAAATTCGTACATGATAAAGGTAATTGAGTCTCAAACTTTATCAGAAATAACAATACAGAGCACACTCTACGAAGACGCCGAATTTTCTCATGAGTCACACGAAAGCGCAACGATTGCTTACTAATACACTTCGATCAGAAGAGAGCCTGAGAACTTTTCAGTGACGTCACTTCCGGATGAATTCGCGAATGTACTCACCTGTAACAATAAAAAAAAATAATAAGTAAAAATATGAACATGCATATAAAACCAATAGAGTATTCCAACACCGTTTTCATCACTAAACGATCGATATGAAATGTGGGTTAAAAAGTCGATAAATCCATTTATCTTTCGATTACACAATATAAAAATCAACACGTTATATCTACACTTATAGCGAAATCCATCGATTTTCAGCACACTTATTTAGCTCAAATTGGAATTGAACACTGTAGTGGGGTTTGCTTTTTTGTTAATTTCTTCAATTAGTTCTTTTTTTTATATTTAAGCTTTTGTGTTCAAAGATTTTCTATATAGATCGATGGATTTCATATACGCTGTTGATTTTTCGGTTGCATTGTGTCGAATTCCCATAGTCGGTTGCACACGAGTGGTTGCAGCAGCCGCTCAGACCAGTCTCGAGATGTTTAGGGAGGGAAGCGAGATGTGAAGAAGTGAAGTCGATATCGTGAGAAATCTACTCGACTGCATCCTAATGCAGTCCCTTCAATACATATTCATTGCACAGTACATACATACACACATATATTGTTTTACATGTTCATGTACGTTTTGAAATGGATCGAAAAATTGTGGTTAAATTAAAAAAAGCGCTATTTTTTTATTATCAACCTTGATTCGTTGCGGTATCAAATCGGCGATAAAATACGAAAAAGGAAACATATTATAAACCGACAGTGTTTGTCAGTAGGATGACGTAAGAACAGCTGACGAGTAAGTATGTACGTACTTCACGGCGCGCCTTAACCAATAATAATAAAATTCATTCGTTGAATGGTTTTCTATTTAATGCGATAGTCTGAGGAAACTTAAATCAAGCTGTGTTGTTACTAATTTGCTCTAATTTCAACGAGGATGTGTAGTGGAATGCCAACAACTGGCAATTCCGACTGCTCGTATAAAAATACTGATGAATATTCGATGATTCAATCGTATTAAATATTACTAAATATGCTGGCAAGCTCGAAATGTTTCGTGTAAGTGCTTGCCAATTTAATTTGAGTACATATTGAAACGACTCGGAAGATTTGCTTTAGACAAATCAATTAAAAATCCATTCTATCAATACAGAAAGTATTGAAAAATCATCGGAAAGTATTTTTATAATTTCAATTCAGAGTGGATAGCGATTGTGTTCAAAATATGGTTCAGAAAGCGACTTTTCTATTGAAGGTTAGATATATTTAAAAAACACAGATAAAAAGATGAAATAACTTGTTGGTTTGCACAATCAGTAAATAGAAAACAACATGTCATTGTACATATACACATATATTTGTTTTCTTCTCCTGGGGCACATACCAATTTGATGATTTCGTCGCTTGTGGCTAGAGGCATCAATCTCCTCAATCACATTTCTGTTGAATTTGTTTAATCTAACATATGCTGATCTGATTGAGGTATTGTTTAGTTTTAGATAAGTTAATGTGTTCTCATATTTAATTTGTTCATATTCTATTTTGCATTTTAATTATTTTATTCTTTACTGATTATTATATTTTATTTTATTTTTATTTCTATCTTTTAATTGTTTTTTCATGTATATATGTATATGCTTAGCGATAGTGACGCCCTGGAGTATATCTGTAATGTCACTATGACTTAATAGTAACAAATAAATAAATATTTAGATATGTACATAAAAACAATTTAATCTATTATAATAAAACGACATTACTTTATTATAATAAAAACTAGAGTAAAAGTACTACTTCCTTTTATTTATATTACACGTTAAGAAATTTCAGTATGATCCGTTAGCGGTTTGGGAGATAATTGAATTCAAAAACTTAAAAAAACAGAGGACACCTATAAGGAGAGGTACCATTTCCGGTCAACTTAAAAATTTTAAAATATTTACGTTGTATCGATAAGAATTTCAGTAACCGATACTAAATTTCAGTTCAACAGGATGAACGGTGTTCAAAAAATCCCCAAAATACACACACACACATTTTTTTCTAGATCATGAAAACGTGATCAGTAATCGATTCCGACTTCGAATCGGTCAAAATATCGATTTAGAATTTTCGCAAGATCACAAAACTTCATATATTGTTACTACGTACATAGATAAAGTAAAAATAAGTTAAGATAAAAACCCTACTGGCCTAATCTATTCAAGATTTGATCCAAATATCTACACTCATACAAGTATTTAGATTTCAACTCTTTGAAAAATTGACCATAGAAATTACGACAATCACTTAAATCTAAAAGCCACTCGAGGCAATTTAGCAATTAATCATAAAAACACAACTTTTGCGTTAACGAAAATTGCGCAATAACTAAATTAAATAAATTAAAACGCCGTTCAAATCGTAATTGATTAACGAAAATAAATTTAAAAAAAGACACCCGTTCGAGAAAGGAACTGGATCAGAGAAACCGGAATGGCAAATAATTGAAATCGAATTCCGAACACCGGTTTCGTCGTGTCGTGTCGTCGTACGGAAAACGGGAGTGACGATACTTGAGATGAGATCCTGAGCGAAATTGCGCAATACGCAATTATTACGCGGGTGCGTTTGACAACCGGATAAAATCGGAGACACACACACACACATTCAAAATTCACAACTGCACTGTGCACTTGTGCAGCCATGCACTTGACACAAACACAACCAAATGCGCACACAACGCCAGAGTAAAACAAGAGTAAAAAGATGAGGCCAACATTACAAGATTATATTGTGATGCGTAACCCCAGCGATCGTCAACAGTTCGGTGACGAAGCGTTTGTTTGTTCGGTTGATTGATGAATCATGGCCGACGGGGAATTTAATAATGAAAACGTGGACAAAAGCTGAAAAAAAGAATGTTTGGTCGATATTAGCACGCGATCACGAAACGTCATTCCTGATGGCAGTAAAGAAATTAACACGTTCTAATTCAAATGTTGCTTTGGCGTTTGTCGTGTTGGAGTCGCGTTTGTGGAGCTAACGTCAAATTGTCATTAAGTACACGGAGTACAAAAATCATAATGAGTTTTGGCTTATTTATAAACTAAGCGCAATTTGACACACAATAAAAAGAAATTGAGGATACGTTTCAAATATCAATCACCAATAAGTTTAGATTTAAGTTAAATGACCCATACATGCAGTTATAGTGTTGCATGCAATACTGCATGGAAAATCAGTTCGGGACGTCCGATGCAAATTTAAATAAAATACAATGTATGTAAAATTGGCGTGAGCGAATTTTTATTATAGGTGTAATTACACCGAACATATTTCAATCGTGCCATTATTCGCGACACGCGCTCAAATTGCTTTATTATTATGTATGTATGAACATACGAATATTCTGTGCGGAAAATTGATATAAATACAAAATAGTTTGAATGCTGTATCGAAATTTAAATCTGCGAATAAATTAGGTTCTGAAATAAATTTCGATTTGCAGTTACACAAAAACGCACACACTAATTACAGTTTTTCATGCGTGTTTTTTTTTAAGATAGCACATGTAAAAAAACGCTAGCACGCCTGATCTATACTACGGCACCCAGGCCAAAATTCTTTGTAACGACGTAGTGATCGATAACGGTGATCCCATATTTGAAAAAAAAGCCTACAGTGTAACTTGTGCATCTTTTTCACCACAAGAGGTCAAGTACGCACCCGTGACGTACGATTTAGTGTGTTTGGGCCGCGAGAGGCTGAAATAAGCTTACTCCAAAAATATGTATCTGCCAATTCTCACCAGAACCATTGTGCTTGTTTACTCAGCCTTTTCCAAGTCCATTCGACTACTAAACGTGGTGAGCATCCTAAAATTTTCACTGCGTCATACAGTTCTGTTGGGCAACATCTTTTGAATGATATTTCGTTACACTTTTTTTAATTTTGTGAACTGATCAGGGAAGCACATTGGGTTTGCCTGTTAACCGCTTCGATCCCAAGCGGACACGGGTGTCCGATACTCGCTCACAGAGAAATGTAATATTAATAGAAGTGGCTTTAGGTGTCCTTTTGTCCTAAATAATTTTAGCATCAGTCGTATTTGACGCTTGGTGCTCGACGTATGTCCGATAAAAACTTCTCTGTTTGTTTATATTACTCGCAAGATGGACAAGCATTGGTAAAAATTGCACTAAGTAAATTGATCCGATTGTATTCCGTGCGATGTAGCGTATTTATAGAGACGTGCCGCGTAAAATTTACAACAATTATTTATTCGTAAGGGACCCGTCTATTCTTATTACATCACTCTGTTCGCTCACGTCACCAGTCTAAACTGGATAAGTATGTAAAAATACTGTTTAATCGATAATTAATGTTTTATTTTGGTTTTATCAGTTCTAAAAAACACGTGGTAAACATAACATATGTATGTATGTATGTAATGACAAACAGCGATACCAAGCGGTATTCAAGTGGTTAAGTCTTCCTAAGAAAATAAATAAAAAAAAAAATACGAATTTTCATCCTGTAATTTTCGCTTTATTCAATTACTTATCGCTCACTTTAAATCTTTATCACAGCTATACAAGATCCAAGATCATCTCTCAAAAAATAAAGCTAGAATGTCACATTATAATGAAAATCAGTTGATTTAGTAAATTTGCAAAACGTGTGAAATGATTATAAAACTAGACCATGAAAACGTGATCAGAGATCGGTTCCGAGTCAAAATCTCGATTTCGAATTTTCGCATGATCACAAAACTCCATACATTGTTACTACGTACATAGATCAAGTATAAGTAATACTAATAAATTCTACGCTTACACACCGGTCGAATGGTTTGATACTAATTAACCTCACACATAAATAAATACCCCTTACATAATTTCCCTTCGAGTTCTACGTGTGACATACATACGTGTGACAGACGGAAACAAAAATCCGCAACCGTACAAGTTTTCACCTTCATTTACCCAACTCAAGTACTCGATCAATAAGCAAACTATTATCATCAATTTGTCAAACGTCATCCAGTCTCAATTGGGACACGGTATCGACCGCAGCATCGAAACCACCGGTTCGGCACCCCTGAGGCGTTCGTTCGCGGTGGTCTCTCTCTCTGAGTACGGGCGTGTATCGACGCGCGCCTGTGTGGGGGTGGTGGGGGGGCCATTCACAATGAAATACGGCCCGATAAGCGCGAGGGGGAGGGAGGGGGGACCCGGTGCGTACTACAAATGCCAATGTACACAATGACGACACGCCACCGGTGCTCAAACTTCACCGAGCGCCGACACCCACTCCCCCATCCACCCCACCCTCTCGTCTGCACCGCACGTCAAACTTCACGACAGCTGATATTTCTTTTACGTTTCGCCTCTAAAGGAGGTCGTCCACCAAATTCAAAGAATCTGTTATCAATAGCAATTTTAAATGAATGAAAGTACGGTTCGGTGATTATTCCGCACAAAGCGATATCGCACACGTCGCATAAATCTCGATCACGGAACATCTGGCAGCTCAAAATTCCATCCATCGAAAGCTAGCCACGCGAACTATCATACTAACGAGAACGGTTCGGTGATTATTGGTCACAAAGCGCTCGCCCAAAAGTCACTAACATCTGACAGTCATACTAACGATAACTATCATACTAACAAGAACTATCATAATTCGCGATGTTTATGGCAAAAAAATTGCCTTTTGGGCGATCGCAATGTGACTAATAATCTAATTACCAACGAGAACTCGAGTGCTAGATATTCCGTATTGGCGATCTCGATGTGAGAAATAATCCGTTTACCCGAAAGTACATAAGACTATTTTGTCAACAAAAGCCATCAGTTGGCAGACAAGTTACTTGTCATTAGTAATGAGTAGTTGCTCGTAGACATCTTGTAATGACTCATTACAAGAGGTCTACGAGCAACTATTAGTGGAACCATTTTTTACGCAAAATAAGGAGACCAATTGCAATGGCATTAGTCAATATTTACATTGTTAGTTTTACTATACAATTTTTTTCCGTATTTTAAATACGTGCCCTTCCGTGTGAGAATTGCTTTGAAATCTTCATATTTTCTTGTTTATTATATACTAGTGGTTTTACCCTGCTTCGCTCGGTATTTGTAATATAAACAGCTTAAACATGGCTAAATATAATAGTAAACATTCATTTGTTTTTTTATTAAATTTATTTGGATGGAAAAAATAATAATATTCAACGATATCGATATCGTCGTCATAGAAACTTTGATTTGTTTTCGATGCTCCCAACCAAACCTTTAAACCTTACATACGTACATACAGAGTATCTTTCGAAATTAATATTAGATTTTTTGCAACGCACTAGATATTAAATGCCACTGTGGTATATTTATGGTAAATAAATAAATCACACGTCAAAATGCTACACAAAGTAGTATGGAACACTATATGTTAGGCATAACGAGGAAAGATAAGAAGAGGAATACGTAAGTGAGAAGTGTGACAAGAGTAGTGAAAGAGTGGAGAGATTTAAATGCTAATGAGTCACTTAGCTAGAGGAATGGACAAAAGGTAGACAAAATAAGTGCTAGAATGGTACCCGAGAGAATGTAAATCGGTAAAAGGAAGACCGCAAAGAAGATGAGTAGACGAAATTAGGAAAATGTGTGGAGTGAAATGAATTAGAGCTGCGCAAAATAGAGACAAGTGGAAGCGCTTTGGAGAGGCCTTCATCCACCAGTGGAAGGTGTATGGCTGTAAATGATGATGATGAAATAAATCAATGATCAGAAAATTGTTTGAGTTATAATCCGGGTCTATCTCTAAAATGGACAGTCAAAATCTACCGTCTTCTGTCAGATCATTTGTAGAACGGCTAATAAAAAAAAATGTATAAAAAATAAAGCTCTAGCTTGTTTGTCAATCGCTTGCAATTTGCGTGCTTTGAAAACAATTCGCACAAGATTCGTGTGACCACACTTACATAGGATGTTATACTATTTGCTACTGCTAGTTAGGGTAGCGTGCAAACTGACGCGATAATAATATTAAAATAATATCAACAACTGTCAAAGATAACATCGATAAGCGACGACAACTGTCATGTTACATCGCATCTATGGCGTCAGTCTGGATATATGTACATAAGGTACGTTTTAGAACGTTGCAAACGTGCTGCACGACACGTTATGTGGTAATGATTTGAACCACACCAGTAAAAATGATTAAAACTACCTACCTACCTTTGTATTTATTTCCCAAAACATCCCCATATATATTAATGCCTATGTGCAATGTTCTGCGCCATGTCGCATCCATCGAAAATGTACCTTGCTGAAAATTTGTCGGGTCGCATTGTGTCGCGCTTATGTGCACGTGACCTGACTCGCCGATATATTTAAAACTTTGAACCGTTTGACAGGCCACAACGTAATATAATGTAAACATCAATTCTGAGTCCATTGACTCGCAGACAATTTTAAATGATAATTCTACGAATGATGCATGTTTCATTTCTAATTATAAAAATACATTACAAAAAGTGTATGGTCTTATTAGTATATACTGAGATTTCAATATAATACAAAATTGTATGCATGTATAGAGTTTTCGCTACAGCGACACCGGATGCAAGCTCGTATAGATTTGATCTTAATTATATTCATACCTACGAATCTAAAACAGGTGTTGCAATTGAATTTAAATTTACGCATACGTTATGAACTGCGAGTGAAGTTTTTATGCTAAATAATCCAACTGGAGATCGGCCAATCGAGAGGTATCCAAGAACAGTCTTCCTTCTCCAGCCTGTGCCAAAAACACGCGTCACTCCGTACCTAACGTTATATTGATTTTAAACAGCTACATAAATTTGAATAATAACGGCTATGTCGATACATTCGACTTTCCATTTAATATACATTTTGACACTTGAGCCCTTGTGAAAGCTAAATTTGCATAAAATTATTGAAATTTTATCACTTAGTCTGTACCTATCTGCTGAGGAGAGTATCAAATGATACATTTTAAGTTTAAAACAAAAATTACAGACTTTACGTAGCATACGTAGAACAACTAAAACTTTACATATTTTATCTGATAATTACATACATACAAACAAAAAAGATAAGATAACTTTAATATGTAAAAAAACGAATATATGAATTTTAAAAGATTACTACGGTTTACGAATACATTAAACTATTACACCAGTTTATTTTAGCTACATACATACTTGATTTCAGTAGAAGTAGTAAATAAATAATTATTTATATTCAGATAAAATAATACACGTGTCCGGCAGTAAAGAAGAAGAAATAAAGAGAGTAAGAATTAAGGATGGAGTACATTTGGACATATAAATGCGGTTTTTAAATCAAAAATTCCACTCTGACTGAAAAATATCTTTGAACAATGTGTTTTGCCGGTGATAACGTATGGATGTGAAACTTGGTCAACGAACGCCAAGTTGGTACACAAAATCCAATCCACTCAAGGAAGTATGGAACCCTGTATGCTCGGCATAACGAAGAAAGACAACAAGGAAGCTGAACACGTTCGTGAGAAGTATGACAGGGGTAGTGGACATAGTGAAAAGAGTAAAGAGATTGAAATGGCAACGGACGAAAGGTGGACAAAAAAATGTTAGAATGGTACCCAAGAGAATGCAAAAGGATAAAAGGAAGACCGCAGGCAAGATGGATAGACGAAATAAGAAAAATGTGTCGGGTGAGATGGATGAGAGTTGCGCAAAACAGAGACGAATGGAAACGTATTGAAGAGTCCTTCATCCAGCAGTGAATAGCGAGTGGCTGTAGATGATGATGACGACATGATATTCGCATTATATAATTGACCCAATCCCTAGTCCAATTATTTTATAAATGACATATCATGTAACTTAATTCACACTCTCATCAATGTCATTTTTTCCCTATGAAAATCTTCAATTTTCATAGTACAACTACCAAATTAGGCGGGTTTTGAAAAGGTTCGAACCATTGAGTAAGGTTTTTTTTTCAACTTCAATGATTTATTTCAAACACACTTACACTTAACTGATTAATTGTCAATTTTAACACGGCTATCGATACGATAAGACAGAAAAGTACACACACAAATATATATGTAAGTATACACAGCGCTTTCTCCAATTTACTCATTCGTCTGTGGAATAAATCGCGCAAACATGTCGAAATCATAAATCAACTGTGAAATATTGCAAAATTGTAAACATTTCGCCAGGTTCAGAGTTAAATGCGCGAGTACCTGAACGCGAAATAAGCATTTTTCCAGCTGAACGAATTCGCGTTCATTCGAAAAGCACACACAAATACACACACACACTGGGTATATGTATGTATATGAACTCGGATGAGTACATTTCGATCAGGCCCGGCACTGGGGATTTGTGTCAATACGAAACCCCGACCAAATGGGTCAAGTCTCTCATACTTCACCCATATTAAACGTACTGAGATGATGTACCGAAAAAGGAAACGATAGCTAGGATCCCAATCGAAGATATTTATATGTATGTATAAAATATATTCTCTCCTACCGCTTCTCGGTGGCGAATAAAATAAATGGCGTATTTATTACGAGACCGGCACGGCAGCTACATCATAATCGAAGTCTATTCGTTCAATTATAGCCGGTTCACTGGGTCACACTGTACTGCATGTGACACAAATAGCGGATGTTGACGATCCGATAACCCGAAGCTTTTTGCACGGTGAATATTATAAAAGACGAGGTAGCACAGTTTGATAGGCACTAAAATTGGCACTGATCGCAGATCTCTTCGGCAATCGTTTTAATTGAGAACACCAAAACTTTTTTCAATAATAAAAGAGGTTTGAAAAAAAAAATGAAAATTAAAACATCGCTTTGACAGGTATAGTAGTGTCAATGTAGAACAATGTAGAAGCTCGCGCCACGTTGCGTCAACCATGATACGCTTACTGTCATGCATCATTCGACTTTTGTTTTAAGTGTCAAACTTTTTATTCACAGAACTGCAAATTACACAGAGAAAGAAAAGAGGGTTTCAGTGTTAGTCTTGCATTGAGAAATTATGTATAAATACACTACATAATTAACACTGTCATTTCAAAAGTGAGAATTTTCTTTCAGAGAATGTTGACACTTCTAACTTGTAGAATTTTTTAAATTTATCAAAACTATTTGTAGTTATTTCTGAATAATGTATCTATTTTTACTGAAAAATTTCAATCGGCAAAATAACCGTTCGGTTGAAAGTCCATCGACATAATGTCCGTTCGGCCAAAAGTTCGCACCCTAGTTGAAAATCCGGCAAACTTTTAGGCAATTTATTGCATCAACAATCGCTGTATATAGATAATGGGTAGAAAATCTATTATTATTATATAGTGCATTTTTTTTTCATTACAAACTTAAAATTGCATTCGATAAAATGAAATTTACCCAAAAATGAATGACCAACACAACCAAATCTAAGTAGTAAAATGACTAAATCTGATAAGAATTTTGTATACAACGATCTTTACGATGGAAAAATTGCTTTGTTTGTAGCCATGTAGCATTATTTTCATTGAGAAAAAAAAACAGCAACCGTGCAGAAGCGACATATGTATATCAGATAGAACATTTTATATGCAGGTTATCTTAATCTGGTTGACCCATTGCTTTGGGTGCATCTATTTTTGACTGCATGATACCGTGAAAATATTTTGATGATGTGACTTTTAGCTACAAACAAAAAACGGTAACAGTAACATGATACGACACATTTCGTCCTCTTACGTACAAAATCGCTAACAAGTCAACTTTGATAAGTGAAACTATTGCAACGACAAAATATCGAAACTGGTTAGTTCGATGTATACCGCGCTTTATATACATATCTGTATAAATTAAAGCAGGTTATTCGAAACATGTTAGGGACAAAGATAATTCGAACATTTCTATTTGTATGGCCGTTTTTATGTTGCATCGTGACCGCATTAGAGAGGCATCTGACGAATCCCCTCTATACACTAAACATTTTCTTTTTTCCACTCAACTGCATATCCTGCACTCGTTTCCATTTAAGTTTACAATAAAACGCTACATACCGACAATAAATAACGCACGTACTACCTAACTCAATCTCACACGAGAAAAAAAGCCGATCGAAACCTTGTACAACTTATTTTTTTTTCCGGCGAACCGTTCAATTATGCAGCAGTGCAATATAAATTCAAATTACGCGCAAACGCTATGCCGTGCAAGATTAAACCGCGATAAACTTTAGTTTATTTGACACAATAACGTGTGTGACGGTACAAGATGGCTCGTTTTCGCACAGTCGAGGATGTGAGGAGAGAAAAAAAGTATACGTCGAATATCGACTCAATATACCGGTGAGGATCCAGGAGTTGAAGTACAGAGCGCGCATAATACTGACTGGTTCCACCGAGATAAAAGCATATTTTCTGGTCCTTTTGTTGTGGTTGCTGACCGAGACGTGGAAGAATTTCTGCCGGGCTTATCCGGGCGGATCTAGTCGGCAGAAGATACCCAAGAGTGCGTAGATGGATGATAGCATCAAGTTTACAGTTTTTTTTATTTTTGATAACGTAAGCGTAAATTCATCAAAGCAGTTATGATCACATAGCCTTCTCTTGTACTGATATTATCATTCAAGACTTGCACAAAGCATATATACAATTGAAACAAAGCTCACGCGATTCAATATATCTCCTACTTCATAATTGGAAGTACTTCTGATGCAATGAAAGTACGCGATTTTAAAATATCAAGGACTTTAATTCAATTCCCTACATTCAATTGTAAGCTAATAAATGTTACGCAAATGCTTCATTAATTTCGAAAAAAAACACCTATTATGAAAATCGAGCTTTTTTAGTATAAACCAGTAACAAATTTCAGTTTAAATGCTATGTATACAAATGATCATCATCATCTACAGTCACTAAAAATCCACTGCTGAATGAAGGCCTCTCCAACACGCTTCCACTCGTCTTGTGTTTTGCGCAAATCTCATCCATCTCACCCCACACATTTTCCTAATTCCTTCTACCCATCTTCTCTGTGGACTTTATTTTACCCTTTTGCATTATCTATGTATACAAATACATAATAAATTACTTTTTTTAAATAATGTGGATATATCTGTCATACATACAAGTTCAATAATTGAATAAGTTAATTGATAACAAGATAGACTATAGTGTCATTAGCTTGTAACGTATATAAAAAAATAGTGTGCATATTACAAGTTGATTAAGTACTGTAAAGGCGCAAACAAACTGAACTGGGAAAGGCCATTTATAAATTCGTACGATCTTATAATTCGACAAGTTTCTCCTCCATTTCTTCAAATTCGATCACTGTCAAACCTACATATATCAACTCAATATCACCGAAAACACACGTTTTTTTACATGTGCAAAACTATTAAAAAAACGTGCTCATAGACGCATTTTGCAGCGAGTTTTAACGATAGAGAAAAATAATTCGTTTGAGAATCTTGATGAACAAATTCTAAGAGAAATTCTGAAATTATATTAACAAAAAAAAAACAAAACATTCTCGTTACGTATTATACCATTATAAAATAATTAAAATGTTCGTCTTGACTGCCTTACCTGTTGGCATGCGAATTTACTAACAAATTGCTTAATTGGTCTCTGAGAAATTGCTACAACAGACAAATTTGTATTCAAATCTCTACGCATTATATTATGTAAGTATTTTTGTTTTTAATCTAATACCATTTGATTTAAGATGTAATAGATAGATAGAAAGATATGACGATCCCTAATCAAATAAATGGACTAGTCTACAAATATTCTAGAATCGTCTGCTGTAAATACATTCTAGAATCGTCTGCTTTGATTACACATGTTTTTTATTCGCATGTTACGCTCAAATCCACAACTACAATCACTACCCACGCAGTCCTGCTGCAGCATCAGCGAGTGCACAAAGCCAACCCCCTTAAATCCAATCAACAAAAATAATTAATTTCGCATGCAAAGCTCGCTTAACGCGATTTCGCACGACGAGCTCCATTTACCGAATTTCGACACTATCCGATTAGCGTAACGAGCGAACGAGCGAGCGAGCAAACGAACACGAACACACGCGCAACACCCCTGCTGAATCTTTAAAACGGGATAAAATCGCAGATTCTCAAAATGTGGCGCACGGAGTCCCAAGACCGTGGAGAAATCCCTGCGGGGCCCGCGCCCTGAATAATTCACACTGTTTAAAAGGCGACTTAATGGAGTGGGTTTGTCCCGTTTTTTAGTTGTTTGTTGTTCGGAAACACTGTAAGAACGATGTAAAACGGGACTAGGTACTGAAGAGAGAAGGTGGTGGCGGGGGGAGGAGGGGGGGGGGGGCTTCAATATTTTATTTGACGCGAATCAATATCTACCCGGAACTGAGGGGAGGGGTAGGAGTGTGGGATAAAATATGCATTAGCGCGCGTGACTTGTCGTGCAGTTTGGTTACGTGTGTTTGGTACACCCCCATGACCAGTTTCAATATTCCATGATCTTTTTTAATGGTCGATACTTTTTATGAGCCCAGGGCTTGCGAGACCTGTGGGTTATCTTGTTCGCGTGTGTCCAACTACGGATCACTACATAATTGTTGTACAAATATCCGTGGCTCTCTAGTCCTACATTCCTAGCTGTGTCTACACGAACACCTCGCCAGTACTGTTTGCGTAGAACCAGTAGTACCTACCTCAAGGTACAAATGCAGACTCGTTTAAAGCTGTTTCGTTAAACGAAACTTCACTACGTACCTTTCAAACGTGCATTCATTTGCAGTCTTAAAACTGTTCGATATTTTAAAGAAACCAAACTTTAGATGAGTAGCTACTGGAACCAGAACATGTAACATAGCTTGTAAACAGTGGCGTGCCGTCATTAGACAAGGAGGACTGGGCTAGTACCCTAAAATATTTTACCTAAAATTAAAAAATATCAGGAATTTAATATTTAGCAAAGTTCAGAAACCTGAAACGACCCTACTTGAGGTAGTGGTGATTGTGTGGTCCACCACTCCGTTTTCTTGCACGGACTCACCGTCTCAATTCCGTTCCCTTCGCGGTTTGTCGAAGACAAAAATTTTTTTAGTCTTCTCATCCTTCAAGCATTTATGAAATTTTCACTAAGAATATATCTTGATTTGTGTCTATCAAACATAATTCTGAACTATTGTTTTGTTAAAGTAACACATATTTACACAGAACTTTTTGAGTACAAATATGGCAAAGGACTCGGCTCGCGAAACGATTCCCTCAGAACAAATATCAGTGCGGAGCGCGCAAAAACAAATAACAAGGCCTTGGAATGTTGCATTATCGATCGATTGTTCGACAAATCATTCAGAAGATTGAGTTTTGAAGACAAACAAGATGTTAAGAAAGTTGGGCTACTTGGTATATTTCTGTTACCACAAAAATTAAAAATTATACTCATCACTTCAAAACAGATTATTATTATTAAAAAATATATATTTTTTTATCCATAGATAGTTTAAAAATCACAGCACACCACTGTTTGTAACTTTTAATATATTAACTAAACTTTTCTACATTTTTGTAACAAAATTTCTATATTTAACTAACTCCCTCGCAGAAACTTAAGCCGTTCTGATATTGAAAAAATATGGATTGTAGGCAGCATATACGTATGTATATATGCATAAAACGACTAATCAGATGATATTAACTTTTGCATTTTTAAATGGACTATGTTCTCAAATTTCAATGCTTTAATTCTGTATACAAAAAAGCAACAAATATCGGTTTTTTCAAGATCGTCATATTAGTTTTGAAATATCTCCAATGTTGATAATGATTATTGCAAGACTTTGCAACCAAACTCTCATTACTATTTGAAGTTGAAATTTCTTACTACATACATATATAAAAGCCATACTCACTCAACTCAACCAATGTAAATTTTCGGTATGGTATGTGTACTCACCTGTAACAAAAAAAAAGAATATTTAATAACATGTTAATAACAAGATCAATTACTTACACATGAAAATTTCAATATTCAGAAGAGATCAATTTCTAAAAATTTCAGAACCTTGATTGAAAATTTGTCACGAAAATTTACGCGATGTCGATCAAGTAGATCACGGCCTTCCGATTGATTTTTTCTCGTTCATAAAAAAAAAGCAAACTAGTTACGCCTATTGCGTTACGTTACGTAAAAATCGACTGTATCGTAACAATTCGTGCGTTACTACCACTACTAATATTCATAAAACGCACACGAACGAACGCCTATACTTTCTAATTGAAATAGACAGCGTCCAAATTTAACCCCCTCGTCGCAAAACACCTAACACGTAGTGCGAAAATTGATTGAAAATTCGATCCAATTCGAGTATTGGAACGACGGAATTTTATCTCGAAGATACTATCACGAAACGTCGATATCGTACAACAACACCGCCGACAGATTATTTATGACGACTATTAGCTTCCGAACGTAATCGATAACCGTTTCGCGGATTAGAAGGTGCAGTTTAGTACTGCGGCGAACAAAGGCGTTCAGTTATAGGTACGTGATTAATTATTTAGCAGTACCGTTTCGGATCTGTGAGAATCAACAACGGTTACCTATGCATGTACCTACGTTAGAATACATAAAGTACGAGTCTGCATTCAAATATAAACTTTGAACTTTGCGCTTACTAGGCTGTCGAGTGTGTGCACGTGAATAAAGGTTGTCCGTAAATATTTGATGGTGAAGACGTTTTGATATGACTATTTCGAATTGGTCGGGTGTAAAAAATTCAATGACTGAACCATACATAGATTCGAGTGTTGTTGGTGGAATGATAAGCTTGAAGTAAATACGTAGTAATAAAGTATAATATAATATTTGCACGTCAAGTTTTATACTTGTTATATGTGGAGATGCAAACTGCAAAACACTTCACGAAGGCCCACCCCCACCGCTCAGAAAAGGTGCGCCATAGCAACGGCTAGTAGAAGAGTTGAGTTTGCGCATCTTTTCCGTGGACTGGCTGTGGGCCTTTACAAATGCGAACTATACATCGTTAAAATAAGTTTTAAAAGTATTTAACAGGTATAAATTTGGAAGTAAAGATCCGAATTCGTATGTATGTATGGTGTGAATTCTGTGCACCTTTCAGTATAATGTAAAAGGTAATATGCAAAAATTAGTAGGAAATATTAACAAAAATAATGTTATAAAATCATGTATGTACAATAAGTATTATATTTATAAATGACTTTGATATGTATGTAAGATACAAATTGTGACTAAGAATAAGATAAAAATTATTTTACTTTAAAGTGCTGTGACACGCGTTTTTAAAGTGGTTCTTCGTAGCAGTGACGTTTGGGTAAATATTAATATATAAATATGTAAATATCCTCCGTTGCATGTCATTTCTTTCCCCTGTTGATGTAAAATATAAAAGTCGACAAAACGTTGTCTCTGTGTAGCTTGTAATTAAATCGAACAAACCAACAAAGACCCACTGTTGCACTGTCAACTTGTATGTACTGACACGACAAACACAAGATAAAATTAGAAGATGAATAGTAAAATTTCATAAAAATGTTCAAATATTTCACTTGAGATTGTATGTACAGTTCTGGCACGACCTCAAAAGCAGAGTTCAACAATCCTGATGCGCTATTGACAATATGGCTCGTATCAAAATGCACACAATGTTTTTTTTTTTAACTAAAAAACAGCTCACACTAACAAAAGTAGACGATTCGAATTGGCATGAAATCGCTGTACGGCGTCGTAAAGGCGACTTTTGCCTATTTTGAACTAAGAGGTGCCAAGAAATCCTAGCGTAACGTTGCAGACCGGTATAGAGAGAGAGCTCTAAATCAAACCTACAAATAACGAGAGACAGATATTAAATTCACACACGACGCCGTTCAAATATTTGATCCGCGTTCTGGGATGGGGGAAAATAGGAGAGTGGAGAACAACACTCGTTTTCAGTAATACAACACTGTGTTGAGAAAATAAATAGGCGCAACAAAAGCGACGAAATTGTAACAGCCGCTTTTTTGGAACCGCAAAAAATGCCCAAAATAAGCGAGAAGCAACTGAAAAAGGAGATCGATCGTTGAGCGAAAAAAGAAGAAAAAAGAGGAAAAAGACGAGACGAACGTGGGCCACAAAGGCGACGAAACGTCTCGGTCGACAAAGTGTTGCGTCAACGTGGGGCAACCAATAGGAACCATTTCGCTATTCGAAACCGCTTTCAATCTAATCGAAAATACGACAAATCGTCAATCGTGAAATATGCAGCTTCTCTAGCGGTATATCTGATCTAATATGTTTATTATACCTGCGAGCATCTTCAAACTCTCATTATAATTGGAGACCAGAAAGGTTTCTACGTGTAATTGCGAATGGGAAGCTTATAAACACTCGATATCCCGGCTCATTCTAAGCTCATGCAGAGTTAAAGGTTACTTATCAACATAATAAATAGCTAAAACAAGTTCTAAGCGGTTAGAGTAAAATTTACGTGGGGCCGCACAACTTGCGCAACAAGTAGTAGCAATCAATAACACATTGTTCCATAAGAAAATCATTTAATTGTAATGCTACTTAGGAAGCATTTTTAATGCTATAATCAGATACTGATATAAAAAATTAATGCATAAATGAGAAAATGAATGAGTATAAATTGTATTCCAGAATTTTGGATGGTTAACCCTACTCATTTTCATTTAGTTAGGCAGTACGATGAAATACACGAGATTCTAATAGGGCACCAAGAATGACAGAAAAAACGAATCGAAATTGAGGTTCATTATTAAGATCATCAACGAACAAGGTGGTTATGATAAATAAATGTGGTATATGAAAGTCAGCATAATAGAAGGGCCTGCATTTGAAAATACGTGTTTTTAGCACCTGAGCTCATAATTTCTTCCCTAACGTGAAACATCTGGACCACGATATAACAATGGAAATTTTCAAAGGAAAAATAAAGAATATCAACAGTTTTAGTACAAAGGAAACTTTGTGGAGGACGATATGGCCGAACTATGATGTCCTTATTCAGAAAAGCAGTTGATTCAAACAGCCATTCGCCATCCACTGCTGGGTGAATGCCTCTCCAACACGCTTCCACTCGTCTTTGTTTTGCGCAACTCTCATCCATCTCAACCCACACATTTTCCTAATTTCGTCTACCCATCTTCCCTGCGGTCTTCCTTTTATCCTTTTGCATTCTCTCGGGTACCATTCCAGCACTTATTCTGTCTACCTTTCGTCCATTCTTCTAGAAACGTGGCCCGCCCATTGCCTTTTCAATCCCTTCACTCTATCCACTATATCCACAACCCTTGTCATACTTCTCCCCACGTATTCCGTTTCCTGTCTTTCTTCGTCAAATCCTAATCTCGTCAAGTGTAAAAGACAATCTAGGTCTAAATATGTATTACCCAAAATATCAATATAACCATTAAGACACTTGAATTAATAATATTCAGACATACATACATATGTATGTGTACTGAGAATCAATATGCGAAAAATAAAAGAAAATGAGCAGATTCCGAATAACTTTACCAAAAAAAATTCATCAGGAAGGTGGGGGAAATCATTTCGCCGAAAGCACTTCTATCGATTCTTTCACACCGAGCACGAAGCACCCTCTAAACGCGAACGAAACCAACGCCAGAAAGAAGTTCAAGAAAATTGAATTACCGAAGGCGATGAAGTCCCTCGCATTTCACGCGATATTGTCCTGCAAAACCGCCGCTAAAGAACGCCAAAAGTAGAGAAAAACGGGAACGATGAAGGGGAAAAAAACATACAAGAAAATATACGTATCAGGCTCCGCTCATAACCCTATCTTCAATCTCCCACAATGCGGAGCGCCACGCGAAGCAAAATCTGCACGTCAAATACGGTTCAAATGTGATGTATCCAATTTGGAACCGACCCTTCAAATGTCGCCTGCCATCCCTTTTAATCCACGATGAAATTTTCAATGCGGTGTAGAACAAAGTCTCGGCAAATACACTTATGCGCACACAGAAGTAATGTATTTAGACACGGGCGTAATGAGCCACACACATGAAATACACGTCGGCCAATCGAATTTGGTTCGGGAACATAGAACCAAACTCTCTGGCTTACATGTCGGACGTCAAGTATCTCCACCCCGACTCCCGACTCCCCCCCATAGGAGCCATGGTCCTCCCCAAGGGCTGAACGTCGCTCGGATTAGAGACAACATAATGGCTCCGAGCAAGCTACGTGGGTCCACAATAAACCAGATAAGACAGCTCCCTCGTCTCACACACGTACACACCAAGACAAAACTTGGTCTTACGATCAAACTCTTACAACAATGCAAAGATATACTTATATCAGTACTTCCTAACATTTCAAGCCCCTGACCCTTCATTTGGATTATACATACATGAACTAATTGACATGTTTGAAGAAGACAGCTTTAGCAATGATGACATATTAATGTGAAACGACGAGAATCTAAAAATGAATATATAATATGTATGTATAATTTATAGGTTTTAACTTAAAAGCAACAAACTCGGTATAATATCACACGAAACCCTAACTTAAACAACTTAAGAAAAGGGTTGGTTTAAACCCTAGCAAAAGTGTATTTGTCAACTTTCATCACCCCGCCAACGCCATATATAAAATTACATTATGTAAAAATGCTGTATTCGGAACAAAAATAGATTGAAAGAGTATTACATCATAAACGTTAAAAAAATACTCAATTACATCAAACAAAATGCAAAACAATGCAAAGAAAACCGAATGGACGATCTACGGTCGACGGATCATGGAAAATCAGAAATGCTTCTAATTTAATGGTGAATGAAAGCCTGTAAATTATCAACGTCAAAACTGTAAAAGATCCAGGAATACTCCAATTCAATCTTATTAAACTATATAATTCAGCAAACCACGTGAATAGTATTTTAGCAAATATGTGCCCGCAAATGTTTTATATACACATGTATGTATTATATACACATGTATGTATTATATACACATGTATGTATGTAGGTACAACGATATAACCGTTTCTATGAATATTGTATATTGAAACTTGTTTTATTTTATTTTTATTCAATCAATCATGCACACTAGCCGAACAGATTGCTCCAACGCGACTATCATGCTATACAAATTAATAATTATTAATTATATATATACATTATTAATTATGTATACAGGTACACCCATTTATTTACATTAAACACGACATCTATGACCAAACATCGTACAGAAGTATTGTAAGTATTACACAAAGCAACTACAAACATCAATTAACATCCACAAAGACAGCATTCATACAAATCATCGAAAATTGAGATGCTGAATAACTCGATTTTTTGCGTGGTAAATAAGACAGAGTTGCTAATTTGTTGGAACAGTTTCAATGAAATCAGATAAATTGGTAAACTCTGATAGGAAACGATCAACCTTAGAGTCACATACCCAAGCTTGTGACCACACAAGCATTACATGCTAAGCATTGATCTATGCTGCTGGTTATACCATCTAGAAAGTAAAAAGACACTTAATTCTTAGGCATACACTTCAACTTCAAGTGCAATCAACTACATCCCAAGGATATGGCCCCACCCCTATGCTAAAAGCCACCAATATACATACATATCATATATACAAGTGCAATCAACACCCACAGAGAACCTTTGTCCGGTGCATTGACCCTTCAATTTCGACCGACAGTGGGCCAACGCCTGCTCTATCGAAAGTCATTAGTCCCGTTCATATTTCTAATAAGCGATAGTAGCGATGATTGGCTTATCGCGATTTTCAGCGTGCCATTATCGGTTGGCGAACGCGAAACGGTCCGATACGGCGATATTCACCCGTTCGAAATATCATACATAAATTATATATATGTACGTATACAGGGGGGTACACACGCCAGATGTCGACGATACATCTGTACATACGTATATTGCATACATTCTGTACACATTGTGTACTCTGTGTGAGGGATTTGCATAATGAGGGGACATTTAAATTGAACCCCTTTGTCGACGAAGAAAACGCGACATATTTCGACGTGTAAAAAGTCGCATGTTTGCGTCTCTCACCCTCGACTTTTTCCACCCACGCTCGCACACATCCAACTGTGTATAGATAATCCAAAATCGAAATTGCAGAATCATCGCAAAGATCAGTTTTAATTAATCGGGTTTTTTTTAATAAAACTTGTATAATTTGATGGCGTCTTGGTGAGTAGATTATGTGCTATAAAGTAATTAGAGTTTGGTTCCTTGTAGATTGCGCAAATAGATTTACAAGGACATTGGTAGCATACTAAATAGCACTAACTATGTACATATGTATGTAGAATAAATTTAAAAAATATATTTACGTTTCATCCAATTCGAGAAATTGCTCATTTCATGAAATTATCGAGAAAATCATAAATTCAACATTCATTTGTCGAAATGCCAAAATGGGCTTTAAAGCAAAACACACAGAGTCGAACGGCTTGTTCTTGGCCTCGTTATTGGCCTCCCTTGGTGAAAAATCCGCAGGGGTTTATTTTTTCGACAAGTTTCTCATACATTTCGACAAGTTTCTCATACTATGGAAATCACCGTTAGCGATCATAGCCAAACCCATGTCAAATAGATGGATACCTGAGTATACCTGAGTGCCATAGCATAGATAGTACGTGCTAAGACTTTTTACATGTGCAAAGAAAGCTATCTAAACAAATCACCTAGTGCTGCGAAACTCTCTGTCTGTGATTAATGATTTTTTTATAAGAAAACTATACGCTGACCAATTCATGAAAGAAATAATTTTCTTATGCCGTTCATTAACTAAACCACTTATGTTTATTTTAGGAAAACGTATGCTTCTATCTTAGTAGTCTTAGTTTTGATACAAAGTCAATTGGTGAAAGTCTGTCTTTTTTATCTTTAGGGGATGTAGAATATGCATAAGAAATTTGATAATTGCATTTGGCCCTATAAAGGCCATCTACATATGATAAATAAGCTTTGATAAGCCTCCAATCAACCCTAAAAGTCTACAGTAACAAGCTAATAACGAACAAAATCAACACTGATTGCACCTATTAAGCACATAATTCAATATATTGAAGATATAATAAAGTCAACTGAGTCGAAATAATCATCTTCCGATGAATTCAGAGCTTTTTGGATACACTGAAATAATCCAAACATTCGTACGAAAATTGAGAGTAACAAATTTCAAGATAAAAAAATAGCAATACACTAAAATGCTGTTAGTTAACATTTGACCCATCCAATTGAGAATTTCTGATAAATTACATACATACATCATTGTACTGATTTTTCAGAGTACACCAAACATGTTTCCCAATTTCACAGTTGGAAATTCCACAACACGCATGCAGCAAACGCGCTATATGTAACTGTAGCAGCCACAATCCAATCAAAGTCCTCGACTCGTAATCGAAAAAAAAAATCACACAAACAGGTGATAAACAATTGTATTTCAAATTCGAACGAGCGATGAACCCCCCCAATAATAGACGTTATATTGGAATACGTTCACACATGCGTGGCGGATATTTAATTCCGGCCCGTTCGTTCGCTTCACTCGTGTGTCATTACGGCTGCGATACGTTTTACAATACACGTACGGATCGTAAAGCTTCCATATATACATACATACATTCTAAATTTGAATAAAGCAAACGAAGAGGAAAAAAAAAGAGTACGTGCCATAATCAATTTTATTGGCAGAGCACCGTAAGGCATCGTTTTCGACTAGAATATTAACAAAAATTACTGTAAAACGCTTAATTGCGATACCGAGATGGCCACTGCAATTGACACTGATACTTGCTACGTACGCTTAGATCAAACGAATCGATTAAACAAAGCTCTGCATATGTATGATATATCAAATATGTACATGGCATGTTGTATATAGCCATAAGAACATTTACAAATAAATTCAGAACGTTGAACTCGCCATAATAAAATATTTATTAACCAGATTATTTACAACCGCTGGGGGAGTCCGCACCCAGAACGAGGTTTGTCCAACAAGCATTACAATAAATACGCACGTAAAAGAAATATATAACACGTCCACTAAAATTCGGAAATTATTACAATATATACCAAAAGAAACGTGGAAGATAATGGGAAATAAATCTTACGGGCATTTAGCCTCAATAAATTCAAATTAGTTTAAGTTTTGGGTGTAAGGACCAGGACCCACAATAAAAAGACAAATGTTGATGTTTTAAATTAAAATTTCATTCATTGTTTGCAAACAATAGAAAATACTCTGCGAATAGAGTTGATGTACCACTATTATGAAAGATGAAAGTTCGCATTCGAATTCAGAGTTGAATGCCCTTTTCCAAGTTAGGGGATGCTCTCGTAATAAATATACGCAAAAAATATTGAGGCTACATCATATTGTAATACATAAAAAACGCAAATTGAGACGCGAATAGATTGATCATATAATTGACTTCCGTGCTAGTCTATATTTTTTTTTTCAAAAAAGAAGAAAAACAGGCAACTGATAATTAATTACGTTCGAATCAATTGAACAACTAGAACGCGTAAAAAACGATGATTTTTTTCACGCACTTCTACTTCTGCTTATTGCTTTCGGAGTGAAAAGGTACGTTCACACGTGTACGTGTACTTGCTGTGCTTCCTAGTTTCGTCCGACAACTTTTCTAATATCGTCAATTCAAAGCACTTCTGGCCACCCTTGCTTTCATCCACACTCTCTTGGGTACTATTCGACCAACTCCATCATCCACCTTCCATACCATCGGCCAGAGATGGAGTTCATTTTCAATGATTTGAGCTTTAGTACGGAAGTACATGGGTTATGAAATCCGTAAACGTATACACGCAATACTTAATTATTAAAAACAATTATATTATTAATATTAATAATCAAACAGTACATATATAGATATTTGGTTGATGGACATTTAGCCAAACAGAAATGTGTCAGAATGAAACTTTTATTGTTTAAATTTACGAAAAATATCAAGATAGAAGTGATTTCTGAACAATGTATGTATATGTTTTCAGCTAGCTTTGAGTAATTTCGATACACAATCGACCATTCGGCCAAACACCCATTCGGTCAAAAGTCCACACACAAGTTATTTCATTAAATCATGAGGAGTCTCTGATCACCATCCACGACATCAACTAAGACGCTTGTGAAAAACATTTCAGTATTTTTCGTCTATTTTATGTAGATACACGAAAATGTGTCGCCTTTAAATCCGAGATTATCTCTCGCATAGCAATAATACTTTAAGGAGAAAGACGCTTTGTTATAACAAGTCAATCAGATGACTTGCAGAATGAATTTTTGTGTGAAGACCGTAATACATAAACGAAACTATGTATTCTGAATTCCAATGATGTTCCCAAAGCAAAAGTATAAGACAATGACGACGAAATAAATGAATCTTTGCAAGTGAATATAGCAAGTCTGATATTTTCATTTCCGAAGGAAATCCAAAGCTATGCAGAGCGTAACGAAGTCAACGAGAGACTCCGGCAATCTTTTTATATATAACAGTTGATATCGACATACTATGTACTAGTTTTGTACAAACAGCAACTCTGGTATTTTCATTTCCGCAAGAAAAAGTCCTAGCTAAAGGGTGGTGCATAGTTCCACTTTTAAATCCGGTAATATTTCTAAATGTAGCGGTACATACATACATACGTATATACTACCACATAGACATGTATATTCAAAAACTTGTACTAAGCCTTGAGCGAACCTCCCCGACCGGTCGTGCAAGACCGTCGTCTGGACGTGACGAGGATGACCATAATCGCAACCGGGAACTTGTGCCCCTAGCGCGAGTGTGCGAGATAGGAGCGAGGAGGCTATCGGTCATCATCAGGATCAGTGGGGTGGGTGGGTGGGTGGTGGGTGGTGTCGCGTCAGTGTCGGGCGGGCAGGCGTCAGGTTGTAAAACGCATCGCGGGGCCGGTATCGATCGGGGGCCGGGGCCTCGCCACAGCCGGGGGGCCCTCTCCCAGGAATACATTACGGCCGGGGAGAGCGGGGTGGGGGGTAAGGGAACTGTGGGGGGCCTCTCTTGCGCCCCCTCCTACACATTTCATTTATATTACGGCCGCCCGACCAATCGGCGAGGCCCCATGTGATTAATAAAATAGTGAGAGAGAGCGCGCGCCCCGCCTGGCAGATAAGGCGCTCTCTGCCACATGTGCCGCCCTGGTGCAATCGCCTACACGCGCTGCACTTCCCTCTCTTATCGACGCGGTTTGTGCGAGCGTCCGTCCGTTGCGATCGCCCGACAATTTTGTTTAATTAGATAAGTATAATGGGAAAAACATCAAAGGAAAATTCGGCGACGAAAATTAGAGATTTATTTATTGAAAAATAAACAGGCCTCAGATATAGAAATTCATAAAAATAAAGAATAAATAAAACAAAATAGCATCTGAGCCCAATTATAGACTTTTACAAAATAAATAATATATCTAGTACATATAGACAAACAAATGAAAAAGAAAAGAATAAAAACTAAAATATGACTAAATAGGACAATACATAATTAAACATAAAGTGATATAATATAATTGGATAAACATGAAACATGAATTAGAAATGTATCAATCAATCAATCAAAACTCTACTGATGGCAGTCCTGAATTGATGTAAGGAAATACCGAATAGATCAACCCCATTCAGCTCTCCGTTAAGCATACGATAAACACGTTGTAGATAGGAATATTTTAGGGAATTGGTTTAGAATGGATTATATGAAGTTAAAAGAGTGCAACGTGTCTAGAATACCTAACTGGGATCCTGAAACCAACCTTACTCAGTAAATCGGAACAATCAAGGAAACCATTGAAGAGCTTAAAAAATAATGTAGCATCAGTGAGTCGTTGCCTGACAGAAATATTGTTACAAGGATAATATTTTTAAAATATTTATGAGATTATATGAAATATCATAGAAATAATACATAGAAAGGTCTCCTAGCCCCAGATTTCGCGAGCTTGTTCACGAAAACGTCCAAATGCACAGTATAGCGGGGACGTGCAGAAGTTATCAAAAATTATGAACATTTTCTTAAAACGCTTATATTTTCCAAATTGTTTTATCTACAAGAGGTACACGATGTCTCAAAGTACATACTAACACTAGTTTCTAGTTACACATTATAATCAAAAGTTATCAGTTAGACACTCACAATGTGCTAGTTGAAATCAACCAATCACAGAACAGTCTAAACCCGAATATATTTAAAACAAATACATTTTAACAACAATATGGGGGAGGGGGGGAGATTCATATTAAAAAATACTTGGAAGAGGCGAAATAGCAGATGGGCCCAAAAATATAGTTAATTATAATAACAAAAGATAAAATAAAAACAAGAATCAAAATAAAATAAAAAGAACTGAAACTAGATAAAATTAAATTCATAAAGACCTAGAAAAAACTGTTAATTAACGGTATTAAGAAATCGCCAAGAATATTTTTTAAGAGGTTTAGGTTACTAGAAATTAATAATTCATTTGGTAGACTATTCCAAATTTTAACCACTTTAGTAGAAAAAAATATCTTTGTTTTTATCGTACGTAAGGAGGTTGATCATAGGACGATTGTATGTAGTGATTAATTATTTATAATTTCGGAAACTTCAATTAGATCTAAAGAATTCGTCATAAGACCCTAGCAAAGATATACGTGGGGGTTCAAACAATATCAAGTTGAAAGTAAGAACTTAATTCATTTTAAAACGACACATGCGTTCGCAATAAAGAACTATATGGGGTTGACAATTATTATTAGTCGAAAAATAGAACAACGTTCAGAATTATACATATGTTAGCAATAATGTGCGTGGGGTTAAGTGTTTGGGAGATCATCCACATAGCAGACAACGAAGTCAGTGCGCCAATTTTCCATTGAAAATACCACTGACGACTTTTTATACATCACTGACAGGCAATACGGATATTCAAATATTATACAAAATTATATAAAATTAAATTCAAATATTATATGAAAACTAAAACGCAAAATTTCAATACTGATACATACATATGTACATAAATCAATCAACACACTTTTCAAATTAACTCAACGGCTCTTATACCATGTAAAACGAACATAACCAAATGGAAAAGCACCATCGGAATTTAGTTCACCGAAAACATGACTATCACAACAAAACATTTCATATGAGAGCATAATAGTTAAAAACAAACGACAGAATTATTTTGAAGACGTGTTCATTTCGATTTATATGCAAAAAACACACTTCCATCGCTCGCAACACGTTCGACCTAAAAACTATATAAAATTCATACATCATATGTACATAGGTGACAGTAGTCATAATCGAAATCGCTGATAAGAGCTCATATGGTCGGATATTATATGTATGTATATTGCAAAAATACACCGTATCATTTATAACAAAAACATACCGGCATACAAATAAGACATATAAATAAACTACATGAGTTTTACTTCCTTGTTGCCACTATTATTTTGTATATTTGTTTTATGAATATAATTGGAATTGGCAATAGTTTTATTTTTACTTCATACAAATTTTAATACATTGACACAATACTGCGAACTGACTGCAAGTCACTATGCTAATTGTCGAAATTTTTACTCTATTCAACGATATTTAGTATTGCTATATGACAGAAAATCTCCGATTGTCCGTACATACATACATATATACATATGTATGTACATATGA
The DNA here is from genome assembly GCF_051622035.1 of Arctopsyche grandis. Classification (NCBI taxonomy): domain Eukaryota; kingdom Metazoa; phylum Arthropoda; class Insecta; order Trichoptera; family Hydropsychidae; genus Arctopsyche; species Arctopsyche grandis. The sequence continues at coordinate 7,658,799 of NC_135363.1, read as the reverse complement.
AATTAGGATGGAGTGATTTGGATGAATAAATGTTGTTTTTAAATCAAAAATGCCACTCTGTCTGAAGAAAAAGATCTTCGATCAATTCGTTTTGCCAGTGATGACGCATGGATGGAACGCTGTATGCTGGGCATAACGAGGAGAGACAGGAAGCGGAACACATGGGTTAGAAGTATGACAAGGGTAGTGAACATAGTGGATAGAGCAAAGATATTTGAATGGCGATGGGCGGGCCAAGTGGCTAGAAGAATGGACGAAAGGTGGACAAAATAAGTGCTAGAACGGTACCCGAGAGAATTCAAAAGGGTAAAAGGAAGACCGCATCGAAGATGGATAGACGAAATTAGGAAAATGTGTGGGGTGAAATGAATGAGAGTTGCGCAAAACAGTGGCGAGTGGAAGCGTGTCGGAGAGGTCTTCATCCAGCAGTGGATGATATGTACCTTAAAATTTATATACATATCTTTATAATTTTGATAATATACACACATCGACTGCAACATAAATGTCAAACGATTCCAAATACATTGTTTACATTGCATAAGCCAATGACCAACACTTGCATCGACAATAACAACATTGACCCGATGACACAATGACCCGTTGACATGAGAGCGTAACACACGCCGACAATTGAATCGTATCATTTTTTTTAAATACTACACACATAACAGATATCGATAAGGCAACGCATAACCTAGGTTGAGAGCTGCCGATACGCAACGAACGGGGAAGGTCACCAGATAAGAATATTTTGAATCGGTCATATGTATTTGTAAACGTATAGTAGATTTTCCTTGCAGTGACGTAACTGAGGTCCCCTGCAAGTACTACCTATGTAGGGGCCGGGTCCGAAGGGACCTTTTCGACATTTAAAACACAGAAGTAAACTCAACAAGTTACGACGTTTTACACTAAAGTGAATGCCGACCGGATTCGGATTACGTGTTTCGGAAACAAACTGTGCACAATATATAAAGCCCAATGGAAACAAACGTCAACTTATGACCGTTGCAACATATTTCAAAAAAATTAAGCCCTTTAATATATTTTGTCATAGTAAATGCTTAATGATGAACAGACTCGACTATTGCCGAACAAATATTTTGTCAGTAGCGAATAATAAGTCGCAACATATGGTGTTGATTTGAATCAATGCGACTGCGACTTATAAATGTTGACAGTGCGGCTGAAAAAAACAACCGGTAATCATTTCTAGAGAAATTCTCTCAAACCTGATTCATTTTGGCGCATATTATGAAAAAGGCGAATATTTTAATTTTTACATACCTCCTTTACGTTTCACTTACGATTACAATTCAGGAACAAGTTTGCCTCTTATCCGATCGTTTTCATACTTTGCCATTTCGAAATCGCTGATAAGAGCTCATATGGTCGGATATTATATGTATGTATATTGCAAAAATACACCGTATCATTTATAACAAAAACATACCGGCATACAAATAAGACATATAAATAAACTACATGAGTTTTACTTCCTTGTTGCCACTATTATTTTGTATATTTGTTTTATGAATATAATTGGAATTGGCAATAGTTTTATTTTTACTTCATACAAATTTTAATACATTGACACAATACTGCGAACTGACTGCAAGTCACTATGCTAATTGTCGAAATTTTTACTCTATTCAACGATATTTAGTATTGCTATATGACAGAAAATCTCCGATTGTCCGTACATACATACATATATACATATGTATGTACATATGAAATTAGGATGGAGTGATTTGGATGAATAAATGTTGTTTTTAAATCAAAAATGCCACTCTGTCTGAAGAAAAAGATCTTCGATCAATTCGTTTTGCCAGTGATGACGCATGGATGGAACGCTGTATGCTGGGCATAACGAGGAGAGACAGGAAGCGGAACACATGGGTTAGAAGTATGACAAGGGTAGTGAACATAGTGGATAGAGCAAAGATATTTGAATGGCGATGGGCGGGCCAAGTGGCTAGAAGAATGGACGAAAGGTGGACAAAATAAGTGCTAGAACGGTACCCGAGAGAATTCAAAAGGGTAAAAGGAAGACCGCATCGAAGATGGATAGACGAAATTAGGAAAATGTGTGGGGTGAAATGAATGAGAGTTGCGCAAAACAGTGGCGAGTGGAAGCGTGTCGGAGAGGTCTTCATCCAGCAGTGGATGATATGTACCTTAAAATTTATATACATATCTTTATAATTTTGATAATATACACACATCGACTGCAACATAAATGTCAAACGATTCCAAATACATTGTTTACATTGCATAAGCCAATGACCAACACTTGCATCGACAATAACAACATTGACCCGATGACACAATGACCCGTTGACATGAGAGCGTAACACACGCCGACAATTGAATCGTATCATTTTTTTTAAATACTACACACATAACAGATATCGATAAGGCAACGCATAACCTAGGTTGAGAGCTGCCGATACGCAACGAACGGGGAAGGTCACCAGATAAGAATATTTTGAATCGGTCATATGTATTTGTAAACGTATAGTAGATTTTCCTTGCAGTGACGTAACTGAGGTCCCCTGCAAGTACTACCTATGTAGGGGCCGGGTCCGAAGGGACCTTTTCGACATTTAAAACACAGAAGTAAACTCAACAAGTTACGACGTTTTACACTAAAGTGAATGCCGACCGGATTCGGATTACGTGTTTCGGAAACAAACTGTGCACAATATATAAAGCCCAATGGAAACAAACGTCAACTTATGACCGTTGCAACATATTTCAAAAAAATTAAGCCCTTTAATATATTTTGTCATAGTAAATGCTTAATGATGAACAGACTCGACTATTGCCGAACAAATATTTTGTCAGTAGCGAATAATAAGTCGCAACATATGGTGTTGATTTGAATCAATGCGACTGCGACTTATAAATGTTGACAGTGCGGCTGAAAAAAACAACCGGTAATCATTTCTAGAGAAATTCTCTCAAACCTGATTCATTTTGGCGCATATTATGAAAAAGGCGAATATTTTAATTTTTACATACCTCCTTTACGTTTCACTTACGATTACAATTCAGGAACAAGTTTGCCTCTTATCCGATCGTTTTCATACTTTGCCATATTGCTCATTTTGGTCATCAAAATAATTAAATGCATTTTATTATTACTAAATTATGTTCACAATGCATCTTATATCTATTTTAATAGCTACTGATCTACTGATCATTTTCTATTTTACAATTTTATTTTATTTTTGTATTATATTATTTAAATGTTAATGTACAGCTTAATATGAAAAAGAGCTCAAAAACTAAAAATTCGTTCAAGTTTTGAATGAATTTTCATTTAAAGAAACCGTTCATTTGATAGATGTTAATAGTGTTTTAACAGTACGTACCAATTTACTCGTACCTTAAATATTCAACAAAACCAGATGTTGACAAATGTTTCTCATGTGTAACCCAAGTTCAAAATGTATAGATACACTGTATGTCTATACGATGATACATTTTCTTCGACGCATACTTTGTTCCGTTATTATTGCTCGAATTGGTATTATTACCTTTATTTCCTTATATTACATACAATTGCGCGATATTGTTTTAAGGTCGACAACGAGCGATTCTAAAACTATACAACGTCGAGCATAAAATTAAAATAAAATACACCGGCATCGTCGATCGGAGAGGAACAAAAGCCAGTTCAAATTAAAACAAGTCGGTTCGTTAATCTTTTATTGAAAGCACACATGTACACATTATACGTAGAGATAACCATTTGGGTAACATTTGTTCTAAATATCAACCACGGGGCGGTGGTCCCGACCTAGGGGGGAACGAATCTGGAAAATCCTCAATGCAGGGGAGTATTATTATGTTTGCTAAATGTGCATCAGATTGCAGCACATGTGAAAATTTTCTACCAAAAGATAAGGTTTTTTTTTTTCAAAACAACACAATCGATCTGATTATCGATACTAATTGTGTTGGATTGGTCTATTTCTAAGTATTATTTAGCTTCAACAAAAATAAAAATGATGTATTCGTATTCGACAACTGTCGATTTTTTATAATTACGGCAAAATCATATTTAACAAAAGATTCTCAGAAACAAAGAGTCGAGAAATATATCGCAGGGTCTTATGATAAATGTCGTATTCAGAGACCCTGCAAAGGAATTGTCTATTATATAAGTACGTACATATGTTTGTATATACATATATCGATGGTTACCTTTATAAGTAAGAACTAAATAGCCTGGATTTGCTCGGGCGAAAAAAAATTAAAATAAAATTAAACCTTTCAAAAAATTTATACCAAATTTTGTGATGTTTAATTTGCAATATTGTTTTTAAATCCTTAATTTGCATAACGGACAAACAACCGAACAATCTTTGTAAGTACATATATACATATATGTACATACATAATATACACATAGGTATAATAAATTCGGGTGTTTTGTTATCCGATATTGAATGGGTTAATGGGAAATTTTTCGTGACTACGTATTGAGGGTTTTGTTATCGATTTTAATCGTGTTGAACGTTTTAATTACCGTTCGAATTAAGCAAACACTATTATCGCAATCGTGATTAATTCGTTCGTTGAACGTGTCTATGAATTGACTGATACTGAACTTACTTAAAAAAAATCTTTTCATATATCTCTCGGATGCAATTGTAGTGGCAAATAATGCATAGAAATAAGGGCATCGCCCTCCCCCGAGTGCAATATTCGACAAAATCAACGAGGGTGCATTGACCACGCACGATACAAAAAAAGTGTTATCTGCATTGTTCAATTTTCCGGCTAAAAGTGATAGGGTATGATATCGATTTCTCGTCGTACGAAATCGTATGGTGTTGTGAAGACGACCTTCGCGTAAAAATGTTAACCCTTTCCGGTCGCTTCACCCGGACGGAATCCGGCGTTTATTTTTAATTTGTTTTATTTTTAATTGTGTTCATTGTGAAACGGCCAGAGGGATATATGTACGTCAACGCCAGGAAACGATTTATCTGATGCGTTCGCATGTCACGTCAATGTCACCGAAAGGGTTAAAATAATATCGCATCACTGTATCAGCATACATGTGTACATACATGGAAACGTTCTGCTTGCAAAAACAAAAATAATTTGCGAAATATTTTCGGACAAATTGATTGCTGGATTGCAATAGCAGGGTTGTGCCAAATATTTGTAAATTTGTGAAAAAACAAAAATGAAAAATTTGCAATAATTCAACACAATGTATCATACTTATGTACATACTAGTATATGAATACGAAAATCAAAAATAAAAAAAAAATGTAAAAGAATCACCCAACAAACAATTGTATCTCCCGCCAATAGGCATTGATTGGTTTGAACTAGAAATACTTTATTTAAGAATATTTACCATCATAATAAAATCAAATAAAAATGAAAAAATAATCAGTACATACATACATTCTTAAAACATTAAATTACATTTTTATTGGACGAGTGTCCAAAATTACTAAATTGCACATACATATTCTTATTCAATTACTCCATCATTCTCATCCCAAAACTGGATTGTACGACCTTGTACACAAAAAAAATATTTAACCCTCGAAACAATAACAAAACTAAAATAAAATAAAAAGAAAAAAGGCACATACGCTCTCATGCGAAGAGTAAATAACATCAGTACACAACAAGACCGTTTCGTATTCAAACCACGCTCGTTCATACATAATGGAGGTTCGAAAAAATTATCCGTTTTAGTACGAAAGCGACGAACCCGAGGTCCGGGCACAAAGGCACCGGACCCAGGCCATACCTGAATTGAATTTTTATATTTATATTTTGTTTGATGATAATTTCAGGTTTTCACAACAAATTATAAGACGCAGCGGCCCAATCATCGCGGGCCAACAAAGGGAACGCGACCAACGCAACGGCGCGAACAGACACGTTTTATTAGGCGACAGAGGGGGGCTTTTTTGTGATTTTTATTTATTTTTTTTATACGTATATGTACCTACAGAGTCGCACAAAAACAAGTTTTACGACTATCATCACCCCTGGCGTATCGAAGCAGTCTCAATTTCGCGTGTGATTGCACGCCTCCCTTCCTATGCGCACGACTATTAGACGCAATAATAAATTTAATTTAAGACGAACGCTAAGTGTTGAAATCATTAGCGCGATTTTATTTTAATTTTGTACGAAGAAAAAGCTCAACTATCTAACATTTTAAAAGCACAGAAACACTGAGTTATTTTTTATTTATTAAATTTCAAACGACACACATTGATATATGTATGTAGTACATTATTTTGTGACTTAAAAAAAATGAGAAAAATTTTGAATTCATCTGAAATATGCTTATTGATACTTCATTGAATTGACCAAAGCGTATTTAATTTATATTTACCTACGGGAAACGATTAAAATGTATTTTACAATGTATGTATATGTATGTATATAATTGCTCCCATAAACAGCGTAGTTTTCAAACCGAGAAATAAATAAAATAATAAACATTAATTTAAATATGTATATTTTATACTAAAATTTAAATTTATTGAAAAAGTAAAAAAAAAACAACAGAAGAATTGGTGTGAGGTTTACTTTTAAAATCGTCCATTGTTCGTAGCTGTTAGGCCAGTCAAAAATTTTTTTTTGATTAAATACGCCTTTCGTAAAAAGGATCAATATGGAAATCTGAGTCGAATTATGTGACGCTTCATAGTGTCGTTATGAATTTTTAAGTTAGGTGTACATTTAGTAAATGGATATTATATAATAGATCAAATAGTACATATGTACAAGATATAATAGGCTAATATGGTGGGCAACGAAAAGTACATTCAAAGTGTCAAATTGGGGACATTTTGCAAATAAAATCGACAAATTTTGAAAAGACCCGAAATTTCGACTTCCGGTCCTATAGATCAACACTATGAATCGAGCTATCTATAGTATGCGTGGATTCAATCACGATTCGAAGGGTTTTGTCAATTTCGATCCGAGCAAATTTAATTAAATTTTTATTTTTGCGTGAAATTGAAAAGTCGAATCGATCGAATCGTCGTTTTTACGAGCGCAAAAGTGAATTAGGAATTGTGTGTTTACAAAAAAGCGTGGTAAAAACGTTAACACAATAGGATGTGGCGAACGAGCGACGCTTATCGAAACGAACGACTATTCATCAGAATTAATTTCCTTCGAAAATGTCAGTCTGTGAATCACTATCAGTATATGTATTGTATGTACATATGTATGTAGATACACATCCACAAAATGTTTGCATACAATGAGTCAAAATGTTGGATTCCTTAAAAAAGATTTGTACCATATTTTTACTAAGCAAAGTGAACAAATCAAATTATTTACAAATCAACCATTAAAAGTCACTGAATACACTCGCCTTCTGTACACACTAATAACTGACTTGTTAGAGCGAATTATCTGCTGACTAAGAACACATTAGTATGGATAATATCCTTCAATAAGCAAATTGCAAAAAGAAAATCGACATTATTGCACCACGACGACCTTTGAAATAAGGCACATACAAACTTACATTGGTAATGAAACGGCATCGACATGCTATCATATTTTACAGCAGAATGAATACACACATATCTGAATTTCAAATGGCCGAAGACCATAAATGGAAAACCGTAATGCGACCGCCGGCTCAAGATAAATATAATATGAAACAAAGGGTAAACTTTATTATTACGGATCGTTAGCATTCGACAACGGCAGAATTTATACTTTTAATGGTTATATCGATATGAAAATATTCGACCGAAAACGGAACAAAAAAAGGTTGAAATATGTAGTAGAAGATCTTGTGGCGCTGTGAGTGCGTGTGTGTGTGTGTGTGTGTGAGATCATCTCGGGTGTTTGAGTTTGAGATATGAGACGAGAAGGCAGTTGAGGAGTGGACCACCGCGGGTTTCGAGGTCGTTAATCACAATAGGAAACTTATACGCAATAAAAGTGACATAACAGACCGTTTGATATGCTGATTTATAATTTGCACGATGGGTTTTGTGCACGAAAATCCGTCCGAGAAATGGACGCAGGTGATGTCAGAAAGCGGGGTAATAAAAATGAGAACGAGCTCGGAAAAAAGCACACGATTGTCGTGGGGGTGTTGCTCTATGACCCGATTCGATGATCATTTACTAATGGGTCAGCGATCGGTAACCTTTTTCATCAGAATCGTCTACTAATTGAGAATAGGAGGTCATGATAAAAACTTTGCATATCACGTGCCTCGAGAACATTCGCCCCATGGATCATTAAATGAAGGCTACTCACTCATTGTACAATGAAAATACCAATAGAGAGTAAGATAACACAAGCAATGCTAGTTTTCTAGGGTAGAAGTGTTACCAGTGACGTGTAAGCAGTCCTCTCTTGAGAAAACTCTCGTCAATACCTGAAGGAATGGACAAAAGATGAAATAACGCTTGAAATATGATCAAAAAAGTAAAAACCCGTAATTCTAATTGGTGTTAGATACAAAAGGAAGTGAAATATGACCGTCACTGAGAATGTTTCTTTTGTGGCGTAATATCAAAGTTCTAAATGAACCGTCATCTAGAAAGAGCTTTTTTTTGTATATCCATTTCAAAAACTTTGGGTCAGGTTAGCACTTAATATTAGCAATCTAGAACAGACGAAAATGAAAGTGTGACATTTTATTGTATTTTATTTCAATCGAACATGTACAGTGTTTACTCGCCTTTACATATTGCTCCAAAGCAACGTGTGTAACTAATACAGGTATAATACAATCAATACAAGCATTTCATACATCTATGGAGACGTTTTTGCAGCATTTTACTATAGAAATTGGCGAAACCCAAGACGCTGAATAACTTAAAAGATCTATGGGAGAGGAGATGACTATTGACGGGAACCGTTACAAATAAAATCAGAAAAATTGCCAAAGCCTGATAGGAAACGATCGACCTGGAGTCACAAATCAAGGTCTGGCCAACAGCTACTAGTGGGAATCGAACCGTAACCACTCTACTCGAAAGTATAATATGCTAACAAATAGTTAATAAATGCATCGACGGCCCTTTCCAAAAGTTTCTACATTGTAGTGAGTTTATAGTTTCAATAATTACTATACATTCTTAGCTCATCCGATTGATGTGCAACCACTTATTAACAAATTAACAGCCAACGGCAATTTTATCTACTAAAAGGAAAGTCCACTATTTTACTGCATATACATATGTATATTCTATAAATTAGCAAATTTTTTTGGCAACCTCGATCCTATCCGAACACTACAAAGAACATAAATAGTTTCATCACACAGTTCTGGAAGTACATAGTTATGCCAAAAGCAACAATACATTGTTATTAGTATTAAAAGGGGTTTATTGTTAATATAAAACTACTACATAAAATGATCTGAACAGATCCAAAAAAGTCCTAAAGCTCCCTCCCAAATAAAAGTACAAATTGAAGTTGCATGAGAATATTCAGTCAGTCCAAAAACAAACTTCACACGAAAAGATCACAGCATTGGTTGCCACGAGTTACACACATCCACCATTGAAATAATTTGGAAACGGTAATGAAACACGCCCAACCTTATTTCATTATATTCAAATATAAGGACACAATATTTACATAGCGAGTCACTGGTGCGTTAACCTTTCACTGACAACATCGTTCACATTTACCTATTGACACAAAACGTTCGAATGATATGTGTCAATTCGTTAGAGTTATGTACAACTACAGCTATGTACCATATTTGCAGCATTCATAAAAATAAATAAACAAAGACTTCAAAGCTCTCTGCGAAACGAAACAAAACAAAAACTAGAATAGCAACGAGACACACACAGCAATTTGGAGACATGCCCATATACAAGTACCTACATACATAGAATACGAGTCATAAAAAGAGAGTTTCTATATAAATCAGCGACATTGAAAGATCCTATCGAGAGCCCGCAGCTATAGTTTGCTCCATGGGTGGGTGGGTGGGTGTAAAACTAAGGAGGGTTCCACAAGCACACACACACACAGAACTGACACTTTGCGGAGCTGGGTTTCGCAAAGGAGCCACGTGATACAACCATAACCACCAGCACACCACTACCAGGATAGTTTCGTGTTTTATGGATATTGTGCGAACGTAACCCGGCGTTGTCCTCTGGCGGTTGGTTCTGGTAAATGGTACCACCTGGCTTAGGTATTACCCGTCGCCATCATCGACTGAGCTGTGGTAGCAAAACTTGCAAACGATTCTAGGCTAACGCACACACTCGCACACATAGCACGTGTGATAATCGTAAATTTGCACGAAAGAGCGTGTATAAAATATAAACTTCTTGTGCGAGGCAGTATCGATTCGAGTTGCGCAAGCGCTACTGATTTTAGCACAATTGGACGCACTAAAAGTAAATTTGTTGTATGTATTTGGTTACATGAGAACATATGGACTGAATGGCAGCAGCGTGTATACGTACACGCAGTGTACATAAATACATACATATAAACCATCATAAAATAGCCTAAATAAAATGAGCAAAGTAAGTCGACTTAGTATAAGGTACAGTTTTCACCGTACAAAATACTCATATGAAAGATTTTAGAACTTTCAGGTAAAAATCAAAATATTTTTTCATTTCAGTTTTATCTTTGACTATTGTGCAATACTACATATATGTACTGTCAAACGAACAATCTTTTTTTTTTCATTTTATCTTCAAATTTAAAAATAAGTAAGATAACTAATCTGCCGTTTTGGGTGCGAGAAACCGTTTTAGATAGATATCGATTTAGACCGGTGTGACGCTTTGGGGCAACCTGTCAGGTCACACTGGTCATTTTATTGTTGTTATTATTTTAAAATAATAATAAATTAAATAAATCAGTTTTAGTACAACTTTTAACGGGTTAAAAAACCATATTGATTTCTCACGTCATTGTCAACCATCATTCAAATTTAAATTAAATCACGGAGAGCCACAACGAAATGTCCGTCACGTTACATGCCAACCAAATCATTCACACATGCATTCTTCTAGGTTAAACTATGTATATCTCGCAATATTATGAAAAAATTAATCGTCGTTTACCTAATACAATTTTAAATATACATATATGTATTTAATAAATGGTTATTGATTTTTACAATTAACCAATACTTAAAAGTCCTCGAAGAAGGTGGTAGTTGCTAGAAAATAATATCAACGTGACACAATAAAGTAAAACATCGCATTTGCAGAATCCTGGTGAGTGCCCGAATACGAAGAGGTGATTAATCAAACCTTGTGGGAATGTGTATATTATACAGATGTAAGAAACAAACCGACACAAAAAGATAATTATCTTTTTGGACAGTTCATCGATTGGCCGGTCAAGATCATTGTCTTATAATTGAAGTGCATTAAAAAACGATGATGATGCATCTACGAGAGAGATTAATAGCCGACGATAAATTTTCGGCTAATGTACAACACGAGGGATGAATAAAATATGGTGGAGGAGGTGGATACATACATATGTATATACATATATGGGGTTACACAGTACATCGCCTCGCGCGTCGCTCCGAAATAATAATATTATTATATGTATTTTCGGTTGGCAAAGGCGTAACAAGGAAAACATTCAATATGAAGAAAATATACAGCAGTGATGTTGATAATTAATGAATTCGCTGGCGGGTTCGTTAGACCGCAAAGACAAAAACGGCAAAGACGTAGTTGGCGAACTGAAGCAAAAAATTCATACATTTATCAGTGCGATATGTATGTACATATATGTGTATGTACATATTTTAAAAACAAGATGACCGCACAGTAGAAAAAAATCGAATTCGATTCTAAAAGTTTTACGAGCATTTCGATGGAGAGTATACTCACTTTTAGTTTACCCCACCTGTGCGTACATATGAGATATAAACATTTTTGCGCAAAACTTTTAAACTAGTCTGTTCAAACGTTATGTATTAGTCCACATACTGATCAATCAAAGTTCACAATAATTCCAGTACAGATATTCAATGACGCAAGTTAAAAACAATTGACAAATTTTTAAAAAGAACGATTGGTGTTTTTATCAATCTCTACAATAATAAACGTATATAGGTATGTGTGCATACCAGTGGCAAGCACTGTACTATAGACATTTTGCACCGTTGAGTTCTGGGATCGTGCAAAAATATCGAAATTGAAATGAAGGTCGACCGGTTAATGACAAGGGTCGAAGGTGATGATGAGCACCGAATAGGGGAGGGTCGGGAAGAGGGGGAGAAACAAAACAGAGAAGGGTGAAAATGACGGGGGTAGCGAACAGCGGCAGGTAGACGACAGACACCCAATGTATGTAAACACGGCAGCTCGGTCGCGTGTCCACAGCAACACATGTATATAAATATATGTATGTATGTATACATACATACGTATATAAATACGAACACACCCCAGTGTCAAAGGTTCCCAAATGTGAGACACAAGTGCAGCCACAGTGGTGCACAGGTGTGTGCGAGGGTTGCAGGACAATCGACGACGGGACATGCATACAAAAGCGTTTTGAAGCCAAAGCGAAAGGGGTAAAGGAGGCAGGAGGGGGGCAATTACGAACTAAATTCCTTTGGTTTGATCAACCCCTACAATTTGGCTTCATTTAAAACATCTTAACAAATAAATATACATGTGTCCTTACCGTGTATGGCAACTCAATTTGAAATTTACTGCAAAAAATATCTTACATATAGTATTATGTGGCCAGGGTTGCCAGATTTCCAATATCACAGATCGGAACATTCACTATTTCGATCGATCAAAAAAGAAATAAGGAAGAAATTAAGAAAAAACACATCTTTGCTCGATAAAATTTTTCTAGTCATTACAATTTTATCGTTATCAAAATTTTATTTCATCATTAACTCCGCTTCTAGGATTTTTGATAATTATCAGTTTCTCTCCTTTCTCCAAGCTGCACTCATTAGACTAAATATTCTTTCACAAATTGCATTGGAATGTGGAATTGAGAGGATGCGGGCCACAATTTCATACAAATTAATGCCATCGGAATGATCTTTAAAACCGTTATCCATTTCTCATACATTGTTTTTTTCTAGTTTACTTTAAGTAAAAAATTGTAATGAACAGACATCTTCATATAGAAGGTCAATATCGCAGGTAATTGTTTTGTTAATTCTGTTAATTCAATTTTGTTAATAGACGAAAATGCGATTTTCATGTTTGGTTTTAAAGACAAAACTTATAATTGAAATTTGTTACTTTCGAAGTCGAACCATTTATGTACAGAAATTAAGCGAGCCTCTTTGACTATATATTATACATATGTATATACGTATATTTTGTACACATAAAAATGTTGTTAAGTCGGGATTTTCAGAGGCAATGCGGGACTCGGAATTTGTCTGTTGAACTCGGGACAGTCCCGCTCAAATAGGAACATCTGGCAACCCTGTATGTGGCGTAGAGCGAATTATATTAGTGACATTTTAGATAGAAGTTTTAAATAAAAGCATTAAAAAAAAACAAGAAGAAACTCAAATGTGTTGAAATTCATCTAAAATTAAAATAATGAAAAACTGCATAAATCACACCGTTTATGCAATTTAACAGCTCTTTCATAAGTTAAATTTGATTGCTTACTATAAATAACGATAAAAACGAGAAATCAAGCATTTCTAGTTGATTTTTAAACTAAAATTTTTCAAGATTTATCTCCGTATTTAATAGGTTTAACATAACCAGTAACCTCAACTAGAAGTAGCGGATCCGTATATCGATCGCATAAACTATGTATAAACAAGTCGCCAGTCGATTAATTTACGGCATTCTCGCATTATATTTAGACATGTGTGCTTACTGCACGTTATTTATTTTATTTGTTTGCATAATACGAGTACAATAAACATTATTGCAAATGCATCGGATAAATCGATATTTTGTCCGTAGAATTTTCTTGTATTTATTGAACGCGAGCCAATACCGCAATACAACGCGATCGTCTAAAAAAAGGTGATTTCATTACTATATATATAGTATACCATACATACGTATGTATGTATACTACAACTACATCTTCCTCTCTCAGCATTATATAAAGCGAAAAAAAATGCAATTAAAAAGTTCTCTGCTTTGAGGGCGTTTGGACAATTACGAAAATATTTGTTCGTTCTTTGACGAAACCTTTAAAGAAAACTACAAAACAATTGTACGGATTTGTAATTTACAACGTTTCAAAGTGTGTATTGTTAAGAATCCTTACAATTTTGATGGAAATTGTTTTCCTTTATACTTACGTGACTTTCGAGTCGTAACTTCTTAAATAATAATATATCATATTAAAACGTAAAAACGGAACGAATACATTTTTCTAATAAAAAAAAATGCACTTTGAGAGTTTGGATTGTATTTCCATGAAATAAAATAATAACGTAATAACACCTTGATGGTAGAAAATTGAGTAGGACCCTTACGGAGGCGGCATTATGAAATCGATTAAACTAATCTGTTCTCGAAAGTCGATTAGATACAGTCCTTCGTTAAATTGATAAGTATTTAGAAGCGGCATGAACGGAAATATATCTAAGTAGGACCAATATTCACTTTTGGAAGATCATCGCCGTTTGAGCCTTTAAATGATATGGTTCAGGAATTATTCACCTATCAGTGGTGTAATTAAAATATTTTAGTAAAAACTTCCTTCCGCACGGTAAGAGTGAATTATAATTACATTAGGCCAAACACGTTACATAACGTTGCATCCTTACTAATTTGGCTATTTAACCGGTGAGATGCTTGAATGATGTCAGCGACTCCTCTCCCTGAGAATTACCGTACAAGTTTAATTTGTTTCATACATTGTAGCATAATATATAGATTTTGCGTAATTTCACTTTGGTAGTATGTAGTGTACGATCCACAAGCTCCAACACTGCCAGAAAGCTCGACCTCGACAAAATCATGTCAGAATGTCGTATTCATATACCTCATGCGAGAAAGATGCGAAACGTTCACGTACCTATCACCAGTAATGGAAGGGGGCTGAAATGACCCTAGTGGTTAGTAATTAATGTGAATAAATCTTTCGAGTAATGTTGGGGTTAATATTGTTTCCATAAGAATCGCCCAATTTAAGTCAGGTAGACAGACACACATGCAAGGCGAATGAAATCACCTGCCCGAGCCGAAAAAATTACTGGAATTATTCCGCATATCTTTTCCTGTAATCTCGACGACTAATTTTATATCCAATTTTAGAACGATCTCGTATGCAAGAAGACAGCGAGCTATAAAAATGCACACTCCAAGCGACCGGTACCTGAAACGGGTACGAGAAGAGAAAGCTTATAATTCATGAAAAGCTCACACTTTCCGAATGCAAATATCAAGAAGAACAAAGTGCAGAATCGCATTTTACCTGTGCAAACAATGCACTCCGCCACAACGCCCGAACAACAGGTATTCTGAGGATGCATTAAAAAGATTTTTTTCACTCAAACGAAAATGTATACAAAAAAAAACTCGGGGAAACATCAGTTGGTCGACAATAGAGTACAAACACAAGTAAAGAAACTCGCATTATAGAAACGACAAGTAAAATGATTCAGCACTCCGTCAGAACCCACACACAATTTTTTTTATTTATTTATTCTAACATCCAGAGATAACGAGGAGTGCAATATAGTTAAATTCGCGGTTTTCCGTTCGACCGCAAACCGTCGATGGTTCCACGAAAGACGAAAAACCAATTCGTAAATTCAAAGAACGATGAATAAAAATGGCCGTATTGGTAGTTGGAGGCAGACAGACAATCATGGCGAAAATATGCGTACCCATAGGAAACCATCAATCGTACACTCGAGTGCCTCTCTCGTTTTGCTTTATCTCCGAATCTTCTCCGGTTGCACTGCAAGCAGCAGAAGAAACCAGAAGGCCCTGCTAACCAGAATCACTTATGAAGAATAGCTTGATTTATGCTATTCATATCGAAGGAAGAATGAATAGGAGAAAAGCTCGATCCGATCCCAAAGCACGCATAAATTACTTTTAATACGGAAAGTATGAGGTGCTTTCAAAGGGCCAACTTCACCTATGATTCTTTCTCGCAATTTACGATATTGCACATAACGGAATTCGATCGATAGATTGGACAAAAGTTCGCGTGCTCGCGTGTGTGCACGCGTTTGTGCGTTCGCCCAAAAGGCGTACATGGAGTCTATTCCTGACAGTGGAAAATAAACAAAGTTTCGAGATAGCCGAGCACGCTCCGAGAGAGCAATTGGTTGCCAAGCGGCCAAAAGCAGGTAGACGGTTTTTTGTCCAGATTCTCCCGCAGCCCAAATACGAGAGACCTGCCGTTCCCAAACTAGGGGGACACACATCAGACCAAACCAGTGTGCCCTAATCGATACGAAAATTACACACCGGTCGTACATTTCTGGCCAATTTTCCTCAAGACATAGGATGAGAATCGATAGGAAGTGGTCTTCAAGTGTGGTCGCTTCGGATGTGTGTGTGTGTGTGCAAAGGCGAAAATTGTAAAAGACCAGTTTCGAGCAAATCGTATCGTGCTAGAGACGACGAGCAATCGAGAAATTCTAGTTCATAAATATTTACTCTTACGTCCCACGTACGCATATATATATGTAATATAACAACTATCGTTGTATAATGTTCGATTTAAAATAAATGAAAATGGTACAAAAAAGTTGCAGAATTTAAATATTAAACGAATTTTATTCGTTACGGGCGTAGGCGTGCACCGAGAATTACGTGCGACTTAAAATTCGAGACTTGTGCAATAATGCAAAACTTTAAACGCGCGCGGATACAGAAAGCTCAAAAGTTAAGTAAACCTCCTACGTAAGTTTTAGCCTGTCGTAATTGGGGTGGTCGTATCGTAGAACAAAATTTTAAAATGAAAACATTTTTTTAACCTTTGAACTTGTACAGAAAAATTCAACCGTTTTGATATTGACAATATTTGTACAGCTTGCAAAGTCGTCGATCGAGATTTTGACGTTTTTCAAGTGAAAACTTCCTTACTCTGTGCGTTTGAGCTAAAGTGAGACACTAGGATGGCGCTAGTGCATTTCCCCTGTTTGAGAACACCTCACAAACCTAATCTGGCGTAGATATAAATTTTGCATAAGTATTTTTTTTTTTGCAAAATACACGTTATTTTTCCATAACATCATTATATACAAAATTAATTTAAATGAGACAATGATTTACATGAACTAGTATCTTTTAGCTGTATTTTTGATCATCCATTTTAAAACTTTCCTTAGATTTCCTAGCACAAAATAGCTGTCATAATTATTATTCTTCCTTTTGATAACTCTACGCCATCAAACAAGAAATAAAAACTCAACTACACAGTAATACTCGCAGAAGTTTTGGCAACCTGATCTACAAAAACCAAGTTAAAAATACATTTTGGCTAGTCCAATCTGGATTGTACCCAAAAAAACAACCACGACAAAATTTCAGCCATTCAAACTACTCAACTCGAACGAGATCAGGTTCGTTTCATTAGAATGGGACAAGACCTGCAAGAAAATCATTACAGACCCATTTTCGTACTTTGCAACCGACTTGCATACGAATATATCGCAAGGCGATAGCCATAACCCGTTCGATGATATTTAGCGGCATTATACGCGACTAGTTAGCGATTAATCAACCGGTATCTATGTAATATATACATAGACTGGTTCTACATAGATATATCGAATCTAGTTTTTACTACGAAAAATATAAACGTAAAAAGCACACGTTGTGAAGCGCTGAACATCGCGAGTAATCGAGTTGCAGCGAGCACCTAAAGCCCAACAAAAAATCGACCCTTACTACACACACACGACCCAGGCCCTCACTCGATAAGAACGCGAGATAGAAAAGCACCCAAAAAAAAGGGACCAAGGACCAATTTCGGAATATACGAGCGCACGTCCAAAGCTGCAGACGATGCACCAACCCCCCCCCCCCCCATCCCTCCACCAACAAAGGAGCTTTTTGCCCCAAAACGTGAAACGAAAATCCCCGAGGGATTACGGCGCAGCGAGAACTCAATTTTCGTAAAGCATCTGCGGTTTTAAATTTCTGCATATACTACATAGTGCATTCGTCTCGGATTGATTGACGACTTGGACTTAGCGTGCATCGGGATGCGTGCTGTTGGGTGCACGCGGCGTTGGAGAAGTGCATCGAATTTGCACAAAACCCCCCCAATTCCCTATGTCGTGCCTGATGGAATTATGGTGATGTGATGGCTACCGAGGATCGTGAGAAGCGGAGGAGGTCGATCAACCCTGATGACCTGATCGTCAATGCCACATACGACGGCTAGAAAAATTTTCGACAGTCGACGTCAAATGAATTTTGAACCTGGAAGCTTTCGAACGTCAACTATAATACATAATCCGGGCAGAGTTGACAACGGGTCAATGAGTATGATAAATCGGACTCAATTTTACAACATAATTCGGACACCTTTGGTTATCCATCGATTGCCATCTACGATCAAATCAACAACTAGAAACATAGTACATATAACAAAACACCCAATCGCTGAATCTTCTTTTTCACCTAATAAAACTGACTCAACTTCGCTAACTACTTACGTATGTGTTAGCTGTTCCAAAACCTTATTACTACCGAATAAAATAACACGAAACGAAGACATCTTTATTCCTAGAGAGGTTATTATTCACTCCTTCCTTTTTACAAGACATCGTTAAATAAATAAATAATCGCCTTCGAGGATAGACGAGGATAAATTAAAATAAAATAAAGGAAAAAATAAATTAAAGGATAAATTTATCCAGAGGTTTTAAAATGCGGCACATCATCCCGAAGAACAGACAACTGACTACTGGAGCGAAACCATGGGATAGAAAATTGTTGTTGTTATAAACGGTTTCACATTTACATACGATTAAAC
This sequence comes from Arctopsyche grandis, assembly GCF_051622035.1. Classification (NCBI taxonomy): domain Eukaryota; kingdom Metazoa; phylum Arthropoda; class Insecta; order Trichoptera; family Hydropsychidae; genus Arctopsyche; species Arctopsyche grandis. The sequence goes on along the minus strand of NC_135363.1, from coordinate 7,639,863 downwards.
ACAAAATTGCTGCCCCCCCGGGCGCAAATTACACTTTTCGAAAACATCAATAGGAATTTATTTTTACTCAAAAGCACGAAAATACGGCGCGGAAGCTTCACAGCAGTCTTACGATTAAAAAGCAATCTTCCGGATAAATAGAGATTACGGAAAATCGGGGGCGGTTTCCCAGAACCCCACCACACACACAAAAAACAACATAAAATATACCACACACACGCACACATTTTAAAACGTAAAATTTAAAAAAACATGTCGAAAACCGAGCAACAATGGTCGAAATTAGCATATACTGAATTCAACGGCCGCTTGATGATTTAAATATTTAAAAAAAAACATAAATCAATACAAATCGTTCGAATATATTGTAAATATTAGGTAAAGTACCTATTACTTATGTACTAATAACCGCTACACACATTTTGCCCAATTTCAAACGTGAACATCTCCAAAAAATGCGTGTCAAGATAATTAACAGCTCAATTATTATTATAATAAAACACACACACGGCGAACGGAGAAAGCGTTTAAATATACAAAATAAATTCTGTTTGTGCCATGGCTCTGATCGTATAAAAGCTATATAACTGTATATGAACGCGACCATTAGAAAATACCACAAATTTTAACTACTTGACCTTTGTGTACACATGTGTGCATGGGGCGCTACGTTTCATATGGAATTCGTCTAATGCTCCTCAAAATATCAACAGCAGTATCTTTCCTTTAGATAAAATTGATTAATTTTAATCAAATACCATTCATTACAAACGAGAATATTATTGAAAAACATTGATTTTCTGTCGGTACGAGAACACGCCGCATATGACTGGGATCGAGAAAAAACTTAATTAGCCGCGAGCAGGCTGACTTTTATTAATTTTTTTTTATTATAATACATATAACATGCATAAGAAATGCCGAAACCGTATACAAATAAAAAAAAATCCATACTAGTTTTCACCGTAACATCACACATGCATAGGTAGATGGAAGCGCTCAATTCGGCGAAATTGATACGAGCCACCTATGTATCACAATCAATCCGACAATAATTTGTGCGAAAATGTCAAAGCACTAATTCCATCCGTCAACGATTTAATGATCAAAATCCTGCGGGAAACGTTCCACACGAATCAAACAATTGTCGCACCGACCATTATTCAGCACAACTTTCGAGCTAGACACACAATGTAGCACATAGCGAACGAGCATTACGTACACGGGGCACCACCATCAAAGCCGCCCGGCAGATTCCTCGGCGTGTATAGATACATCCCCCTCCCCACCCACCCACCTAGGGAAAAACTTTTAAAATATTTGAGGGTGTGCGCGGGGGAGATGACGGGGATGGGTCGTAGGAGATGGGGGTTGTTATGGGAAGTTATTCGGTAGTGGTGAGGGGGTGGCGTGGCGTAGGGGCAGTAGTCAGTGTCGGGGTGTTGGATTGATCGCGGTTCTGGTGCGCAGTGGCCCGATGCGCACGGGCGCATTCATTGATGCCGGTGACGATTAATCATCGGGGGGTGCCGGGGGCGGAGGCGCCGTTACACCCTCTAACCCCCCCCCCCCCCCCCCATCGCCTCCTCTTCCACGACCAGGGGGCGGCTGCAACTGAAGCCCCTGCGAGCGAACGCACTGCGGATTTCGGACAAGGCGAACCGCCTGCTCGATGCAAGTCGGAATCTACTAGAGTCGGAGTTGTCTGTCCACCGGTTCTGCTACTTTCCGAACAGTGTCAATTGGAAGATATATCAGATGTTTGAATGTTGAAAACAGCACCTGATTGTCTATTGAAGACGCGATGATGATTTGAAGTCCATTATGTATGAAATGTCTGTATACAAGATGGATGCATTCATACAAGTTATAGGGCGAAATCACACAGGGAGGAACGGCACGTCGTGTGCATGGCTCCCCACTGTGAGTGGTCTCCTAGATTTCTTCAAATATGGGATACACGCTTATCGATCACTGTCCAGCAAGGATTAATACAAGGATACAATTTAACCGAAAGCACTCCAGAGGGTCATTTTGGGGCGGGGCGTACTGGACGTTCCATGAATATGTGCAAGGCACGGCCCATTTTTTTCGCATGTTTAAAAGTATCTAAGCAAACTACGTGCATCGCTGTGTGTTTTCGCCCAATATACAAGCCACAGCGTAGTGCACTAATAGAGTTATTTCGTACCAGTAGATAGGTCGTTTTCTCTATTAGATTCTGTCGGGTACCATTCTAACACTCCTTTTGTCCATTCTTCTAGCTATGTAGCCCGCCCATTGCTATTCATTCTCTTCACTCTCTCTACTATATACCTACACTACCCTTGTCACACTTTTCACTCTCCTAATTATACCAATTTCCTATCTCTCCTAATTGTACCGAGCATACAGCATTCCATGCTTCTTTGAGTGCATTGGTCTTTGTATAGCATCTTGGCGTTCAATATCTAAGTTTCACAACCGTACACATAGCCACAGCGTAGTGCACTGGTAGAGATATCGCATACCAGTAGATAGGTCGTGGGTTCAAGTCCCGGCCGAATACGCTGCTGACGAGGTCTCGTGATTACTATAAAAACACAGATAGACCGTCTTCTAGTAGAATAACGGCAGACAAGTCTCGGCTACGATACACAAATCATATTTATTATATTAGAGACTAGCCAGACAAATGTCAGATTCGAATCCATGCTTTAAGTGGCAATTTACTGGTGTCAAAAATTTACCGAATTGGTCATCACATATGCCAAAACAAAATTCAATTCCATCACGCCAGTAGTAATTGCAAGTTCGGATGCAATATCAAAATTTACCTACTTTATCCACCGGTTCTACAGGTTTGACCAACCTATCCGAATAATGTCAATGGGAAGCTATGAACGCGCTTAGTATTTTATATTTATGTGTACATATATGTATAACCTACATACTCTATGCGAAAGAATACGATAATTAACACCCAATAAAATAAGCTCGTTCAAACATCAAAATGATTATACGTATTATATAATTCAATGCTGTATTATAGTCAAAAACCAGATTTGAAAAAAAAGCCTAATTAAAGCAATTTAGAAACGACGAAGCAAAAAAATGAGTTATTTCCATATTCGAGCCAATTGAGTCCTACCCATGACCTGATCTCAACTATTGCATACTCATAGGGAAGTCGCAAAAGCATTTAACCAATTTCATTGTGAAACTACTGTAACAGTACCGTAGCGTAAAGAAAAAAAAAACATAATAACAATCTACAATGATGTGCTATGGGCATAAAATTCCACGTTCCGATTTGATAAACATCAAAGTTTGCGATCAATCGGAAGCAGTAGTAACTACCACGGAGGAGAAAAGTGAGTTGATTGCCTAACTGTTTGTGCAAGGTGGCTCATCGGATACACGAAGAATAATATATGTATGTGTATTACTCGATTAATACATAATCTGCAAAGCAAATCCCGATGACGTATGAAATTGGTTCAATAAAACCAACCAGCATGAATAACAACAATATCCCGATTGAGTCACGTCAATAACGGCAAATAGAAAGCTTTTCTCGGAAGACTTAACTTTACTTCAGAATGCTTTTGGTAAACACATTCATAATTTCCTTAAATTCGCACCTATTAACTGTTATTCCATATTTTTCTTCTAGAACAGTCGTACGTAGCCTTTATCTACTAAATAAATATTACATATGTTACCAACACATAATTGATAATGATAAATTGAATAAATGTGAGTGAAAAAAGTAATTTTTACGACTGGACAAGTTTTTAACCTGTGAGTTGCAAAGGATTGTATTAAAAAAAAAATTATAACTTAAAATCACTACAAATATTATAAACATAAAATTTCAAGAAGATAGATATAATATTAAAGGTCAAAATAAAATAATGAAATATTGTTTCAAAAAAAATTACTAATTCCGGTTGACGAACCCTAACCAAAACCTTCAACTCGTTATAAGTTAACATATCATCATCATCATCATTTACAGCCATTCGCCATCCACTGCTGGATGAAGGCCTCTCCAACACGCTTCCACTCGTCTCTGTTTTGCGCAACACTCATCCATCTCATTCCGCACATTTTCCTAATTTCGTTCACCCATCTTCCTTGCGGTCTTCCTTTTACTCTTTTGCCTTCTCTCGGGTACCATTCAAGCACTTCTTTTGTCCACCTTTCGTCCATCCTCCTAGCTACGTGACCCGCCCATTGCCATTTCAATCTCTTCACTCTATCCACTATGTCCACTACCCTTGTCATATTTCTCACCCACGTGTTCCGCTTCCTGTCTTTCCTCGTTATGCCAAGCATACAGCGTTCCATACTTCTTTGAGTGCATTGGATTTTATTTTGCATCTTGGCGTTCAGTGTCCAAGTTTCACATCCATACGTCATCACTGGCAAAACGCATTGATCAAAGATCCTTTTCTTCAGGCAGAGTGGCATTTTTGATTTAAAAACAGCATTCATCCGTCCAAATGCACTCCACCCTAATTTCATACGTCTCTTTATCTCTTCATTTTTACTACCAGACATGTCAATTATTTGACCTAAATATAAATAATTATTTACTACTTCTACTGGTTTATCATCTAAGGGGATGCTATCAGGCATGCAATAACTATTGAACATTAGTTTAGTCTTATCTACGTTAATTTTTAATCCTACTTTTCTACTTTCCCTGTCCAGCTGTGTTAGTCTGATAAGTAGGTCAGCTGAATCACGAGCTACTAAAACTATATCGTCTGCGAACCGAAGGTGACTCAAAAAGCGACCATTGATGCTTACTCCGGCTGTATCCCAATCCAATTTCCTGAAAACTCCCTCAAGCACCGCATTGAATAACTTGGGCGAGATTGTATCTCCTTGTCTTACTCCTTTTCCTATGCTAAATCTATCTGTACCTGAAAAAATTTTAACCGAAGCTGTGGCATTCTTATATATTGCAGCTAACAGTCCCACATAGGGTTCCGGCACTCCCTGTGTTTTTAGAGCGTTAAGTACTGCATTATGACTAACTGTATCGAAGGCTTTCTCATAATCGACGAAACCTAGGCACAATGGCCGTTGATATTCGTTGGCGCGCTCGATTAGTTCGCCAACTACTTGGAGGTGGTCCATTGTGCTGAAATTTGCCCTAAACCCTGCCTGCTCTATAGGTTGGTTCTCGTCGAGGATATTTTTCAGCCTTTCTGTAATAACCTTCGTGAAGAGCTTGTAGACCGCTGAAAGTAGACTAATGGGTCGGTAGTTCTTGATATCGCTTTTGTCGCCTTTTTTGTGTATTAAAATGATAGTATAAAGAGTACAAATATAATAAATTTTCAGCTTGATACATTCGGTGGTGTGGAAAAAATCCGACTTGCAGTTTATTAAATTTAATGATTTTTTTTTATTTTCATCACATTGATACAAGAATAAAACTTGAATTTTTTCGTGAAGAGCACGCATCTTTAAAGGGTCGAAAAAAATAGTGGAAGAAAAATCGATCGAGAGCTGCCACTTCCGGTTGACGGGTGTTCACCAAATTGAATATGTACTCTTGGTATTTATGGTATTAAAATTCAGTTCATTACACCAAAAGATTTCTAATAAAAACATAAAAAACCTAGATTCTCTAGAGTAAAAGTACTACTTCCCGTTGAGATAAAAATATTTAAAAAATAGTATTGTATAAATTTATAATTTCTGTTACATGTAAAAAAATTCAATCTAATTTATTGAGCGGTTTAGGAGATAATTAGCATTAACAGTTTGTACTGTTTCCGGCCAACTTAAAAATTTGAAAAAAAAATTACGTCGTATCGACAAATATTTAGGTGTCAAATTGACGGTGTTCAAAAAATCCCCGAAATATACACAGACACACACACACACATTTTTTCTAGTTATGCAAACGTGATCAGTGATCGATTTCGAGTTCAAATCAGTCAAAATCTCAAGTTCGAATTTTCGCATGATCACAAAACTTCATCTATTGTTACTACGTACATACATAGATAAAGTAAAAACAAAAAAATATGCGCTTAAAGTAAAGCTTTTATGACTTATAGATGGCGAAGCGCTTCCTCAAACAAAATGTCAAAAATATAATGAAACGTTACGAGGAATCATTATGTTGCATATTTTTTAATTACGCCTTTTTCACAACTATTAATAAATCTTCGAAATACTATCGAAGGGGTCGACAATCATAGAAAAGAAGAAATGTTATGCAATTCGGTTATCTTACGAATGCAACATAATCGACTCGAGTTTCATAACGCACTGTGGTTTTGTCGTATTTTTAAATATTCGATTATTTATAGCCGGGTTCCAGTTATTTCAATGTAAAAATTCTTTTCGTTTAAGCTGCCTTTGCTTTACCGACAAAGCGATCCACGTGAATAAATATAGCACAAACCTAGTGAATCAAAAAAATAAACGTATTGGAACAGATGCAAGAAAAGTTGCACTCATATATTACAATTTGTATGTAAACCGAAGAAAATCAATACACATGTACATATATTGATATCTTCACTATAGAAATTTTATATGGGGAAAATTAATAAAAAAAAAACTGGATTCATACTTGGTAATGAACACAAAATAACGAGTGCGCGTTATCGTCAGACCGCAGCTGTGTCTCGTTTATAATATAAAATTGAATAAAATTTCAATTCTTTTACGTAATTATATTTTCAAATGAGTAATTTTATCAGTTTTGTGACGTTTTCGTCCGAGTATACATACACCATGTATAGACTCATACTTTAAATGCACTCAGTTGCATAGTATTATTGCAGACATCAAATTTATGGAAATGATTATGTACCGGCAATAATTTTTTTCGGCCAGCATTCAAATTTACATAGGATTCGAGTACACCTGGTAGTATTGCTTGCGCCCGGTGCAATTTGCATAAAAATATACAGGAGACGTCGTTCGGGGTTAAATTATGTCAACGAGATGGTTAAAGGGGTCGCGCCAGGGTTAAAGTCCCCGCCGAAACCTGCACAGGTATTCATAAACAATTGTGCAAAAAATACGAGCACACACATACCGATAACTTGCGATATACATATAGCTCAATTTGAATATTATATAGATTCGAAAATTTTAGTGCAGGGTTTTTTATCGAACAGCTGTTACAAATATAAGACATTCCCGAACACAAAGAAGCACAACGACAATGTAATGACACGAAAATAGACGGTTACTACGAAAAATCCGGATGTAGCGGCATTCATTATCATTTAAGTCGGTTGCGACGATCAACCACATCAATTGTGACAAAAAAAAATTAACGAAACTACCATAAATATCATTGAAATTTACTCTTAAACAGACATTTTATCCCCCGAAAATAAAAATAAAAAATAATACGTTTTTGGTCATATCTATATAATATAAAAACGTCGAAAAACCTTTGTAATGTGAAATATTAATGTTTATGGAAAAAATCGTTTTGAAATAATGTCACAATATATATTATACAAAAATAAAATTTTCATATAAATAATATCAATACAAGACAACAAATACTCGGAAAATATAGTATGCATATTGTACATGTGTACATTTATACTACATATACATTTGTATGTACATCTTATATATGTATATGTAATTTCGAAAAAGACTTTGCATGTAACTATGTATGTAAGGTTTTTTGGGAACGTCGAAAACAATTCAAAGTTTTTATGACGACGATATCGATATCATTGAATATATGAATGTTTACTATTAGATTGTTTTGCCATGTTTAAGCTGTTTATATTACAAATACCGAGCGAAGCCAGCTAAAACCACTAGTATATTATATGTATAATCCGTCTAAGAAATAAAGATAAACGATAAAATTAAAAAAAAAACGAACTAAAACTGTTACGAACTGATACATGGTAATGCTTGAATTTTTCAACGTGACTAAAATTTATTGATATACATATATATAATTCATATCAGATAATTTCGGTGAAAATAAGACGCTATTGTGAACACGATAAAATACATATATTTTATATTATTTTAGTTTCTCAATCAAAAAGTAAAAAAAAACTATTACACTGTATATATGTATATGATACAAAAAAGTTAATTTAAAACATCTGTATTGTATTTCAACTTCAACTTGTTTTAAATTATGTATACCAAAATGATGGCAAAAATTTGACGGTTTCTTTTCGAGGCGGGCCACTTCGGGCATTGCGCTGACGACCAGGTGCGCCAAAAAATTACCTGACGTCTACACAATCGATTCCATTGTTATTGTTTACACAATTTATTGGACACGATGACGTGCAGCCGCCATTTTTTAAACGAATAGATGCAACCTACTATTATACCACACGTACATACTAGATTAAAAAATGAAAAGCCAAACGTATGCGTATGTACATATATTGAATAGTGTTGTCGCAGATGTCAATCAAGCTGTAAATGATTTTGTACGTGGACGCGTACAGCAAAATTTAATTAAAAATCCAGGTAGGCAATGATAAAAATTTCCACGCAATTTCATATATTGAAATTTCCAATGAAAAAAGTTCTTTTGGTACCCACAACGGCGACTCTCGGTTTACGTGCCGTGAGTCACAATAAAAATAATAACAAAAATAACACGTATGCGAAATAAACTATTCGAGCGACAAAAATCGACTCAACGTCCACATGACGTTTCGTCACATTCCGAGAATGCAATTTGGTTGGAAATTCAAATGCACACTGGACAAATTAAATTATGCATGGAAATGTCCACGACATTCGCGACTTGGCGAATAAAGACGTCGTCAGATCGTGAAGGCGTTAAACGTGTAATAAAATGTAAGCAAATAAACGTAATTACCGCACACTAGTATATATATATATATATATATATATATATATATATATATATATATATATATATATATATATATATATATATATATATATATATATATATGTATATATATTTATGAATAGATATATAGATGTGTTTGCACACAAATAAGATTGACTCAACGCGAGCCATATCAGTAATTCAACAAATTAATCAATAACTGCAGATAATGTTAAATTTACAGCGGAATTTTTCGGCTATCCGGGTACAGTCTATAAACAAAAATATACATACAATAAAAACAATTCAAAAGCATAAAACATACGAGAGTTGCATAAGAAATGGTCTAAAAACCTAATTACTATCACCCGATAACGGGCTAAAACGACGACTAACGTCGATTTAACTCCGCATCGTCGTCAATGAATTCGATCGATCTGTCAAAGTGTAAAGCGAAACGGCGGACGCGACACTCGCCCCAATGCACGTCTCGCATAGGGTCGAAATTGGTCCGCGCGCTAGCGTACCGTTCGATCGATTCGAAGATCCACGAAGATAGGCGTGCGTAGAGTGCGGTTATCGCGCACGCGATTACGGATCGTATCGACGAGGCGATCGTACGCGAGCACGTAACGCGAATCGCTTGCACAACAACGCACCGAACCCTCGGCACGTAACGAGCGTGGGTGCGCGCAATCGATTTCCGCGCGTTACGCGGATGCACCCGCAGATTCCCAAACCGCACCCCGACGACGATGCACTTCCGCAACGACGTCGTCGTCGTCGTCGTCATCCGGCAGCCGAAAAATATTCGCATTAAAAGTTCACCCCTCACTCACCGACCAGCTTGCGGAAGGAATTTGTACCTGAAAAATTGCGTGCGAATCGAAATCCCATGTAAAGTGTTTGAAAACTTTTTGCAAAGTGAGTCAAAAACAAATTTTTGCATTCGCTCGGATACTTTTTGGCGTATTATGTTAATTGACGAGGGTTTTTTTTCTATTTCTGACGATCAAATCAATGCCGTATAAAACGTACCTAATTCAAAGTCGATTATTTAAACAAAAGAACTCCGTAAAACAAAAGTTAGATAGAGTTAAAGCTTATTGAGAAAAATATTTGAAACTTTCCACCAAGTTTTTCCTACTATATATTCTTATGAAAGAAACTTATTATTATGGAATTGAATAGTTGTAGTTAGTGAGTGAGTTACTGACCGACTTGCAGGACACAGTCGACGCAGCCCGAGTCGAGGAGTTTGAGTCCCTTGCAGAAGGAGAGACTCTGGTGGTCGGGGGCGGGAGGGGCTCCAGCAGCAGCCACTCTGGCCAGCGAAGAGTACATGCAGATGTCTCGTTCGTTGCGCGGAAACGACCAGTAGATGATGCGCCGCTGCACCGGCTCGGGGATGCGGTCGTAGCGCTCCTCGATCCGCTGGAAGGGGATGTTTTCGGCGACGATGCGCGCCGTCACGTCCAGCAGCGAGTCGGGGGCGCGGCGCAGGGGCGGGGGTAGGGGAAGTTGCAGTTGCAGGGGCAGGGGCATAGGCAGGGCCAGGGGCAGCGCCAGGGCCAGTGGAGACATCGGGAGTGGGGGCGGGGGCGCCAACGAGGGCAGCAGGAAGGGCGCGGGCGCCGCCATAGCGAGGCGATGCGCTCGCGGCGCGCGCCAGCGGCAGACTGACGCCTCGCGCCTCGCACCTCGCACCTCGCGCCTCTCGCCTCTCGCCTCTCGCCTCTCGCCTCTCGCTAGCGTCTCTCGTCTCGCGCCTCTCGCCTCGGCCGGCCCGTCAACTTGACCCCTGCCAGCGCGCACTGCTCGCTCCTCGCTCCTCGCTCTTCGGCCGAACACCCCTCGCACCCCTCTACCACCCCTCGCCTCCCCTCCGCCGAGCACTTCCCACACCCTCCGCTCCCCCCCGCTCCCAGAAGGGGAAAACACTACCTGGAGGAAGTGCGCTCAAAACGGCTGCCACTTCCCGTATAGATACATTTTTTTTCGTTCATCACTACTTTATCGACATTGACGATGTTTATTTTTGGTCAGACGAAAAAATCGAAAGCGAGCTAAGGAGAGGCTAGTAATAATATTATATAGAGGGGGTAAAAAAAGAAACAGTTATAGGCGTTTAAACAATTAAAATCTGACATAGCGAGATGGTGGTGAAAAGGGATATATGTAAAGTAAGAACGATGGACGATAGACGTCACGAATAAATATGACGATAGACGTCACGAATAAATATAAATATGTGTTTTCAAACGTGTCTATTGCGATTATTTTTCACCATCGTAACGGCGGACGTCATTTCCACATGTGTTGATGACCAAACCGAGCAAAATGGCAAAGTTTGAAAACGATCGGATAAGAACCCAAACGTCGTCACACGACAAAATCGAAAGCAAAGTAAGAAGAGGTTAGGAAAAATAAATAGGGTTCGGTGATTACTAAAATCAGGGCCGCCGAGAGAAATCCCGGGCCCTGGGAAAATAATTATTCCGGGTCCTACGACAAACTAAAAAAAAGATCTTGGAAAAATATATCAGAATTATTAGAAAACTACCTCGTTATAATCGAAAGTGGCATAAGTCTACTTTTCTTCATTTCGAGAAATATCTCGCAAAACATTATAATCTAAAATATTATAATTATATATTATTATATTTTAGATATATAATGTATTTTATATTTAAAAAATACTGGTAAAATATCAATATTCGTAAGCCGGATGTCCCGAATCGGGGCCCTTCGACTAGTCCGGGCCCTGGAACTTCACCTCGGTCCCCGCCTCGTCGGCCTTGACTAAAACTCAATCACGGAACATTTAGCACACAAAGAATTCATCCACCCCCGAAGAGTAGTCATAATAATGACAAGAATGGGTTGATAATTAAGCCTATTTTAGAGACTGTATTAAAAACTAAAAAAAATCGATCGATTTTGATATCACAATTATCAAAATCTAAGCCGAAATCGCACAATCGGTAGTAATATGCGCTATTCACTGGGTAATACCGCCAGTATTGTAATTGATACGATCAAAGCTTACTCAATGATCGGTAAATAAAAAATACGATTAAGCCCCAATAATGAAAACTACAACGCCCGCTTACTGGACATATAATGAAGAAAAAGTCATTTGTGTGGTTCTACGCGTTTCAAATTTTTGAGTATGAATGCACACATACAATATATGACAAATTTACTGAAATTCCAGATGGCCATTTCATTCAAAAATATTTAAACTGCAAAAACAAAAATATAAAAAAAGTATATTCTCAAAATGTTAGATTTGTTCTTTTCTCCAAAGATCAAATGTAAAGAAATGAAGCAAACTGATTTCTTCCAAATTTACATTAATTATAATTAATCAACGTTTCTTTTAACATTTAGTTAATAATCTCTTCAACGGATAGTAATGAAAGTATACTTTAATATATTTGAATATAAAAGTGTGACGCGCTTATTTTTACGAAATATTTAATTGCGAAATGCATTTCGAGCCAGATTTACCGCATTTCCTCAAAGTTCACACAAACGAAGGGGAAAGGGTCGCCCGCCGAGTGCAGTGGGGTAGGGGGCCACATAAACAGCTGATACTCAATCAAAAAGGGACGGCAATAGTGAGCCGCACCAAAATGTGCGCGTCAAAGAGAGAATACCGAGGCGAGTTTGCCGCGCCTTAGGCGGTATAAACGATAAACAGCTGATATCCGAGCCTTCAATTTATGCGTCGTGACGGAACGAGACCGACTGAGCGTAATTGGCCGCAACAGTGAATGCGAGAGAGGGAGAGCGAGCATACGATATCGACTGCGCGCCAGGAGGTACGGGGCTTAATAATAAGTCATTTTATATCCTGCACTTGAGATGAGCGTTGGGGAGACTGAACTGCGGGGAGAAGCATACTATTTATTTTTTCTTTTTCGCATTTCTTTCAGATGATTTCATATAGCAAGATGCGGTATTGTTTATTCAGTTGTCGAGGCTTAATTTACACTATGATAATTTTACAATAACATAATTTTTTTTATATTTAAATAAAGCGTACGATAATTCAACAATTGTAATCGATTAAGTTTGTTTATTATTCTCTCAACTTTTATGTACATATGTACATACATACATACATAAGTACATATGTATATTAAGACAAATATTTGTCGACGATAAGCTTGCATTCATATGAAATATCGAAAGCATCATGCAAATGGAATAATTATACATTATTTTAAAATTCATGAATGAACATATTATTAAAATATTATACACTAGTTGTTAGACCCGGCTTCGCTCAGTGTTTGTAATATAAACAGCTTAAACATTGCGAATCTAACAGTAAATATTCATTTGTTTTTTTATTAAATTTATTTGAATCGAAAAAAATATATATACAACCAATCGAATCGTCATAGAAACTGACTTGTTTTCGATTTCCAACCAACTATAGTTACAAACTTACAAAGTCTTTTTCGAAATTATATATTAGATTTATTATATATTATACCAGAATCCGGTAGCTCCCCCGGCGCCCTTCGCCACCGGGGCCCCCTGGGCCTTCGCCCCCAGCGCAAATTTTGACCTATTTTCGAAGTTCCCAACCAAATCCCACCCAACAATATTTACTTACATACAAAGTCTCTTTTGAAATTATAATTAGACTAGCTGTATTACCCGGCTTCGCTCAGTGTTTATAATATAAACCGCTTAAACATGACTAAGCTAATTTAATTAAAAAAAAAAAAAAATTAAAAAAAAATTAAAAAATTTAAAAAAAAAAATAAAAAAAAAATAAAAAAAAATCAAAAAAAAAAAAATAAAAAAAAAATAAAAAAAAAATCAAAAAAAAAAAAATAAAAAAAAAATAAAAAAAAAATCAAAAAAAAATTTTTAAAAAATCAAAAAAAAAAAATCAAAATTTTTTTTTGCCTTCTAGGGCTTCGCCCTCGGCGCCCCCCTGAGCCTTTGCCTTCTAGGGCTTCGCCCCTCCACGCCCCATGAGCAATTGCCGTTTAGGGCTTCGCCCCCCTTAGTTAATGCCTTTTAGGGCTTCGCCCCTCCGCACCCCCATGATTAAATGCCGTCTAGGGCTTCGCCCCCCCTAGTTACTGCCTTTTAGGGCTTCGCCCCCCGCGCCCCCAAGATTAATTGCCGTTTAGGGCTTCGCCCCCCTTAGTTAATGCCTTTTAGGGCTTCGCCCCTCCGCGCCCCCATGATTAAATGCCGTCTAAGGCTTCGCTCCCATGATCAGTTGCCTTTTAGGGCTTCGCCCCCCACGCCCCCAAGATTAATTGCCGTTTAGGGCTTCGCCCCCCTTAGTTAATGCCTTTTAGGGCTTCGCCCCTCCGCGCCCCCATGATTAAATGCCGTCTAAGGCTTCGCCCCCATGATCAGTTGCCTTTTAGGGCTTCGCCCCCCGCGCCCCCAAGATTAATTGCCGTTTAGGGCTTCGCCCCCCTTAGTTAATGCCTTTTAGGGCTTCGCCCCTCCGCGCCCCCATGATTAAATGCCGTCTAAGGCTTCGCCCCCATGATCAGTTGCCTTTTAGGGCTTCGCCCCCCGCGCCCCCAAGATTAATTGCCGTTTAGGGCTTCGCCCCCCTTAGTTAATGCCTTTTAGGGCTTCGCCCCTCCGCGCCCCCATGATTAAATGCCGTCTAAGGCTTCGCCCCCATGATCAGTTGCCTTTTAGGGCTTCGCCCCTCCGCGCCCCCATGATTAATTGCCGTCTAGGGCTTCGCCCCCCTTAGTTAATGCCTATTAGGGCTTGCGCCCCATGAGGCTGGGCCCCCCGGGCCCCCTACGGGGCCCCACGGGGCTGCGCCCCTTGTGGCGCCCCCTTTTGAGCCCCATGGGGCTGCGCCCCATGAGGCTGGGCCCCCCGGGCCCCCTTCGGGGCCCCACGGGGCTGCGCCCCTTGTGGCGCCCCCTTTTGAGCCCCATGGGGCTACGCCCCATGAGGCTGGGCCCCCCGCGCCCCCTTCGGGGCTTCACGGGGCTGCGCCCCTTGTGGCACCCCCTTTTGAGCCCCATGGGGCTGCGCCCCATGAGGCTAGGCCCCCCGGGCCCCCACGGGGCTGCGCCCCTTGTGGCGCCCCCTTTTGAGCCCCATGGGGCTGCGCCCCATGAGGCTGGGCCCCCCGGGCCCCCTTCGGGGCCCCACGGGGCTGCGCCCCTTGTGGCGCCCCCTTTTGAGCCCCATGGGGCTGCGCCCCATGAGGCTGGGCCCCCCCGGGGCCCCACGGGGCTGCGCCCCTCGTGGCGCCCCCTTTTGAGCCCCATGGGGCTGCGCCCCATGAGGCTGGGCCCCCCGGGCCCCCTTCGGGGCCCCACGGGGCTGCGCCCCTTGTGGCGCCCCCTTTTGAGCCCCATGGGGCTGCGCCCCATGAGGCTGGGCCCCCCGGGCCCCCTTCGGGGCCCCACGGGGCTGCGCCCCTTGTGGCGCCCCCTTTTGAGCCTCATGAGGCTGCGCCCCATGAGGCTGGGCCCCCCGGGCCCCCTTCGGGGCCCCACGGGGCTGCGCCCCTTGTGGCGCCCCCTTTTGAGCCCCATGGGGCTGCGCCCCATGAGGCTGGGCCCCCCGGGCCCCCTTCGGGGCCCCACGGGGCTGCGCCCCTTGTGGCGCCCCCTTTTGAGCCCCATGGGGCTGCGCCCCATGAGGCTGGGCCCCCCGGGCCCCCTTCGGGGCCCCACTGGGCTGCGCCCCTTGTGGCGCCCCCTTTTGAGCCCCACGGGGCTGCGCCCCTTGTGGCGCCCCTGGCGGGGCCCCATGAAACTACTCGCTTTGCGCCCCCGCGGGGGTGAATCCATTGAATCGAAAAAAACAAATCGGCGCCCATGGATCGAAAAAAAAAAAAAATCGAATCACGTGTTCGATGACGTCACCGATCTACGGACGACGACGACGACGACGAAGACGACGACGACGACGACCAAGGATATTTACATACAAAGTCTCTTTCCAAATTATAGATTAGATACATACATATGTTTTATATTTATTCAAGACTTCGAATCGTCTATTACGAATTTTCACATATATTTTTAGCAAATTTTTCTCCCTTACATTGAAATCCTTAATATTAACCAGCAAAATAGACTAGCGGTTAGCATATAATGCTTTGAGCAGAGTGGTCACGGGTTCAAATCCCACTGGTTTCTTCCGGCTAGACCTTGGATTTGTGACTCCAGGTCGATCGTTTCCTATCAGAGTTTACCAATTAATCCGATTTTCATTGAAACGATTCCAAAAAATTGGCAATCTTACCCATTTTCTCGCAAATCTCGAGTTTTCAGCAATCTCGAATTTCGCTGAATTGTATAAAATGCTGCAAATTTACAAATCTGACCATTAACGTATCTGTGAATCTTAATTAATATGTATTTATTTGCTGAATTTCGTTGAATTGTTTAAAAAATACTGCAAATTTACAAATTTGACCATATATGTCTATGTGGGGGGGAGGTTAATTGATATGTATTAAATTTGTATAATACTTGCATCAAATGTACAATGCTTCTTACCAGGACGGCTCATTGGAGTTTACCTGTTAGGCCTTCCTGGTATAGATTTAAAAAAAAATGCATAAATTTTATATGAAAACTATAAATAATACTGTTCGATAGATCAAATATGTACTATCAAATCAATATGACGGTTTAAATTGTTTGTGTGTAGGAGAATAAATAAAATATGCTTACAGGTAAATTACATCTGTGTGTTAAATCAAATCTTCTACCTTCACTGCAATCTTAAAGGTTAAATAAAATATTTAAATTAAAATTCAGGTACATTTACAAAACTAGTACAGAAATATACAATAACGTAAAAATTCACCAGCTGTATGTAGTCTGCATAATAATAGTTCATCATCTTCTTCAATATACGCATAATTAAACAAACACTGATTTTTGACACCATTTAGAAAGATATTAATTATTTTTAAAATTCAAATTAACTTTAAACAAAAACAAATGAAGTTATTTTTCGCGTGCGAAGGAAAATTTCAACAAAATAATTAAAACTATTATTAAAAACACACACTGAAATCACATGTATCACAATATGATAATTAACAAAACACGTTAATCTGAACAAAACAAATTTCTGATTTGCAAACAAAATAATACGAATTCGTAAACAATAAAACTACACATGAATTGCGATTATTTTTACTGAAAATTTTCAGCTTTATTCGCGAACAATATCACTGTATTGATTATTAACGATACAATATTTAATAAATAGTTGCAACGTTACATATTCGCGTATAATTTTTGCCTATTGTGAGGCTCGAC
Organism: Arctopsyche grandis; assembly: GCF_051622035.1. Classification (NCBI taxonomy): domain Eukaryota; kingdom Metazoa; phylum Arthropoda; class Insecta; order Trichoptera; family Hydropsychidae; genus Arctopsyche; species Arctopsyche grandis. The sequence goes on along the minus strand of NC_135363.1, from coordinate 7,622,751 downwards.
CGTTATTCGTCAACTGAAAGAGAATTAAAATAAACAATTGAACTAAATCTATTAAATTCAAATGCAATATATTCATTTGAAATGCTATTTAAGCCCATGAAATTGTAACAGGCAGCTGAATATTCTTTGATCATACTATATTTACGTCAATTAAATCACAGAATTGTGTCAATTTCAAATGTTAAAACCCCTTAATTTTTATAATTTTCACAACCCTAAATAATATGTATATATGAACATAAATTATAAGAACCTATCAATTAAACTTAAACGTAATCAGAAAGTTTGTATGTACATACATGTATAGATTTTCACATGGTAATACGGTTAAAACATGCTAATTCCTTTTACTTGAAAATATGTACCTATACTTATGTATATATGTAGTTTTCAAAGCTGTAATTAAAAGTTTTCACTAATGTGAAAAATTCAGTGGTGTCACTGATATTGTATTTTAAACTCTGTATCCAATTGAAAAATATTATATATAAAAATAAATATATAAAGAGTATATAAAGGTAGTATATAAAGAGCCAAAAATCTATTATTTATTTATTTACTACTTAATAGTAGTAAATAAATAAATATAAGATTTTTGCCTCTTTATATACACTTTATATATTTATTTTATGGCTTAATAGCCAGAACAAAAAAATATATAAAAATATGAACAAATTTACGATCTCAATATAAACAATCCCTCAACCAGATCAGCATATTTTAGATTGAACAAATCCAAGTTGACAGAAATCTGATCAAGGAGCTTAATGCCCCATGCAACAAGCGACAAAACCATCAAATTGGTACGTGCCAGGAGAAGAAAACAAACTGAGTTGACTGAGTACATTGAAGCTCAATTCTACAAGAGTTTGAGGATTGCTTACCAAACCAACCAGTAATTTATAGAAATATTTTCTCAAATATACTCTTTGTTGTGACTCGAGAGAATAACAACTACATTTACGACCATTCACCATCCACAGCTGGATGAAGGCCTATCTCACACGCTTCCATTCATCTCTGTTTTGTGCAACTTTCATTCATCTCAAACCACACATTTCACTAATTGCATCCACCCATCTCCCTTGTGACCTTCCTTGCATCTTTTTATATTCTCTCGATTACCACTTCTTTCGTCCATTCATCTAGTTACGTGACCCGCACATAGACATTTCAATCTCTCCACTCTCTCCACTACATACATATATCAACTACTCATGTCACACTTCTCACCCAAGTATAACCAGCAACATGGACTACATGGTTAGCATATCTTGCTATGGTCAGTGTGGTTATGAGTTCAAGTCACACTGGCTACTACTGGCTAGACCTTGGTTTGTAACTAGGTCGGTCGTTTCTGATCAGAGTTTGCCAATTTTTCTGATTTTCATTGAAACGATTCCTGCAAAGTTGGCTTTCCCTCCCCATTTCTCTCGCGAAATCTTGAGTTATTGCGTTATATCTCAGGATTCGCCGGCTTTATCTCCATAGATGTCTCTGTGGATGTTTATTGTATAAATTCGTATTGTTGTATAAAAATAATTAGTGATCGTATTGTATACGATGTTTGCAATGTCTGACCATATACATATGTCATGTATGATTTCGAATTATGTAATAATTATGTATCTGTAATGACGAGTGTATATTGATTGATTAAAAAAAATTTTAAAAAAAGTATTCCGTTTCCTATCTATCCTCGTTATGCCGAGAATACAATGTTCCATACTTATTCGAGTACATTGGATCTTGTTTAACATTTTGAAACTTGGTCACCAAGTTTCTCATCTATTCTTTTTTCGTTATCACTTTGATACAAAACACATTGATCAAAGATTTTTTTTCTTCCGGCATCATGTATGTATGTTAAACTGATTTTACACTATCTTTTTTACTGAAAGTTGCAATGAAACTATTTATGTATAGGATTTCAATATATTGGCTATATTTCAAAATTGCACAAAATTTGTCACAAACTAAAACATAATCAAACGGTGCCGCCAATGGTTTTATTACTTTATAATGACATAAATTTGAAATTTTCCTCGTTAGCATTTTCATTAACCTTGTTCAATTCAAAATAGTTATACGTTTAATCGGGTTAATCTTCGTATACTGACATGACTCCAAGTGAAAACGAAGCCAAAAATCCTTTGCTCTGCGTCAACATAACATCTCTGGCTTTATGGGGTTTATTGCCATTCCAAAACGAAAAGTTCCTCAAGAACAAGCGTCTGCGAAGATTGCATTTCGTTCTCGGTTTCATGACCTTTATGATATTCATCATATTTGTTATAACACAATATATTGAGCTATTTTATGTCTGGGGTAATATCGGGAAGATGACCACGATTATGACAGTGTCCTGTCTGTATACTGTCACTATTTTGAAGATTTACACTCTATATGGAAACAGAAAAAAAATCTATTCTTTAATAGAAGATGTGTCGAAAGTTGAAATTAGCATTATTAAATACCAAAACAGTGAACTTCAAGATATACTACGAGGTTACATAAAAATGGCTAGAAGAGCCTCGTATGTTTTTTGGACAGCAACTGTTATCACTGCATTGGCATTTTTCACCATACCTCTCCTTGAGTATAGATTATCTTCAACCTATCACAGGATTTATGACAACGGCACAGAATATTGGAGCTATGTTAGACCAATGGTTTTCAGTTCTTGGCTCCCTTTTGATCAATATGCCTATCCCAATCATATGTTTGTCTACATTTTTCATGTCGCCATAGGATCTATAGGCGGTGGTTTTACATCTTGTTGGGATATGTTTGTAATCAGCATGATAGTGCATTCTATAGGGCAATTGCGCATATTGACAAGAAACTTAATTGAGATCACCAAACGTGATGTGGAATTGGACGAAGAACTTTGTTCAAAAATGATGAATGATGGTAAATTTAAAGTTACCTCAAAGCCTGAAGCCATTCGAAAGATGTGGGAAAATATACAGCATAAGAGATTGGTGGATTGCATCAATCATCACAGGCATATCAGAAGGTATACCCAGATGCAGAAGTGGAATTGATTTGATGTCTGATTACACTGCCTATTACAACTAAAAATGTTTTCACATTTCAGATATACCCACGACCTAAACATTTTAATGAGACCAAGTATGATGTCGTACTTTATATTATGCAGTTTGACGTTGTGCACCACTTTGTTTCAAGCAACTTTGGTATACTTTCTGTTTTTTAAATCGGAGTGTTTTCATTAAAATTTATTTCCAAGTATTTGGTGGTTCTAAATTTGATTTTAGTATGGGTTTAGTTTCAGGATGTTTTCCATGTTAGAATATGTCTTAGCTATGATGACACAACTGCTCCTTTTCTATTGGCACAGTAATGAAGTTATAATTGAAGTGAGTTTTTCATACTTACATGCATATATTTGTCATATCATATAATAGTTTATTTTATTCTTTGTATTTAAAATTTGACTGTAATTTCTATTTCAGGTGGAAAAACTCGCATTTGCATTATATAGTTGCAACTGGTTTGACGAAAATAAAAGTTTTAAGACGAATTTAATAATATTGGGAGAAGGATTAAAATTACCTATAAAATTTACCGTTGGACCATTTCAGACAATGTCGCTTCCTACTTTTGTTGCGGTATATTCATCACTTCCATAATTTATATAATATAAATTCTTATATATGTACATATATACATATGTGAGGCTACTACATATATCCTTCTCATTAGAAAACAGGATATTCAATATGGTAAATTTTAAATGATGTTTTAAATTTTTAAGGCTGATAATGTGTAAGTTTTTGGTTTGAAAGTTCATTCTGATTACATTAAGCATTACATATATTGTTTTCATTGATCATTTCAGTTTTCATTATTATACCCATATAATATAGCCACAGCGTATTTAGTAAATTAGTAGAGCTATTTCATAGCAGTTGAGAGGTCGTAGGTTCAAGTTCCGACCTAATACGCTGCTGGCGAGATCTTGTGATTATTAAAACACAGTTAATTAAGACCATCTCCTGTTAGAATTTTCAGATTTTTCTAGCTTAATTGTTGTGACAGATCTAATAAATCAGCATCTTCCCCTCCAGTTCCCTCGATAATTTGAGTTAATAGCATCTCGTATTTTTTGTTTTTCTACTTTATTTTTTTTTAATATTTGTTGCAAATTTGTTGTATACAATATCTTTGTTGTTTGAACAATTGTTAGTCTCTACTTATTTACAAAAATATGTGTCGCCTTTGAGGTAGTTCCTGCCATAGCACATACATGTGATGTATGTATGTACATATGTAATAAAAGTTTCATTAGATTTGCGACAGTAAAATTTTTAGTTTGAACTAAATTATGCATTTTTTTCAGATCTTGCGTGCATCGTACAGCTATTTTGCGCTTTTACGTCAAACTCAAGAAAAACAAAAAAATCATTGATTTAAATTTGTAACATCCATACCTAAATAACGTGTTGTAAAATTAAGTAAAACATATTTATTAATAAAAATACCTATATACTTAGCTCTGATGTATCGTCAGGATTACTTCATTAAAATAAATAAATATGTATGTGCATAGTATGATTATTTACATTTCTTTGGTTGATACTTTTTGTTTGAAATAGAAGTAATTTATTATTCTAAATAAATACAAACTTTTGCATTCATTCTGATTTCGTTATTTTTTCAACCCTTTTTTTAATTTTTGTTTTAATAAATACATACATACGTATGGATTTTTATTTATACAGAATAAAAAATATGATTATAACATATTTCGACTTGTTAAAATATGTACATATGTCTCTATCCACGTAGTTATTTTACATACATACATGACACAGTGCATTTATGTACAATCTGACTGATCAGAATCAGTCAACATGTATTCCGTATTTTTCATTGACTTTTTAAATATTATTCACAGAATATAGGTAGACTTATGTACATACAATGCGATTTGATTTTATTCACAGTACTGCTTTTCACTTTATTACACAGTAATATGAGTCAAGAAAAGTCAAGTCGTAATTCGAAACTCATTTCAATGATTCGCAATAGTATGGAATGTTAAGAGGGCTGTACACCCGAAACCTTAATTTTTTTACCGTTCCTTTCTTCGATATATATATTGAGTGTATGTATATATTGACTGAATGCGACAATATATATCAATATATATATATTGAGTGAATGCGACAGTTGCGCTTCAACCAGATAAAACGTATTTTAAATTGACAAAATCGAGGTTTCGTATTCTCCTATTTTCTTCTCCAAAACTGGACCAATTTTTAAAAAAATTTCATCATCAGTATGAGAAAGATACTTTCTGTGCATCTATCGGCTTATTTTTTTTAAATCGACCGTTAAATAAGCACGCTGGACTCGTTTCGTGGGTGTAAAAAAGAGGCGATTTTATAGATGTTTGGCGGCTCCTAGCTCCTATAAAAAATAATTAATCAAAAAAATAAAACGATAGATGCACCCCAATGGTGGATATCCATAGCATATTAAAAAATAATTTCTCTAGTGCCATAATTGAGGAAGGGAGAAGTATAGTACGTTTGTATGGACAAGGTGCTGCTGTTCAACCCTCTTAATATGCCAACACCCATTCGATGATATTTCATCGGGTACAACACTAGTTATGTATAATATAATCGATAATTATCTACTGATCATCTTCTGTTAATTATATGTATATAAAGAGAGTTTCAAAACATATAGAGGAAAATAAAAATATCTAGTTTCCTAAACAGAAATAGATTTTCAAAATTATATTGATTTTCAAAATGATGTAGGAAGTTCATAATTTATTGTGGCGTGTGTACATACATATGTACACATTATTAAGTACATTTGTTGACTTAAACTTTCGCCTAATAATTCGTTATAAATTCCCAATATGTGGATGTCGGTTTAGTTTCCAAAACTATGTACATACATATTAATAATTCAAAGCTTCCGATAAACAAGAGTTTACAAGTGCAATGGCGTCGGTGAAATTGTTATACTTTATATGATCACAAAATTGAAAATTATGTACATAGTATACAAAATATGCACGGCTCGAACAAAATTTTTACGCGGTTTATATTACAAATACCGAGTGAACCCGTGTAAAAACACTTGTATGATATAAATAAATAAAAAAACCTGTCATCGTCGTCATTGGGCGAAATTGACAAATAATTTTCAAATCTTACCACAAAGTACCAAAATTCACCACAAAACGTATATATTATACATATTACCAATATGTACTAACCAGTGGCGTAGCTACCGCGCCCGTAGACTCCGCAATGTGGGGGGGGGGGGGCGCCGAGACCCGGGGCGCCACGAAGCGCGCCTTTTTCACTGATTTTTTAATTTGTTCCGTAATTTTTTTGAATTAACTTTTTTAAAAACTTCTCTTATTTTTCAACCTATTTGTACTATATGTGTATGTACTATATGTACATATGTGCATACATTATTATACATATTTTGAATTCATCCTCATTGTGTAATTGATGTATGCCAATAGGGCTAGAAGACTGCCATCTTTTTCCATCTTTTGAACGTCAGTGCCACTTTTCAACCTATTTGCTGAGAATTTTCTCTTATCTATATACATATTTATATATATATATATATATATATATATATATATATATATATATATATATATATATATATATATATATATATATATATATATTATATATATATATATATATATATATATATATATATATATATATATATATATATATATATATATATATATATATATAATATATATATAAACGAATGTCTGTGTGTGTATCTCGAATAGGCTCCTAAACCACTGAACCGATTACGATGGAACTTTCAGGATTTGTTGTATGCATGTCCGGGAAGATTACTGTGAAAAACAAAACGGAAAAAGCGGGGAAAACGGGAATGAGTGTCATTGCAACGCAATAATTTTAAATGTGTTCGCTGACTGCGTTTTTCCTACAAATGGGAACGGGAACGAGAATGGAAACGGGAACGGGAACGGGTACGAGAACGGGAACGGGAATTTCATGCGTTATTGTGGCGTTGCAACGCATGCCGGGTTCAACTAGTTCTTGTATATATTTTTTCAATTTGTAAACAATAAAACAAAATTATTTGATTAAAACCAATAAAATTTATAAATTTTTCACTGTCACCATTAACAGGTGGGAGGTTTTGAAGGAAAATTCACCATCAGTTACTTTAAACAGATTGTGCACTGCTTGTTGGTCGTCCAGATTAAACTATTAATGCACTTCGATATATAGGTACATATACCGATACGTAAAAAAGGTATAAATTATTAATTTGGATAAGTTATTTTCGATATATAGGTACATATACCGATACGTAAAAAAGGTATAAATTATTAATTTGGATAAGTTATTTTGCTGTAAAGGTATAAGTTATTTTGCTGTAAGTAAATAATATGAATATATGGGGGGGGGGGGGCGCCTTAAAATATTTTGCGGGGGAGCACTAGGAATTCACGCTACGCCACTGGTACTAACACGATATTGAAAAGTAATAAAACGGTGACGCCAATGGTTTTATTACTTTCTGATAGCTTAAGTTTTGAGTGTTTCATTTACGTTGTTCAATAAATTCGAGGTAGACATACATTTAATCCAATTAATCTACATAATACCAACATGACTCCAGGTGAAAACGAAATTAAAAATCCTCTGCTTTGCGTCAACATAACATCTCTTGCTATATGGGGCTTGTTGCCATTTCAAACTGAAAAGTTTCTCAAAAACAAGCAACTTCGAAAATTGAAATTCATTCTGGTTTCGTAACCTATATAATATTCACTATGTTCGTTATTTCGCAATATGTTCAGTTATTTCGCAATATGTTCAGTTATTTGTTGTATGGGGTGATCTTGAAGAGATGACCATCAATATGACAGTGACTTGCTCATAGACTGTCTCTGTTTTGAAGGTATACACTTTATATGGAAACAGAAAGAAGATCTATTCCTTAATAGAAGATATATCTAAAACAGAAGTCAATATCATTAAACATCAGAGCAGTGAAATTAAAGATATACTACAGGATTACATATGAATAGCTAGAAAATCCTCATATTTTTTTTGGTCAGCAACTTTTGTTACTGCTTTGGCTTTTTTCGCCTTTCCTGCCCTTGAGTTCAGATTTTCTTCGACCTATCACAGGGTTTATGATAACGGCACAGAATATTGGAACTATGTTAGACCTATGGCCATACAATCTTGGTTTCCTTTCGACAAATATGCCTATCCCAATCATATATTCGTCTACATGTTTAAAGTTGCTATAGGCGCTATAGGCACTGGCTACATAGCTTGTTGGGATTTGTTTGCAATCACCATGATAGTGTATTCCATAGGACAATTGCGCATATTGAGGAGGAACTTAATAGTTATTACCGAACATGACCCAAAATTAGACGAAGAAATAAAGTCCAAAATCATCAGTGATAGTAAATTTAGAAACAGCTCAAAAACTGAGAAATCTGAAGCTGTTCGGAAGATGTGGGATGATATAAAACATAAGAGATTAGTGGATTGCATAAATCACCACAAACATATAAGAAGGTATAATAGAATTACGATGACACATTTTTAAAAAATAGATAATAACAACATATGCACACATCATGATTACTGATCACTGCCTCTCATATGACATCTCAAAATATTTTGGTTTTTCAGATATACCCACGACTTCAACATTTTAATGAGACCTAGTATGATGGTATACTTTATACTAAGCAGTTTGACTTTGTGCGCTACTTTATTTCAAGCATCTGTGGTATTTCTTTTGTTCTTGATATGATTTATTTTTCATAAAATTTGTTTTCTACAAGGCTTTAAATGAATTTTATTCTGTTTTAGAACGGTCTAGGTGCTAGGTCTATTCTCATGTTAGAATTCATCTTCATGGTGTTGACCCAGCTGCTGTTTTTCTATTGGTTCAGCAATGAAGTTATAGTTGAAGTACATTTTTCACCATCCAATTATAAAGTCCTATTGTCGTTTGATTTATATAATTTTATCTTAATTTTCAGAGTGAAAGACTTGCATTTGCATTGTATAGTTGTGATTGGTTCAACGAAAACAAACGCTTCAAAATGAATTTTATGATATTGAGGGAAGGAATAAAATTGCCAATCAATTATACTGTTGGACCTTTCAAGACAATGTCGTTACCTACTTTTGTTGCGGTAGTTTTGAATTTATTTATTTATCACTATAATACAATTAAAATAATTAATATTTGTATAATTTATTGTGAGATGTGAAATCCTATATGCATACCTCACTTTAAGCTCGACATGTTATATTATATGCTTTTTTTATTTAAAAATTTATATTTACCATGGTTACGAGTCTTTTGTCCATATTCGTACACACGTACTCTATATAAATGTAATACATTATAATATAATTCGTATATTTACAAATATATCTATGTCCATATACATATTTTTTTTATATTTTCATCATCAAATATAATCAATTTTAAGAGAGATTTTTAGGTTTAAATTAAAATAGTTCTTTGATATCGCCTTACTTATTTATGAACATACATATGTATATATGATTTATTTATATTATGTATTTTTCTTTACATCCATGTTTCACTAATAAAGTTCAACAGTCTCAACGGTCTTGTTTCTCACGTTTTATATTTCATTGAATATTGATATTGATATAACTATATATATATATATATATATATATATATATATATATATATATATATATATATATATATATATATATATATATATATATATATATATATATATATATATATATATATATATATATATATATATATATATATATATATATATATATATATATATATATATATATATATATATATATATATATATATATATATATATATATATATATATATATATATATATATATATATATATATATATATATATATATATATATATATATATATATATATATATATATATATATATATATATATATATATATATATATATATATATATATATATATATATATATATATATATATATATATATATATATATATATATATATATATATATATATATATATATATATATATATATATATATATAGTTATATATATAGTTATATATATATTTATATATATATATATATATATATATATATATATATATATATATATATATATATATATAACTATATATATATATATATATATATATATATATATATATATATATATATATATATATATATATATATATATATATATATATATATATATATATGTATAACTATAAGGTCACAAGTTCAAATCAAGAGTTTTATTAGGTTTCCTGTCATTTACATTTTAGTATAAACTAAATTAAGATTTTTTTTTTAGAATTTACGTGCATCGTATAGCTATTATGCTCTTTTACGTCAAACTCAAGAAAAACAAAAAAAACATTAGTTCATTTACGAAATTACCACAACAATGTTTAGTGATATAATGCAATAAAAATAATCTGTATTAATTATATTGTCTGAAAATACATACTAGCTTAACATACTATCTGATTTAATTATTTATTTAATCCTAATTTTATTTCATTTATAAAATATACATTGCTATTTTCAACCTTATTTCTGTATTCACATTTATGTATGAGAAGATAATTAAAAATATATATATAAAAATAGCTTCAATAAGATGAGTATGGACACTATCTAGAAGACTTAAATTTATATTAAATTAAAAATTACAATTTACATTGATATGGCAATGATGCGCAGAGGCTTCTCTTAACCCTTTGAGTTCTGACGTCTTTTCTTTTAAAAGCCCGCCACGCTGAAAATTTTGCCAACATTTCCAACTAGAATTATTTAGAAATCTAATAGAAAGCAGGTATAAAAATTGTAGCTAATCCAAACATAACCTAGATTACTACCCTAGATAACTACCGCCGAGAGTTTTGTAAAGGTGTGTTTATACTCTTTAATATAATGTTACGTACGCCGCGGATTAAGCGAATAGAATCCCAGAGACTGTGTGACCGACCATGGGACAGGATTATCTGTAACGGATATCTGTTAACGGATTAACTACATAAATGCATACCGTGAGACCGGTGTAAGTGGTTTTAGGGATTAGTGACAAGCTAAGTGCATGAAAGCTAAACAATGATTGCACTTCTCATACCGTGGGAATACATATCCGAATACGTGACTATACAGTAGGTAAGCAGATTAGACGTCCTGAGAGATCTACCCCTTATAAGGCGGTACGTAGGCGATATCATGCCATTCTGGACTTAGCAGTGACACTGCGTGTATCTCCTGAATCATCAATAAACGCTGTGAAACGACTGTTGGCCTTTTTACTTGGATCCTCCACCCACCCTTACGCAACAATATCTTCCAACAATATCAAATAAACAAAAGAAGTCTAATAATGATTGTATTTTTACTTACCTCCTTTATGTTTTTCCAAAACTAGCTCCATCTTCTTCATTGTTGTTAAAATGTAATGCTCACAATCTAAATACCAAGACACAATCTAAAATACTCAGCAGCTAGGGTTTCCATCGGGAAATTCTACTACATGGTTATAAATTCAGAAAATCCGGTGTAAACCAGTCTTTATAAACGTTGACAAATGAATAACACGGATTACACGACCCATGTTCAATCCTTTTTTCAATGCTACCTGGAAAGGCTTAGCGGTTAGTATTCTTGTTTACTGTGTACATGCTTAAAATACAACGCCTATCGGCGTTTTTCAGTTCCATGGACTTGTTGGCAAAATGTCGATCGGCGTTGGTCAGCATTCAAAGGGTTAACATATAAAATATGAGTATAATAAGTGTGAGTGATTTCAAAGAAACCAATTAAAAATCTTTTAAAAAACCGATTACTTCAAAAAAATCACAAAACTCTATCTATTGATTCTTCGTATTATGGATAAAGCAATAAAATGTAGTCAACTTGTAAATTTTGATCACATATGTATATACATATGTATGTATGAGTGTATTTAAGAAAAATTCGAACTCTAAATATTTTCAGATAGGATGGATTGCTGTAGTGATTTACTAAAAAAGTATACATTAATTAATTGTGATAAATTTTTGTACATAAAACCAGCAATTATATAATATAATAAGTTGACACAAACTTTCATCTACATAATTATACGTTACAAATTCTTAATATATGTGGTATGTATATTTGAAAGTAGGTTTAATTTTCAAAACTATAATTAAAAGTTTCCAATAATGTTCACCACCTCAGTGGCGTCCATGAAATTAATTTTTGTCATACATATGTTTATCAATTTGGAAAATGATACATAGTGAGAAACTCTGACATCCAATCGTATTTAATTACACTAGGTACATATGTAGGATTGTTATGAGTGAAAATGTTACATGTCGATGGTCGGACTTATAACACTGTTCGACAAATGACGACTCTTTTTTTAGTTCAGAGACGAGATATGACTTTTCTTATAGATCTATGCCCAGTGAACATGAATCTGGTAATAAAAAGTGTTGATTGGCTTGAGATTCGGAGATATATGTGTTTTTTAAATCGCGCGATTTTTCTATATCTTGGTGTTGTTCGGTCGATTTCTCAAAATCTGTTAATTTCCTGTTCAAAATTAATATTGGAATCTATAGTCGGGTATTTTATCTTTCATTTGCAGTACTTTTCAGTTTTCAAATCTCTCTAAGTAGTCGTCCAGTTGAAATCGAAAGTCAAAATTACGTATTTTTTCCCACTGTTAATACTATATTATATTGAGTATTTTCTATTGAAACATGTTTATTAGGATAGTGTTCTGGCCACACTTTTTTTTGTTTTCGTTTAAAAGGGTTAATTGGATGTGTGCTGAATTTTAAATCTGTAAATTTACGAGCAAAAAATTCGTATTAGTAGTTGTTGTTGGCTGAAGAACACGAAATTGTTAATTTCGTGTTCTTCAGCCTCTCGAAATACAGTGATTAATGTAATAAAAAATTTTTTTTTTTTTATTTTATTTATATAATAACATAATCAATTACAAAAAAAACGTTGAACACTACATACATAGAAGCTTAGCCAACTAATGTGGTTGTAATTGAGCAATATACATATTATATTTTTCATTGTTGATTTCACATATACATAAACATCAAGTTCGACAACTTAATTTAATTCCCCATTTTCCATACATTTAATTATAGCTAGCACTTTTTGGTGCACAATACAATGCATGCGAATTGTTTCATTTTCACAGTCTTCGTTAAACAAATTTAAAAATCCCTTTCTTTTCACAATTTTACAAATATTTTTTTGAAATATTACTCTGTAAAGCGTTGATGGCCGCAGCAAATATCTCTGATGGCCGCATATGAGAACCACTGATCTACAGCCTGATCCACTGTTGGATGAAGGCCTCTCCAACACGCTTCCACTGGTCTGTTTTCCGTAGTGAAAATATAACTATACGCAGTGAATATGTAATCAGATATTATTTCACTGAAACGTCAGTGTTATATGTAATTTCATATTTTATTTAGCTGTCAATTTTTTTTAGGTGTCAAAGGAGCCTTGCACACAGACGAGCCGATTCTGCATGCATGCATACCTGTCAATTCTATAATGTTGACAAAGTCGAACGATATGATCTCAAATAATAAAATTTAATCACAAAACGTAAATACTACTAAAAATTGATTCAACGGTGCCGCCAATGGCTTAATTACTTCTTGATTACTTAAGTTTTGGATATTTCTTGTTTGATTTTCATTTACGTTGTACAGCTCAACAGTCACATATTCAGTCTGATTAATCTTTGTACGTATACTAACATGACTCCAGGTGAGAATGAAGCCAAAAATCCTTCACTATGCATTAACATAACATCATTAGCCATATGTGGCTTGTTGCCATTTCAAAATGAAAAATTTCTCAAAAACAAACCACTTCGAAGATTACATTTCGTTGTTGGTTACATTGCCTATATACTATTCATCATATTCCTTATAACGGAATATATTGAACTGCTTGTTGTCTGGGGTGAACTCGAGCAGATGACTACAAATATTACCGTATCTTGTCTATATGGCGTTACTGCGTTTAAGATATACATCGTATATGGAAACAGAAAGAAAATATATTCTTTAATCGAAGATATATCAAGAATAGAAGTCAACATCATTAAATACCAGAGCAATGAACTTAAGGATATACTACGGGACTACATAAAAATGGCTAGAAGAGCCACGTATTTATTTTATTCAGTGGCATTTGTTACCTTAACTATATTTTTCGTTTTACCTGCCCTCGAGTACAGATTTTCTTCAACTTATCACAAAATTTATGATAATGGCACAGAATACTGGAGCTATGTCAGACCTATGGTCTTCAGCTCTTGGTTTCCGTTCGACAGATTTGCCTATCCCAATTATATATTTGTCTATATATACCAAGTAGCTATGGGAGTTGTAGGCGGTAGTTACACGACTTTTTTTGACATGTTTGCAATCACCATGATTGTGCATTCAATAGGACAATTGCGCATATTGAGGAGGAACTTAATGGTTATTACCGAGCATGACCCCAAATTAGACGAAGAAATAAAGTCGAAAATCATCAGTGACCGTAAATTCAGAAACAGCTCAAAAACTGAGAAATCTGAAGCTGTTCGAAAGATGTGGGATGATATAAAACATAAAAGATTGGTGGACTGCATTAATCATCACAGACATATCAGAAGGTATAATATACATCAGACAACACAAGTAATTTGATCTCATTTCTAAAATTGACTGATTCTTATTCAACTCTAATTAACTTGAGCAACAAAAAAAAAAATACCGGAGAGGAAACTGATAAATATTTACTAAGTTTGGCCCATTGAATTCGAATATGACAATAATTTTTGTTGGCTTGTTCTCCTTTAAGAAATATGAGCGTATAATTGCAATCGTTAATTCAAAATCTAATATTACTGTGCAAAAAGTGAGTATTGGAATCAATAGTCAGATGTTTTTTCTATTGATTGTGTTTTTTATTACTTTGAAATACTTAGAAATTTATCGAATCGTATCAATTCGAGCTGTAAATGATTTTAAATTAAGTTTAAAAAAACGCTTATGTTTTTGACCGCAAGAAAGCAAGAGCGATGTGCAGAATGGAGAGCGCATCACTCCATCTCATTCGCTCCCGCGTCCTGCCTAGAACATTTCATATTTTATTTTAAAATCATTTACCTACCGCTCGAATTAATACGTTTAAATAAAATTAAAATTAAGATTTAAAACCAACCATTATAAACGTGTTGAAATGAAAAATTGGCGAAATTAACATTAAATTAAATTAACTGAAAATAATGTGTTAAGAAAAATATAATTTTGACTTGATCACCAAATAATAAATTATACGTATTGTAAAGCAATAAAAAATTAAAATCAATAGAAAAAACAACTGAATATTGACTTCATTACTCACTTTCGGCACAACAATACTAAATTTTGAATTAAAGACTGCAAAAGCCAAAAATCTGATTTTTTGTTGCTCTCGATTAGCATTTTAGAAACCGATTCTGTATCAGTTCTAACGGTGTTCAAAACATCCCCAAAATACACAGACACACAGCCATTCACAAAGACACACACATTTTTCAAGATCATAAAAATGTGATCAGTGATCGATTCTCAGTTCGAATCAGTCGAAATCTCAAGTTCAAATTTTCGCATGATCACAAAACTTCATCTATTGTTACCGTCGATATATCAAAATAATCTTTATATCAATATTTATCCATCTATGTACTTACTAGATAAAGTAAATATTTTGTTATTTCAGATATACCCATGACTTCAATATGTTAATGAGACCAAGTATGATGTTGTATTTTATATTATGCAGTTTGACTTTGTGCGCTACTTTATTTCAAGCATCTTTGGTATAAGTTTTGTTCTTAAAATGTTTAATTTTTGTTTTATGTAAGACTTCAAAGGAATTTAAATTTGTTTTTAGTATGGTTTAAGCGTCAGGCTTTTTTTCATGTTGGAATACGTCCTTTCGATGATGTTACAACTACTCCTTTTCTATTGGCACAGTAACGAAGTCATAATTGAAGTGCGCTTTCAATTATACATACAACCATTTCTAAGTTTAATTTTTCATCTGTTTTTAATTTTTAACTCTTACTTCATTTTCAGAGGGAAAGACTTGCATTTGCATTGTATAGTTGTAATTGGTTCAACGAAAGTAAACGTTTCAAGACGAATTTAATGATATTGAAGGAAGGAATAAAATTACCAATCAATTATACTGTTGGGCCTTTTTACGCCATGTCGTTACCTACTTTTGTTGCGGTATTTTCCAATTTATTTATTTATGACTTAATTAAAATAATAAATATTTTTATACTTGTGAGATGTGAAATCATTTTAAGCTCGACGGGTATACGTGACGAGACAGAATGTTAAATGACAAAAAACGCAAATATCGGAAGGCAACACGTACATACTTACTTAATTTGCGCGAGCAGGATAAAACAGGAACAAGAGGAACAGGCTTTTCCTCCCGTATTAATGTGCGCGCGCAGAATACGGGAGGAAAGTCATGTTCCTCTTGTTCCTGTTGTATCCTGCTCGCCCAAATTAAGTGAGTATGTACCGTTTACCATGCACCATTTTTTTTTTGATCTTTCGACTTAAGATCTTTCGATATTTGCCTTCCGATATTTGCGTTTTCTGTCATTTAAAATTCTGTCTCGTTCCGGAGACCGAAGCTCGACATATGTACTTGCATACTTCATTTTAAGCTAGACATGTTCAATTATAAAAATTTATATTTACCATGGTTTCGGGTATTATGTCCATATTCGTAAACACGTACTTTATATAAATGTATAACATTTTTATTTTAAATTTAAAATTATATTCAAATAATGGTAAAAAATGAGGATAGGTTACCAATTTGTTTGGAAATGTTCCAAAAATGAAATTAGATAAATTGGCAAACTCTGATAGGAAACGATCGACCTGGAATCACATATATCCAAGGTTTGGCAAGCAACATTGGGTCAGGGATTGAACCTATGACCCTTCAGTTGATAGAATTATACGCTAAACACTGAGATATGTTGCCGGTTATTTACATCTACCATGGTAATTGCCTCTAATCAACATATGTATTTCTTTTAAAAATCATATTTTCGTAGGTAATATGGTGACTTACATATATATTTTTCTTGGAGCTCACAGACGACGTGATTTGTCATAACCAGACTTCGGCGGCCAGGATGCTTTTACCTAAAAATAAATGGTTCACTATTGTCAACCTTTTTTTTTTGCTCTCTTGCTTTGTAGGACAATAGTGAACCCTTTTGTTGTGGGTTAAAGCATCCTGGCCACCGAAATCTGGTCATTTCAATACGCCTTATTGGCATATTCAATATTGGCTTCGAGTCAAGAATATAATTGTTCCCAGTTCTTTATTAATTCGTACGATCTTATTATTTCGACAAGTTTATCCTATATTTTTTCTTCAAATATAGTACTAGCCGTTATCAATCACTATGAAGCTTATATCAATACGAGGACAAAATATAACCGAAAACACCCCAGGGGTTGATTTTTGGGACTGTGTGCTATGAATATGTGCTGCATTCGCATGTTTAAAAGTATAAAAAAAAAACCGCGTGCCACGTGCCTCTCTGTGTGATTTCACCCTTGCGACGTGCCCCTCTGTGTGATTGCGACGTCGACGTCGACGTCGAGGTAACAAGTTTTTCAATGAATCAATATATTATAACTAGTGTTTTTACCCGGCTTCGCTCGGTATTTGTAATATAAACCGCTTAAACATGGCCAATCTAATGGTAAACATTTTATTAAATTTATTTGAATATTCATTTGTTTTTTTCTACAAACCAAACAAACATACAAAGTCTCTTTCGAAATTATGTATTATTAGATTAAAACCTTTTTTATGAATATTTCTTGAATCGATAGTAAATCTTTTGCTATCTGCAGTCTACTTTTTATTATTCAAAACTATTTCACAATTGTATTCGAATTAAAATATTTTCTTATCTGACTAAAAATTGTATAAAATGATTGACCCAATTCAAGTTTTGATTTATTTGGAATAGTAAAATTCGTAAACTGATGAATCAAAAATATTATCGCAACGTCTGTGGGCTCCCTGAGGACATTTTAGCGTATATTAAATTTATGATTTTTGATGACTTGATTTCCAATTTTTATTATATTTTTTTAGATCTTACGTGCATCATACAGTTATTTTGCTCTTTTACGTCAAAATCAAGATGAAAAAATTAATAAGTAACGCACATACATACATATACAGAAAAATCACTTCAAAAATATTGAAATTTAGTGGAATTTGATGAAATAAATGTGTTAGCAAAAATATATACGATGAATTTTCTTTCTTTGAGATTCTTTTATTTTTAATTTTATTTATTGCTTATATAATATCTACATAATTGATAAGTTAAACATCATTTTAAATATTTTATCAATTGAAACGCCATGTCTCATTACTATCAATTTACTCCAGAGTGTATTATTATTTACCCAGTATGTATGAGTATGTCATCGAATATTCATTCGATGAAAGTGGCTTATATGTACATATGTATATTGACTCGACTTTAATGGGAAGCCTGCATGTAATTATTTTTCACAAAACTACACGTAACGTAATGGAGCTTAAATATTTGAAAACTATAATTAAAAGTCTTTGGTGACACGACGCGATCGTTTATTACAGTGGCGTCGATGAAATTACATATTTACATTGATTAAAATGCTGACGAGTAATTTAAACTTGGGTGTTTTTTTTTAAATATTGATGAAAATATTTTAATTGATTAATGTGGAGCTAATCGCCCTGCGCCATTATTTTTTTAATGTTATCGTCGTAATTACCGTGTGAATTAAATTAATTTATAATTCATGTGTAATTACACAACTCGCCGAGCAAATTGGGCCATATTACAGTTAGCTACATATTATAAAGATATTCAATATAATTTTTGGATAAGCACGATAATGGGTTTTCTAATTCAGGAGTCGGTGAGCTGTGGCTTGCGAATAGCATGCGGCTCTGATTTTTATTTTTATTTATTTGTAAGTATGATCAGGATGCGAAGAATTCCAAATAATGTGGATTATATCAAACAGCGTTTACTATACGTCTTTACGCCAAAGGGCTGACAAAGGGCAAGTGCCTTATACATAGTTAGTCAATTACTAAACACTCAGCCCATACACATCCTGCACTGTGCACGCACGTTTACCACACACTCTACATGTTTTAAACCAAATCTTACATTATACTACTTTTAATACTCGGGAAAGGGGCCATAGCCGATGCGCTAAATTATTATATGTATATTTTCCCACGATACCATTTTCGGGTTGCCCCTGGGCGACATTTAGGACGAAAACACACTGGGTGGTATGGGACGTCACGTGTCCGTGGCTTCCCTGTGCATATGTTTGGATATGCATTCAGAATGCATATGTTTGGATATGCATTCAGAATGCATATCCATATGCAACCGACAAGTTTCTCTTACATTTCTTCAAATATGGGATTCACCGTTATCGATTACTGTCAAGCAAGAATAAATACAAGGATAAAATATCACCGAAACACTCCAGGGGGTGATTTTTGGGAATGTTTACCGTGTATATGGGCTAGGGGTGTATGTTTAAAAGTATCTAAAAAAAAAACACGTGTTTTTGCAAAATAATAATAGGCGTCTATTGATTTGATCAGTAATTTATTCAGCTTTTGATCAACAAAAATAGCTAAATTGTCAGTAAATATTTTGAAATTATCAGTGAGTATTCTAAATGATCAGTACGCTGTGATCAGTTGTCATACACTCAGTTAAACTAAATAATCAGTTGTTAAACCAAAATGATCAGACAATATTATGAAACGGTCGATGATTATTATAAGATAATCAGTAATATCATTTAAAAATGAGTATTTCATTTTGACAGCCAGAAAATCGTCAGTGTTGTCATATCGCATTATGGCTTCTAGTATAAAAAATCCTGATGAATTTTGCCACTTAGCAACATTCTTTTAATAATCTCCCCCCTCTCCGTTTGCAACCCCCTTGGTCCTCACCCCTCGTTCCGGGTTCAATTCAGTCTCAATGTCTCAGTTATCGCGTGTCTGTTTACCTAAACTAACTTAATCTTAAATTAATAAATAACGACCCTAAAAACCTGATCTTAAATTAATAGGGCCAACACTAACATAACCTAACCTAACCTGACAATATTGTTGAAATAAAACTTAAAAAAAGATATTACGATGTATTTGGACGGATATTACGGTGTGTGGACCATGAGGAGAGTGGGAATGGACAGTAGTGGGGCGACGTGCTATCATCCAACTGTCAAAAAATATAATTTTACTGATCGTTTATTATATTCTATTGATCATTTAGAATAAGTTACTGATCAAGTTTATAATTAATTACTTTTTGAATTATAAACTAATCAAATAATTTGCTGCCATAATAATATGCAGACAGATCAGGTCATACTAAATCGACGATTTGGATAGTGCGGCTAGAAAATAATTAATGACCATTCCTGAAGCAGTTTTAGCAATTCGGAAATACCTGAAATACCACATGTGAAAATGTTAAAAATAATTACAATGAAGAAAATACTTTTTATAGTCATTAATTATTTATCAGCCGCATTTTTCACATTTCACGCAGCAGATGCTGTGATCCAAAACGAATCTTTAGGAATCTGATAAAAACATAATTCAAAACATAAGCAAACTGATATTTATTTACATAAAAAGTTTTACTACCACCCTTGACCTCAATTTGAGCGAAACCGAATGAATATCATCAATAAGTCGTGATTACATATTTGATTTGTCATCGACACATAATTTCAATGGCTGCGTATTTCAATATTCTCACATTTGAATCGATCTCAGCATGTCTGAAAGTAACAATGGACTGAAGAATCCATGCCTCTGTGCTAACTTAACGTCACTGGCCATGTTTGGTCTTTGGCCATTTCAATCAGAGAAATTCCTCAATAGTAAAATTCTTCGAAAAGTACACTTTGCATTCGGATTATTCGCCTACTGTGTCAATTGGTTGTTTCTCGCCTCTCAATACATCGACCTGTACAAAATTTGGGGCAATCTTGAAAATATGACAACAAACATATCAGTAACCAGTCTGACTACCATTGGAGTGGTAAAAATATTCACCTTCTACGGCTACAGGAATAAGCTAGATTCGCTGATAACCGAAATATCAAGAGTCGAAGTCAACATCATTAAAAACCAGTGTAGCGGTGTCAAGAGTTTATTGTACGAATACGTGAAAACTGCCAGGAGAGTGACATACTTCTTCTGGACATTGACTTTTTGCACCATCCTAGTATTTTTCATCATACCACCCATCGAGTACAAGCTTTCCTCGACCTATCACAAGACTTACAGCAACGGATCTGAGTATTGGACTTACGAGAGACCCATGATCTTCAGCACCTGGTTCCCTTTCGACAAGTACTCCATTCCGAATTACTACATTGCATACTTGATCCATATTCTGTTTGGACTTTTGGGTGCGTCCTATCATGCCATTTGGGACATGTTCGTAATTTCCATGATGGTGCATTTTATAGGACAGTTGCGCATATTGCAAAGAAACTTGGCAGAAACCACAAACGTAGCTGAATTGGATCCTGAATTAATTCGCAACGACGTTAAAGTGGGACACGAAGATAAATTTCTTACCGATTTAAATCAGGACAAAACGATAGATAGTCGAGAAGTGTGGGATGTAATAAAGCATAAAAGATTGGTGGATTGCGTCAATCACCACAGATACATCTTGAAGTATAATATATTGCACACAATACGTTTTATTTTTTTTTGCATTCGATCCTATTGTATATTTATGTATATTTTTAGATACACCCACGATTTGAACTCTATAATGAGGCCGGTTATGATGTTGTATTTCATAGTATGCAGTATAATGTTGTGCGCTATTGGTTTTCAAGCATCTTTGGTAGGTTATCCTAATATTTTTTAAATATTTAACTAATTCATTAATCTTCATCATACGATTTGAAATGTGCCAATTTTGTTTTTAGTATGGTTTTAGTATAAGGTTGTGTTTCATGTTAGAATTTCTTATGTCGATGATGATACAACTGTTCCTGTTCTATTGGCATGGAAATGAAATCATTTGTGAGGTAGATTCAGACAAAATTTTATTGAAAATATCAAAATTATAATTGGATTTGTGTTTTCAGTTTTCAGATAGACTATTTAACGGCTATGCAGATAAATAAATTGTATATTGTTTTTACTGATAACATACTACAAAATTTCAGAACGAAAATCTTCTATTCTCTATGTATTGTTGTGAATGGTTCAAAGAAAGTAAACGTTTCAAAACAAGCTTTTTGATCATGACTGATGGTTTTAAACTACCGATAAAATTTACTGTCGGATCTTTTTACGACATGTCTTTGCCAACATTTGTTGCGGTATGATTATACCTTTATTAATCATTTTTTTAGTTTCCAAATATTTTATATTTATGCTTTATAATAACAATTTTATTTAATTGTTTTAGATACTACGCGCCTCTTATAGCTATTTCGCACTATTGAGACAGTTTCAAGATAATAATACTGAAGGATTAACAAGATTCTAAATTAAATTTTAAATAACTTATTACTCATGTGTGTGTGTGTGTGTGTGTGTGTGTGTGTGTGTGTGTGTGTGTGTGTGTGTGTGTGTGTGTGTGTGTGTGTGTGTGTGTGTGTGTGTGTGTGTGTGTGTGTGTGTGTGTGTGTGTGTGTGCTCGGTGCTCGACGTATGTCCGATAAAAACTTCTCTGTTTGTTTATGTTACTCGCAATATGGGCAAGCATCAGTAACAATTGCACAATGCATTCAAAAACACACAATAAACAAAACATGGGATACATTTTTATAATTATATTGATTGTATTCCGTGCGTTGTAGCGCATTTATAGAGACGTACCGCGTAATATTGACAACAATTATTTATTCGTAAGAGCACTTCTATTATTATTACATTTCTCTGAATTTTCAACACTATACCCCCAATTAATATGATTTATACAAATGATGATAAAATTAAAGAGCGGCCGATTTAAGTTTCCAATTTTCCAAACAGGCGGCCAAACTCCTAGGCGTGACCCTGACGAACGATATATGGACGAAAGAAGTGCAAGCAAAGTCATAGGTGAAATCAGAAAAAAATGTGGGATGAGATGTATAAAAGTTCCCGAATAGCTAATGGGAAACATCAGTGATCTAATCACGTAGATTCCCTTCGGCCGTCTTCGTTTACCATATTATTAAACCAATGCAGCTGATAAACCATAGGCCGATCTAAATTTAGGCTACTTATTTGCATTTGATAATTCATGTGCTATACGAATGTATGAAATGGGAAAATTGGTAGTGTTTGTCCGTTTTGCGCTGAATTTCCTCATAAACAATAATGCACTAATGACGAAATTGAGAACGATTCAGTATGCAAAACGTTTCTGACGTATTACACAATTGGAAAATGTCACATACGTATAATTTTTCTTGCAGTATGTACGAATTTTCAGCAATTTGTACACAACATCTAATTTTCACCGTCGTGTTATATTATTATTACACATATTATCTCCACTCTCGTATGATACGAAGACGCAATATAAAAGAAATGCACTTCTCGACACACTTTTAAGTTTCGTTGCAATTGTTGGTACGAAATGATCTCATCGCTCACACACAAATTGTTTAACCATCCATTCTTCGACGATGTGCTGGGGAGAAATTCGCTTTTGTTGTTCGAAATAAAGTTGCAATGGTAAAAAATTCAGAATTGGCACTTTAACGACTTGCATTGTTATACATTTCGTGCCTTATTTTCAGGTTTACCGGATCAATGGTTCCGAAAAACGTAAGACCGTTGTATCTGTGGGCATTTCATATTCACAGAATGTTTATCAACTTGATCTGGTTGTCATTAATCATCGCGTTTATCGGAGATATTGTCAGCGTTGGTGATAATTTGATATTATTGGGAGAAGATGTGTGCGTTTTAATAAGTTTCGTATTTGTGATTAGTAAATATTTGGTCATTCTTACGAATTACAACGAACTAGAGAGAGTGGCCGAACGTATTATGATCATAGGTGAAAAGAATCACAAAGAAGATACCGCTAAGCTCTATTATCATATCAGGAAGAAATATATAATTGTCATAACTGGAATTACTGTACTTTTTCACGTTTTATCTGTCCTTTTATTAATCGCCTTAATTATGAGTGCGCCCAAGGGCGGATTGCCGTTGAGAGCCTACTACCCAATAGATTTAAACAAAAAATATCTATTCGCTCTAATTTTTCTTCATCAACTTCTTGGATTATTTTATGTACTGAATTCCATAGTTGCATCGGATTCAACTTGTGGTATTATGTGGTTTTTAATCGGCTTAGAATTTGAAATTATTTCTAAAGAATTTGAAAATTTGGAGTTTAATTGTAAAATTGAAGCTACAAACGATTTTGAGGTGCAAAGTGTGGCCAAAATTCGATTGAAGGAATTAATTAAAAGACATCAGTATATCATTCAGTAAGTATCAATACTAAAAACATAAGACGTTCATTAATTATGAATATATTCATCATCATCATCACCTACAGCCGCTCACCATCCACTGCTGGATGAATGCCTCTCCAACACGCTTCCACTCGTCTCTGTTTTGCGCAACTCTCATCCATCTCAACCCACACATTTTCCTAATTTCGTTTACCCATCTTCCCTGCAGTCTTCCTTTTACCCTTTTACATTCTCTCGGGTACCATTCTAACACTTCTTTTGTCCACCTTTCGTCCATTCTTCTAGCCACGTGGCCCGCCCATTGTCATTTCAATCTCTTTACTTATACCACTTTGTCCATTACCCTTGTCATACTTCTACTAATATATTATGTAACTTAAAATAATTTCAGATTGGCAAAAGAGCTGAATGCAATTACAAGTCCTCAACTTTCGGCCCAACTTTTCGCTAGCAATTTTATGATTTGTTTAACAGGATTCGAAGCAACATTGGTAGCATTTTTTACATTCAAACAATTTTTGTCAATTTTTATCCAGATTTCTTGCATATTTCCAATTTTTATATTTTTAGACTATCAACGACACAATTGTATTTTTAAGATTTTTAGTACATCTCGTGTCAGCCTTATTTCAATTGCTTTTTTGGTGTCTACACGGAGAGATTATATTTTCGAAGAGTATAGCTATAGCCAATTCTGTATTTTACAATCTAAACTTCATCACTGATAAAAGCACAATCACTAATCTTAAAATCGTCATCGCTAGATGCCAAAAGCCCGTTTTCATAAAGGCTGGTCGAATAAACAAATTCAATCTGGCGACATTTTTAACGGTGAGCTATAATTTAATTTAATTTCTATATATAGACATGTTCAAATATGTATAGTAATTTAATGTTTATTATATTTTGTAGGTTGTGAAAGGATCGTATTCTTACTTTGCACTGCTGAGAACATTGAATGATTCTTAATCTTTCACAATAATTCTGAAAATAAATGTCGCAATTGGCTGATTTAGAGTTATTGGCCACTTGTTATTGTAATATGACAATTTTACCGCTAATTAGCGTTAGCACATCATTTTAATTTGAGTAGTCAGTAATTTTCCCAATTCCTTACAAATTTTATCACTATAATATTATGCACTAAAAGATTTGCTCAATGTTTATTCAACTGATGAATGTATTATTTAAACACAATAAATTGATTTATATAGAAATTATTGAGTTTTTCGTAATTTTATAATTGTATATTAATGGTCTGCAACTACGCTTTTACGGCCACAAATGTCAGTTGGCGAGGAATGTCATTTGCGTTTGTTGTGAATTTAGTAATTTTTATTATTTATCAAAATGAGAGTTTTCCACTTAAGAATACGTGACATATTTCTCCTTTTATTTGCATTTATTGCAAATAATTTCCATTTCGTACGCATGGGTAAGAATTTTCGCATGAAGTATAATTTTGTAACAAATGAATTATTAATTAATGCTATTATGATTGTGAATATTTTCTTGTGACATTTTTTTCATATATATAATATTATTGAATTAGGTAATAATTTTTGCATCCCCAACTTACCTTCAACCAAACCTAACCTAAAATTATATGTAAATAAAATTAATTCGATACAAACCATTTCAGCCAACAACAATATGGATATATCAACCAAAGATCTGAACATTAAAAATCAAAACATAGGAAATTCATCTTCTACTTATAAAAATCAGTCAGAAGAACTCGGCGCCCGATGCCCTTCTAATTTACAATGCCACAAACTAACATATCCATGCATCACATGCAACCTTACAAATACCAAGTGCATTTATGGACAAATGATGAACGTCACATGCTCCGCATTAGTCCCTTGCTTGGTTTGTACATCTGCTATTGTATACAGTAAAATGATACATTCCTTAATATACATTTGAATTACTCAATAACAGGGCAGCAATAGGGAGTTTGTACGGGAAATGATGTGTCGATACTGCTATCAAACAGAACACTGGGAGCATAGATGCATTCAAAAAGCCATGTGCGATTCGGTCAAATCACCGAGAAGTTACTACAAGTATATTTCATTACATTTTACACCGTTTTTTTATACAGATATATTAAATGAATTTATTTTACAGGACGAACTGTACTGTGTTGCCTGATGTGATCTGTTTGGGTAAGAGAGATTTTGCTAAACGTATTTTGTGCAATTGGACGGGTGGAGCTCGCTGGGGCACCGCGTTAATGCTCAGTTTGGTACTTGGAGGCTTCGGTGCGGATCGTTTCTATCTTGGACATTGGCAAGAGGGTATCGGCAAACTGTTCAGCTTTGGTGGTCTCGGCGTGTGGACCTTACTAGATGTAGTATTGATATCTATCCATCATCTAGGCCCGGCCGATGGATCTCTATATATTTAATTCGATAGGAATGTATTTAAAAAAATGTGCGAGAGTAAAATTGAACCAGTTTTTTTTTTAATTTTTTAATAAAAAATAAAATGTATGAAGCAGTATAATTTTCTGATTTATGTATGTAGATATCTATGTATTAGAAAAATACCTGATCTACAAATGCATCTTAACACTATGGTGGCTGCTGACTCATATTTGTATCATGTTGGGTGCACAACGCTTACTGGCCGCTGATACATATATGATTCACGACTGCGCAAATATATTTTTCAGTCTGCTGATATATATTTCTATCACGTTTTCGTCATAAACGAAAATGTGATACAAAATTGTATCATCGGCCACAAACGATTGACGCAAACGTGATACAAAAATATATCAGTGGACTGATACAGTTCGCGCAGTCGTAAATCATATATGTACCAGCGGCCACTAAGCGTTGTGCACCCAACATGATACAAATATAAGTCAGCGGCCGCCATCGTGTTAATATTGATAATATTACAGTAGTATTATGGATATGGAGTACTTGTGATAGGAAACTGAAATATGTTATACTTTTATTATTTTTAATAATATAATTTTTATTGTACATTTTATTGTAATTTGTAAATTTTTAAAACATTCATTTAGTGTGAAGGATATCAATATAAATAAACGATATTAAATTTACAAATTCCTAATTCTATGTATTTGTATAAAGCACGGCTGTGGAGTCGTTAAAAAAACCCGACTCCGACATTTTTCCACAATCCGACTGTCTTTTTTTGCACATTTTTAAAATAATAAAATTGGCGCAAAAGATTTCAAATATACACTAGGTATTAATGAGTCAACGCGCAAACACATTGAATCGTACGGCATGGGCACGTTATTGGCCTCCTGTGGTGAAAAAGCATGCAGGGGTTTTTTTTCGACAAGTTTCTCCTACATATATTCAAATATGGGAATCACATACAGGATTTTTGTCCTGGATGCTATAGCATAGATCAGGTGTGCTAGCGTTTTTTTACACGTGAAAAATTTACGTACATTATTAATAATAATTTATTAAGTATAATAAACAGTAATCGATTCTGGTTTCAAATCAGTCAAAATCTTCATTCAAGATATCATTGCCAAGTACATATGTACATTTGTAGATGAAGTAAAAATAAGGTACTTGTTCACTAGTTAGGCTCACGCTTCGCCCTCAAAAACCAATTATTACACTTCGCTACGACATAACGTTTCAACACACGTTTATATGTTTCCATGTCATCCATGAATCTCGAAAAAATCCAACATATAGAACAAATGTGGTGTTTTATCAATTGGGGAAATAAGCGGAGACGAGAAATTTACCGGGAATTTATGGACCCATATCTGAACGCAACCTCTTCGAGATTATTCCTCAACACGTATCTTCATTTCCGCCATATGATGCATATATAAACGTCAGGAATATTGATTGAGACATCTGTTGACATATAAATAATTAAAACGCGATGTTGAAGCGTGAGCCTAACTAGTGAACAAGTACCAAAAATAAAAAATAAATGTCAATTTGGAGACAGAGTCGCCCCATTTTTAACGACACCACAGCCCCGGTATAAATATTAAAAAAAATATCTTACACATAGACTACATCTTAAGCATAAAGCGAAAATCCATCAACTAATTTTGTAAAATCGAGTTATGAATACATGTATCTTTTTAATTATGAAACCTCACTGCATAATTTACTCAAAATATAATGGTTCTTGCAATCAATGGATTTTCGTTTCATGCTGACCATACATATATCGGTTATTTATGTATATACATAAACAACAAAGAAGAGCTGTAGCAGAAAAGGTACAAAATATACATAAACAATAACACAATTCAGGTGATATTTTTACAATGTTCCACTGCAAGTTCGACTAATTGATTTTTCTTCAATCCGGTTAAAGCCGGCAAATCCGGAGGGTTACACCATTTGAGTATTTGTTTCAAATCCGCCACGGTATATTTACTCAGATCCCCATTTTTTATCCGAGTAGCGAGCAGTTGCATATCTGGACATTCTACTTCCGTCTTCACCCTTTTGGGGTCTTCACTTCCGTTTGCTGCCGCCGCTCTTTTAGTACCCGACACGTTGAAGGGGCCAAAGAGTGTGTGGAAATTGTCCACAAAACCGCTGATCCTTTCATTCTGAGTGTCGGTATCCGGTAAGGTTGTGTCCTCGATCGGCTGCGGCTCCGCTTCGTTCAATGCTAGCGCTTCGATGGCATTGTTCAACGTTTGAAGCTTGGGATTTTCAAACTTTTCAGGCGTGAAGTCAAATTTCAGTTTTCCGACTATTTTTCGCATGCATTCTAATTGTTCGTCTGAAACTTCAGAGTGCTCGTTTACGGGAACTTCTTTGAAATTATCTACGTAAGGCAGGTAGATGACGTGAAAGCCGTCTGATTGAATTTGACATCCGTTTTCTATCATCTGCGTTTGGGGTACTAAAGCTACCAGCCGAGGATTTGAATACCAACGAGGCAACATGAGACATATTGCAATTCGTTCTTTTTCCATACATCGGTTTCTTAAACATACAAACAATTTAGTAGATCCTGTTGCAGAATATTCATCTGGATATAAAAATGCACACGGTTTTAAATAATACTTTGACATATTAAGGGTAGAAGCGGGCTTGAAACCCAAAAGCTTTATACAAGGACTTCCAGCAAATTTTCTCAATTGCGTTAATTCGCTATAAGAAACTTGTATATCTCTACTTCCATATTGTTGATACATGCATAATTCGGACCGCAGAACTGGTCTCGTCTGCGATTCATGAGCTCTCAAAATTGTATTGGTAGATTCAACAGCTGCATTTGTCTCACGGTGCAAATTGACTTTTTTAGGCATCGGTTTAGTTTTGCACAAGTGATACAATCCAACGCCAAATTGTATATCGCTACCTAAATACATTTTCAGTCGAGCCGAGGCAGATTTCTTATGCGTTCTTTGATATATCAATGATAAAATGTCTTCCGGAGACATAACAGGTTCGGGTGGTTCGTAGTCAGCTATCGGTTGATTTGCAATGACGGCCCCCAATTCTAGAAAGAAACTATCGTCGGAGAATGGATTTTCAGAGATGTTTATAAAATTAACATCGACATTGAGAGCAGTGAGATCAGAGGCTCTGGTTAAGATGGGTCTGTGATTGGATTTGTCGGGTTCTGTGAAACAACTCAAGATGGTCACGTTTAGGTTGCTCATTTTCTTTTTGCAATCTCGAGACATGCGTGAAATTTGCCACAAGGCGTCGGCGAGGTTGAAGGATACTGCTGAGCCCCATTTTTCTCTCACTTGTTCTATGTTTGAGGTTATGCCTTTCAGTGTTTGTATGTCGTCGACTGTGGGTTGTTTCAGCTCTAATAATTGTATGACGTTCTCCAGGCCTTTGTCGTCGTTCTTCTGCGTACCGAATAGTATGATTCCGAAGAGGTTGGTGGGAGCTTCGAGCATGAGACGACGGCTTAGTTGGAGACAAGTTACAAAGGCAACAGTGACGGGAGCGTTGTCAGAACTTCCAAGAGTCCACATGTCTGATGAAACGTCGATTGCTAATAGTCTTCCGGGTACTCCAGACCATCTGGACTCGTCTCCTTTCTCGTCCCCGCTCTCGTGATCAGATTCCATTTCAAGTCAAAACTTGTTCGCACTTTGCCGCTCGTTATCTTTTGACATTAGGTGCTGGACTCAACTCTGATATTTTATGACCATAACTAAAACTGTCATAATGGTTCGGTAATTACTAGTCAAATGTGAACCGGTCACAGGACAACCGGTCGCTCTAGATCGGTCACACGTGATCACCCGTCACACTAAAACTGGTCACAACCAAAAATTAAAAATTGGTCGAATTTTTGGGTGTGACCAGTTTTTTCGTGACCAATTTCTGGTTGTGACCAGTTTTCTCGTGACCAGTTTTAGTGTGACGTGTGATCACGTGTGACCGATCTAGAGCGACTGGTTGTCCTGTGACTTGTTCACATATGACTAGTAGTCCGTTTACCGTCATAATAAATGGAATGGAAGTAAACGGACTATTTCGCACATTGAGATCGCACACGAAAATCGTGAATACGGAATATTTGGCAGTCGAGTTTTCGTTAGATGGATTTTTCGAGTGCCAGATATAATTTTATTTTTTAATATAATTTTATTAATATATATGTAGGTTCCGGATGTGAAGGATTCCAAGTGAAAAGCGCAGATTCGGTCAGGTCTATTTATTATGGGTTTGGGGCAAACGATCGAAAAGCGCCAGACAGATTGAACCACAGATTAATTGGATGGCTGCTTTAAACGCAATTCTCGACTTCACGAATGAAAAATAGCACATCAGATGACGAGTAACCTTTCGATGTGCACAGATGCAATTATTAAAATGGTAATTATTAAAATTGAGTTGGATCTTTCTGGCGAATTTTTAATAATTTAATAAGGAAAAATTCGGAACTAAAGTATAAGAAGCACAGAACGTATACAGGGTAGGTATGTCGGGACTTCAGGTAGATTTCGCTTAGTGTAAGTGCGAGCAGTGCGCACGCATAAGGTACACGTGTCGTTAATCTGTGGTTCAGTCTGTCTGGCGCTTTTCGATCGTTTGCACCGCATCGATTTAATTGCTATGAAAACTGAGAGTGATAATAGGCTTTCCACAAATCAAACTATCGATTTTATAACAAATAATTTATATTTAAGCGAGGTCAAACATTGGGATGATTGCTCGAGAGAAAAATTTCGATTATTTTAACGATGACCTCAGAAAATATTGTATTTAGAGGATTTTCAGACAAACTATTCACCGAAAATAACGGTAATTTTTTTTAAATTATCAAGTTGTTCTCAAAATATGATCCAGTGTTGGAGAAGCATGTAAAATGGGAAGTAAAAATCCACAAAAGGCTCATTACTTGAAAAAAGGTATCAAGCAGGAAATTATTTCATTGATCATTGAACTCTTTCCAAATTCTTTTTCTTTAATTATTTTTTAAGTAATTTTTTATGAAAAAAGAATTATTATTAGAAAAGGCGCCAAAAATTGAACCGCACATACAAAAAAAATATGACGCGCCGGCCCTGCATATGTATATAATAAAATATAATTTGGCACTGGAGTTCTCGTTAACTTTTGGTTTGTTGGTCCATCTCGTTGATGGACTTTTCGGGTGCCAGATGTTCCGTGATAGAGATTTTAGTGACTTTTGGGAGATCGTCTTGTGCGGAATAATCACTGAACCATAATAAATATATTATTACTTTAATTGCCGAGATTTGCTGGCTCATGAAAAAACACCCAACATTATTAATTTTGTCAATTCATAAATAACAAAGATTGAATTAAAAGTGAAAGCCAATTAAAATTTTAGACATAGTACCAAGTAAATTTAAACTTAAATAAAAATAATTAATTCGTTTAGTTTTGTGTTAACAAAAATAATAATAATGAAACGATAGACATGTCGGTTTTTTTTTCATTCAATTCAAATTTAACAAGAAGGTACATTTCAGTTCTAAAAGTAGACACAAAAAGAAATTCAGCATTACTATAGTCACGATAATTTATGAATTTATTTTCAAAAGTATCGCTTAATAGATTATGTCAATTATTAACAGAATTTATAATTAGTTCCTATAGAAAATAATATAAGAACTTCATAAACATAATCTGATATAAAACATAAATTATTTATAATTCGAATGACGTATATGTATAATACGGAATTTAAATCAACAGATATCAAAGTTCCTTTAAGAACAGAATACATACATTATATGTATATATGTATGTACATACAAGTGCATATGCATACATAGTATAATTGTGAATATATGTATACATATACGCACAACATGGCGAATTTTGATCGAAACACAAAAAAATTCTTCAATAAAGTTTTAGATGACAAGTTTTCAAACATTTTGATGTTTATTGGACATTGTGGAATTTTTTTCAAATAATATTGATTCGTCGGAATTAACTTAGTTAGCACCAAAACCAGTTTTATTAGGTACAATTGCAACGGTTCTCTCCATAGATTTGAAATCATAATTTAAAATGTTTTACAAAACTACGAAATCATTTTCAACACAAACATTACGAATAGGTATTTATTATTTTCACACGTCAATCATGTAAACATTGTAATAACATCCAGGTGTAAACTTTTTAACATACAGCGGTGTAGTTGTAGCTTGTAGGAATATTCAATTATCTACTTAAGATTTAATTTATAACTTGATTCTAATAGTTTTCTAACAAGTATAATATAATACACATAAAATTAGTTTCAAAACTTTAAGAAAAGACTACATCTAGACTTTCTATCCACAAAAAGTATATTTAAGTAGAGTTTTAAGCTCATTATATCTTAGTAGTTGAAACTCATTGAAAGTTTCGAAACAAAATCATACAAAAAGAATAATAACCAGCAGAATAGACTAGTGGTTTGCATATAATGCTTTGAACAAAGTGGTCATGGGTCCAAATCCCACTGGTTTCTACTGGCTAGACCTTGGATTTATGACTCCAGGTCGATCATTTCCTATCAGAGTTTGCCAATTTATCTGATTTTCATTGAAACGGTTCCAAAAAATCGGCAAACTTATCCATTTTCTCGCAAATCTTGAGTTTTCAGCATTTCCGAATTTCGCTGAATTGTATAAAATGCTGCAATTTACAAATCTGACCATTAATGTATCTGTGAATCTTATTGATATGTATTTATTTACTGAATTTCGTTGAATTGTTTAAAAAATGCTGCAAATTTACAAATTTGGTCATAAATTTCTCTGTAGATGTTAATTGATATGTATTTACTTTGTATAAAAATTTTTGAATCAAATGTACATTATTTCTGGCCAGGATGGCGCATTGGGGCTACCTGTTAGGCCTTTCTGAATAAAAAAAAAAATTAAAATACAGACAGTAAAAATGTTTCCCACGGTGAAATAGCTTCGTTTGAGTTTTAGATATCACGCTTGAGTCTACCCATTTCACTTATATCCTCTCTTGGGTAACATTCGAGCACTTCTCTTGCCCATTTTTCTAGCTATATGACCCACCTATTGTCATTTAAATCTCTTCAATCGCTGTCTATACTATTATATATGTACAATACACATGTATATCGGCCACTCTACCTTTCACCCACGTGTTTCGCTTCTTGTCACTACTCGTTATACTGAGCTTACAACGTTCCATACTTCTCTCTTAGAATACGAATTAAAATGTTTATTTGCTTATTTGCTACGACAAATACACAAATACATACGTTAAAAACTTCGTACGAAAATCTTAATCACGACTACGACCAATCCTGTGAATTCAAAATCATACAAAAAGGACGACGGAGAAAATATGCATTGGTTTTATCACTAACCATATTTATGTACATATGTATATTTTGACACAAATTACATCGCAATTCATATTATTGTTGTGGTTAAGCGAATTGCTTGCTATATTCCTACACTACAAAACAAAGTATGTGCGCCAGTGCAATAATTAATTAGTCAGTGAATTTGACCAGAGATGGTCACCGGTTGAGGATGACGTTAAGCCACTAGATGACGTGTTTACCACGACCGTGGCCTCAGTTGGACCTCAAGAAGACCTGTCAGTATCGACTGGTGGACCAGAGGTGGTAGACGTGTCCACTCCAACAACTTCTGGCATATCTCTAACACCAGTAAGTTCAAAAAAGCATTTCTTTGCATCCTATACACCTTTGCATCAAATCCAATGCCTAAACCGGATCAGGTGCTTCCACCAATTTTTTTTCACATTTGACCTTCGATTTTGCGACATGTGTATTATATTTTTGATCGTGTGAATTGTCTTACAACGTGTCCGATGTTCCTTTCCAAGAGCTAATTTATTCGAAGTGTATTCGAATGTAAATTAGATTCGTGATCTTCTAAGTAGAATAAGTTAACATCACATTATGATTTTAATTGTTATTTGAGAGGAAGAGTCGGCTTGAGAAAAAAAAACGTGTAAATAAAACGTGAGTACAAAGAGGACATTCGATTGCTCAACTCTCTTTCTGTTTGTCTTCATTACGAAAAAATCATCTGATGTCGTGTCCTCGTTCTAAAATATTTAATGTTAAATATCGTGACTATTCATTATATAAAAAGTTGATTGATTAGAATTGAAAAATTAGCCATTTTCACGATCGATTCTTCGAAAGTTCGTATCAAGAAGGAAAATTTTCCACATATTATTAATAGAGGTAGGACCGGAAGCGTGCCGTTTATTGTTCAATTGTTGTAAATCCTTTGTAAAAAAGGTTCGGCAAACCTTTTACAGTGCATTTACAACATTTGAACAATATACAGCCCCCTCAGGGTCCGGGCTTTAATTATTAAACGCATCTGCACCAGTGGCGTAACTACTATGACGCGGGGGTATGCGGTACATGCGAGCCCTTAGGGTCGGGAGGATTTTCAAATATATAAAAAATTATTAATTATTAATTATTAATTATTAATTATTAATTATTAATTATTATTTTCAAATATAATTAATTTTTTATATAAATACATATATAAAAAATTAATAAAAATCAATTCACCCTAATTGAAAACAGGTAGAAATATTTATAAAGAAAATTTCATTTCTTCTGTGAACTTGCAATATTACCATGAAGAAGTTCATAAAATGTCTTTAAAATATGTGATTGCAGAATTTTCAAATTTACATATAGGCTAAAAAAGACATTTAAAATTTGTAAGTTTATTTATTTCATTTAAAAAAAATTGGGGGGCCCTTTGGTAAAATTTTGCATGCGGGACCAATTTTTTCCAAATAAGCCACTGATCTTCACGTGTCGAATTTCAAGATCAAAGGACACCGACCTGTTTAAATGCATTGTAATGGTTGTTTTTGTTTTTGAGGAAAAACTTATTCAAGTACATATTGAATACTTATATTGAAAATTTGCATTTTGCTTAAATTTCACCTATTGTACCAGGAAATGTTTTCACGAATTTTGTGAAAAAGTAAATACTATTGTTCGCACTTGAAAATATTCATAGAAGACTTCGGAATCTCGAGAAAAAATGAGCGCGTATGCAATGCAATGACTGTTGATGAAATGCAGATGGTCTGAAGCAAATCGTAAGTCATTGTCGTAATTTTTAAATGTCAAACACGTAATGAGCGCAACAGAACATATGCTTCATACATCCAGAATAAGTTACAAGATGTACATAAATATAATGTGCGAATCGATAATAATCATTCGTGTGCTTTGATAATAAGCATTACATTACTTTGAAATTTGTCATAACTAGACACCGGATAGTCACAGTGTTATCCATTGTTCGATTGTTGTAAATCCTTTGTAAAAAAGGTTCGGCAAACCTTTAACAATGCATTTACAACCTTTGAACAATACGCGGCACCTTCTGGGTCCGGTGACTAGTCATAACTAGAGGTAGGATAGTCACAGTGCTATCCATTGTTCCATTGTTGTAAATCCTTTGTAAAAAAGATTCGGCAAACCTTTAACAATGCATTTACAACCATTGAACAATACGCGGCACCTTCTGGGTCCGGTGACTAGTCATAACATTGCAGAAAATGCAGTTTTGAAGATTTTCTTCTTTTTTACAAGCCTCTTATTAGTTCCACTTATCAAATTAAAATTGAAATCGTTACAAATACAATAAGTATTGCATTTCATTCTTATATGTACGTATGTACATAAATTTTATTAGAACATTAATATTGAGTACGTGGATTCTTATCTAAACGATGCACTACCCCCATACCCATTTTCCTTATCATGCAAATAGTGAATTTGTCCTTTTGCATAATAGTATTGCACTAGTTTACTTTTAAAAAAATATAGCAAACGTAATATAATTGGTACCGAATAACGGTATAACCATTCAATGTGAAAAATAAATTTTTGCAATTGGAAAGAAATGTTCGATCACTGTCATGAAATTGTCATTTTTAGATACAGTAATAATGTTAGGTAGTACGAGAGCAAGGGTCTTGGAGCTTTTTTAGATACTAAGTACCCCAAATCATATTTGATGACAATGATGTTACCCCTTAATTTTAGGTTAGATTTTTATTCTATGATTCCGTAAAACTGCATTAATAAATTTATTTTAATAACTTATTATCAATATAGTATTGGAAAAAAATGGTTTCAAAACCATTATTTATAATCGAAAGTAGATGAGATTTTATGATGACACATTCCATAGCACATTGCTGGTCGTATTTCACGGTCTCTAACATAGAAAATAGACCTTAATAATAACCAATACCAATTCATAGATGTTGTTTAATAAAAAATAACTAGATAAAAGATGAATGGTTTTTAGTCCGCTATCTCGTAGTATTAATTTTTATAACAAAGTTCCATTTTTTCTTTTTCCAAATTTGACTTGCCCAAGCAATGCTTGTGTACAAATGTACAAAAACAACAACCATATGTAAAAAAAATTGTGCAACGCACACTGGCGGCCGAAATATTAAGGCGGCCAAAGGAAATGAGAGAAAAAAAATGAAACCCTTTTTCTTGGGAAATGGAAACTCCACCACCGAAGACTACTTGTAACGTAAGTGAAGGCGGTCGAGTTGCTTTTGCCCAAAAAAAATGGTTATCTATTGTCAATTACTATTGTCCTACAAAGCAATAGAGCAAAAAACAAAGGTTGACAATAGTGAAACCACCTTTTTTTTGGGCAAAAGCAGCTCTACCGCCTTTCCATACACCCGAACTATAATTCGAGGAAATGACGGGATAGCAGGTATAGCTTCGGTCCGCATAGAGCTTGGTCTTTTATGTTCTATTATCTTTGCGACTGCCAGATGTATTTCTTTAAGGATGTCGAGTATTGTTTGGTCATTGAAAGAACAATGTCCTATATGTGGAATTGGGGATAAAAAGACTATATTTTCATGAATGAACTTGAAAAAGGTTCAGTTCTTGTCGTCTGGTCCTGTTCAGAACTAATCGTTTTGGTTTTCTGTCTGTTTTTCTGGTCAATTTTTATTGTGATTAAAATTGTCAACACTATATTTCTCACATAATATTTATCACAGGGTAAGATTTTTGCACTACTTTCATGCCATCCCTGATTTCAATCTCATAGTCGTAAGTCGTCTGCCATTAACTGCTGATATATCGTGTGAATGTTCGTTGAACTTGCAGAGATGGAAATGCGTATACCATCACGTATACCGTTAATCGGCGCCGGATATGCTAATTTGTCGAATTGCGTAATAAACTTTGAACACTCATTGTTTTGTACGCTTCCTAGTCTACTCTATGGACTTGGCATTGGAAATGATGTTTTATCGGTCTGATGCGTTTGCAATTCTTCGACGTTTGCATGAAAAAAGCCGAGGATGACCTCTGCGGCGTCGAAGGGACGGGGTAAACGACCAGCTGTCTGACGGGTTCTCAAACGCTTTGACTCGCTTATAACTGCACACACACACTCTCTAATAAGTGAGAGAATCTCATTTAAAAATATATAGATTTAGTGCACTTCTTGAAAATTTATCGGTGAGTTTAAAACTTGTTTTGCTCCTTTTGATACTATGTACATATGTGTTCGCAATACAGGCAGATGCTTGTGTTCATACTGAGGCATGCATAAGTGTTCTATTGTCTTTCATTACTTGGTATTGAGGAAATATATTTTCAAGTGCAAATTAATCGTTAGAGAACGTATGTATGTCCACATCGATGCGGTGCAAACGGTCGAAAAGCGCCAGATAGACCGAACCACAGATTAACGACACGTGTACCTTATGCGTGCGCACTGCTCGCACTTACACTAAGCGAAATCTACCCGAAGTCCCGACATACCTACCCTGTATACGTTCTGTGCTTTTAATACTTTAATTCCGAATTTTGCCTTATTAAACTCGCCAGAAAGATCCAAGTCAATTTTAATAATTACCATTTTAATAATTGCATCTGTGCACATCGAAAGGTTACTCGTCATCTGATGTGCAATTTTTCATTCGTGAAGTCGAAAATTGCGTTTAAAGCAGCCATCCGGTTAATCTGTGGTTCAGTATGTCTGGCGCTTTTCAATCATTTGCACCAAACCCTTCCACATATATGAATATATATTGATATAAAGATTATTTTGATATATTGATGGTGATTATACAGAGGTGTGACACAATGGATGGACCACTAAGGCTAAATAGTAAAACAGGCTACTGAATGCGAATATGAACAAAAAATTGTGAAATTTAAGATTGAATATGCTAGGTAGGGTTCAAGGTAGTGACCCAAGTTGAAAATAAAAAAAGGGGTCGAAGGGGGATGCAAAATCGGTCAATTACCAGTTTTTCGCCTTTGGCGGTGTCAAGACGTTTCGGGGGAAAAAATCATATTTTATTTCACATAAGACTTTATTTATTAAAATTTTATTTCATTAATAAACCTTTTTTTGTTCATTACTAGTTTATATTACAATTTTTCACGTGTTTTTAATATAAAAAAATTGTATATCAAGAGTCTAGAAACCGCCAAAGGCGAAAAACTGCTAATTGACCGATTTTGCATCCCCCTTCGAACCCTTTTTTTTCTTTACAGCTTGGGTCACTACCTGAACCTTAACTAGCATATTTAATCTTAAATTTCACAAATTTTTGTTCATATTTGCATTCAGTAGCCTGTTTTACAATTTAACCTTAGTGGTCCATCCATTGTGTCACACCTCTGTATATCCAATTTTAATTTATCTGTGTACGTAGTAACAACAGATGAAGTTTTGTGATCTTGCGAAAATTTGAACTCGAGATTTTGACTGTGTACTCTTTAAAAAAAAAAACTCGAGATTTTGACTGTGTACTCTTTACTCTTTACGTCTTAGAAAAGTCGAAAAGTTGCGACCACGATTCTTACCACACCCCTGAACGTATCAATCTGAAATTTGTAGTTGTATTCTTTATGTACTTAGAGCTGATAAGGTTTTGGTCAGAATTCGTAAACCGGAAGTAGTATTTTTTTTTAAAACATTATTTTTATTTTGACCTTTTAAATTATTTTTGTCTTCTTGATTTTTAATGTGTATAATATGTATATACATATAGTGATTTTAAGTAATCCGAAAGTAGAACTTTTGTGTCGTGTAAATTTCCCTACATTTGCGCTCAATTTGTATAGAAAATACTCTCATAACCGGTATGTGTGAACGTGTATGTACACATGTACATGTATTGACCTTCTTATATTCCTCAAATACATAGATAACTTTATATGTGGTCACATACGAATGTTTGTGTGTGCATCGGAATGTTTTATTATGTCAATACTAGTAACTTGAATTATGTATGTATGTACATATATTTGGTCAGGAAAATGTTGAATTAATCATGGATCACAATGTGCTAAAAATTATGCACTATTCATCTCCTTCTTTTGAAACTTTAATGCGACAGATTTTCTTTAGATTATCTAAATTTTATAATTCAATTAAAACTATTCTACAAGATGTCTTTTTTACACTACAATAATTTATTTAGAATTAACATTTTAGTTGGTGAATTTTATTCAAAGTATATTTGAATAAGACTAATTCCTTTTATTGGTAAGTACATATTCACGAATTTATAAAAAAAAGTCTTCCGATATGGTAGCTTATTCAACATTGATGATACGAAGGTCAATAGCAGTGGATTACGTGATTCTTATGCACATCGTGCGTAAAAGCCTCAAGCGTCATCCTTTCATTTAATTTTCAATGACATTTTAATTCACAATCGATAACAGTAAGTTTGTCAAAAATTTAACCCAGCAGCAATAATAAAAAAATGGAACATGGTATCTAATCGCATAAGCTTTTCATAAATGGTTTTTCAAGAAGACATTATTGTGCGAAAAAGCTTTAAACAGTTAAGAGGGCTGTACACCCGAAGCCTTAGTTTTGTTGCCGTTCCTTTCTTCGATATATACATATATTGAGTGAATGTATATATTGAGTGAATGCGACAGTTTCGCTTCGACCAGATAATACGTATTTTAAATCGACAAAATCGAGGTTTCGTATTCTCCTATTTTCTCCTCCAAAACTGGACCAATTTTTAAAAAAATTTCATCATCGGTATGAGAAAGATATTTTCTGTGCAACTATGCGCGTATTTTTTTAAAAATCGACCGTTAAATAAGCACGCTGGACTCTTTTCGTGGGTGTAAAAAGGAGGCGATTTTATAGATGTTTGGCGGCTCCTAGCTCCTATAAAAAATAACTAATCAAAAAAATAAAACTATAGATGCATCCCAATGGTGGATATCCATAGCATATTAAAAAAATAATTTCTCTAGTGCCATAATTGAGGAAGGGAGAAGTGTAATACGTTTGTATGGACAAGGCGCTGGTGTCCAGCCCTCTTAACATGTTGATCATTTTTTGCATTTAATTCACTAATATTTGGATGTTTT
Source organism: Arctopsyche grandis (assembly GCF_051622035.1). Classification (NCBI taxonomy): domain Eukaryota; kingdom Metazoa; phylum Arthropoda; class Insecta; order Trichoptera; family Hydropsychidae; genus Arctopsyche; species Arctopsyche grandis. The sequence continues at coordinate 7,581,201 of NC_135363.1, read as the reverse complement.
TTATATTTTAAATATATAAATATATGTATTTTTTGTTTTTCAAATAGATTTCCACGGGTTTTTTTTAATTTACAGATAAAATTATTTTAATATGCCGTTCAAAACTGTATTGGTCACCGGCGGGGCAGGCTACATTGGAAGTCATTGCGTAGTCGAACTTCTCGAAGCTGGCTACGAAGTCATCGCTTTGGATAACTTCGTCAATGCTGTCGGCAATGCAGAAGGTTCACCAGCACTACAACGAGTGGAGCAAATCACCGGAAAGAAGGTGACTTTCTACCAGTGCGATTTGTTGCACAAAGAGGCTTTAGAAGATATCTTCGACAAGGTAATACATACTCTAAACTATAATGAAAGCCTAATATATTTACTGTTTATTATAATATTTATTTATAATTATAATTTTCAGCATACCATTGATTGTGTGATACATTTTGCAGCGTTGAAGGCTGTCGGTGAATCAATGCAGCAGCCACTAATGTACTATCAAAACAATCTATTGGGAATGCTGAATTTACTCGAAGTACGTTTATTATTATTTGTTTTAATAGTTATATATTAGGGGGAGCGCAAATTAATCAAAAAAATATTCCCAAATTCCCTATCTGTGCAATTTTTCTATGCGACAAAGATGACCATGAAAAGCCAATCTTCAACGATAATCCTTCAATGGTTTGACGAGATATCATCTTCTAATTTTTGAGTTCTCCTTTCCTTGATGTCTCTATTCCCATTTTTAAATTGTATATACCACCGATGACACTTGTTTAGTTTCAGAATATCCCCGTAAGTATCGGTGATATTTTTCACTGCTTCGTTTGCCTTCATTACTTGGTATAACATAAACAGTATAAAATGACGCAAGTGCCCTACCTCTATTACTGGTCTCGAAAACCTTCCACAGGTAGATTTATTTTTTTTAAACAGAAACAATAAACTTACAACAATAACTTCAACATAATAACAAAACTTAAGTGTTTACTGAACCGTGTCTCGACACAAACTGACTGCGAAAGAGCTCGTCGAAGCATTTTGATTACTTTTCGGTCCCCCTTAATATATTCAGGAAAAGTCATAAACAAGAAAGAAAAGATAAAAAGACGAATTTAAAAATGCTGCTATTTCAAATTTGGCTAGAGGAAACATTGGTAGCAAACAGTATATATAGAAGTTTTTTCATTTGTTGTTATCTCTATATTGGTATACGTTTTGGCAGTGATTTAGCTGTGACGTACATATGTATGTCGAATCGAAACGACTATTATAGTCAGAGAAATGTAATAATAATAGAAGGACCCTTACGAATAAATAACTGTTGTCAATATTATGCGGTACGTCTCTATTTTTTATTTTATTTTTATTTTACAAAATCAATTAATCAAGCACACTCGTCTAACAGATTGCTCCAAAGCGACGAGTGTGCTAAAAAGATTAAGAAGTACAAAAGGAAAAAACACAAGTTAAATAAACAAATTGCTACAACGCACGAAATACAATCGGATCAATTTACATATAAAAATGTATTCCATGTTGTTTATTGTGTGTTTTTGAATGCATTGTGCAATTTTTACCGATGCTTGCCCATCTTGCGAGTAATATAAACAAACAGAGAAGTTTTTATCGGACATACGTCGAGCACCAAGCATCAAATACGACTGATGCTAAAATTATTTAGGATTGTCTGTGGACAATCGTCACTTGACAACAATATGACGCCTAAAGCCACTTCTATTAATATAACATTTCTCTGATAATAGTACGACGAGCGTTATCCCTGACAGACAGACAGAATTGCGATATTACATATATATATGATGATATGATGATGACGTGTGGTTGCCAAACTTGGACATTGTATGGGAGGTTGTATGCTCGGTATAACGAGGAGAAATAGAAAGTAAAACAATTTATAATTAAAAGTAAACAGAAATATAATTAGAGTAGCTGATAGAGAGTGAAGAAAATGATAAGGTAATGGTACTCAATAAAGTGTAGAATGATGCAAGGAAAGCCAAATGAGATGGGTAAAAAAAGGTGGGGGTGAGATAGATGAGTGTTGCTAAAGACAGATAAATGGAAGCGTGTTGAAAAGGTCTTCATCCAGCAGTGGATGGAGAACGGCTGAAAATGATGTTAAATCGTTTAAATTATTTTTGGCTAAATTACATTTACAGATTATGAGACGGCACAACTGCTTCCAATTGGTATTTTCAAGTTCTTGCACCGTTTATGGTGAGCCGGAATCCTTGCCCATCACCGAGACTCACCCCACAGGTACAATTACAAATGTCTACGGCCGTACTAAATACTTCATCGAAGAAATGCTGAAAGATCTATCGGCCGCTGACAACGTTAGTTAATTGCTTTAAAATAACCGACTAAATTAATTTCTTTGCATGACCTCACCTTTATGTTTCGACAGGCTTGGAATATAATTGCATTACGTTACTTCAATCCAGTAGGTGCACATCAGTCAGGACTCATAGGAGAAGATCCTACAAAGGAGTTTACAAATTTGATGCCTTTCATGGCGCAAGTCGCTCTCGGGAAAAAACCAGTGCTTACAGTTTTCGGTGATGATTACGCTACTGAAGATGGAACCGGTAATTATTTCATTTTTAATATCGTTAAAAATACTTTTTTCAAATTACGTTGTTTACAAATTGAACGATTTTATCAGGCGTTAGGGATTACATTCACGTAATGGATTTAGCAAGTGGACATGTGGCTGCATTAAATCTTCTGAACTCTAAACATCTTCGTATTAAAGTAAATATTATTAAATAATACATCTAGTCTTGATATAATACATGCTAACTAACAATTGGTGTGTTTAAAGGCTTTCAATTTGGGTACTGGAAAAGGAGTGTCGGTTCGTCAGTTAGTAGGAGTATTTGAACGTGTGACGGGAGCAAAAGTGCCATTAAAAATGGAAGGACGGAGGATTGGTGATATATGTGCCATGTGGGCAGATCCTGGTCTTGCTAAAGAAGAGTTGAATTGGTCTGCCAAATTTACGTTGGAAGATATGTGTAAGTATATGTTTTATCCAAATTGCTTGGTTGGTTGTTGAAACAAGTTACATAGTTTGATTATTCTATTCGGTTCAGGTGCTGACTTTTGGAGATGGCAAACCATGAATCCTGACGGTTATCCCAAAAAGCTCAAACACAGTTCTTGCAACGGGCATAGCAAATGATCAAAAATTACTTTTTAGTATAAATTTTAATATTAATTCAAAAGAGAAACATATGTATTTTTTTATATAATATTTATTTTATGACGCATACTTTGGTAGTTTAGTATGAATTACTTAAGGCAAATTGAACAAATTTTACACTATTAAACTATATATAATTTTCCATATTTACTATAGAAGAAAAATGTGAGGCATATGGAAAATTTAAAATAATTATTATACTGTTTATTATTATATTTTTACATACAATAATGCGTTTTATTTTTCTATTCATATAATTTGTAAATAAAAAATGTATGCAGATTTATTAAAATTTTTATTACATACATACATACATACATTAAGTTTATTAATTTAACTTTTTATATCAAATACTCGATGAAAATTTTCTTTTTCTAGAGTTTGAATCCAAATTGTTTGCCATTGATTGTAAATTTACTCCTGATGATGGTAATAATTCTTGCTGACCTTGCGCATTGTCATTCTGAAATTGATCATAAATATATATACGTATTAAAACGGTCTCCGTGACGGGCCGGAATGTGAAATGCCGGAAAACGCAAATATCGGAAGGCAAAGATCGAAAATCGAAAGTTCTTAAGTCGAAAGATCAAAAAAAAGGGTGCATGGTAAACGATACATACTCACGTACATACTCACTTAATTTGCGCTAGCAGGATACAACAGGAACAAGAGGAACAGGCTTTTCCTCCCGTATTCTGCGTGCGCACATTAATACGGGAGGAAAAGCCTGTTCCTCTTGTTCCTGTTGTATCCTGCTCGTGCAAATTAAGTGAGTATGTACCGTTTACCATGCACCCTTTTTTTTGATCTTTCGATTTAAGATCTTTCGATTTCCGATCTTTGCCTTCCGATATTTGCGTTTTCCGGCATTTCACATTCCGGCCCGTGAGGTAGACCCGTATTAAAAGTATGTAGAAATTATTCCAATTCAAAAGAATAGTATGAAAATAAACCTTTTGCAAATCATCTCGAATATGTGAATCACTATAAAGAAAAATATGCTGCCACCTAAGTGCATCTAGGCCGAGACTAAGCGTATCAGGTAATAAATATCGAGCAAATAATTCCAAGCATTTGGGGTTTTCATTTATAATATACGGCGCCAATAGATCTAAAATTGAATCAAGTGTTTTGATTATTATTTAAACTAATTTAACTTAGATTATTATAAGGTAAAGACGTACCGTTCAATGGAGGTTTGTGAGAGTGGAGAGCGCTTGGAACACTAGCAAAGATCATACAATCAGGTGGCAGAGACCTTTGAGGGTCAGGATCTTTGATTCCTATTATGACACGTTCATACGGCTGTTTACCATTTGTCTTTGTGAATGGACACACGGGATCTCCATTATTCGTTATCTATGTATTTTGTAAAGTAACATTAAGTAATCGTATATTTTAAATGAAAGTAAATAGAAGAATAGTTTCTTACTTTGATCCAAAACCAAGTGGCTATGTAAGTAACACCCCATAAAGGAAACATCGAATTCATGATTGATACTTCGTGACTTTTACAATTAGTACACCAAACGGCAACAACTGAACCACTGCTTAACATTTTATCAACTGGGAGATTTGTTATTTCTTCATTATAGAGCATTTTATAGCTAAAAATATTTAAAAGAATCAATGATGAAGTTTACAGGAAAATTTACAGGAAAATCTGATCTGCTTTACCTGCTATCTGGATTTTTGGCATTTTTTCGCCTAATATATTTATTCCACCACGGTGGATCGAGAACAACCAAATCAAAATCTTCATTGACTATTTCTTTCATAGTTTCTTTGATTTCTCCGCATTTGAAACTGTATAAAAAATATATTATGTAAGAATAAAATAAAATTTTTAAAATACAAGCATTCATTTATGCAAATGATATACACCTGCAATTTTTAGGAAACAAAACCTCGCAACCATTAACATTATGGATAACTGTATTCAATTGGTTGTTTTCACCTTTTATGCCTTTAGTATCTTTTAAAGGAATTGTGAGCTGTAAGCATTCAACTGCGAACTCTTTTGCACGAGTATTATTTTTATCATTATCGTTCTTTATTTCAGAACTTAATTTTAAATTCGTACCAATATTTTCTATCAAATTAGTGAATTTACTTTTAAGTATCACAGCCTGAAAAAAAGGTGTTGTGAAATAGTTGAAGGAAATTTGGTTAACTTTGTAACTAGAAAAATAATTACCAAAGGATCTAAATTTGTTGGACAATTTTCTTTAGATATTTTATATGGATGTTCAATGTTAAATAAATCTGTCTTAAAATTATATTTGCCTTCATATACTTTGCTTATATACTTTTCGTGCGAAATTATCCATCCTAAATCACAACTTTTATACACAAACATTATAAGAAATTAATTAAGTCATACAAAGATTATTTTTAGCATATTTTTTTTCAAATACCTAGCAACGATGCTCATTTTTAATTTATGTATTCTGCTTAAAGCCGAATGAAAATATAAAGATTCAAATGACCACAAACGTCAGTCTGACATTCGTTCATATTTGAAATGAAACAAAAAGCTTTTTTGACGGCCATAATAAACTTTCACATATCTTCAGACATAAATATGGTAAACGGACCGGTTATCCTGTGAACCAGTCACAGGATAACCGGTCACTCAAGATCGGTCACACGTGATCACCCGTCAGACTAAAACTGGTCACACCCTAAAATCGGTCAATCAGTTTTCTCGTGACCGATTTTAGGGTGTGACCAGTTTTAGTGTGACGGGTGATCACGTGTGACCGATCTAGCGCGACTGGTTGTCCTGTGACTGGTTTACATATGACTAGTAGTCCGTTTACCTCGTAATTCAGTGATTTATATAAAAATGCTGAATTGTAATTTGTAAATTTGTAATTGGCCAGGAAGGCGCATTAGGGTTTACCTGTAAGGCCTTCCTGGTATTTATGTAAAATAAAAATAAAAATAAAATAAAAATGACCACTAACACGAAACGTAAGGATGCGGTGCATCCGCTCTAAAATAGCCAGACAAATTGAACGACAGATTAATGAGAATGATAGAATGCACATCAGATGACGGGTAACCTTTCGATGTGCACAGATGCAATTATTAAAATTGAGTTGGATCTTTCAGGCGAGTTTAATAAGGCAAGATTCGGAACTTATCGAATCTTGCCTTATTAAACTCGCCTGAAAGATCCAACTCAATTTTAATAATTACCATTTTAATAATTGCATCTGTGCACATCGAAAGGTTACCCGTCATCTGATGTGCAATCTATCATTCGAGAAGATGAGAATTGCATTTAAAGCAGCCGTCCGTTAATCTGTCGTTCAATTTGTCTGGCGATTTTAGAGCGGATGCACCGCATCCAATGAAAAGATAAATATGTAAAAGAGAATACGAAGAGTTTGCGAACGCACTCACGTGGTAGAGCGTTCGCGAAACCTGCGGCCCGATCCTGAAATAAAACGGAGATCAGCTGTTGAGTGTAGAGTGTTGAGTGTCGAGTGTTGAATGTTGAATGTCGAATGTTGAATGTTGAATGTTGAGTAGTGATTGTGTCGAAGAGATGGTGTTGTGAGGGTGAGTGAGGGCGAAGGCGAGGGCGAGGGCGAGGGAGCGAGAGGGAGGGTCGCCATGACGGAGCAGCTGTCAGGAGTGACTGTCGTCATCATCATCGGCGGCGGCGTCCTCACCTTCGTGCTGCTCTTCATCTTCGCCAAGAGACAGATCATGCGATTCGCTCTGCGCTCCAGGCGGGGACCCCACATGCCCATCGGACACTCGGCCAACAAGGTTTCCCAATCGCTATCTCCACTCGTTCCTCCATTCAATCCCGTTCCTCCATTCACTGAATACTATTCTTCTGCATTGCAGTCGCTGAAGAGGGAGATAGACCGGAGGATACAAGCCATTCCTAGGATAGTTCACGAGCCACTGTTGCTCAACGAGTCCAAGTTCATTTTGGATCCACAGCAGAAGCTTCCGTCGCACTATTTTCGCCTTAAAGCCGTCGACGATATCAAACTTTTAGGTACTTGGATGGTGAATTTATACGATGGTTCAATTCTTGAACGTTTGTGCTTAGAAGACATGTTGTTAAACATGACATTTTACTATCGTTGACATCTAATATATGTAATTTATATGTAATCCAGAGCCAGCTTTCTCCAGATGGAGACTCAAATGCGAGAAAAAATATTTGGGACCCAAAAATCTGAACAGTACATGGCATAAATACAATATAAAAAAAACATTTGAAGATACTTGCTTTCCATAAGAATTTGTACAATGTTTTGTTAGATCTAGCATGAAATGTCATTAACCTTTTGGATGCTGACCAACGCCGATCAGCGTTTTGCCAGCAAGTTCATGGGCCTGAAAAACCCGGATAGTCTTTGTTTTTTAAGTATGTAAAATATAAACAAAAATACTACTCGCTAAACCTTTCCAGGTAGCATTGAAAAAAAAAAGCATTGAACATGGATCGTGTAATCCGTGTCAATGTTTATAAAGACTGGTTTACACTGGAATTTCCATTTTATAACCATAGCAGAGTTTCCCGATGGAATCCCTAGCTGCTGAGTATTTTAGATTGTGGCTTGGAATTTAGATTGTGAGCATTACATTTTAACAACAATGGAAGAAGATGGAAATAGTTTTGGACAAATACATTCATTAATAGATTTCTCTTGTTTATTTTATATTGTTGCAAGATATATTAGAGAGTCTAAACTCACCTTTACAAAACTCGAAATCCTCAACGGTAGTTATTTAGGGTTTGTTTGAATTAGCTACAATTTTTATACCTGCTTTCTATTGGATTTCTAATATATAGTATTCTAGTAATAATGGATTGGACTGTATTAGCTATGGAAACTCTATGGAGTTTTTACGAGGATCTTGATTTATGTTCAGTATACAAGTATTATTGTATGTATGTACGGCGAAGGAGGTAATTGCTCGACTTGGGAGGAGTGGGCTGGCTGAATTCCAGAAGCTCACTGGCGTCTAGGGCTGGTGCGCTGGATTATATCCTGATTGAGTGATGTCATCATGCTTTCGGGAGTTCCTACCGGCTCGAGGCTATCCTTTATATAGCTGTGGCCCAAGGTTGAGTGATAAGATCGTGATTTTGGGGTTCCTACGGGCTGACGATCGTTAATATGGAGCGAGTCGAATTATTGTCTTTACCCTTGTGTGAATGAATATATTTCTGGCAAGGTTAGCTCTGCATACTCGTACAGGACCGCGATGATGCAATACTTATTAGTATTTTATGGGGAATGTATGGCGTTTATGTTAAGCACCGAGAGGTTCCGGGTTCGGTGCTAAACTTTAATACTGCTGGTTATACTTGGATATTTGTGACTCCAAGTCGATCGCTTTCTACCAGGGTTTGTCAATTAATCTGATTTTCATTGAAACGATTCCTCAAATTGGCAAAAATCATCCTACTTGCTGTCACAAATATCTGAATTTGATTTATGTACAATATGTAAAAATTTATTTACAAGTCTAAATCCATAGATGTTTCTATAGGATTAATTAATTAATTGTTAGTTTCGTGCTCTCCAGTCTCTCGAAATACAGTGATTTATGTAATGAAAACGCTGCAATGTTTGTAATTAATTGTCTAGGAAGGCGCATTGGGGTCTAACTGTCAGGCCTTCCTGGTATATATCTATGTAAAAAATAAAAATAAACTTGGCAGTAGGCGAACTCTAAACGCACAATAGAAATTATATGGGTTTCGGTTAATTGGAGAGAGACAAATATAATTATTTTGATTCGTGTGCTAAATGACAAATTTATTTATTTATTTCTATTAATTACATACCAGGAAGGCATTACAGGCAACCCCAATGCACCTTCCTGGCCAATTACAAATGTTGCAGCATTTTTTATTCATTATATAAGTCATTGAATTACGAGACACTGAAAAACTCGCAAATCGATGAGACATCTATCAAATTGTACACAAACTTATTTATCTCAATCACAAATTATAGGTGTCATATTGTATATAGGAAGGATTTTAGCCAATGTTTACCGGGAACCGTTTCAACAATGAAATCAGAGAAAATTGTCAAACTCTGATAGGAAACGATCAACCTGGAGTCACAAATCCAGGTCTGACCAACAGCATACATTGAAAAATTCATTTTCACTCGAGGCCCGGCCCTGGGATCAAACCCGGCACCTCACGACGCTAAGCAGAAGCTTAACGACCGAGCTATGCTTCTGACAAATCATCTCATAATGTAAACATTTCGTTTTCAGAAAGAGAAATATCCCGTTCAGGAGGAGGTATTACCCGTCAACCTTGCGACAGTCTTCGCGCATTTTTATTAAACTCCTTGGCGATTCCGCTCGGAGGACGCGGTCAGAAATCAGTACATCAATTGTGTGATATGTACGAGCACGCCAGACACGATCCGGCAGAGTTCGGCGACGAAGAGTACCAAGTGTACAACAGGATGTTGTTAAAGTTGATAGACGCGTAAGTTACCGTCCACGCTGCTGTGCTAATTCTGTGTGTGTGTGTGCTAATTCGAAATTTCTGTACGAACAGAGCGAGACTTCTGAAACCGTTCGCTCACAAGTCGTCGCCGAACAGAACTCCGACCCGTAAACAAGCCACAGTGAGGCCTCTCTTAGATCCGGGGAGTTTGAATATCCCCGTCGCCACCGCTAATAAATTAACTATATCGAATATACACACTCAATACACTAGCATGCAGGTAATTATTATCTGAAATTTGATTGTTTCGCTTTATTTTGAACTGTTTGTGTGTGTGTGACAATCACAGCTTTGTTTTGTTTTAGGATGTAAATACGTTAGAGAATAATTTTGACGATGAAATACTTTGTGTTGAATCAAAGTCGCCCACTTCTGTCTTGGTACATACGCAGAAAGTAGACAACGAAACAACAGTATAATATATAATCTAATAATGATCATTCTAAATCATCCATTCATTCAATTCAATCAGGTGTATGTACTTGTTATATTGTTATCATGGAAAAGCTTTAAACTAGCATTTTATTCTTTGTAAATAATATTTTTAAATCTAATAAGACTAGTCCATTGTTAAATTTGTTTCGTTGTTTTATCACAACGCTGGCCACAAAGGATATCTATACCACTGTCCAAAGTGTGTCCCCTTATATCGTCGGCATATAACATAAATCCATTAACCACTTCATCGCCATAAGCGTACCGGTGCGCGCCCCTTCGTATTTAAGGCTATGACTATCGAAATTAATTTTGGTTTCTTCACAGTGACAGCTAAAAATATCCTGTGATACTAATGAAATTTAAAAATGTCAATATTTTTTGTTAGTTTGTGATACATATTCAAGGGTTGGCATTAAACACATGTAATTAAATAGGTTGTGGCTATTTGCAGATACTTTATCTGCGAATTATTGGCTATTTGCAGGTACTATATCTGCGACAGGCTCAAAGCCTTCTGCGCATGCGCGTGAACTTATAATCCGATTATAATTTCTTACATTTAATGTATGCTAGACTTGTTTAATGAATCGTTCATTATTTTAATCTTATATGTTTAATCAATCGTTCATACTACGTCACTTGACGAGTTCGAACTAAATTTTAAGAGGTTTAAAACAAAATTTTATCAGTCAACACGCTGACAGTGACAGTTCACGCGCATGCGCAGATATAGTACCTGCAAATAGCCAATAATTCGCACATATAGTACCTGAAAATAGCCAATAATTTGCACATACAGTACCTGCAAATAGTCGCAACCAATAAAATAATCGAATCGGTTTCTACAAACGCGTGGCGATTAAGTGGTTAGCTGAAACATTTTGTATAATTCAGTTATTGCTGCTATTTTTCATGATATTAATTTATTAAAAAATATATAAATATATACATATGTATATTAAAAAAATATAACAATTTTAGATTATTTAATATATGGAAGACCGAGAACAATTCGGTCAATAAACACTGAAGATGTAAAAATTTATTTTCCACTCTTATTTAAGTTTTGCCAAGTCAAGACATAGCTACATCGCATTTTCGCACCCGAAAACGGTGGTTTCTAGTCATTTCATCAAAATCTTGAATATAAAATTGACAATTATACAAAAATTGCAAGCTTTTTATTAGCTTCAATGAAATTGCTGCCCATAGTAAATTTATGATCTGATTTTGAACCACTTCCACTGTTTAGATCAGAGCATCGTAACCTTTGAATATTTGCGGCACACATTATTTACGACTCATTGTAGAGTTTAGCTACGTACATACATATGTACTTCATTGGCAGTCGCTAGTTATTCCGTATATGCGTAGGGACAAAACACTAACTAACATCGGTTTTCTCCCTCACACGCGATCTCACTCGCACGCATTAGGCCGAAGTGCCGTTTGATGCTCTGGTTACGATGCTCTGGTTTAGATCACTTCGATATATTACGGCCATATGGGGGCTAGCTAACATCGAAGAAAGCTAATGCCGACGACATAAAGCTTGATGAGTTTAATCACTAACGAACTCATTAAAGATTACATCGGAGTTTTTTGTCAGATCGAAGCGATGACGGGTAGCTATCCAAACGCGGCTTTCTACCGCCCCTTTGCAACTCACAGGCTAAAAATTTTTGGTTGTGGCTATTTGCAGGTACTATATCTGCGACAGGCGCAAAGCTTTCTGCGCATGCGCGTGAACTTATATAATCCGATTATGATTTCTTACATTTAATGTATGCTAGACATGTTTAATCAATCGTTCATTATAAATGAGGCAAATAAATTTCGCACGTTATTATAATAGATTTATATCATTTAGTTAGTTCACGGTTTGTACTTGTATGTAGGTATTATACGTTATATATGATAATAATTTTCTAAAAATTAATAATATTAACTAATTTGGATCATATTTTTTACTCTACGTCACTTTATGAGTTCGAACTAAATATTAAGAGGTTTAAAACAAAATTTTAGCAGTAAACACGCTGACAGTGACAGTTCACGCGCATGCGCAGAAGGCTTTGCGCCTGTCGCAGATATAGTACCTGCAAATAGCCAATAATTAGCATATATAGTACCTGCAAATAGCCAATAATTTTGCAGATATAGTACCTGCAAATAGCCACATCCAAAACTTCTACTTGAACAAGTTCCTCTTTTAAGTATGTATAAAATGCATAAAATAATGCTATATGATTAAAATAAATGGTTGATATTTTATTTTTCAAACAACAAATTATATTTGATAGTCAAATTATTCAATCGTATTTTATTAAAAATGATTTTTTATGCAGTTAATTGATTTGCGTTGTGTGCCAACGATATTAAATTAGTATTATCAATAACTTGTCGACGTGAATGTTTCATGCTCGTTCACGTTACGACGATACGTTGCTAGCTTTAGAAAAACTGTGTTGTGGATTACACTTTGGAGTTTGGACAACGTCGAAAGTATCCATACTTGTGTATAAGAATTTATATATGTACTTGTTATTTTATTTTAATGTCACGTGCATTTGATTCATATTGAATCGAAATTTCAAAATATGGTAGATAGATAAAAAAAATGTGAGCTATTTTCGTAGTGATCGTAGAAAATGTGATAATGAAATTGATTATTTCATTTCCACTTACTTACGTGCACAGATTTCTTATTTGAAAAGTATTCGTAGATTTTTTACCGATTTATCTTTGACTTTTAAGCGGCTTTATCAAAATTAATGTGATTTATTTAACACTGTTAATTTTAATGTGTAACATACATACATACATACATATTTGACGTATATAATTAACGATTTCATTCCATATTATGATTATAGGATAGTTGACCAGGTGATTTGGGTCCAAACCCAATGTTTTTAATGAAGTTATAATTTGTTTTCGTTGTTGATAGGTTTAAATCGATAATTGTAACTATGTTTAAAAGTGTAGCGGCTATTTTGTGAGGTGTAATATCAGACGTTGAGCATAAAATTAAATTGGCATGTTGAAATCACCTAATAATGATTGATAATTGTGCGTTTGAAATGGAAACGTTATTTATTTCGTATTAAAATGTGATTTTCAAAATTTGGATCTTTGCAAATTTATCAAATGCACTTGTATTTATGCGATATTTTCATTTCATTTCATCCCTGTTACTTGTAAATGTAAATCATGATAAAAATATGACAATTATTAGTATCAAATTATATACGTATATACAAATTTAAATGTATCAATTTTATTGTTGGACACAAAATCATAATGCATCATAACTATTGAATACACATCTATTGTATAACATATAAGAATAAGTTTATAAAAATTCAGCAGAGTGAAAATGCATCGGTTGAAAATTGCAAATCAGATTATTTTTGTACTTAAATAGTGTTCGAGAATAAGTCAACGTTAGAATCTTTTTAAAGATGATTTAAATTGGATATAAGAATAAGTTGTTGAATTTGTTTAATCTAGAGAACATTTTCAATCAAAAAGTCAGCACATGGCTCTCTACAAATGTATGTTAATGGATTAAACAAGTGTAATATGTTATTTGGAAGTTTCCAGTCGATGTAAAACAAATAAATGAAATGGCAATAAGTGCATTATTAATTATTCATAAATACGTTATGATTAATCTGTTTTATGGTACTACTCTCCTTTACATACTTAAAATGTGTATGTAACTTTTACTAAGCATAAGATTAGGAATTTATTTCGAAAATTTAATATTTATATGTATTTTGTTTCAATTGAATTCTTGAATGTACGATTTTCAGCCTTTTTATTAATTTGGAAGGTTTTTAGTTGAAACGTTTGCTTTTATAATGCATGTTAAATTATTGCGTCAATTAATTGCAATTATTCCAAATACAAAGACATTATTTTATTGTTTCGTTGAAGGCGTGACTAAATTATAAACATTTAACTGCTAGAAAAATTATCCAAAGAAAGTTTATATTATAGTACGTGCATATATAATATTATAAATAAATTTATTTCATTCTATACTATTATACTGCCCAGGTATACAATATGTTCAATTGTTATTGTCGAGATATATTTTGTATATTAATATATTCGGTGATGCTTTGATAATTCCATATCACTTGCTGTGTGCGAAATTTTATAGCTATAATATTAATCGGCCAGTTATAATTGTGGTATCCGATATATATTTGTTTGTAAATTGTACCATCTTTCTTGCAAATGTCGAGGTTTAATTGTAAACGTATTACATGCAATATTTGTGGCCTATATTTTTTTTGAAAATGTTTATCAAAATTTTGTCTGTATTTTTTTCGTATTGTACATATATTCCTAAATTATTTGATAAAAGTCATTTGGCAAATTGTCGTTAACTTCACATTGCCATAAAATACTTTGTGATAAGAATGAATAAGCTTATTATATAAGTAAATAAAGATTCTATATGAAATTTTGTCAATTATGTAACAAGTCTTTTTGATCCCGTCTTCCGTTTCACGATAAGGTTTTTTAATGAAGTTAAAACTACAAAACACATTTTGTCAGCAATAAACACTATACTGTATAATGAATTTTTTTAAGTTCAAATAAGAGATTCAAATGATTATTTTGTTGATACACAATCGCTATAAATCCTTGATTATTTCGCATAGAAATAATGCTTATTGAAAACGTTACAGTTGTTGGCCGTTTGAATTGAATGCTGATGTTGGCCAAGTTGGCCAAGTTTTGCCAACAGATCGTCATCCGAAATGTGTAGGCACAACATTTTAAATAAAGTTTTAAGATTAGTTTATGCAAAAAATAAGAAATGTTCTAACATACCTGAAATGACTAATAGAAGAAACTATTATGGAAACATTGTGTTGCCAGTTATAGAAACAGTAGGTATGTATGTGTACTGGGGGGGGAGGGGATCTGTTACCGATAAAAACTCAATTTCGATGAAGTCCTTTTATTTTCTGACAAGTATGGGTATAAGTTTTAGCGAAAGACCATATCACAAATGAATTGCTCGACTCTTTGGAATAGCTGGATAGACTGGGTATATCTAGTGGGTGGCTATCTAAGGGGCTTTAATTTGAAGTAATTCTTTGACCTTGATTTCTTGTGGTGAACTCGTATCAAAAAACGCTTTTTTATACGAGATTTAGGCAATTTTCCTATGCGACGAATTTTCGTGCGACAGGAAACCGCACGAGCGATTTTCGTAGCGGCGGTTATCCTGGTAGCGATACATATTTGGGATGTAGTCACCGAACCTGTGTACGATCCCGAATCGAAGTCGGTGATTTCATCCACGTCCCCATAAAACACAAACCTGAAAATCTTCGCTTACACAAGAGAAAAAAACACAATTCAACTCGATCCATATAAACGATCGCGAGCCTGCGGGAATCATAGAAAGCATGATTTCATCGCACAGCTGCGGTAATTGGACTATTCGTCACATTGCGGTGGTCACAAAGACAATTTTTGCCATGAAAATCGCGAATACACAATATTTGGCACTCAAGTTCTCTTTAATATGATAGTTATCGTTAGTATGATGGACTATTCGGCTGCCAGATGTTCCGTTATATGGATTTTAGTGACTTTGTGACCAGTAATCACCGAATCCACAGCTGCATCAGCTGTGCGATGCAGCTACGCATTGCACAACCGATCAGGATATAAACTAGCGTACCAGTTTCAGACGCCTGTGAGCAGAGAGATGTAATAAGAATAGAGGATAATTATTGTTAATTTTCCGCGGTACGTCTCTATAAATACTACATCGCACGGAATACAATCGGATCAATTTACTTATAAAAATGTACCCCATGTTGTTTATTGTGTTTTTGAATGTATTGTGCAATTTTTACCGATGCTTGCCCATCTCGCGAGTAATATAAACAAACAGAGAAGTTTTTATCGGACATACGTCGAGCACCAAGCATCAAATACGACTGATGCTAATATTATTTAGATCTGTCCGTGGACAGAGTGTCACTTGACAACAAAAGCACACCTAAAGCCACTTCTATTAATATTACATTTCTCTGCCTGTGCGTCTCTAGGGTTCAGCCAGCTGGGTCTCCCTCACGGGCCCGAAAGTGAAACACCCGAAAACGCAAATATCGGAAGGCAAAGATCGAAAATCGAAAAATAAAAAAAAGGGTTGTAAGACAGGTGAGAGGGTCACCAGTGTAAGATCGCCAATTTAGTAGTCGGCGGTCATCAGTGTAAGACAGGGAAGGTATGTTGACCGTATCCCGGTCTAACGAAACACGTGTTGTGTAGTTTGAAAGAGGATCGTTTATTTTTGTTCAATTGGTACAATGGTTATTGTATGTACGAAGAGGTTTCTTCGGAGATGTGATCTAGTTGAACTCTAGAGGCTCACTCTGCCGGTGGAGGTTGCTGCGTTGCTTTATAAACGTTTTGGGTTGAAGTGTGTCGTGTGCACATCTTTTGTTCTTGGTACTCGCGAGCGTGGTTTTATGGGTTCATACGCCTGGACGTAGTTCGTGGTTTTTATGGGTTCAGTGAGTTCTTCCTTTGTTTCCAAGACACGTGTATAGAAACACGTGTCGACCTTTTGACGAGGCGAGCGTGTGCCATGCGTTAATGACTTTCCTGGATATGTGTCGCAGTGACCTGATGAGATCATTTCAGTTGTACTATATGCCTACAGGGTGCATGGTAAACGGTACATACTCACTTAATTTGCGCGAGCAGGATACAACAGGAACAAGAGGAACAGACTTTTCCTCCCGTATTAATGTGCGCGCGCAGAATATCTTTCAATTTTCGATCTTTGCCTTCCGAAATTTGCGTTTTCGGGCGTTTCACTTTCAAGCCCGTGAGGGAGACCGCAGCCAGCTATATGCTCCGAAGTCGAGCAACTACCTCCTTCGCCTTACATACAATAATACTTGTATACTGAATATAAATAAAGATCTTCTTAAAAACTCAATAGATATTCTAAAACACCGTCCACTTCAGCTGCAGTGATTATTTACTTCAAAATTCAAGTATAAAAGCTCTTGTTACAAAAATAGTATTTTGCTGTCAGTCGAAGTGGTGTGGCCAACCTGCAGAACGCGTCGTCATTGGCGGTCACCGGTTGTATTGAAGCTGTCATTTATTGTCGCCTGTTTTAGTGACGGGCGGCATGGAGCCCTCGGGGGCTGCTGAGGCCTGCGATTCTGCCAACCCTGACAGCGACGACCAGCTAGACGTCAAGCCGAACATCGACCAGCTGGAGGAGCTTCCACTGCAACCCAAAGCGGCGACGGATACGACCAATGTTGACATCCGACCATCCACGGAAACGGAAACCGCCAACGTCAAAGTCGAACCGGCGACGGAGATCGACATCGACTTCGTTGCCATTGTGAAGAACGAATGCGAAGATAAACCTCCGAGCAAAGACTTATGCGAAGATAAACCTCCGAGCAAAGACGTACCGCCGACCGAAGATAAGCCCAACGACGATGAACCGCAACCGGAAGAAGATACCACTACCAAAAGGCAGAGACGGAATACTCGCACCATCACTACCCCATCCAAGGAATTCTTGCGTCTCTCCCCAGAGGTGGAGAGCGACCCTTTCGGCTCCGACTCGGATCAAGACTATCAACCGCCTTCGTCTAAAACAGCCCGCCCTCGTTTGACCACCAGTACCTCTAAAATTCCCACCCTGAAATGCAAGCCGAGTCCAAAGCGTAAATCGAGCCCTAAACGCAAGCCGGCTAAAAGACCCAGCAATGCTTCATCAGATACGCAACCGTCATCTCCTTCCCCACAATCGGTAGCCTTTCCCGCCGGTTCGAGTCGTTTCTTGCCCATCAAAATAGCTTCAGTATCTTCACTCAGCAATCCTCCATTGCCGATGTCTAATTCGAAAGTAAAACCTAAAGCGATGAAAAATACGATACCAAAATCTCAACTACCGGTTGCTTTCAGCCTGTTGGACGGGATCGGTGCGAAGAGCTCCGAACTTGGATCGCTGTTGCACTCCAAGTCAGAGTTCTTCCTTTCGAAGAATGTAAAAGACGCGTCGACAAAAACCACAGATAATTTCATTTTCTGCGTGAAAAGGATTGTGCAGTTATTAGATTTGGCACAAAACAACGTTCAAAAGACAAAAGACAAATTTAAGAAAGATGTCGTTCAATTTTTGAAAGACAACAAATGCGAAGGTCTTATCGAGTCCGATTCGGATCTCAAGGAAGCCGTCGACTCTCCAAATGGTGTGCCAAATCCGCCGAATCTCTCCTCCGATAAGGATCCACTGAAACTCTCCGATCCGGATAGTAGTGATTGCGAGATCATCGACGAGGTCGTCATCCCGCCCAACACGTACGACGCACTGAAGAAGATGGAGCGGCAGGGAATATCGTGGAAGAATTCGAAACCACCGAACGTTACGAATAATCTGTTGAACGTCATGTCGGCTACAAAGCAGCCGATCCGTCTCGGCAAAGACGTTATATTGAAAAAAGTCACCGCACCTCCCAAGACCTCGAACGAATCTTTTTTTTGCCTGGATGGCCGCACTTTAAAACCACCTGATAGTTTTAGCTTTTACGGAGTATTTTTATTCCGCGACATCACTCAGTATGTGAAGCAATTTAATTGCATGGATTGGTTGGATCTACACGGAGAAGACGCTACTGATTGTGAAGTTCTGAATGCTTTAAAACGCTCGACGGAGGCTAATTTAACAATATATACCTATAAACTCATGAAACGGTTAGATTTAGTTGATCTATCCAGTGATATTAAACAAGATGATCTGTTTCAAAATTTTAAGACATTTTCTTCCGATTATTACAATCCTTTAACGTTAGTAGATCTATGTAAAAAATCTATTCATAAGAAAACAGATAACGATAAGCTAGTCAAATGTGTCAAAGAGAATACAAAAATTTCATTCGTTTTGATTGAAAAATCTCAAAAATATTTAAAGCCGAAATCTTTATTTATGCTATCTCTCAATGCCACGTTAAAATATTTTGCTCACAGTCATGAATGTTTTACAAAGCGAGAAAAACGACTACACGCCAAGGAGATCTGCAATTTGAAATGGTTCCAAAAACAAGTAGTCAAAATTAATAAATTGGATTATTCTACATTTGATTATTTTGAAAACCACTTGAAAAAAACGTATCATGATATTGAAATCAATAAGTATGGAAAATTTCAGTACGACGATAGAATTTCCCGATTGAATTGTTATTAAAATTGTATCATTTCATTTCAGATATTTTGATTTCTGTTCTTCTGTCGTTAAGAAGAATGAAAATGTGAACGTTAGTTGTAATAATCAATCCATCGAGCCGAATTTGACTGAACCAAACGTTTCGTCTGGGGAGCTTGGATCTGATGATTCCGATGATACTGACTCTGACTGCGATTTCATGGAAGCTCAAGCTAAGATTCCACAGGTTATAAGGAGAGCTTGTGATATTTTGTTTATCGCACTGAAAGCACTAAGTGCCATTTAATTTTAATTATAAAACTTTTTCTATGTCAACAACTTGTTCTAAGATTAATTGAGTTGAATAAATTGTGATAATAAACATTAATTGCAGTTTTATTTTAAATTACATTTCAAGACAATTTTTTTTTTAAGTTGTGAACTTTTGTTTTATATTAAATAAGTTACAAAAAAAACTTCATGTTTTGATACTTCTTATATATTATATGTAAGTATTGTAAATAAAGTTATGTAGTTTGAATGTCTGAAAAAGGAAACAAAAAAAATCAAATAATCTTAGAATCAATCGTTGTCGACTTTTTGGACAATTTATTTTTAATTAGTAAAAAATGGTACTTGTTGGCTATATAGGCGCAACCAAGCATCAAGTATACATACTTACATAAACAAAAAAATACGCGGCAGTTAAATGAATTGCTTCTAGGTGTCGCGAACAGCTTTTTAGTAAAGTGACAGTACGCAACTAGTGATAGATGTTACATCGGATATACTGAATTTGGGGGACATTTCCTGCAACAAAAACAATTACATTAACACAATGGTGGCCGCTGACTCATATTTGTATCATGTTGAGTGCACAACGCTTAGTGGCCGCTGGTACATATATGATTTACGACTGCGCGAACTGTATCAGTCGGCTGATATATTTTTGTATCACGTTTACGTTATAAACGAAAACGTGATATAAATATATATCAGCGGACTGAAAAATATATTCGCGCAGTCGTGAATCATATATGTATCAGCGGCCAGTAAGCCTTGTGCACCCAACATGATACAAATATGAGTCAGCAGCCACCATAGTGTTAAGTAATTTGGGAAAACCAGGGTCGGGTTTCACAGTAATTGCAATTTTTAAACATTCATTGCAATGTAAAAAAACTAACGCAGTTAGTCCCTTTTTGAGGAATAGACAAATTTTGACTTTTAATTATTAATAAAAAGCTGCCGGACAGAAAATAAAGCAATTTCACATGTTACAGAAAATTATTTACTCTCCTTGGCGAACCTACCAAATTCATGTAAGTTCCGTGTATTTGTTTGTGTAGATGTGTATACTAAATGTTTGGTTGCGCCCATATAACCAACAAGTACCAAAGGAATAGATAAACAAAACCATATTATTAAAAATAAAGAGTGATAAATTTCATATTGAAAAATTTTTAGGTATCGGTTTCAGACTCTCCGATTAAGTTGAAGAGTCACAACTTGTTAGCGAAAGCTTTGATGTTGGACGAATCGTCGGATTCTGATGCGTCAGATGAAAGTGACGATCTCGAGGATCGGGAGGCTACTGAGGATAAGTTAAAGCCGAAACCCAAAACCACGGATGGTATTGTAAAAGAGTTTCCAGATTATGAGAGAAACAGTCCGGCTGTTTCCAATTCTGATAGTTTTTTGACTGAAGTGTCCAGTTTGCTGAAAGATATCGACGAGGTGGATGTTAGGAATGATCAACACTCGCATAAGAAAAGGCGGTTAGACTTCGATGCGTAAGTATTTTATTTTATATATGGCCGCAAGAACCATTGAACAATAATAATATAGAACATACATAATAATAATACTTAGAACAATAAAACAAAAAAAAACACAATATTTATATAAGAAAAGAAAAGTAAAAATATGGGTTTTAAAACTAATTATGAGTTTTAAATAATAAAATAAAATGCATTTAGCATTTGTATAAAGTAGAAAAATGATGATGCAACAATTTTTTTAAACTATATTTACTAATATTAAAATCAAATTGGCTAAATTCCTTTCCCAGTTTATGAAGTTGGGGTAAAGTTGAATTTTTTTTTATAACTAGTGGCATAATTTTTGATGTGGAATAAATAGTTGCATCTGGTAAATCTCCCCGGTAAATGAAAATTTATGAGGTCCACTAATTCACTACAGTCCATAACTCCCCTGAGTACACCAAACAGACACAAAGTTTGATCATATTCAATTTTATATACTTGTTGGTGACAGGGTCAGGTTTTGTAAAAAATTTAAAATCAATGAATCTAATAAATCTATTCTGAATCCTCTCAATGGAATTACTATGTACCTGTGAATTAGGGGACCATATTGGCGAATTGTATTCAAGTCGATTCCTTACCAATGAGAAAAATAATAATTTAATTGTTATTCTATTTTTTAATCAAGTTTTAAGTTCGGTATCGATTGTCTTAATTCATAATCAAATTAATGTACTTGTAGTGAAAAAATGCACGATGATGAAAGCACTGATAGTTTACCGGATTGTAGCCGTCCTGAAGATGTAGTTAGTGATGCTGAATGTGTTACCACATCCAGGTATTCTTTCTATTAGTTTTTTTTTAATTATGTACATACATATGTATAGCATATTTAAAAACCAATTATATTTTAGCCAAAATTCTGATACACTTCCTGTTCCATTGAAAAGAAAACGGAAAAATATAAGAAAGGTGAATTTTTTAAAAATTGATTAATTCCTTTGATTTTCATTAAATTATATACATATGTACATACATATATTATAGGTATTAGATGACAGTTTTCTAAACGAGGCTACAAAGAAAGCTGCAAAGGAGGAAGAAGAGCGGTTGAAAAGATTGTCTCAAAGAGAAGGGGAATCGGTTAGTTACAATTTAAATGTAATTTACAATAATTTACACAATAATAATTTACACATTATATTTTAGGGCAATGTAATAATTAGTGAAGGTAATGAAACCAACGAAGAATTCATATTAGATTTTGATCCAGCTACGAATGAAAAGATTTCCATTCATCCCGATATTACAAAGATATTAAAGAAGCATCAGGTAGTATAATACAATAACGAAATATGTATTGCAATCAATTGTAAATAACGTATTATTAAACTTCAATCAGATCGAGGGGATAAAATTCATATGGGACTCCTGTTTTGAGACTATAAAATCAGTCCGAGAGAATCACGTCGGCAGCGGATGTATCCTAGCTCATTGTATGGGCCTCGGGAAAACTCTCCAGATGATCGCATTGATACATTCCATACTCACATCGGAAGTTTTACCTATAAAGACCGTTCTCATATGTTGTCCCTTGTCTACCGTGCTGAACTGGGTCGACGAGTTCCACAAGTGGCTCCATGAGATTAAAGTGGCGAAAAAAATACAAATCTATGAACTGTCGCGCTTTCGCAAACCTTTCGAAAGAGCGTTACTGTTGAATCAGTGGAAAACGCACGGTGGCGTATTTATCGTAGGATATGAAATGTTTAGAATCCTCGCTAACATGACCATTGATAAAAAATTGGCAGAGAATTTTTCGAGTGTGCTATTAAATCCCGGACCTGATATGGTAGTGTGTGACGAGGGTCACCTTTTAAAAAACGATAGCACGTCTTTGGCTATTGCCATGAATAAAATATTGACGAGGCGGAGAATCGTCCTCACTGGTACTCCACTGCAGAACAACTTAAAGGAGTACTACTGTATGGTCAACTTTGTGAAGCCTAATTTACTCGGTTCGCATAAGGAATATACAAATAGGTACATTCATATATTCACACTACTTAGTCGATTAATAACCTGAAAATTTACTTTAATTGAACAAGATATATATATGTAGCCTTATGCCATAAAGTCATTTGGGGAGCTCTACATGTTGTTGATGAATGCCTTTTTAGGCATAATCTCTCAAATTCGTTGAATTTCTGTTCTGATTTTACCCTTCAACTCCTGGATAGTTTAGAGTCGATGAATATACACCCCCTTCTTCAAATAGTTCAAGTATGGAAACATTTGGAGTTATGCCCAATGACGTAACAAAGGTGTGGGGGGCAAAGAGTGTATCGATGCCCCGGGTGCACCAGATTTAGGGGCATCGTGAAGGCAAAATTTATTTTTTTAGCCGATTAGTTGCGCGACCAGATCAGACAAATGTAAGCAGCTGTATGGAGCATGCCACACTGTGCATCTGACCGGTCTTTCAAGCAGTAAAATCAGCCGACCAATGAGGTCGGTTGCAGTTGTTCAGTCTGGTCTCGACGATTTTATTGCTTGAGCGACTAACTCGATCCAATCCGGTTCTGTGCCAAGTTGAAGGCAGCGTTAAGGAACTATCCCGTCAGTTCTTTGCTTTGGTCTGACTATCTCTTTGGAGACGGTCCTCTCGCTCGCCTTCCCCTCAGCTTTCTGGTGACTACCAGTCTCTTCGGATTATCCACATTCTTCCTGGAAATTCGGCCAAGGTAGGAAAGAACTTTTTTCCTACATGTTGTGGAGTCTCTCTCCGAAACTGCCACCACTTTGAAGATGGGGATATTCGTGCGGTCAATGGGATGCACAGCATCAGTCTCCAACACCACATAATAATCTTCTATACATAATATATATTTTATAATTTGTATTATGTTTGTTAACACTAGTAAACAAATATGACAAAAGGAGAGGGGGGGGGGGGGGTGCAAAAAAATGGTTGCCCTGGGCGCCATTTAGTCATTGGCCTTCCTGGCCAATTACAAACAATACAGCATTTTTATTACACAAGTCGCTGAATTACGAGACACTGAAAACTCGCAAATTAACGAGACATCTATGAATTGTACATAAATTTTATTGTACATTAATCATACTCAAATAGTGGTGACATAGTAGGTAGGAAGGTTTTTAGCCAATTTAATCGGGAACCGTTTCAACAATGAAATCAGAAAAATTGGCAAAATCTTGATAGGAAACGATCGACCTGGAGTTACAAATATCCAATTCTGACCAGCAGCACTACAGATATACTCAGAAAAATTCTTTTCAATCGATGTCAGCTCATGGGATCGAACCCATGGCGCCTCTCGGTGTTAGGCACAAGCTAAACGACCGAGCTATGCTGCTGGATAATATGACACGTGACGTCCCATACCACTCAGTGTGTTTTTGCCCTTGGTTGCCATCCTGTTAGAACCAAACTATTTCAGAATTTCCATTTTGAGTCCTAAAAATCGTTGTCTGGTGGAACTCATCTTCAAAAAAATGACTTTCTGGCTTTTTGCTATCCTATGTGGTTTACTTATATTTAGTTGGTGAATATTTATTATTCATTCAAAGTGTTCATTTTCAAATTGTTTAACATTAATTTATTTCTGCTATACTTGTTCGAAGTATACTATATGCTTACCGATATGTGTTGCTTGCAGATTCATCAATCCGATCACCAACGGGCAGCATCGCGATTCCAGTCAACAAGACATAAATATAATGAAGAAAAGGTCGCACGTACTGCATAAGATGCTTCAAGGGTCGGTTCAAAGGAAGGACGCATCCATTTTATATGAGTTTTTACCGACTAAACGAGAATTCGTACTGTTAATACCTTTGTCTACCTTTCAAGCGAGATTGTATGAATCGTATTTGGATAAGATTAAAGATATCACCATGTCCGGTAAATCTTTGTTGAAAGATTATTACATCTTTCAAAAAATTTGGACCCATCCTAAGCTGGCTGTTGAAATGGACAATAAATATGTCAATTTCAGAGATGTAATTAAAACCGATGATGTATACGATTCGTTGCTCGCGTCAAACAAGTTCATAGTACTTTTCCAATTATTGGGCGAATGTGATAGGATCGGAGATAAAGTGTAAGTTGATTTTTTTTTAATTGGAAAATATTAACGAACATAATAATATATATGTATATGTTGATTAATTTTTCAGGATCTTGTTCAGCAATTCTTTGTTGAATTTAGATATTATTGAATTTTACTTAAAAACACAGAAGGCTTGGAACCGAGGTTTTCAGTATTATCGGATGGATGGGATGTTTAATATGAGCATGAGACGGAATATGTGCAATCATTTTAACTCTCCGAAAAATACTAAAATCAAGTAATATCACGATTCTACATATATTATTAAGTTATATTAACCCTTTGAATGCTGACCAACACCGATTGGTGTTTTGCCAACAAGTCTATGGTAATGAAAAACGCTGATAGGCGTTGTATTTTGAGCATGTAAAAAGTAAACAAGAATATGTACTACCCACTAAGCCTTTTCCAGGTAGCATTGAAAAAAAAAATGCATTGAACATGGGTCGTGTAATCCGTGTTCATAAAGACTGTTTTACACCGGGATATCTGAATTTATAACCATAGCAGAATTCCTCGATGGAAATCCCTAAATGCTGAGTATTTTAGATTGTGGCTTGGCATTTAGATTTTGAGCATTACATAACAATGAAGAAGATGGAACTGGTTTTGGAAAAATACATTCATTTTTTTTTTTATATTCATATACATATATTTACAGGATATAATGTTTATTTCAAAGTTATAATAAGTTAATCATTAATAGACTTATTTTGTTTATTTTATATTGTTGCAAGATATTGTTGCGTAGGGGTGGGTGGAGGATCCAAGTAAAAGGCCAAAGTCGTGTCACAGCATTTATTGGTGATTAAGGAGATACACGCACCGCCAGTGCTCCGTCCAGAATGTCTTGATATCGCCTAAGTACCTCCTTATAAAGGAAAAGGTCTCTCAGGGCATCTTCGACGTCCGGTTTGTTTACCTATTGTTATGGTCACGTACTAGATGTGCCACGGAAATCAGTCCCACGCTACCGCTGTGGGTTCTGAGAACTCTACCGGAATGCGACCGAGTTACCGCTACCCCCGCTAAGTGCATTCGGGGGTATCTTATCGTTAGCCGACTTGTACTTAAGCCTGGAGATAATCCTCGAAACCAATTATAACGTTCACACAGTCTCTGGGATGCTACTCAGCCTAATCCGATTGCACTCACTCGGCGGTGTACGTAACAATATACATATTAGAGAGTCTAAACACACCTTTACAAAACTCGAAATCCTCGGCAGTGGTTATCTAGGGTTTGTTTGGATTAGCTACAATTTTTATACCCGCTTTCTATTGGATTTCTAAATAATTCTAGTTGAAAATGTTGGCGAAATTTGTGTTCAATAGGAAAGACATCAGCAGTCAAAGGGTTAAGCATACAACGACAATCTATTAACTGCATGAATCTTTGTTTTGAATAAATTTTGAAAGAGGAAAATTAATATACATATGTAGACTTTGAAGATGACTCAATTTCATAAAATGTGTTAGTTGACTTTTAATCGATGAATTCTGTGTTATATGTACATATGTAAAATTTCAGACTTATGATGGTTTCGACTCGGGTTGGTGGACTCGGTATAAACATGATTGGAGCAAATCGAGTCATAATAATGGACTCTTCATGGAACCCCTCTCACGACATTCAAAGCATATTTAGAGTGTTTCGTTTCGGACAGAAGAAGAATTGTTACATTTATAGACTCGTAACACAGGTATGCGACTTTTTGTAATAAAAATACTTCAACTAAATACATCAAAAGATTCATCACTTTCATGTTCAAGGGTACGATGGAGGAAAAAATCTACGAACGCTCAGTCACGAAAGAAGCTATTGCTTGTAGAGTCGTCGACGAACAACAGATTGATAGACATTATAGTATATCCGAATTGCACAAACTATACGCGTATGTAATTGAATTCACTATCATATAATTATAACACTCGGAATATGTACATGTATTTGGTGACATTTTATTTTAGATTTCAACATATTCCCGATACATATCAACCGACTTTACGTTTGCCAAACGATACGGTACTTGCGAATATTCTTCACAGTGTGAAAAGTATATCGCAAGAAGGCATTCCCGTTGTTTGGAGTATCCACGAACATGATTCCCTGTTGAAAGACCTTCACGAAGAACAACTTGATGAAACTGAACGGCGCGAAGCGTGGGTGGAATACGAGGCCGAAAAGTTAATCAACGGTAAAATAATACATTTTATTTCATAGAACATGAACACTCGCCTGCACAGATCTCTCCAAAGCGACGAGATCACTTTTGTAGAATTTTATAATCAAATTGGCGAAATTCAAGACGCTGCATAACTTGAGATTAGCAAGAGAGATAGGAAAGGAAATGCCAATTTTACAGGAACCGTTTCAATGAAAATCAGAGAAAATTTGGCTAACTCTGATAAGAAACGATCGACCTGGAGTCAAAAACCAAGGTCTAGCCAGCAGCGGGACTCTAGTGGGATTCGAACCCGTGACCACTCTGCTCGAAAGCATAATGGAGGAATGTTGCCCTCATCAAGTTCTTGTTTTCTATATTTAGAGGTTTTATCTCATGTCAGTCTATTCTGGCGGAGATTGGCGTTCATGCTACGGAGAGTTTGATCTGGACCCACCATTGTCCCCTACATCGTACCATATTCCTCTAGCAAGACCTATGGCATATTTCAATTCTCCCATCCTTCGAGGCCTCCCGTTTCTTAAATTCACTGGATGGTGCCATTGACATTTGTCACATCTCTTTTCATTCGCTACACCGCTTCCTCAGTTACGGGGGTCGCGACCAACTAGACTGGGCTGTTATATATTTTTATTATTGTATGAATTTTTAATGTCATGTTTTTTTCTTATTTTTTTTTCTGTTCTTAACACTATGGTGGCCGCTGACTCATATTTGTATCATGTTGGGTGCACAACGCTTATTGGCCGCTGATACATACATGATTCACGACTGCGCGAATATATTTTTCAGTCCGCTGTATCACGTTTTCGTCATAAACGAAAACGATTGACGCAAACGTGATACAAAAATATATCAGTGGACTGATACAGTTCGCGCAGTCGTAAATCATATATGTATGTACCAGCGGCCACTATTGTGCACCCAACATGATACAAATATGAGTCAGCAGCCGCCATCGTGTTAATCTGTTTAGCACATTTGTCTCTTTGGAGCAATCTGTTGAGTGTGCATGATTAATTGATATAAAATAAAATAATATGCTAACCACTAGTCCACGCCACTGGTTATATCTACATATGTACATTTTATGCAACGTTAACTGTGATATTTTATTACAAGCATTTAATTAGCTTAATTTAATTTCAATTGTGTTTTAGATGTACGCATAAATATGAATACGCCTCCGGCACCGGTCGATAAAAGCTTCAATATAACCAAACAGCTCCAACCAACAGGGAGGACAAATTCTAATGTGAAATATTCCAATTGTCAAAAGAAATATGATTATTCGGACACGATTAAGAGCACGTCCGTTAGAAAAGTTGTCCCAAGTTGTTCTACAATAAAGAGTGAAAACTTGAACGGTGCTCAAGATGAGTTGGATGTTAAAAATTGTTGGATTAATATAAGTCGTCATTACAAGCCGTACAAGTCGCCGATTAAAAGAGGTGCCAAGTCGCTAGTGTACAATATGAGTAATGTGAAAAGATTGCCACACAGTCTAACCGTCTATGCAAAGAAGCATAATGATAAAAGAAACTTGGAAAACATTCCTATAATAGACATCGATGATAATAGCTGCACTATGGTTGATGATATTCCTCTCGATGTTGGGTATGTCTAACTGTCGTGAATTGAATTTTTTTACTCTATTTATTATTCCAAAATGTTTATATTTATGTTTAGATCGGACGGAAGGAAGAGATTGAGGCGTGCAAGTAGCGTGCTCGGATCGGAGAACGATGCTAATATCATGGACCTGACAAATCTGCCCGATTCGCCAAAAACCCAACGCCAACAGTCTAAAAGACTTACAGGAACTCCCAAAAAAAGTACCGCTAAAAAGGTAAAATCGCCCATCGGTAATAACAATCGGTCAAACACCCCCAAGAAAAGTCCACGTGACTATAACAGAGATCATAAACGAAAAAGGCTAAATTTTGGCAACTCTTCAACAACGGTAGACTCTGATGTGATCATATTGGAGCCTGAAGTAACGAAAAAGAGCAGCGAAGGTATTTTTTTTGGTGTTTTTATTATATTTAAATAGTGTTCAAATTGTATTGTGATTAATGTATTTTTCATTTTATTACAGAAGTATTGACCATCGAGTTGGATTAAATTTTATACGTATGTTATGTATGAGTTTTATATTTGTGTTTAAAAGATCTTTCTTATGATAATATAGCATATTTATTATCAACATATAAATTTATAATTTTATATTACAACTTATATAAGGTAAATATATTATTTAGCCTTGATGAAAGCCTTTTAAATTGTTAGTTATAACTTTGGTATAGAAGAAATATTATATACACAATCTATATATAATATATATAGTGACAAATGTAATATTAAAATAGAACCTTTCGTTAGCAATGTTTGATAAATCTGCACTCTTTGAGATTGCCTATGTTCAAATTATACATCATGAAACCTTGTGCATGCTCGCATATCAGATACAAATTAATTTGTTCATCCGGTTTCGTGAATGTTTGTTCTTTTATAGTGACTAGTTCGTCTATGGAACGACAATCATGATAATCATAATTTTTTCGCCTTATTGAGTTTTCCCTTGTTGAATGAACATATTGAATCGAGCAAGGCCGTACGGTTCTGGTTGGATGCGGGAGCCGACAGCGTCGGAACAACCAATCCTGAAGAGTTAGCGGAGTCGTCGACTGAAACGTAGAAAATTATAAATTGTACGTTGCGCGAATTAGAATAGAATACAATGATTATGCGGGACAAACCGATGTTTGGAGGCGTGTAACTGGATGCGGTGCTGACCGTGCTGGCGACACTACCAGATCGTTCGCTCGGACCACTCATACTTGTCGGAGACAGACCATTTACAGACGCACTTCTGGATAATTTCTTTGCATTTTTCTGAAAGAAAAGGAATCAAATGAAAAATTTAGTTGTTAGAAATAACACTGAGCAACAAAAAAAAATTACCAGAGCGGAGATTAACTAAACAACCAAAGTTTGACCCACTGAATTCGAATATGATCATTATTTTTGTTGGTTAGTGATCGTTTACGAGATATGAGCGTTTAAAAAACTGCGCCATTTTTACAGTTTTTTGGCTTCTGCGGTCTTTAACTCAAAATCTAGTATTGATGTGCTCAAAGTGAGATGTTTTTTCTATTGATTGTGAATTTTTATTGTTTTAAAATACTTATAATTAATTGTCTAGCGAATTTTAACCCTTTGCCCACGGCAATAAATATAGCGAACAAGCCCTGTATGCGGCACCTTTTTCGCGAATTTGGCAATCGAGTTTTCGACCTTAAATACAGATTTTAATATTTACTCAAGTAACCAGATACATTAATTAACACATAATGTATTATTTTAAACAATAAAATACATAATATATCTCGTGGTTTTGGATTAATTGTCAAATAATCATTCTTCATAATTGTATGAAGACGTGACGTCACATAAGGACAAACTAGTTGTAAGTAGAGTAAGAAAGAATAAGACAGCTGGGGGTGTTTTTCACAGGGGTGTGCTCATGTATAATGCCCTCCCTGAGTGCGTCAGGTCTGCTAAAAACATGGATGCATTCCTGCGAGGTGCGAAGAGACACATCTGTGAGGGACAGTACATATAAGTTAATTATAAATTTTAGAGTTAAGTATAATAATTAAGATGTATTTTTAAATTAGCTTGATAGCTAAAATATATATAAATAAATAAAATAAAAAATAAACGAGGTTTCAGTATGGTTCCACAAAAAACTAATTTTGACTGGTATATATTCATTTTAAGCAAATTGAATAGATGGCACTCAACTCTCAGTAATATCTTCAACCAATTTTGAACCTTAAAAACAGTTGAAATAGGCGCATATAAAGCTCAAAATCCCGTGCAAAGTTCAGAATTTCTATGGAAGACAGCCGCGCTACAGACTTGTCGCCCAAAGCTTCCATAGAAGACGGAAAAATATATATTTTTTTACTGATTTTTTCTCCGTGTTATGTTGCGTTTATTTGGCCAGTTTTTTATTTCACCACATTCATAGGGATTGGTTTTCTATCTCAATATTTTTTTTTTCATCTAAATGTACTGACCGCAAAAGCCAGAAAACTGTAAAAATCGCGCAGCTTTTTAAACGCCCATAAATGATCACTAACCAACAAAAATCATTATCATATTCGAATTCAGTCGGTCAAACTTAGTAAAGATTGGTTAGCCTCCGCTCTGGTAACTCAAAAACGTGATTTTTTTGTTGTTCAGTGTAGTAATTAACAAAAAAATTTGTAATCATTACAGATTTGCGTCTTCTTTTCTTTATTTCCTCTTCTGAATTTAATATTTCTTGTATTCTATTCATGCGTACCTAGCAAAAAGTTAAATATGTAATATATGTATACAATTTCATTAAATGTATATTATACAGTACCGTTAGAAGAAATGTTACCAGTTTTTGATCGCTTTTAAGCCTAGTTTCTATATTTCGAGCAGCGTTCTGTAGTTCTTCTTTAACTTGATGGGGAAATTTGAGATAGCATTGCATTGTTTCGTCTACCGTTATGCGATTAGATACAGACGATCCCGTATTGAAAAAAGGATGCAACAAAAGAGTATCAATATTCGGCATTCCTTGTTTGCAAGCTGTCGTAGATAATAATATTTGTAGAATGGAAACTGTAACAGTCGACAAATCTGTTATAACACTTGGAATGAAATTCAAACTTTTTCAATTGCCAACTATAAACTTACGCAAATCATTCGAAACATGCGGCGGAAAGTCATCGGTTGACGAAGTTTGCAACGGTTCGCCGTAAGTCATCTCGTATAGAGTATGACCGAAGCTGTAAACGTCGATAGCTTCCATGGTATTAATTTTTCTATGTTCAGTCAAAAACTCTCTATAATACATAGGAACACCTACTATGGCATTTTCAATATCCATCAATAATACATTTTGATTTTCTATGGCCACGTTTCCCGCATGCAAATGACCTAAACGGAGCGAATATTTATACACATTTGCCCGATTGTAAAATGTACATATGTAAAAAGAGATAAATCAAGTGCTAATCACCATACGGAAGTCCTCTATTATGAAGATATTTTAAAGCTTGTAAAATTTGGTATCCATAATGGACGATTTGTCCCGTTGTGAACGGCTTCTTTTGCTTAGGATTCGCATACTTGCTCAAAAAAGAGCAGTTGTATTGGGTACCGTATAATAAGTCTCTCACAGAACCTCCGGAATGTAACTTTCTAACAACATATGTACCTGTTTCCAAATTTCGTATAAATATAATTTTATCTATGAAAAGGTGCTGAAATAAAAAATAAAAAAAAAATATTAATAATGTCGAAGTTATTACATAGTTTTACATATAAAAGAACGAAATATACCTTTAAGTTCATTAAACTTTTGAAAGCCATTCGCATATCTCGTTCAGAAAGAATCTTATCAGGTCCGTAGGTTTGCCATGACATCATATAATCACCGTCATTTGACTCGATATTCGATACCTAAAATCATACGGCTTTTAGCATATTCTCATTCAAATGCTATCGTACATATGTAGTGGGGCAGAAACCATTTGACGATCAATGACTTGAAGATAAACACTTTTATTGTCGTTAAACCCTTTTCTTTTCTGTTTAAAGCCCGCCACGTTGAAAATTTCGCCAACATTTCCAACTAGAATTATTTAGAAATCCAATAGAAAGCAGGTATAAAAATTGTAGCTAATCCAAACAAACCCTAGATAACTACCGCCGAGGATTTCAAGTTTTGTAAAGGTGTGTTTAGACTCTATAATATATCTTGCAACAATATAAAATAAACAAAATAAGTCTATTAATGAATGTATTTTTCCAAAACTAGTTCCATCTTCTTCATTGTTGTTAAAATGTAATGCTCACAATCTAAATGCCAAGCCACAATCTAAAATACTCAGCAATTGGGGATTTCCATCAGGAAATTCTGCTATGTTTATAAATTCAGAAATTCGGGTGTAAACCAGTCTTTATAAACATTGACACGGATTACACGACCCATGTTCAATGCTAGTGGTTTAGTATTCTTGTTTAGAAAGGCTTAGCGGTAAATACAATGCATACCAGCGTTTTTCAGTACCATGGACTTGTCGGCAAAACGCTGATCAGCATTATTCAGCATTCCAAGGGTTAATGAAGATAGCGACTCACTGACTTCTTACTACCCAGGAGACCATTTTCGATAACATACTGAGGTTTCCTGATAAACAGCTCACTTCAGAGACACTGTGACTTTGATACCGTACTACTATTATATAGTTTGATTTTATTAAACTATTGAATATTGATCGTCAGTTTCCACCCCTACTATGGATAAATAAGATACATACTAAGTAGTAATGTTTCCTAATTCGCCATCCAATCGGAGGTAAGGCAGTTTTCAATTCAAAATTACTGTCACCTCGCAAGGCCATTGATACATTCTGAAGTGCAGTTTCTAAGAATACGACAAATACATAAATGAAAACATTTATAATATCATATTACGTTTACTTTTTTACATACCTTTCAATAATGTAGAGTAGTTTTGCGGATCTAAAAATATTTTCACTGGCAGAGACGACGACAGAACAATATTTTTCGTTACCGAATCGAGATAAGACTGAAAAGCGCACGTTGGATTATCGAATTTTGAAATACTTTCGTGCTTGGAAATGTTCAGAGGTAATTTACCTGGAGGGCGTTTCGACGTTTGGCTATGAATTCCGGTTGCATGTTGCCGATGATTTTTTTAGGCGGGAAATTTTCAACATGTAAGGCGGCATTGAGCGACGCAAATTCGTTGTATCTGCGGGAAACACTCCAAGAATCATTTTTAACAGCACCTCTTTGAACCTTAATGCAATACTCCTGCAGTATGAAAACATTCAATATGGTTAGTAAGTTCGACAATCCCATCAGATTATTATAATAGTATTCAATTTAAAATAATGCAATACTCCTGCAGTATGAAAACATTCAATATGGTTAGTAAGTTCGACAATCCCATCAGATTATTATAATAGTATTCAATTTAAAATAATGCAATACTCCTGCAGTATGAAAACATTCAATATGGTTAGTAAGTTTGATAATCCCATCAGATTATATTATAATAGTATTCGATTTAAAAATCTATCACTTTTTATTTTTGATTTTTAAATGTTTTTTATTATTACGAAATTATGTTTACAATACGTATTATATCTATTTTAATAGCTAGTGATATACTGATCATTTTCTATTTTACAATTTAATTTAGTTTGGTTAGTAATCATAGTATTATATTATTCTAATGTTAATGTACAGCATAATAGGAAAAAGAGCTCAAAAACCAATATCACTTTTTATGTCATTTAATATATTCATATGATTGTTCATAGTACTAAGATTATCTGAATATCATTGGAAAATGTTTTTTTTTTGCTTCCGAAATAAACTGATGAATATGTACTATAATAATTTATTGTGTATTTAAACAGAAATGTATGTCGGCTGAATAGATAATTTTAATTGGAAGATAATTTTTATGAAAACCGGCTGTTACGGAAATTGGGTGACGCCACTGCGCGTATGTTCTATATAGTATGGGAAAATGTTCGGATTAAATTGATTAGTATAGCTTTTTCCTCATACATATGTTATCGACGCGACTAAAAGTTGATCTTTATATGTACAAAAGGAACATAAAAACTACCTACTGAGCAAAGGTGAATGTGCAAATTTTGTGCAAACCGTGTGAGTGTCGAGTGTGTGAGCGGCTAGAATTTGGCAGGAGAGCGGCAGCGTGTCGTCCAAACGCAGCACTCCATCCTGCCGAGAGGCGAAAACGGATATGGACATGCGGATCTCTTCATGGACTCTCCATTGACTCCACTCTTGACTCTGCACCCTTGACTCTTCACTCTTCACTCTTCACCTCCACTTCAGCCCATCCACTTCCGCATTACAACATCGCACCGACACAACAATACGCTCGCTGTCGTCTGACATTGACATTCGCCGTAACCACAGCAACAACGGCCATTATCATTAAACCAACCTACGATAACGTTTCCGTTTATTATTTTTAAATTACCTAGATAGACAAAACCTTACACTCGTTGGTCAATGGCCATTTGCTGATAATATGGTAATTGCATTATTAGTCACATTGCGGCGGTCACAAAGACAATTTTTGCCATTAAAATCGCGAATACGCAATATTTGGCAGTCTATATTGTTCAGACCAATTGCCGTATGGTCAGCTTTCGTGGCCTTACGACCCACGAGCTATCCTATGTTTTTTGGTGCTGGCAGCCCTGGTCAGCCAGCGCACACACTCCCGCGCCAACCATCGCCTTATGGGGGATGAACGAATGATACGACTGGCATGTTAATGCACGTGTTTTATTTATGACAGCTGAAGGCAGAGTGAGTAGCCGCTCTCCGAACCCAGCCGAGTTGGTCCCCACTAGCAGGAAGGTAACCAAACTCGACCATGTCGTATAGCGAGCCGCCACAGCCTCTTGAAAACCGCTTCGTAGCGGCTCGTTTCCTCGCTCCTGATTCACCAGTTCGAGACTGGTGATGTTTGACGATACTTGAAGACCAGCTCCAGTATTCGTCCGGGGCGTAGTGAGGAAGCCTGGTCTGTCTTCGTCCCGAAGGCAGACAACACGTAACCTCGTGTGTTGGGCGAGGTTTGGTGCATAGCCTCAAGCCACACAATACGTGTTCTTTGTATACGAACTCCCCCCCCCCCCCTGCTTGCTCTCTGTACATTTAAACTTAAAATACAGTTGCTCACATACAGATTTACAACCTGTTTTCATTATATACATCTCCCACCATTTTCCGTCTCCCCGCATCACATGCTCACATACGCACACTGTACGAGAGAGAGAGACGGAGAGCAGAGCAGCCATCAGCAGAGACCAGACCATAGACGACGAAGGAAGACACCGTGAGGAAAGCCACGCCGACGCTTACTACAAACATCACGCCCAGGTGGCTTCTCGATTGAGAGCCCCTGGCGTCCGTACAAGTATGATGGACTTTTTGGCTGCCAGATGTTCCGTTATAGAGATTTTAGTGACTTTTGGGCGAGCGCTTTGTGACCAGTAATCACCGAACCGATAATATACGCACCGGATTAACGTAAACCAACAACACATTGTGGCGGCTCGCTATACGACATGGTCGAGTTTGGTCACCTTCCTGCGAGTGGGGACCAACTCGATTGTGTTCGGAGCTAGCTACCTCACTCTGCCGTCAGCTGTCATAAATAAAGCATGTGCATCAACATGCCAGTCGTTCCCAAGTTCCCAGGGTAAAAACCCGGTTTATAATAAATAAATTATAGGGCATGAACGAATGAGACGACTGGCATGTTGATGCACGTGATTTTATTATGGAAGCCAGAGACGGAGTGCCGTAGCGACTCCGAACACGGGCGAGTTTGGTCCCAACTCGCAGGAAGGTGACCGAACTCGACCATGTCATATAGCGAGCCGCCACAAAATAAACCGGGTTTTTTCCCGCCGGCACATCTGTAGCGGTTACCCTGTTAGCGGTTCACATGCGACCAGTAATCACCGAACCAAAATTTCTATAACGGAACATCTGGCGGCCGAAAAGTCCATCATATCAACGGTAACTATGATACTGTTACGTACGCCGTGGATTGAGCGAGTTGTACTTAGACCAACGGATATCTGTTATCGGTTAACTAAATGCATGCACTTACTTCCAAAGATTATATCTGGACTCTAAGTGCATTTAGGCTAAACAATGACCGTTATTAGTTAGTTCTCAGAATCGATACGGGAAGACCCAATGTCTTGGAAATACATATCCGAATACGTGACTATACAACAGGTAAACAGATTAGGCGTCCTGAGAGATCTACCCTTTATAAGGCGGTACGTAGGCGATATAATTCATTCTGGACGGAGCAGTGACCGTGCGTGTATCTCCTGAATCATCAATAAATGCTGTGA
Organism: Arctopsyche grandis; assembly: GCF_051622035.1. NCBI lineage: Eukaryota > Metazoa > Arthropoda > Insecta > Trichoptera > Hydropsychidae > Arctopsyche > Arctopsyche grandis. The sequence goes on along the minus strand of NC_135363.1, from coordinate 7,543,733 downwards.
AACGACTGTTGGCCTTTTTCTTGGATCCTCCACCCTTGTACGCAACAATACTAACGAGAACTCGACTACCAAATATTCCGTATTCGCGATTTTCATGGCAAAAATTGTCTTTTGGTCGATTGCAATGTGCGGAGTAATCCAAAAGTGTAAACCAAAAATGTTAACTGCAAAAACACTTAACGCCAGCAGTGAACTTGGTAATTTTTCCACCAATGCAGTGTTGCCATTGCCACTTATCAACACTGCGGTTGACATTTCATATATTATTTATACAGAGCTGGCATACGTTGCACTGTGTTTTTATAGAAAAACCCATGAAAATGGAGTGTCGCCTATGCCTGCAGTTTGAATCAGCCGAATCGTCCATTTCCATCTACACTTCAGAATCATTATTAGAACGCATCCAGAACTGCTGTCAGCTTCAGGTCTGTCATTACTATCTACATACATATGTTATGTACGTTCTACCACGACATTCGGTCACTTGTGCTTCGTTGAATATTGCTGCATTTTGTACCAGACATTGACAGTTTATAATTCATGCTTATACATAAGTTTAAGTATTTATTTTCGTAGACATACTTTTCGAAATAAAGATGAATTTCAACACTTTATTGACACAATAGCTTACAATTAAAAGCTTGCACAATATATAATGACGGTAATTAAGAAAATTGTAGGGCTGTAGAGTCGGTGTTGAAGTTGTGGCTTTTTGGCTATTAAGATATTTTAGAAAGAAAAAATTAAAATGTATCCACAATTGTCAGCCACAGGTCATCTGATTATACCTCAATATTGCATTACTTTCTGTTTAACGATAAGTAATATAAACTTTAAATATAATAAATTATTTATATTCATTACAGATCCAAAAATACCATGAATTACCTGAAAATGTATGTCAGACGTGTATGTCGAATCTCAAAATATTATCTAGTTTTAAGAATGTCTGTAGAAGAAATGATAAACTTTCGAGAGTGCGGATGGCAAACAGTCTTAATATAAAACCGGAAGAAGTAATGCTTGACGATTTAAATTCGGAAAATGACCCCGAAATGAGAAAATGTGTATATACATCAACATCTGATGGAAATAGCCACATACAATTGGAAGCAAGTACGACAAAAAAGGGTATCAGTCACAATTCGTCATCGCAGTCTAATGAATCAACACAAAATGGGATATCCAGAAGTTGGTCGAAAGAGAATCTTTTTATAAAAATTGAAAAAATGATACTTGAAGATTTAGATTGGGAGAATGAACCAGCGTGTGTTGAGAAATCATTGTACCTGAATGATGATAATCCAAAAAATGTAGAGGTAAATACGACAAATCAAGGCATCAGTCACAACTCCAATTTTGAGATACAAAGGGAAAGTATTTGTAAGTTTTCAACAGGGAATGAATCTACACAAAATAATATGATTTCGAATGAGAGTTTTGTTATCAAATCAGAAGAGGTAATGCTCGACGATATAGATTGGGAAAATGAGCCACAATGTGTAGGTACATCAACATCTCCTAATGAAAATAGTACTAATACATTGAAACTAAGTATAACAAAACAGGGGATCAGTCATAATTCTAATCCAGAAATACTAGAAAAAGATGTTTGTGCACTTCCGGAGTCTAATGAATCAACACAAAATAATATGATTTCGAATGCTAGTTTTGTTATCAAACCAGAAGAGGTAATGCTCGACGATATAGATTGGGCAAAGGAGCCACAATGTGTAGGTACATCGACTTCTCCTGATGAAAATAGTACTAATAAATTGAAACTAAGTGCAACAAAACAGGGGATCAGTCATAATTCCAATTCAATGATGCAAAAGGAAAACGTCTATGTGCTTTCAGCATCTAATGAATCGACACCTAGTAATGAGATTTCGAAAATAGAGAACCATGTTATTAAGCCAAATGCGGTAAATCTCGAGAAACCGGCAGGAATTGAAAAATCACTGTGTACTTATGAGAATAACCCAAAAAATTCAGAAGTAATCTCTACGAACCAAATTGTTAGTCACGTTTTCAATCAAGAGGAAGACGAAGATTCTGATTTTTTTCACGAACTTTCAAATTCTGATGAATTTTCCGAATATTCAGATTCCGCTGAACCGACCCACATTAAAGAAAATTTACCAATCAGAGGCAAACTAGGACTTGTTCCAGCAAACCGAGTCCTTGATAAGATTACGATGCCTAATGAGTCAGTGCAAAATAACATTAAAAATAGTTTTAGTACGGAGGTAGAAAAAGATGGCACTAGTGAGATTGCGATACCTAATGAATTGGTGCAAAATAACATTAAAGAGAATTCTAATACAGAGTTACAAAGAGTCAACACTAGTCAGATTGCGATGCTTAATGAATCGACACAAAATAACATTGAAGAAAGTTCTAGTACACGGGTAGAAAGAGCTAACACTACTGAGATTGCGATGCTTAATGAATCGGTGCAAAATAACATTAAAAATAGTTCTAGTACAGAGGTAAAAAGAGATGACACTAGTGAGATTGCGATTCTATATCCGATTGCGATGCTTAATGAATCGGTGCAAAATAACATTAAAGAGAGTTCCATTACAGACATAGAAAGAGCTGACACTAGTGAGATTGCGATACTTAAAGAATTGGGGCAAATTAACATTGAAGAGAGTTCCAGCACAGAGATAGAAAGAGCTGACACTAGTGAGATTGAGATGCTTAATGAATTGGGGCAAAATAACATTGAAGAGAGTTCCAGTACAGAGATAGAAAGAGCTGACACTAGTGAAATTGCGATGCCTAATGAATTGGTGCAAAATAACATTGAAGAGAATTCAAATACAGAGTTACAAAGAGTCAACACTAGTCAGATTGCGATGCTTAATGAATTGGTGCAAAATAACATCGAAGAGAGTTCCAGTACAGAGATAGAAAGAGCTGACACTAGTGAAATTGCGATGCCTAATGAATTGGTGCAAAATAACATTGAAGAGAATTCAAATACAGAGTTACAAAGAGTCAACACTAGTCAGATTGCGATGCTTAATGAATTGTTGCAAAATAACATTGAAGAGAGTTCCAGTACAGAGATAGAAAGAGCTGACACTAGTGAGATTGCGATGCCTAATGAATTGGTGCAAAATAACATTGAAGAGAATTCAAATACAGAGTTACAAAGAGTCAACACTAGTCAGATTGCGATGCTTAATGAATTGGTGCAAAATAACATTGAAGAGAGTTCCAGTACAGAGATAGAAAGAGCTGACACTAGTGAGTTTGCGATGCTTAATGAATTGGTGCAAAATAACATTGAAGAGAGTTCCAGTACAGAGATAGAAAGAGCTGACACTAGTGAGATTGCGATGCCTAATGAATTGGTGCAAAATAACATTGAAGAGAATTCAAATACAGAGTTACAAAGAGTCAACACTAGTCAGATTGCGATGCTTCATGAATCGACACAAAATAACATCGAAGAGAGTTCTAGTACACAGGTAGAAAGAGCTAACACTAGTGAGATTGCGATGCTTAATGAATCGGTGCAAAATAACATTAAAAATAGTTTTGCGATTCTATATCCGATTTCGATGCTTAATTATTCGGTGCAAAATAGTTTTGCGATTCTATATCCGATTGGGATGCTCAATGAATCGGTGCAAAATAACATTGAAGAGAATTCTAATACAGAATTACAAAGAGTCAACACTAGGCAGATTGCGATGCTTAATGAATCGACACAAAATAACATCGAAAAGAGTTCTAGTACAGAGATAGAAAGAGCTGACACCAGTGAGATTGTGATGCTTAATGAATCGGTGCAAAATAACATTAAAAATAGTTCTAGTACAGAGTTAGAAAGAGATGGTTCTAATGAGACTGCGATTCTATATCAGATTGCGATGCCTAATGAATCGGTGCAAAATAACATTGAAGAGAATTCTAATACAGAGTTACAAAGAGTCAACACTAGTCAGATTGCGATGCTTAATGAATCGACACAAAATAACATCGAAAAGAGTTCTAGTACAGAGATAGAAAGAGCTGACACCAGTGAGATTGTGATGCTTAATGAATCGGTGCAAAATAACATTAAAAATAGTTCTAGTACAGAGTTAGAAAGAGATGGTTCTAATGAGACTGCGATTCTATATCAGATTGCGATGCCTAATGAATCGGTGCAAAATAACATTGAAGAGAATTCTAATACAGAGTTACAAAGAGTCAACACTAGTCAGATTGCGATGCTTAATGAATGGACACAAAATAACATGGAAGAGAGTTGTAGTACAGAGATAGAAAGAGCTGACACTAGTGAGATTGCAATGCTTAATGAATCGGTGCAAAATAACATCGGAGAGAGTTCCAGTACAGAGACACGAAATAACATCAGAAACAGTTCCCAAACCAGAGGCCTGGTAATAACATATTGTTTTCTTGCCTTTTAAATTATTTTTATTTTCTTTATATTTAATGTGTATAGTATTTATAGTATTTTTCAGTAATAAAAATTTTTGATTAAAATCCGACATCGGGTAAGTTACACAAGACAAATTTTGTCTTGTGTAACTTTCCTTACATTTGCTTTCAAATTGTATCGACAATGATCTCATAACCGGAATGTGTGAACATGTGTGTATGTTTAATTATCGAAATTTTTTTTGTGACCTTATATTCCTCAAATACAGATAAAGTCATGGGTTGGTCACATCCGAATTTTTTTTATTTATTACTTTCAATTAGGCCAATATTAATTCCAAAATGGCCTCCTCCTTGACCATTTTCTGGATCCGCTATTGTTAACTACACAGTCAATATTACTAACAGTATCACCCGTATCGAGCTCCAATTAAAAATAGACAGAAATATACTCCAATAAAACAGACAGACATTCAATTTTATATATATAATACATATGTATAGATATATAATAATATATATAAAAACGATGAGTCGGTAAATGTGTTTGTATGTGTCAGACAACGGGAGCAGTATGAGGAACCAATTATTTTTTTATTTTTATTCATTTTTTTCACTCTTTTTTTCTCATTTTTTTTGTGTCGAGGGCGTGGAGGCGAAGACCCTGGAGTGCCAGAGGGGCTCTAGGCGTCGGGGGCGCAGGCGCTGGGGCGAAGCCCCCAGGGTGCGGGAAACATCGGGGGGCGCTGGGTCATTTCCCACACATCATTTCGAACGGGTTAGATTGCTAAGTGTATAATGTGCCACTTTTTATTAATTTTTATATTATTTTATTAATATTACGTGCGCGTGCGCCTATAAATTACCTTAAATTATACTATTTTTTTCATATTTCTTAATTTGTTTTGTAGGAAATGGAAGTATTTCAAACTTTACCGTTATGTTCGGGTAAGCCGAAGTTGAATGCACGTAACTATATTATGCTGCTGGATAAAAAAACTGGAGATAGACATTACTGGTACTGTAATCAGAAGAGAAACCATTATTGCCCGGGACGAGTAATAACACAGCTTGTTGAGGGGAACCACGTAGTCCAGAAGTTTAAGGATCACAATCATCCGGCTTCACCCCACAGTATTGAAACAATTAAATTTGTAAATGCAGTGAAGACAACCGCCAAACACACGAACGATTTGCCGTGTCGAGTCATCGAAACCGCGATGGCTTCCACATCGGAAATTGATTGCCCTTACTTGCCATCTGTGAATGCTTTACGAAGCATGATACACAATATTAGACGAGAAAATCGACCCGCCGAGCCGCGGACAGTGTCCGATATCAACGTCTTGCCCGCTTATAGGGTCACGCTAAAAGGTGATGAATTTTTGATCATTGATGTGACTTCGGCCGATAACACGAGAATATTGGTCTTCTCAACTTCCACCAATATACGCCATCTGTCAGAGGGCGAGTTTTGGATAATGGACGGGACCTTTAAAACGGTCCCGACATTATTCTATCAGCTATACACCATTCACACAAAGGTAGGATTTACCAACAGCAGAATCCTACCTATGGTGTATATTCTAATGACGGCCAAGTCACAGGTGGCGTACTCGAGATTATTTGAAGAGATCAAACAATATGCAGCTACACACGGAGTCACGCTAGCGCCACAAATATTAATATCCGATTTGGAAATAGCGGCTATCAACGCTTCTCAGAGCGTTTTTCCGGGAGTGGAGAATAAAGTCTGCTTTTTTCATTTCGGACAGTGTGTGTGGCGCAATATACAGAAATCCGGACTGGCCGATAATTATCAAAACGACAGAGTTTTTGCGCTGAAGCTAAGGCAGCTGACGGCTCTTGCTTTTGTTCCGGCAGTGGGTATTCCCGCTGCGCTTGAAGTGCTAAGACCTACCATGCCCGTGGAGGCAAATGTGGTTGTGAAGTGGCTAGATGAGCACTATGTTAATGGGAAAGACAATATTCAACCAGACGGCACCGTCACAAGAATTCCACCACGTTATCCACCGGAAATGTGGAGCATCTACTCTTCCACAATAGATTGCTTGCCTAGAACACAAAACGTGGTAGAAGCTTGGCACAGGCGCTGGGAGACACTTGTCGGCAGAGCACACGTGGGTTTCCACAAGATAATGGTTGAGTTTCAAAAGGAACAAAATACTGTAGAGTCTGTGGTTGAACAAATATTAGAAGGAGCGCCACGCCCAAAGTTGAGACGAGAGGCAATTTCCAGAGAAAGTCGCATTCAGTTCATTGTACAAGAATATTGGCAACGCACAACTCTCGAATATTTGCAAGGACTTGCGCAAAATTTTCAAGTATGCATGACGTGAAAATAAATTAAAGATGCTAGTATAACTTTGATCCAATGATTACTAATAATTTGTTACTTGCATAGTTTCGGTGATTTTTTCTGCTGCTGTCATCGCTCTTCAGGCCCATGTCTGCTGTTCAGTTATCGTCGTATCTCCGTGTCGGTAAGCATACACCTGCCCTGATTCGATTAAGTGAAACTATGTACATATTTTGTGCATCATCGTTCTTCGCGTATAATAATGATTTTTTTTGTGTCGTTTCAGCCCTCTTCAAAATTTAGTTGCCATAATGTTTCTAATGATGTATATATATGTATGTAAATATGTGTTTGTAATATCTTTAATATGCTGTGATATACATGATCGCCCTCCAGGACCCATGTCTGCTCTTCAGTTATCGTCGTATCTCCGTGTCGGTAAGCATACACTTGCCTTGATTCAATTAAGTTAAACTATGTGCATAAATAATTTGTGCATCATCGTTCTTCGTCTATAATAATGATTTTTTTTGTCATTTCAGGCTTCTTCACTGCCTCCCCTGAACGAAGAAAACTTAGTTGCCAAAATGTTTCGTTTCTTATGATGTACATATATAAATATCTGTTTGTAATATCTTTAATATGCTGTGATACATATTGCAATAATTCATAGGTTTTGAAGCTACTAACATAATTGTTTTAGCAATATAAACATTGCAACGCGACGTTCTCCCAGCCGTCCCACAAGTTGGCCACACTTGGGCTGAGAGTTTTTACCGCGAAAAGCAGGAGTCTTATGCTTTTGTATTTGAGAAGTCTATTTCCATTTGACAGAATAGATGATTATTATATTTTCCCGTCACCAATTTGGGTCTCCTATGAATGATTGGTTGCTCGTGTACTATTCAAACAGTAGTATATATGTACGTATAGACACAGTGTGCGAGACGGAGACATAGATTTCGCACAGATTATCGTATTCGTTTACGAAAAACCAAATCTACAAGAGAAATTTTCATTTTGATAATTAAAAGATTTGATTTTATTGTTCTTATATGTATGTATTATATTTACAATGTGTGTCTATTTTTACATACCTCCTTTGCATTTCACATGGTATTATCATGATAGCTGCTGATCCAGTTACGATAATTTATTTTAAATATGAATATTTTGCATTGCTCGTATATTTTATAAGATTATTTAAATTTTTAATGCTCATCGGTTATAGGTTTCATACCGAATATTATTATTCTACCACAATATTAAATACATAGAATGACCGTTGTTCAGACCAATTGTCTGATGGTCGGTTTTCGTAGCCTTACGATCCACGAAATCTATGTTTGCCTGTGCTGGCCGCCCTGAGAGCGGCTAGCCGACACTTCCGCGCCAACCGTCGCCGCTTTACTCGCGGTTCGTTTCTTCGATCCTAAATCACCAGTTCGAGACTGGTGATGTTGGAGACCAGCTCCAGTATTCGTCAGGGGTGTATTGAGGAAGCCTGGTCTGTCTTTGTCCCGAAGGCAGACAACTCAGACACGCGTGCTTGGTGCATAACCTCAAGCCGCACCAAGTGTTATTTGTATACGTGTTCTCTCCCCCTTCCCCCCTGCTTGCTCTCTCTACATTTAACTTAAAATACAGCTGATCATATACAGATTTACGACCTGTTTTCATTACATATAATCTCCCGCCCTTTTTTCCTACTTTACACATCGCGCTTACATTACGCACACGGTACGAGAGAGGGAGACAGAGAGCAGAGCAGCCGTCAGCAGAGACCAGACCACAGACGACGAAGGAAGACACCGTGAGGAAAGCCATTCGCCCACGCTTTACCACGAGCTATACAAACATCACGACATCAGGTGGCATCTGAGAACCCCTGGCGTCCGTACAACCGTATAGACCGATTTCAGAGTCTAAACCAGTGTTTCTCAGGCAAAATTTTACCGTGGACGCACAAGTGATAATAGTGGTCCCATGGAAATGTCTGATGGTCGCAACAAATTTAATCAAATAAATCAAAGTTATTCATAAAATAAAAGAAATTTCGACATTTTGGTGTCTATTTATTTAATAATAATACAAATAGAAAATGCTTAATACTTCTTTCTTCCAATACAAGCCGCATTGCTGCTTCTAAGTTTGCGTCTGGCAGCTGGTTTCTAAATTTGTTTTTTAATTAATATTATGAGCATTTATAAGAACTGTAAATAGGTTTTTGAGCTCTTTTTCCTATTATGCTGTACATTAGAATAATATAATACTATGATTACTAACAAAATTAACTTTAAATTGCAAAATAGAAAATTATCAGTAAAACAGTAGCTATTAATTTATGTAGATATAATATATATTGTGAACATAAGTTAGTAATAATAAAAAGCATTATTTTTTTTAAGTATTTTTTCAGTTTTTAAATTTGTTCATTATTTTCAGCTTTTTCATTTTTATCATTTTTTAAATTTTTTTTTTAATTTCTTTCATATTGGAGCTGGGGGTGAAGGCCCCGGGGTGTTGGAGGTGTGGGGAGGGCTGGGGGCAAAGGCCCCGGGGCGTCGGGAGCGCCGGAGTCGTCGGGAGGGCTGGGGGCGAAGGCCCCGGGGTGCCAGAGGCATCGGGGGCGCTGGGGGCGAAGGCGTCGGGGCGTCGGCGATGCACAAAACGTAATTCGTAATCACTTTTTAATTGGGAAAAAACCCGGTTTATAACATCTGGCAGCCGAAAAGTCCATGATACCAACGATAACTATGAAAAAATAAGGAGAACTCGAGTACCAAATATTCCGTATTCGCGATTTTCATGGCAAAAATTGTCTTTTGGGCGATTGCAATGTGCGGAGTAAACCAAAAATGTAAACTGCAAAAACAATCAACGCCAGCGGTAAACGGACTACTAGTCATATATGAACCAGTCACAGGACAACCGGTCGCTCTAGATCGGTAACTCGTGATCACCCGTCACACTAAAACTGGTCACACCCAAAAATTAAAAATTGCTCGAATTTTTGGGTGTGACCAGATTTTTCGTGACCAATTTTCGGGTGTGACCAGTTTTAGAGTGTGACCAATTTCCTCGTGACTAGTTTTAACATGACGGATGATCACGAGTGACCGATCTAGAGCGACCAGTTGTCCTATGACCGGTTCACATTTGACTACTAATCACCGAACCACGCCAGCAGTGAACTTGGTAATTTTTCCACCAATGCAGTGTTGCCATTGCCACTTGTCAACACTGCGTTTGACATTTCATATATTATTTATACAGAGCTGGCATACGTTGCACTGTGTTTTTATAGAAAAACCCATGAAAATGGAGTGTCGCCTATGCCTGCAGTTTGAATCAGCCGAATCGTCCATTTCCATCTACACTTCAGAATCATTATTAGAACGCATCCAGAACTGCTGTCAGCTTCAGGTCTGTCATTACTATCTACATACATATGTTATGTACGTTCTACCACGACATTCGGTCACTTGTGCTTCGTTGAATATTGCTGCATTTTGTACCAGACATTGACAGTTTATAATTCATGCTTATACATAAGTTTTAGTATTTATTTTCGTAGACATACTTTTCGCAATAAAGATGAATTTCAACACTTTATTGACACAATAGCTTACACAATATATAATGACAGTAATTAAGAAAATTGTAGGGCTGTAGAGTCGGTGTTGAAGTTGTGGCTTTGTATGTATCCACAATTGTCAGCCACAGGTCATCTGATTATACCTCAATATTGCATTACTTTCTGTTTAACGATAAGTAATATAAACTTTAAATATAATAAATTATTTATATTCATTACAGATCCAAAAATACCATGAATTATCTGAAAATGTATGTCAGACGTGTATGTCGAATCTCAAAATATTATCTAGTTTTAAGAATGTCTGTAGAAGAAATGATAAATTTTCGAGAGTGCGGATGGCAAAAAGTCTTAATATAAAACCGGAAGAAGAAATGCTTTACGAATTAAATTGGGAAAATGACCCCGAAATGAGAAAATGTGTATATAAATCAACATCTGATGGAAATAGCCACATACAATTGGAAGCAAGTACGACAAAAAAGGGGATCAGTCACAATTCGTTTTCTGAGTCTAATGAATCAACACAAAATGGGATATCTAGAAGTTGCTCGAGAGAAAATCTTTTAATGAAGATTCAAAAAGTGATATTCGAAGATTTTGTTGAAAAATCATTGTTCCTTAATGAGAATAATCCAAAAAATTTAGAAGTAAATACGACTAAGCAAGGGATCAGTCACAACTCCAATTTTGAGATACAAAGGGAAAGTATTTGTAAGTTTTCAACAGGGAATGAATCTACACAAAATAATATGATTTCGAATGAGAGTTTTGTTATCAAACCAGATGAGGTAATGCTCGACGATATAGATTGGGAAAATAAGCCACAATGTGTAGGTACATCAACATCACCTGATAAAAATAGTACTAATACATTGAAACTACGTACAACAAAACAGGGGATCAGTCATAATTCCAATCCAGACATACTAGAAAAAGACGTTTGCGCAATTCCAGAGTCTAATGAATCAACACAAAATAAAATGATTTCGAATGAGAGTTTTGTTTACAAACCAGATGAGGTAATGCTCGATGATATAGATTGGGAAAATGAGCCACAATGTGTAGGTACATCGACTTCTGATGAAAATAGTACTAATAAATCGAAACTAAGTACAACAAAACAGGGTATCAGTCATAATTCCAATCCAGAAATACTAGAAAAAGACGTTTGTGCACTTCCGGAGTCTAATGAATCAACACAAAATAATATGATTTCGAATGAGAGTTTTGTTATCAAACCAGAAGAGGTAATGCTCGACGATATAGATTGGGCAAATGAGCCACAATGTGTAGGTACATCGACGTCTCCTGATGAAAATAGTACTAATATATCGAAACTAAGTACAACAAAACAAGGGATCAGTCACAATTCCAATTCAATGATGCATAAGGAAAACGTCTATGTGCTTTCGGCATCTAATGAATCGACACCTAATAATGAGATTTCGAAAATAGAGAACGATGTTATTAAGCCAAATGAGGTAAATCTCGAGAAACCGACAGGAATTGAAAAATCACTGTGTACTTATGAGAATAACCCAAAAAATTCAGAAGTAATCTCTACGAACCAAATTGTTAGTCACGTTTTCAATCAAGAGGAAGACGAAGATTCTGATTTTTTTCACGAACTTTCAAATTCTGATGAATTTTCCGAATATTCAGATTCCGCTGAACCGACCCACATTAAAGAAAATTTACCAATCAGAGGCAAACTAGGACTTGTTCCAGCAAACCGAGTCCTCGGTAAGATTACGATGCCTAATGAATCAGTGCAAAATAACATTAAAAATAGTTTTAGTACAGAGGTAGAAAGAGATGGCACTAGTGAGATTGCGATTCTATATCAGTCTGCGATGCCTAATGAATTGGTGCAAAATAACATTGAAGAGAATTCAAATACAGAGTTACAAAGAGTCAACACTAGTCAGATTGCGATGCTTAATGAATCGACACTAAATAACATCAAAGATAGTTCTAGTACACAGGTAGAAAGAGATAACACTAGTGAGATTGCGATTTTATATCAGATTACGATGCCTAATGAATTGGTGCAAAATAACATCGGAGAGAGTTCCAACATAGAGACACGAAATAACATCAGAAACAGTTCCCAAACCAGAGGCCAGGTAAGAACATATTGTTTTTTTTTGACCTTTTAAATTATTTTTATTTTCTTTATATTTAATGTGTATAGTATTTATAGTATTTTTCAGTAATAAAAAATTTTGATCAAAATCCGACATCTGTAAGTGGAAATTTTGTCTTGTGTAACTTTCCTTACATTTGCTCTCAAACTGTATCGAAAATGCTCTCATAACCGGAATGTGTGAACATTTGTGTATGTTTAATTATCGAAATTTTTTTTATGACCTTATATTCCTCAAATACAGATTAAGTCATGTGTTGGTCACATCCGAATTTTTTTTATTTATTATTTTAAATTAGGCCAATATTAATTCCAAAATGGCCCCCTCCTTGACCATTTTCTGGATCCGCTATTGTTAGCTACACAGTCAATATTACTAACAGTATCCCCCGTATCAAGCTCCAATATCAGAAAGCGTTCGCTATATGTTGATAATATGGCCGTGTATTTGAAACATCTGGCATGATCACGAAACAACTGGCACTCGAGTTCTCGTTAGTACAATGTTGCGCGTGTGTAGCATTCGATTGATGGAGTTTCCGTGTTCCGTGATCGAGATTTTAGTGACGTGAATAACCGCCAAACCATAATCTTATACTTAAATTGTAAAAGGCAAATTAAAAATAAATAAAAGGCAAGCCTTAAAAATTGTTATCTGAAATTTCTGAATCACTTTATACTACATAATAAGATCGCTTTGAGTAATCACCAAACTGTTTTTAATAATTCTTATTTTATCCAATATTTTTTAGTTTACAAACGAATTCAAGTACTCAACAACCAAGCGAGGAAAACGAAAGCTGATTTACTTGGGATCCAAGTATAACCATAGCCGCATATCAACAAAGAAGGTTTCAACATGGAAATGTGGTACTTTGGGGTGCCAGTCCCATATGAAGACCAAGGATGATGTCATCATATGCTATCCAACCGCCCATTGTCATGAGTCTTGCCCTCAAGATATAGAAGCTAGCATCGCTAAAAGGAAAATGGCCCAAGCCAAGAGTGCAGTCGGTACCAATGCCTGCAATGTCATGAAATTTGAAATTCCAATTTCGATGCCTAATGAATTGGTGCAAAATAACACTGAAGAGAATTCAAATACAGAGTTACAAAGAGTAAACACTAGTCAGATTGCGATGCTTAATGAATCGACACAAAATAACATCGAAGAGAGTTCCAGTACACAGGTAGAAAGAGCTAACACTAGTGAGATTGCGATTTTATATCAGATTACGATGCCTAATGAATTGGTGCAAAATAACATTGAAGAGGGTTCCAGTGCGGAGGTAGACAGAGTTAACACTAGTGAGATTGCGATGCTTAATGAATCGGTGCAAGATAACATTAAAAATAGTTCTAGTACAGAGGTAGAAATATATGACACTAGTGAGATTGCGATTCTACATTCAATTGCGATGCTTAATGAATTGGTGCAAAATAACATTGAAGGGAGTTCCAGTACGCAGGTAGAAAGAATCAACAGTAGTGAGATTGCGATACTCACTGAATCAGCACAAAATAAAATCGAAGAGAGTTCCAGTACAGAGATAGAAAGAGTCAACAGTAGTGAGATTGCAGTACAAAATAACATCAAAGAGAGCTCCAGTACAGAGGTAAAAAGAGTCAACAGCAGTGAGATTGCGATACTCATAGAATCGGCACAAAATAACATCGGTGCGAGTTCCAGTACACAGATAGAAAAACTCAAAACTAGTGAGATTGCGATGCTTATTGAATCAGGACAAAATAACATCGAAGAGAGTGTCAGTACAAAGTTAGAAAGAGATATGGCGATGTTTAATGAATCGATACGAAATAACATCGATAAAAGTTCCCCAACCGGAGACCAGGTAATAATCTATTCATTTTTTCTATATCATTAATAATATTGTGTTTATTACATTAACCAGAAGTAATTAATAATTTCAGGTGGGACTTGTTCCGTTTGATAAAATAAATGTTTGATGTTTAGTGTTATTAACCCTTTGCCTGCGGCAATAAATATAGCGAACAAGCCCTGTATGCGGCACCTTTTTTGCGAATTTGGCAATCGAGTTTTCGACCTTAAATACATATTTTAATATTTACTCAAGTAACATAATAAAATACATAATATATCTCGTAGTTTTGGCTTAATTGTCAAATAACCATTCTTCATACAATTGAGACGTATCGTCGCCATTGTTCAACAGACGTGACGTCACACAAACGAGGTTTCAGTATGGTTCCACAAAAAACTAATTTTGACTGGCATATATTAATTTTAAGCGAATTGAATAGATGGCATTCAACTCTCAGTAATATATTCAACCAATTTTGAACCTTAAAACAGTTGAAATAGACGCATATAAGGCTCAAAATCCCGTGCATAGTTCAGAAATTCTATGGAAGACAGACTTGTCGCGCAAAGCTTCCATAGAGGACGGCCGCGGGCAAACGGTTAAGTGTTAGTGTTTGATGTTTTTTACAAGCTTTTTATTAATTCTTATATTGTGTTATAGGAAAAAGAAGTATTTCCGATTGTGGAAATAAAGTTAGGCAGACCTAGAATCAATGCACGTGGTTACCTCATGAGGTTTAAAAGAAATAATGGGAATTTGTACTATTGGCAATGCGTTTTCCAACAGGGAAAATTTTGTCAAGCTCGGGTGTCCACACTACTCACTGAAGGAGAACATGTTATGCATGATTATATTGATCACAATCACCCTCCTCACAGAGACTTAATTATAGAGGCACAATATAGGGAAAATATAAAGAACGCCGCTCAAAATTCTGAAAGCATTCCAAGTGTTATCATTAAGAACATTATAGCTTCTGTCTTACCGGTAGACCGCCCATACTTACCATCTGTGGACGCTATGCGGGCGACGATACACAGACTTAGGCAACAACAGCAATCTAAAAGAAAACGGTTTGTATGGCTTTTTGTTATTAAAATCTATATCTATATATGCATGTGTATATATTGCTGGTAAACGGACTACTAGTCACATGTGAACCAGTCACAGGACAACCGGTCGCTCAAGATCGGTCCCCGTCACACTAGTCATGAAAAAACTGGTCACACCCAAAAATTTGACCAATTTTTAAATTTAAATTAATTAAAATTTGGTAAAAACTAATTTTTCATTTTCTTTATACTTATCCCACCCCTATCAAAAATTATATACATATGTATGTTGTAAATAAATCATCCTCTCTTTAGTCACCTCATTACTGAATAATGCTCGGTCTTCCCGATTGATGTTAATGTTTATTTATGCTGTTTTTTTCTTATATTTATTTAATTTGTTTTAGGAAATAGATATATTTACGATTGTGACATCACATACTCGCAGGCCACCAAACAATGCTCATAAATACCTCATTGTTTGAAAGGAGTCGAAGGGACATGTACTATTGATATTGCCCTTTTAAAATCAAAGAGAAAATTGTCTCGCTTGGACCCGTAGTAGCATCACTTGTTGAAGGAAACACTCAATACTGATCAACGTACTGATCACAACCACCCTGCCCGGAGCTACGCATTTTAGATGGCGCGACTGGTAGACAACTTCAAGAAAACCACCAAAGATTCTAATGCTTTCCCAAGCGTTATCATTCAGAACATATGTATTGTCAAACAGATAGAAGACATACATAGATTATGTGATGAATCGTTAATCAAATAATCTATGTTAATCATATAATTCTTGAAAAATGTTATGCCGACTTCAATATTTTGCTAAAAGAAACTTTGGGGACATTTTCCTTAAATATGCAGAGCAAAGCATCAGCGAGTGGGAGACTATTAAAAATTATTCTCGAGCTCAACAAGTCAAGAAAGACTTCTATTCTTTCCGTAGACAAAGAAATGGCAACATTTTTAAATTTCGACCAATTAATTAATGTTTTTGCTGGTGAAAAGCGATAAAATGTTATCATTATTGTTTTTGTAATACAATTGTATATACATAGTTTATAATTCAAATGTATTTAAAAACAGTGTCTCGCTCTTTAGGTATTCCAATTTATCGTAGTAAATTGGAATGGAAAAACCATTTTTGTTTTACATTGTCCACAAATATCTACATTACATTATTTTGTCGGTTGACAATATATCAAAATATATATATATATATATATATATATATATATATATATATATATATATATATATATATATATATATATATATGTACATATATTCGTCCCGCTATTTCGAATAAAATAGCAATAATTTGCAATGGTGCTCTTATTGGCATTCAGTAATTCTACAAATATATTTAAGTACTAAACAGTTTTTGAATTTTATTTTTAATTTAGTTAATTATATTCCCTTTGATTTAATTAACTTATGAATTAATAATATGAAACGAATTGATCATTTGCAAAAAATAGTAAACGCTTTGGATCACTGAATACTTAAAATCAAATATATTCGATAAAGGTCTCATATGCTAACAATGCTTCTCTAGTAAATATTATTCATAGAGAAAAATTCAAAATATCTAAATTTTCATCACCCCAAAATTTATGTTATATTCACTTCCTAAAAATTCTTATCTTTAAATTATTTCGAAGAGCAAGAAATGTAAATAACCGTGAAAAAGACCAGTTAGTAATTTTATATTCAAATTCGAGTTCTACTTATTTTCAATTCAAGATTCCACAGTGTAGAGAGACTATTACACTCGGGATGCTTCTTGGACAGGGAGAACTGGAATGAACTGGCGCGCCCGGAAATTAACGTCCGAGGAGTGGGGGTCAGCCTGATACTAACCTAACTTGGCATGGCTGCCAACTAAAGGGACGACGAGAAGGACGTAGCGTTACAACTTGTCATATAATTAAAAAAAAGTTATAAAACATTCCTATGAGATAAGTTTTGTCTAAGTATTAATTTGCTCGCACGCACAACGTCCTTCTTTTCTATTCAACGCCAGAATCATCGGAGAGGTTCCCATTCAGCAGATGTGCCAGCAGGGGCTCCCCCCAGGTTTGAACGGGACTATCCACGTTGTTTAATGTATTATTATGAATTAAAATACTAAACCAACAAACCAAATCAATAGATTTTTTAAAATTATTTTACTATTAATTTTATTTATAAAAATATATAAATAAAAAAAAATGATTAAAAGAAATAGTTAAAATTCATATACACTCATTTTTACTTTATCTATGTACGTAGTACAATAGATGAAGTTTTGTGATCATGCGAAAATTCAAACTCGAGATTTTGACTGATTCGAACTCAGAATCGATTACTGATCAAGTTTTCATGATCCAGAAAAAAATTTGACTGTCTGTTTTTTAATATAATACACCCCCCCCCCCGCTGGAAAGTCATTCCTTACTGGTTAAAAATTTTGTCCCCCTCTGGAAAAAGCTGAAATGACGCCCTTGTGTCAAAATGATGGGTACAAAATCTAGACCATTACCATATCGGAATATTAACACAGTCGATTCACTCGCACAGTATCATAGAGTTTTGTGTGCATTAGCCAGCAGCATAGCTCGGTTGTTAAGCTTCTGCAATAGCGTCGCGAGGTGCCGGGTTCGATCCCAGGGCCGGGCCTCGAGTGAAAATGAATTTTTCAGAGTATGCTGCTGGTTAGACCAGGATTTGTGACTCCAGGTTGATTGTTTCCTATCAGAGTTTGCCAATTTTCTCTGATTTCAATTGGCCAAAATCCTTCCTATATACACAATATGTCACCAATAATTTATGTTTGATTAATGTGCAATAAATAAGTTTGTGTACGATTTGATAGATGTCTCATTGATTTGCGAGTTTTTTGGTGTCTCGTAATTCAGTTACTTATATAATGAAAAATGGTGCAATATTTGTAATTAGTTAGGAAGGCGTATTGGGGTTGCTTGTAATGTCTTCCTGGTATGTGTTGTCACAAAATCTATCTATATATGTATATATATAAAAATGAATGTCTTTTTGTGTGTGTGTCTCGAATTGGCTCCTAAGCCACTGAAGCGATTACGATGGAACTTTCAGGATTTGTTCTGGGCATATCCGGGAATATTAATGTGAAAAAAAACGGGAATGAGTGTCATTCGCTATAATTTCAAATTTTTCCAAGGTGTTCGCTGGGCTTATTCCAGGTTCAGCTAGTATGTATATAAAAATGAATGTCTGTCTATCTGTTTGTGTGTCTCGAATAGGCTCCTAAACCACTGAACCGATTACGATAAAACTTTCAGGATTTGTTGAATGTATGTCCGGGACGATTGTGAAGAAAACGGGAATGAGTGTCATTGTAACGTAATAATTTCAAATGTGTTCGCAGCCTGCGTTTTTCCGACAATTGAGAACGGGAACGGGAATTGCATGCGTTAGGGAGGTTTTAGATTAGCGTTTTATACGCGCGTATAAGCTCGTTTTTTGAAGTGCGTATAGGCGCGCCATTTGCCATACGCGCAACTCGTACGAGCGTCAACACGCTTATAAGCTCGTATTATCCATGTTGATACTAACTCACCACTACCGGTTCGAGCGAACACACCGGAATAAGCCCGTGTACGCGCGTCCGATTTTTTGTAGCGCGAAATGTTGCGCGCGTGTAAGCGCGTATGCCGAAACGACCGTATAGGCGTAGAAAAATACGCTAGTCTGAAACCGCCCTTAAGCCGCCATTTCACCGAATACGTTGACGCAGACGTATCGCAACTGACGACCGCGACATAACATACCTCAACACGACGTATGTGCATTCGTATGGGCAAAAACCGATACGTCTGCGTCAACGTATTCGGTGGAAGAGCGCCTTTACTGTGGCATTGCAACGCATGCAGGGTTCAGCTAGTAAAATAAATAAATAAATAAATAATTTTTATCGCGATTGATCAATCGGCGCCAACTGTTTCGACTATCATCACCGCAGCGTCCACAGAGGAATGGTTCGGTGATTACTGGTCACAAATTACTCGTCACAAAGTCACTAAAATCTCTATAACGGAACATCTGGCAGCCGAAAAGTCCATCATACTAACGATAACTATCATAGTAATGAGAACTTGAGTGCCAAATATTGTGTATTTGCGATTTTCATGGCAAAAATTGTCTTTGTGACCACCCCAATGTGACGAATAGTCCAATTACCCAGAGGAATAGTCAGGGGCGAGTGGGAGCATGGCCGATAAGTGTCGGAGTTGGGGCGTGCGGCGAGTGGCACTTCCTGCAGCGACGAGTGGCGAGAGTAGTAGGGCGCTAGTTCGCCTGCAGTTCGGTGTGGCGCGTCGTGGCGGTTCGATATCGCTCTAAATTACCTCTAGACAACTCTTCGACTCCAGGATGAGTTCGCTGCCAGCGCGCCTCGCTCTCGCCGCCCGGTTGGCCGCCCGCCTGCCCCGCGCCCCCACCTCGCAGGTCTGCTCTCTCCAATTCTCTCGTTACATGAGCCGGCCGCCATGCTCGCTCGCCGGTCACGTGCCCCTCCTCCCGTCTTCCGTCTCTCGTCTCCCACTTCTCTTATCTTCGCCGAACCGGAGCCTCTGGGGGCCCTGCCTTCCCCTCCCCTCCCAGCCCCACCTTTAGAGCCTAGCTGTGGCTCTCAGCCCCCTCCCCCGCCCCGCCCCGCCCGCCCTCTTACGTAACATCGTTCGTAACACTGCACCCATACACGCTCACTCTTTCAGGTCGATCGTCTCGTCTGTTCCCTTTTCATTACGTTTTCACTGAAGGCTTTTCCTTTCAGGCCTTTTGTGCAATTTTCCGCCGCTTTGCCGTTTTCACCGTATCGATTGGACTTTTCACGCGTATGACATAATACATTTTCTCGGTTAGTTTTTATCTCTAAATGTGTTCTTTTTACAAGTGGACTCGAGTCTATCGATGAGAATCAATCTTATTTGTATTCGATTGGTTTTTAGCGTTTTTCATATTTGTATTTTCACCGTCGACTGGTCGATGTTTGGTTTCAGGTTGAAGAGAGTGCGTTTCCAATTACATAATGAGCGCCTCGGATGAAAGAAAATATGATTTTTTTTATAGCAAATTTAATTTTTATTTTTATATAGACTTTTTTGATACAAAGATGAATTTATATATGATACTACATTATAAACCAACAGTTGACAGTATCATAATCAGTGTGTAAATTTGTCATCATTCAAAAATCTATATGGTAATTTATTTTGATAATAATAACAGAAAAAGTCTTACAAAAAGAAAAAGTTATCGATTTAAAGTACATTGCATATGTATCGTGTAAATGATTTGTGTGTTCCATCATCAGGAATTGGTTCATTTTTTTTTTATAATAAAATTTCAAATATATAATATATAAAAAAAATCATTGACTTAGTTAAACGTATTAAAATAAATTAAAATATTTAATCTAATCGCCTCGAGTGCTTTTTTTGACATTCCACAATTTTATGAATCTTTTTTGTGCAATCCATAAAAGCAAATGGATAAAATTTAAAAACAAAATATTTATTATTTTTTTAATTTATATAACAAGAAGGCCTAACAGGTAACCCCAATACGCCTTCCTGGCGAGAAAAATTGTACATTTGATACAAGTATAATTATACAAAGTCAGGTCTGATTTTTAAATTTGCAGCATTTTGTACAATTCAGCGAACCTCAAGTTGCTGAATAGCTTGAGATTTGCGAGAAAATGGATAAGGTTGCCAATTTTTTGGAATTTTTTGAAATTGGCAAACTTTGATAGGAAACGATTGACCTGGAGTCATAAATCCAAGGTCTGGTCAGCAGAAACCGATGGGATTTAAATCCGTGGCCCCTTCGTTCAAAGCATTATATGCTAACCACTTCTATTCTGCTGGTTTATGATTTAAAAAGGTTTTTTTTCTACTTCAGTCATATTGCCAGGAAGAGTGGAAAGTCTGGAGATTCTAATAGTCACCGGAACACTAAAAGGAAGGCGAATGAGGAGAAAATCTTCCATAATGGATCAGATCAAATTAAATATCCGACAGTTTCGTCCATAAACGCTGCTTTCAACTTGGCATAGGACCGAGAGGAGTAGAAGTAGATCGTCCACTGGATTTCAGATGATATAATTGACCACGTCGCTTAGCATTGAGCAAATGAGAAAGAAATAGAAATTATGATATTGTCATTGCTATATTTTATCACTTGGTATTGAATTTTATAAGTTTGATTTTATATTGCACAAAAATTGTCACCGAAAAATTACATATTGAGATCATACCATTTCGGTTTTCAAAATCTTTAAAAAAATAATGATAATCTTTGTAAAGTGAAGATTCATTTAAAATCTCCATTTGATTTTAACGGCCTAAGACATATATGTAGAATCAGGATGTGAGGAATTCCTAATGATGTGTGCTGATTAGATTAAACAGCGTTTATACGTCTTTACATCAGACCTTTAAAATCTTTCCTACATACATTATGTAATCGGTTCAACATTCAAATTGAACTACTTGGTAAATATTTCATATTGTATTATGTTATGCTTAATTTATATTTGTAAATTACAGGTTGCTAAAGCTGCCATACCAGCTTTAACCGTTGCATCAAGAAGCATCCATCAGTCATGCACCCAAAGGGCGGCAGAGATTTCATCCATCCTGGAGGAGAGAATCATGGGCGCAGCACCCAAAGTACATATCGATTTTTCACAGCAGTTTTATTTTTGTGATTAAATACTGGCATATAGTATTCATTTCGATATTGTTTCAGTCCGATTTGGAAGAGACCGGTCGCGTACTGAGCATCGGAGACGGTATTGCTCGTGTGTACGGTCTCAAGAACATCCAAGCCGATGAGATGGTGGAGTTCTCATCCGGTCTCAAGGTATACAAGTTGCGCAATTACATATGCATTTGAACAACGTTTGTGTTTTCGTTATTACATTTGTTATTTCTCTTAGGGTATGGCCTTGAATTTGGAACCCGACAACGTAGGTGTTGTAGTGTTCGGTAACGATAAGCTGATCAAGGAAGGCGACATCGTGAAGCGTACCGGTGCCATCGTAGACGTACCCGTCGGCGAGGAGTTGTTGGGTCGCGTCGTAGACGCTTTGGGTAACGCCATCGACGGAAAGGGCCCCATCACCTCGAAGACCCGCTTCCGTGTCGGTATCAAGGCGCCCGGTATCATTCCTCGTATCTCCGTACGCGAGCCCATGCAGACCGGCATCAAGGCCGTAGATTCCCTCGTACCCATCGGTCGTGGCCAGCGAGAGTTGATCATCGGCGACAGGCAGACCGGAAAGACCGCCCTGGCCATCGACACCATCATCAACCAGAAGAGGTTCAACGACGGCGACGAGGAAAAGAAGAAGCTGTATTGCATCTACGTCGCCATCGGACAGAAGAGATCCACCGTCGCTCAGATCGTAAAGAGATTGACAGACTCCGGTACGCCATTTCGAAGCTGTTTTCTTTAGCGTTTGGAAGATGCGTTGATTTTATCGCCGCTGTTTGTATTTTAGGTGCTATCGGATACACCATCATCGTATCGGCTACAGCTTCCGATGCTGCTCCTCTGCAGTACTTGGCGCCTTATTCCGGCTGCGCCATGGGAGAGTTCTTCCGTGACAATGGCAAACACGCTTTGATCATTTATGACGATCTTTCCAAACAGGCTGTTGCCTATCGTCAGGTATTATAAATTCTTTTTATTATAATAAATTCCATATATATATATAAATATATTTGTTTTATTGATGTGTCATGTCTATTTTAGATGTCTCTGTTGCTCCGTCGTCCTCCAGGTCGTGAAGCTTACCCTGGTGATGTATTTTACCTTCACTCGCGTCTTTTGGAACGTGCCGCTAAGATGTACATATATGAGATTCTCTAATCATAATCAAATAGAATAAAATGGATTGTTTTTAATTTGTTTGCGTTGTACTTATAGGTCCGAAGTAATGGGTGGTGGTTCACTTACTGCCCTGCCCGTAATTGAAACACAAGCTGGTGACGTATCTGCCTACATTCCCACCAACGTAATTTCCATTACTGACGGCCAAATTTTCTTGGAAACTGAATTGTTCTACAAAGGTATCCGCCCCGCTATCAACGTCGGTCTGTCTGTATCCCGTGTAGGATCAGCCGCTCAAACCAAGGCCATGAAACAGGTATAATTTGTATATATGTGTATTATCAAGATGTATGTGCTGTAGTTGTGAGATTTTATATGATCATATCTGTGATATAGGTGGCTGGCTCCATGAAATTGGAATTGGCCCAGTACCGTGAAGTAGCTGCTTTCGCCCAGTTCGGTTCAGATTTGGACGCTGCCACCCAACAGCTCTTGAACCGTGGTGTTCGTCTTACCGAGTTGTTGAAACAAGGTCAATACGTACCCATGGCCATTGAAGAACAGGTAGCCGTCATCTATTGTGGTGTCCGAGGACATCTTGACAAGCTTGACCCCGCGAAGATCACCGCCTTTGAAAAGGAATTCATGCAACACATCAAGTATGATCTTTATACTGACGTTTAATTGTCACCGAGTGCTATTGTTTGCTGATTGTTATTGTTTTTATAGGACCAGCGAGCAGACCCTCCTTCAGACCATCGCCAAGGAAGGACAGATCTCTCCCGAGTCAGATACTAAACTTAAGAAGATAGTGACTGAATTCATCGCCACCTTTGCCGCCGCGCAATAAGCGGATGAATTTAGTAATAAGTGTAGAATATTTATAACAATACCATCTTAAATCAGTCAGCTTGGGTATTTATCAGTGATGATAGACGCATTACTTGATGTAATTATATTTGTTTAAATTTTACCATCTGTTATGTAAGCGTCGGATACATTATAAATACGTTAATTAAAGTATCTAAATACAAATAAATGGTTTTCTTACATTCGGTGATGTTTTTAGTTCAGTTTTTTCGTGACTAAAAAAATAAATTCAAAATATTTCAGGGATTATCGAGAACGAAAAGATAACGGAATGTTTTAGATAAATGTATGTATTCTATCTCTAATTTATTTTGAATTTGAAAAGTATTGAAAGACCTTGAAATAAATTATACAGAAATATTTCCGTCCTTTATTTTTGCATTTTACATACATTCGCAACGAACGATTCCATTATTGAGTCGGTGACTATGATTCAGGCCAAACTGACTCCTCGATCCACTCGATGTACTCGGAGACTCTGGTATATACTCCAGGAGAGTTTTTAAAACCGCAGAATCTACCGAAGGACGTCACACCCAGCACGACGTGCAGCGGGAACGTTTTCTTACAGTCGACATCCTGAAAAGTTCACATGGATTTAAAGAAGTTGAAAGTAAAAATTTAAATAAAAGCTCCATACATCGTGATATATTTGCAGAGGTCCGCCCGAATCTCCCTGACATGTATCCTTGCCTCCTTTGAGGTCACCTGCACACAATATACCGTCTGAAATCCCATTTCGAAGAACTCCATTCTTTTTAGTTAGACTCTGGAAAGTGTAATACAACGATGTGTAAAGGATTTCATAGTAGTGAGATGTTTATGCGGATTCAATAATCATGAGACCTTTAATGATGCAGCACATTCTTTTTTTGGTATTATATCGACTGTGACACTCATCATAGTCTTGCTTCCAGTCACGCTTTCTAAAAAGATCCATTCCATAAGACGGTTTGTTTTTATTTAATGAATGAATGTGAAAATCGAAGATGTTACCGTAGTCAGTTTTTCCAAAACCTGATGCTACTGCTGTTTTTGGAAGAGTACTGTCAGTGTGAAGACACGCTATGCGAACATCGCTGATATTCACTGGTGTGTCCAGCTTCAGCAAGGCTATATCATTGTATCTGAAACGAACTTGTATATTACGGCTTTGCTTTAAACACTTGTTGATTTGTTAAAGTCCTATCAATACGTAATACAAGCATTTATGCAATGCGAATTCATACAAACATCAACCACAGTGACATCTATGGAGAAATTTTTGCAGCATTTTATTATACAAATTGTGAAACTCAAGATGCTGTATAGCTTGAGATATGCAAGAGAGATTGGGAAGGAAATGGCAATTTACAGGAACCGTTTCAATGAAAATCATAAAAATTGACAAACTCTGATAGGAAACGATCGACCTGGAGTCACAAATCAAGGTCTAGCCTACAGCTATTGGTGGGAATCGAACTGTGACCACTCTGCTCGAAAGCATAATATGCTAAGCACTAATCGACGCTGCTGGTTATATGTATATAAATATATCGTTTGATATAAATATATCAAACGATATATTTATATACATATATGTATGTCAATGGCAACTAGTGTACTAATATATGTAAATAGAATACAATAATACAAGCATTTTTATCCACATTTAAGCATTTTATCATCCACAGTGACATGTGTATGTATATAGAGAAATTTTTGCAGAATTTTATCATACAAATTAGCCAACCTGAAGTTGCTGAATAGCTTCAGATTTGTAAGAGAGATTGGAAAGTAGATGCCAATTTACAGGAACCGTTTCAATGAAAAATAGAAAAATTGGCAAACTCTGATAGGAAACGATCGCCCTGGAGTCACAAATCAAAGTCTAGCCAACAGCTACATATTAGTGGGAATCGAACTGTGACCACTCTGCTCGAAAGCATAATATGCTAAACACTAATCGACGTTGCTGGTTATATGTATATAAATATATCGATTGATATATTTATATACATATATCTCAATGGCAACAAGTGTACTAATATATACATATATAGTAAATAGAATACAATAATACAATTAATACAAGCATTTTTATACAATGCGAATTCATATAGACATCATGCACAGTGATGTATATAGAGAAATTTTTGCAGAATTTTATTATAAAAATGAGCCAACCTCAAGTTGCTGAATAGCTTCAGATTTGCAAAAGAGATTGGAAAGTTTACAGGAATCGTTTCAATGAAAATCGGAAAAATTGGCAAACTCTGATAGGAAACGATCGACCTGGAGTCACAAATCAAGGTCTGGCCAACAGCTACTAGTGGGAATCGAACCGTGAAAGCATAATATATTAGTCCACGCTGCTGCTATTCTGTATTGAAGTTACCTATATTGTGTATGGCCTAATTTGAAAAAATAAATAAATAAAGTTTTGTAACAATTAAATATTTTAAATTTTGCAATGTACACAAATTGGCACTGGTGGAATTATTTTAGCAACGTAAGGTTAAAAATGTTTGAATTTACTTCAGCGGAGGTTTGTAGTCTGGATGTTCTATCATTTGTGTGATATTTCGAACTTGGATCAAATCTTCAGATTCCTCTTCTTCGAAGCTTGTCGTACCCAACATGACTTTTTTAGGCGGACCTCTACCAAACGAAGTGTTGTATTAAGTACATATGTATATATTAATCGAATTATATTATGTATGTAATAAGTTGATTCTGTGCTTACGCTATAGGATCGTTTAAACAGTGTGCGGCTGTTAATACCCACATCGGAGTGATGAGGCTGCCACCGCAATTCCACATCCAATCTGTTCCATTGGTACTGAAGCCTATGAGGGCCTGTAAAGCAAGTTCAAGTCATTCATATATTGTTATCGGCTTGATATGCTGGTTCTAAGCGATGCTTACCATGTGTGGAAACTCCAATAGATCGGCAGGAACTCTGGCTTTAGATCCGTGTAGCAGTCTTTCACATTCTATCATTTTTTCAGATTGCTTCCTACATTCTAAATGACGCCATATTAAAGAAAAGACATTTTTTTACATAAAGGATTGATGATAGTGATGGAGCAGTGAATTGTTAAATATTTCTCTTAATCTTAAGTTAAATCTTCCAAGCCCTAACTTTTTAACTTGTAAGCTTATTATTTTTAGTATTTCACTTGCAAACTTCTTGACACATTGAACTTCCTGCTTTGCACTACAATTTTCACTATAAAGCTGATCGAGTTATGCAAAATTCTTGCAATAATTTAATTATTAAGTATTTGGGTTTAAGTGTCACAAAAAAGTGAATATTAAAAAAATATATTTTCTTGAATTCTACATACATACATAAAGATGAAAATTTGTATATTTGTTTGTCTGCTATATAAATTTACTGTTTTCAATTTGGAATCACTAAAGTTGGCTCTTGAACTCCATATAAACTTTTTTTATTTTTCTACCTTAACTCGCCGAGCAATGCCGGGCAATTCGGCTTTATACATACATAATATTTTGAAACATAAAAATTTCACTTCTTCAAGTTGTAACTGTTTTTTTTTATGTAAGTGCAATCTTCAATTTGTGTTTAAAAAATTAAATTAAAGGTCAATGGGCAAATAGTATGGAAGAAAAACCCACTGCGGACAGGAATGAAATTGTGAGGATATATAGATAAATGTCTCTAGTTTATCATGGTAAGGGTCGCTTTCTTGTGGGTTGTGGGAATATTGAAAAACGAGCGAAAAAATATTGCAACGAGCGAGACGCGACCCTATACCTGCGTGTGAGAGAGAGGGAGCGAACGTATACCTGCCGGGTACGTACATCAACATCACGCGGGACGTACATCAACTCGCCAAAACCCTTTACTTACTAAAGTTTTGTAAGCGTCGAAGGGTAGCTACCCGTGGAGAAGAAACCAAAACAAACCAGGAAAAAAAATCTGAGTATGGCTGTTTTAGTAGCTATTTAACAGAACGACAACTTATATTTAATAGTAGTATTCGATTTTTTGAATAAATATATTTTTGGTTCCAACTTTGTTCTCCCATGGATTCTAAATAAAATAACCATATATAATGTTAAGTGAATTTATACTCTTTCATTTTATATCATTTTCATTCATGTCCGCGACCGGGTCGGATTGCGCCCAATGACCTTTAACATCCTAATTTTCATAATCTATTTCACGATATTTATTTGGTGTAAACAGTTTCTTATTTTCTTTTATTTGGACAGTGGAAACATTTAACTTATATATTTCTGTCTATCACATACCTACATATATTTATTTATACCGAGTTTTTGTTTAAAATATAAACTTAATATAATTAAAAGCTGGTTAAATTAAAATCAGAACAATCTAATTGTATACATAATTTATAAAAATTAGAGAGCAAAAATTGTGTTAAAAAATATAAAATATAAAAACATCAATGAATTGGCATAATATTTTTGTAGAGAAAATTTGTACAATGATATTACGTCATGAAAAATAACACTTGTAACTCATTTAATATGTATTTTGAAGCTATCAAATTAAAAAATAACCTTACCTCCAATAGCTCTATCTCCTGGTTTAGCATTGATACTTAAAATGCAACTTAAAATTGCAATCAAACAAATCTTAAGAACATACATAGTAAGTACAAGATCGTTTCTAACTTTATGAACAAATATTGCGTTGCAGTGCTATTTATTTATATAATATATACCAGAGTGTAAATAATCAATTTTGTAAGTACATACTTGATACACATATATTAAAAAGTACTTTTTTGATGCTATTAATTTTATGTTATGGAACACACAGTACAAAGATATCCTTTATCCTATATTTACAGGAAGTGGTTGTCGTTATCGTTTCAGATTATAGTATATATTTTTCAGTATATTCTATTACGTTTCATTTTGATGTATATAAATTCAAGGGCTTGACCCTCGACCTTATACTTGCACGAAATACAGCGACCAGATGATGGTGGTCAAGATGAATTGGACGATTGCTTTAACAGATGCGCCTGACATGATTTCATAGCATGTTTCATCCACAGCATGCTGTTTATTTCACATTTGATTAATAATTATGGTGAGGAATCTGCCGCAACGATAAATTTGATTCAATTTAGCTTAATAATAGACACATTCTATACCTACGTACATATTAGCCAGCAGTTTGGCAATTAGCACCACTGAGACCGAAGGTTCAAATCGTCAAACTGCTGGTTAGGTTTGGGGGTTTTGTGACTCCAAATCGATCGTTTCTATATCAGAGTTTGCCAATTTTATCTGATCATTGCTGAAACGGTTCCTGAAAAATTGGTATTAGATCATTTCCTGTTGTCACAAAAATCTGTCTTGTGTATAATTTGTAATAATTATGCACAGTAATCTGAAATCTATAGATATCTCTATAGACATCTCTATAATTTCGTATTTATTATATGTATAAAAATTGTACACAAAAATCTAAAAATAATCCATAGATGTTTCTATGATTATTATTTCTGATTAATTGTTATATGCTATATATTCTGATTGTATATGTATTATTGTATTTCTGATTTCTGATTGTTTATGTATTCTGTATTTCGTTATCGTACACCCGTCGCATTGGAGCGATCTGTAATGACGAGTGTATATTGATTGTAACAATAAAAAATATTTTACGTACATACCTACGTACATATATACATATAGGATCCGGATGTAAAGGATTCCAAGTGAAACGCGCAGATTCGCAGTCAGAACTATTTATTATAACATGTTGTCGGGCTTGTTCTCCAACAAGTGACCATAACAATACGCATCCGGTCTCTCCCATGCATACCACACACACTTTATCCCTAGCAGTTTGGCCAACCACACATACGGCTCGGCTCGTTTAAAAATCATTCCTATATACATAGCCAGCAGTTTGGCTTAATGGTAGCGTATATATTTAGCACCACTGCGATCGATGGATCGACTCGCCAAACTGCCGGTTAGATTTGGGGGTTTTGTGACTCCAAATCGATCATTTCTCTATCAGAGTTTGCCAATTTTATCTCATCATTGTTGAAACGATTCCTGAAAATTAGTAATAGATCATTTCCTGTTGTCACAAAAATCTTTGTATTGTAGGCGGGGTACGATGTGTTGACCGTATCCCGGCCTAACGAAACACTGTTGTGCTAGTTTTATAAAGTTTTATTGTTTGCCTATGGTTGTACAAAGGTATGGTATTTGTGGGCAAAAGTATGTCGTTCAGCGGTCTCTGGATATGGTAGAGTGTCGCTGGCTCGGCATTCAGCTATGTACGGAAGGTCTCTGGATACGGCAGTGTGTTGCTGGCTCGTCCGGCTGGTTGATCTTCCAAGTCCGCGTAGTGTAGTGGTGGCTGGTCAGGAGCTGTATGTTGACTGGTCTGCTGCTGTGTGTCGACGCTTGCTGCTGTGGGTCGACTGGCGTTGTTTGGGTGTGCATGCACCAAAAGAGTGATCGGCTTAGAGCGTCAGGGCGTATCTATGTATTCTATATCTATGCAACAACTAGATCTAGATTCGTCTTACCCACTAATAATATCAACTTTTCTATCGAGTGATTTTATTTGTTCATTCCAAGCGGATACATGATGCTGAAGCAAATCCCACGAGTGTGCTTTTTCCTGAAAACTTATTTTGAATTAAGTTTTTAAACATTTTCTACTTCATTAGCAGTACATTTCGAATTTATTAGTATTGTAATAATCACCTGAATGCTTTTTACGTTGGCATCCAAATTCATAGCACTAGTTAATAACGATGACAATTTTTGATCGAGTTTATTCGCATAAAAATCACTAAATCTAATCATTTGGTCTAAAATGAACAACGTACATAAATGTTGATTACAATATATTTTCATTGCAAGAAAACAATATATTTACATATGTATAATATACCTTCTAAAGATTTTATTGCAGTCTTTAATAAATACATATCATGATATAAAGTAGCATGAAATCCAATTTGTGCTATAAGTATATTACAAATATTAAATAAAAACAAATTTAATATGCGATAAATCATTGCGCATACAATATTACTAGAAAATGTATTCTGAATAGTAGTAAATAATAAGTTAAAACAAATTTCACCTGTACTTCTCACATTTTTATCCCATTTATTGTCTTTTGGCTCTGGGATTGGAATCGGATCAATACACAATACACTACAAAATAATCCAAATACTAAAAATTTCAAAATCATTTTATTTTTATAGAATAATGAGTTGAAAAACGTATACACGTGACAGCGTCAATCCACTTGGATGGTGCTGTTGTGCAGGCTGCTGTGTTCTGCGTGGAGTCATTCGCGTGACTGTTTTGCTGGTTGTGCTGGAGTTAGTTGTCTCGGCAGCGGGTCTTGCGTGAAGAACGTTGTTTGACGAAGTGCGTTGAGTGCTGCTCTTCGTTGGTTGTGCTGGAGTTAGTTGTCTCGACAGCGGATCTTGCGTGAAGAACGTTGGTTGACGAAGTGCGTTGAGTGCTGGTCTTCGTTGGTTGTGCTGGAGTTAGTTGTCTCGACAGCGGATCTTGCGTGAAGAACGTTGGTTGACGAAGTGCGTTGAGTGCTGGTCTTCGTTGGTTGTGCTGGAGTTAGTTGTCTCGACAGCGGATCTTGCGTGAAGAACGTTGGTTGACGAAGTGCGTTGAGTGCTGGTCTTCGTTGGTTGTGCTGGAGTTAGTTGTCTCGACAGCGGATCTTGCGTGAAGAACGTTGGTTGACGAAGTGCGTTGAGTGCTGGTCTTCGTTGGTTGTGCTGGAGTTAGTTGTCTCGACAGCGGATCTTGCGTGAAGAACGTTGGTTGACGAAGTGCGTTGAGTGCTGGTCTTCGTTGGTTGTGCTGGAGTTAGTTGTCTCGACAGCGGATCTTGCGTGAAGAACGTTGGTTGACGAAGTGCGTTGAGTGCTGGTCTTCGTTGGTTGTGCTGGAGTTAGTTGTCTCGACAGCGGATCTTGCGTGAAGAACGTTGGTTGACGAAGTGCGTTGAGTGCTGGTCTTCGTTGGTTGTGCTGGAGTTAGTTGTCTCGGCAGCGGGTCTTGCGTGAAGAACGTTGTTTGACGAAGTGCGTTGAGTGCTGGTCTTCGTTGGTTGTGCTGGAGTTAGTTGTCTCGGCAGCGGGTCTTGCGTGAAGAACGTTGGTTGACGAAGTGCGTTGAGTGCTGGTCTTCGTTGGTTGTGCTGGAGTTAGTTGTCTCGACAGCGGATCTTGCGTGAAGAACGTTGGTTGACGAAGTGCGTTGAGTGCTGGTCTTCGTTGGTTGTGCTGGAGTTAGTTGTCTCGACAGCGGATCTTGCGTGAAGAACGTTGGTTGACGAAGTGCGTTGAGTGCTGGTCTTCGTTGGTTGTGCTGGAGTTAGTTGTCTCGACAGCGGATCTTGCGTGAAGAACGTTGGTTGACGAAGTGCGTTGAGTGCTGGTCTTCGTTGGTTGTGCTGGAGTTAGTTGTCTCGACAGCGGCTGTGTTGTGTTGGAGCTAGTTGGCTCAGTGGCGATTTGTTTCGCCGGTTGTGCTGGAGTGGGTTGACTCAACAGCGGGTTGTGTTGGTAGCTGGTCCATATGTACTTTCACACCATGTTACTGTTTCGGTCGTTACAATGGTAGTGAAGGTTTGTGTCGGTCTGGACGGTGCTGTTGTGCAGGCTGCGGCGTCCTGCATGGGCTCATCGAGGTGATGACTCATCGAAGGTGTGATGAGCGGTGCTGGCGGATCAACAGTAGTGGATCCATTTGGTTGTTGTCTCCGGGTTGCGTCTTGTTGTGGCGAAAGCTGCGGAGTTGTTTGACATGGTCACTAGTTGTGGGAACATGTAGCGGACTGCGTTTGAAGTCTGCGTTGAGGGTTGCGTTGTAGACTGCGTTGAAGGCTGCGGTTGCGTGAAGTCTGCGGTTGCTATGTAGGCTGCGATGTGGGCTGCTATGTAGGCTGCGATGTGGGCTGCTATGTAGGCTGCGATGTGGGCTGCTATGTAGGCTGCAATGTGGGCTGCTATGTGGGCTGCGATGTAGGCTGCTATGTAGGCTGCGCTGTGGGCTGCTGTCGTGGCGGCTGTTGGTTGTTGTGGAGGCTGCACTGTGGGCTGCCGTGTTGACTGCGCTGTTGACTGCTATGAAGGCTGCGTAGTTCAAAGATGGGGTCACCAATGTAGGCGGGGTAGCGATGTTGACTGCGCTGTTGACTGCTATGAAGGCTGCGTAGTTCAAAGATGGGGTCACCAATGTAGGCGGGGTAGGTGTGTGTTGACCGTGCTGTTGAATGATCAGAAGGTTGCGTAGATCACGTCGGGGTAGTACCAATGTAGGTGGGGTACATGTGTGTTGACAGCGCTGTTGGATGATCATGTTCGCGTAGTGTAGTGGTGGCTGGTCAGGAGCTGTATGTTGACTGGTCTGCTGCTGTGTGTCGACGCTTGCTGCTGTGGGTCGACTGGCGTTGTTTGGGTTGTACCTCCTTTTATAGTGTTTTTGGAATGCTTGGTGGAAGTGGTTATTGATGCGTACGAAAGGAATTTGCTTTCGTCGAGGCGTCGAATTTTCTGGAATGCTTGGTGGAAGTGGTCGTACGAGCATTTAGTTTGTTGATGCGTACGAAAGGAATTTGCTTTCGTCGAGGCGTCGAATTTTCTGGAATGCTTGGTGGAAGTGGTTGTACGAGCATTTAGTTTGTTGATGCGTACGAAAGGAATGCACTTTTGTCGAGGCGTAGTATTTTCTGGAATGCTTGATGGAAGTGGTTATTGATGCGTACGAGAGGAATTTGCTTTCGTCGAGGCGTAGTATTTTCTGGAATGCTTGATGCTGTTCCGCTCGATGTATTTTGTTGTTGCGGAATATTCTCGAAGGTTTCGATGACGATGACGACGACGAGATTCCTACAGTATATATGTAATTTGTAGAAATTATGCACATAAATCTGAAATCTATAGATGTCTATAATTTCGTGTTTATGTGTGTAAAAATTTTAATAATAATTATGCACAAAATCTAAAAATAATCCATAGATGTCTCTATGATTATTATTTCTGTACTTGATTAATTATTGTATTCGATGTTTATTGAACGTACTGTAGACGTTGTTGTCTGACCGTTTTCGTACACTCGTCGCATTGGAGCGATCTGTAATGACGAGTGTACATTGATTGTAATAAAAATAAAATAAAATATATATCTAATAGATACATCTATTTATATTGGATTGTAATGCTTGTATATTATTTAAAAAAATATATATTACTCTTTTGTAATGCAATCATGGTACACGCTGTATAAACGTAGTCATTTATTACAACATTAATCTAATACGCTCTTATAGCACCATTCACTCGTTAACTTTGTATTGTTTCGTTTGGACAATTGGATTGACGCTGTCACGTGTATACGTTTTTCAACTCATTATTCTATAAAAATAAAATGATTTTGAAATTTTTAGTATTTGGATTATTTTGTAGTGTATTGTGTATTGATCCGATTCCAATCCCAGAGCCAAAAGACAATAAATGGGATAAAAATGTGAGAAGTACAGGTGAAATTTGTTTTAACTTATTATTTACTACTATTCAGAATACATTTTCTAGTAATATTGTATGCGCAATGATTTATCGCATATTAAATTTGTTTTTATTTAATATTTGTAATATACTTATAGCACAAATTGGATTTCATGCTACTTTATATCATGATATGTATTTATTAAAGACTGCAATAAAATCTTTAGAAGGTATATTATACATATGTAAATATATTGTTTTCTTGCAATGAAAATATATTGTAATCAACATTTATGTACGTTGTTCATTTTAGACCAAATGATTAGATTTAGTGATTTTTATGCGAATAAACTCGATCAAAAATTGTCATCGTTATTAACTAGTGCTATGAATTTGGATGCCAACGTAAAAAGCATTCAGGTGATTATTACAATACTAATAAATTCGAAATGTACTGCTAATGAAGTAGAAAATGTTTAAAAACTTAATTCAAAATAAGTTTTCAGGAAAAAGCACACTCGTGGGATTTGCTTCAGCATCATGTATCCGCTTGGAATGAACAAATAAAATCACTCGATAGAAAAGTTGATATTATTAGTGGGTAAGACGAATCTAGATCTAGTTGTTGCATAGATATAGAATACATAGATACGCCCTGACGCTCTAAGCCGATCACTCTTTTGGTGCATGCACACCCAAAGGAAACTAAAATGCATGCATACTCTCTCTCTCTCAGTAGCTACTTAGCTATTAAGTCGGAAGGTCGATTGACTTTTTTCGAAAATGCCAACGTATATTCTATATCTATGAGTTGTTGTCATAGATGGTTTCATTAAATTATAATTTTTGTAGTGGACAAGAAAAGATGTTATTACTTGATGGTAAGTTGGGTTTTTTACTCAACTTGGAATATAATTCCCAAAGGACTGTGAATAAGTTGACAAGTCTTGAAGATAGATTGGATTCAATTGAGAAAGCTGTGAAAAATAAAGAAGCCAGATCTCCCACGATCTATGATGAGTTTGCTACGCGAGGTGTTCTAAGTACATTTAAAACTTTAGAGCAAAAAATGGATAGATCAAATTTGATGTTGCATCAGATGATATCGAATAGACGTGGAATAGGTATTTTTAACTTTTTTTTGTGCAAGATTTATATTATTTGAGTTGTCATCATGATTGTGTAATTTGTAGCCGCCGGGAAATGTCATAGTAATGAATCTGAGAGTCATTATGTTGGAAAAGGTAAATATATCGTCACGTGTTCGACACCTCCAATTATTGAAGAGTTGGTTAAAGATATGTCTTCAAAGGTGGATCTAGTCTATGATAAAATCATGGATGACAGTGGTAGTGATGAAGAAGAAAAAGAAAAGACAAGTGATATTGATGATAATGCTGAGAATGAATATTCAGATGAGATTTATCAATCAGATGAAGCCGAATTTTCTACTCCAAATCCGGGGAAATCAATAATACTTTCAAAATCAGAAAGGAAAGTAGTCAAGAAGTTTTTGAAACATTTGGTCTGTCCGTCGAGGAAAAAATTAGATTTGATTTTAAATAAAATTAATACAAGCCAGGCATCAATTGATAACTTAACTCAAATTTATATGCAAGATAAAAATAACATAAATAATATAGAATGCAATAAAATGGTGGTGTCTAAAAATGAAGAAATATTAAAAAAAATAAATCAGTTAAATGAAATAAATTTACTTTTTACTATGACTATGAAAGAATCTTGGAATGAGTTAATTAAAAATATTTCTAAAATGTGTCAATGTAATTTGTCTGACTCGAAACAAACGACTGAATCAATTTATGATAATAATTCTACAATATTAACCAATAATTACCCTACAATTACTGTTAATAAATATAACGAGAAGGAGTCAATTGAAACTATATTTAACGATGCAGTACGAAATGGAAATTCAAAAAATACCCAATCCATTTTCTCAACTACTGATATGAGTTCAACTATGGAATACGATGACTTTTCAGCCGATGATATCTACTACATCAACGTAAGTGATTTATCGTTAGATATTGTCAGGCGTTTGACAGTGGCAAATTATTCAGTTGATTTCTGTAGAAATCCTGGCTCAGAGTTAGTATGATACAAAGTTCAATTTTTATGTCTTTATTTTATATTCAATAGATGTTTTCACCAGTATTGACAATTTACAGGAGGTATTGCGATGATGAAGGATTCGTGACCATTCAAAGTAGAGTTGATGGGGGTGAAAATTTCTCTAGATCTTGGAATGAGTATAAGTTGGGATTTGGAAGTTTAGATGAAGGCAATTTTTGGATTGGCAACGAAGCCATTCATTATATGACGCTGAAACGTAATCAGTATCTGTTTCCTATTTTGAAAATAGAACTAGAAGATTTTGAAGGCAACACAGCTTTGGCACAGTATAGTACTTTTGAGGTACACCTAATAAGTCAATTTATTCCATCTACTAATAAGATGTAACTATACAAACAAAATGTTATTATTATATTTTGATTTTAGGTAGATTCTGAAGAATATTTCTACAAGTTAAAAATAAGAGGCTATACAGGAAATGCCTCAGATTCTTTTACTTATCACAATGGA
Organism: Arctopsyche grandis; assembly: GCF_051622035.1. Lineage (NCBI taxonomy): Eukaryota > Metazoa > Arthropoda > Insecta > Trichoptera > Hydropsychidae > Arctopsyche > Arctopsyche grandis. Next base: position 7,506,520 of record NC_135363.1, on the reverse strand, counting down.
GCTAAGTTCAGCACGTATGATAAGACTAATGACAAAGCACCGGCATGTTGTCCTTGTTCAAATTCTTATGGTGGTGGATGGTGGTTTGACAGGTTTTTTTTATTTTTTTATGTACATAAATATACAAACATAAAATGCTTAAAAATTTAATGTCTGAATAAGCATTCTGATTTCCATTTTAATAAGATTATGTTTGTTATAGTTGCTTTGAATCAAATTTAAACGGAGTCTATTATGACGTTCCAACTAAAGACGATTTTAGAGGAATAATATGGGAACACTGGGCTGGTGAAACTTCTTTAGCAAAGACAAAAATGTCTATTAAAATGAGAACTATGTGGATGGATCGGAAACCGACATCTGAAGATCCATAGTTAAAGTCATATTTTTGTTATCTATACATACATACATATATAATATAATCATATAAAAGTATAATAAGAATACTTCTTCAACATAAGCATAAGTAAGCTTCTACTAATAATAATTAATTGATGTAATTAAATTCGGTCTCTGTGACGGGCCCGAATGTGAAACGCCCGAAAACGCAAATATCGGAAGGCAAAGATCGAAAATCGAAAAATCTTAAGTCGAAAGATCAAAAAAAATGGTGCATGGTAAACGGTACATACTCACTTAATTTGCGCGAGCAGGATACAACAGGAACAAGAGGAACAGGCTTTTCCTCCCATATTAATGTGCGCACGCAGAATACGGGAGGAAAACCCTGCTCCTCTTGTTCTTGTTGTATCCTGCTCGCCCAAATTAAGTGAATATGTACGTGAGTATGGACCGTTTACCATGCACCCATTTTTTATCTTTCGACTTTAGGTCTTTCGATTTTCGATCTTTGCCTTCCGATATTTGCTGTTTCGGGCGTTTCACATTCGGGCCCGTGTGGTAGACCCAATTAAATTATATCATCATAAGTAAAAGATGGTTTTTATATAATAAAATTCATTTAATGGTTTTTGTTCATCAATTAAAGTAACATAAAGCTGCATTTACACATTTACGATACATTTACAAGCTTTAATTTAGGCGCATTGGGCAGGTTTCTTTGTCGCCAACTTGCAGATGACACTTTTCAAGTCTACCATAGCTTCGTTTTGCTGATCTTGATCAAATTTCTGCAATGATTCAAAGGTTAAACGATGTATTACATTTTTAAACTAGCACATTACACTATCAACATCGAAATTGATACCTCATTGAAGATAACCGTTGGTACAAATGAAAGCGAAGGCTTCAAATTGGCTGTTTTATCCCCATAGGTGGCCAAGATGTCGTCACCTTTCGTTCCATCGGCACACGTTTGAACATCAGTCGTTGTGATGTTCAATTTTGTAGAGCACTACAATAATTATATGTTTTATTAATATATATGTAATTTAGGATCTTTTTTTTATAATTACAATGCATTACTTCGCTGAGTGCAGCATCAGGACGTTTATTGGACATTAAACAATTGATGAGGTCAAACTTATTCTCGTCGCTCAAGCTTTTGATCTTGAGAGTACATCCTTGTATCTAAAATTTCATAACGTTATCAAACAATACAATAAAAACGATTTAATTGTAATCAAGTTGGTTTTACCTTATTGCCATAACATTCCTTTGGTCCATGTTGACATTCAAATTGCCACTTTCCATCTATTTTATTATGCTGTAATTGTTTTGCAACGGTAAGTACTCATTATAAAATGTATATGTATTTCAGAACGATTTAAGACTTTTAACTTACAACTGCCTTTCCATAGGGGATCAATTTCACTTTGAAAGCATTGTGCATTGTTTGCCATGCTGGATATAATTGCTTTGTGATGAATCTGACACTATCTGGACACAAAGCTTCATAGTATACAGCGACTTTTATCTGAAATGTAGTATATTTGTCAGTTTCGAACAAGATATGAATACATCTTCAAGTTTCAATGAACTCGCAGAGCTTAATCTCATATATTCAAATTGGTTAGCATGTAATGAAATGATTCAGACGGGTCTACGTGACGAGTCAGAATGTTAAATTACAGAAAACACAAATATCGGAAGGCAAAGATCGAAAAAAAAGGGTGCATGGTAAACGGTACATAGTCACATAATTTGCGCGAGCAGGGTACAACAAGAACAAGAGGAACAGACTTTTCCTCCCGTATTCTGCGCGCGCACATTAATACGGGAGGAAAAGCCTGTTCCTCTTGTTCCTGTTGTATCCTGCTCGCGCAAATTAAGTGAGTATGTACCGTTTACCATGCACCTTTTTTCTGTAATTTAACATTCTGGCTCGTCACGGAGACCGGATTCAGACACTTTGAAGACAGCAATTTTCAAATTTATTTAAGCTGCTTGCATGAAATCGTAGATTAAATTGTCAATGTGTTGAATGGAATGAACAGCATCCACTGCTCGAATTCTATTCGACGACTCATGTTTAGATATAAATATTCAATAAAAACAAGTCGTAAACAAATCAAACAAAATGTATTAATAAATTAATAAACTTTATCAGTTTTTTTTAATATGAGTGTTGTTAGGGTTCAACGTATATAAGGTCAAGCGAAAGTCGTTCATGTTAGAGATTCTCATAAGTATAATGAACTTAGAAATATGTAAGCATATATATTTATTTGTACAATTAGTATTATTAATAATTAAAAAATGTTCACATTTTATATTGGTTTAGATATACTTCAAGTTAGATACCTTATCGTTAGAATCAGTTTTTTTTGATTTTGCAGAGACGAGAGCGATTAGACACAAAAGTCCAATAACGTGTTTCATGCTGATAATTTGCTTCATTGTCAAGGCTGTCAGCTGGAAAATAAACGTAAAAACACATATATTTCTGCGAAGAGCGAACACAATGAGTACATTAATGGAAACAACCCGTTAAAAACGTTTACACGGTCATCATACTGCTTTTATACTTATTTATTTTTATTCATATGCATATTTTCATGTACAAATAATATATAATCATATCATATATATGTACATATAATAGCGTTATTCTGTGTGTTTGTGTGAGACAATGCGCGTCCTACTATATGTATGTATAATAGTCTTTTCGATTCGACATATGTAAAGCCAACAAAACGTACGAAAATAATAACAGATCAACAAAAAACTTCTATATATACTGTTTGCTACCAATATTTCCTCTAGGCTAACAAGTCACTGAGCATTTAGCGCCATTTATTGAAAAATTACTTAATTAATTAATTGATGAATTTTTCTATTGGTGTTTTATATAGCCAGCAGTGAATATATTAAAGCTTAATGGTAGCGTATATATGAAGCACCACTGAGGTCGAAGGTTCGAGTCCTCGTCAAACTGCTGGTTAAGTTTGGGGGTTTTGTGACTCCAAATCGATCGTTTCTCTATCAGAGTTTGCCGATTTTATCTGATCATTGTTGAAACGGTTCCTGAAAATTGGTATTAGATCATTTCCTGTTGTCACAAAATCTGTGTGTTTAATTTGTAAAAATTATGCACAGTAATCTGAAATCTATAGATATCTCTATAGACATCTCTATAATTTCGTGTTTATTATATGTATAAAAATTGTAATAATAATTGTACACAAAAATCTAAAAATATTATTTAGTCTCTATGATTATTATTTCTATACTGATTAATTGTTATATGCTATGTATTCTGATTGTATATGTATTATTGTATTTCTGACCGTCATCGTACACTCGTCGCATTGGAGCGATCTGTAATGACGAGTGTATATTGATTGTAACAATAAAATAAAATAAAAAATAAAACAAAATATGTAGGTGGCTAGGTAGTTTTTACTATTTTTTGTCATATTAAACAATTCAATATAAATATTAAATTAAATATATTTGAAAAAAATACGATCGCGTGGGGATCAAACACAGGACCGACAGATTTCTTTATTTTTTTTTAATTAATGGCTTAATATGCCATAGCCCATGCGATGATATTACATCGGGCACAACACTAGTATAATATAATACTAAGGCATGGAAGACCGTATTTCATAGAAGGACGACACGTTTTTCTATGAAACATAAAAAATATGGTAGATCATCGTTGATAGGAAAAAATGGTATTAAAATGAATCGAGGAACTTGTTTTTAATAACAGTACGTAATCAAATTTTATACTTATACTGTTTAAATTTCAACTTGAGTAGTAGTTTAATTAAAATGAATGTATGAAATATATATTTTTTATATATATACGTATGTACCACAGTTTGAGAATGTAAAAGGGACACTAGGGAAGATTTATTAATTTCAGAGATAAAATTCGATAAGAGACCTGCTCGTTATTTTTACAGAATGACGAGGGTTGACATTTTCACTTCGAAACAATAAAGACAGTAAAAAGCAGTTGTCATTTGATATTTCTACGAGCTTTTGTCGTTTCGTATAGCAACACATATACATACATATATCCGTAGATATGTAAAATATCTAGCAATAGCTATAAAAACTGTAAAATATTTCAGTTACAAACTGTAAATAGTAATCATCGTCAATACAACGGTTTATTCCCGTCAATAACTAGTTTTAGCAACACGTTATCCGGTTTTAATGAAGCGAGATGCAATTTTAAAATTGAAATAAATGATTTATTTTGCTTGCTTGGGTCAAATGGTTAAATTTGTTTTTGTTAATATAATTGGTGTATATATTGAGGATATAATAAAATAATTAGGGGCGGATATATAGTATATGAAAGGAATTTTATTGGAAAAAATCGTCATAATAATACTAGTGTTGTGCCCGATGGAATATCATCGCATGGGTCACGGCATATTAAAAATTAAAAGAATTGTGTCGTTTCTGTGTTCGATCCGCACGCGGTCATGTTTTTTTCAAATACCTTTTAAATATATTTTTATTTAATTGTTTAGTATGAAAAAAAATGGTACAAGGTGCCTACCTACCTATATATAAACAATATAAAAATTAATTAAGTAATTCATTAAATAAATTTTCAATCAATGGCGCTAAATGCTCAAAGACTAATTTGCCTAGAGCAGCGGTTCCAACCTTGTGGTACGCGTATCACTTGGTGGTGCGCGAAAAAAATCAATAATGACAGACATTCAGGAATGAATGATTTACAATCATAAAAATATAAATATTTTTATATAATTAATAAACATTATCTTAATTAATCACAGTCGACGTCAATATGTACAGTCGACGATCGAAAATCCGGCATATAATATTTGCTTGAAGACAGGATAGACGCAATGGATATGTTTTGTTAAGAAACTTTTTGGAAAAAAGTTATTTGCAATAGTCACAATTATAAAATGCTCAAAGTTTAATATATTTATCTACTATTTCATCATACCTCTATTACTGATAAATGGTTTTAATAAAAACACAAAATTACAAAGTTGATATAATATATTTTATTTTCTTAATTAAATCTCTTTACAAAATAAATTTAATGAGATCCTTGTACTTGTTTCGAGAAACACAATTTTTTTTAATTAGATTCAAATGATGCGAGATATACTCTTAAGTCTGCAATTAATAATTGTGACTCAAATAATAATAATTGCGTCTACCCTATCTTCAAATTCCTTACAATGCAAATACTATATATGTAATTACACTTGCAATAACAAATTTCATTAAATACAAGCATTTTTATATGGTGGTACAATTTAGCGTAATGTACTACCAAGTGGTACACGAGCCAAAAAAGGTTAGGAACAGCTGGCCTAGAGGAAACATTGGTAGCAAACAGTATATATAGAAGTTTTTTGTCGATTTGTTTTCATATTCGTACGTTTTGTTGGTAGTGTTTTAAATGTGACGTACATATGTATGTGGAATCGAAACGATTATTATAGTACAGCGAGCGTTATCTTACACAGACACACATAATATCAATATTATGTATATGATATACAATTCATTGATGCATCGTGATTTTTAAGCGCATTAATTTTAAGATTTGACGAAACTTTCCTGTGTGCCACGTTTGGCACGCGTGACAGACATTCGCTGTTATAGAAATAGTAAATACGACATGCAAAAGAGCTTTAATATATTTTTCAATGATAACGATTGATTTCAATATCCAAGTGGTTGTGAACAACTAGGCCGATTTATCCAAAAAAATTCTATTAGCATATTATATTTCCATACTTAACCTTATTGACCCTCGTTTATATACAATGAAAAGTTAAAAGTAAAATAGTTGGTAATACATTATGAAGAATAATATTATATGTTCATATTAAATCGTACATACATATGTATATGCAGAATAGACTCTTTGTGAACATACAATTATAATATTCTATCCAGTATTTTTAAAGTTTTGTTTAATGATCAATTCTTGTAGATTTTACCTAATTTAAAGCGTCGTTTTTTACTTAACAATATACCGATATGATAATTATTATATTACTTCCGATGAATTTTAAATACAAAGCCCGCTTTAAAGGTCAATGAATTCGAGTCTGAAATCCCTCAACATGAGGCCACCACCCCTCTACGAATACAGTCTGAGAGACCATTTTGTCGGACAACGAGACGGTTGAATTTTAAATAAATATAATTTTATAATTAAATCTAAATACAAGAAAGCTTCCAAAATTTTGACCGGAACTGTATAATATTTTTTCTGTAATGGGCCTGTTTGCAATGATTAAATTTTACAAGTTTATTGTAGTAGAATATTTCTACAGATTATTGCAACAACATTAATAATGATGATGCTCCAACGTCATATAGCGTCAGTATAAAATAAGCAGAGTTGTAAAACCGATTATAATAAACTGCATGAGTAAATAACCTATTAGTGAAGTAAAAATAAATATGAGAGATAATGAGAGTCTATAATGCAATTTTTATAAGATATATTGTGAAAACGATCAAGTTATAGGCGTTTAAACAATTAAATTCTGACAAGACGAGTTGGTGATGGAAATTCAAACATATACATACATAAGCCTACTAGCTATTAAACGTCACCGTCTTCAAAAATTTCGCAAATTTAGAAGTGTTCATAACGATTATTTTTCACTACGATTGAAATTTCCATCGTTGACCAAACCGCGCAAAATGGCAAAGTTTCAAAACGATCGGAAGACTGTAGAAATTTTAGCTCAAGTCGAACATAGAAAAGCCTTGTAAAAAGGCGGCCCCACAAAAATAAAAACATATTTATGCAGCTTATTTGAATTCAGCTTTCGTAAATAATGATTGACAGTTTAATTCAACAAACAATTCATATATATAAAATGCACAATGTTTTGAAAGCAAATTCTATTGATTGAATTTGAAAGCATTTTTTATGCGAATATTATGTTTTGTTATTGCAAAACACTTCAAACAATAAATGGGTATGTGATTTCCAAGAAGTGAAATGTAGAATTTGCATTAAAATTACAAATCAAAAAATAAATGATATGCTAATGCTATTCGCGTATAGCGAATGTCCAGCGATAACAATAACGGTATTTACTCACTCTTGCGTGCAAATTTAATACAAGACGATCAATAAATCGCAACCTTTTAACATAAAATATATAATAACACAGGAAATAATTCTCACGGATATTTTTTTTGAATAATAATAAATATAATTGTAATAAAAAAAAACCATCGTAAAAATATGGCACTTACCAAACGAGTGAAGATGAGCGTGCTTTCTGTCGAAGAGCTTCTCTGTGACTAGTCGAGTAGCATCGCCTTACATGCAAGAATACGTTGATTATACATAGTATTAGCATGGGGTCGTCAACCTTTTCAGAATGTCGTTCGTTGCATCCCGATGACGGGCACGACGGCAACACATTTTTTTTGTATTCGGGTGTAAACAAACTTGATTAAAGCGAATGTCTTCGATAAAGACAACGCCATTAATTCTCACGATTTTATTGTGCGTTCTTCGGTTTCAATACAATGCAAAAATGAAGATAATTTTGATTGAAAAGTGTGGGAACTATTTATGCAAAAGCTTTTTTTTTTAAAAGTGGGTAACTTCAACACTTTTTACAGGTCTACGTGACGAGACAGAATGTTAAACGACAGAAAACGCAAATATCGGAAGGCAAAGATCAAAAAAAAAATGTTGCATGGTTTAATCTTTCCTACAAAATAAACAGCCTTTTCCTCAATTGCGTCCAATACCAATAAGACCTAGGTATCATCACCACTTGCGACCTAAAATGGTCCGCTCATATAAATCATATTGTCAACAAAACTTACTCATTTTTGTATGTTATAAAGCGGGTATTCAATTTTCTAAATTTAACTATTTTAACAAAAATATATAAAACTTTCATTAGATCTAGACTTGAATACGCTTTTAACATATGGAATCCTCATTTTAAAAAGGATATTACATGTATTGAAAGGGTTCAAAGGAGAATTTCAAAGATTCCTTCTGAACTCAAATCACTTTCTTATAATGAAAGATTGAAAATAATGAATCTCACTACATTGGAGACGAGAAGAACTAGAGGTGACTTAATCGAAGTCTATAAAATTCTTAATAATCACTATAATTGTCATATGTCTAATGTTATTTCATTCAACATAAACACTCACCTCAGAGGTCACTCGCTTAGACTCCAAAAAGATAAATCTAATAAATTGATCAGAGATACATTCTTTTCTAAGAGAGTGGTTTCAGTTTGGAATAGTCTTCCCAACGATTTAGTAACCTCTATTAATATTAATATTTTTAAGAATAAACTTGATACTTTCTTTAAAACCAAAGGATTTTTGTGATTCTTCTTTCCCATAATCATATTTCTGTATTTTTTATCTTTTTTGTTTATATATTTTATATTTTTTTTCTTCTCTTATTTTATTTTATTTTAATATTGTTTTTTTTAATGTATTTAAATTTTTCTCATTTTTTTATTGCATATACATATGTATAATTTGTAAAATATGTTTATTCAAACCCCTTGGGCCTATCGGCTTTGCCGCCTCCCCCAAGTATATTAAATAAAATAAATAAATAAATGGTAAACGGTACATACTCACGTACATACTCACTTAATTTGCGCGAGCAGGATACAACAGGAACAAGAGGAACATGCTTTTCCTGCCGTAATCTGCGCGCGCACATTAATACGGGAGGAAAAGCCTGTTCCTCTTGTTCCTGTTGTATCCTGCTCGCCCAAATTAAGTGAGTATGTACCGTTTACCATGCACCATTTTTTTTTTGATCTTTCGACTTAAGATCTTTCGATTTTCGATCTTTGCCTTCCGATATTTGCGTTTTCTGTCGTTTAACATTCTGTCTCGTCACGGAGACCGGAAAAACGGTTAGTATATATATCAGTGGCGTGCGGTAAAAGTCTCTCCCCCCCCCCCAGTCGTACATCCTCACTTAATTTGCGTGAGCAGGATACAACAGGAACAAGAGGAACAGGCTTTTCCTCCCGAATCCTGCGCGCGCACATTAAACAAGGCTGTATGACAAAAAGAGAGATAATTTCACCGCATGCCACTCATATATATTATATAAACATAGTACCGTTTACCATGCACCCTTTTTTTTGATGTTTCGACTTAAGATCTTTCGATTTTCGATCTTTGCCTTCCGATATTTGCTTTTTCGGGCTATTCACTTTCGGTTCCGTGAGGCAGACCCGAAATATTTGTGTGAATTTGCATTTGAAAAATAAATATTAATATTGAACAAGAATACATTAAAAATTCAAATTCTAATAATATCATATACTAACTTGTCAATTTAAATATGACGTACATACATACATATATGTACATATAAAATGTTGCTAATCACTGATTTTTCTTCGAAGATAATAATGTGCTGAGAAGAAAAAAACGCTGAGAAACGTTAATGCACTATTGAATGACGATTCGGATCGTTAAATAATATTTAACCGAGATGAAAAAACGAGATTATTTAATACACGGAAACGGAAAATATAATCGAGTTGGACAATTTGAATGCATTTCGAAATAGGAATATTATTTATTTATTTTGAAATGTCGACAAAAGACTTCCACTCGGTGAAAATAACTCAAATTATAAAAACAAAAAATAAATGATTGCAAGAAACATACATATGAGCATTTGTAAAAGTTTGTAGTTCCATTAGCAGTCGAAAAATGTGTTGTCAGGGGTTGAAACCTTGATTCAGTCATGCAGGGCCGTGCCTAGGAATTCGGTGCAAACTTAAATCGACTGCTCTTTAATTTTATCAGAATTTTTATGAATCATTATATTTAAAAAAAAAATAGTACATCCGAGTAGTCCAAAAGTCTTACCTTGTGATAAATATTGTGTGAGAAATATAGTGTTGAAATAAAAATTAACCAGAAAAACTGGAAGAAAACCAAATCGTTAGTTCTGAACAGGACCAGATGACAAGCTTTTACCCCCAACCCCACATCTAGGACATTGTTCTATCGATAACCAACCAATACTCAACATCATTGAAGAAATATATACATCTGACAGTCGCAAAGATAATAGAATATAAAAGACCTAGCTCTATGCGAACTGAAGTTATTCCTAAAGGGAAATAATGCTATCCCATTATTTCCCTGAATATATACATAGTTCGGATGTGTTACATGTTGTAACTTGCAACAGCAATCCACAAGTATACAACAACACTAACCTAAATGCATTGTAAAAAGTACGATGTCGTGTTTCGTATTTTTTAAGGAATATATATGTAATTTTTTCGACCTTTACATTTCGGCCGCCTGTGTGCGTTGCACACATTTGTACATATGGTAGGCGTGGCCCCGAGCATCTGTTAAAGTTTTTAGTTCCATTAGGAGTCGTAAAATGTGTTCTCAGGGGTTAAAACCTTGTTTACTTGAGGTGTGGGTGCATTCGCACGGCACATTTCAGGTATTATTTCCTAACGCATGCACGCTTTATGTGTTCATGCGTTCTTGTTTATTTTATACTTGGTTATGAACAGTGGGGGTTTTTTTTATTAGAGCAGTGATGTGTGGTTGTTCTTGTGCGATATTCATGAACAACCGTCTCGTTCTCCGACGAAAGGGTCTCTTAGACTATATTCGTTGGGGGGGTGGTGGCCTCATGTTGAGGGCTTTAAGAGTCAAATTCCTTGACCTTTAAAGCGGGCTTAGAGGTTAAAACTTTGATCCAGTCATGGATAGAGGCAGAAGCGGTGAGAATTCATAGTGGGGGGGCTGCAGGGATTAATCAGGATGTAGTAGCTCGTTAACCAAACCGGTATTCAAATGAAAACAAAAATAGCATGCATATATACTATACTGGGAGGTCTGCAGCCCCGCAGTTTATATGGACGACAAAAATAGCATTCATTTGTACTGTACTGGGAGGCTGCAGCCCTGAATCTCATTAGCCAGCAGCATAGCTCGGTCGTTAAGCTTCTGCTTAGCGTCGAGAGGTGCCGGGTTCGATCCCAGGGCCCGGGCCTCGAATGAAAATGAATTTTTCAGAGTATGCTGTTGGTTAGACCTGGATTTGTGACTTCAGTTTGATCGTTTCCTATCAGAGTTTGCCAATTTTCTCTGATTTCATTGTTGAAACGGTTCACTGAAAAAACTGGCTAAAAATCCCTCCTATGCGATATCTCACCTATAATTTGTTATTAATTAATGTGCAATAAATAAGTTTGTGTACAAATTGATAGATGTCTCATTGATTTGCGAGTTTTTCAGTGTCTCAGTGATTTATATAAAAATGCTGAATTGTAATATGTAATTTGTAATTGGCCAGGAAGGCGCATTGGGGTATACCTGTAAGGCCTTCCTGGTATATGTATATGTAAAATAAAATAAAATAAAAAATATGGACGAGCCGCTACGGATGGAGGAGATTTTTCTGATTGGAAACTTTGTCCCATCTGCTTTTTTGTTTCATATTTGTAATTCCATACGTAATACTACATCGTCATATTTAATCTAATTTGTATCATAGAACCATAGGTTTTGGACCCCCTGTATTGTGAGACTATGCTCCCGCATAACCACGCTACATTCTCCATTGGATACATATTTAAACCAAATAATACACTTTGAACTAAAGAACGTATGATCAAAGTACCAGTGTCATTAAATTTTCATATAAATATATGCCATGTACTTAAGAATATTAATATAGAAATTCAAACAAGAATTTTTTAAAATGGTACCCTAGAGAAATTTGGGAAATAGTGTACATTTTACATATAAATATACATAAATTATACATTACTAATACGGTAAAGAAAAAGATGTACGATACCAATGGCGGATACTCGTTATGAAATCGTACCTATACTTGCTTCAACTATACAACAGCCACTCGCTGCCAATCACTATAACAACCATTTACGATTGATTACATTTCTAAAGTCATAAGCGGTGCCCTGAGATGAAGACACTTCAGTACATCAATTTTCTAATCCAGTTTGTCCACATTTTTCCTTTGTCTGTTAGGTATTTCAATACCATTCAACGGATAAGAAACCGAATTCAAATAAGGAAAATGAATGTTATATTTGATGATGCGAGTGGTATAAATACATTTTTGATCAATTACATGCATTTGGAACTTGAGCTGATGCGTATGTAAGGGGTCAGAATTGATCGGAGCCATTTTTAGCCAAGTACTGGGGAAATTATGCTAATGTAATGGCGCCAAATCACGACACGATATTATGAGGTCAAAACTAAATGGCGCAGTTTCATGCGAATTGATTGCATTATATTCAAATCAAATACAATGTACCACCTCTTGTTTTGAATATGCTCTTATTTATTTTCATTTCACACTCTCATATGTACATTATTTAAATTAATACTATTTTTTTGTATTATATTTTTTGATTAAAATGTGGGTACTTTTCATTAAATAAATTTGTACGGTCTCCCCAGGGAAGAGTAGTTCTATAGGGAGATAGTATAACCAGGGTTGGCTCAAAGTTGCAGCAGACTAGGCACGTGTCTAGGGGCGCCATAGATAAAATAAATAATTTGGCTTACTTTGAACTTAAAAAACATTTTATATTCAACTTAATTTTTCTACTCGAAGTAAGAATGCTTATTGTAAAATATAATTAGCGAGGAACGCAGGAAGTTGACTGTCAAATATCAACGACTCACGAACAAACTCTAATTTGGAATTGTATTTTATTTAAAATACCGCTGAAACATATGTATGTATATATCATACATATTTATAATACATCAGGGATGAATTTGCTTCACGAAATTAAATAACTTTTATTCGTAACTATCCGTATTTTATTGATTTTTATACATAAAATCTGTCTATTTTCATTAAAAAATTTTAATTTAATTTTATGTTTTTGTCTTAATATATTTTTCTTCAATTTAATGGAGGGGGGGGGGGAATTTATTTATTTAATTTATTATTTTAAAATAATAACAACAACAATAAAATGACCAGTGTGACCTGACAGGTTGCCCCAAAGCGTCACACCGGTCTTACAAAAAAAAGAAGAAAAATATAAAGAAAATAACAACGAAAAAGCAATAAAAATTCCAATCATTCATCTCATTCAAATAGTCTCGTATTGAATCTCAAGAAACTAACCAGCTCATCAACATGACAGTTGAACAGGTCAAAATGCTCATGAATCACATTAAGGAACCGGATAGCTTCCACCAGTGACGAGTTCTTGAAAGTAGACGTTCTTGCAAAGATAGGTTGAAAGAGTCGTCGATTACTCAGCGCTCTATCGGTCTCAGGAGCCCAAAACTTAAGCTCTGATAAAATCGAAGGATTGTCAACAACTCCATTTAAAACTCCAAAGAAGTATTTGGAAATGGCAACAATCCTTCTAGAAGCCAAAGAATTAAAGCCCAAGGTACCTTGCAGAAACGCTGTGGGAAATAAATACGGATAATACCCATACTTTTTCAAGTATGGGTATCGTAGAAATTTCTTCTGGACTCTTTCTATCAATAGAGATAATTTAATTTCAGTAGGACTCCAAATTACAGACCCAAACTCCAATATGCTCCGGAATGAAACCAATCTGCCTATGGGCTTCATATACCCTCGGTCTGGGCCTGAGTATATCAAGGAAATAACGCATCCAGCGATGCGAAAATGCCCAAGGATTTTCAATGAATTATTATATATACATATGTATGTATATAAAGATTTTATATATTTATATATATTTTTTTATATTTTGAAACATAAATTTCCGCATTAAAAAAGTGAAGTCACGTACTGCATCACGTTAATACGTAATTAATTATCATACTATTTAACGTACATTGGGAAGTATAGTGGCTAATTCTCGATTTTTATATTTTTTAGAAGTTGTGACCGCATTTCAGCTCGTCACGACACATTATCGATTCCCCGAGCATGTCGAAGACCACACCCTCATCCAAGGGTCGCACGCGACTTGCTACTTACAAGCCACACCCAATTGTCACACCTATATTTCCCATGTATTGAAAGCTACTACAAATCAGACAAACTCAACTGAAAATTGGACTAATTTCGGTCGATTGAAACGAGAGTTTCCAGCAAAATTTCCATCGAACATTTTCTTTTCATAACAGGTGGTTAAAAATCAAATGATACATTTCTAAATGTCCACCTGCTCCAAAGATTGTTTTATTATGCTCATATGAGATTTAAGATTTTTTTCAAATTTGTTTTCCATGTTTTTCTACTTTCTAAGTATTCATTTACATTTTTTGAATAGCTCCATATAACTTTTTCTCTTTGGCCAAGTCGGACATGCGCCATTATCTGTGAATCAAGTTTCTGTTGGAATATAATTACCTATGTACATATGTACATATACTTGTTTGTTATCTATTAACAGCACCAATTCAAGGTTATATAATAATAATTTCCTTGGAAAAAACGTGTCTGAATTTAGATTAAATACATAAAAGTAAACTTCTGATTTTAATAAAAACAAAAAAACAAAAAACGATAGCTTATATTGAGGTTCAATGTTTTACGAAACATGTGCATCTGCAGTAGGCGTGGAGTGTTTGTTATTATTTTAAATTAATCAATGCTGTTATTTGAAAATGTTATTTTTTAAAGTAATAACTAGACATGGGATAGTTATTAAGACAGTAGCAAATAACAATACATCGTTCCAACAGTGTTCAAGGCAAGAGAGCAAAAAAGCTTGTAAAAAAAAAGTTTTTCTACGAAGTCAACAATAGAAAAGCCATATTGTTCTAATCAAAAAAAGCAAAAATGTATTATATTAATAAATAAACATTTAATGATAAAAATAATTGACATATGTATATGTATTGTGAATGACAAATAAGTCACACTTTGCCAAATATAAAAATTTTTTCGAATCATATAGAAAATATAGACAACCGGGGCTGGCGTATTCTGATCCAAAGAGACCTATAACTAAAGCGATCACAGTTAACTAAATGCGACCCTCTGTATACAGAAATACGGATCATTTTTCTCTGCTTCAACTGACTGTCTACACTCTACACACTCGCAAGTGCCAGAGTAGTAGCAAACAGAAGCTGGCGACTACGGGACCACGGCAGATAAACGACTGCCCCGAACTGAATTACGAACCGGTTCAACTCATAGCGTAATGAGCGGGACAAAGAAACTTCTTGACGAGTCACCAACATCAATAATCAAAAATTCTTCTCTTTTTTGGTTACGATAAATTTGTGTGGGGCGGTGCAAAAGCTACAAATTATGGAAAACCCGATTTGCCGAAATTCTGAAAGGCCTTGTGTAGGCTATTGAAACTACTTTTAATAATATTTTATTGGTTTATGACCAATTGCTGTACCTTTTTGTTTGGATATGCAAATTTTTTTGTTCTGTCATAGAAATTTGAAATTCATAATTATTAGTTTTGAGGAAAAAAACAATAATTAAAGAAAATCTTAAAAAACCGATTGATCGAGTCAAAAAAGCCGGTTTTTGGTTTTTTGAAAAATATCAAAAAACCGGTTTTTCGGTTGTGGCTTAGGCCGGCTTGGAGGCCCTACGTGACGACCTTTTACAATAGCTATCCCAATTTTCCCTACCCTGTTATGTCAAATAGCACGCCATATTAGTGAACGACAAAAAAAGTTGAATATTCTATGGCAAAAAATAAAAAAAAACTTAGATCGTCGTCAAAATTAATATTTACGGAGACCATGTAGTTTTTAGAAGGCTTTTTTTTATTTATGTTTAAATAAAAAACAGCGTAAGTACGACAATATAAACAATTTTTAGCTGTTATTGGAATGTTTGTCTTCTTCGGAGATGGCTGAATTGAGATTATTTATTTATTACATACATAACCGTCCACGCGTATGTTAGATTTTTATATGTATGTATATATGTATGTATGTATGTAAGTTTGGAATCTCGTCGTCACATATTATTGTCAGGTATAATTTTATCATTTAAGTGTTGGACTTTTCGATATTTTTCATCTTTAATATTGTGACTTCTACATACAAAGTTTTGAGTATCATTTAAGGACTTTTGCTAGTTTGGCTAATTTGGCTGTCGACTGCTAACCGCTCATTTAACTTTTATTTTATGTTTTTATTTTATATTTATGATTATTGTAAGAAATTTTAATATCATGTTTTTATTTTTAATTCTTGTATTTTTACTTTTTATTTTAATTCTTGAATATAATTACGAAAAAAAACTTCTATATACATATGTATATATATATATATATATATGTATATATATATATATATATATATATATATATATATATATATATATATATATATATAAATATATATATTTATATATATATATACTGTTTGCTACCAATGTTTATTCTAGACAAATTAGTCTCAGAGCATTCAGCGCCATCTATTGAAAATTTATTTAATTCATTAATTTTTCTATTGGTGTTTTATATTGTGTATATGTATGTATGTAAATACATATGTAGGTATGTAGGAAGTTTTTGCCATGTTTTTCATATTAAACAATTAAATATAAATATTAAATTAAACATATTTAAACGAACACTGGACCGACTAATTTCTTTAATTTTTTTTTGTTTAATAACTTAAGAGGGCTGAACACCAGCGCCTTGTCCATACAAACGAATTACGCTTCTCCCTTCCTCAATTATGGCACTAGAGAAATTATTTTTTAATATGCTATGGATATCCACCATTGGGATGCATCTACCGTTTTATTTTTTTGATTAGTTAGTTTTTATAGGAGCTAGGAGCCACCAAACATCTATAAAATCGCCTCTTTTTTACACCCACGAAAAGAGTCCAGCGTGCTTATTTAACGGTCGATTAAAAAAAAAATACGCACATAGTTGCACAGAAAATATCTTTCTCATACCGATGGTGATTTTTTTTTTTAAATTGGTCCAGTTTCGGAGAAGAAAATTGGAGAATACGAAACCTCGATTTTGTCGATTTAAAATACGTATTATCTGGTCGAAGCGCAACTGCCGCATTCACTCAATATATATATTGATGATATATATTCTCGCATTCACTCAATATATATATCGAAAAAAGGAATGGCAACAAAATTAAGGTTTCGGGTGTACAGCCCTCTTAATATGCCAACACCCATGCGATAATATTTCATCGGGTATAACACTAGTGCACATATAAAATATTCAATCGTTGTGCAACAACTATTGGAAGCAGACTTAGTTCATTTTTACGACCAAAATAACCGCAATGACAAAAACAGATCAATACGATCGATCGCTCATAAATGTATTGAATTCGTCAATTCGATTGATTGATAGAAAAAAATGCAATTAAAGAATCGGGTCGTCGACTCGGACGCCACTGACATACATTTTGGCATTATTTCGAGTATTGCAATTGTTGTACCTATATTTGGGCGCTCGACTCACAGTGAGATCATCCCAATTCAATGATATCAAACACACACACACACACACACACATCGCGACCTGTGAAAAATTTGAAAAGAGGCGAATTCCACTTGAAGCCGATCAAAAGGGAGACTGTTCGCGGCCAAGGGCGAACTCTTGGAGCAGGGGTCGGAAACTGGAAAATTCGGCACAGCGAAAACTGTCGCATTGGATTTAATACACGGTAAAATTGTGCAAGATTTTGTAATATCCTGTTTTTGGCTCGGTATCAAAGGCACCGCTTGTGCACCAGAGACAAGTTACATGGAAATTCGAACGCAATCAAATATGTATGCGATAGCTTTAAATGTAGTAACCAGTGGCGTAACTAACAAGTACTAAGTACTCATCCCCTCTATTCTCTATCCTCGTACGTTCCCAATGTTTGAAAAGCTACATTTAGAAGTATACAGGTACATTTTAAAACCACGCCACTTACTTCTGAGTGATTTAGTTGAGTTGTGATAAGTGGTATTCCCCATTTCATTTGGCTTGGCCGTAGGAAAACTTTGGATTTCGATTAATGTTTCTCGATGGGCTTTGTGACGAACCTTTTGCATACGCAAATTTTGATATTACGTCAGGTTTATTTTATTTTAATTTTATTGCTACAATCAATATACACTCGTCATTACAGATCGCTCCAATGCGACGGGTGTACGATAACGAAATACAGAATACATAAACAATCAGAAATACAATAATACATATACAATCAGAAAATATAGCATATAACACATAGATCTAGAATATACTAGATCCGCCCTCACGTGTTATACTTGTCTCCCTTTTGGCGCATGCAAAATACATGGCGCATGTACAGTTTCTCTTAGTAGGTAGATAGGTACCGCTGCGTCGTAGGGAAAAAAAACCCAACTTCCCCGGTAGTTAAACCCCCCGCACACCTCAGTTAGTGAAGACAAGATCTCCGACCAAAATAGCACGTCTGGGCCCATCTAGTTTATTATACATCAATGATATAACAATTAATTATATAACAATTAATCAGAAACAATAATCATAGAGACATCTATGGATTATTTTTTTGTGTACAATTTTTATGCATATAATAAATACGAAATTATAGAGATGTCTATAGAGATATCTATAGATTTCAGATTACTGTGCATAATTATTACAAATTATACAGAGACAGATTTTTGTGACAACAGGAAAATGTTTTAATACCAATTTTTCAGGAAACGTTTCAGCAATGATCAGATAAAATTGACAAACTCTGATATAGAAACGGTCGATTTGGAGTCACAAAATCCCTAAATCTAACCAGCAGTTTTGATGATTCGAACCTCGGTTCTCAGTGGTGCTAATTATATACGCTACCATTAAGCCAAACTGCTGGCTATAATATATTAGTTTCATTCTTTGTATTGCCAAACTTAATGAAATTATATACAATTTCATTCAGTAAAAGCATTGCTTCCAATAAGGTTTTGGCTGTGAGTTGTGAAGGGCCGGTAGAAAGACGTATTTAGATAGTTAGCTGTCATCGTTTCAATCTGACACAAGATTCCGATATAAATGTTAATGAGTTCGTTGGTGATTAAACTCTTCTAGCTCCATGTCGGAGAGGTATGTCGGTAAGGGGTCCACCTTACGGCATAAACTCTGAGTTTATGAAGACTCGAAAAAAATGAAGTCATACCAAAGAATTAAGATTAGGAGTCCCACGAATCTCACGCATACACAAGTACTTGTCTCATAAACCATCTACCCCCACTCTTAATCTTAATGCTTTGGTACGAGTTCATTTTTCGAGAATTCATCAATTCATCAAGAGTTTATGCCGTAAGGGCCACCGATGGGTAATAAATGACCCAAGCGACCTGAAGAGTGGAAGTGGTTCAAAATCAGCTCACAATTTTTTGACGGGCAGGAATGTCACTGAGCTAACAGAGTGAAGCTAATAAAAAGGTTGTAAAAAAATTAAGTTCATTTTCTAGCTTAACATTTGAAGTTTTTAAAAATAAAAATCGTACGCATTTCTTTGATGGATAATTTATTTATGATATTCAGATATGAAAACATATCTGAATTAGGTTAACATATTAACAATTAACAATTTTAGTACATACATATGTGTGTATGTACTAAAATATTATCATACTTACTAATCTCGAAGACAATTTTTTCGGAAAGTTTGACGTCTAATTTATTTTTGCAATAAATTGTTGTCAATCTCTTACCGAGCCTAGCAGTCAATGAGAAATAAAAAATGAAATTGACTTGAATGTATGTATATTGTATAACTAACTGACTGGTCAGTGTATTTCGGTTATCTGTAGTGCTCGGTTAATTATACCGACTTGGAAAGCGTACACCTTTTATACCTATTTTCCGAATATAATATAAGTATAGAATTCCCTTCAAGTTTAGTCATTTAATTCTTGCCTATTCGCCGTGAACATCTCGCGAATATTACTGCAGTGTTTAAATTTTTTAAACGCACTTTGTTTCATTTCAGCTGAAAGTATAGTTTTCATACAATGATCGTGGAAAATAAGTTATATTCAAAAATGAAATTCATAATATTGTGCTTAGCTATCGTGACTCTAGTGGAAAGCTATCCAATGTATTACGGAAAAGGTAAGTGAAATAAATGATTATTTTTTTTACAAATTTTCTCAAATTTGGGCAAAATTACTATAAATAATAGCTGTATAAAATATAAAAAAAATTTTGAGCGTGTTGAATTGAATTTTACTGAACTAACTATGTAGTTTGTTTGTATGTTTTAATATAGTAACAATCTATTATCAACTATTGTTGTGCCCGATGAAATATCATCGCATGGGTTTATGGCATATTCATTTATTAAATAAAAAAAATTAAAAGAAATGTGTCAGTCCTGTGTTCAATCCGGACGCGGTCGTATTTTTTTCAAATATCTTTTATTTATTTTATTTAATGTTTATATTTAATAGTAATTTAATATTTAATAGTGCCCAAGGGCGCCACTCGATGTGCCAAAGGCGCTTTAAAATTTAAAATTAGAGCGCCAAAGGCCCTACAAAATTTTAGATTAGAGGGCCAAAGGCGCCTCTACTTTCTAAACTGTAAACATGTTAACACTATGATCAGCTTCAATATATCGCTGGAAGATTCTAACTGATTCACGTGCAATTATGTTCCTTAGCGATGAAACTATTCATTTAAAATCCTTTCTTTCAAATAAAGTTCAAGGTAAAATGAATCCACTCATTGTATTAAATTTAATAAAACAGCACGATTTACAAGAATTGTATCCTAACATTTTGGTTGTTATGCGAATTTTATTGACACTGCATGAAACTGTATCAAGTGGTGAACGTAGTTTTTCGAAACTTAAAATCTATCTATGGTCTACAATGTCACAAAATGGACTTTCCAATTTTGAAACTCTATCTACTGAAAATGATATCGCTGAAAATCTTGGTTTTTCAGCTTTAATTATAGATTTTGCTGAAAGAAAGGCTCGAAAAGTTCACTTCTGAATTATCATTTTATTTTTAACTCCACCTGGGGTTGGGAAATCTTGTTAACCACTTTCCTGCCGGTCCCAAGTCCGGAAAAAAGGATAGTAACCCATTTTTTTTTAAATCTAGGGGCGCTTAGAAAAAATTGGGCGCCATAGGGTGTAAAGCCGGGACTGCCCTAGAGGAAACATTGGTAGCAAACAGTATATATATATACATATAGAAGTTTTTTATTGATCTATTATTATGGTCGTATTATATTCGTACATTGTTTTGGCAGTGTTTTAACTGTTAAGTACATACATATGTCGAATCGAAACAAGTATAATACTACGGCGAGCGTTATCGCAGACACACAATAGCGCTGTTATATACATATATGATATGATAATTTAATTTTTGTAATGTTGTACTAAAAGTATGTGATAGTAGCTAGTATAAATACATAAAAAATTGTGATAGTAGCTAGTTAGTAGAAAGTAATTTCATGAAGCTATTAAAAAAATAATTTTATATGTCTTGGGAATATCTACGAAGGCAGCTAAAGTATACTTTTGTCTGATGCCATGTATATTTTACACTTTTGAATTGTATAAAAAATGATTTATGAAATCATGGCAATGCCATGGGTATTATTAAAACATTGCTCTTAGATCATTTTTGCAAATTATGTCTATTTATATAATTAAAATATAAAGTCTTTGTTTATATGAATTGAATTCAATATGATAATGTTGGTACCAAATTACTTAACCGAAATCGTGTTTCGGTCGTAACAGATAATTAAACAATAAAAAACGCATGAAAATCTCCGATAAAATGACGTATAATTTCGTGCGTGTAAATTTTAAAACGAAAACCGACACACCCCGTTCTAATTTTCACTGTAACCAGCACGTGTGAATTAATTATAGGTGTATGTTATTTTATTAGAAGCCAATTTTGATATAATGTCTGTCCGATTGCGCAAATGAAATGGATTCGTCGAAAGAAAAAAAAACATTGAAAAAAGATCACTATCATCTGCGGTTTTTGATCGGGGCGATGTTAGAACTAATTTCGATATGAAATATGATCGATAAATTTATAACTAGATCGTGTGGGAATTTGATATAGCTAGGTATGTAGTTATTGGCCGTCAAAGTTCGTGTTTGGTTATTTTTTTTATTGTATATAAATTGCAACACGTTCGTTAATTAAAACGCCCGGAGGCGTATTGTTTTGATTGCTGAAACTTTAAGGAAATTTAAACTTTTTTTAAACTTTCAGAAGATTTTCAAGAGCAAATGCTAGCTTCTAAAGAGCTGGAACCTACGGAAGTTCAAAATGCTATGTGCAATATCGTAACCGATCAAATTACGGCCACTGCAAATGCTACAATAACTCGACAGCTGCGAGGGGTTTGTCACGCCAGTATGTGATTTAAAATATTGTAATACTTTTATAATATGTACGTAAGATGCTATTTTATATAATTATCGTTATTTTCAGAGGACGTTCGAGAACAATTGAGACACATTGAAATCGTGTTCATTCGAGAAATTCACAAAGTGCACAGGGCCGTTCAAGCGATTGCCGCTCAAAACAGTCGAAAGCCAGTCGTTTTCAAATATCTTCCAAATCGGCCATAACAGTAGATTTAGCAATATTGGTTTCATTAAACCTCTTTAATTATGTTAAATGAAGTTTCATCATTTACAATAGTTTTAATAATAGTATTTATTTTTATTTAATCTTTTTTTATTGTTTTTGGGACATTGTACTTAGCGAACTACTAACTATGTGCGGATTTTTTTTTTTTTAATAATTTTCCGAAGCAAGCTCTACATATCTGATAAAATGGGTAAACGGATTATTGCGCAAATTGCGATCGCGCGCACGACAATCGTTGTCACAAAAATCACTTTACTAACGTTGTACTAACGACATTCTACTAAAAACATTGTACTAACGAGAACTCGAGTGCCAGATATTCCATATTCATGATTTTTGTGGCAACGATTTTCGTGCGCGAGATCGCATTTGCGCAATAATCCGATAGCATTCGGCCACTGTGCAAATGCTGCGTTGGTCGGTTCGGTTTATACTTCCCAAATGCTACCAGGATAACCGCCGCTACGAAAATCACTCACGCGGGTCTCCTGTCGCAAGAAAATTCATCGCACAGGAAAATTGCCGAACAGAAAACTGCTCAAATATTGCTCAAAACTGCCCAAATCTTGTACAAAAAAGCATTTGCTGAGCGGTGCTATTTTAGTATGCGGTTTACCTTCACATCTAATTTAGTATGCGATCTACCTTCACGTTTTTACTTTAATATGCGATCTAATTGTTTCAGTTCTCGCGTGACACTGAGAATGAATAATACCGACCCTAACAACCTAATCTTAAATGAATAGGGCCAACCTTAACTTAACCTAACCTATCCTGACCCTTAAATAAATAGGTTTTGGCTGCTAAAATATCTTTTTTTTTAATTTTTATTTCATCAATATTTTCACAAAAAAAACATATCTTAGCAGCCAACACCTATTATTTAAGGGTCGGGATAAGTTAGGTTATGTTAAGGTTGGCCCTATTTATTTAAGATTTGGTTAAGAAATATGTATCTGCTGACGATATTTTGATAGAAATGCTTCGACAACATTATGGGGCGGCAGGAAAAAACAAAAATTGTAATAAACATTTCGTTGCTACGATATCAATAAAAAAAATAGTCGACTGCGATTCGAAGATAGATTGCATGCTAAGGTAGACCGCGTACTAAAATAACTCCTGCTGAGCTATATTTAGGCAGTTTTTTTTACGGCAATTTTCATGTGCGACAGGAGATCCGCGCAAGCGATTACCCTGGTAACGATTTACATTTTGGATGTAACCAGTTTACCGCGTTGGTCATATTGCCAGCCTAAACTGGTATAGGTATTGTTGCGTAGGGGTGGGTGGAGGATCCAAGTAAAAGGCCAAAGTCGTGTCACAGCATTTATTCGTGATTAAGGAGATACACGCACCGCCAGTGCTCCGTCCAGAATGTCTTGATATCGTCTATGTACCTCCTTATAAAGAAAAAGGTCTCTCAGGGCATCTTCGACGTCCGGTTTGTTTACCTATTGTTATGGTCACGTACTCGGATATGTATTTCCACGACATTCAGTCCCACGGTACCACGGTATCAGTCACTTCTGAGAAGGGACCAAATAGTGGCCATTGTTTAGCCTACATGCACTTAGAGTCTAGATATAATCCTTGAAACCAATTATAACGGTCGCACAGTGTCAGGGATGCGCCTCGGCCTAATCCGATTGCCGGCGGTTCTTTTTAGTATACGGTACAGTATTAAGGCCGCTAAAGTAGAAACTATTTTGGGAGCCTCGCGTTAATATTGCTAACGTCATAACATTATAAGTACGGTGATGGGATGCGGCCTTGTAATTTTTATGGAGCAGATAATTTGAGATTTAAGGTCTGTTCATACTTGACAGCACTGCACGACTCCGTTTAAAATATGTCATTTTATTACATTTCTATTCATATCTACCTACACGTCACGGTCACGTCACGCTTACATCACGTTGGCCGAGTGCAAGGCAAAATCGGTTTACTTATACATTACAGGCCATGACGATATGGCGCAATATTGCTTACGTCGTATTGTCGAGTAATTACAATATGAATGCATACACGTGCATTCGTAGCTACGCGTCAGAATACAAGTCAGCAAAAATGTTTCGGCGTTTATCGAACGAAAAATTATGTATAATCGCGTTTTTGTTGGAAGAAGAAGCTCAAGAAGGCAATAAGAAAGCACGGAGGCGTTTTGATGTGCATCCCATGTTAAAAAATAGAAAAACCGAAGGAGAGTTTTGGACACTGTATAAGGAGCTTGTGGATGATGGACAAACTTTTTTTAAATATTTCCGTAAAGAAATTAAAATTTTTTTTAATATTCGAAAGATTGAACAACCATGTCGAAAGATTGAACAACTGTCAACTGTCACTATCGATAATTGGTCCAAAACAGCAAAGCGGCAGACTCATGGCACGTAATTCGCGTGTATATTTCCACGATGGCCAAAAAAACGGATACGATACGTTAACGGATGTTGCTGTAAGGTATAAACAGGAAATGTCGGGTACTGCTGTAAGCCTGCCGTGGCGTAAGCGTGACGGTTGGTATGAATATACCCATACAAAATGTACCAAAGAATACTTTTCGTACGGCCGGATACCTGCTGAAGTCGGTACGTGCTGACTAGGTATGAACAGACCTTAAATGTGTATAATAATTATACTGATTTTAAATAATAAAAAAAATTCGAACAAAATCCGACAACCGGAAGTATAAGTAAGCCGATTTTGCCTTGCACTCGGCCAAATTGCTGTAAACGTGACGTGACCGCGACGTGTAGGTAGATATGAATAGAAATGTAATAAAATGACATATTTGAAACGGAGTCGTGCAGTTAAGTATGAACAGACCTTTATGGAGGTCGACGCGTTTAATTTATTTTAAAACTGATAATACTCGAATATTTTATTATTGTATAAATTGTAATAGGTATAAATAAATTGTTTGACTGGAAACGTTATTTTATTCGATTCGAACATGATTCCTGTAGGATTCTGGTAGGAAGCCGTCATGGGCGTGGAGGTGCGCGTTAGAGCCGCTCCGCTTTGGTAGCTGTCAAAACATTAATAGCAGACCTAACCTAGCGGGTAGCGGGTAGTGGGTAGTGGGTAGTGGGGAGTGGGTAGTGGGTAGCGATGAGCTGGTGGTGGCGGTGTTGCGTGTGGAGCGGCTGGATGTGGCAGGGCTTGTGGGCCGGTGTGGTGTGCGCGAGTATGGCGTGGTCGTGTTGCCGAGGCGCCACACCTCTGCTGCTGGACCTGGTGGTGGTGTCGACGGCCGCCGCTTGGGTCTGCCGAAGACCCCGGCCGCCGCCCTCGGACCGCGCCGCCGCCCCCTCCCGCTGCATCGCCCATCGCGGCGCCGCCCTCGACGCCCCCGAGAACACCCTGGCCGCTTTCAAATATGTACTAAACACCCAATACTACAATAAGGTTTTGCTGCAACTGATTGCAAACCACCAGCCTGCATGCTCTTTCAATTGCATTTTAACTGTTTGAATTTCAGCATGTACGAAAGACGAGATATTCATGGGGTGACATTGCGCAGATGACATTTCGATGTACATTGATGATTGGCAATTCTTAAAATTAAGTTGGATCTTTCTGGCAAGTTTAAAATGGCAAAAGCCGAGACAAAAATATGAAATGAGCATGCAGCGAAATGAGCATGCAGGCGCTTGGTTTACAATCCCTATACCCAATATAATTTCTACAGGTCTACGTGACGAGCCAGAATGTTAAATTACAGAAAACACAAATATCCGAAGGCAAAGATCGAAAATCGAAAGATTTATTAAAATTTTTATTACATACATACATACATACATTAAGTTTATTAATTTAACTTTTTATATCAAATACTTGATGAAAATTTTCTTTTTCTAGAGTTTGAATCCAAATTGTTTGCCATTGATTGTAAATTTACTTCTGATGATTTGACCTTGCGCATTGTCATTCTGAAATTGATCATAAATATGTACATATATGTATGTATTAAAACGGTCTCCGTGACGGGTCGGAATGTGAAATGCCGGAAAACGCAAATATCGGAAGGCAAAGATCGAAAATTGAGGGATCTTAAGTCGAAAGATCAAAAAAAAAGGGTGCATGGTAAGCGGTACATACTCACTTAATATGCGCGAGCAGGGTACAACAGGAACAAGAGGAACAGGCTTTTCGTCCCGTATTCTGTGCGCGCACATTAACACGGGAGGAAAAGCCTGTTCCTCTTGTTCCTGTTGTACCCTGCTCGCGCAAATTAAGTGAGTGTGTACCGTTTACCATGCACCCTTTTTTTTTGATCTTTCGACTTACGATCTTTCGATTTTCGATTTTTGCCTTCCGATATTTGCGTTTTATGTAATTTAAATTCCGGCTCGTCACGGAGACCGCATTTCTACACCCCTTTGCATCTACATACATACATACATCACTGGTGGTCACGTATTATACATTTTTATTATTAAGAGGGCTGAACACCAGCGCCTTGTCCATACAAACGTATTACACTTCTCCCTTCCTCAATTATGACACTAGAGAAATTATTTTTTAATATGCTATGCATATCCACCATTGAGATGCATCTATCGTTTTATTTTTTTTGATTAGTTATTTTTTATAGGAGCGAGGAGCCGCCAAACATCTATAAAATCGCCTCTTCTTTACACCCACGAAAAGAGTCCAGCGTGCTTATTTAACGGTCGATTTAAAAAAAAATACGCGCATAGTTGCACAGAAAATATCTTTCTCATACCGATGATAAATTTTTTTTAAAAATTGGTTACTGATTTTCACACTTAAGACATCTGTTGACATATGAATGTATAGTAAAAACGTGATTTCGATAATAATAATTGATTTTTGAGAGTGAAGCGCGAGCCACACTACTAAACAAGTACCATTTTTTATTACTATAACTGATACTGGGTGGGGTTCTGACTGAGTTCAATTTATAAATATACATATTTATGGTCATTAAATTTGAATAGAAATGGTTAACACAATAAATAAACAAGTGTACATTCCCTAGAACACGCTTCTACATATTTAACTTTTATTATTACCCACAATTGAAAAACACATGTATGTAGGGCTGTGACGTCACTCAACTCAACTCAACTTTATATGATTTTCAGTCTGTCGAAAAAAGATGCAAACATATTGAGTTTGATTTGCGCATTACTAAAGATGGAAAATGCGTATTATCACACGACGCCACAGTTGTGGGAAGAAAAATAGCCGACAGCGACTGGTCGGACATTAAAGATATAGATGTCGGCAAAGGGCATCCGATGCGGTTTGATATTTACTCATGAAAAATATCTAATGAACGATCCGTTTTCAAAATTTGCTTTACATTTGTTGAATTTTGATTTGCAGTGAAAAATTTGGAATCACAAATCTTTGCTTGCTCGAAGACGCTCTTGAATTTTTCTCCACAAACAAGGTCAAGATGATAATCGACGTCAAAGAGATGGACACCAGGATTTATACGGCTGTGGTCGATGCGTTTGTGAAATATCCCGAAATGTACGACACGACAATCGTGACATCTTTCAATCCCGTCATAATGTATAAGGTCAATAGAATAATTTTCAATTCCTAATTTTATAATACATATCTAACGTTGTTAATTTATATATTTTTTTATATTTCCAGATTCGACTGATGAATCCTCGAATTGTTGGTTCGTTGAATTATCGTCCGAGATGTTTCAGTTCAGTTTCTTACAGTGCAATTGGAGCTTTTCGTAAACGGTTAATATTTTTGGTTATATTATAAGGTTTTCCATGTATAAAATAATATTTAATTCATATATAATTTTCAATACAGATTTCCCGATAGTATTTTAAAACATCTAGGTGCTAGAATACTAGACGAATTGTATTCTATTGTGTGGTCGACGAGAATATTGGCGTATTTTACTGGGAGTTCTTCAGTCATTTTGCATAAAGATATTGCGAGTCTGTAAGTTTGTCGATTATTGATGTGTTTTTGTTGTTGTATTTGTTGTGTAAATGATGTTTAAGTTGACGTTTCGATTGTGTTACAGTTCTGTTGTTGAAGATTGGCGTAAAGCCGGGTATTCCGTGTTTTTATGGGGTGTGAACCAACCCGTTGAAAAACAGTACGTGCTGAAGATACTCGGAGTGCCATATATTGCCGATACGCTCATCGGAGAACCGACCACTATCGGTGAAATGAACGGAAAATCCCATTAACGAGTGCTATCTGTCAAAGGCAGCTTTCTCCTAGTCCATTTTCAAGATTATTATTTGAATAAAAATAGAATAATTCCTTAAAATTATCAGGTGAAATATTTTTGAACTGAAATATACCAGAGTCAGTAGCTGTGATATTTTTGTTTAACAAGTTATATCAGATTGTTTTATCGAAAATGATTAGTACAAATGAATTAACCATTTTGTTCTGAATTATGACCTCATTTTATTATACATATATTACGATCATTTACATTATATTGCACGTATTTACTTATTGAATAGAAGAAAGACGATTTTGATACAATTTTTCACATATAATTTTGAAGCGTTTTGAATTTGATTGTTTTTGTTTTATTTTATTTAAAATGTTTTTGGATCTCTATTTTGTGAATAATATTCGTATAAATTTAAGCTTCGCAACGTAAAAGAAATCTTTAATTGTGAAAGGTTATGTAATTAAGATAAGAAGAAACATATAACACAACGATACGTTTGTTTTCTTTTAAATTTGTACTGCATTTATGTAATTTGTTAATGATTGACAATATGTTTAAGTGAGCAATAAAATTAAACGAATTTGCATTACCAAATATTGTAATATGTATTATATAATATTTTACGAACAAATTTACCGTATGTAATTAGTGAGCATTTATTATATGTATGTCATTTAAGTGTATGTTAATATAATGAGTACACTGTATTGTAAATCTATAGTTTTACATCAAATTCGTTGAATGTTTTGTGAACGCCTTGTGTTTGCATTGATTTTCTATTCTAAAAAGGTATTACGTATATTGTAAATGTACTAAAAGCAAATTGTACTGATTTTGCGGTGAAAAGAACCAAAGCTATGTTATAAGATTTTTTTAATTAAGTCGACTTAACAATTTAACTACTTTGACGTAACAATTGTATTTAAATCGACTGCTATGTTACTTTATATAAATTAAATATTTAACGTAAAATTAGTCACCCATATTATTATCATATACATACATACATATTTAATATTATATGTACTTTATTTATTTTGTTTTCTCTTCTGATTTTCAATAAAACTTAATATGAAAACAAGTTTTCATTTTTTCAGCATTTATGTGCATATGTACATATATGCATGTAATTCATTTATAATTTTTGTAATCAATAAAATATGCACTAAAATTTATATTGAAGTTTCAATAATAAAAACTTTGTATTGAATATTACATTATTTATTTTACATATTTTTATGCCCTTTCAATGTTGATTTACAGGTCAATCAATATTTTAACTATAAGAAAACCAGGTAATTCATTTTCTATTTTATTTTGAGTTCAAAACATATTTTATGATAGTTTTATAGTTTATAAAGTAATAACTACAAGTTTCATTTTAATCTTATTGAACTTGCAATGAATACCAGGTTAGTACCATTTGTATGTTGGTCAACCGAATTGCCAACCTAAACTTTAGCAAGACTAAGGGCGAAATCACACAGGGAAGAATGGCATGTTGTGGGCTCCCCACTGTGGGGGTTCTCCTACATTTATTCAAATATGGGATACACCATTATCGATCACTGTCAAGCAAGGATAAAACTTTACTGAAAACACTCCAGGGGGTGATTTTGGGACGGTGTGTGCTGGGCGTGCCATGAATATTTGCAAGGCATGCCACTTCGTTTTCGCACGTTTAAAAGTATCTAAAAAAAAAACATGTGACGCATTCCTTCCTGCGTGATTTCGCTTTTAAGAGGGCTGTACACCAGCGCCTTGTCCATACAAACGTATTACACTTCTCTCTTCCTTAATAATGGCACTAGAGAAATTATTTTTTAATATGCTATGGATATCCACCATTGGCATGTTTCTTTGTGGTTTTATTTTTTTGATTAGTTATTTTTTATAGGATTTAGGAGCCGCCAAATATCTATAAAATCGCCACTTTTTTACACCCACGAAAAGAGTCCAGCGTGCTTATTTAACGTTTGATTTTTAAAAAAATACGACGACACAAACATAGAAAATATCTTTTTTATACCGATGATGATTTTTTTTTTAAAATTGGTCCAGTTTCGGAGAAGAAAATTGGAGAATACGAAACCTCGATTTTGTCGATTTAAAATACGTATTATCTGGTCGAAGCGCAACTGTCACATTCACTCAATATATATATTGATGATATAAATGTATTGTCGCATTCTCTCAATATATACATATATCAAAGAAAGGAACGGCAACAAAATTAAGGTTTCGGGTATCCAGCCCTATCTAGTTACTAGTGGACAAACCAAGCTTAGTTTCCCACGATGTAATCATACGCGTGTAACCGCATCGAATTGAAATCGAAATCAAACTTAAAAGTTAAGAATATATATGCGTTGATTTGGGGAAAATTGGTATGGCATTGTTGTAAAAATGAAATCATTAAAATAGAACAAAACAGTCTCATAAATGTATTAAAGAAAAAAATTGCTGTAATTCAACATTTATTAGGTTTAAAATGAATCAAAAGATTGTGAGCAGAAAGAGTAAACCTATTCACCTATGCAATTTTTTCTCCCGAAAACATTTCGATCTTGAATTGTATTACATAATTGTGAGTAGCATTTTGGAAGAATAGCAAACTATTTATTTGCGGAAGAACCAGGGCTGTGAGTCAGTCGCTAAAAATTTGAGCGTCTTTGACTCCGATTTCGCGTTTGAATCGCATATTTTTTTTATTTAATAGTGTACATACATACATATATGCATAATGAATAATTATTAACTAAGGATAGCTCATCATTACTCAATGTATGCAGATCAGAGACGCAGTGTTTCTACTTATACATACGTCCTTTATTAAAGAGGACAGTCCTTTATTTCATTGCTCTATCCTTTAGATTTATTTATATTATATTCTAAAATTGCCCTTTTGTCCTTTATTTTGTAATATCGACTATTGTTAAAAATATTAACGCCAAAATATTTAATGATGCAATTCATAAATTTTATCAAATTTGTAGTGACTACACTAAGGACCAAAAATAAATTAGCGGAGCGGAGATTAATCAATTTTTATTAAATCTGACCCACTAAATGATGATTATGACAATGATTTTTGTTGGCTTCTTTTCAGTGGCGGATCAAGTAAATGGGGGGCCCAAGCGCATTTATCATTTGAGGCCCCCACTTCAGTAAAAAAATGTTATCATCGTTTTCTAGCACGTTTTTCAGAATATGGTTTTTCATTAGGATTTTACAAAACTATATTTTTTTATTTATTTACTATATGTAGTTGAAACACAGAGATTTTTGAATAAAATAGGTATTATTTTAAAATACTATGTATAAATAGATATTAATTTCATTTATTCTTGGCTTACGAGCGTATTGTGGATAATAATTTGTAAGATGTAAATTTTAGTAGCAAATGCTCATTTTGGGGTAATAAAACGCCGCTGCATATAATTATTTATCTATTCTTTTACGTTCAGGTCAAATTGAGGAGAAGCCTAACTTGGATGGACTTTTCGGCTGCCAGATGTTCCGTTATAGAGATTTTAGTGACTTTTGGGCGAGCGCTTTGTGACCAATAATCACCGAACCATGAATTTAAATGTACAAAGCCTTCTGTCCCCTACAAAAATACTGGCAAATTAGTCAAATATTGTCTTCGTTTACCAGGAGTTATTGCCGAAGGACTTTTTTCTTCGATGAACAATATGTGGTCCAATCAAAGAAATTTTATATTAATAAAAGTGGCTTTAGGCGTCATATTGTTGTCAAGTGACGATTGTCAACAGACATTTCTAAATAATTTCAGTATCAGTCGTATTTGATGCTTGGCGCTCGACGTATGTCCGATAAAAACTTCCCTGTTTGTTTATATTACTTGCAAGATGGGCAAGCATCGGTAAAAATTGCACAATGCATTCAAAAACACACAATAAACAACAACATGGGATTCATTTTTATAAGTAAATTGATCCGATTGTATTCCGTGCGTTGTA
Organism: Arctopsyche grandis; assembly: GCF_051622035.1. Taxonomy (NCBI): domain Eukaryota; kingdom Metazoa; phylum Arthropoda; class Insecta; order Trichoptera; family Hydropsychidae; genus Arctopsyche; species Arctopsyche grandis. Next base: position 7,473,375 of record NC_135363.1, on the reverse strand, counting down.
GCATATTTATAAAGACGTACCGCATAATATTGACAACAATTATTTATTCGTAAGGGCCCTTCTATTATTATAAAATTTCTCTGGGTCCAGTGATAAAATGCAAGATTGAATGTTACAACTTTAAAATGTTTGCTTATCGATAAGAATAATTTCAAAAATAATGTGTTGAATTTTGTAATAGTAATTAGTAATTAGTAATTTTGTAATAATTTAATTTTTTTATATCTTTATTCAACTTAAAACAAATTAATACTATTCGAAACTATTTTAATAATTCCATGTTGGATTTTCTATTAACAAATTTAGATTGTCAGAATATTATTATTTCAAATTCAGTTGATTCCTTGGTTCCTGAAGACAGCTATCATCCTGCTCTTGATATTCATTTAAAATTAACTATAACTTATTCCTCACTTCGTTTAATAAATAACTGTCTTAATACCTCTGTCCTAAATGGATGGTTATTTACAAATGTTGATTTCAAATATTTAAATGATATTCTTTGTAATTGTCAATGGGAGCGAGTTTATGAGTGCAAAGATGTTAATTTGGCCCTCTCTAATTTCTATGACATTATATATTCTATTTTTAATGATTGTTTTCGGTTGAAAGGATTAGTGACGAGTAAAAGGATTTATCCGCCTTGGTTTACTAAAGAAATTATTAATCTCTTAAAAAGTAAATATCAAACACATAAACTCTGGAAGAAATCGAGCAATCCTCTTATCTTAAATAATTTCCGTATTTTACGTACGGAAATTAAGAAATTAATTAATAATGCATATAATGTTTATGTAGCTGATTGTGAAAGTTCCATAGTTAAAAACCCTAAGAAATTCTGGAACTTCATCAATTCTAAACGTGTAAATCGTGTAAAGTCGACCATTATGTACAATGATTCTGGATTGTTAGAGGGTGATCAAAACATTGCTAATGGATTTGCCGACTTTTTTAAATCAGTTTTCAATAATCCTACTGATTCCATGGAACCTACCAATGACTCGGAATTTACTTTCCCCACTTTAGCGATTAATCATCTTGACTCTTCCGATCTGAAATATGGCTTTCTAAAGTTAAAAAATATTTATTCTTCCGGTCCTGACTCCATCCCTAATTACATCCTAAAAGGATGTGAGGTTAGTCTCTTAGAACCTTTAAAATTCATTTTTAATTTAATTCTAAGGAACTCTTCATTCCCCAATTTATGGAAATGCTCTAAAGTAACTCCTATTCATAAGAAGGACGATAAATCTTGTGTAAGGAACTACAGACCAATAACTATCTTGTCAGCGCCAGCCAAAATGTTTGAGGTAATATTACACAGATACATTTTTAATCACTTTCAAAGTATGCTCATTGATCAGCAACATGGCTTTCGTCCGGCCAGATCAGCTATTACCAACTTGTTATGTTTCTCTAATGACATAACCAGCACTTTGGATTGTAATAATCAAATGGATGTAATATATACTGATTTTGAGAAGGCGTTTGATAAAGTTGATCATAAAATTTTGGTTAGTAAATTAAGTTTTATTGGATTTACTTATAATCTTGTTGGTCTTTTTATTTCTTATTTACAGGATCGACGTCAATTCGTTAAGTTTGGGAGTTGCTTTTCTTATGAGTATGTTGCCACTTCTGGGATTCCCCAAGGATCAAATCTTGGCCCTTTATTATTCCTAATATTTATCAACGATATTCAATCTTCTATTCACCATTCTAAATTTTTATTATATGCGGATGACTTAAAAATCTATAAGAGAATAATTGATTTACCTGACGCTCTTTATTTGCAAGAGGATTTGAATTCTATTTATGAATGGGCTAATGTTAATAAACTTCCCTTCAATATCCTAAAGTGTCGGGTCATTTCTTACTCTCGTTCTCGTTCTCCTATTAATTATCCGTATAAATTTCATGATTCTCTTCTTCAGAGAGAATTATTTATATCTGATCTGGGAATAGTCTTCGAAAATAGTTGGAGTTTCAACATTCACATTGAGAATATCTGTGATAGGGCAACAAAAATCCTTGGATTCGTAATCCGTAATTCGTCCGAACTAGGGCTCACTGCCATTCGTCTCTTATATTGTACATTAGTTCGCAGTGTGCTCGAGTTTGGCTCCATTATATGGTCTCCCTATCAACTTCGTTACTCTCTAATGTTGGAACGAGTCCAAAGGAAATTCCTTAGGTTTTTATATCTGAAGACATTTGGATTTTATCCATATCTGTTCCCTAGTGCCTTTGTCTTGGGATCTTTGGGTTTCAACTCCCTGGCAAAGAGAAGAGATTTATTTCTTGGGAAACATTTCGTAAAATTACTTAGAGGAGAGATTCACAATCCCACTATCCTGGAGAAACTAAAATTCTGGGCCCCGGAAAATCGTAGAGTTTTAAGAAAACATGATATATTTTTACCAATTAGGGCTAAATCAAACGTGCTCATGAACTCCCCCCTCTCGAGAGCTGTTCGACTCCTCAACTTACTGGCACATTACTTAGACCTATTCGATGCCAGTTATGTTGAGTTGGTGGAACACATCCTAAATAGCACGATATAAATTTTTCAATCTTATTTCTTTGTTTTTATTTTGTGTACATATTTTTTACTTGATTTTTATTATTTTTTTATGATGTTTTTTTTTATTTATGATTTTTATTATTTTCTTATGTTTTTTTTTATTTATGATTTTTATTATTTTTTTTATGGTGTTTTTTTTGTAATTTTTATGATTTTTATTATTTGTATTAAAATCACATTGACGCTTTGGGGCAACCTGTCAAGTCTCTGTGGTATTGATTTTTTAAAATAAAATAAAATAAAATAGCATTAAAGAAAATCACAGCCCCGGGAATAACAATTCTAATCAAAAGAGAGGAGGATATGGATACATGTTGTACAAATATATCGAGAGTTTATGGCCGTCATATCCCACTCCTATTTGATTACACCCCGTAGTCCGTAGCTCGTAGGCCGTAGCGGCCGCCCTTCCACGTTTCCCCGGGAAATCCCCCGCTTGTTTGCAAACGAATTCCAACAGAACGACCGTCTGAAGAGCACCCGCCCCCGCAGATGAGCCCCCCCGAGCGGCCTCTACCCCACCCCGCACACCGACGGCCACCCCCGCCCTAAAACCAACCCTCGCTTGACAATGGTGAGTTCTACGACCACGTCTACGGCCACGGCCTATTCCACTTGACATCGCTCCGTTGTATAAGTTTAGACAGTGGCGTGCCTCAAATCCCACCAGTCAATCGGCGAGAATTTATAATGCCCGATTTATTACATTGACACCACCCACTATATCACCCGCTCGCTGGGTTCAGCCGTATAAGTTTGGTCAACATGATGTATGAAAATTGTATGGCACAAGTGGGATGTATTTATAGTGCTGAATTTTTCCGTATGAAAATGGTTAGAATAAGTTTTTCATCTCATAGAAAAATAAGAGGGGGGGGGGGGGTGTATTTATAGTGATGTGAATTTGTTTGTTTTGTGAATTTTTTAAAAATATTATGCTTTTTATTATTGCTAGCTACATATACATTTGATTTTTATTTTATATGCCTTTTATTATTACTAATTTATGTTCACAATACATCTTATATCTATTTTAATAGCTACTGATCTACTGATTATTTTCTATTTTACAATTTAATTTTATTTTTGTTAGTAATTGTGGTATTATATTATTCTAATGTTAATGTACAGTATAACAGGAATAAGAGCTCAAAATCCTATTTACAATTCTTATACATGCTCATAATACATCTTATACATAATATTAACTAAACACTCTCTAAAGTCGACGATCTAAAGCAAATTGTGTTTAGGTAATCTGTGTTTATACCTGAAGGGTATAGACATTTTGTTGTAATCACCGAGACTCTTCACAAGTGTGTTAGTATGGTTATTAGTGACTAGTGTTGTGCCCGATGAAATATCATCGCATGGGTTATGGTATATTAAGTTATTAAATAAAAAAATTAAAAGAAATGTGTTAGTTCTGTGTTCGATCCGCACGCCTTTGAATTTTTTTCAAATATCTTTTAAATATATTTAATTTAATATTTATATTTAATTTAAAAAAAATGGTAAAAACTACCTACCTACCTACATGTAAACAATATAAAACACTAATAGAAAAATTAAGTAATTAAATAAATTTTCAATAGATGGCGGTAAATGCTCGGAGACTTAACGCCGTAAATTTGCCTAGAGGAAACATGTGTAACAAACAGTATATAATATTTACCGGTTTATGGTTTAGCTGTGATGTACATAAGTATGTAGAATCGAAACTATTATAGTATGGCGAGCGTTATCTCAGACAGACACACAGAATAGCGATATTATATATATGATGCTGCACCTGTATGGAATAACGCCAATATTAACCTTTTCAAGCTCCAAATAATACAAATTAAATCCATAAAAATTATTTATAACCCACCCATATATACTAATCTGAAAACAACTATAATATATATTAATATGCCAACATCCATACAATGATATTTCATCGGGCACAACACTAGTAGGTTAATAATGGTAATATGAGTGCGCGATATAATTTTATTTTATTTTGAGTTGATAAAGAACTGTGGCGATTAAATATTGGGTATATTGAGGATATACCACGCATCGCCTTGCATTTCGCTGCTTCAATATATTTACATATATGTATATGAGGTAGTAAGATTTCATAGTAACACTATGTTACTTGCTGTTCTAAATAAATTAAACTGTTAGTAAGCATATATGATTCATACTCATGATTAAAAATGTAATTTAACTTTCAGAACTTCCGGTGAGGGTTTACACGATAGCAGGCGATGGTCTGCCTGCCGATGCTAGGATGCACACCGCCATCCCCTGTTGGATATTGTTGGTGCACACAATTTTCATCACTGCCCTGCCTCCTGTTATAAAAATTGGTCACTGTCTTCTCAAATATCAAAATATATCATACTATCCGGCTATGAATTGAATTAAACCAACATTGAATTTAACAGGTGCCATATTCTCCGAAGATATGAAAGGTTGTAGTGCCGAATTGGCTTTTAAATATGCAGTCTATAGGATAAATAAGGACCGTGCTCTTCTGCCCCAAAGCACACTCGTATATGATATTCAGTATGTACCGAAAAAAGACTCGTTCAGAGCCACTAAAAAAGGTACTAATACTAATTAATCATTTGTTTGTGTCATCATTTTGCTTATTATTCCATTTGTATTGTTTACAGCTTGCAACCAGATAGAGTCTGGCGTGTTGGCACTCTTCGGGCCCCAAGAACAAAATATCGGCAGCACGGTGCAAGGATTATGCGAAGCCATGGATGTTCCGCACATGGAAGCATCTCCAGATCACTTGGAGCCTAGAGAGTTTTCTATAAATCTGCATCCAAGTCAATCTTTATTAGATAAAGCTTTCATTGATTTCATGACGTATTTAAACTGGACTCGGGTTGCCATCTTATATGAAGACGTTGGCAATGGTTAGTGTGATTATTAAAATGATAGATATTATGAATTGAACACCTTTATATATATATTTGAATTATGTTTTTAGATGTGTTTAGATTTCAAGCTTTGAGTCGATTAGGAACTGAATTGTATATACGTAGATGTGAAGGACCGACCTCGTACAGACCCATACTCAGTGAGATCAAAGCGAAAAAGATCACCAATATAATCATCGATACAAATCCAGTATACATTCAGAATCTTTTTAGAGCTGTTAGTATTATTTGTATCGATGTCTTGCACTACAAAAAAAAATTTGTCATATATTGTATTAAATTTTTATTTTTAGATACTTCAATTGCAGATGAATAGTCACCGTTATCATTATCTGTTTGCGTCTTTTGTGAGTTTAATTCAATACAGGTAAATACAATATGATGAAATGTATTAATTAGCTTATATATATATTTTTTTTTTAAGGATATGGAGCTGTTTGACTTGGAAGACTTTTATTTCAACAAAGTCAATATGAGCGGTTGGCGACTCGTAGACTTGGATAGTGATCGTGTAAAAGAAATTCTTCAACAGATGCAAACGTTTCATCCGATGGGTTCGAATATTCTTTCAAAAAATGGCACCATTGAGGTTATTTGTGTTTTGGTTTGTTAAACTCTTTCATTTTTAATGCAGATACATATTAAAGTTGTACATTATATTTAGACAACACCGGCACTTATCTACGATGCAGTACGTGTATTGACTTTGGGACTTGCAGCTCTTCAATCACCACTTAGACCAGCCAATTTATCTTGTGAAACATCAGCTCCATGGGATGATGGACTTACCCTGTACAATTACATCAGTTCGGTATGTATCGTTTTATTGTTTGAGGAAAAACAATTAAACGATTCGTATCTTGAAAATGAACATCTTAATTTAAATGTTAGTTTTTTTTTATTTTTTTCTTTAATTTATACCAGGAAGGCCTAACAGGTAATCCCAACGCGTCTTCCTGGCCAGAAACATTGTACATTTGATATAAATATTATTAGTATTATATCAAATATCATTTAATATCCACAGAGACATCTATGGTAAAATTTGTAAATTTGCAGCATTTTATAAAATTCAGCGAAATTCGAGATTGCTGAAAACTCGAGATTTTGCGAGAAAATTGGTAAGGATGCCAATTTTTTGGAATCGTTTCAATGAAAATCAGATAAATTGGCAAACTCTGATAGGAAACGATCGACCTGGAGTCACAATTCCAAGGTCTGGCCAGCAGAAAACAGTGGGATTTGAACCCGTGACCACTCTGTTCAAAGCATTATATGCTAACCACTAGTGTATTCTGTTGGTTATATAAATAAAACCAAATTATATAGTATGACATAATTTAGTTATTGAATATATTATATATTAAAAGGTTCATTTTGAGGGTATGTCTAATCGTCTATATCCCACTTTGTATAAGAGATTTTGATATGTTTTATTTACTAAATATTATTAGGTAAGTGCTCATGGAGTCACTGGTCCGATTGAATTCACGGAAGGTCGTAGAACTGGATTTAGGCTTCAGCTTTTACGGTTGCGGGGGTCCGCTTTGGAGACGGCCGGTACTTGGACTCCTGGAAGCGGTTTGGAGTTGACTGATCCGTTTGCGTTCAGACGTGAATCATTTCCAAACGTCACTTTAGTAGTCGTCACGAGAGAAGTAATATTGGTGTTTTTTTGGTTGATTTGAATATTTGAATGGATTTTTTATGGTTAAATTGATGCTTTACAGGAGAAGCCCTATGTGATGGTTAAAGAAGGTTGGAACCTGCAGGGCAACGATCGTTTCGAAGGATTTTGCATTGATTTACTCAGAAGGATAGCAGCTCGTGTTGGATTTGCGTACACTTTAAAACTAGTGCCCGATAATATGTATGGAGTTTTCGACCCGGAGACGAATCAGTGGAACGGTATCGTTAAGGAATTAGCTGATAAGGTATGATCATTGTCGGAATGATATATAAATACCAGTTAAACAAATGGAAAACATTTCGTGTTTTGTATACAGAAAGCAGATTTGGCTGTTGCATCGATGACTATCAATTATGCCCGAGAAACCGTCATCGATTTCACAAAACCCTTTATGAATTTAGGCATTGGAATATTATTCAAGGTATTATTTTTTATTTAAAATATTAGTATTTAAATAAACATTGTTAATTATTTTAAATTTTAGGTTCCTACGTCCCAACCAACGAGATTATTTAGCTTTTTGAATCCCTTAGCCGTAGAAATTTGGCTCTATGTACTGGCCGCATACGTTTTAGTATCTTTTACGCTTTTCGTCATGGCAAGATTTTCCCCCTACGAATGGTAGGCATTAAATATTCATTTTCATCATTCATTTTAAAGTTTATTACTAAGACATTGCTTTTTTTTTATAGGTCCAACCCTCATCCATGCGCCAGAGAATCCAGACTAGTAACTAATCAGTTTTCAGTGTCAAACTCCTTTTGGTTTATTACTGGAACTTTTCTACGCCAAGGCTCTGGACTTAATCCTAAGGTAAAATTCTATATCACCATCATCTGACATTCACCATCCTCTGCTGGATGAAAGCCTCTCCAACATGCTTCCACTCGTCTCTGTTTTGCGCAACTCTTATCCATCTTACCCCACACATTTTCCTAATTTCGTCTACTAATCTTCCCTGCGGTCTTCTTTTTACCCTTTTGCATTCTCTCGGGTACCATTCAAGCACTTCTTTTGTCCACTTTTCATCCATTCTAGCCACGTGGCCTGCCCATTGGCATTTCAATCTCTTTACTCTATCCACTATGTCCATTACCCTTGTCATACTTCTTACCCACATGTTCCGGCTCCTGTCTTTCCTCGTTATGCTGAGCATACAGCGTTCCATACTTCTTTGAGGAGGAGTCCGAGTTCAGTAGTCAGCGATATAGGACGCGTTTTTCATTCAAATTCTTTATGTACACCTATAATATAAATTATTTTGATATGATATTAATAAAAACATATTTTAGGCGACTTCAACAAGAATAGTAGGTGGTATATGGTGGTTCTTCACACTCATCATAATTTCATCTTACACTGCAAACTTAGCTGCTTTCCTCACAGTCGAAAGAACTGTGGCACCGATAGAAACTGTTGCTGATCTAGCTGGTCAATCGGTGATACAATACGGCACATTAAACGGCGGAAGCACCATGAGTTTTTTCAGGGTATGTACATACTTTGACGTGGTTAAACTTAAACTTGAACTTTATTTCATATATAATTTTGAATTTTAGGATTCAAAAATTGACATTTACAAACAAATGTGGAGGTATATGGAATCGCATAAGCCGTCAGTGTTTGTTTCTACATATGAAGACGGTGTGAAAAGAGTGTTGGGAGGAGGTTATGCTTTCCTCATGGAGTCGACTATGTTAGATCATAGAGTGCAAAGGGATTGCAATCTCACTCAAGTCGGAGGACTTTTAGATTCGAAGGTTGCTATTATGCTGATGTATCAATTGTTTGTTTGGATCTCGTTAGAGTTGATATTGATTTTATGAATTGCTTTCAGGGATACGGTATCGCCACTGGTAAGGGTAGTCCTTGGAGGGATAAGATATCTCTAGCCATATTGCATTTGCAAGAGAAGGGTGTCGTACAAATATTGTACGACAAGTGGTGGAAGAACACCGGAGATGTGTGCAATCGGGAGGATAAGACGAAAGATTCAAAAGCTAATGCGTTAGGAGTTCAAAATATTGGTTAGTGTTTGTACAGATTTGAGCTAAGTATTCTGCTATCGATTAATGTAAAACAAAACATCTAAGATTTCTACTGTTTTTTTTTTTACATTTGGAATTGTGAAAGCCTTTCACTATTGTTTGCAATATAGTACTAGTAATTTTTCAAATTTACAATAGTACAAATGTATATATAATACAATAGAGAAATATATTATGTAGGTAGCGTTTATAAGATTTGAGATGCTTATAATTCGAATTTGAGATTAACTGAGGAGGAGGATACCGATATAGTGGATCCATCACAACAATTAAATTAAAATAATCGGAAAATTCTAACAGCAGACGGTCAATTTGTGTTTTAATAATCACAAGACCTTGCCAGCAGTGTATTTGGTCGAGACTTGAACCCACGACCTCTATTGATAGGAAATAGCTCTACCAGTGCACTACTTTGTGGCTATATTTAGTCCTGGAACGAAAAAGGTGCACTTCATCTTCAGTTCCACACGCAAACAAATTCTACAATTTAGAATTGATGAAATTTGAGTCCTAGATGAATTACTTTATACCCTTTAAATACTTTTTAATTTGTAGGTGGAGTGTTTGTCGTTTTGCTATGTGGCTTGGCATTGGCTATTTTGGTCGCCATTTTGGAATTCTGCTGGAATTCCAAAAAGAACGCCGCTCAGGGTCGGCAATCGCTGTGCAGTGAAATGGGACAGGTATTTTATATTATTTTATTTCATAGAACACGAACACTCGCCTTTACAGACCGCTCCAAAGCGACGAGTACACTTTAAACAGATAAATACAGTCAATCAATCAATATAATATACATATAAGCATTTTATACAATGCAAAATCATACAAACATCCACAGTGATATCTATGGAGAAATTTTTGCAGCATTTTATAACCAAATTGGAGACTCTCAAGACGCTAAATAACTTGAGATTAGCAAGAAAGATCGGAAAATGGTAAGTATAAAGTGGTAAAGGACAACTTTATATTTAGAATTTCAAAATGGAGTCAAGGATCGATGGTTTGGAATACATTTGTGGAATTGGTCGTTGGACCATTTGAGATTGCATCGGAGTTCGTTCTGGTGGGCATGGAGTTTGAGGATTCTGGATTACAGGATATTGGAAGTTTGGAGCAGCTGATCCTATTAGGTAGTACGATTGTGCAGGGATCGGTTGAACGGATTGGGGTTGGAAAGTTTGAACTGGAGAATAACTCAAGTGTCCAGGTGAGGATTCGGGAGTTAGATGTAAAATATTCGATGCCTCCGAGTACTAAAATAGAATGTTATTGTAACAATGTATATTTTACATAGAAAAGCATTACATTTGATATAATTTGTATTTAATTTACCTGAACAGCAAGCACGAAGCAGGCAACGGCCAGGCCGATGTTTCTGAAGTTTGCCATTTTGCTGTGTTTCTACTTGTATTCGAATTACAATGTGTTGACAGAATGAATGCAGTGGTAGTGTGATGCTCTTTTATATGCCAATTTTCTAGATACTGTCAAAATGCATTATCAGCAAAATCAATGAACTCACGCACGTTAATCCAAGAACGTGTGTGATAAAATCATAATATTATTTTTTATGTGTTTTTATTAACTTCTGTTAATCTTTTAATGTTTTATTGTTTACTCTGCATCTTCTTAATATATAATTTCGAAAGAGACTTTGTAAGTTTGTAAGATTTGGGTGGTAGAATCCGTGACGTTATCGAAAAAAACAAATTTTCTATGACGACGATATCGATTCCATTTTCGGTTTCGGTTCCGTTTCCGGATTCCTTTTTATTCCCAGTTCCGGATTCCTTTTTCAGTTCCGGTTCTGTGTTCATTTTTCACTTCCAGATCCGGATTCTTTTTTCAGTTCCGTATCCCGACTACCTTTTCAGTTCCGGATCCAGATTCCTTTTTCAGTTCCGGATCCCGATTCCTTTTTCCTTTCCGGATACAGATTCATTTTTCAGTTCTGGATTTCTTTTTCAATTCCGGGTCCCGTTTCCTTTTTCAGTTCCGGATCCGGATTCCTCTTTCAGTTTCATATCCCGTTTAATTTTTCAGTTCCGTATCCTGACTACTATTTCAGTTCCAGATCCAGATTCCTTTCTCATTTCCGGATCCTGAATATTTTTCCAGTTCCGGATCCATATTCCTTTTTCAGTTCCGGATTCCGATTCCTTTTTCATTTTCGGATACAGATTCATTTTTCAGTTCCGGATTCTTTTTCCAGTTCCGGATCCCGTTTCCTTTTTAGTTCCGGATCCGGATTCCTCTTTCAGTTTCGGATCCCGTTTCATTTTTCAGTTCCTGATCCCGTTTCCTTTTTAGTTCCGGATCCGGATTCCTCTTTCAATTTCGGATCCCGTTTCATTTTTCAGTTCCGGATCAGGATTATTTTTACTAACCTCTTCTTACTTTCACCTATTTCAGTTCCGGTTCACTTATAAATAAATAAAAAAAACATTCATTTCTGATTGGCTGTCATTAAATATTATTTTTTTTCGATTCTAATAAATTTAATAAAAACCAAATGAATGTTTACTATAAGATTAACCATGTTTAAACGGTTTATATTATAAATACCGAGCGAAGCCGGGTAAAACCACTAGTATATACATAGATATTTTGAAAAACATCAGGTTTCCGGAGATTATTGGAAACCTACAAGATTTCATACTGGCTTTTAAAACATCTTACTATAGAGTTCTTAATATCTAAAGATCACATACCACTGCTGACATGATATATGTTTTGAATCAGGAATTGAGATTCGCCGTGCGCTGCGGTGGAGGTGCTCGTCAGCGGCCAGCACTGAGACGGCACTGCGCTCGGTGTGCCGCTCCCGCCACATACGTCCCCTCAGCGCATTACAACGGGGTAACAAATTCAAAACAATACAAATCGAGTATTGAGTCCTGTGTGGGGATTGATTTTTGATTGTTTTTGTGTTTCAGGAGTTGACGTACGGCAGCGGAGAGTGCGCGCTGCCGCTGAAAGAGCTGCGGTGCTCCTAGCGGCGCGCCCATTCCCCCTGTGTCTCCTCGCCGACCAGCAATCGCAGTCAGCGTGCACCCCTCTCCTACTTCGTCGCCGAACGGCCGCCGCCAGCTCGCTTGGCCGCGTGATCTCACATTCACGGGTCCTCTCAATGCGCAATCTAATCCCAACTGAACGTTCAATGACTGTGTCTCATCCACATACTCGTACATGTGCAGGGTGGGGCGGAAACAATTAGAAAATCAGTATCTTATACCTAGGCCAAGAAATTTTTTGATGATAATGTGTGCTTAGCACGTCGTCGAACAAAATTATCACAGTCTTTAACATAATATGTGAACTCATTTGAACTTGTACACGGATGTTATCCTTCAACTCTTGGATAGTTTGAGGCCAATGCATATTTTATTGAGCTTTTGAATTGAAGTGTTTCACGATAGTGATCTTCTAATTGTTTCCGCCCCACCTGTACATTTAATCATCACCGATATAACCGATCGTTCAATCAAATATACATTTCTAAAGTCTGCTGTACAATCGTTGTATGCACACATACATACACATGTACATACTTATCCGTGGAACCTTAATCGTTTCGTTTTGTGTAAAAATTGATGCAAGTTTGTGTTTTATCATATAATTTAGTCTGCATTCCAGTTAAAAGGGCTGTAAATGGTGCGATCATGTCTTTCAACTCGTTCTACGTACACATGCTTCAACCATCCTAGAGATAAAATCACAAAAAAGTGTTTTATATGAACAGATACTATATATTATATATAAAAATCAATGTTTGTCTGTCTGTCGCATATGCGTTCCTATACCATTCAACCGATTGCGATGAAACTTACATGAGTTATTGTGTGTATGCCGCGCTTTTCAAAATGATTCCAAATTGCAAAGATAATCTTTTTGCGTGTTTGCTCAATGCTGAGCGTTGTTGTAATTTCTATCATTTGGAATCTGGTGGACGATCTGCCTCCACTCTTCCTGGTCCTGTGCCAAGTTAAAAGCAGCGTCTAGGAACCTATCAGTCCTTTAATTTGATCTGACCATATTATAGTAGACCATCCTCTCGATCGCCTTCTCTTTAATGTTCTGGTGACTACCAGCTTCTATAGAGTCATCTTCTTCTTCTAATGCTGACTCAGTATTCGGACATAGGTGACTACCATAGGCAGATACCGTTTATGGCCCGTACGAATTCCTTCCTATCATGGCCAAGCCGAAACAATTTTCCGAGTCCTAGTCCCATCCATGACGTGATGTTCCGGAGCCAAGAGAGTTTCTTTCTCCCAAGCCACCGTTTGCCTTCTATTTTTCCCTATACGATTGTTTGTAGAAGGCGATATTTGGGACCACGAATAATGTGGCCAAAATATTCCAACTTACGGCACTTTACCATGTCGAGAAGCTCTATTTTTATAAAGAAGCTGGAGAACCGTTTCGTTCCTCACATGCTCCTTCCATGAAATCTTTAACATCTTCCGGTAACATCACATTTCAAAGGACTCTATCCTGTTCAGTTCAACAACACTGACTATACATAGGAGCAGGATTCTTAGCCCTTTGAGTGCCGACGTCTTTTCCAATGAAAGCCCACCACGCTGAAAATTTCGCCAACATTTCCAACTAGAATTATTTTGAAATCCAATAGAAAGCAGGTATAAAAATTTTAGCTTCTCCAAACAAACCCTAGATAACTACCGCCGAGGATTTCGAGTTTTGTAAAGGTGTGTTTAGACTCTCTATTATATCTTGCAACAATATAAAATAAATAAAAGAAGTCTATTAATGAATGTATTATTCCAAAACTAGTTCCATCTTCTTCATTGTTGTTAAAATGTAATGCTCACAATCTGAATGCCAAGCCACAATCTGAAATACTCGGCAGCTAGGAATTTCCATCGGGAAAACTCTGCTATGGTTATAAATTCAGAAATTCCGGTGTAAATCAGTCTTTATAAACATGCTCAAAATACAAATCGCCTATCGGCGTTTTCAGGCCTATGAACTTGTTGGTAAAACGCCGATCGGCGTTGGTCAGCATTCAAAGGGTTAAGCGCAATTTTATAGACCACCTTCGACAACGCAGAACATTTATCATGCTAGACTCTACACGTCTTGGCAATGTGGTCAAAGTTGTAAAGAAACCTTTTTCTACATGTGAAGTTTTCTACATTTTCTGAAACTGCCAGCTTTTTGAGGATAGAAATGTTCGTGCGTCTTGCGATCCATAGAATCCACATTTCGAAGGCATTTAACATGTCTCTTTCTCTCTTTTTATTAGCATCCATGTCTCGAATCCATACAATGCAATGGCATTACGATAGATCGCACTAGACAATATGTTTTGACAAAATCTAGCATGTTGACACGTTGCTAGGCTAACTGTTATATTGAATTTTTTTCGATTAAACTCTTATTGTTTATTGTTAAAGGATGCGCTTACAATTACAATTGGATATACAAGACTAATAGATACTTTTGATAAAGAAGTCCAAATCGGAATGTTTATTTCATTAATTTTTCATCGTCGTGTTATTCCATTCGTAAGTTAAAAATAACTATTTGAAATCAAACATCATATCAATATTGGCGGAGTGCATTTTTGTGTGTGTGCCAAGTTTTAAATTGAATATTGTATAGTTTTAATATTGTAAGGTTCCATTAATGTAGATTAACGATGACCAAACTGGTGTTTGGTTAAACTGTGCCAATATGTAAGACGGAAAAACAATTTTAGCAATCTCAAACTTCTTCTATCCCATTTCTGGTTCCCTGTTTATTTTATCTTGTTAATGTGTATGATATATTATATAGTGATAAAGTTTTAGGTGAATGTGTTCATTTTTCTGAAAATATTGACCTGTGCAACGATTCGGTTGCCGACAAAGTTCTTGTGTTATATTATACATTGGTGATACAATATACTCTAGATTAAATATTTAATCTTCACTGTAAGTGGGTTTTTTTTATTGTTTATTATATCTAATGTGTAATGTTTAAACGTTTTTCTAAAATAATATTTTGTTAAACATATGAATGATTCGATCATACTATGAAAATAATTAACATATATATTTTATTTGTAACTCTACTCTATGTAACTGTTATTTCGTTGAATTGTTATTGCAAAAAAAGTTATTTACAATTTTTTAATTGTGTACCTTCTTAAATATTGTAATTTTTTTGATGTTTCTATTGAATTGTTAACATTTAATGAAAACGTCTGTAATTAGGTGTTGTGTCGAATGTTGGAGTTTTAGGTTGATTGTTTCTAATTTTAATAATATAGCCTGCCATTAGTGAATGTCATCATCAGTGCGTGACATGAAAGTTTCGTACACTGAAGCCAAAATTCTGTATAAAATTTAATTTAGTAAAAACAGAAATTTCTGTGATAAACTTAACACTGTGCCAATAATGCATCGACGCAAAATTAAAAATTACGAGAAACCAAAATTTTTTAATTGTTTTTACTTTCCTTTTTGTAATCTGTTTTATATATGTATAAATATAACTAGCGTAAATTTTTGTAACGACATGTATTTTTAATATGTACTGTAATATTTAATTAAAATACAAATTAAATTATTATTATTATTGTAATAATGAATATGTAACGTGTAAATATTAAATATTGATGGGTAGCACTATTTATATTTGTTAATTGGGTAAATATTAAAAAAAATATTTATTTACAATTTGCATTGATTGTAAAATCGTAGACTAATATTTTATGGCTTAATCGAATGAAGGTGTGGTCCATTTAGTTTTTAAGTTTCTTTAAGACACATGTACACACACACACACACACACACACACATACAAATCACATTAGACATACATATATTTATATTATTAAAATAATTATTATGATAGATGTGTTTATGCATCTCAAAATGGAATAGAATGTGATTTTGATATTTTATATATCAATCGATGAGCCATTATAGATCTTAAGACTTATATATGTATGTATGCTCTCAAAAAAAAGAAGTATTTTATATGTATACAAAAATTAATAAGTGTTTTACTAAAATTTACACCTAAGTTAAATAAATGTATTGATGTAAGCAGTTGTAAGCATTATTTTTTTTTTTTGTATTGTTAAATTTAAATTAATGTATATTGTGACTATGCGTGACAAATATTATTAACCTGATAAAATGTACTATCATTATTATTGTATTTTTAATTTTTATTTAAACGTGTTGGAAATTCATTAAAAAAATTTTGAACTATGTAAAAGATGGCGTTAATTAATTGTAATTATAAAACTATTATATTAATTTTTGAATTTATACATTGATTTTTTGACAATGAAAAAGCTATATTGTTGTGTAATTATGTAAAAAAATTATTAAATAAAAAGAATCATGACTAATGAATATATAAAAGAGTTTCTTTAAATTTATAAATCGGTAATATTTAGAAATCAAATCTATGAATGTTCATTTTTTTGTTTTTACAAGACTTTTTTTTAAATTTATTAATAGATTTTTTTTCCCACTATGCAAATCTAAGATTTAAAATCGTCAAATTTTGGTATTGTATTTCACGGTACTCCAACTTAGACCGTAGACTACAAAATTTTCTGAAAGAGTTCTACTTTTTACATTTTTGTAAAAACTTTAATAGAATTAGGCGATTCGATTAATAAAAAATAAAATTTCATCGAGCATTTGTTTTAAATCGTTTAATTTTCATACACTTTTAATCAAATTAAAATGTAAATAAAGGACAACTATATATTTAGAATTTCAAAATGGAGTCAAGGATTGATGGTTTGGAATACATTTGTGGAATTGGTCGTTGGACCATTTGAGGTTGCATCGGAGTTTGTTCTGGTGGGCATGGAGTTTGAGGATTCTGGATTACAGGATATTGGAAGTTTGGAGCAGCTGATCCTATTAGGTAGTACGATTGTGCAGGGATCGCTTGAACGGATTGGGGTTGGAAAGTTTGAACTGGAGAATAACTCAAGTGTCCAGGTGAGGATTCGGGAGTTAGATGTAAAATATTCGATGCCTCCGAGTACTAAAATAGAATGTTATTGTAACAATGTATATTTTACATAGAAAAGCATTACATTTGATATAATTTGTAGTTAATTTACCTGAACAGCAAGCACGAGGCAGGCAACGGCCAGGCTGATGTTTCTGAAGTTTGCCATTTTGCTGTGTTTCTACTTGTATTCGAATTACACTGTGTTGACAGAATGAATTCAGTGGTAGTGTGATGCTCTTTTATATGCCAATTTTCTAGATACTGTCAATATGCATTATCAGCAAAATCAATGAACTCACGCACGTTAATCCAAGAACGTGTGTGATAAAATCATAATATTACTTTTTATGTGATTTTATTAACTTCTGTTAATCTTTTAGTGTTTTATTGATTATTCTGCATCTTATTAATATTAATATATAATTTCGAAAGAGACTTTGTAAGTATGTAAGGTTTGGGTGGTTGAGTCTGTGACGTTATCGAAAAAAACTAATTTTCTATGACGACGATATCGATTCCATTTTCGATTTCGGTTCCGTTTCCGGATTCCTTTTTATTCCCAGTTCCGGATTCCTTTTTCAATTCTGGTGCTGGATTAATTTTTCATTTCCAGATCCGGATTCTTTTTTCAGTTCCGTATCTCGACTACTTTTTAAACTTGTCATAATATCTATACAGTAAGTCCTCGACTTACGTTCGTTCCAATGGTTTTCACGTAAGTCAAGGAAAATAGCCTAAATTGAGCAATTTTTGTAATAACATTCAAAGGATAGATGAAAATAAAATGTACATTCATACAAACATACATTCGAAACATAAAATAAATTATTATTTATTCGGATACATCGTACGTTCATATATATACATCTATTTTTTCAAAGCGTAAATTCTAAGTTCAAACTACATACAAATTAAAGTATTGGTCCAGTATTATTTGCCTTGTAATTTTTTTAATTTTCTTTATAAATCAATTTCGCAATACACTCATTCACTGATTATAATATTTTCGCCAGGTAATCCCCTCTCGATATTATTTAAATTTTCAGCCACCTTCTTGATTGTTCATTTTCTTGCTGTTCTACCGAAAAAGAGGCTTATTTTCTCTGGTCATTATAGTGGTTCCATCAAAACTATTGTAAACCAACTCGCTAATACACTGTCCACTTCTTTAGTTTGCGTACTATTGGGGAGTCAGCTTATTCCATATATAACTCATGGTAGATATTAAAATTTCACTCAAGGCATCAACAAAATTTTTAACAGTTTTACAAATGTCTCACTCTTTCCAGAATTACGTTAACGATTTGCCGTTTTGTCCATCAATAGCTATAATTGTCTGCCTAGCTGTGTTTCGTAGGTAATGGTTTTTAAATGTACATACATATGTACATATGTATACACCTTGATCCATTTGTTGTCTACCATCTTATCACCTTTTCATATTGTTTTATAATTTCAACTTTGGTCTCCATACTAATGGGATGTTTCTTTTTATCATTATTTCCCAAATCACATTTATGTTTGCTAAACATGATCAGGAGATATATTTTTATAATGAGAAAGATGAAAAAAAAAACCCAAGCACGACAAAAGTTTTAATATAAGAAGAAATCTATACTATAGGTGAAAATTCATTGAAATGCACGTTTTCTTAGCTTCGATTAAACAAAGGACGTCCCCAGTTCCTTGTCAATTCGTACGATCTTATTATTTCAACAAGTTTTAACTACATTTCTTCACTGTCAAGCAAATATCACCGAAAACACTCCAGGGGGTGATCTTTCGGACTGCATGCCTCAGGGATGGCTAGGCATGCTTGGTTTTTTTTTGCATGCTAAAGCAATCTAATAAAAAAACACGTACCGCGTGCCTCTCAGTGTGTTTTCGCCCTAACTCTAAATTGAGTTCTGTGCGTGTGTAAATTTTACACTGTAAAAGATGCTGGTAGGGATATTTCAGTGTTATTTCTCTCTCACATATGTGTATAGTGTAGATAATATTTATTTTATATAGTCGAATTCATGTAAGTCGATGACTTATTGTAACTTGCAGAGTGTAGTGTTTCAAAAACAAATATTTCAATTGAAAAAAATAATTTTATTTGCATTAAATGTAATATTTATGTATTATAAATATAATAATTATAATATTGTATACTATAAACATATTAAATCCGTTTTGAAAGTATAGGCTTTGGATAGTAAACAGACTCTGATGTCGGAGAAGAAGTCAGCGAATACCCGGTCTGGCCTGGTCTGCATTGATTGTTAGATGGATAAGAATAATGAGAGGTTGGCGAAGGTAAAAGTTTATATGCTTGTGGTGATTGTACTGGAACAGCATGATACAATTGCAGTAATTGGGATTGCGGTTGATAGAATTCTTGATACATTCCGGATTGAACGGGCGGTAGGAGAGGAGTTTGAGCAGTTTGCTGACTCGGTGTGGGCTCTTGTTGCTGTCCAATCACCAAGGATAGTTTATCGTACCATGCATTCGGTATTGCTGCACAGCACACCTATAAATTGAATTAATTATCAGATAATATTACAAACAATGATTGTGAAATTAATGATATAATAAAGTACATAACATTACCTCAGTATAGCAAGCCATAACAATGGTTACAAGGATTATCTTGTCAAAGTGGGCCATTTTTATTATTTTTGATGATGTTAAACTAATGTTGAAGCAATATTATATTGCCAATTGAAATTTAGCAAGCATTTATATATATGAAAATGTCAGGTGTTTTCAACCGATAAAAACAGTTTGATTAAACTTTTGATAATTCAATGAAATCAAAATACATGTTGTATGTATGTATTGTATATTAAAATTGAAGATTTTTTGTTGGTTGAAAAGTTGAAAGCAGAGGTGAAAAGTTCTATTAACTTATTCAATATTAAATTATAATAATAAGGTAGAAACTGTGATAGATTTGAGGTTTATAATACATACAATACACGAATAATTTGTGTTAAAGTTTTTAATATGTTTTGTATAATTAATAAAGCAGAGGCATAGATTAGTATTTTATTAAAATTTATACACATTTTATTTGCATTAAAAAGAAAATTGAATACACCCGAGCGCACAAAACTGTCGAGTAAGGTTTTTAGAGGCACGTTATAATCAAATACATTTTTTATTTGCATTCCAAAACGAATTTAGGATTAGATAGCTAATTTCAAATTTGTTATCAATGATCTACATAATAATTTATAAATAAAATTATCTTTTTAAACTAGAATAAATAATTCAAACCTTCATTCAACACATTCAGTATATATATTATATTTTCAATGAAGGCTAAACTACGACAAATTTCAATTAAAAATTCATTTAAAATTAATCTGTATTCATAATTATGCAAACTCCTTGAAGAATCCATTGACTGATGTCTTCAGTGGTGTTCAGATCAGCTTCAAAGGCCAATCCAACACCCATAGCGTTTCTACGAAGCGATGTAACATAAACTGGAGTTCTTAACGTATTCTACAAATCAATATTAAACAGTAAATACACATATAAACAAAAATTGAATAACAATATTAAAAATCTCACTAGAAGATTCAATTTGTTGACTTCTATCGGCGTTATGTACACGATCGGTAATTCAGTTACTAAAACTTTTGGGTGGGACCTTTTCAAGCAGTTTTTCTCAATATCCCACTGTGCCCCTTCTAGATACAATCCAGATATATAACATCCCTGAAATTAGAAATTATGGTATTTAAAAAACGATCGGATAAGAGATAAAAATGACCACTAACACGAAAGCCATGTGAAACGTAAAGGAGGTATGTAAAAATTCAAAACAATCATACAGTCGTTTTAAATGCTTACACTCTCTGGTCTTTGCTCAACTTCATCTGGATTGACAAAAGTAGTGATTTGGGTAAATTGAGTGGAATGATCCAAAGGCCAGGCGTACAAGCGACAAGCCATCTGTACGTGGGCTGTTAAATATGACTCCGGTACTTGCAATCCTGACAACCATATAACTAATGGTTCTTCTTTAGTTGCCTTTGCGAAAAATTTTTAGAATAAATAATTTTACATTTGTAATTAAATTGTATTATATGTATATATTGGTATAAATTTAGTTATTAAAACAGTACCCAAGAAGTAAATTGGACAGTACGAGCTACAAAGTGTTCCATCCATCCTCCGAGCATTTTACACGTTGCCGGAGCAAATTTTCTCCACTCGTTTGGTACTTGTCCATTGTACAATGAGGTGGAAATGTTGTCTAATACAGTGTCCATGCCTATTTCACCGGCCAGAGCTTTTATCAACAAATCCAAAGTTTTCGACATCAGTGATGTGAGTTCGTTAAATCTGGATATAATTTATATGAATTTTCAAATTTATTCAACTACCATTGCTTACTTATATAATGCTTTAATCTAACCTTTGCAATTCTTGTAAGAGTACGATAAAAGAAGGTGTTATTCTCATTTCATTGTTCTTTCTTATTTGAACAATATCATATTCGGGCGGAATCTTATTCAATATATCTTTGGCTACATTTTTTATTAGATCTTCTTTATTTATACCAGTCGATGACAAGTCTACATAAAAAAGTTGATTTTTAATCATATTCACATATATTTGTAGGAATATAGCACGACTTGTGCTATTACGAATCAAAGCCAATGATCCCATCATCGATCCTGTACAAACATGCATAGCTCAAGGGCAACGACCCCTTAAACCATTCCAGAAGAAAGAGTTCATCGCTCGATCGTAAAACGAACGAAACCCAACAGTGATGTCATCAGGATACCCTAACACGTGTCTGAAAAGTCATTAACGCGTGGCACATGCCCGCATTCTCAAACGAACGACGTTCTGGCGCTGACTCCATAGCTATAAGCCACACGTGTACCAAGCACGTGCCTCGAAGATAGGTCAACACGTGTCCTGGAAACGAAGACAATGCGTCTGCACACGGCACACTACATGCCAGAACGTATATAAAGCGACGCACACCAGCTCCCAAGACCAGAGTGAACCTCTGGAGTTCAACCAGCTCACTTTTCCGAAGCTCAACCTCTTCGTACATACAATAACCATTGTAACAATTTAACAAAAATAAACGATCCTCTTTCAAGATCAACTGAGTTTCCATAGGCCGGGAAACGGTCGAAACCTTTAACCCGTCCTATAACTGGTGAACCCTTCAAAGAACATCGCACCTTCACGGCTTTATATTTTTCTTTTTACTTTAACAATAAAAACATTATAATAACTAATTAAAACTCACTATCTTGAGGCTGCATATCAATCAAATAGCTCCAAAATTCTGTAATTTCTTTTGTATAATAATTTATTTCGGCGTTGGCGTTTAAGCCATATACTTCTGGAGAATTCATCAATGGAAATTCTTCAATGCTTTCTGTGATCAAAAATCTATCAGTATAATACAGTATATACGCGTATTTAAAAATATATTTATACAAAATGAAATCCGAACCTATATAGC
Organism: Arctopsyche grandis; assembly: GCF_051622035.1. NCBI lineage: Eukaryota > Metazoa > Arthropoda > Insecta > Trichoptera > Hydropsychidae > Arctopsyche > Arctopsyche grandis. Next base: position 7,450,625 of record NC_135363.1, on the reverse strand, counting down.
CATGTCTATTGTTATCCTTTAATATGTTATATTTTAATGTATCACTATAGAAAAAGTAGAACGGCTGAAATGTGTCGAATAGAAAGTCGCCAAAATATTCCTCCATGTAAGTTTTAACAATTCGCCTATCAAAATCGTCAATTACTCGACCACCGTACATAATCTGTTTATTAAAAAAAAGGTATAATATTTTATAAACTAACTAAAAATATTCATAATATCATCAAAAACAATAAAAAACCTCTCCAAATAAATATTTTAAAGTATCCCAAGGAACGTTGTCGGTCAAACTCTTTTCTAAATAACATTTTAAAATATCCATACAAACAGTGAAATCATTTTCACTGAAGTCATAGTGAATATTCCAGCCAATTTTATCGTACTTGCGTCTCTCCTTAAATACAGATTGGACCAATTTATTATAATACATACAAATAAATGCGAATAAAATTGAGTATTGTTTTCAGTAATACTAAAAAACCTGAACAACTGCATGGAAGAATGCCAACACGTATATTAATTTCTTGAATTGAGGATGTGCACAATTTTCCAAAGCAGCATCATTTAATTTCGTATAAGTGCTTTCTAAATTCAATTTTAAACCACTTGGTGGCTCGTTTACGACTAAAAATTGTAATCAAATTTTCAATTAGAAGCAATTCAGATATATGTATGTATGTAGACTTAAAAAAGAAATGAGACCTTTTATAGATTTTTGCAACAGTCCTATAGGAAATGAAGGAGTTGGATCAGTAGTTAGCCAAAGTCTAAAATTTGCATGCGGTTCTATGGTGGAATCTAAAGATTGCTCTAACTGAATGAGAAATTTAGCTAAGAGATGACAATTTTGCAAAATCAGCCAACGACCATGTTCCATACAAGATTCGAGCAGATCTAATGCAAACTTAATTACGCAGGTTAAAATATATATTACATATTGTATTCACAATTATAAAATATACAAAAATAATTACTGGCTCTTGTCCTTGTCCTAGAGATAGATAATTAATTGCATCACTGTGTAAACCGATTTTTACACCGAGCTTCATCAGTTCACTGGTAGGATCTGATCCTGCTGATATGATGAATACGACTAGACTGTGTGGAGTAGTCTGCTTGTAGATATTGTTGAAACTGGGTAAGAAAAAAAATGAAGCATAACATTTCTTTAAATTCAGAACAATATGAAATTCAAAAAAAAAATAAAATACCTAAGCACAGGAGGTGTGATGAAGAATTCACCCATTATCGATTTTATATAAATATTTATTGCAATATATACTCGGTCGATTCTTAAACAGCGTAACAATAGCAAAAACTCAAAGTTCTTCAACTTTTCCGTTAAGTTACCGGGCATAGGCAATGATTCAGGATCATCACTTTCGTACCACTAAAGACATATGATAAGTATTAGGTATATTATTACTACGAGTAAACATAAATATTTCAACCACATATTACTTCTTTCCATTCTTCAGATTGTGACGTAAAACTTTTGAGCAATGTATCAAAAACTTCAGCATAATTATTGCTCAACTTGCAAATAAGATCCCAGGTCTGTATAAAATACAAAAAACGATTCAATCACAAAACAAATAAATAAAAAGCATTAATTGAAATCATAATAGTATACGTTTGTAGGAATCCATGGAAGTGGACACATCGTTTCAGTTTTCTCCAACATAATTGAACCTTTAATAAAGAAGTCTATCTGACTTTCGGTAATATTTCCATTATATTTCTCCAGACTTATTGTTATTAAAAATGAAAACAACAATTTATGACGAGCAAATATTCCTAAAAATTAATAATGCAGTGAAAAAGATGTTTAAAACAATATGATACAATATAAAATAATTTTTACAAACCAGTACAGCCGAATTCATAAAAATTATCCGTTAAAATTTCAATAATTTTGTCCAAACGCTCACTCAAATCTGTCACCGGCGGAGTCATCTTAAGTGAAAACACGAAAATTTCCAGATAAGAAGACAAGGAGTATTGATACATCATATTTACAGTGGCCATGTCTGATAATACGAAAAATAAAATAGCACCACGTATGGCCACCGGCCTATATTCATTCCGGAGAACTTCAATGTTAGCGCTGGTAGACGCTCCTAGTTTCAATTCTTCGAATAGCTGAAACATGTGCATAATTCATTGTTGAATATTAAATAAAAATTAAGAACACAATAATTGAAACACGTCTTCACTTGGACTGCAGTTGATTTTGTGTTTTCCAGAGCATTAACTAGATCAATGTTGTCCAACATGTGTCCCGTAGTTGAGGCTAGTTCGTAAAGTAACGAATCTTCAAGTTCTTTCAGTAGTTGTTTATTGTTAGATGTTTCTTTGATCAAAGTTTCGCGTTGTTTTTCCAAATCTGCACGTTCTATACCTATTGTAACGCTTAGTAGTTGTTCTTCTAAGCCCTGAACATATTTTTGGAATAGTTTAAATATATACAAATGTAAAGACAATTTATTTTGTAAATTTAAACGTACGCTGAGTGTCACCAAGTAATTTATGATTATGGTTTTGGAATAGATATTCGGATTGAATTGTGGATTACTCAATTTTGTTGTTAAATAGAGTCTGAAGTTGGGATCATAGTCTATTTCTTGATTTCCCAAAAGTATAAATCGACGACCGCTTTCCACTAGAGATGAAAGTAAATGTGATTTTAAACACCAAATTATCAACTATACTAAAATGGGTTTGGTGCAAACGATCGACAAGCGCCAGACAGACTAAACCACAGATTAACTGGATGGCTGCTTTAAACGCAATTCTCGACCTCACGAATGATAGATTGCACATCAGATGACGAGTAACCTTTCGATGTGCACAGATGCAATTATTAAAATTGAGTTGGATCTTTCTGGCGAGTTTAATAAGGCAAAAATCGAAACTAAAGTATCAGAAGCACAGAACGTATACAGGGTAGGTATGTCGGGACTTCGGGTAGATTTCGCTCAGTGTAAGTGCGAGCAGTGCGCACGCATAAGGTACACGTGTCGTTAATCTGTGCTTCAGTCTGTCTGGCGCTTGTCGATCGTTTGCACAGCATCGGACTAAAATAGTTTTGTACCTTCAATTTTCTTTTCCAAAACGTTGCTTATTATGGGATCAATATTTTCATCGACATCTTGAATAAGCACTGGGATTCCATATTTAATCGACATTTCTAATCTTTTTATATAATCCCCATCGTTCAGAGTCATAATCTAGAAAATAGTCTCGAAGTTGAAACGCAATAGAATAAAATTTAATTAAAAATTTCTTTGATTGAAATTACCCTTAGATTATTCTTTGCCTCCATTTTCTTTATCCATTTAAGAGCTTGGGTTTGTGGATCGATACAGAGTGGGAAACGAGATGCGTGCAATGTCAATATACCATTTTGAATGGACAGTTCATCAGCTGGTAAGCCATCTGAGTTCCATCTAAACATAAGCTAAAGTTTAAAATATCATATCATATAGGCTCAGTGGTTGGGCTTTTGCCTAGCGCCGAGAGAGCGCGCCGGGTTCGATCCCGTGAGTTGACCCCGATTGAAAAGAGTGTATTATCTGTAAAGCTGCTGGTCAGACTTGGATATTTGTGACTCCAAGTCGACCGTTTCCTATCAGAGTTTGCCGATTTTTCCGATTCCACTGTTGAAACGGTTCCTCCATTAAATTAGCTAAAAACCCATCCTACCTACTATGTCACCACTATTTGAGTATGATTTATGTACAATAAAACTTATATACAAAATGTTAATGTCGAGTTTTCAGTATCTCGTAATTCAGCGACTCGTGTAATAAAAATGCTGCACAGTTTTTAATTGGCCAGGAAGGCGCATTGGGGTTTACCTGTTAGGCCTTTCTGGTATATTTATATATATGTAGGGATATAGCACGACTTGTACCATACGAAACTACATAGGTCGATGATATTTCCCTCATCGAACTTAATCTGCACATCGCGTCCTGTTCTCGTACACGAAAGTCAGCCGTGGCCGAAATACTTCGTCCAGCTTACCCATAAAGGCGATTCGACTCGCTCCAGATATGCAATCACGAGTACACGGGCAATCCCAAGGAGCTACCCAACTACGCATCAAACATATGTAGAACACAAAGGAAGACCTCGACCCCGTTGGAATCTTCCAGAACGTGATCTCACCAGCCCAGCTACACGTTGCTCAAGCAACACCTTTATAAACCAGCGCATCGTCCCCAGATGCCAGTGAGCTTCAGGAACTCGACCTGGCTCGTTCCAGCGAATCCCCTACTTACTTCGCTGTACATACAAATACACCTGTATTAATCGAGTAATAAAGATCCTCTTCAAAATACAACTGAATTTCCACAGGCCAGGAAACGGTCCAAACCTTTACCCGCCCTATATACATATATTTATGTAATATAAATTAATTCATAACATTTTACTGATATTACTAACTTGCTAATTTCGACATCGTTAGACAAATTGGTTTCTAATTTGTACGGCATTGTGAGGGGTATATTCTTTTGTTGTACATTTTGTATCCAGTTGCTATGAACCATTTTCGTGCGACAGTCGGACGTAAATGGACCAAGATAGCTAAGAAAACCAGCCGCGATCAAACAATTTCCGATCAAACGCGACTTTTCCACATATAGCACTTTCAATTCTTCTTTCCATCTGAAATAATTTCAAAACACATAAGATTTTCGAAAATTCTAAACATCGAATGAAAGGAAAAACAATCTGCCTCTGTTGTTCCGAGGTTAGCCCAGACATCAATTTCTCAGCTGCTACAAATCGGTTCGCCATCACATGTGCTTCAGCTTCAAGGATTTGCATCGAATTCATTACCTTTTCGTACTCATCATTTAGTGATAGTAAACTAGATGTAATTTTATCTATTTCACTGTTCAACATATCAAGTTGTTGTTTAGCCTAAACATTTTAATAAAATCATTTCAATACTTCCTGAAATAACCAATAAAAAAAATAATCTATTGATTACCTTATTGAACTCCTTTTCAAGTTTTTCAACCTTTTCAATTTTTGGTTTGACTTCTTTATATACAGCACAATAATCAAGCACAGCCATCACATAGTTTAACAAACCCAATCCAGCTTTACTTATACTTCCCATTGTCTCAAGTCTTTTAGCTGTCTAAACAAAGTTTAATCAATATTAAATTTTATATTCTCATTATTTGGTAAACATATGTATACATATATGTACATATGTACATATAATATTATATAAAAATCTGATACTTTTAAGTGAGCCTTAATAGCTTTGACTTGCTGCTGAGTGATGTTATTGCAATCCATTTCTAAGAGTTGTCTGACGAAACTTGGATCGCTCATCATAGCTCTTGACGACTTCCAGCTAAGCTCTTTGATTCCTCGCATTATGAGAATGCATTCGCATACTATTTGAACAGCTTCCGGTGGTGTGGCGAAAGATCTAATACAACACAAGTTATTTGACTTGAAATGGAGTTATATTTTACTTATCTTAAATATGTACCTAATTTCGGTAATGTCTGCTTTGTCTAAATCTTCTAAAGCACGATGGGCACTTTCTACTGCCGGCATTGCTACAGACAACACCTTTTCTGATTCTAATTTTTCCACTGATATCATTTTATTTTTTTCAGCAATTTCTTCACCCCTCTTTGACACAATCTTTTCTTTTTCTTCAGCATCAATTTTGGCTAAAAATAAATTCCGATTATGATTTTTACTGCATATTTAATCAAAATTTTGAAAAGCACATATATGTATATATACATATATATAAAAAAAAACCACACCTTTGGAGATTTTATCTAATAAAACTTGAACTTCTTTCGTTTGATCTTCCAAAACAACTTTTTGCGTTGTTAATTTATTGTTGAGACTTACAAGCTCTGTGTTTGCTTCGTCAATTTTTAACAATCCATTATCCAAGCGTTCACACTAAATAAAAAGTAGGTAATAATAGAATTCTCAAATATCTTTTTATATACCCATGTAGATAGAAACAACTTTAAAAAATAACAAAACCTGAGAAATAATAAAATTATGGCGTTCATTTAGTAGTTTCAAATAATTTTGAATAAAATCAATGTAGTGCTTTGGTGTTATATAGTTGAATCTTTTAAGCTTTTCAACAAATTCAACATTATATTCAGTTACACTGTTGTGGACATCGACAATATATTGCACGATTTTTTCACGATATTGTTCCGGTATGTGAGCCACCTTAAAAACATATATACATAGTTTAAAAGCATCGATATCATTGTGGATTTAAATATAAAGAAACACCAACATCCACTAAGAATATATTTGCAACAACTTCCAGAGCTTGCTTCGGCCATGGGAACAGCCAATTGATCGTAGTGTTGTTTACTAATCCGGGAAAACTACGACACCTGTTCTTCAGTAAATCTCCTGGTGCCGTGGTAAAGATTATATGCAAATTTGTGGCGCAAAAGTCACAAAAATAGTCCCAAACAGACGTTCTGTAAATTTTGGAAAATCACATTTCATCTTTTTCTACGATTTCATTTTTCCACATTTAATATTCTTGGTAAACTTATATGACTTACTTTCCTTGATTGTAACCAGCTTTTACTGCATCATCACGTACTAGACTGACAATTTCATCTTTCTCTGCATCCGTGAAAAGTGACGGTACAATTCCATTCATTAATATATTATTTATATATTCAAGAAAAATTTCTTCAACAATCTATTCGAAGTTATATACATTTAATATCCTGAAGTAAAAGTAGGCAACAATTTAGGCATAATAAATAATTAAATTACCTGCAATGACGACAGTAAAAAAACACACTTTTTCTTTTCAACACCCAACTTATTGAAAAGATCTTTTAGATCGTCTTTAAAAGAGGCTTCATTATAGCCACGAGTTGTTGTAATTTCAAAAATTGTAGCACCTACATATAGAAATGACAAAATACAAAAAATAAAAAAAAATAGAAACACATAAAAACATATCAGTAAAAATATATTTATATTACCGGCAGCGTAAGCAGCTAATCTTACAATGGATTTTTTACCACTACTTCCACTTCCAATCAACAGCATGTGACCTCTGTCCATCCTGATTACACGGTGAACCCTCGTCAAATGTTCCAAACAATCTTCAAACAGCACTAACGGCATTTTAGTCAAAGTTTCATTGTACTCTTCCAATATCTACAAATAACAAATCTGTAATAATTTATATTCCATATACACATTAACTTTCAAATTCAAATTTACTTCTTGGAACAGGTAATATATAGCGTCGTAGTCCAATAAATCTTCGTAATATCGTACATCTTCATTCAGAGCATTACGATAGTCTCCAAAAAGTATAGGATCGCGCAATATGTATTCATCTAATGTTAATTCCTTTTGTTTATCGAAAGCCAACTCTTCTTCTTCCAAACCATCATCAGACATTTCTCCTAAGCCCATTTCTGTCATTATATCAGTATCTGATGTCTGGGCTGGGGTCATTGACTCTCGTGCTGAATATAAAATCAGGTTTTATCACTCGAATTCGTATTACAAATAGTTTTTATAGATTATTATAAACCAAAAAGTCATACTTCTTTCTGTTTCTTCCCTTTGTTGAATCATTTCTTGAGTGTCTGCCGTCGATTCTTCAGCAAAATTATTTCCAACTACTGCTGCAATGTGATCTTGCATAAGATTTTGATCCTGCAAAATGTCAACACTTATTTCATGCTAAATTTTGCTTAGACATGTCCACCTTTTGCGGATGATCAGAACATGGTAGCCTTAGTTATAAATATACATATGTATGTATGTTTTAAAACATATTGTTACCTCAATCGAAATAAGACGATCACAAATGACCCGACAAAACTCGTTCCTCCAAGCTCTTATGAAATATTTTGGTTCAGGAAACAGCGAAGAATGAGTCAGGCACATTCCTCCAACGATTCTGGATAGATCTCTCAAATTGAAAATGTAATGAAACTTTGATGGTGTTGGTGGAAGTTCAACAATGATTTTCTATGAAGTATTATTAACATTATTTTCATATTAAATACTGTATATTAATTTATAATCATTCTTACGTTGAACAATTCTAAAGTCATTTCTATTATTTTTTTGCCCACTTCTTGTACTTCTTCGGGAAACGTTTCTAAATGTCCTTCTAATATTGAGAAATATATACGTGTAAGTGTTGTTTCTTTTGGAAATGTTAAATTACAAACTGAAAATTTTGATACAAATCGTGGATCGACCTAAAATTTAATCAAAAATTGAATATAAATAAAATTACAATTGATACATTCAATGAAATATACAAACTTCATTTCTGCCACCACCAGCAGATGCCATTGAAGTGACATAAGTAATATCTTTCAAAGTTTTCCATTTCAGGTCAGACTCTCTAGAATAGAAGCCTTTTTTTTCAAGGAGCAGCTTCAGCAAAGCTATCGGCTGTTGGGTGCCATATTGATCGACCTACAAATATAATATAAATTAAATTAATGTATTTTTTTACTGAAAAAGCTTCTTGTTATTACCTCCATTAATTTACCTGAGGCATATTCATATCATCAATGAAAACATATAACTTTTTGCCTGAGGGTGGTCCAAAAATATTTTTCGACTTCTTTTCTAGATATGATTCCAAGTTTTTTTGTACATCATACGACGATGTACTCGATGAAAAGTTCAACATTGCAATGATCTAAATCAAAATTATATTACATAAAGTTTAATAGGCACTATGAAAACACACTAATAAACATTCTTACATATTTTTGGGGGTCTAAATTCCTTAAAAAATTCTTGATTATGGCTGTTTTAGATGTACCCGTATCGCCAGATAGTAAAAATGGTTGTTGTGTCTAAAATAATATAGTTTTAATTTTAATATTACTTTTTAATTGTAATTAATAGTAATATAGTAGCTATGTATGTATGTATGTATACTGCAATTTACTTACAGATTCCATCAGTTTTAATATCCAAGTTATTCGTAGAGTGTCAACTGTCGGTACAAGGATTTCTGAGAAATTCAATGTTCTATCGTGAACATATTTAGGCACAAGCCATTCCCAAGCTTCCCAACATTCTTCCTTTACATTGAAATAATAGTCATATATTGTGGGAAACTTTCTTGGCAAATATTCTATGAAATAGCAAACAGAAATTTACACAAATCACGACATTTGTTGATAAATTGTTTAATAATGAAATTCCATACTTTTTGTAGCTTTCTTTTCAAGTACATCATCAACCAACATTATCGCACAATTTTTTTTAACATAATCATCAAAATTCACAAGGTTTTCATTTAGAATTGCGGCTCCCAATGAATTATACAAAGCCTTAAAATGAAAACATGTTTCAATTTTACACACTAATTACTAAATTTTATACTATGTATTAACACATAAAAGATATTTACAGATATAAAAATACATTGCACTATATCTTCATCGAATTCTTTATCTTCAGGTATTGTTTGAAGCAAACATTCCAATACATTACAAAGTTGAGTCACCTAATTCAATTGAAATGTTAATAAAACCTAAGGAGCTATGTTGTATTTATGAAATGTAATAAACAACATGCATTTCAAACCATATTTAAATCAGTCTGTGGGACAATAGTTTTGAGTGGAGTCAGTTGCTGTACGCCGAAAATTCCATGAAGTATATACTCAATTCCACCCGGTACTATGAGTTCAAATAATTGATTTACTATATTCTTTTCGGATTCATTACTTCGTGAATTGATCCATTTTTTCCAGTAGGGCAAATATCCTAGATTTTTCGGATCAACATAGACCATACCAGCTCGGGAAATAGTAGCCGGAGAGGCATAATTAAGATTACCAACCTATAACGACCATTAATAATGAATTTTATAAGTAACAGATTAATATTTCAAAAATACATTAACATTAATTGAACCTCAAAGAGTAGCGAGCAGTTGTCAGCAAGTCGAATACGTTCTCCGTTGGCCAGTGTCAGTAATTTGTTATCATCCATAACAGAATTCATATTTTCTATCCAAAGGGCGTCAACATCTCCATCGAATAGCGAGTAAAACAATTCATTTTTATCAGTCGGTTTGTTCATCTTCCTAAATATTGAAGAATATAAGCCATCTTTCCAATCTCGGGTGATTGGATCCAGTATACCATACATTTCAATCACGTTGCACGCCTTTATATAGAGAAAATACATTAACAAAACATTCACTTCATTCTAAATCACAAATATAAAGTTACACAAATGTATAAAACATATGTATACTTTTGGATTGAGTGTTATTAGATTTGTTGGTATTCCCATATGTGTTTGAGCCTTGACTAAAGCATGGATGACTACAGTCTTTCCTCCACCAGTTGGACCCACGACCATACAAGAATGTCTGGTCATCATTGTTTCGTACAATTGAATTACTTTATCAATCTACAAATGAATATGAATCAATACGAATGCCTTACTTAAATATATGTACACAATTGATAAAATAAACATACCTGCTCGTAGGTTATAATATATCCATCTTTATCAAAAACGTATTTAACTGCTTCATTCAAATCTGCATATCCGACTCTTGGACATTCAAGTCCCGGAAATAGGTCTTTTATTAAACCCAAAAATAGTGGTACATCATCATAGACCAATTTCGGCAGATTCATATCACTGAAACGTCATTATTTGAATATATGTACATATGTACTTTTATAACATTTTGAAAAATTCAGAAAATGTATACTATATTACTTACCGTAGTGCTCTCATTAAAACGACATTCTCAGGTAGATTCGGAGTAGCCCTTTTCAAATTTCCTGCCATACGTAAAACAGCAGTAAGGCCTCGGAGACCCCAATCGTAATGCGACTGTCGTGACAATTGTTCTTTGGCCACTTTGTACAAAACTGTCATTTTTTTAGCCAAAATCTATCAAGCAGATTCATATACATATAATAGAATAAATATTTAGATGAAAGAACATTAAAAAGTAAAAAGAAAACTTAATAACTATCGAAAATTTATTCTTCCACTATTTTTTTTGACCCCTTAAACATGTGTGTTCTTCCCAAAAAAATTCAAGTATAATTATTGTATCAATGTGATGAAAATAATAAAAAAATCACTAAGTTCAATAAACCGGAAGTGGGAATTTTTCCTCTTAGAAAGGTAAAAAATGTTGACCACGATTCTTTCCACACCCCTGAACATATCAAGCTGAAAATTTATATTTGTATTTTTTATAAACTAACTTAAAGCCGATAAGGTTTTGATCAAAATTCGTAAACCGGAAGTAGTATTTTCTTTTAAAACAATATTTCATTATTTTATTTTGACCTTTTAAATTATTTTTATTTTCTTGATATTTACTATGTATAACGATTATAGTGATTTTAAGTAATAAAAAAATTTCGAACAAAATCCGACAACCGGAAGTAGAACTTCTATCTTGTATAAGTTTCCCTATATTTGCGTTCAATTTGTATCGAAAATGCTTTCATAATCGGTATGTGTGAACGTGTATGATTTTTACTTTTATAATAAGTACATATAATGTGTAAAAGATACCTTTGCTTCTAGAAATCCATCAGAAAACAGTGAAATTTGACATATAAGTTCAAGATCGGGTACAATACACATGACGGGTCGAAATAGTGCTTTTACTGATTCAGGAAGTTCAGTCCGACCCGCATAGCCAGGATTCATTGTAACAAATATACCGACTCGATTGTCCAAACTAATTTCAGTTCCTTCAAACTAAAAAACGAGCAGGCTTACAAATGTACATATGTTTTAATAATGAATGCATGTGTATACTATTGCATAAGTGAATCATTACTAACATTAAAACGCTCAACTTTCATCATAAGAGCATTTCTTATACTTTGCAACTGCGTTGAGATAACGCTAAGGATGGAAACGTCGATACGATTAAACTCGTCGAAACATCCCCAGGCTCCAGTCGGACACAGACCTGAAAAAATCTGGGCCAATACATGAGAATCCATCCCTTCACCACAATTCGTAACGATACATAGCAGGGCAAAAGCTTTAGCTAAGTCCTTTGTTGTTTCCGTTTTGCCAGTACCCGCTGGACCTGAAGGGAAAAACCACGAATTACGTACATTGCCAATATACGTATATGTGTATATTCACGTTTATTTAAAGGTTGTGACTATTTGCAGGTACTATATCTGTGAATTATTGGCTATTTGCAGGTACTATATCTGCGACAGGCGCAAAGCTTTCTGCGCATGCGCGTGAACTGTCACTGTCAGCGTGTTTTCTGATAAAAGTTTGTTTTAAACCTCTTAAATCTTTAGTTCGAACTCGTAAAGTGACGTAGTATGAACGATTGATTAAACATATAAGATTAAAATAATGAACGATTGATTAAACAAGTCTAGCATACATTAAATGTAAGAAATTATAATCGGATTATATAAGTTCACGCGCATGCGCAGACGGATTTGCGCATGTCGCAGATATAGTACCTGCAAATAGCCAATAATTCGCAGTTATAGTGCCTGCAAATAACCACAACCTTATTTAAAAGTGATCTTACCGGCTGGAGCGCCTCCTAAATGCATGGTTAGTGCTTGGGTGATGGTCAGATAAATTCTACCAGTTAACGGAGTAACAACTAAGCGTCCGTTGAGACCCATATACTCATAGCCATAATTGAAGTAACCTTTTTCCACATAATTAACAATATAGAAGAATAAATAGTCAGTTTTATATATTAAAATGAATAGCTTGTGTTTACCGGTGCACTGTTGAATTTGAAGATTATCAATTTGTTTTAACCAGTATAACCTCAATTGACTTTCCCATTGGAATTCTCGACTATTGCAAACATTTTCTTTAACAAAATCTTCTATGATATCTCGAGTATGTACATCCATTGTAGTTATTGTTTTGAATTTTTTTCGGTCGTTAGGAGATAAATCTAAAAGAAATTTTAAAATTCATACATATGCATTAACAACAAAGTATTTTAGTATGTATTTACATATGTAAGTATTTGGTAAAAAAAACCTTGTCTAACTCGAATAATCAATTCCGAAAGTTGGTCATTCAACTTAGCTAGATATTCTCTCATTGCCACTTTGTTCCCATTTCTGATTAATGCAAACGCTTCTTCAGTTTCTGCTGTCCACCAGACGGAATTCGCCGTTAAACATACCATACCTTGGTATTTTAATATCCATTCTGTTCTAAATTGTCGGAGTAAAAGTTTAAGGCTTGCTAATTTCGTATTTTATTTCATTCAATATTTTACAATTATTAACCTGGGAATGTGATGATTTGTACCATAGTCAAATATAGCACTTTTAGTAATAATTCGATTGCTTCTTTTCATCTCTTCTACAATTAGATTCATCCAATTTTCCACGTAACCTTCCAAGGATACAGATTGATCCAATTCCATTATCTGTTGAAACAAAATATTGAAAAATCACATGCAAATTTTCGCCAAAAATGTAATGAAAACTTACTTCATTTTCGCTTGAAATCAGGGCTGTCGCTATTGGTTTACCAATTTTATTATAAGAAATTGACAATGCTTTAATGTTATCAAACATCTAAAAATATTCAACGGGTTGATAAATAACATTTTAAATATAATGCATTCGATTATTGGGTTTATTTATATAATAATTAGATTTTTTCGTTAACAAAAACCTTAATCATATGTTCTTGCACACTGCTTGGATCCGGATTACCGAGTATGGATAACAGTTCATCGGTGGAGATGAAGAAAAATCTTGGAAATATTCTTTTTTTTGAATCCAGATACTGATTTAACGACTTCTGCGACTTGTCTAATTCTCTAGTTAAATTGCAAAAGTAATCGTATTTTCCAGGTTTCAAACAACATTCTAAAACGGAGAGTTGTTTCGATGTTTCTACCATATTCTAAAAATATTGTACAATACAGATACATTTAAAACTAGACAAGAGACAACATTGTTTAAAATACTATCCAAAATATTGCATACTGTTGTAAATGCAGTGTCAATTTTGTCGAATTTCTCAGCTTCATCCGGCAATTGTAATCTAATGTCTGTACCGATAAAGATCCCTTCTAAGTATAACCATTTTTGTTGCGCCGTCAGCCATTCCTCGATGACATCTGATATGGTTGTTAATTTTTTTTCCCACGTTTGTACTATTGGTAGAAATGGCCCAACGAATCTATAACACTCCTATCATATAAAAACTGCATAAAGAAATATAAAATCATTTTAATAAATACTCACTGAGAAGCGGCCATACTTTGAAGGTTCATACATTGATCATCGATAATAGCTATTATGTCATCACATGAATCTAAAGTAAAGCCTCTATTTACACCACCTTTCAAATGTGGTGTTATATTGAAAGTTAAGTCATTCCAAATTTCTTCCGTTTCTTTTATACCTTTTTCGATTGATAGTTCCTATAAATGTAATTACATTAGCAATTATATATAATTTTAAAAGTTTTTTCATTGGCTATATTTAAAATTCTAACTTTTATAGCGTGATTCACTATATTTCCAGCAATAGTTTGATATTCATGAAGTTTCATTGCAAAAACACGTTCTAAAGTGCATGTATCGGGTGCCATATCAAACTTTTGACCTTAAATGATCAAAATCCAAGTTATTAAACAATACCATATTATTAAAACAAAAAATATACATATAATAAAAACCTGTTTTCTCCATTAGTTCTTTCCAATGTCTTTCCTTCATAGCGTCATTTTTCAATGATACCATCAACGGCACCATACTTTTGAATTGTTTCATTATTTTTTGCAGCATTACACCACATGGCATTTCTTTTATATTTTTAGGCAATTTCCTTTATAAAATATTGCTATATAATCAACTAATATCATAGAAATGTATTAAAAAATGAACAAAAAAAAGCCAACCTAAATTCTTTAATGAAACTGTCGATTCCGTTGATGAGTGCTTGTGCATCAAGATCGACCCATAAAATTTGTGCCCATTCTTCCCTCGCCGCTTTTTGCCTTTGATATATATCATAGATCGCTTCTAAAGATGAATAATCACTTTGAGCTTGAATGAAAATCGAATAGTCTGCCAATGGATTGTCAAACAACTGTTCAGCGCTGCTCAATGCGGATCGACGATCCTCGAAATCATCAAATAATTTTTGGTATTCCTAAGAGAAAAATATTTAGCGAATTGAATGCATCGATAGATTAAGAATTTTCATTCATAGCACTTTAAGTAAAGGTTTACCTCCATAAGTTTCAAACCGTTGTCGAGATCCTCAACAACTCCGGGACCATTAGAATTGAAGTTCTCAACGAATTGTTGCATTTCAACTAAAAATTCATTGACTTCGTGCAATGTTATTTTAGAAAACTTTTCTTTTATATCGTGCAGTCTTTCCGATCGGAAAATGGATGATATATATAAAGCGTGCCAATCATTTTCAAGTGCGTAAGCAAAATTCGAGTCTTCAACTTTAACCTTTAATACATATTGAATAAATAAAAAAGTGTTTGCTTGTAATATAAGATGAAGTGTGCTCATTGTGTGATAAAATAATTTAATTAAATTATAAAATATGAAACAAACAGCAATATGTACAGTACAGTAAATGTACAGCAATGTAAAAGTTGAATTGACTAACATTTCTTGTCTTCTTAATGTTTCTTATAATAAATAAAAATTGTGAGTTGATAATGTAGGAATATAGCACGACTTGTGCTATTACGAATCAAAACCAGTGATCATCATTGATCCTGTACAAAAATACATAACTCAAGGGCAACGTCCCCTTCGACCATTCCAGAAGAAAGAGTTCATCGCTCGATCGTAAAACGAACGAAACCCAACAGTGATGTCATCAGGCAACCGCGACACATGTCCTGAAAATCGTTTACACGTGGCAGACGTTAACACGTGCCTCGAAAACCGCATTCTCAAACGAACGACGTCCTGGCGCTGACCCCAAAGCTATAAAGCACGCGCCTCGAAAATAGGTCAACACGTGTCTCTAACACACGTGTCCTGGAAACGAAGACAAAGCATCTGCACACGGCACGCTTTAAGCCAGAACGTATATAAAGCGACGCACCAGCTCCCAACACCAGAGTGAACCTCTGGAGTTCAACCAGCTCACTTCTACAAAGCTCAACCTCTTCGTACATACAATAACCATTGTAACAATTGATCAAAAATAAACGATCCTCTTACAAACACAAACGGTGTTTTCTTAGACCGGGGCACGGTCAACACACCTGTCCCGCGTACTAAAATAATAATAATATACCAGTTTTAATTTTGAAATACCTTAATATCATGACTCTTTAGAATATAGAATGTTTCTTGCATAGACTTGTACATAACTTCCGTAGCCACAGTCATCCTTTTGACTTGTGCAATTGTTATCATCACTAACTTGAAATCATTCAAACCTTTTATGTTGACATTCAAATTCCTTCGAAGTTTCTGTAATAAGATACCAGTATTCAATACAAATTTATGAATCAAAACTATCAATTGAAAGTCGATCAAAAACAGACATTAATAATATTCTTCAAACTGTTCATTTTTTCAACAGTGTGTGTGATGAGACATTCACCCAACGTATTTTTCCACTCTAAAGAATGATTCTGAATATCACCGATGATAGGTTTCAAATTGACTCGTATGCATCCGATATTGACAAAGTCAACGTGCTCATTCAATTCGTCGATTATGTTTTCATAAAATGTGAAACGTTCATCAAACATGACAATTTCTTTGCTTTCCCGAACATACTTTTGGCAGGTGAATTGCTTATCACAAGTCCATAACGGTTCATACTTGTGCCACCTGAAAAATATTTGTTTTATTGCAAAATGTAAATTTTTATCAAAAAAAAATATTCAAAAGAAGCCATTACTTTTGTATGTAAGTTTTGGCGTTCAATGTAACCGTCTTAGTCACTTTCCGAAGATGATCTATGAAGTTGCTTATAGCTGGTACTTTGATTACATCCTCATAGAAACTATATGGGTGAATCTTATCAGAATTAGATTTTTTGTGTGCTCTATACAAGTAACATGTTGTTCTCTTCCAACGTGGGAACATATTTAATCTAAAATAGCATGTTTTTAATTCATATTTAATGTTTTAAATAACCTTATTTTGTCTTTCTTCTACCTATGTATATATACATACCGCTGAATAAAATCATTCACACTGTGAATTAGTATATTAATGACTTCATTGAAAGTAGGATTAATGGTAACACTGTGTGCTTGAAGCATGGCGTCTATTTGAAACAGGCTTTCATCTCCATTCAGCAAGTCATTAAATTTGTGCATATTCAAAATACAAAATCTGTATTAAAATAAAACAAGTACATATAAAATATACGCATATATATTATATGTATGTGTATAATAAGTAAGGATTGCAAAAATGATATTATTTTCATTAAAATCCTATTCCTTTAAATTAATGAATAACCGACTTACCTTACAAACATATCGAAAATATTCAATTCCCAATGTTGATAGACATTCAGCATATTTTGCGATTGACCAGTATTGGTACCCAAGATGAGAAATTCTAGTTTCATCAATATAGGGCCTATTGTTTCATAAATGTGCACCATCTCAGAGACTTTTTCGGTTCTGATGTTTTCCAAAACTTCAAAAAATACCTTTTAACAAAAATCATTGCATAAAACATAAAATTTAATTCAAAATGAAAACAATTTATAAATACATAGTCATACTTTGCAAGAATAATATTGCTTTGATTGGCAATCTTCGGCTTCGCTCATATCAGGTAATACAATGGGAAATAAATTGAAATTTTCCAACTTGTCGATTCTCACACTTATATCACCATTAATCATAACAAGTTGACTATATATTGATTTGTAGAATTCAATACCTAAATACAATATAGAATATAAATACAATATACATAATTTCATCGCAAGAAACACACAAATATTCTTCGTAATAGTACTGTTTGAACTGTTCTTTATAAAATCCATAATTCCCAAAGAGGTCCAAGTTATACGTTCCAAGCCAGGATGCAAATGCTTTTCAACATCATAAAGGTGATCCCTCAATAGCTGACATTCAAACGAAACAAGTTTATTTTGTAAATCATTATACTCTTTCACGATAGATTCCAATTTTTCCAACTCGTTGTGCAGACGGTCTTTTTGCATTGCACATTGCCTTATTATCAGAGGCAAATCAGTACCCACTGCAAGTAAAGTAAACACTGATTTAATAGAAGAATAATTCATTTTTATGCACGTACATTTACACATAACAACATATAATTTATTTATTTATTTAAAGTTTGGACCGTTGTAGCATTACAGGAATTCCTAATGCGCCACAATGGTCAAAAATATAACAGAAAAGACAAGAAACAAAATAATAAATTAGACATAACAAAAACAAAACATATATATACACAAACAACTAAAAATAATAATTATTATTATTATATATCGTTTATCGTCTTGAATTCATTCTATGTTTACAAGGTTTTTGTATTTCGTAATATTCTTTCTCGATTATGATTTTCAAGTTATGAATTCCATAAGTCCTCACCAGATAGAGTTTCAAAATTTGTCATCCGGACTGACCAAAACCAATCACGACAAGCAAATAATACACCACCACCACGTCGATCTACTCTATCGCGACGATGCAGCCTCCAGGAAGAATCAAAAAGTTCAGCATCAAAAAATGATGAAGTCAACCATGTTTCCGTTAGTGCTACCATATCATCACAAATATGTAGTAGAAACGGCTGAATTAAACGCAGCCAGCTTTGTCCTGAGACCTCGTGCATTTTGGTAATAAATTACCAATTTTCGGTCTCCCAGTTTGGCGCGTGACTTTCTTTGAGACAAGAAATGGCAGTTTTGATTGAGCCAACGGAGGTTGAGCCAATGGAGACGAAACGGAAGAGGAAGCAGAAGAAGAAGCTAACACAGTCACAACAGAATCACGACTATATAATATAGCCAGCTGTATGGCTGAGTGGTTGCGTTTATGTTTAGCACCGAGAGGTTCTGGGTATGTATGTACGGCGAAGGAGGTAATCGCTCGACTTGGGAGGAGTGGGCTGGCTGAATTCCAGAAGCTCACTGGCGTCTAGGGCTGGTGCGCTGGATTATATCCTGATTGAGTGATGTCATCATGCTTTCGGGAGTTCCTACGGGCTCGAGGCTATCCTTTATATAGCTGTGGCCCAAGGTTGAGTGATAAGATCATGCTTTTGGGGTTCCTACGGGCTGAGGATCGTTAATATGGAGCGAGTCGAATTGTTGTCTAATGTATCTAATGATCCTGTACTAATCTTTTATACTGCTAGTTAGACTTGGATATTTGTGACTCCAAGTCGATCGTTTCATATCAGAGTTTGCCAATTTATCTGATTTTCATTGTTGAAACGGTTCCTCAAATTGGCAAAAATCATCCTACCCGCTGTCACAAATATCTGAATTTGATTTATGTACAATAAGTAAAAAATTATTTACAAGTCTGAATCCATAGATGTTTCAATGGATTAATTAACTAATTTTTAATTGTGTTCTTCAGCCCCTCGAAATACATTGATTTATGTAATAAAAATGCTGCAATGTTTTTAATTATTTGTCTAGGAAGGCGCATTGGGATCTACCTGTCAGGCTTTACTGGTATATATCTATGTAAAAAAATAAATAAAACAAATATAATGCACACCCAAGTATTCCAATATTTCTGTTTCATAGATTATTTCAAAAAGTTCCTTCATAAAGTTGACACTGTACATCAGATTATAGTCTTTTAATAAATGATTTTCTTGTAAATCTCTCCATGAAGTCGTTTCTTTTTTCTATTAAAACGAAAAACACACATGAATAATTAAATACATATTAAATAATCGATGGCAGAAAAATTTTAATTAAAAAATCAACTTTTATATTTTTTCCAGGTGTCCATTTGAGCATATTTTTGTTTTGAGTTTTAAGCGTAACTATTTGAGCCAGTTTTATCTTATTATTATTCTTCTTGTACAGTTCATAGTTAATTACATCAGTAGGCGTGAGAGAATCTTCAGAATTGGATTTCATTAAGGTGATGACTGATTCTTTGATTGAAAACTCTTTTTTTGCATTATCATCTGAAATTTTCAATATATATTTTTTATTATTCATACTATAAATCGAACATAATTTAACAGTAAATATATTGTACCATGATTTCCGTTATTTATTCGAACCACTTTAAGCAGTTTTTTCTTCATACTTTTATTAATAACATACGTAGAGTTTTGAACCCAATCATTCAATTTTTTATTTTCATAATCTGTCATAGTCTGTTTGAGTGATTTGTAATATGAAAACGCTATAATCTTTTGTTCTGAATCGGCCAATTGTGTAACTGTTTCAAAGAGTGATAGTGATTTATTTAGTTTTTTGCACAGTGATCTTGACCAAAATATTGCACCAGCTACAGGTGGATGATTATGAAGCAGTGGTGGATCATCTTTATGTTCCTGAGAATATAAAAAGACATACAATTTGATGTTGCACACTGAATTAAGATAACATCGAATCAAGTATTTTAAAATATACATTAAATATTGATTGAATCGTTGTAATTTCTTTCATGAACTGTTGCATAATAACGCCAAACTTCATTGTCAATTGCTCATGGATTGATTCCCGAGTTTCGAAATTCGTCAACTTCAAAAGCATCTCCATAGCTTCTTCAGAAGATCTTTTTATATGAAAAAAGTAATAAGCACACAAAACAAGACACACATACATATATTTAAGTTAGTTAAAACTGTACCTTAAATTTTCAAAACTGTCATCAATGAATATTTTAGCTTTATCCTCTACAATGGCAACATCCTTATAAAACTCGTTTATAATCACATCCCAATTTTCCTTATTATCCGGTATGAACAAACTAAAGTCAACAGTCTGTATCGAAAACACGAGCTGCTGTACAAGTTTAATAATCTTTTGGATTTCGGTTTGATCCTTCAAAATTGATTTCAATTCAGTTCCAAATATATTTTCAAATTGGATCAAAACCTAAGAAAAATACCAAATGATTTACAAACAGTCGAATCATAACGTTTTAAAGGGTTATATATAGGTACATATAGCTGATAAACATACTCTGGCAACTTTTGATAAATCATCACAAACACTTGCTAAATAATCAGTGCGATGAAAGAGCCTTCTTCTATCGAATTCCCAACGAGCTCCTTTGCCAGAATTTTCAATTTTTTGCCTTGTCAACATGTAGCACTTTTTCCATTTCTCTAACATATTTTTAGCATTCACAGCTAATTTGTATACATCTCCATAAGGTAATCTTTACAAAAACAAGGTTAAATCATGAGATTTTAAATTACATCTGTCGTCATATATAGTACATACATATACGCATTTTAATCACATACAAAAATAACGTCTGGACTGAGAGATGCACCTCAATCTTTTGGCAAAGACAGTGAGCTATGCGCTCCAGTAAAGCTACCATATTCTCATCCTTGGAGTAAAACTCGGAGAGCATCCAAAGCATATTAAGTCCATCAATCAAACCGGGTATGATATTACCAATCTCTTTCAAATTTGGACTCTTAGTTATGATCTGCATTAAAATAAAAAAATAACATACATACATACATTCATATAATGTATATGATACACATATAATTATAAAAATATTAATACTAACTGTGAAATATTGTAGAAGTGTCGACAGAAACTCTACATTCTCTCTAGCCTGTAGATACTTTTTAATCAATTTATCTTTTTGGACATCAAACGCTTTGACTGTGTCAGAATTAGCATTTATAAGAATACTAATTACATAATGAACTAGAGTTGTGTTCAGTTGCTCATTCAAATTTGACAAACTCGTATGATGTGTATTCCAAAAGTTGAACTCGTCAAGTGGACCTTCAGCTTCCATATTCTGATCATTGATTGAAAATTAAAATATGTACTTAATAGCATTATACATATGTATATAACATTCAATATATAAATATTTCGGATGTACATATATACATACTTTAATGAGACTAGCTTCTATTGTATTTGCTATTTGAGTGCACCAACTAGTAACAGTTTCGTCCAAAGTTTCTATCAAATCTTTATCGTTAGCCAATACATTTGCAGTTAATTTTGGATCTGATAGTTGAGGCAAATTAGGAATAGGAAGATGTGTGACTCCCTCAGTATGCTCGAAGGTCCTAATAAATAAAATTAGCATGTAATATAACCGTTTTATATTATGAATACATATATCATATATGTAAATGTAAATTGTTGTTACCATTCAACTGAATTGATTAGCGATTGTAAGTCTTCAGGAGTTTCAGCATGAACTGAAGTTGAATCTGGTAGTGGATTGTTTTCTTTCTTTTTCTCAGAATCTATTGATTGTTTTAATCTGAGACAAAAATTAAAGGGTTTTTAATTAAAATAATTTTTCTTTTGATACATATAGGAAGCTCTTGTTGATGATTTTGTAATAAACTACCTCATTTCACGTGCACGTGTAGACAATTGATAATAATGAGAATATCTATTAAAATTCATACAGGACAATTTATTTTTATTTTTTGGTTCCGCTTTCAACATTTCTGTAGGTGAGCCGTCGAGTAATTTTTGATTTACATTGGAGTTTGAATCAAAAAATTCATTATAAGGCTTAAATAATAAAAATATAAATCAATCACACGGCTATTATAGTTAATTAATTAAGTAACTAATGAAATATATTGAATTTTCATACTTGTCGTAAAACATCCCATATAGATTTTAAAAATTTCCCCGAACATGATCCGACAATGAAATTTTTAGACATTATTTGTCTCGCTGATATTTCAGAATCGAGTGTTTCTATTGGAGTTTCAGTCAAACGCATAACATATACGTATTTCGTATTCAGATCAGTATTTTCAGTGATTTCACCGAAGCCACCGTTGAACTTCGGCAACTTCATCATCATCGGCACGAAGCGCTGAAACGAAATGGGTCAGTTTTATTATCTGATTTCAACAAATGGCTAATTTAAATCAGTAAAAACCTTGAGCGTGTAATATTCAACGGTGCCGTCGACTTCCGGGTCTAACTCAGGTGCTGAAAATTTCATTGATTGAATGTCATTTCCCTACAAATAATACTTAAGGAAGTTTGTTTCCTACAAAAAATGTTAGTTACGTTTTGTTTGCGTTTTTTCTAACAGAGATGTTTTTGAAGTTTCAGCTGAAGAACTTTTCTCCATCGTAATTTCCATGGAAACGTGCTTGACCTCTTGAACATTTCCGGTCGATGGTTGTTTTTTGAGAATACCATGACTTTCAGTAGAACCTTCAACTTAAAAATACATGCATATCTTTCAGATTCAACCTTACTACTACATAGTACATACATACATACAAATGTAGTGTTTATGTTCTACTTGAAAACACAGTTTTGATTTTAAAATATTAAATGAATCAATTGAATTAAACCTGCTGGAAGGTCTTCTGGAATTGTATCAGGAATGTGAAAATCCTGTACATCTTCATTTCCTGCATCATCAACAACTGTATCGGGATCAACGGTGTTAGCTTCGGATTCGGCTAATACACAAAATCAATTTTGAGTTTGTTTAATGTTTATAATATAAAGATATATCATACAATGTATAAACATATATTGTTTATAATATAAAGTACCTTTTTTGGGAGGTTTTGCTTTAGATTTTCCTTTCTTTTTAGATGAATGTGGCGGTGTTGTGAGTTTGAGTGTCGGTGGAACAATTCCTTCATAATACGATTTTATATTAAACAACAATTGATACAAATATCTAAACACATTCATTCGGTAGTAATTCATAATATACTTACTCCATTCGGTGATTTCCTTTTCAACTTGTACTAGTTTGTCATAATAAGTGCGGTGAATGTGGAGTAATGTTTTTTCTAAGGTCGCTTCCGAACCACACATCGGTGCGTTTAGAAAGGACATTAGCTTTTCGTGCAATTCAGCATCATTGGCATCTAACATATTGTTGAATAGTTCATTGTCTTCGAATCCTAAATAAGCTAGGACCCTTTCCCTCAACCATGCAATTCGAAAGTCCATTGTAAGGCTGCAAATTATGTAGCTTCAAAATTGTGTGAGCTTCACTGAAAGATTGCATTAAATGGAACATACAAAATGGACCATATCGCAATAATGACGTATTCAAATTATAATTTGTTATATTTTTATATGTGATATTTAAATATAAACCATTTAACATACCCACAATATTGGATTACAGTGTCAACACAATGTCTGAGCAGATTGTTGATTATACAAAGCCATAGTAACCAATATAAAGTAATGTGTTTGATGTTTTTAGGCATATGTGGATATATGTATTCATTTCTTGCAGTATGACTCAGTGGATACGTTTATGTTTAGCACTGAGAGGTTACCGGGTTCGATCCCGTGCTAATCTTTAACACTGCTGGTCAGACTTGGATATTTGTGACTCCTAGTCGATCGTTTCCTATCAATCAGAGTTTGCTAATTTAACTGATTTCATTGTTGAAACTGCTCCTTCATCAAATTGGCAAAATCTCATTCTACCCGCTATGTCAAAAATATCTGAATTTATTTTTTGTACAATATTGTTGCGTGGACGTGAAGAGAGGGCTTCCAGAATCGGAGAGAAAGACGCAGGAGGGTTGTAGAAGGTGTTTATTCGTGTGCTCTCGTCGGCGCTCCAGGTCGTAATGGTTTCCAGGCTGAGAGCGCCCCATATTTATGCCCGTTGGGCACAACACACATACATACATACACATGTAAACTATTGGTCGATGAGTGGGGCGATCCCATTGGCCGTTGCATACGGCTCAATCATACGGCGAGGTCATTTTGGCGCGAACGAGAGATCAGGTGATTAGCGCTCGTAATGGTGCGTACGCACCAAGCCAACGAACGGCCCACAGGCCAACTTTTAAAACCAGTAGCGTACAAAATATCGAAATAAAAATTAAATTTAAAAATTGAAATTAAATATCAAAATTAAAACTATTATTATTATATTAAAATTAAATTCAATTATCAAAATAAAATTATAATCATTATATTAAAATTAAAATTAAATTAAAGTTAAAACAGAACATGCACAATTTAAATAAATTTTCGAGATTGACCTAAAATTAGATCATCAACAATCACATACAGGTAATCCTCGACTTAAGAAGTTTTGTCTTACGAAGATACGCACTAAGATCGAAAAAAATCAAAGAATTATTATTTTTACTTCCCCGTAAAGCACAGTTACTGATAATATATCATGTATTAGTATGGGTGATCCAACGATGGAAGCTAACCCGGGGTGTTGTCGGTCACATCAAACGGATTTTTTTATTCTTCAATTGTTTCTCTCGTCGAAATAAATCAAGTAATTAAATCATTTCAGAGGTAAAATTTATCGGATAATGTGTGATTATTAATTTTATTTCGACGAAAGAAAAAAAACCCTTTGACAAATCACCGACATCCGACACCGCGTTTTTTTATGAATTGTTTTTTTAATCGATCATCGACGGTGGAAATACAGTAACATATCGTGACAACTTTTAAGAAATATTAACAAGATGAAATTATAATATTTCTCTGGTTTTAAATGCGTATCGTCGTAATTCAAAACATTGTTGTAATTCAAAACATCAACGATGATCTAATTTTAGCTCAATCTCGCTCTTTAGCTTAATTTTGATATTTAATTTCAATTTTTTAATTTAATTTTTATTTCAATATTTTGTACGCTACTGGTTTTATCCTGCTGGTTAAAAAGTTGGCCCAAAATCGTCGTTGGTTTAGTCCGTAAGCACCATAAGCCATCGGTCCACGAGCGCCACCCACCTAATATCTACGTTACAATATGTAAAAAAATATAATAATAAGTCTAAATCCATAGATGTCTCTATGGATTAATTCATTAATTAATTAATTGTTAGTTTCGTGTTCTTCAGCCTCTCGAAATACAGCGATTTATGTAATAAAAAAATGCTGCAATGTTTGTATTTAATTGTACCTAGGAAGGCGCTTCGGGGTTTACCTGTTAGGCCTTCCATGTAAAATAATAATAAATAAATATGTATATATCAGTGGCGTGCGGTGAAATTCTCTCTGTTTTTATTATTATTACATACCTCCTTTACGTTTCACTTACGATTACAATTCAGGAAAAAGTTTGCCTCTCATCCGATCGTATTCATACTTTGCCATATTGCTCATTTTAGTCATCAATATAAGTAAATGGATCCTCCGCCATTACGATGGTGCAAAAATATCGTGTAAGACGCGTTTGAAATGTGAATTTCTGAAAAGTGCCTGATGTCTATCCAGTTCTTAGTTTTAAACATAGACGGCGGTAGTAAAATAAAATTATTGATATTTTTATTCGAAATGATATTTTTATATTCAAATTATAGAAGGGTTATGTTTTTAAAAAACTTTTTTGTAGTTTCTTATTGTCACACAGCCTTACTTATGTGTGTGCGAGCAGGATACAAGGGGACTCGGTATGACGTCATCTGTTCCCCTTGCATCTTTCTCGCGCACAAGTAAATAAGGCTGTGCGACAAAAACAGGGAGAATTTCACGGCACGCCACTGTTATGTATGTATCTATAATTTTGTATATATAAATCTTTATTGATAAATTAATGTTTATCCAGTTAAATGATATTTGTTACATATCTATTCTCATCTCTTGGGAAGAAAGGGTTTATATCCAATTTTATGTTCTAAAATAAATAAATATTGCATAAGATACATACATATGTATATACAGTATTTATATATTTATTTCTTAATATTCAAACGAATAATTTTACATAATAAAATAATAAAGAACAATTGTTTACATATAATAAATAGTATATTTTACAAGTTGCAAAACATAATTATTGTTCATACAATATTTCTAAGCCTAAAATTCTACACAGTATAATATTAATTTTTACAAAAATCCTCATTTTCTACTCACTAATACAACATTTACAGTAAAAAATGAACACCAAAATATAAAAAAAACCCAATCATTCTCCAATATAACTTAGGAAACGAACGGGTTTCGAATCACAGTCATACATACGTTGAAAGTTTTCGTTTTAATTCTTTTTGGATAATTTGGATACACAAAATTGACTAGTCATACATATTCAATACGTGAAAGGAACATTTGGTTTTTGCTGTGAATAACCAAAGTCTTCCAGTGGTAACGACTGACCGTTGGCTTGGGACTGAGGATGAGCTATTATTTGTCCTTGTACTAATCTATTTTGACCTTCATATTGAGAATTGTATCCAGAATATTGTGTATTTCCATTCTGCCTGTAGTTTTCATTGTACGTTTGATATTTATCGTCTTGGGAATTTGAGTAAGACTTATCATTCGTTGCGTATATCACTCTTTGTTGGGTATACGGTGGTAGATATTCATTTTGAACACTCTGTAATCCTTTAGTCAAGGCATTGTAATAATCTTGTCTCTCGCGAATCGAATCGATAGCAAATCCTAAAGCAGGAACAACTTCCACTGTAGTATAATCGCCGACGTGTTGTTTTTGTCCATTTATTTCGTACTTTTGATTTGAATGCACTTCAAGTTGGGTCTGAGTTGGATATTGGGTGGGCACTGAATACATTTGTTGATTTGGATATGGGCTATAATTTGGCGCATCATTGTTCTGTATAAGATTTTGATTTTGTTGTTGACTTGAATATTGCAAGTTGGCATTTTGCTTTATGGGAACGTTTACATATTGCGAGTATTGATTAGATTGATCGTTGTTTTGTGATGATCCTGAACTAGTATATATTACAGAACTCGTATCTGCTTGAACTTGGTTTGGATACATGTGGGTTTTAATTGCTGTTTGTTCAGTTGGAGCTCTCTGTTGAGTGACAGAATATGAATATTGTTGTGGCGGGGTTGATTCCGAAGATGCAATGTAATTTGTGCGATACACATTAGCTTCAGGGTTTATTTGAGGACTTTTATTTACGCTTTGACTGAATTGTTCAAATTTTAACTGTTGTTGTTTGTTGTCAGGAGTTGCATGTGCTGTATGAAAGGAGGAGTAGTTAATCTCCTTCTGGAATGAAACTCCAGCCGGAGTTGATGCTATGATTGGCATCGGTTTTTGAGGAATTTGAAGTGGACTATGTTGCTGTACACTTATCAATTGGCCTTCGTTGTGAGTATTACCACTGTGACTTTTTGTTGATTGGAATGCACCTTTGGATTCTGCATAACCTGAGTTTGCGACGGTAGTTTGAACCGTTGTTTGGATGCGCTTCGTCGCTTGGAAGTTTTGTTGTAGTGAATAGTTGACACTTTTGTTTTGATTTGTAAATTTACCATAGTTATAATAGTCTTCGAATTGATTTGGATTTCCTGAAATGGATGACGTAGATACAAAATTACCTTCTTGGGTTGCATTTTCAGCTTTGGCTATTTCTTGTCGATTTTCAATCCGACTAGGAGGACCCTTTCTATTTTGGTATATTGATTGCTGTACGCTGTAGAACGATCCTCCACTGTGATTTTCTGGCCTTTGTACATTTAAATCAGCTGGGTTATTGAAAGTGCTGGGTGTAGAAGCAATCTGGTAATTAGAAGTAGTTTTATCGTTCAAATTTGATTTGTAAGCATTGCTAGTTTTGGAATCAAAGCTTTTAACATCTGAAGATTGATACTGGCTCTGAAAATTTTGATTTTTTGATACACTTTCTTGTTTCTGTACGGATTGTTGTGGTTCAAAGTGTGTAAACTGGGTTGAACTTATTTTTCCTTCATTGTTTCTAGTATTTTGCGATGCAAAATATTGAGATTCAAAATTACTGTTGAATTCGGATTGTTTTTTCTGATAGTTTTCATTGATTGTTTTTTGAGATTCATACAAAGCTTCGGCTGTCGCAATTGGTACCTGTAGATCAGAATTAAAATTCTTCATCAACATTTTCTCCATGAACTTTCTGATAAATGGAACTCCTTGAAATAGAATGGTTTTGTTAGTTTGCGCAGAATTTTGATAGGACATTTCCAATGCAGCTCTAGTCGAGTTGTGTAAATTAAGCAGGAATGATAACATGTCTTTTGGTATACATATCTTCAAAACTCGTTGTTTTTCAACATCACCAGATGGTATTAAATGAGCAGAAAACAATGTCACCAGGTTATTCTTATCTACATCAATACCATTGTCAATGATTTGAGATGAATTGGTTAATGAATTCATTAATGATGTTATGTTTATTTTAGCTGTACTTTCTTGAACGTTGGAATCGGCAACGAGTCTTGTCGGTTTATGTGGAATATTTTCAACATCTGTGGGGATAAATTTGTTTTTGTTTGGGACCACATTATTAGTAATGTAATAATTAGTCTGCGATGCAACGTTTGCTGTGAATTGAGAAGCATTGTTTGACATTTTATCTGAAGTATGATGAGTATTACCATAGTTGTGATTTGGATGTGTGTAAGCAGTATTGGATGAACCTTTTGTGAAACCAGAAGCACTTTCATTAAATGATGATGACGATAATGATGATGAGAAGTCAGATGAAGCTTTAGATGTTTTATCGTATTTAGAATGCTCCAACGGTGGTTGAAGTAGTAAGAAAATCAGCGGTAAAGGCTTTGGAAACTTCGTTTCAGACGTCTGTATAAATGATGTATTATTGATGGATGATTTGATATTTTGCTGTACATTTTTATCACTTACCCCGCTATTGTTGTCTATAGCAGGCACATTAATGGGAAAGTGCACAACTAGAGGTGGTGAAGTTGGTGTATTTGGTACAGGTACTGTATATTGTTTATCATACTGTGAAGGATAAGTAAATTGTTGTTTAGTTACTTTGAGTGCTTGGTTACTACTTGAATCAAATGATTTTTGCAATGATAATCCGCCGAAATTTTCGCGTGTGAAGAAGCTACTGCTTGTACTTTCTTTATAGACTGGATTATGGTTTGCCGGAACCGCTCCTTGATATTGGAGAGTGGATCCTATCATAGAACCACTCGAGTATGAGTCTCTATTAGCATCGATTTTCTTAGTTGAAAATGGCATTGCTAATTTGAAACTGTCTGTCAATTCACTGGCTTGGACATTATTGTTTAACGGCCGTTGAACTTCTGCAAACATACCCTCTGGTGGGTTGTAGGTTTGATAGGTCTGTCTCATTTGTGGCAGGATAGCTGTGTATGGATACATCATTGGATGCATGATCATTTTTTTGATGTCAGCCATCATTGCCAGACCACTCTTCATGGTCAAGGCCTGGTTTAATCCGGAGTATCTCTCTGTATCGACACATCTCACATTCATCCACCAATCGCACACCAGTACTTCTTGGTTGAAAAGTGTGCCATTAGGGCACAAAAATGAGAAGAACCCAGTAGGTGCTGTGTTAGCGCAAACTCTGAAAACTTGACAGCGGGTTTGAGGATCTGCATAATAGCCTGAAACATAGTGTCTTATGTTAAAACAATTTACATAAGAATTATTAATAAGTAAAATCCTCTACTTTTAATAAAGTTTTTTAAGTTAGAGAGGCTTAATTTACAAATATAAAAGATTCCTGCTTTACATGTAGAACTTTTTCCACCCGTCGAAAGTTGTAAAAAGTAAAAGCACAACTTTTTCAGAAAGGTTTGTAGTAAATAGTCTAAGTTAGGTTGACTACTAAATTTGGTGGGTCTAAAATGAAAACTTTGATTTGCCTATAGAGCAAACAAAGAAATAGACATTCATCTTTATGTAATAGACTTTTTATTGTACCTGATGAAATATCATCGTATGGGTGTTGGCATATTAAGTTATTAAATAAAAAAATTTAAAAGAAATGTGTCGGTGCTGTGTTCGATCCGCACGCGGTCGTATTTTTTTCAAATACCTTTTAAATATATTGATTTATATTTAATTGATTAAAATGCTAATAACATCCTACCTACCTACATATAAACAATATAAAACATCAATAGAAAAATTAGTTATTTAATTAATTAATTAAATACATTTTCAATAGATACCGCTAAATGCTTGAGACTTGCCTAGAGGAAACATTGGTATCAAACAGTATATATAGAAGTTTTTTCTTTTGTTATTATATTCGTACATTTAGTTGGCAGTGTTTTAGCTTTGATGTACATATGTTTTTCGAATCGAAACGACTATTATAGTACGGCGAGCGTTATCTTACACATAAACACACACACACAGAATAGCGCTATTATATATACACTACTGTTGTACCCAATGAAATATCATCGCATGGGTGTTGGCATATTAAGTTATTAAATAAAAAAAAATTAAAAAATGTGTCGGTTCTGTGTTCGATCCGCACGTGAACAAATTTTTTTCAAATACATTTAATCTAATGTTTATATTTAATTGTTTCATATGAAAAAATCAATAGTTGACTCTAAATGCTTAGACTTTTTTTTGCTCAGAGGAAACATTGGTAGCAAACAGTATATATACATAGAAGCTTTTTGTTGATCTGTTATTATATTCGTACGTTTTGTTGGCAGTGCTTTTACGGGTCTATCTCACGGGCCCGAATATGAAACGCCCGAAAACGCAAATATCGGAAGGCAAAGATCGAAAATCGAAAGATCACTTAATTTGCGTGAGCAGGATACAACAGGAACAAGAGGAACAGGCTTCTGCAAGAGACAGTATTCTGCACGCGCATCAATACGGGAGGAAAAGCCTGTTCCTTTTGTTCCTGTTGTATTCTGCTCGCGCAAATTAAGTGAGTATGTACCGTTTACCATGCACACTTTTTTTATCTTTCGACTTGAGATCTTTCGATTTTCGATCTTTGCCTTCCGATATTTGCGTTTTCGGACGTTTCACATTCGGGCCCGTGACGGAGACCGCGATATTATTTATGTATGTATACATATATTATGATGGTTATATAGAATAAAAATTACAATTCAGTCAAAAAACATTGATATTCAAATATAAATCCATATATTTCAAGAAAAAATTAAAATTTCATTGCTTTGAAACGATAGGAAAGGTTCATGAATATTGAATTAGAGGAAATATAAAATTTAGCTTCAGAGTATATTATAATAAATACCAGGATTTTTTCCACTGCAGCTGAATGCAGTTCTCGGCACACTGTTGAGTGTCGGATAGTCTCTATCGGGCTCTCCAGGAACTGACAATCTAATATCCCATCCAGTGCCATCGTTCAGCGCGTCGTACTTTCCATCCTGTCCATGATAATGATGCTCATGACTGGAGGAACTTTGCTGCTGATTGGCTAAATGTCTTTGGTCATAGTGGTTATTGTGAATGTGGGACACATCGCACATAACAACCGCGAAGAGAGTAACTTTGGCACACAGCAAAACTGAAATTCAAAATTAAAGTATTTACAGCTAATGTAAATATTTATTGAGAAAATTCATATTGCAGAGTGTGTACTGAGTGAGTTGGGTAAACGTTACGACATACATACATACATAAATGTATCAATCATCGCAATGCAATAATAGCAGACATTGTTTATCGACAATGAATATTTTCATAGAGGCAATGTTCCCACGTGGAGCATGCGTTGGAAAAACATGTTTGTTCTTACCATATATGTATATATTTTTCTTTTTATTATTATTAGATATATTCTCATTGTGTTTATTCAATATTTGCGGAACTTGCAATTTTTAATTGACGTTTATGCGTAACTTATTTATTATGTTGACTACACGGGTACCCAATGTTGTATTCTATGGGATGTTTCTATTTTTATTAAATAGGGAAGTATGTATTACTAAGGCATATGCATGTTACTGCATACATATATATAACAGGATATATGCACAATATTTAGAATGATATATTAAGTATATATTATTGGATTCGATTCTTATTTGTGAGAAGAGGTTGTATAAAATTTTTTTGTTTGAAACAAATGGAAGGGTATAAAAATAACATCCACATAGTTCTTATATGTTCTAATAGAGTTGAAAAATATTTAACAAAAATTCAAACACTTACTATTTTCTTATTTTTATTTTATCTATGTATGTGTAGTAACAATAGATGAAGTTTTGTGATTATGCGAAAATTTGAACTCGAGATTTTGACTGATTCGAACTCAGAATTGATCAATGATCACGCTTTCATAATCTAGAAAAATGTGTGTGTCTGTGTGACAGTGGATTTTTTTGAATACCGATTAAGACTGAAAAATTTTACATGAAATAGAAATTATTAAAAATAGAAGTAGTACTTTTACTCTAGAGAATCGAAGTTTTTTTTATATTTTTCTCAGTATCTTTATTTATATCTTAATTTTTTATATTTATATTTTGATTTATTGAACTGAAATTTAATATCTAGAAGTTTAAGCTTAATATAAAGTTATGTATAAAATTTGGTAATCAATCGTCAACTGGAAGTGGCAGTTTACTTTTGTTTGATTTTTCTTCCACTATTTTTTTCGACCCTTTAAACATGTTAAACTTAAAAATTATACTCCTTAAACCCTTCACAAAAAAATTCAAGTATAATTTTTGTATCAATGTGATAAAAATAAAAAAAAATCACTGAATTTAATAAACTGGAAGTGGGATTTTTTCTTAAAACAATATTTCATTATTTTATTATGACCTTTTAAATTATTTTTATTTTCTTGATATTCACTGTATATAATATTTATTGTGATTTTAAGTAATAAAAAAATTTCGAACAAAATCCGAAAACTGGAAATATAACTTTTATCTTGTGTAAGTTTCCCTACATTTGCGCTCAATTTGTATCGAAAATGGTCTCATAACCAGTATGTGTGAACGTGTATGTATGTTTAATTATCGAATTTTGTTTTGTGACCTTCTTATATTCCTCAAATGAATATATAAAGTCATGGGTTGGTCACATCCAAATTTTTTGATATAAGGCAATACATTTTGAAATTAGAATAATGAAATCAAATTTTGCCACAAAAAGTTTTTGGTCTCTTTTCTTCATTATCATTTTTATTTTATCAAGTAGGAGAAAATCTGAATATTTTTATTATGTTTGAGAAACTTTAACTTTATTTTTAAGAAAAATGAAATATTAACCTTTGAAGGACGGAACGTTGAGATCGAACTAGTGTCCCGAATCGGGGTCGAGTAAGACCCCAGTATTTTTTAATCAAAACACAGATTTTCTCAATACAAATGGGTTCAATATATATCTTATTAATCAGTTTATACATCAACATAAAAAGTTTTAGTCCTATAGCATATTTTTGACTATTTTTGTATTAAAAAATAACGAAAAGCATCTACATGCAAACGCACATAGGTAAGGTCAACAGGCGACTGCATGACTCAATAGCCACACGCTAAAAACGACGAAAATATAGCTGTCTCTTTCTCTCGCATTGATTCAGCAATCAAAAATAATATGCAAGCGAACAGTCAAAAACATGACTTATTGCTACCGCCTTTAAACCATACTTTGGAACGTAGAAACGTATAAATGTATTTTTTTACGATGTACCCCTTTTCTAAATCATACAAAATCTATTAAAATAAATTTCTTTTAGTTCATTCTAGGAATACAAGAAATGTAGGGTGTATAGCTTTGAAAACCACATTGTTATTACGAAAAATTGGGGCACTTGCATACCCTACTTCGGTGAGGGAGGGTAAAATAAAATCAGTACAGTAGGTACACAATTAAAGGAAATTACAAAATCGAGATCGAATTTTACATACATGTCATAAGTATATGTACATATATAACTTGCTGCTGTTCTAATTATTGGTTATGCTAATTTTTGTTACTTACAGTTTTAACTGAGGCATAATAATGTGACTTTTTCCCGCCATTTCACCATCCATATATGGTAGATGTAATAATAATAGAATATAAATCACGCACATACGATTATTATTTATTTGTCATGCAATACCTTGTATGTATGTATGTATATGCTTAATATTGTATGTATTACAACATATATTTACTGAGATCGTGAAGAGATTTATTGTAAATCAAAATATTATAATTTAAAGGAATGTAAATAATAGTTTGTTTTGTACAAAATAAATAACAACCCTATAGGAATATATATAAAGTTCAAGGCTCATATATCACATTCCTAAATTTGTTTTAAGTATTGAAAACATTTTCGCTTCTTCATTTTCTATTTTAAATAACCATTTGCATAATATTCAGAATATAAATAAACATAAACAATTCACCGACTTACGCGTTTTGGACGTTTGATAATTTTGAATTTACATTCTCCACATTTTTTAGCATAAAAGCAAATGTGAATAAAAGCGTTGATTTATCGTACGATGAGTATGAAAATTTTGCGCGGTAATAAAAGTGTCAAACATTTTTTTACGAGAATATTGATCCGACAGGTGTGTAGTCTTATCTCTTTGCGATAATTTTTTTTTTTGATTCTTCTATGTGAGAATTATATGTAGAATAAATTTAGCATAAATTTGCATGGCGAGATACTATTAAAATTTTACGCTCGACAATAAGTCGATATTGACAAATTATTGTTAATTTATCGTTCGAATCAAAATACATTTATATATGTCGAATTTGATTTACGGCCGCTTATTGTAATCGGATACTTATTGTAATATGAATGATGGCAATACTTGGCTATTTTTTTTTGACCGAAATTGTAGGTCAAATTTTGAGGAGCTACAGATTTTTAAGTTTTTGAAATATTTGTCTAAATATAGACATTTTAATATGTATGTAGAAGTTATTCAAAACAAATTAGGTTAGGTTATGTCAAATTTGAGAAGCTTTAAATGATATATTAATGTTTTTGCCACAATAGATGTACTTAATTTATTCAATACACATTAGGTAAGTAAGGCAAAATTTCTTTGTTTTGCTTTACTTACCTAATATGTATTTTAATAATTAATTTTATTTATTTATTTTACTTTAATTAATTAATTTCTTTACGTATTTATATTTCAATGTTGAAATTCTAATTAGATAAAACATATTAGGTGTTAGGTTATGTCAAATTTGAGAAGCTTTAAATGATATATTAACGTTTTTGCCACGATAGATGTTTTAGTATGTACTTTAATACTTTATACTTAATTTATTCAATACACATTAGGTAAGTAAGGCAAATGTGTATTTTAATAATTAATTAAATTTATTTACTTTACTTTAATTTCTTTAATTAATTAATTTATTTGCGTATTTATATTTCAATTTTGAAATTCTAATTCAATAAATCAAACAATATATTGAATACACTTCTTTAACAAATATTTATTATTTTTTTTATATATCACTTTTACGGAAGATTTTTTTATGTCAACATAAAACCCACACCAAATATTAATTTATTTGTTTATTATTTTATTAAAAAGGTGTAAAGCATCAGTTCAAGAATGTTTAATAAGCAATTTAACACTAAAACACACAAATTTAACGGTTTCCTCGGATACATGTATTATATGAACATATTTGCAGTATTATGTAAGTATGTGAAAATGAAATTTATTATTTATATCACTCGTGTATACATATGTATGTATATGTATGTGGTTTGAAACTATTCGCGAAGAATCACTGTTATTCAATGTGTATGCGTGGAAACTCACGTAGTTTTCTTTCCGGCAAAAGCATGATGGTTTTTCGCGGGAAAACCGTGCACTGAATTTTCCCCACACGTCTACGCCGGAAGTTCAACGGTCTCGAACCAACACGAATACTTTTCGATAGTAAATAAGATACTGGGCGCACAATGGATAAACAAATATTATGAGTTTCGGTCGTGGAACGCGCACTACGGGTGCCGGAAAATGGCTGACGATCGACAATCAAAGTTGTTAACTTATATTTATACAAATCCGATCCCACCCGCGAATTGGAAAAAGAGTTAACGCCTTCACATCAGCTCTGGTACTTCTCAAACTGTGAGAAGCACCGGAGAAAAGCCCGACCCAAGTCGATTAAATTGTGGTTTTCTCCAGCATATTGGAAGTTTTTAAGGTTATAAAAGTTGAATTAATAAAAAAAAATACATTAAATTAGAAAGTACCAAATTAAATAGCACTTAAAATGGGTATACATTTACTGCAATGTTTATATTTTGGGTGTGAACCTTTTTTTCGAATAATAAAGGGCGAATACTATTCAAGAAATTGATTTCGCATCGTTTATCCCTCCATCGCCGAAGTGGGGTATGCAAGTGCCCCAATTTTTACGTTTTTCATAATAACTATGTGGTTTTCAAAGCTCCACACCCTACATTTATTGTATTCTTAGAATGAACTACGAGAAATTTATTTTTATAGATTTTGTATGATTTAGAAAAAGGGTACATCGTAAAAAAATACATTTATACATTTTTACGTTCCAAAGTATGGTTTAAAGGCGGTAGCGATGAGTCATGGATTTGCCTGTTCGCTTGCATATTCTTGTTGATTGATGAATAAATGCGAGATAAAGAGACAGCTATATGTTCGTAAGCTATTGTTTTCGTTGACTTTGGCGCGTGGTTATTGAGTCATGCAGTCGCCTGTTGGCCTTACTTATGTGCGTTTGCGTGTTGATGCTTGTCGTTATTATTTAATATAAAAATAGTCAAAAACATGCTATAGGACTAAAACTTTTTATGTTGATGTATAAAATGATTAATAAGATATATATTGAACCCATTTGTATTGAGAAAAGCTGTATTTTGATTAAAAAATACTGGGGTCTTACTCGACCCCGGTTCGGGACACTCGTTCGATATCGACGCTCTGTCTTTAAAAGGTTAAGGGAAATTGCAATGAATACTTATTGTATTTTAGTACCTGCTCTGCCCGTTCATTGAGACTATTTTTGGGTATACCTTTACTGCAGTGTTCGCCAAGTAATATAGATATACATAGTTATTATACTAGAAATAAGAACAATTTAGTTGTAGGTTAGAAAAAAGAAAACAGCTGGTGGTGTTTTTTACAGGGGTGTGCTCATGTACAATGCCTTCCCTGAGTGCTTCAGGTATTTTAAGACCGTGGATGTATTATTGCGAGGTGCAAGGAGACACCTTTGTGAAGGACAGTGCATATACATAAATGTATACATAAAATTTTAGATTTAAGTAATTAAGAATGTATTTTTTAAATTAGCTAGATAACTAAAATTATATATAAATAAATGAATAAATAAATAAGAGAGTTATTTTTGGGCGTTGTTTATATTTTGGGTGTTAACCTTTTTTTTGAATAATAAATGGCGAATACTAGTCAAGAAATTGATATTATTCTCGAATCGTTTAAAGAAAATATGTAACTGCAATGAATACTTATGGTATTTTAGTACCTACTCTGCCCGTTCATTGAGACTATTTTTGTATGAAATTACTATTATTATTAACTAATTTAAAATATTGTCATAGATATATAATACACATAGATCCGCCCTCACGCTTTATACTGGTCTCCCTTTTGGCGCATGCAAAATACATGGTTTCTCTCAGTAGGTAGGTAGGTACCGCTGCGTCGTAGGGAAAAAACCTTTTTTTTCCCAACTTCCCCGCTAGTTAAACCCTCCGCACCCCTCAGTTAGTGAAGACAAGATCTCCGACCAAAATCACACGTCAGGGCCCATCTAGTGTACTATACATCAATGAATATTTTAGAGATTTACGATACAAATTGTTTACTAAACCAACCTAATATATAAAATCCTTAATAATATATTTAATCAGTGGCGTGGAATAGTGGTTAGCATATAATGCTTTCGAGCAGAGTGGCCACGGGTTCGAGTCCCACTAGAATACCGCTGCTGGACCAGAGTTAGCCAATTTTTCTGATTTTCCTGTAAAATTGGCATCTCCTTTCCTATCTCTCTTGCTCATTCAGTGTCTTGAGGTGCACCAATTTTACTATAAAATACTGAAATTTTTTTTCCATATATGTCACTATAGATGTTTGTATGAATTCGCAATGTATAAAATGCTTATGTACATACATTGATTGTATTGTATTGTATCTGTGTAAGTGCACTTTAAAGGCAAGTGTTCATGTTCTATGAAATAAATAAAATTAACGAACAAAAGGAACATGCGAATATTTGCATTTCGTACGTAGAGGTTTCCGCAGCGGGATAGTTTGAGAAGCGCGTTAATTTCAATTTCTTTACGATTGTACGCGAATGAGCGCTCAGATCGAATTATTATACATGCCGAGTTTTTCCTATTACCTACATATTACCACATTATCGATCTCTCGTCTCTTTCTCTCCATCGATGGACTATAAGAGAAGAGTGTGACAGAGATATACATACATACGAATCGGCTTAAATGAAGAAATTGTGTCTAGAAATCGAACAGGATTTTCTTCTTCCTAAAAAGTGATTTAAATAATTTAATAGTTCAATTGCAACACGTTTGTGATGTCATTGCTTATTATTTGTTCATGTTAATTATAATATTTATGAATTCGTTAGGCGAAAAGAGGTTCTAGGGAATGAGATTATTACAAGGTTTTTCTTTTGAAAATTGATTTCGAAAGCAGAATAAATTAAATGAAATCGATAAAAATTAGCTGTTTTCATTGTCAATGTTGGATAATGCACTACCACGATGGTTCTGCCAAATTTCGATTTATATATTTTTATATATGTATGTATTTCCAAAAGTCAAAATCAAACGGGTCATATTAGCATAGCCAGATTAGAAGTCGATTAATCAATTATTCACACGGTCGGTTCATCTTTTCTCCGTTCGAACATCTGTTTTGAATTTTGTCACGTATAAAGAGGCTTTTAAGCCGTGTCAAACTATTGAAGACACCGAAGATTTAATGCATTCTGACCAGAAGAAGAAGGGTCACAGGCCAAATCCTGTTTCGACGATGTCGAAGCAAAGCTTCTATGTGTCGGAAAAAAATTGTACTCGAATGGTGTTTTTTTTTGTCGCAATAAATTAACTATACGTTTATGATTGAAATTCGACATACCAGAAATAATTTATTGTTCTATAGGCGATATCCCATTGTGTTTCAAGGTGTCGAAACGAAAGCATGAATTATTCAGGTGTAGTAAAGTCTCGATCCCAATTTTATAATATCAATTCGAAGATATTGTCTCCGACCGGATCTGGTAGCCCACGTCCATCAGACGAGTTTGGTATTTGTCGCATATTTACATTTTTTTTTCTAAAACTAAATCTTGTTCCAATTTTATTCAATGTCAAGTTGTCAATTTTGTTAATAGCAGAGAAAGTTATTTTATTTTATTATTTTAAATTATTTTAAAAACAACACAACAGAGACTTGACAGGCAGCCTCAAAGCGTCACTGTGGTTATAACACAAATATAAGTATACATGAGACAAGAATAACAAAAATAATAAAAAAATGTTAAATCATTTTAAAAAGCCTGTCAAAAAACAAGAAATATGTATTGTAAAAAAAAATATGAAATAATAATGATAGGCTATGTAGGATACCTGGCATTGAAGAGATCTAAGGAATGAGTAAGTTAAGGAGTCGAACAGCTCTCGAGAGGGGGGAGTTCATGAGCACGTTTGCTTTAACCCTAATTGGCAACAATATATCATGCTTTCGTTTTATGTACATTACCAGTTTATAGTCTTCATTGATTTTGATTCGAAAATATTAACTGTTATGTATGTACAACTGTTCAACTATGTAATATGTGTAGTTAAGTAGGGGCGGTAGTAAGGCGCGCTTGGATAGTCGATCGTCTGATGATTCCGTTGTAATGTTTAATGATGAAACTACTCCAGCTTCATTTGCTGATACATACATAAAATGCTCGGATACATTTGCTTACTTTAATGAGATCTAACCCACGTATGTATGTCGGTAAAAATCAAAGCCATCGGAAGAGGGGAAGTGGTTCAAAATCAGCTCACAAATTTCGTACGGTTAGGAAATTCATTAAACTAACAATTTCTTGTAAAATTAGAACTAAGATATGCCTTTTTTATTTTAATGGTTACTGGGTAAGTGACCTTTATTAATTTTACACATTGTTCACGTTGTAAGTATTTATAATTTACATTTAATAATTTAATTTATTAGGATTTATTATTTAATTATTGAGAAAGTTCAAAAAGCATTTCTTCGTTTCTTATATAGGAAGCAGTATGGGTATTACCCATATCTCTACCCTACTCGTTTCCTTTTGGGCACGCTTGGGTATAATTACCTTGAACTTCAGAGAAACTTCTCATTAATTCGTTTTGTTCTCCAACTTCTACGTGGTAGTGCGTCATGCCCCGTCGTTGCTGGAACAGTTGGGACTTTACCTGCTTAATAATTATGTGCGTGGTAGACATCATCATTTGATGGTTGTGCCCCCTTCTCGCATAGTTACTTATCGAATCGCTCCTATTCCAAGAGCTATCCAACTTCTCAATGAAACCGTTGCTGCTGAGCCTGAATGTGATATTTCCCACATCAGTGAGCGTTGGTTATCGGAGATTATTTTAACTGAAAATTTATTATTTTAACAGTTGAGCTGAAAAGTTCATAGGCTAGCATAGAAAAAATCTTTTTTTTGTTAGAATTTGATTTTATTATTCAATATAGTTGCCTTCGAGGGCGATACAAAGATTATAGCGGTCATACAATTTTTTGATACCATTTTTATAGTACGATTTGTCTTTAGCCTCAAAATAGGCTTCAGTTTCGGCGATTACCTCTTCATCGGCGCAAAATTTCTGCCCAGCGAGCATCCTCTTGAGGTCTGAGAACAGGAAAAAGTCGCTGGGGGCCAGATCTGGAGAATACGGTGGATGCAGAAGCAATTCGAAGCCCAATTCATGCAATTTTGCCATCGTTTTCATTGATTTGTGACACGGTGCATTGTCTTGATGAAACAGCACTTTCTTCTTCTTCAAATGGGGCCGTTTTTCCGTCAAACGCTCCAATAACGCTACGTAATAGTCGCTGTTTATGGGTTTTCCCTTTTTAAGATAGTCGATGAATATTATACCATGCGCATCCCAAAATACCGATGCCATAACCTTGGCAGCCGACTTTTGCGTCTTTCCACGCTTTGGAGTCACTTCATCACGTGCAGTCCATTCGGCTGACTGTCGATTGGACTCCGGTGTGAAATGATGGAGCCATGTTTCATCCATTGTCACACATCGATGCAAAAATTCGGGTTTATTACAATTAAACAGCTCCAAACAATGCTCAGAATCATCAATTCGTTGTTGTTTTTGGTCGATTGTGAGCTCGCGCGGCACCCACTTTGAACAGAGCTTTCGCATACCCAAATATTCATTCACGATATGTCCAACACGTTCCTTTGATATCTTTAGGGTCTCAGCTATCTCAATCAATTTCACTTTACGGTTATCCAAAATTATTTTGTGGACTTTTTTGATGTTTTCGTCGGTAACAGCCTCTTTGGGGCGTCCACTGCGTGCATCGTCCTCGGTTCTCATTTCGCCTCGTTTAAACTTAGCAAACCACTTCTCAACGGTTGATTTTCCTGATGCAAGGTCCGAATAATGTTTATCAAGCCAAACCTTGGCTTCAATAGTATTTTTTTTCGCCGAAAAACAATGCTTTATTAACACACGAAATTCCTTTTTATCCATTTTTTCAAACTAATAAAAGTTGCTTCACTCAAAATGCTATAACTCACAAACTAATAGTACGACAGCTGTCAAATTTATACACGTGTCTTTTTAAGGTTACGGCTAACTAAAAATCATATGAATTTAATACTAGTAGCGCTATCTATGTGTCAGCCTACGAACTTTTCAGCCCACCTAATATTTGTCTGGTATCCTGCACTCATCATTATTTTCATAATCGAATGTGATGCATGAGTAGAATTTTGATCTTCTCCCTTTCATTTGGGCCTCGCAGGGATGTTTTGTATTTGTGGCTGGCCCTAATATGTATGTATGTATAGGTATATATGTACATAGGTGCTGGCTATAGGTGCAAGATATTCCCTACTTTGTATTTCATTATTTGATATTTTTACTATTGCTCTTTTATGATTATGTATAAATGTATTTTTTGTCTTTGTATAGGTATATAGTATGTATATATTTTTATTTTTCTTATCTCT
Source organism: Arctopsyche grandis (assembly GCF_051622035.1). Taxonomy (NCBI): domain Eukaryota; kingdom Metazoa; phylum Arthropoda; class Insecta; order Trichoptera; family Hydropsychidae; genus Arctopsyche; species Arctopsyche grandis. Next base: position 7,407,497 of record NC_135363.1, on the reverse strand, counting down.
CTGTATTTTTTCAACCATTGTTGCGCATTAGGTTGCGACAATGTAATGCGACAATGATCCTTAAAAAAAATAAATAAATAATGTTTTTCTCACTTAAATGCTAATTTTTTAGGCATAGTAGTGGAAAAGGTTTAAAAAATTATTTTAAATTTGTGAGCAACTCACCCATAAGTCGCGTCAATTTTTCTTTCGAAAAGTAGAATATTTATCGTTTAAAAATGGGTGTATAAACACTAACTTGTATTTAGTCAATTACACCTAGAAATATGAAACGTCTATAAAATCCCGTACATCATGCCATATGTCAAGCATATATGTACATTTGTATATGTATATGTACATGCAAGGTCTCACCAAACCTCTGGCATCCTCAAATTATGTGAGTCAAATAAAATTGCGTATAGGTAAAGATCAAATGTTTCGCGAGTGGCAGTTAACTGTTTAAAGACATATTTTTGTAATTAAAGAAACTTGTTAGTATGGTTTCATCAATTACTTGGAACATCTTTAAAAGTTGTGCAAAATATAGAAACAATTGTTGAAAAAGAATGTTAATTTTATTTTGATAATATTATCATAAATAGGATACAATAAAATAGCGTCATCTTAGGTCATTTAATACATTATATTATAATTAAAAATGCAATTCTTAATGGCTTTCGACTGTATGGATAAATCACGCTTTTAAATTATTACATCGATATTAACATAACAATAAATAATAGATGTTGAAGTATAGAAAAACAAAGTGAAAAAAAAAAAAATCAAAACATGTTCAATATAATTTTCTCGTGCCGGAAAACTTTTTGAAAATCATTTTATGTATCTGAAAAATATTCGGAATTCATTGAATTTATTTAAATGTCTTCACTAATCAACAGATTTATGCGACATCGATAATTTACATAGTTAATGATCAATTATAATAATTAATGTATTCCATAAATAAAAGCCATAGTAGTTTTATAGGCGAAAAAAATCAATAGCATTAAGAGATTCCTTACAACAATAGAATTGTCTTTTTATTGTTAAAAAATTGAATATTTGACAATGTACCTGTCATGTTAACAATGTGGCGATTTCTTGTAATACTATCCTTTACGTTGCTATGTAAGTTATTAATGACATGAAAAACACATTTTTTTAACAATTCCTACTTTTCCTATATGTATTTGCAAATATTTAAGAAACAAGTAATTCTGCAATTTTATAAAATAAAATAAAATAATTTTGTTATGGTATATGTCACGGTGAATTTATAATTTCACTGACGTTTCAGTGAAATCATAGCCAGTTTTTTTTCACTGGGTATAGTTTAGTGAAATCATATCCAATTACATTTTAACTGACCCCTTTCAGTGAAATTATAATTGTTGACACTAGAATGACAGTGCGTCGCCGACACGAATCGCGCCACCCACGTCACAACCCCACCACAGCCCCACAACCCCGCTCCTGCCTATTCCCACTCTCCTCATGGTCCACTATCAGTTTCTATTTGGCTTTTTTTGATGCCACGTGTGTGCCACATATTTATTTAAGGTTAGGTTAGGTTAGGTTAAATTAGGGTTGGTTTATTTTATTTAAGGCTAGGTTAGGTTAAGCTAGGGTTGGTTTTATTTGTTTAAGATTAGGCTGTTAGGGTTGGGTAGTACGTTGTTATTCGAATTACAAATTCACTGATATTGAGAAGTATACAGCAACATGCAGAAAAATCGCATCACTTTCAATTGTTCGATGTTTTCGATTTTTTTTAATTACATGAAGCTATACACAAGTTTTTTTGGTTTTATTATTTGATTTCAACTATTTAACATGTTTTACGATTAAAAAAGATTATTTATATTTTTAAATTATGGCGAGATACGAATTTTAAAAAAACATGTACAATAGGGCATTTTTCTTATATGTATTTCAAATGTCTCTAGCTAAAATAATACTACAGTAAATATTTTTCTATGAATAGTCAATACATAGTCAATGGACTTATGACAACAATAAATAGTAATATAATAATTACTAGACAACCGTCTTGCATTTATGACGGTAGTGATACCTGCCGACACGGACAATACGACTTTTTTTAGAATGTAGTATGTCGTATGTAAATTTTTAATTCTATTATTATATCCGTACTCACTGTCAGTGACATTATAATTTCACTGACAATAACAGTTTCACTGTAACATACATATGTATGTACATACATCTAATATATAATTTCTAAAGAGACTTTGTATATATGTACAATGTAACCTTCGTTCGTTGGTTCGAAGACGAAACATTTGATTTACTTTTTTTTCGATTCATAGGCGCCAATTCGATTTCCCGAGGGCGAAGGCTACGGGGGGCGCCGGATTCTGGTATACATATAATTTCGAAAGATACTTAGTATATATGTACATATGTTTGTTTGTTCATGACAGTCAATTTAATAAAATATTAATAAATTAAAAACTATTTGAATAAATTTAATAAAATGTTTACTATTAGATTAGTCATGTTAAAGCGGTTTATATTACAAATACCGAGCGAAGCCGGGTAAAACCACTAGTATGTATGTATATAAATAGAGCAACAGTTGATAGCGTGCATATAAATCGGATCCGATTTATTAACTGTGGGAAATAAATACGACATAGTTTTATTTAAAATATTGAATGTCAAAACCAAATCACGCAAATACGCGGGAAAAACACTGCATTTCGGTATTTAATCAGAAAAACTTGCTGAAAAGGGGCGAGAGCGTGGCAATTTGCTTCGGCAACGACACATACGATTAAAAAGTATTAATAAAAAATCATGACATAATTATCATAATTTCAATGATATTGCCGCTTATAAATCCCAGTTATAGAATTTATTTAAATTTGTTCCATGCCGAAAAGAAATTATGACCATCACTGGCAAATGTCGAATGCCTCCGTCGCCCACGCATTATATGAAAAAAAATATTCGCTAAATACGCAATAAATTTAATATTCGGTCATATTCTCGGCTTAATTAACCGCTTAAATGTCGCATCGTGTTCGAGACGATTTATGTCGACTAATTAAAAAATTTTACAGCGATATTTTTCATACTTTCCGCATTGTTTATAATATTTGATTGACGCCGTTCGTATATCACTTTGTTAACCGTTTAATTATCCGAACGCTCGATTTTACGGTCGAAACGCGGCGGGTGGTTCAAAAAGATCCGAACAAACGTCTAAATTCAGACATGGAGGCATCGTTTGCATTTTTAAATCGACCGTTGGCATATTGATTGGGTGTAATATCTTTTTTTCGCGTTTCGTACGTTCGATAAATTCAACGCGAACATTATGATGTCAAATTTATGGATTTGTTTCAATATTGCATATGTCAAACACAGTTTGACAATGAGACGCTTAGAACCGTTCCAATTTTCAATGTTGACTTATTGAGAATTTATTGTCAATAGAATTGTCGTCATTTGGCCCAATTTTTCAGATTATTTTGGTTTTTTTTATAAGTGTAAAACTCTTGTTGAAAGTATGCATCAAGAAAGTCTATTCTTAAGGATATGTATTAACGATAAAAAGCACTCTAAATTCGACATTATAGTAATAATACTGACATCACTAAGAAATAGAATGAATTTTACATTGTGTAAATAATAATTAGTTGGCCTGGTGATTTACAGTCGGTGCATAATGTTGAGTCAAAATTGTGCGAAAAATGTACGAAATTTTGTGTGAAGTTTCGTAAATTACTGTCATGAACGTAATTATTGTTGATTCCAATGATGTTGATGATGAAATAAATTAATTCTTTTAAATGATGACTCTGGTATTGAGTTTCTTGACCATGTACTATGTATGTTTTTCTTTAAAGAATGTACGTTTATATGTAGAGTGAACTTAAAAAATGATGTTTCGACTTTAAAATGGCAAGAATTTCCATTGCCTAAAATTTTGGAGAAAATAAATAAGCTTTAATTTATGTGTACTAATTTTTTGTATGTATATTAATAGAAATATATTTGCTGATTTGACTCTCATTATGTGACTTGTAGTTATTGGAATTCAAAATGTGGACTTTGCTTTACATAATTGTCATTGATATTTATTTAACAATTTTTTAATTTATTTTTTTATTCAATTTATTTATTTATTTTTAATACACAAGTATACTGCAGTGTCTTTACAGGTCACCCCAATATGACATATAATAATAATCTTGTACACTCATCTTAAAGGTCGCTGATATTCAGATAAAGAAACTCACCAATTTACCTACATATATATTAATAGTTGAATATTAAATATTTTTACATTTACATATATTTATGTATATTCGTTTATGAATATATGTATCTGTACTTTAAGATTTTTTTTCAATTTTTGATGATTATACATATATTGTATATATATGTAAAATAAAAAAATCGTCAGATTTTGTTTTTCATCTGTCAATGTGTGGATATTTCGTGTGAAAATTCGTCTATGGCATGCGCTTTTTCGTTCGGACAATATTGATTGAACACGTGGAAATTGCGAGTTTTTCATTTGGGAAAGTCTCGTGGCGATTTCTCACAGGCATTATATGGAAAATGAAATAAAATAAAATAACATCAACGTCAACTGCCGAACGATTGTTTTGTAACTGTGTCGATACAAAACATCACTAATAAGTAGTACTAACTAATACGCTCGTAAATTTTTCGATCGGAAAAATTGTTATTTGCTCGTGCGAATTTTCCACTTCGACACTCTCGACAAAGGGACTGTGAGGCAACTTTTTGGGATTCATTTCCACCTGCTAAATTGAGGCTGACATTAATCCGCTATGTATTTATGTATTTTTGTAGACAGCTGGACAAAAAGGGGAAAAAATGTAGGGACAAAACGAATTTTAACACGAGTAATATGGAATGCCGGAAAATATGTGATACCACAGAAAATGCATTGTTTACGGAAAAATATACATCACGGTGTAAATGGTATTTTTGCACAATGAAAATAAAAATCACAGACACAATTTTCATCTAATAATAGAAGCCTAACATATAAAATAATTTTATGAAATCATACATGATATTAAAAATTGTTCAACGTGAAGGTTTAACTTAATGAAAATTTACACAACGAACTGAAATTTCATTTACATTTATTAGTTTCTAACAATCATAATTTTGTCTGAATATTTAGTGCATTTTGGAATATCTATTTGTGGTTAAAATATTAAATATAAAAACACGGATAAAATTGTAGTCTTTCAGTGAAAGATGTTTTCAGTGCCAATTTTTATACATCAAAAATATAAAGTTGATATAAACGTTCGTTAGAATAGCTTTTTCTTAATTTACTTCTATTATATTATTTAACTTATGAAATTCGTATATATATGTATGTTTGTATTGTAGATTTATCGATGTATCTCTAATTTTTACCGAAATAATTAAGATAACTGTTACATATGGTATATGATTCTAAAAAGAATTGTTTAAAACTAAAAAATATGTAAGAACAATATTCAGATCTAAAGATGATATAAAGATCATCTTTACATATTGCACAGGTAATATGGTAGGCATTTACATATATGTATACCAATAGAGATCTTCCTATAGACAAACCGGCAGTCAAGTCTTTATAAATTTGTCTGACATGGTTTCTGAGATAGTATAAACTTGTAGTTTCGATATACATATTTATGTAGACAAGTCTCGAAGGGTCTGTCGTAGCGTCTTTAAACACTTGTTTGTGAAATCTATGGGTAAATCCTCTTATGGGTTTCGATTAGGTCGGTTCATTAAGTCATCATCAAGAAGTCTGTCAACAGACAGTGTCTCCATATATCGAACCACTTGTTTGTAAAATCTGTAGCTGAATCTTCTTATGGTTTTTTTTTTGATTTTTGATTTTTAAATGCTTTTTATTATTACTAAATTATGTTCACAATACGTCTCATATCTATTTTAATAGTTACTAATCTACTGATCATTTTCTATTTTACAATTTTAATTTAATTTTGTTAGTAATCATAGTATTATATTATTCTAATGTTAATGTACAGCATAATATGAAAAAGAGCTCAAAAACCTATTTACAATTCTTATACATAAATGCTCATAATATATCTGATACATAATATTAATTAAAGATTGTGTTTAGGTAATATGTGTGGGTTCATTAAGTAGTGAAACATATTGTTGGCTTCAGGATCCAAATGAAAGGCCAAAGTCGCTTCACAGTATTTATTAAACGATTCAGGAGGTCCACACGTAACCACCGCTCACTCCAGAATACTTGATCTACCGTGTGTACCTATTTATAAGGGACACGTTGCTCAGCATAGCATCCCCGGTCCGTTGGCGTGTCTATTGTCTAGGCACGTAGGTCTACCAGCACTCGACCCGTTCTGTGAGAGCCCCAGAGTATCCTTTGTTCGGGCTCTTGCTGAGTCCCGTTAGCCTAATCTGGGGTCTCTTTTTTTTACCCACGAATACACAGACAGTGAATATTCTCGTCCATGTCTCCACGTTACAATATTGTATATTTAGTAGTACCTAAACCGTGGGACCTACCTGACGCAATAAAAGCATGACCGTATACGGATGACCATTCCATTGTCAAAACACATTTTACGACAACATTTCGAAGGAGATAAAATGCTCGTTATGTCGCCGCGGAAGAGTTATGGTATTGGATTTTAATTTGGCCATTGATTGATTTTAAATTTAGATGGGTCACTCGGCTAATTTATTCAGACGCCATCTTTAAAAGCGGAACACGCGAACGAAAGGTCACCGTATTGTAATGGCGATACACTTTATTATGCCTCGAATGTTTTATATAATTTATATAATACGCCGAGGCGTGTATTTATCGGGTGTATTGTGCATCGGAGTCGATTGTCGGCTGAGGTGTTGAATCGCGTTTAGTAACTGATTTATGGCCGCCATCTTGTCGCGTAAATCATACGCACTTCAAAGGGCTTTTCGGGAACGTGTTTTTATCGGCGGCCATAAATAAAAGTTTCGCGGCAAAATCTTATCAGCCCGGCTTTGAAGGGTTATTTCGAAATTAATTTGTTTGTTCAAAATCTACGCGCTTATGACATGTCGATTATTTTCGTTTGAAGTCTTCATTTTTTTTTTATTTGAAATCATTTACAATTGAATACAAGGAAAATTCGTACAAGAAAGTTATCAACAAGGTGTGAAATATTAAATAACTATTATATTTTTTATATACCTATACAAATATATAAATATGTAACTGTGTAAGTTCCTACGTATGTATATGAAAAAAAAGATCAATGTGTTTTGCCAGTGATGATATTTTTATTTTTTATTTTATTACATATGTATATAGCAACCAGCAGCGTGGAATAGTGGTTAACATATTATGCTTTCGAGTGGAGTGGTCACGGTTCGATTTCTACTAGTAGCTGTTGGCTAGATCTTGGTTTGTTACTCCAGGTCGATCGTTTCCTGTTAGAGTTTGCCAATTTTTCTGATTTTCATTGAAACGGTTCCCGTAAATTGGCATTTCCTTTCCACTCTATCTTGAAAATCTCAAGCTATTCAGCATATTGGAGTTCGCTAATTTCTATAATAAAATGCTGCAAAATTTCTCCATAGATTTAACTGGATGATGTTTGTGTTACATAAAACATTCTTCGCATTATATAAAAATACTTCGTATTATATAAAAATATTCATTATATAAAAATACTTGTATTAATTGTATTAGTACATAAATCGCTTTGAAGCTATCTGTAAAGGCAAGTGTACATATATTATATGTTCGATTGAAAAAAAAAATACATCATATAGACAAGAGTTACCCCAACGCGACACATATGGTTAGATAATTTTTGTACATATTACTAATAACTAATAACAATTTTTCAAACATACCAGGACATGGAATACAATAGAGACATATATTGTATCATTTTATAAGATTCAAAAAATTCGAGATTTATATCATTATGCGAGAATTATATCATTTTATAAGATTCAAAAAATTCGAGATGCTAATAAATCAAATTTGAGAGAAACTGAGAGGGAGAATACATATTTATTGGATCCGTCACAACAATTAAGCTAGACTAATTAGTAAATTCTAACAGGAGACAGTCTATCTGTGTTTTTTAATAATCACAAGATCTTGCGAGCAGCATATTTGCACGGGACATGAACCCATGACCTTTCCATCGGTATGTAAAAGCTCTGCCAGTGCACTAGGCTGTGGGTTTGTGTATATGTGTATGGATGTGAAACTTGAACATTGAACGCCAAGCTGCTACAAGATGCTTAAGTCCAATGATGGCATAACGAGGCGAGATAAGAAACGGAATACGTGGTTGGGAAGTATGACAAGGGTAGTGAATATACATAGTAGAAAGAGTGAAGAGATTGAAATGGCAATGGGCGGATTAAATAGCTAGAAGAATGGGCGACAGGTACCCGAGAGAATGTAAAAGAGAGTTTTGTGCAAAACAGAGAACTCAAATACTCGTTACTGAGATGGAAGAATGGAAATGTATTGAGGAGGCCTTCATCCAGCAGTAAATTGTGAGTGGCTATAGATCATGATGAATGTACATATGTATATTTAAATTCACGGCTGTTTGAAGTAGGGAAAAACTACGCGATTCCTATTGTCCAGCTAAGGTGTTCTAACCAGTAGGTATTGCTTTTTTTGGAGGTTTGCATATACATATATCAAAGTTTTTGGACCAATACGAATCGAGATTTAGAGTTTGATACTGCAAATATTATTGAAATGAAATATATGTATATGATATTAGCATAAGCCGCGCACTAAAAATGTTCGCCTTTTAAAATCGCTATGAAGACTATCTTTTGCATATTTATATCCCACTATTATTTTGGGACACCTGCCGGCGGAGAATCTCCCCGATGACCGTGAAGGCAAAGAAGAGCATTATATGTAAGATCAAATATGTTAGCAAGATGGTTTTAAAAGATTTAAGACGGTTAACAAGACCACTCCAGTATAGAGAGAATATTATTTCTGTCTTTTTTTACTAGTCTCTATACTGGAGAACTAAGCAGGAGACAATTAAGAGAATACCTCTGAGAATAATCAGCCTACAAAGGTGTCGCAGATGTTTGTGGAAGGATACATGCCTCACTTTGAGGCTATTTTCAGGATGATAGCGGCCTCCCTACGTTGTTGTGTCTCTGTATCGTCAAATTATATTCTAGCTGCCGCGACTACTCATTTCGGTTCATCATTGTATATTCGATGAATGGAACTGTTTACCCAACCTTCATAAATTATTTTTCAATTAATTATTTATTTATTATGTATATGTATACTAGCTGAACCCGGCATGCGTTTCAATGCCAGTATAAGGCATGCAATTCCCGTTCCCGTTCACGGGAGTTCACCCCCCACTTGACCCGCGATGGCCAATTACATTTCCTTTCAGTTTCAGTTTCGCATTGCATTTTGGTCAAGAAATACAACATTGTTAATGCTTATAAAGGGCAGGTCACTCACTGCATCTTCCTCGACGCGTTTGTTTACCTATTGTTATAGTCACGTACCAGATACTCAGTCCCACGGTCTCGAAATGCAGTCCCACGGTCTCGAAAGCTTTCGCGCTGTCAGTTCTGAGAATTCTAGCGGGAAACGACCGAATGCCGTTACCAACCACTAAGTCGATTGGGGAATCTCCATTGTTAGCCGACTGCACTTAAGCATGGAGATAATCCTCGAAAACCAATTAAAACGGCGGCTCCTTTTAGACTATGCTATAATATTATTAATTTATTTATGGAATAACGTATATATTTAAGTTTTAGACGATCAAAGTAATTGTCAACGTCATGTTATGGACGGAAAAATTTACAGTAATATTTTTAAAGACTTTGAATTGAATTAAATTGTAATAACATTGTATTGTTAAATCTAATATATAATTTCGAAAGAGACTTTATATGTAAGGTTTAAAGGTTTGGGTGGGAGCATTGAAAACAAATCAAATTTTCTAAGACGACGATATCGATATGGTTGAATATTATATTTTTTCGATTCAAATAAATTTAATAAAAAAAACAAATGATTGTTTACTATTACATTATTTTGCCATGTTTAAGTGTTTATATTATAAATACCGAGCGATGCCGGGTAAAACCACTAGTAAAAAATAGTTAAAAAAAATTAAGAAATTACAATGTTACAACACATTGCACGAATGTGACAGCATGCTCGGTTCTCCCAAGTCTTACGCTAAATTGAACTATAGTAAATTATTTTTCACTCAATATACATATGTATGTATGAAATCATCAGGTAAAAATTTTTCCCAAATACTGGTAAATTATATGTAAAAATATATCGATTAGAATTTTAAATAAATCCGGATTAAACATAATACATTGCTGATATAGCATATATTCATAAAATGTACTTACGTGTAAAAACATATAAGGAAAATCGTATAATAAAGTTCAAAATCGAATAAGATTATCGATAAAAATCCTTGTAACACCATATATTGAAATTGTTAATTGAAACATTACCAATTGGCGTATAATAAATTTTGCGAATAATTTAAAAATAACAAGAAACATTTTATGCATCTTTATATGTACAACGTCTGAGTGATGGAATTGATAATTTAACCTTTAAAAGAATACAATACGACAGATCAATATCATTATTTCGGAATAAATAATTCATAGGTGAGAGATAGATTGTAGAGTCGTTAAAAAGCGTCGAGCGTAATAAAGGACACGCCCTTTAGGATCCTCAAAATATTGTTTACGATTGCGACGACCCTGAGACACACTAAAACAGAATTAAAACGTATATAAATACAGAGAATATATGTAAGTCCGTATCCTGGTCGTCAGCCATTTTAAAAAAAATTACCATTCGTAATAAAATCACGCCAAAAACCGCCATGTCGATTCTTATTCAAATTTTATGAGCTCACGTCTCGTACGTACGTCTGTATATAATATAATATAGACGTATCGCGGTTTTGAGAACCGCATTCGTAATGTGACAAACCGGAACGACGTTCCGGTACATGCGACACGTTCCGTGTTGTTTTATTTGTGCAATGTATTCAAGTTTCTCACTAAAAAGGTGTTTTATTTTTTTTTCTTCTTGTTTTTAATTAATTCATTGTTAAATTTACACAGCCGTTTGGGAATGCGTGGTAAACTGTTCTCAGTTACGAACCTTTGCGAGTGTGTCGTCGCTTTTGACCTTTTTGCGGCGTATGTGTATTTTTTTGCGTAATTCTGTTTACAAAAAATGTTTTGATGTTTGTGTCTTTGAATTCGAGGCTTTTCTTCGTGTTCACGTGAACATGACAAGAAAAATTAAAAAAGTTTCGTCTGTGAAATGAGATTTAGTCTAATGTAATACAGATTCAAGTACATTGTAACTTTCGATTAGTAGAAATTCAACAGAACTCATTTAAAAACTTTAATTGTATTTTTATTTACTACTTAATATATAAAGCAAAGTGTTTGTTATTTGAATATACAGTTATCAATTTACAATATACATAAAATTGATTTATAGAAGCATCAAATTTGGTATACATATATACTATTGTATATTATGATACTAAAAATTATAAAATTTTGTAGTTCTACGTTAGAGTAACACAGTACATTGAGTGGTTTTAAATTCAAAACTGTAGATTTGCGCAGTCGGCAAACATGTAAAAAAAGGTTTTTAAATATTAAAAAAATGAAATAATTTTCAAAGAACTATGAGTAAATCAAATTTGGTGGTTTTAAGCTAAACTGTAGATTTTTTATAGAGAACAATTAAACGAATAGTCATTTATTCATATGCTTATGTATATACAGGGCTGGCTCAAAGAGGCAGCAGATTGAGCACATGTCTAAGGGCGCCATAGCAAAGGGGCGCTTAATTTGTTTGTATTTTGATTATAAAATTGAAAAATAAATGGCTTTCTTTATCAAATAAAACATTTTATATTCAACTGAATTTTTCTACTCCGAGTAACAATATTGACTATAAAATGTTATAATTTCAGATGAACGCAGGAAATCGACTCAAATATCAACGACTCACCAATAAAACAATAAACTGTCGTCGGTAGAAATGATTAATAACCAATCATATTCGAATGAATAAATACATATCAGTTCACAAAATTCTTCAATTCATTTTTATTATATATAAAAACGGACGCGATGTTTGTATGTATATATGCGCGAGTGTATCGACAAGTACATATGTAGATTTCAAAAAAACAAATTTTAGAATACCAGGTTATATAGGGATGTGGCGTAACGACTCGGGAAGCAAGGTAGTGGGGAAGGGGGGGAGATAGAGAGTCTGATATATGCTCCTAATTTTGAGCACCTGATTTGGAACGGGTGACGTCAGCGTTAGATGCGCTGTGCGGAGCGTACACACATCCACGTAGACACACACACATTAATTCATCATTTCGACGTGAGTGAACGGGGAGCGTTTAATGAGCGCTCGACTTTTTACGATTAATAAATTATATAATTTAAATAAATTACCTTACACTTTATTTATATTTTTATTTGTATATAATTTTAGAAATTAGCTAATTTACAAAAAAATACATATCAATTACTTAAATCTAAAATTCTATATTTAACTTATATATACTATCCCTCACAGAGGTGTCTCTTTGCTCCTCGCAAGAATGCGTCCATGGTTTTAGAAGACCTGATGCACTCAGGGAGGGCGTTATACACCCGTACACCCCTGTGAAAGCCATCCCCAGCTGTCTTTCTTTTTCTTACTCTACCTACAGCTAAATTATTCTTATTTATAGTGCTATGATTATGAATATCTCTATTTCTTATTCTATAATCTTTAAAATAATATAGCATATAACTTTATTTTCATTCGCGTATAAATTCCTTTCCGAAGCCACCCGTTGAAATCAACGGGCACAAGACTAGTATTATACATATATTGAACATATGTACATACATACATATATACATAAAACGTGCCTATTTTGAATACAAATTTGTTATTTGTTTTATTTAATGTCTTTTTCTTAATATAAGTTTCTTCAACATGAACCTTTTATAAAAAAAATATTTAAAAAAAGAGGGTAGGGGGCGCTGAAAACCAATCTACTTATGGGACCCGTCTACCCTCGAGCCAGGCCTGAATACAAACATATATGTATATATTTAAACTGTATTGAAATAAAAATGTTTTAATCTGTACTAATGAATAAGGGATGAATAGAAAATCGATGATTTTCTATTATTATTAAAAACACAATAAAGCAACTTTTCTGTATTAGACAATTGATAAAATTTGCACTAATAGCTGGCTAACTTTTTTTGATTAAATGCCTATTTAAAAAAATGTATAAATATTGTTGAGGAATTAAAATGTTATCAAAGAATTTTCAATACATTATAATTGAATAGGTATTGCTAGGAAAAGTTTACATGCGTATAAATATTGTTTTTTTTCTTCAAAATATAGTAAGTTTATTGTTTGACATCTTAATTTGAAATAAAATATTCAGACATCGTCGATTTAAACCAATTTTGCATCGAATAATATATCAGTCCATTTATCGCGTCCAATTAAATCTTATCTGGAATATATTTGTCTAGATTCGGACGCCTTCCGGCACTTTGTTTTTATTTCTACGAATACGCATACACAGCTCACGAATACATATTTATGAACCAAATATATTTATTATATATAATATATTAATAAGTGTTCGACAGTATTCGGGTGTGCGGAGATCAAAAGTGCCGTCCGAGTGGAAAAGTTCATCTCGCTCGTCGGAAAAATGTCCAACAACTCTCGTTGTGCATTAATTTTGGCATACAATTAAAAATGTCCTTGAGTTGGCCGTCTTCAGAAGTCGACGAGGAATAATTTGAAGAACGCACGCCGGGGTCAATAGGTTAAAGAGAACCTCAACGCGACCGGTCCACAGATCTGGCTCGCCTCGCAGCACTTTTATCGCCGATAATATTAATATAACATCGCCCATTTTAATTAAGCATTTGAATACCTCTGTAGGTGTGTAAATGTGCATTCGAATTTCCTAACGCAATTTTTTCGTAACGATTGTGATTGGTTATTAGTCATGGTTTTTTTTAAACTACGCTGATGGAATGGGTACTCGTAGCTACTGCTTCATATATGATAATATATACATATTTGTAAATATATGATTAAAATAATTAGATAATAATATAGTGTTGCGTAGGGGTGGGTTCTGGATCTAAATGAAAGGCCAAAGTCGCTTCACAGCATTTATTTAACGATTCAGGAGGTTCACATGTAACCACCACTCACTTCAGAATAATCTGATCTACCGCATGTACATACCTCCTTATAAAGGACAAGTTGCACGTCATAGCTTCCCCGATCCGATAATATATCTTTTGTTTAGGCACGTACATAGTCTAACCTGGAGAGTCACACGCACTCGCTCAGGTCTATGAGAACTCCAGCGTATGTTTTGTTCGGGTACTTACTGAGTACCATTAGCCTAATCCTGAGGGTTTCTATTATTTTTAGTTACTTAGTCTCAGTATTGTTGTATTGCACTTAGACAGTGGATACTCTCTCTCATGTTCCCACGTTACAATATATCATATCCAACACGTTTTAATAACATTTATTATATCGGTCTTATGATAAGGAAATATTCTAATGAATGGATACTCGTAGCTACTGCTTCATATATGATAATATATACATATTTGTAAATATATGATTAAAATAATATAAAAATAATTAGATAATAATATAGTGTTGCGTAGGGGTGGGTTCAGGATCCAAATAAAAGGCCAAAGTCGCTTCACAGCATTTATTTAACGATTCAGGAGGTCCACATGTAACCACCACTCACTTCAGAATAATCTTATCTACCGCATGTACCTTCTTATAAAGGACAAGTTGCACGTCATAGCTTCCCCGATCCGATAATATGTCTTTTGTTTAGGCACGTACATAGTCTAACCTGGAGAGTCACACGCACTCGCTCAGGTCTATGAGAACTCCAGCGTATGTTTTGTTCGGGTACTTACTGAGTACCTAATCCGGAGGGTTTCTGTTATTCTTAGTTACTTAGTCTCAGTATTGTTGTATTGCACTTAGACAGTGGATACTCTCTCTCTCATGTTCCCACGTTACAATATATCATATCCAATACGTTTTAATAACATTTATTATATCGATCTTATGACAAGGAAATATTCTAATTATTCAAATATCGAAAAGTAATATAAAAATATTGGATGATTGTTTACTGTTAAAAAACGCTTACTGCTATGTATGAAAATCCGACACGAACTTATGCAATCATCCAATATTTAGATAAAGTTTTAGAATGGTCAAAATATTATTATTATTTTAATAGAATCTTAGTCTGGTACATCTGGTACACACAATGTGCAGTAAGTAAAACAATCAGATACGTTATTTGGGCGATCTGGGGTTAGGGGGAGGATTTGCCCTCCCTAGATTTGACCTGACTCGGTCAATTGATGAAATTCCATGAATCTTAATCAAATCGATTATTTTTTATTAAAAGTATGGGCCAGCAGAAGCTACAACAAGTTTAAACATGTCGATCAGAAGCTTATTTTTCTTAAAAAAAAAATATTTAAAAAAGTCAAACTGGGCAAATTTTGTTCCCCCTGGAAAAATCTGAAATGACATTTTCAAAAATACAAAAAATTTCTTAAAAAAATATTCAAATAAACAGATTTGGGACCCCTATCTGGTTTTGATTCAGAATATTATGCCAGACCTTATTATTTTATTATTATACTTATTTATTCTCGTTCAAATGATAGTCGAAAAATATGGTATCGAAACATTTTATAATCAGAAACGTACATACATATGTTACATAGAGCAAAGCAGAATATTGTGTTTTTTCAATTAAGTTAGAGCAGTCTAATTCTTCAATGCGAATTACATTTAGGAATTTCACTCTGTCAACATAGGTTTGCCCAGTAGCAGAGATTCTTGATCCTAAATAGTATTTTTGTCGATATCCTCATTTCTGAGGATCGTGACCTCCATTGGTTATCCAATGAGGAGTGTGGACATTCCAGAACACTCCCTGCGATAAGTAAAAATTTGGCTAAAACACTTATATATAACACAATAGTTTATTTAATATATTATTGAATTGAAAATGTATGTGATAAAGTACATATAAAAGCTTGTTATATTAAGTTTATATGAGATGAGAGTAAATGCTAGTGAAAAAAGGAACTGTTATAACTGTTTAATTGTTTGCCTGTAAGTTGTAAAGGGGTGGCAGACAGACGTGTTTGTATAGCTAGCTGTCATCGCTTCGGTTTGTCACAAGATTCCGATGTAATTTTTAATGAGTTCGTTAATGATTAAACTTCTTTAGTTTCTTGTAAGAGACACTAGCTTACCTGAATGTTAGCTAACCCCCGTATGTCAGTAATATATTAAAGCGACCTAAAGAGTGGAAGTGGTTCAAAATCGGAGCACAATTTTTTGACAGGCAAGAATGTCACTAACAGAATGAAGCTAATAATAGCGTTTAATTTATTTAATATATCTAAACAATAACCTATTGAATCCAGCGGTAGCGATACAACGCACCGATACAACGACTTTTAACGACAATGACTACTAATTCAAATTGATTATAATATTGAATTCACTGCCACCACATCATCAACCAATGGAATTTATAATTAATCTAAAATTACTACAGATTATAATCATATTTCATTTTTATTCTATTTTTGAATTAAACAAGCACAATCGCCTAACAGATTGCTCCAAAGCGGCGAGTATGCTAAACAGATTAAGACTCGAGAAATTATATATTACATATATTAAATAATTATTACATGCACATGTAAATGAACCTTGAACACATGTAAACAAAATCTCATGTAAACAAAACACAAGTAAACAAAATCAGCACACACAACAAGATATGGTCAAAAATTACAAACATTATATACAATACGATCAATACATTTTTCATGTAACAATACAAATTTTACGTTCAATAAACATCCACAGAGACATATATGGAGAGAAACAATAACTCAAGGTTTGCAATAGAAAATTGGAGAGGAAAAGCCAATTTTACAGGAACCATTTCAATGAAAATCAGAAAAATTGGAAAATTCTGCTAAGAAACCAAGGACTGGCGAGACGCAAACAACGAGACTCTAGTGGGAATCGAACCCGTGGCACCTTGCACGATTGCACGAGACTACAATACTCACCACTAGACCACGCTGCTGGTTCGAATTATACAATATATGTACATATGTATGTATATTGTATAATTCGAATTAAATACCAAAAACGCTTCTTTATATTTTAAACGTACATATATCCATATACATATGTGTGCATAATACATTACATCTGACTTTATACGATAAATGTAATTATATTAGTATTCAAATAGAGCTTCAAAATTTTTGGTCGACCTCGACACACCAAGGTCTGGCCAACAACGAGACTCTAGTGGGAATCGAACCCGTGATACCTTGCACGAAAGAATACAACAATCACCACAAGACCACGCTGCAGGTTATTGATAGATTGCAACCTCTTACAATATTCAATCAAGGATCTTGACATTGTCGCTCCCATCGTGTTTTTTACACGTTTAATCTATACAATCAATTCCTAGTAGAATGCATTATCGACTATTGTATTGTATGTGTTGTTTTATATTATGAATTCAAGGTGTTTCAAAATCTTTATTAGTCTATGCATTATTATTGTAATGTATTCTCGACAGTATCAATAGAATCATTATAATTCGCACTAACGATGGCGGTTCGCATAGGACAGCTCAATTCGAGATAAGGTCCGCTCAATGAATCAGGTCGACACCTGACCCCTTATCTTCTCCTCCGGGTATTTTTTTTCTTCTTCTTCTAATTCTGGCTTTTTCTCTCTTTTTCGCGAATTTCGACCGTTTGGCGCGTACGTGTCTGCCTATCTACTTATACGTATATTTACAACCTCGATCGGTGGCTTAACATTCCCACACCGTTGTCGATTGACCAGAACTCACCTCATTATTAGTCGTTGTCTTCACTGTCGCCACTTTGGCCAGTTGACCGTGGTGTTGATGTCCGTTTTGATTAAGAACTTCTTCTTTTCGCGCCAAATGTCGTGGGTCATCGTCACAAATTTATTTCGTTTCACACGAATTCGTGAATTTTTCGTCCGTCTTGAGGTGTACGCTGCTAATTAATGAGAGTACTTTAGTTTAATTGCCTTGGAAGCTACTGATTTATTCGGTTTGATTGATTGTCCCATGCTCCGTCATCGCCTATCAATTTTCTCAAAGCATAAACTCACGTGAAATGGTTTCATTAGAATATTTAGAAAATAATTTTAGTCACCACATTTGTACATATGTAGATAAGTTCCGGCAAGTCTTTGGGTCTAGCCCTGGTTACTTGTAAATAGAAGTGGATTTATGTCTTCTCAATAATTTTGATAAAATTTAGATTATATTAAATCTACATATATAAAAGGTCATCATGATTAGTGTTTCTTCACGATAAAGAAGCTTATTTTATTTTTCTAACTGCTCAAATGATTGATCTAAATATTGATAATAAGTATAATTCAGTTAAATCTATCTTAATTGTACTAAACAAGTCAAATCTTAGTGTACCCAGTCAACAGGAAGATGATACATATTTCAAATTTGATTCCAAATAGCATTTATACAGTGTGCATATACATATATATAGCTTGAGAAATGCTAAACAGATAGATAATTTAGAATCTGTCGATTGTGTTGAACAAGATGTATCCTATGCTGACAAAGATTTGTCTCTGGAAATTCAATTTAATTTGTCTACCTATACATGTATGGAATACAGAAAGTATAAATTAATTATAGCATGGAGATAGTTGTGATATAACTACATATATAACTACATATAGCATTTAATGTATTCAAAATGTGTAAAAGATTAGCTAAAATTATTTTCAGGTTTGAAGCGAGAATTCTTTCCTTTCGAGAAATGATAAATATCGAAAAATCAGATACACTAATCATGATGATTAATACTCATACAGAAATAGTCATGGCTTTGAGAGACCGTAAGGTGAAAGATGGGAGTGAATGAAAACAGAAGATAATCTTATATGATTGTCAATTTTAGATTTGACAGTGTATTAAATGTAAAACGATCTGTCGGGCAATCTGTTGGGCAATTTATCATAACGAAAGTCGCTACGGTTTATTTATATTATCCAGCACTATACGGCAACAGCCCGGCACAGTGGTGCAGGGAAAGACTACTTGTATTCACACTGTACAGCAGAGCACGTTTCATCGTGTTCAGACTTGTTTTGGCCGAGTGAAAGGCAAAATAAGTTTATATATAAATTATAGAGCGCGACTGTACGGCACAATATTGCTTGCATCAATCTTGTCACAGTATAAAGTTTCCAAAAACTCTCATATGCGCACTTTTGTTTGTTATTGTACACTCGCCACTATGACATCACGTCATGCGTGAATATTTCCACATTGGACAAAGAAAGCTGTAATATGCACTGATGTGTAATAGTAATGCAATATGATAGTGTCGGTTACTGCTGTTACGAACATATGAATGTGTCCATATAGAATATTTTTCGTACTGCTGCTTACGTACAATTGCTGGTCTGTGATGTGCCAGTCTAAATATACCTTTATTGGTAACAAACTAGTAGGTTTTCGGTCATTTAATCACTTATAGTCGTACCGATATAGCATGATGGCCAACAGCGTGGCCTTGTGGTTAGCATCGTATATTTTCGTGCAGGGTGCCGCGGGTTCGATTCCCACTAGAGTCACGTTGTTGGCCCAACCTTGGTTTGTCGAGATCGATCTATTCTTATCAGAATTTGACAATTTTTCTGATTTTCATTGAAACGGTTCCTGTGAAAATTGGCATCCCCTCCCCAATTTCTATCGCAAACCTTGAGTTGTTCAGTGTCTCATAGTTCGCCTATTGTTACAAAAATGTTGCAAAAAATCCATAGATGTCTCTGTGGATGACCATTGTAGAAAAATATTCGTACTGTATAAAAATGCTTATTGATCGTATTATATAATTAAAAATGATTGTAATGTTTGACCATAGATGTCAACTACAAAAATGTAAAAAAGTATACAATGGTAATGAATTATATGTAATTTGATATGTTTCTTGATCTGTAAAAAGTACACTCGTCGCTTTGGATGCAATCTGTTAGATGAGTGTACATGATTAATTGAATAAATAAAATAAAATAAATAAAAAGATACTTACATAAAATGTACATGCTATCGCGTTTACTCGACACGTGATGGCCAATTGCATTTCGTTTCAGTTTCACATTACATTTTGATCAAGAGATACAAACATTGTTCATGCGTATAATTTGACTTTTATTTTTTGTAAGTTTTGAGTTCGTGTTTCATATTTTGAAATATTTACATTAATACAATTTTAATATAAAATACGTAAGTTGTTGATAGTATTAATTCATTAATGGAATACGTATATATTTTATATTATTGGAAATTTATAAGTTGTAGACGATAAAAGTAATTGTCAACGTCATGTTTTGGACAGTAATGTTATTAAAAAATTAACAAAATTCGCTTTGAAATGATTTACATGCGTGTCTTTTCAAATTCTCTTGTTGAACATTACATCAATAATTTCATAAATATGTAGCATTATGCTAAAAGTGTCAAATAAGTGTTCTTGATTTATTTTAAGATCGTTTATTACTATCCGAAAAAAAACAGTAAGGGAAAAAATACAGACATTTCTAATAATAACGGTCGAAAATTTGCATACACATTAAGCGTTAAATTATGATAATTGCGAAGCGCACAATTAAGTAATTCGATCGTTCGTCGTAAATCAAGACATTTAACGGGCATGGCAGTGCTTGCTGCCAACTAAATCATAATTTACCAATAGCGAGCGATACGATTGGTCCGTACGATCTTAATTATTTATTATATTATTAATTATTATTACTATTCAAAATATTGATGATTTGATTTTATATATTTTGGAAAATTTCCGAAAGACGGAAGTCACACGAAAAACGCTATACAAAATATTATATACATAAATATAAATTATTTCAATTTTACAAATCGTGCACATTTATGTGATGTATATTTTTAAAATTAATTAAACATTAAACGTACAAATGTATGTATATTGTGTTAAATGTTTTTTTTATTATTAAAATCCATTGAAGAGAACCGTATTTATGTATAATACTAGAGGTTTTTTAAATATTTTATTTCGGTATTTGTAATATAAACCGCTTAAACATGACTAATCTAATACTAGACATTTTATTAAATTTATTTGAATACTCATTTGTTTTTTTTTATTAAATTGACTGTCACAAACAAACAAACATATATACAGAAATATATAAGTATCTTTTGAAATTATATGTATACCAGAATCCAGTGGCCCCCCCAGTGCCTTCACTATCAGCGCCGTCGCCCCCGGCGCCCCCCGGAGCCTTTGCCCCCGGTGCCTGCACCACCTAGGGCTTCGACCTCAGCGCCTGCGCCCCTGGCAGTGCCTTCGCCCCCGGGGACTTTGGAAAAAAATCGAATCATTTGTTCGATGATGTTACGGATTTACGAACGAACCAACCAATGTTACATACAAAGTCTCTTTCCAAATTATATATTAGATGTATGTAATATCCTTGAATATTTACACGTGGATATATTTCACTCTCTTCTAACATCCTCTATTATAATTTCAATATGTTATGTGTATATTTGACATACTTTTATTTTTGTTTGGTTTAAGTACAAGCCCATATACATATGTACATACATACAATAATTTGACATTAAAATAAATTACTGAGCAATTCGATATTTAAATGTTTTTAATAATCTTAAATGTTATTGTTAGTGGTTAGCATATTATGCTTTCGAGCAGAGTGGTCACGGGTCCGAGTCTCACAAGAGTCCCACTGCTGGCTAAACTTTGGTTTGTGACTCCAGGTTGATCGTTTCTTATCAGAGTTTGCCAATTTTTCTGATTTTCATTGAAACGGTTCCTGCAAAATTGGCATCTCCTTTCATATCTCTCTTGCTAATCGCAAGTTATTCGGCGTCTTGAGGTTCGCCATTTTTACATACCTCCTTTACGTTTCACTTACGATTACAATTCAGGAAAAAGTTTGCCTCTTATCCGATCGTTCTCATACTTTGCCATATTGCTCATTTTGGTCATCAATATAAGTAAATGGATCCTCCGCCATTACGATGTTGGAACAATATCGTGTATGACGCGTTTGAAATCTGCCCGGCGAGATAGTCGTTGATGTTTATCCACCGTTTGTTTATTAGTTTTAAACATAGATGGCGGTAGTAAAATAAAATTATTGGTATTTTTATTCAAAATAATAATTTTATATACAAATTATAGAAGAGGTATGTTTTTAAAAAACTTTTTTTTTATTACAAAATACTGCGAAAATTTCTCCATAGATGTCACTGAGGATGTTTGTATAGATTCGCATTGTATAAAATGCTTATGTATATTGATTGATTGTATTGTATCTGTATAAGTGCACTCGTCGCTTTGGAGCGATCTGTAAAGGCGAATGTTCATGTTCTATTAAATATATGGAAAAAATAATTATTCATTTCAGAGATGGGAACACAATTACACGTGACGCAACTGAGTATAGCGTTTATATTAAAACATATTTTATTTATACTATGATATATATTTTTTAATTATTATACTAATAAATTACATTGTAAGCGTATTTTTAATATTCAATCCACAAAACGTTTCCAACTATTTCAAAACCCAAACTCAAGAACAGTTTCTCAGAGGCCACATTGCCTTTGATTATATGCACGTGGACATTTTCACCATCTTCTAGCATCTTCTTGGAGATGGCTCTCACCACAATTTCAGCATATCCCTTTCGTTTGTGTTCTTGCTTAGTCTGCAAAACTCCTATATCACCATATTCATACTTCAAAGCCCAAGAAAGCAGCTCGTCGTTACATTTCGAATAAACTCCATAGCCGTAGTTCAACCGTCGAATGTCTTTTAAGTATTTTTCAGAACCATCATAGTTGTGAGGCCAAATTGAATTGACCGTTGACATATCTTCTTCTCTCAAGAGTGATAAGTAAACATCGTCAGGGCATCTGCAAAATTGCAATAACAATATTTAAGTTAATGATTCAAATACATCATAAACACAACTGATTAAATATATGCAATAGTAGTAAACATACTGTAGTTCTGATTCGATTTTTTGTTTGTTTTGCAGCAAGTAGTATGGCGTTGGGAAACTATCGTGGGATTTGAATCCTTTGCATTGTAAAATATCGGCAAACCACGTATAATCCTCTTCGGGAATGCCCCAAGTGGGCTTTCCTTCCCATTCTATCCTTTTACTGTTTAAAATTGCATACTTCAATTTTTCGATGTTTCTATCGAACGTATAAACCGAAGCGTACGCCATTAGGTCGTTCTGTAAAGTCGATAATTTCAATCGCATGCTTTGTTATATATTTTTGAGGTTATTAAAAGTGTACTTACGACTTTACCAAAGGCTACGAGTCCATTTCGGATGATGCCTTCAGGACAACACACGTAAAATGGGTGTTTGTTAGGTTCTTTGAGTTCCCATTGCAATCTCGTCTCAATGAACTGGTACAGTATGACCCCCTTTGGCCAGTCATTTTCCAACTCCTGTCGAAGGTTTTTCCAATCCTTCAGATCCAGGACGTGAAGTGGATCGTCATCGAACATGACGATGATGCTACGTCGTCCGATCTGCGGTCCAATGACGTCCGACTCGTTTTGCAATGATCGTAATGTGGACCATTGACAATGACCGCGTTGATAATTGTTGTTTTTTTTCTCTATAATATTTACGTAATATTCTGGTATATTTAATGATATATTATTATGAGTCCACAAATGTTTTGATTTTGCTATTGCGTCACATTCTACTATCGTAAGAAATAATAATCAAACGAGACAAATTTTCAAATCAATTGTATATATATTGTACTTTGGTACTATGTGTGTACTAGTAGGTGTTTGAATTCGACTTAAATTAGTACGAATGATTAAATAATTTTATTAAGATATTAATTTTTAATCAAACTATGAAATTATTTACACAATGTTATTAATTCACATCATTTTCATGACAAATGTTTCAAGTCCCAATTGATAGCACTTTGTTATTAACTGAATGATATTTTTGAAGCATTCATTTATGGGGATCTTTATTTTATTTTATTTTATCTTTTTAATTTACATATGTATATGAGGAATGCCTAATAGGTAACCCCAATGCGCCTTCCAGGCCAGAAACATTGTACATTTGATACAAATTTTATTAGTATTATACAAAGTACATAAATACATATTAATTAATATCAAATTTGTAAATTTGCAACATTTTATACAATTCAGCGAAATTCTAGATTGGTGAAAACTCGAGATTTTGCGAGAAAATGGGTAAGGTTGCCAATTTTTTGGAACCGTTTCAGTGAAAATCAGATATATTGATAAACTCTGATAGGGAACGATCGACCTGGAGTCACAAATCCAAGTTCTGGCCAGCAGAAGCCAGTGGGATTTGACCCCGTGACCACTCTGTTGAAAGCATTATATGCGAACCACTAGTCTATTCTGCTGCTGCGAATATAAAATGAAATTATAAATTCTAACACATATTCATATGTACTACGGGACGGGAGGTTATCTTTTGACCGTGCCCAGCCTATGGAAATATGTGTATGTGTGGAAGAGGATCTTTATTGTTCAGTTAACACAGGTGTGTTTGTATGTACGGCGAAGGAGGTAGATCTTCGGCTTCGGAGGAGTGGACAGATTGAGCTCCTGAATGTTACTGGTATCTAGGGATGATGCGCTGGCTTATATACTGGTTGATTGTGCAACGCGTTGCTTGGCTAGTAAGATCATATTCTGGAAGATTCCTACAGGGTCAAGGATATCCTTTGTGTAGCTGTGCATCAAGATTTGGTTGGTGCGTAGCTATGTAGTGAGATCATCGTCTCCAGAGGTTTCTGTATACTCGTGATTGCATATTTGGAGCGATTTGATGGTGTCTTTGACCTAGTTCTAACGAGGGTGCATTCCTACAGCACTAATGAAGCTACAGCGTAGTGCAATGCTAGAGCTATTGCATAGCAGTAGAAAAGTCGTGTGTTCAAGTCCCAGCTAAATGCGCTGTTAGAGAAATCTTGTGGATATTAAAAAACAAAGATCGCCTTCTCCCCTCAGATTTTCGCAAATTCAAGTTATGGGCATCTCGAATTTGTTGAATCTTATAAAATTTGCCGTGTATTACAATTTTTGCTGATTTTCCATAGATGTCTCTATTGTATTCTGTGTATTGTTATGTTTGAAAAATTGTTAGTATAATATATGTATGTATGTAATAGAATAAAATATATCTATATACAACATAAAGATGCATGTTCGGGATTTCCAGATTTTATAAAATACTTTATTTGAATAAAAATAAACTGGTCGTGTAAAAGAGTATCAAATCTAATTGTGCAAAATATCGAAGCTTTACTGCTGCAATCAAATTAGTTAAAACTGACTATATATGAATGTATGTACTTAGGGCTTTCTGTAATTGTGACCATTTTAATTGCCAATTCACCGAGTGATCCAAATATTTAAATTCGATTAAGCAAACACGAATTATTAGCGAAATTGCTCAAATACTCGAACTGTTA
This sequence comes from Arctopsyche grandis, assembly GCF_051622035.1. Lineage (NCBI taxonomy): Eukaryota > Metazoa > Arthropoda > Insecta > Trichoptera > Hydropsychidae > Arctopsyche > Arctopsyche grandis. The sequence continues at coordinate 7,381,713 of NC_135363.1, read as the reverse complement.
TTTATTTGGAGCAAATTTTACTCGGTCGATGAATGTTAATCTTATTTGTACAAATGATTTTCGTTTACATCAAAATATGTACATCTTTTTTCAAATTCCCGGTGCAGAACGTCTGTATATAAAGCAAATTGATTGTATCTCTCGTGTTAATCAATTACAAAAACTACAATAGGAAACATCATACGAATATTATATTATTATATCGAAGAAGATGTCGAGTTTCATCACCAGTGTCATTCTTCTCATTTCAATGGTAATTTAATTGATTTAATTATAATTTTACCAAATAAGGATCAATGCATGTTTGTTTGTTCAGTGTACACATCAAATTTGATATATGTATCTTATGGAATTTATCATTTTTAATTCTTTGTTCCAACTTTCATCCTCCTGAGTCATGCTGAGTCAAGTTTTAATTGAATTATTATAATTGTTTCAGATTTGCACCAGTGCAACTGTAAGGCCGTATCTTTATAACGGCTTTGGTCAATTCGGAAATGTTCGTCCTACACCATCCTTCCACTTGGATCCGATTGTGGGTCCAGACTTCGGCATCTCGGAGTACAAACTATACGACTACAGCGTCGAAAAAAGATATGATAGTGCCTACAGTTACAGTGATAAATTGTGGCCGGATTTTGGCGACCGTTATACATATCAACCGTTAACCGTTTACGCCGTTTCTAGTGAATATGGGAGTGAATTGCCAAGGTCTGACCAAAGGGCAGACGTGTACTACAGACGTAGACCGAGCGTTCAGGTCCAACAGTTCTGTAAAAGATTTTAATCATAGACTAATCAACAAATTGTGTATGTTAAGTAATTGTTATATAATTTTATTTATTTTTTAATAAAAGTATTGTTTTCAAAAAAAAAAAAAATTTTACTCACGACATCTATCGGGAAAAAAACTAAGCACACTTAATTATCACATACGCAAACCGCTTATATTAATTAGAAATCAATTTCATAACCTAACATATTTATAAATATTATATTATATTACGGTTTGTTCTTATTAAAATTCACTCTGCTGAAAATGAAACGTGAGCAATTTCGTTTTGTTTCAGATAACGCGAGCTATTCAATGCTTTTTGTGAAACGTGTCTGAAAAGACGTAATTTTTTTTGCTGAATGCGCTTTTTTTTAAATCCGAAACGCGACGACCCGAAAGCCAATTAATTAAATTGAAGAGCTTTTCAAACTGATCGATACTAGCCGAGTGCAAGCCGGGTAGAGACTGAGAGTCTGAGCTTCACAAACCTCCCCTGAGGCTTAGCTTGCATAGATAAAATGTACGATAAGGGTACTGGGCGAAGGCTACATAACAATAAAGATGATAAAAATTTAATATAGATGTCTCTTGTGTGAATATACATACTTAAAATATCTTTTAAATAAAAATCACATTCAATTAAGGTTCAAAGTCAAAATATTTTAGCTGCAACTTAATAGGATGATTTTAAACCTGTTGGAAATTTTTTGAATATTTTATATGAAATTCGAGATATAAAAAATTAATTCGTTTTGTTCTTACGTGTAATGAATACGTCATGCTAGTCGTTGCTGGAACAGTTGGGACTTTACGTCCCTAATTATTATGTGTGTGGTAGACATCATCATTTGATCCTGCTCGTATAGTTCTTTATCGAATGGCTCCTATTCCAAGAACTATCCGACTTCTCAATCAAATCGTTGCTGCTGAGTCTGAATGTGATATTTTCCACCTTAGTGAGCGTAGATTATCGTAGATTTTTTGAACCTATCTGTCTGGTGGCCTGCGCTCATCCTTTTTTTCATTGTATATGATGTACGAGTGTAATTTTGATCTTCTCTCTTCCATTTGGGCCTCGCAAGGATGTTTTATATTTACAGCTGGTAATTATATATTGGTGCTGGCTGTAAATGCAAGACATTCCATACTATGTTTCATGTTTACTTGATATTTTTATTGTATCTACTATTATTAAGGATTATTTATTAATGCATTTTTGTCTGTTCAATTTTTTTCTCTTCTCTATTATATTTTCGACTATTGTAGCGCATTAGAGATTCCTGAACTGCCACAATGATCCAAACTTAAATAAATAAGAGGAATCAATGATCAAATATTTAATTTAAAATTAATAGGCATTTTCAGTTTGGCAACCTTTTAATCATTTAATTGAATATGTTTGTGCTTTTCTTAGAATTGTGTAGGCGAAAGTTCCGATTAATGAGTTTCCGTTAAGATCATGTTAACTTAAAGATTGTGCCAAATAATGTAATCAAATAAATGCACATTACAAAACAATGAAAAATGATAATCTGAAATTAAGCTCAATAACTATTGTTATATGTACATACATTTGAAAGCAGGTATTGTTTTCGTTAGTATTACATGAAGTAAAAAAAAATCAATAACAACAATACATTTATGTACATATGTACATACATACATATATTTTGCAAAACAATTGTTAAATGTTTGAATTAGCATCTATGTTTTATAAGTCAATCCGACAGACAATAATTTGCAATGCAGCTGCTTCTAAAATAAATATTTGAAATGAGTAATGTTTACACTAATATTAATAATTAATTATTCAATTCGCGTTCATTATTTGAACAAACTTTCAATAAAATTTAAATTACAAATTCTTTGCTGTTGAACAAATACACATATGTATTTTATTTTTCATTATTTATTTATTTATTAACGTTTTTGACCATTATGGCATTACAGGAAGAACCTAATGTGCCACAATAGCCTACATAAAATTATAAAAACTCGCATTCGACTACATATCTCCTTTGATTTTTCTAAACATTATATTGTCAACATGATTGAATCCTAGATTCTTGAATATATTTTGCGACACTAAATTATGCCTAACTATACAAGTATGAATATCAATTCCTTCTTCGGCCATACTCTTGGCAATAGCTTTTATCAGCAACTTTGCATATCCTTTCTTTCTATGTCGGTCTATCGTTTGCAGCACGCCCAATCCCAACAGATGGTTCTTCAAAATCCACGAACATAGACTGTCATCTGCTTTGGAAAAGACACCCAAACCACCGTTGAAGTGTATCAACTTTTTCAGGTAAATATCTGAACCTGGATACTTGTGAGGCCAGACTTCATCAATGACAGACACGTCTTCTTCTTTCAAAGGAGCCAAGTATACTTCGGAAGGACATCTGAAATTGAAATACACGTTATATCTTTCAATAATTCTGTTTTAACCGATTGCCAACTCACTCTATATTAAATTGTAGAGCCTTCTCTTTTGAAATCCAATGATAACCACTCAAAATGTCAAATTCAGATTCTATACCAAGTTTTGTTATAGTTTCTTTCAGATGGAACCAATGGTCTTCGTGCACGGCGTAAAAAAAATATCCGAGGGACCATTTTAGCAGTTTTGATTTCAGAAATGCCTCTTTCAGTCGTTTGCAGTCTTTTTCGTATGTGAAAACGTGTATGTTGGGAGTTGTATCCTAAATTCAAACAAAAAAAATCATATTTAATATGGATATTACATATTTTTCATTGATACTCCAATAAATCCTTTTTCTATATTTCCAAATGAAAAATATAAGCAATAATACATAATTGTATACCAATGAAATCAAATAATTATTAAAATAAGAGTAATAATAAATACAATAAACTCAGACCGTGCTCGAAACCATAATAGTAGTGCCATCTTCGTATCCACCTTTCGGACAGTATATATTGAATTGGTCTGTACAACCTTTCATCTTCCATTTAATGAAGTTTTCTATGGTATAGTATGGGTAGATTCCATAAGGCCATTCTCTTTTGTATACATCTCTAACTTTGGGCCATTCTTCTTCTGGGATGTCTACCAGAATTTCTTCATCAGAATTTGGTATGTAATCATTTATCTTAAATTTGTTATTACTCATTCAAATGAAATGATATTTAAATTCAATGTACGTATACACACATACAAGTTGATGTTTGTTTTATAAAGTTTAGATGACTTTTGACATTGATACAAACATATATAAAAAAAAATGATAGCACTCACGTGATGATTATGAATGGATGTCGCCATTTTGACACTTTTTATATTAATTTTCGATGAAATATAACAATGCAACGTATTGTAAGTCGATTATATCCGTAGAGAGATTCGACGAAGAGTGCTTGAACCTATGGAGGAAAACCAGTATCAAAATACTCCAGCGTTATTCAAACTTTTCATTGATGAAATTGTTTATTATTGATTTAATATCGTGTATCTTAATCAATCTAAATATTTATAGAAGGCAAATTAATAGTCTCATTGAATGTATCTCTGGTTGTAAACGAAAGCAATCAATCAAAATGTATGATAAGTTAAACGAATGTATGCTCAAGTGTAAGACAATCGCACATACACAAATACAAAATAAAATACATTTGAGAATGGTGATAAAATTGTATTCATTATAACTGGGTCAAAATTTGACGTGTTTTTGTTACATAAAAAACATACCGCTTTCTTTATGTAATAAGATTAATCAAATTAAAATTTGAAATAAAATATTTTTTATTTAGAAGGCTTTGAAATCCTTGACATAATTAATATAATAATAAACGCTTCATATAAATATTGTTTACCAAACATAATATTAATAAAGACGGTAATCTGTGTGTGTGTGTGTGTGTGTGTGTGTGTGTGTGTGTCCTTCGTTGAGACTTGCGGCGGTATCGAACCAGTGATATCAAAATATCCTCTTATAGGTATACCTGAGTTCAACGGTCTCAACCACGAAGCCAAAAGTCGATTCTTAAAATGGTCTTTTTTTACTATAGAATTTTTCGTTTTCACCATATAAAAATACGTAATTATTTAGCGAGGTTTTTAAACATTTTTTTTGTTTTCATATTAAACAATTCAATATATATTTTTATATATATATATATATATATATATATATATATATATATATATATATATATATATATATATATATATATATATATATATATATATATATATATATATATATATATATATATATATATATATATATATATATATGTGTATATGTATATGTCTGTGATTTATAATATTCAAGGTTGCGAATATTATAAATCAATGAACGGGGTTTGTTTATACATACATACATAATTGTGGGTATTGGGTTTTGTAAATTAAACATACATTTTTGCTTATGTCACGCGATGTAAAAATACGTACTTTTCATATTATCCTTCCTATTCCGATTTCTACTGCGATGTTTTATAATTTTATTATTATTTTTTATTGCATAATTTATTTGGCATAACCGATTCCCTAACCGATTTCTGTTTCAGTTCCGATTCCGATTAATTATTACTATTCATATTGTAACTTTATTTTAAATCATGTATCAATCCGAAAGCACCCGTTGAAATTTCAACGGGCATAAAACTAGTAATATTATATCTATATCGATAAAATCACCTGATATAGATAGTATAGTTTTTACGTGTTTAGAAATAGTGATAAGTCAATACGAGCGTATCGCTTTCAAATGTGTAAATATTTCATGCGTATGTAATTTTATCGATTGAGGAGGACTGGTCAAGTCGTCAGGTGAGATTCTTGATGTAATCGTACACTGACAAGGTTGACAATGATATTTGAGATTATGTTTTTACGACTAGACAATAAATATAAAAAAATGTGTTACAAAAGACGTTACTTAATTTTTTCAGTCAGTGAAAAATCAAAGTCATTGAAATTGTTTTTGTCTGGCTCATGTTAGCAAGATTCTTATGTATTTTTGAACTAGAGCCACTAATCGAAAACAATGTCGAAATTTAATATGACCTCTAGACATTCCAAACAACTCATTATTATTACGTAGGACGTATCTAAGGTGAACTGTCTCTGATTGTAGCGTACATACATACATATAATTCTTAATACGATAAAGCGAAACGCTTTGTTCTGAAAAGTTATCTATACATTAACAAGGTATAGAATATCATGTATGTATAATATAGAGTATTCGCTCTGATCTTCATTTTATCATTCGCACATGAGAATTTGGCAATAATGCAAGGACGTGTTGCGAAATTCGGAGTATAACTGATCGGTTCAGTGCACTCAAATGAAAATTCAAAAACCGATAAATATAAATTATGCAACTTTGTATGTATTGTGGTCTTGAAAGTTAGATATTGGCCCCATTGAATTAACTTGTTTTCAGTTTTTTTCATTTTCTTCTTTCTAGTCTTTTTGCGTTCGTAAAAGTTTCAAAATCGCTCTTATGACTTTCCGTAAGTTTGTTTAATTGTATTGAAAGAAACAAGAAATTTAAAATACGTATATATATGTATATAACAGTTCGAAGGCTAAATTTTTGATCAGTTTTTAATTAAAATTGGCTTGTAACTTTTATATAATATAGTCAATGACTATATACGGATTCGGTCAGTTAATTTATCAGTTTTACCAAAATATTTATTCTATAAAATTAATCTATATATCTCTAACATTTATTTATATGTTTATATAATACATACATATTTAGCATCAAATTATGAAACAAAAATAATCTAATAAACTGACCCTTAGTTATTTATTTAAGTTTGGACCATTGTGGCATTACGAGAGTCCCTAATGCCACCATGGTCGAAAAAATACGGAGAGATGAGTAAAATAAAAATACATATATATGTATATATGTACATATGTACATAGAAAAAAAATACATTTATACATAATCATAAAAAAACAATAGCATTATAGTAATAGCAGATAAAGTAAAAATTTCAAATAATAAAATTCAATATAGGTAATGTCTTGCACCTATAGCCAGCACCAATATATTTGTATATGTACTATAATAAGCAGCCGCTAATACAAAATATCCCTGAGCGGTCCAAATGGAAGAAAGTTACAGAATAGAAAGTTACCAAATGGAATTTTGTATTAGCCGCTAATACAAAATTCCACTTATACATCACATTCAATTATGAAAATAACGATGAGCGTAGGCTACCAGACAAATATAATGGGTTCAAATAATCTCCGGTAACCTACGCTACCTACGAGATGTTTGTATGTTTGTACATACTATGTGGCAAGTGCATCGACATGTAAGAAGATTTCCAAAAAACAAATTTTAGAATTAATTCATTTGAAATTTCGATTTATATTCCGACTCCTATTCCAGTTGCGGGTTTGATTGCGATTTTAGATTCCTATTTCAGTTCCCATTCCCGTTTCCAATTTCTATTTCAGTTCCGATTTCGGTTCCGACTTCAATTACGATTACGATTACGACAATAATTGCTATTGTTCGTTGTTATTATTTTACATATAGCTTTATTTGTATATATTTACATATAGCTTTATTATCATCAATTGTTTTTCCGAAACCACCCATTGAAATGTCAGCGGGAATAACACTACTAGTTTTATATAAAAACGTACGTAGATTTAAAATTATCTATAGGTATATTTAGTATAGATTTTTATAATTTTTTGATTTTTTGATATATACTCTTATTATAATTTTTTTTATTCTTTTGGTTTTCCAATAAGTACAAGAATTTTGGTGAAAGTTTTATTCTAATTTTTATTATATTCTAAAGAAACGTAAAAAAAAAATGAAATTATGTCTCAACTTTGTGCATGAAAATAGACACTGTCATATTGAGTTAAAATTTCATCATGTAATTTAAATCGAATTTTGCTCGTATAAAATGAAATGCTTTGTCGAAAATTCAAAATTCAGCAGAGTGGACGAAGCGCACAAAACCAATAATTGCACTTGGCGTTTGGTGGAAATGCAATAAAAAATATTTTAAAAAATCGTTGCATATATGTACATACATCGTCATGTAGAAAATCCATATATTATATTTTAGAGGTGGAAAAATGTTAAAAGTTAAATACATTATAAAATAGTACGGTTGATACAGAGTCACATTTTTTATTTCGTAATAAATCCTGGAAAATTAAAAGTTTATCGGTAATTTAATACGGTTAAATAAATTAAATGAGAAATATTTTGAATATATTTAAATTTACTGGAAATGTCAAGTGATGTGTATCGATTCCCAGGAATCGAAAAGGCATTTTTTTTATTTAAAAGAATGGACTTATTTCATTTCCATAAATCTACACATGTTTGTAAATTAATGTATAGAATAGGAAAGAAGGGAAAATAAAATGAAAGACAATTTTTATTACGGCGATAAATGCTTTAAATATGCACCGTTTTAGTGTAATTTTCTCAAGATTATGCAAGTCTCGGGGAAAATATTCTGCTTTAAGATGAAAAATTCTTCGCCACCTTTTCATAGTCTTCTGAATTTTACGATTAAACGATTAAAACCCTTTTTTTGCTAAGATATCGTAAGGCAAACGTTAGCTTATGTGGAACTTAAGTATATGTAATACATTATTTGATTGGACTCATCCATTTTTAAATTTGAATTGTGGTTTGAATTCTACATACATACATATATGATTCGTTATTACAAATCATTCTTAATTATTCTTCCAGGAGTATTGCTTGGTGGTTACGTTTATGTTAAGTTTAAGTTCTCAGGTTCAAGCCCTAGGTTGACCTCGATTGAAAAATAATTTATTCGGAAGTATTTCTGTAGTACTGTTGGTCAGACATGGGTATTTGTGACTCCAAGTCGATCGTTTTCTATCGGGGTTTGCCAATTTATGATTCCTCATCAAATTGGCAAAAACCATCCTAGCCCCTATACATGTCACCACTATTTGAATATGATTAAAAAAAATATTATCTATAACATAGATGTGTCGCTAATTCTTATATGTAGTATTTGTATTATGCTTATATGTCTGGTTACAGTGACGCGTTAGAGTATTCTGTAACGTCACTGTGTTGATGTAATAATAAATAATAAATAAAATATATACATAATATATAAATAAGTAAAATATGTACATAATATGTGCCATTGCAGGAATTACCTCACGGTGAAACATATGGTTATACTTATATAGTACTATAGAGTTCGAAGATATAGCTAGGATTGCGGGAGAGATAATCAAAGACGATATTGGTCCATCAATGTACGTATATTGTACACTAAGTATACACACGTGCGCGTACGCACCTACCGGTGGCCGTCCGGCCAGCGGCTCGACTCCCAACTGTCAGTTGGCGTCACACTTCTGCCAACTCACAAACAGTGTACACTCATGTGTACCACTGTTTGTACATCACTCCTCAACATTACTCATTACATAATTCACTCACACACATAAAATCCCACAGTACTTATAATTTTTCAAATATAACAGTACAAATAATACAAATAGAGACATCTATGTACAATCAACAAATATTTTCCACACAGCAATTTACAATAAAAAATTATGTAGGTAGCATTCATAACATTCGACAAATACGAGATGCTAATTACTTGATTTTGTGAGACACTGAGGCGGAAGATATAGATTTATTAGATCCATCACAGAAATTTAGCTAGAAAAATCATAAAATTCTAATAGAAAACGGTGGATCTGTGATTTTTAATAACCACAAGCCGTGAATTTGGCCACGAATTTGACCACGACCTCTCTTCTGGTATACAATAGCTCTAGCAGTGAACTACGCTGTGGCTATAGATATAAAAATATGAATAGAGTATATCTAGAAAAACATTTCTACAAATTGCTTGTTGGTGTGGTGAACAATCTTTAAATTCTTGCAGGATTGAATTGAGAAAAGTCCATATGTATGTAAATATATTAGACGCCGCAGTTTGTTCTTTTCTCCCGTGGCACGTACCGATTTGATGGCTTCATAGTCTGTCGCAAAGAGCATTGAGCTGCTCAATCAGATTGCTATTGGATTTGTTTAATCTAAAATATGCTGATCTCTTTGAGGGATTTTTGAATTTGGGATCGTAGATTTTCGTTTTCTTTAATATTGTTGTATTTTATTCATGTATATTTTTATTTTATTTTATTTTTATTACAATCGAACATGTACATATACTCGCCTTGATAAAAATAATCCGCCAACTGAGAAAAGAAACGGATTGGCCACCATCGCCCAACACCACCATATACTCAAATTGTAAATAAATCTATTTCAAAATAAAACTTTAATTTCTGTAGGTGAAGATGTGATGACCCTGATTGTATTCCGTGCGTTTTAGCGTAGTTATGGAGACGTACCGCGTAATATTGAAACAATCTATTTATTCGTAAAGGCGTTTCTATAATTATAAAATTTCTCTGAGAATATCTTATTATAATGCTATTGTTTTTAAGATTATGTTTAAATGTATTTTTTGTCTGTGTATATATGTATGTACATACATAGGTGTCCTCTTTTTTTTAAATTTTTGAATTAAATTATCTCCCAAACCGCTAACTGAATTGGACTGAATTTTTTTTACATTCAATAAAAATAATAATCTTTATAACTTATGTTTTTTAACTATTTTTATCTGGAACGGAAGTAGTACTTTTGCTCAAGAGAATCGAGGTTTTTTATGTTTTTCTCAGATAACTACATAGTTTATTGAACTGAAATTTCATATATAGAAGTGTAAGCTTAATACCAAGTTATATATAAAATTTTATAAGCATCCGCCAACCGGAAGTGGCAGCTTACTCTCGTTCGATTTTTCTTCCACTATTTTTTTCGACCCCGTAACATGTGTGCTCTTCACGAAAAAATTCAAGTATAATTTTTATATCAATGTGAGGGAAATAAAAAAAAATCACTAAATTTAATAAACCGGAAGTGGGATTTTTCCTTTTAGAAAGGTCAAAAATGTTATTAGTCACTATTCTGTTCACACCGCTGAACGTATCAAGCTGAAAATTTATATTTGTATTTTTTATGTACTAGCTTAGAGCTGATAAGGTCTTGGTCAGAATTCGTAAACCGGAACTAGTAATTTTTTTTGAAATAATATTTCATTATTTTATTTTGACCTTTTAAATTATTTTTTTCTTGATATTTAATGTGTATAATACTGATAGTGATTTTAAGTAAGAAAATCCGACAACCGGAAGTAGAAATTTTGTCTTGTGCAAGTTTCCGGTATATGTGTATGTATCAAATATGTAATATTAATTAAAGACTCTCAATAATATTTGATTAACATTACAAATATGTAATATTAATTAAGTCGATGACCTAAAGCAGATTGTATTTAGGTAATCTGTGTGTTATACCTGAAGGGTATAGACATTTTGTTGTAATCACCGACACTCTTCACAAGTGTGTTACTATGGTTATTAGTGATTCTGTCATAGAATCTACTGGTTAGTTTGTTAGTAATGTCTGTAACAAACGGAATATTATTTATGGCATGCAGTTTTTTCAAGTTAGTATATATGGGTATATTATAGTTTTTTTACGGGATTTATTTTGTAATGTTTGGAGTTTGGAAAGGTAAGTATTCGAGGCGTTATTCCATACAGGTGAAGTATAGGTTAATAATGGTAATATGAGCGCGCGATATAATTTTATTTTATTTTTAGTTGATAAATAACTATGGCGATTAAATATTGGATATATTGAGGATAAACCCCGCATCGCCTTGCATTTCGCTCTCTCAAAGTGAGGTGCCCATCTCATTCTTTTATCGAACGTTACTCCTAAATATTTTATTACTGACTGCCATTTCAGACTTTCTCCAGAGGGGATTTTCAGATCTGAACTAGGCTTGTGCTTTATAACACTAAAGAATATGGCGTCTGTTTTGGTTTGATTAATTTGAATTTTCCACTTGGTGAAGTGTTCAGTCATCGTTTTAATTGCAAATTCAAGATTTTTAAGAATAGTGTCTGGTTTTTTGCTACTTGTGAAGCAAGCGGTATCATCTGCATATAGATCTATGTGACAGTTTTTTGGAATAGGTATGTCATTTATATATATGGAGAACAAGAGTGGGCCAAGCAAGCTCCCCTGCGGAACGCCAGCTGCGATTATTTTTGGAGACGATAATTCATTATTTACGCTAACCACTAGCCTTCTACGAGTTAGGTACGATTTGATGATGAGAATTAGGTAGTTTGATATTTTGTTAATAAGGAGCTTATGAATGAGCCATCGTGCCAAACCGTGTCGAAAGCCTTTTCTATGTCGAGACATACCATTCCGGTACTTCTCTTCATATTAAAGTTTTTCGTCTCGTGTTCAATTAGTCTTGTTAGTTGTTGGGTAGCGGAATGTCCAGTGCGAAATCCAAATTGTTATTTATTTAATTTAAATAGCAAAACTGCTAATACATATAATACAAAATAACAACAAAAAATTATAAATCATCTTCCACAAAGGTATCCATTAACACCCTTCAAGAAAGCAGCAATATTATTAGAACCTCTAATGCCTTCAGGAAGGGCATTATACATTTGAACACCTCTGTGAAAAACACCTCCTGCAGTTTTAGCTTTCTTATCTCTACCTATAATTAATTTATTCTTATTTCTCGTTTTATAATTATGTACATGTATCTCTATTCCTAACTATATGATTATTAAAATATTTGGGTAAAAGATTCTTATCTAGCTTATATATAAACTTTAAAGTGCTTACTTTAAGACTATTTCTAATGTCCAACCATTTCAATTCATCTAACATACTTCTTACATTCTTACGTTTCCTCACATTCAAAATTGCACGAATTGCTCTATTCTACACTTTCTGCAGTTTATCAATACACAAACCACTAAATAGATAGAGGGCTGTAGCGCAGTATACAGTATGAGGCCGTACAATACATTTATATATATTTATTTTTTTATTTTACATATATACCAGGAAGGCCTTACAGGTAAATCCCAATGCGCCTTCCTGGCCAATTACAAATACAAATGCAGCATTTTTTTATTATAAGTCGTTGAATTGCGAGACACTGAAAAAACTCGCAAATTAACGAGACATCTATGAATTGTACATAAATTTTTATTGTACATCCATCAAATTTCAAATAGTGGTGACATAGTAGGTAGGAAGGATTTTTAGCCAATTTTTTTTTCCGGGAACCGTTTCAACAATGAAATCAGAGAAAATTGGCAAACTCTGATAGGAAACGATCAACCTGTAGTCACAAATCCAGGTCTGACCAACAGCATACTCTGAAAAATTCATTTTCATTCAGGGATAGAACCCGGCACCTTCTTGACGGTAAGCAGAAGCTTAACGTCCAAGCTATGCTGCTGGCTTATATATCAATTTTTTACTTTTTATACTTAATAAATTTCTTAACCTACAAAGTACACCAACTTTTTTTGCCATTTTTTTAATAATATAATCTGCGTACACCTTAAAACTTAATTTACAATCCAAATAAATGCCCAAATACTTAATATTATCTACTACTTCTACCACTCTCCCATCTATATTCACATCACTCACAACTTTTTTATTATTCATCCACATCATCTTAGTCTTACTTAAGTTCACTTTCAGTTTATTCTCACAATTTTTATGTATTAATTTCTTCTTATATTCCTCAAATACATAGATAGTCATGGGTTGGTCACATTTGAATTTTTTCGACCATTGTGGCGCATTAGCGACTCCCGCAATGCCACAATGGTTCAAAAATATAAATAAATGTATACTTCGATATAATGACGCCCTGGAGTGAATACACATGTATGTACTGTCACTACGGCAGAATTGTAATAAGTTTCAGTTTCAGACGTCACGGCGAGAATACCAAACGTCTTATAACTGAAAGTACATACACATCAACATAATTTTCCCACATTTTCCACCGCACAGACGTGCACACACACACCCCGAGATTTTGTTGTGCGTCGTCGGCTCCCGGCGTACGAGAGACGTTTGTGTCCCGGCACACGCCCCCTCCGAAGCTCCAGCATCAGCTCGACATCCTCATCTCCCTCTGGCTGAAGAGAACAGACAGAGAAGGCAATACGGCGAGCTTTTCGGACCGGCTCTGTCCCGCCAGTGCCAGAAGTGACGCCGCGTCGTCATGAGCGTCGGCGTCCCGACGCCGCGGTCCCATACGTCGGCAGACACACACACAAGCCGACTGTAATTATCGCAAAAATATATATATATATAAATACTTATTAAACATATACAAAAAAATAACAAAAAAAAAAAAAAACATAATGAAAATCGAATCTCTTCAAAGTTGCGTCGTCGTACCAATTGCTTGACGTGTATTAGCACGTATTATGTTATACGCGTCCACGTATCGTTTCGTTTCGTGTGTACGACTAGGTATATAAATATAAAAGTGTGTTATTTTCGGTCGCGGGATGCTGAGGACGTTCGCCAGTTTAAACTGTCACGTTTATCGTACGTATGCAGACTTCGATCGACGTCGATGTCAAACTTGCGTGATGTATTTATAATGTGGTGTTGATTCCATGGTGGAAAGTGTGTGTGTGTGCTTTTTTGCATTGTTTAACGCTTTGGGGTCGGATGGATGCGTGTTGGAAAAGTTTGCGGGGAAAGTTATCGAGTGCGTTTTGTTCGGTGATGAATTGATTTTGGGGTTTTTCTATTCTTTATGTACTAACTTATGGTTGATAAGGTTTTGGTCAGAATTCGTAAACCGGAAGTAGTCTTTTTTTTTTAAACAATATTTCATTATTTTATTTTGACCTTTTAAATTAATTTTATTTTGTTGATATTTTATGTGTATAATATTTATAGTCTTTTTAAGAAATGAAAAAAATTTGAACAAAATCTAACAACCGGAAGTAGAACTTTTGTCTTGTGCAAGTTTTCTTATATTTGCGCTCAATTTGTATCGAAAATAGTCGGTATGTGTGAACGTGTATGTAAGTTTAATTATTGAATTTTATTTTGTAACCTTATTATATTCCTCAAATACATAGATAGAGTTGTGGGTTGGTCACATCCAAATTTTTTTACTGTTGTTTTAATATTATTGAAAATCTGATTAAATCATGCATGACGGATTTAGAAGTAGAAAAAGTTGTTTTAAATTATTAATGGATTGTTTGAAATACTATTTAATTGTCACATAATGAAAATTCTACCTATATGTACATATGTTTTTAAAAAGCTTTTTATTAGCTTAACTCTGTGAGTTCAGTGACATTCCTGCCCGTCAAAAAATTATGAACTGATTTTGAACCACTTCCACTCTTCAGGTCACATTGATATCTTTCCGACATATCTAGCATTGAAGTAAGTTAATGAATCCGATATGAAGTTAGAATAATTTAATAATCAACGAGCTTATTAAAAATTACATCGGAAGCTATCCAAACACATCTTTCTATCACCCCTTCAAAACTCACTGGCTAAAAAGCTTTTCAGTTATAACTAGACGTTGGTCTGGTGCTTTTAAAATAAGAATAGATCGCTTAAGTAATGTACAAAGCAAGAGAGAAAAAAAAACATAGTTGACACTAGTAATTTAAAATAGTACTATACTTTGTGCAAAAAGCATTGACACTAGTAATTTAAAATAGTACTATGCTTTGTGCAAAAAGCATTGACCCAACGCTGATCTTTGGTTTTAATAGTTACTTTTTACACTATCATTTATTCTCATTTCATATGAACTTAATATTACAAGCTTTTATACTTTCTCAAATACGTTTTTTTTATATCTACATATGTACCTACATACATTGTACGTATATTTTTCCGTAATCTTGTTTCAAATTTCATTTCATTAAATTTTAAATAAATCTTGTATAAGAGACAAAAAACAATTTGGACAGTAAAAACACCAAATTATTTCAAATAAAAACAACAAATACGTTTTATATCCAAAAAATTAAAATTCTTCAAAATACAAATAAAAATGCTTATTTTTTATATCAAGAAATTGATGCATTTTATTTTATCAAAATTTAATTTAATTTTTAAGTACACTCACAAGATTATATTATATATATTTATACTTACCCAATTTTCGATTTCAACGTAATTCAAATTTGATTTTTATATGCTTTTTATTTTTCATAAATTAATTTCACACTGCAATTTGGGCTTATTCTAATAGCTATTGATCCATTGATCATGACCTATTAAAAGCATTATTTTTTTTGTTAGAATGAATAGTATTATGTAATTTTAAAGTTTATGTACATATTTATATACAGCATTATATGAAAATTTCGAAAACCAATTTTCGATTCTTATAAATTGTGTTTGTGTAATCTTTATTTATACCTGAAGATATATAAATCTTGTTTTTAATCATAATCACCGAGACACTTAACAAGTTTAATATATATATATATATATATATATATATATATATATATATATATATATATATATATATATATATATATATATATATATATATATATATATATATATATATATATATATATATATATATATGTAGGTATGTATGTTTATATACAAAATTTTAACTGATTGTTATAATAGAAATCTGTTGATTCAACTTTTAAGATCACTTATATTAATTATTATATTTGATAAATACATTCCATAGAACTTTGGGTTTGAATTTTCCGTTCTTTGTTTGATTTAAAGTCTTTGAATTGGAAATGCGTATGTTGGAGTTTGAAAATCGAATTTTCCATATTTGGTAGCCCACCTTGAAAAGAACTGTGTGCTTCTCGAAGAACTTTCAACATCAAACGTGTCGTCTCAAAAGTGTGATTCTCGCAAACGTCTAGACTGAGCTGATTTCTGTTAAACTAAATTCTTCATGATCGATAAGAAAATCCTCAAAAACCGAATGTACATAAATGTTTTCCCAAAGGAAATATAACACATATGTATGTACAAATAACTTATACATATTAACATACGTACGTACATGTGCATACATACATATTTATTTCGTAAATTAATTGCTTTAGCTTAGGTGCTCCTTCTATGTATTATATTATGAAATATACATACATACTCGTATAATAGAAGTGCTTGAATTCCATAGTGAACTAAGTGGTATTATGAACCGTTTCTGAAGCTACCATATATTATACATATTATAATATGAACCTACAGAAGTGGTTCATTCTATACCAATTCAAAATTATGATTTTTTTTTATATATTTGTACTATGAATTGAAAATTGAATTATTTAGCGAGGAAAAATTGTCAGAAATAGACGTACAAGCGCTTCAATTTTTTTCACGTCCAATTACTTTGCTGACAAATCAATACCAAAAATGTGTTTTGTATAAGAATACATATAGTATATGTATGTAGGTAGTGAAAAGCGTACTGAAATAGAATCAATCATATTTTTTACGGTAAAAATCAAGATATGAAAAATGAAAAATATGCGAAGATATATGAAAAATATCAAAGTGAAGATATGTGAATTTCAATATAATCTTTTATACCCACATATATATGTATATGTATAATATGGATATGGAGTTCATTTCCTGTTTATTTGTTTTATTTTTTCCAACATGCAAATCTACAGTTTTCAATTTAGAACTACCAAATTTGGTAGACTTAAATCTAGAACGTAGGCGGTTATTAGAAGGTTCGAGAGGCCCCACACAAAATAGCCAAGGTAATTCGGTAAATCTTCTTCTACCATATAAAATGACTGTATTCTTTGTCAGATATGCAAATCTACAGTTTATAATTAAGAACCATCAAATTTAGTATACTATCTTGTTTTTTTTATTACCAAAAGTTTCGGCCAGTGTCTTCATATATTGCATTAATCGAAAAAGAATATCAAAAGCAAAGTTTGCGTAGAAATTCTTGCTCGAAAGCAATTTTAAAAGAGGGCTCGTATTATATACGAGGGTATGGGGTTTGGAATTTGTTCTGAAAGCAATATTTTCCAACAACAATCTTCGAAGGAGCGAACACTTAATAAGCATCAGTCATAATGAACATTTCAAAACGTGTCGCTGAAATTGAAATATTTCATCGATCGCCTGTCGATGAAAGACGTTATCGTGTATAATTCAGAGGCTTGAGAAGGTCGAAGGTCGTGAGCTGTGTTCAGCTCAAATTAATCGGGATTTTATTAAATTGTGGTGATGAATTGTAATGCGGGCTAATGTAAATTTAATTGCGTCTCGGAGCCGAATTAAATCCGCTCGAAGGGTTGGTTTTCAACCCCTGACGATGTGGGCACGCTTTTCCGGATTCTTATCGCGTTTTGAGATGGTTATGTAAAATATTTTTTAAATTGTGCGCCGTTTTAAATTGTAGGATTTGCGTCGAATGGATGAAAATCGAGTATTCAGAGCTGGGTAAATTGATACTTCCGGTCGAAAGATTTAATTGGATTTTGTTTATTCACGGTTTTATATTGCAGTGAGTGGAATATTAGCTCGGTCGAAAGTATTTAAGTATCTATATAAAGTTGTTATATTACGAATTTGGTATTATGGTGAAATATTACAGCCGGAGCGAGGAAACTCATCAAAATCTTAAAGACTTATAAGCAAAGCTTTTGTACGTTTGTTTGTTTGTTGAATTTTTAAATATAAAAATTATACTGATGTAATTTTAGACCTTGCTATGAAAATGAAAAGCACTAATTTCGTTAAAATTTATAATACATCTTTAAGTAACTATTAAAGTAGAGTAAAGTATGCTAGTTTAAAAAGAACTTCTTTTTAAACTAGCACACTTTACTCATGATGAAAATTAATTTTTTGCTCCATCGTTTTTTTTTTAAAGTTAGCCATATGTTTGTGAAAAGTTTACTTTCAGTAGTTTCTTTTGAATTGTGGAAAGCCAAAAGGAATCGATTGGAAAGTTGATGAAATTTGATTTGCATAAAACGCATAGTTCTATGTACATAAGTAAATACCAAATTGATTATATTGGAGTAACAATGTTATCATTTTTTGCTTTTTCTTTTACTATTTTTTTCAATCCTTTAAATATATGTGCTCTTCATGAAAAAATTTCAGTATAGTCATTGTATTGGTATTATACAAATAAAAAAGATTTAACAAATTTGATACACCGGAACTTGGATTTTTTACTATTAGAAAGGTCAAAAATGTCAGCCGAAAAAATCACGCGATATTTTCCGCTGAAAATTTATGTTTCATTTTGAACTTTCTTAAGTAACATCTGATCAACTTATGGCAATATTATAAAAACAAAAACAGTATTCAAGACAAAGGTCTTTATTCTTGATGAAAGTTAAAAACGTATCATATGTATATTTATGTTTTCCATTCATATGAAAATGATAATGGTTATAAACAGAGTTTTCTTCTACAGACACTTAACTATAATATACTATACATAGCAAAATAATTGATTGGAGTTAAAAAAATGTAATCCAATCTTCAATGATTCTAAACAAAATGACTCTAAACTTGAAAAAATCAAAAGACTCTTTCAGTATGAATGCAGACCAGAATAGACGAGTGGTATGAATGTTGATGATGCATACATTATTGGCTCACACATATGTTTTTTAATCACTTTTAGTGCACACAAATTCCATTCCTCGTATTTTTTCCGTTCGACCACAACCATCAATGGCACAATCTATATAGTTTTAACCCTTTAAAGTCGAAGCGCATGCGAACCTTAAAGGTCTAAGCAGCTTTTCCCATACCATAGAACAAATTCTCAGCAGTAGACGCAAACATTGTGCCGTTTATGCATACAATACATTTGAATGTAATTCAATTTTACAACGCACATTTCACACAAATTTAATTCAAGTGAAATTATTAAATATTTAATAATGAGACGAAATCAAATTACACGGCAAACTACTGCACTTTCAGACCAACTCGGGGATAATAGAATTTTAATGGAAACTTTAATTATATCATACCAGCAGCGAACGAACGGATAGGTCACTTTTAATTATGTATGGAAAACTCGAGTTAAATTTAATGAACTGATATAATCATAGTTGAAAGTGCATTTATACATATAATATTCATACGTATGTTGTTACTATATGTATATTACAGTAGCTTACAAGTATGTACAAAACTCTCAATGAAAGTTTCACACCATTATTATTTATTACAATTTAAAATGTAAGGATACATAAAGGATTTGATTAAAAAAATCAAATAGAGTCAATTTTTTACTTTATCTATGTACGTCGTATAATAATAGATGAAGTTTTTTGATCGTGTGAAAATTTGAAGTCGAGATTTTGACTGATTTGAACCAGAATCAATCACTGATCACATTTTCATGATCTAGAAAAAATGTGTCCGTGAATTTTGGGGATTTTTTGAACACCGTTCTTCCTATCGAACTGAAACTTAATATCGGTTACTGAAATTCTTATCGATACAACGTTAATTTTTTTTAGATTTTTAAGTTGACTGGAAATGGTACCTGCCCTTATAGGTGTCCTCTTTTTTTAAGTTTTTGAATACAATTATCTCCTAAACCGCTAACTGAATAAGACTGAATTTTTTTAAGTGTCATATAAATTATGAATTTTATACCTTGATATTTTTAAATATTTCTACCTGAACCGGAAGTAGTACTTTCATTCTAGAGAATTGAGGTTTTTTGTTTTTCTCAGAAACCTTTTAGTTTATCCAACTGAAATTTCATATTTAAAAGTTTAAGCTTAATTTCAAGATATATATAAAAATCGGTGAGCATCAGTCAACCGGAAGTGACGGTCTGCTCATGATATTTTTTCCACTATTTATTTCGACCCCTTAAACGTTTCATTATTGAACTTTGTTTATAATACTTATGTACATAGATAAAGTCGTAGGTAAGTCATATCTGATTTTTTTACGTACAGTAGAGTTAATTGAAACATTGCATTAAACGTTCATGGTTTTCTTTCCCCCTTCCTTCAACATTTCTTGATAACTACTTGTATTAAATCCGCCATCAATTTTATAAATATTTTATGCCTGGTTTCCTGGTTTCAGAATCGTTTTATTTTATGATTCAACGTTTTGCCAACCAGTCCGTGTAAAATGCAATACCATGTATGCTCGTGTAACGCGTATAGACGATTCATCAATTGGCGAAACTAACGCACTGGGAATTCATCCAAAAGGCCATCGTGGTGACATATTTATGGGAAATGCAACTAGGTAATATAGGTAAATAAACTCGTCTAAAAATGGGTCATCCGGTCATCTCGTCGACAGAAGTATTTTGGTTGCCGGTCGTTTGCAAGAGTATGTGTTTCTAAAGCTGGTTGCACATGTGGTGAACGCATTGAATTAATTTGTACATGTTTCAGCAATGAAACAATTTTTAAAATAGGTCTCAACTTTATCTAGAACATTTTAAAATGCATTTAAAAAAATTTTGTGCTGAAATCACGATGAATATAAATTTTTGTATGGAAAATTCAAATAAAAGTTCACTCTTTTGTTTTTTTTATTGAAAAAATTGTATATATGTATGTATTTACATAATTAATCATATCATTCGTTGATATTACACTATCTTTTAAGTACAGAAAATAAGTTATATGTAATGTACATACATATATATGTATGTACAAAAGCGGACAAATGTATTGAGCCACTTGTAAAAAATGCTTTGGGCCGAAAATACTCGGCTATTTGAAGCAGTTGCACTACCTGTATTGCATCTTACTAGGACTTCCTATATTGATTAACCCTACTTTCGCTTTAAATTTCTTAATGAGCAATGCAGGTAATGGCTGTTTCAAATAGCCGAGTATTTTCGGCCAAAAGCACTATTTACAAGTGGCCTAAAACATTTGTCCACGACTGTACATAGTCGTATTTATTTTTTAATGTATTAGGAGGGTTTTAATTCAACACTATTTTAACACTTAACGTAACCCAAATATAAAGACAAAATGAGTAAAGATTTACATATATCAAGGGTTTCCAAACTTTTTAGGCCGAGAGCCAAATAAACATATGTAGATATTTCAAGTACTATGAAGGTCAGGTCAGGTCGGGTCAAAATAAGAAAAAGTACATATTACGAGAAATTAAAAAAATGTGTTTTCAACTACATGCATGTTTAGTATTAAATTAGTAAAATCAATATCGAAATTAATTTAATAGCGAAACTTAAACACCAAATTGGACTCAAATGATGATACGTTTCTTAATAAACTAGCTGAACCCGGCTTGCGTTGCAATGCCAGAATAAGGCATGCAATTCCCGTTTCCGTTCCCCTTCCCGTTCCCGTTACCGTTCCAGTTCTCGTTCCCGTTCCCGTTCCCATTCTTGTTTCAAGTGATGGTTGGAGCTCAACTAACGTCTCTTCAACGCCGTGTAGTCATAAACCAACTGGTAACGTGGGTTACCAGCGAACACATTTCCTTGACTACACAACGACTCTTCAAACTTTCGCGTCGGTAAAATCGTAATTACGAATATTATTTTTAAGAGTTTTTTCCCGTTTTTTTTATTCACAGTAAGCTTCCCGGACATACATAAAACAAATCCAGAAAGTTTCATCATTATTGGTTGAGTGGTTTAGCAACCTATGCGAGACAGATAGACAAACAAAAAGACATTCAATTTTATATATATGTATATATAGATACATACATATATGTATGTATATGAGCCGTTATAATTGAAAGTGGCATAAGTCCACTTTTCTTCATTACGAGAAATATCTCGCAAAACATTAAATATAACGTTTTGGGCTTAAAAATACTGGTGGCCTATAATATGTTTATTCCACTCTTTCAAGATTCTGGACATATCGAATTAAAATCTATATATATAAAAATGAATGTCTGTGTTTGTGTCTCGTATTGGCTCCTAAACCACTGAACCGATTACGTTGGAACGTTCGAAATTTATTGTAAGCATGTCCGGGAAGATTGAAAAAAAAATCGCCCAAAAACGGGAACGAAAACGGGTAAAACGGGAATGAGTGCATTTTTTCGATAAATGGAAACGGAAATGCGTTATTGTGGCATTGCAACGCATGCCAGGTTCAGCTAGTAAGTAATAAAAATTCGTTAATTAAGTCAAACAAAATACTGTTTTTGGATCGGAATGTTGGAATTCCGCCGCTTTTACATAAATATAGCGGCTAATATATGGATACGTCAAAACGTGATAAGTAATTAGATTACAGTTTGATTCTTATATTTAGAATTTAGGTGGTACCGAGAAAAAGCTTTATGACGCTTTTCTTATTTGAGAAGAAAAAAACCTAAACTACGGGTAGTAGTCAAATATTCACAAAAAATACACGAGGCGTCGACCAGTCTACAGGTACATAGGTCTTTTCTTCGTTCAATCTAAAAGAAAACACAGCGCGCAGTATTACATAAATAATGTATTGTATACAAATTAATATATTTCCGACGGGCGAGGCGATTCGTCCGCCACCGAGAGGGTTAATCAATAGAAATAGTGTAGCGTGTCGTTAATAGTTCGATGACGAGATGCTTTGCGGCCGTTAGGTCGAACAATCGCGGCCATGTCCGCCGTGTCACTTTCAAAATAACACTTTGGCCACACTTCAAAAAATTCTCGGCGCCCGGTTACGGCGAAACTTGGCACGCTCTCCTCCCCCTCCCAGCTTCCCTGCCGTCTCCCCCTCTCTCTCGCCTCGATCGCCCCGGATATTAGAAAAACTGTGAACCCGGCCAACAATACTGCCGTGATTAACGGACGTAGTGGTGCAATAATAATGCAAGCTTTTCCAGGAAAAGCGTCGACCACTTCCGGTATTTTAAATTTGAACCAATGAAAATATTTTTCCACTCACGAAAAGTGTACCCCTTGTATATTCATGGAAGTGGTATGCAGTCCGTTCGTCAAAGGACGATTCATATACGGACTGCTAGTCTATGCCCGTTCATCAAAGGACTGTTCATCAAATGCCTAACTATCAATATATGTATATATGTATGTAATACCGATTTATATTGCTGTTTTTAATCATGTTACTAACGTGATGATGAACAGTGCCTTTGATTTTTTATTATTACTGACCTCTTATACGTTTCACATGGTTTTCGTGTAAGCGGTCATTTTTTATATCCCTTATCTCTTATCTGATCGTTTTCATACTTTGCCATATTGCTCATTTTGGTCATCAATATGAGTTAAGGTATCATCCGCAATTACGATGGTGAAAAAATATCGTATTAGACACGTTTGAAAATACTGCATCGTATTACACGGTGACGTTTATCTGTCACATTGTTAGTTTCATTAATTTTCGCCCTGCCATCTCGCTGTCAAATTTTAATTATTTAAACGCCTATAACTTTTTCTTTTTTCACTCTATATTTTATAAAATTTGCTTTATAGGTTCTCGTTATCTCTAATATATAAATATTTATAGTTTTGTGGAGGCTTGCTGAGCCAACGGTCTTGGGTGTTGCCACACCAGCTGATCTGACAGAATGACGTTTAACCCATAACCTCAAATCAAAACAAACTTTC
The DNA here is from genome assembly GCF_051622035.1 of Arctopsyche grandis. Taxonomy (NCBI): domain Eukaryota; kingdom Metazoa; phylum Arthropoda; class Insecta; order Trichoptera; family Hydropsychidae; genus Arctopsyche; species Arctopsyche grandis. The sequence continues at coordinate 7,357,433 of NC_135363.1, read as the reverse complement.
TAACCAATACAGGCTTAATATATGTACACAGATCAAACAGTGATAGTTTTATTTTTAGTTATTAGTTATTTGATTTTTAAATGTTTTTTATTATTACGAAATTATGTTCACAATACATCTTATATCTATTTTATTAGCTACTGATCTACTGATCATTTTCTATTTAACAATTTTATTTTATTTGGTTAGTAATCATAGTATTATATTATTATAATGTTAATGTACAGCATAATAGAAAAAAGAGCTCAAAAACCTATTTAAAATTCTTATAAATGCTCATAATACATCTAATACATAATATTAATTAAATACTCTCTAAAGTCAACGATCTAGAGCAGATTGTGTTTAGGTAATATGTGTTTATACCTGAAGGGTATAGACTATTTGTTGCAATCACCGAGACACTTCACAAGTGTGTTAGTATGGTAGTCTAATTTCAATTTCGGTATTTGACGTCTCGACAAAATTCGCCACTGTTTGAATTTAAGCATGTACGAAAGACGAGATATTCATTGGGTCGCGCAGATGACTTTTCGATGTGTATTGATGATTGACAATTATTAAAATTGAGTTGGATCTTTCTGGCAAGTTTAAAAAGGCAAAAGTCGAGACAAAAGTATCAGGATATTGGGAATCCGACATTAGAAATCGCATAAGTGCGATCAGTACTCGCGGCAAAATATATGCGTGCGAAAGAGACATCCATACGTTCGACATTGATACAAGTTCGAGTGCACATGCGGTTAAACAGCCGCGAATTCCGTCGAGACGAAAAATACCGAAATCGAAATGAGCATGTAGCCGCGTGTTTTGCAGCGATTTGTAGCGGAGCGTTCATGAACAGGTTCATGCTTTGATGAGCAGTCTAATATTATGGTTCTTTAGTGGTGAGTGTACATCTAATAACGAAAGGGCATGAGTAGGTCGCTTACAGTGACTTTTATTCGCAACATTTTTTTTAATCTAGAATATTTGACTCTAAAGTCGATCGTTTCAATTTCGAGTTTGCCAATTTATATGATTTCATTGGAAACGGTACCAAAAAATTGGCAATCCTGTCTTATTTTTCGCAAAATTTGAGTTTACAGCATCTCATAATATGCTGATATTTAAAAATTCTGCCAAAAATTGTCTATAGAGGTCTCTATGATGATTGTAATTGATTCGCCTTGAATAATACTTACCTAAAATGTTGACCATAGATGTCATGTTAGTAAAAATGGGGTGTATACCCATAGAAATAATCAAAACATAAATAAAATATTAAATGGGATATCATTGATTTTAGATTGCAGTAATTTGAGATGGTGTATTTTTATTTTGTCAGTAACTTCGTTTGATTTCTTCAGTAAGTTATATTATCGGTTAATTAATGTTTTCTGTTTGTGAAATACTTTAAAAATTTAGTTTAACAACCTATTGACATATTTTTTTCATTTTTATCTACATATATGTATGTACATATAGTACACTATTGTAGAATTTACATTTATAATCTAGAAAAATTCAAGTATGAACGATTAAGTTGGCATGCATGGGTAGTAGGTACATATGAATGGATGGGTTGGTAACATGTAATTTTAAAGACAGATCGTTGCGGCTCTTTGACGAGTAAATAATGTTTTAATCCACTCAGAGAGTCTTGATTCACTCTAGCAACCATCTCTCCTGATTACCAGATCCTACATTATTATCACAAAAGTTTATTTTCGTAAAAGTTTTTTACCATTTATTGAAAAAAACCACCATTTTGAAATCGTTTAAATAATAGCAGGAAAATACTGCTTTATATTATACTTTAGTATAATATAAAGTATTTTAATTAAGAAAATTCTTTGTGTAAAAGTTTTGACTTTTTTCAATGCTCGAGGATATGCTTTTGATTTATTGATTTTCTTTTCTTGTTGTTTGTTCATTAATTCTCATTTTATGTGGATTTATCTTTCTATTATATGAGTGAAGATCCTGTATAGTAGTATTGTATAGAATTTTGGTTCAATTGAGTTTGATAATTTCAGTGGTTTGATCCGCCGCATTAACTATTCGCACAAATGTCAAAAATTTTAGAACATGAACTGCGAATTTACTAGAATTATTACGACAAATGTTTGAATGCGCAACGCACGTCATATTATAATGTATTACGTCAGGAAATTTGAGCCGATTTTGGAACGCAAAGGTGACAGTTCCCGAGCTACGGTGGTAATTGAAACTGTTGATCAATTTGGGCAAATTAAATTAGACGCGAATTTATTATATACCGTTTCATATTATCGTCTGTTTATTTTTTATATAGTAATTATTATATAAAATAAGCCTTACCTATGTATGGTTTGTTTGCGCTAATTGATTACATACTTGATGTTGCATGTCGCATTTCAATTTGGACATCAAATTCATTTTCAATATTGAAGTTGTATCAGAAAATTTTATACTATCATGTACCTATGTATGTATGTATATAAAATTTTGAATCATAATATATGTATATGTATAATAGCGCTATTCTGTGTGTCTGTGTATCTGTGTGCGATAACGCTCGCTGTACTATAATAGTCGTTCCGCTTCGACATACAAATGCATGTCACAGCTAAAACACTGCGAACGAATATAATAACAAAAGAAAAACTTCTATACATATATACTGTTTGCTACCAATGTTTCCTCTAGGGCAATAAGTCTCTGAGCATTGAAAATTTGTTTAATTATTTTTTTCTATTGGTGTTTCATATTGTTTATTTGTAGTTTTTACAATTTCTTTCTCATATTAAAAAATTATATATAAATCTTAAATTGAACATATTTAACTTAATATATTTAAAAGGTATTTGAAAAAAATACGAGCGCGTGCGGATCGATCACAGGACCGACACATTTCTTTTAATTTTTTTAATTCATGGATTAATATGCCATAAACCATGCGATGATATTTCATCGGGTACAACACTAGTCATGTATAAATGTTTTAATATGAACTGAAATACATTAATGTGATAGCTCGATTTATTGATATTGTGAAAATGCATCCGCAGATGTTTACTATTTGATTGTAAATAATCAAGCTTGCATGTACTTATTTGAATTTATTATTTGAAAACCCTAAAGTAACTATCCTTTAGCGATAAATGGCCAATCAAGCAAAGTTCACATAAAGCCTTCCGTAAGGGCCACCTCTATCATGCTGGAAAAGCGTGCGGTTTTTCCATCGAAAATGTATCGCGGCAAGAAGGCGCGCACTCACTCCAAATCGGGAGCAAATATGTTAAGAATTCGGTCCCGTGTGTACACGGAGCCGGGTCCCGGGATTCCAGGAAATCATCAAGATAAATACAGTTTCGACGTCCCGATTTATCCGGGTCCGTACGTCCGGAAAACTCGCGCATTAATCCGATTGAAGTACCCCTCGCTCTCTTCGTTCCTTCCCTCGTTATGTTTACTCACGTTTGCGAATTCACTGATTAAATATATGTAACACCTCTCCCCTGACCCCTCTCCTTTGGGCCTCACACCTCCTTCATACGTAATAATATTTCATCGGACCCGTCAATCGAATCGGTAATCCGACAAAAATGACGGTAGGCGAGCGTAGATTATTTTATTATTGGCAAATCGAGCGGAATTTTTCGCTAAACGTACAAACATATATCCGTTACTCTTGCTAGAGACTATTTTAACTGGCCGTAATATGTATATATATATATATATATATATATATATATATATATATATATATATATATATACATATATCATCATCATCACCTACAGCCATTCGCAATGCACTGTTGGATGAACGCCTCTCCAATACGCATCCACTCGTTTCTGTTTTGCACAACTCTCATACATCTCACTCCACAAATTTTCCTAATTTCGTCTACCGATCTTCCCTGCGGTCTTCATTTTATCCTTTTGCATTCTCCATTCTAGCATTTATATTGTCTACCTTTCGTCTATTCTTCTAGCCACGTGGCTCGCTCATTGCCATTTCAATCTCTTCACTCTGTCCACTATATCTACAAACCTTGTCATATTTCCCACCCACGTATTCCATTTCCTGTCTTCCCTCGTTATGCCAAGCATAGAAAGTTCCATACTTCTTTGAGTGCATTGGACTTTGTGTAGCAACTTGGCGTTCAATGTCCAACTTTTACATCCATACGTCATCACAGGCAAAACACAGGCTTTTTTTGTGGCAATTTTTGATTTAAAAACCCCTTTCATTCTTTCATTCTCTTTATTTATTTTTCTATATATGTATATATATATATATATATATATATATATATATATATATATATATATATATATATATATATACAAAAAAGGCGACAAAAGCGATATCAAGAACTACCGACCCATTAGTCTACTTTCAGCGGTCTACAAGCTCTTCACGAAGGTTATTACAGAAAGGCTGAAGAATATCCTCGACGAGAACCAACCTATAGAGCAGGCAGGGTTTAGGGCAAATTTCAGCACAATGGACCACCTCCAAGTAGTTGGCGAACTAATCGAGCGCGCCAACGAATATCAACGGCCATTGTGCCTAGGTTTCGTCGATTATGAGAAAGCCTTCGATACAGTTAGTCATAATGCAGTACTTAACGCTCTAAAAACACAGGGAGTGCCGGAACCCTATGTGGGACTGTTAGCTGCAATATATAAGAATGCCACAGCTTCGGTTAAAATTTTTTCAGGTACAGATAGATTTAGCATAGGAAAAGGAGTAAGACAAGGAGATACAATCTCGCCCAAGTTATTCAATGCGGTGCTTGAGGGAGTTTTCAGGAAATTGGATTGGGATACAGCCGGAGTAAGCATCAATGGTCGCTTTTTGAGTCACCTTCGGTTCGCAGACGATATAGTTTTAGTAGCTCGTGATTCAGCTGACCTACTTATCAGACTAACACAGCTGGACAGGGAAAGTAGAAAAGTAGGATTAAAAATTAACGTAGATAAGACTAAACTAATGTTCAATAGTTATTGCATGCCTGATAGCATCCCCTTAGATGATAAACCAGTAGAAGTAGTAAATAATTATTTATATTTAGGTCAAATAATTGACATGTCTGGTAGTAAAAATGAAGAGATAAAGAGACGTATGAAATTAGGGTGGAGTGCATTTGGACGGATGAATGCTGTTTTTAAATCAAAAATGCCACTCTGCCTGAAGAAAAGGATCTTTGATCAATGCGTTTTGCCAGTGATGACGTATGGATGTGAAACTTGGACACTGAACGCCAAGATGCAAAATAAAATCCAATGCACTCAAAGAAGTATGGAACGCTGTATGCTTGGCATAACGAGGAAAGACAGGAAGCGGAACACGTGGGTGAGAAATATGACAAGGGTAGTGGACATAGTGGATAGAGTGAAGAGATTGAAATGGCAATGGGCGGGTCACGTAGCTAGGAGGATGGACGAAAGGTGGACAAAAGAAGTGCTTGAATGGTACCCGAGAGAAGGCAAAAGAGTAAAAGGAAGACCGCAAGGAAGATGGGTGAACGAAATTAGGAAAATGTGCGGAATGAGATGGATGAGTGTTGCGCAAAACAGAGACGAGTGGAAGCGTGTTGGAGAGGCCTTCATCCAGCAGTGGATGGCGAATGGCTGTAAATGATGATGATGATGATATATATATATATATGTATATAGATACATTGATGAAACTTTGATTGATCTCTATTTCAATTTTTAATATCAACTTCAACTTCAAGTGTTTGAAAATAGAATAGGCTTTCAACGAAATTGATAAAACTTATTTGAAGAATATAAAAATGTATACGGTTTGAATGAAAATCTGACTTTCCGAAATACTTATTTTAAATACTGAAATTTCAACTGTGTTTTTTACTTTATCTATAAGTATAATACATATACGTACGTATACAAATACATATATAAATACGAATTATCAATCAATGGAGTATTTATAATCAGAAATTTTGACTGATCACTGATCACTGATCATTTTTTTTTTACCATTGTTGAACTTTTGATGCTTGATATTTAAATGCATATATATTATTATAATCAACTGATATGCATTTTAATGTTCGGTGGAAAAGTATTATAAGTTATTCATCAATAATGTCAATTCGTTGCCTATATTTAAAAAAAAATCGTATTAAAACTCATTTATTGAAAGTACACATTCGGGTCCGTTTATATTATGCAGCACTGCACGGCAATAGCTTGGCACAATATTGCACAGGAAAGGACTACTTTTATTCAGACTATACTGTACAGCCCGTTTTCTTGGACGACTGCAAGGCAAAATTGTTTTACATATACATACATATATTACAGAACGCGACGATACGGCGCAATATTGCTTGCGTCGTATCGTCCAGAGAAAATTGTCACAATGTGACTTTTATGAAAATATTCATATGCACATGTCAGCTCCTTCATTAGTACGAGTGCACTCACCACTCATATCATGCGTGAATATTTCCACAGTGGGTAATGTGTTTGATAAGTTTCGGTGACACGTATTGCTGTATTATATGAATGGATTGTGTCGGTTACTGCTGTTTCGATACGTCAGTAAAAACATATTTATTTATTTATTTTTTATAATTTCGCCATAGTGACATTACAGATTAGCTCCAGGTCGTCACTATGAATAATTTTTTATTACAAGACATTGGAAACTCATAATTAACGAGACATCTATACACATGTAAATCGAAAAAATACCTGACAACTACGGTCAGATATTACAAACATCGTATAAATACGATTAATAATATTTTTCATGTAACACTATGAATATTTACATTCGATAAACAACCATAGAGACATCTATGGTGAGAAATCTGGCGGAATCCGAGATATAACAATAACTCAAGGTTTGCAACAAAAAATTGCGAAGGAAAAGCCAATTTTACAGGAACCGTTTCAATGAAAATCAGAAAAATTGGCAAATTCTGATAATAAACGATCGACCTCAACAAACCAAGGTATGGCCAACAACGAGACTCTTAGTGGGAATCGAACCAGTGACATCAAGCACAAAAAATTCAATACTCACCACTAGACCACAATGCTGGTATGAATTAATAATGAATATTTTTCGTACTGCTTTTTAATTGCAGTTCCAGTATAAACGAACATTTATGAGTTTATACTCATATTTACATACACATGTATATATTTAATATTATTATTATTATTTTAGAACTTTCGATGAAACTTTTATATACACTAATTCCAGTCGTTAATTTTTTTTCACTTTCTTATTTTATATTATTTCTCCAAGATAACTGCAAGCAATTTGTGATGGTCGTAGAATATATCATTGTTTGGTTAAATTCCCGAGCTTTGACAATACAGTTTTGTTTGCATTCAAAGATTATTTGCACCTGTGCTGTGTGCAGTCGACTAGCATTTCTCCTCAATTATTCCAAACAATACGGTACGCAAGCATATTTAAACACCACATATTATATGTGTAGTGTAGATGCTGGGTACTCAAACGTTATCTAATACCCAAGGCAACGCTATTCGCTTCGTATTTTTTCCAGAGACTGAGCTGTGTGTGTAGTCCCAAGTATTCAACTTGTGCATTCACTTTTTAAGTTCATTTTTAGGTCAACATTTCTGTGCCGAAGACGAGTTTAGAAATAGAATGCACATGTGGGGCAGTACTTGTGTGTGTATTATATGTGGGTACCCGTTGGGAAAGTTGTGAAAGTTTCTCAACTCGTTTGCACCGGTAGGATGCAAGCTTTTGTCGTGGCCAAGTCTTGTGGTACAAGTAGGGGATTAACAACCCTTATCAAGCAGAAGAAATTCTGCAAAAATAAATAAATTTCAACGGTAACGAGGAACGTTGTTTTAGTCTTATATGTGTAGGTACATATTTGTGCATAAAATAGGTTGTTCTATAATATTTTACTATAAGTTCATTGCTTATTTCCTTTTCTAGAAAAAAGTCTATATTTTATTACATTTTATTTTTACATAAATACATATATACCAGGAAGGCTTGACAGGAAGACCCCAATGCGGTTTCTGGACAATTAATTACAAACAATGCAGCATTTTGTTATTACATAAATCACTGTATTTCCAGAAGCTGAATAACACGAAATAACAATTAATTAATTAATTAAATACATAATAAATCCATTGAGACATCTATGGATTTAGATTTTGTACATAATTTTTACAAATTATACACACAATAAATACAGAAGATTTGTTACAACAGGAAAGATGATTTTTTGCCAATTTCGAGGAACCGTTTCAACAATGTTCAGATAAAATTGGCAAACTCTGATAAGAAACGATCGATTTGGAGTCACAAATACCCCCAAATCTAACCAGCAGTATGGCGGATCACTAAACATACACGCTACCATTAAGCCATACTTCTGGTCATATATAATTCAAGTACGTACATTTTTTTCCTATACATTTACATTCTGATCAATAGAATTTTTTAATTACACATTTTTGAGGTGAAAACACCATACAATTTCGTAGTCTACGGTCTAAATTACAGTATAATGAAAGTGTATTCGAAATTAAATCAATGATCGTAAATTGAAAATTTTGGATTTGTACAGCGATCCAATAAACTTGTTTGTATACGAAGCTTTATATCGATTTCAAAATAAAATAAATGATGTTGAAGACTAAATGAAGTAAATTCTGCTTTTCACATAACATACATATACTAAAATAGTACCAGGAAGAGTCTGGTATGCATTTTTGTCAATTGGGTATTTTTGTGACTTGATTTCGTACTTACAGATGGATATTTTTAGTGGAAAACTTGCATCGTATCAAAGGAACATTTCAACGATTTTATACGGATTCCAAAACATTGTTCGATTTCGAAAAAGGAAGATTAAAATAATTTATTATCATCTTATCTTATTATTGTCATATTAAAAAATATACGTTTGTACAAACACATCTTTTTTGTAGAGAGTTTCAATTTATTTATTTATTTAACGTTTTGTTGGCTTCGCTCGGTATTTGTAATATAAACCGCTTAAACATGGCTAATCTGATAGAAAACATTTTATTAAATTGATTTGAATAGTTTTATTTTATTTAAATTTATTTGAATATTCATTTGTTTCTAAAATTTCACGTCACGGATTCTACGAACCAAAACTTCTTTGATATTCAAAATAATGACGGGAATATGAATAAAGAATTTTCTGAAAAGACCGCTTCAGCCATACAGGTCGTTTTGAGTGTGGCACGCTTTATGTACATATATGCAAGGTTCTGACAAAACGGCGACTTTGAATTCTCGTGAATCAATCAAAACTTATTATAATCGATCCAAATAAACTTCAATAGGTGAATATAGATTGTTAATTTTTTTTAAATAGCAAAATAATCTTAACTATGCTTAAAATTTATATATAATATATATACATATGTATATATGAACTGATTTTGAAAATTTTGTCGGACAAATCGATTGGTTGTTTAAAATGTTGTTTAAAATCAACGATTTTTTTTATTTACCTTTAAGTTCCCTTGTTTCGACAAGTTTTCCACTAGAAAATCAAAAAATTCACATTTTTCGCTCCAGACTAGTGTACATTCATACATATATTATCTTGGTACAAGTTTGCTTAATATTTTTTAGTAAAAGAATCAAAATGTCAAAATAATGTCTCTTTTGAAGTATCTTGTTAACTTTTACATATGTGCATACACCTGTTGTTGCATCAGATATATAAAGGTCTTTCACAGAATCTTTTCTACTTTCATGTATACGTATGTACATGTATATACATATAGGATCCGGATGTGAAGGATTCCAAGTGAAACGCAGATTAAGTCAGAACTATGTATTTATTAACACATATCTTCGGGCTTGTTCTCCAACAAGTGACCATAACAACACGCATCCGGTCTTTCCCATACATACCACACACTTTATCCCAGCTTGACCAACTATACCTACGGCTCGTTTAAAAATCAATTCTACATTCGGTCATTCCTGACTGTCATTCGCCCTCGGATGACATTCTTCGTCTTTTATATTTTTACAGCATTTCATCTCACATTCTTTTACATTTCATCTTCTACTCTATACAATGTATCATCTTACATTCTTTTAAAACATTTCCTCTATCATCCTCAACAATGTTTAATCTTCCATTCCATAAAATCATCTTTTGCTCTTTTTTCCTCCTCGGCAGACTCCGTTCTAAGTTAACCTCCATCAAAACACACGGTTTTTTAACACATTTCACTTTGTTGCCGTCAATGCACATAAGAACGGATTCTGTGATAGGGCTACCCAACAGGGCGGCACCCGGGATACTGACTTCTTTTCTTATTTCTTCTTGTATTGTCAAGACAGTCTTTGTTTTGGTGCTGTTACATTGAGCTGATATGTGCCCAAACTCGTTACAATTGAAACAACGAGTTCCTCTCGTCTTAAACCTACAGTCGGCTGCTAAATGACCCCGTCCACCACAATTGTAGCATCGTGAACTCAGTCTTTCTCGGTTTTCACGGTTTCTCACGGGCCCCGTCACCCTGGGTTCGTCGTCCTCTCTAATTTTCTCGCACTGCGTAACTCGCGTCTTCAGCTCCTTAATAGATCCAGCCCCGCTCAGAATCAATTTTTCGTACTTATCAAACCCAAGTCCACCAATTATGTACGCGATAATCGCCTCTTCCTCAATAAAACTACACTTGGCTGCAATCCCCTTCATCCTGTAAATATAGCTTAAACTGTCTTCCGATCTTCCCCTTTTCTCCAATCTTAGCTCCCGGTGCACGTCCGCACTATTCACCTGATGGCCAAACTCTCTGGTCAATCGTTCTTTTAGTATCGCCCACGTGATTATGCCCGTTTCCGAGTCCAAGAAGTCCTTGGCAGTTCCTTCACACAGCATCCGCCCATACACCAACTGTTGTGTCTCCGTCCAGCCGAGGATTTGCGCGTTTTCTTCGAGGCGCTCAATCCACACTGCAATAGGGCTATTTCTGCCGTTATATTTCGGCAGACCGAAACCAGCCTCCAGATCTCGGAAATTGAACTGTGGTATCTCCCTCGTCGTCGTTGCCACTGGCGTCGTCTTTCTCGTCGTGGATATCATCATCGTAGCGTGGCGTGACGTCATCGGTTTCGTCTTATGTTCGTACGCGTTCTCGCTGTCATTGCGCGTCCTAACCTCAACTGTCAAAACTCCGCGTCGTCGTCTGACCGCTCCTGGCTGTCACTCGAAATGTCTTCGGGCATCCCGGACGAGCCCCCAAATATAGGATCCGGATGTGAAGGATTCCAAGTGAAACGCAGATTAAGTCAGAACTATGTATTTATTAACACATATCTTCGGGCTTGTTCTCCAACAAGTGACCATAACAACACGCATCCGGTCTTTCCAATGCATACCACACACTTTATCCCAGCTTGACCAACTATACCTACGGCTCGTTTAAAAATCAATTCTACATACATATATAGCAGATATAAAAACATCGGTCCGAGAAGATAAAGTGGCAATACTTGAAGTCAAAATCCTTAAAAATTCTTACATTTAGAATGTTTTTTCTTCAATATCGGAAGTTAATTCACTATCTTAGCCTTTGAAGGACGGAGCGTCGAGATCGAACGAGTGTCCCGAGCCGGGGTCGAGTAAGACCCCAGTATTTTTTAATCATATACAGCTTTTTTCAATACAAATGGGTTCAATATTAACTTATTAATCATTTTATACATCAACAAATTTAGTCTTATAGCATATTTTTGACTATTTTTGTATTAAAAAATAACGACAAGCATCAACACAACACGCAAACGCTCATAGGTAAGGCCAACAGGCGACTGCATGACTCAATAGCCACGCGCCAAAAGCGACGAAAACAATAGCCTACTAAAATATAGCTGTCTCTTTCTCTCGCATTAATTCATCGATCAACAAGAATATGCAAGTGAACAGTCAAAAACATGACTTATTGCTACCGCCTTTAAATCATACTTTGGAACGTAGAAATGTATAAATGTATTGTTTTACGATGTACCCCTTTTCTGAATCATACAAAATCTATTAAAATAAATTTCTTGTAGTTCATTCTAGGAATACAAGAAATATAGGGCTTATAGCTTTGAAAAACACATAGTTATTACGAAAATTGAGGCACTTGCATACCCCACTTCGATGAGGGAGGGTTAAGTTGACGACCACTGGTCCAGAGAATCTCTACCGAGTTTCCAAAGATGATTCACGAAGCCATTTTGTAATACGCGCGTTTGTAATGCGAAACGATTTCAAGGTGGTCGCTCGTTAAAACCGACGTAAACATTCGGCTATTTCTGTATTCGTAGACCGCGTTCGCGCTTTGATTAACCCTTTCAATGCCACGCGAGACGCTTTGAACTCAGACTGATCGATCTCTGCATCGAATCAACCGAGAGATTGAATTCACTTTTGAATTATTATTGAGATAATTAAAAACGATTGAAAGCATGAGTGAATTTCCAGTACTAGTATAGTACATACATATAACAGTGTTTCTCAATCAGGATTCACAGAGCATTTGAATGGGGTGATAAGTCCAAAATCAGTGTTTGAGGAGTCATATTAGGGCTATAGTCAATTAAATTATATAGAAACTATTATAGTTCGATAAGTAAATTAATACTATTAATATACTACAAATCAATGATTATTTGTATATGTACATGCGTACCTACATACCTATATGTATATGTATATAGGGGTTCTAAAGCAGCTTTATGAGATTATTTTATTTGAATCATTGATATGTCAGATTTGGTAATGGATCGATTTGGTATGAATGTAATTGATCCTGAAATTATCTTCAAAATAATTTCACAGAATTGCAAAAATTGTTAAATTGCAATTGCAAATTGCAAAAAAAAACAGTAAACAGCTCTCGTCAAAAGATAATTTCTGGATCAGTAATGGAATGACGAATAAATTTAAACATCTCTGAGATAGGGCAAAACTAATATTTTATTGCATTTTTTATATCTCATCTTGTTAAGCCTATTCTAAATTGATCTATCTCATAAAAGCTTTTGATACTAACAAAATTTAAAAACAGAAATTCATAAATTATTGTCAGACGAAAAGATCGAAAGCAATTTGATAAGAGGCTAGTAAAAAAGCGAATTCATTTCTGTTCCCGGGAATTATTATTTTATTTATTTAATTTTATTTTTACATAGATACATACCAGAAACGCCTTACAGGTAGACCCCAATGCGCCTTCCTATACAATTAATTACAAATATTGCAGCATTTTTATTACATAAATTAACAATTAATTAATTAATTAATCAATGCATAGATACATCTATGGATTTAGACTTATACATAAATTTTTACATATTGTACAAAAATCAAATTCAGATATTTGTGACAAAGCAGGTAGGACGATTTTTGCCAATTTGATAGAGAAACCGTTTCAATAATGAAATCAGATAAATTGGCAAACTCTGATAAGAAACGATCGACTCGGAGTCACAAATATCCAAGTTTGGCCAGCAGTATTAAAGATTAGCACGGGATCAAACCTCGTAACTTCACAGTGCTAAACCTAAACGCAACCAACGAGCCAAACTGCTAATGGAATGGCGAATACATGTCTGAGATAAGGCAAATTTATATTTTATTGCATTTCTTAAATCTCATCTTGTTAAACCAGTACTAAATTGACTTTACTATTTCCTAAAAGCTCATGATACTGTTAGGGCTTTACTATTTCCTCTTGGACTGTATTCGTCGGGGGGGTGGTGGCCTCATGTTGAGGGCTTTAAGGGTCAAATTCCGTGACCTTTAAAGCGGGCTTAGTATACTGTTAGGGCCGGGACGCACCGCTCAACTCGCGAACAACTCGGTTGAGGGCGACCAGACCAGACAGACATGCATGCAGGTAGATGGGACATGCCGCACCCGTCAACTTGTTTGTCGCACACATTTCCATACATTTTTTCGTGTCGCGCGACTAGTCGGCCGACAAAGTTGCACGGTGCGGTCCGGCCCTTACGTAGGGGTGGTTGGAGTATCCAAATGAAAGGTCAAAGTCGCTTCACAGCATTTATAGACTGATTAAGGTGGTCCACGAGCAGCTAGCGCTCGTTCCAGAATGATCTGATATGACCTAAGTACCTCTTTATAAAGGGCAGGGCGCTCACTGTATCTTCAACGCTCCGTTTGTTTAGTCACATCTATTGTTTAGTGACGTACTGTCTCACTGTCTCAGACACGCACAGTCTCATGCTTTCGTTTGGATTCTGGGAACTAGCGGAGATGCCGCTAGGCCTAATCCAGGGGTCTCCTTTGTCCACTTCCGAATGTATTTTAGGTGGCGTATAATCTCCGAATACAATTAAAATGGCGGCTCCTCTTTGACTTTGCAACCCAAAATTCATAAAAAGCTTCTTTCATTTCCATTCCCGGAAGTTATTATGAGCGAAGGTTACAGAAAAATGTTAAATTCAAAAGGAAGCCACTATTTGAAAAAAGGTTTAGAACTTATGGTGTATAATATGGAGATGTGCTATTTTTTTATTCATTTTCTGAGCGTGTTTTCCGATATATTCGCATTATGCTTCGTACGTGAATGTGGGCTTTTGTGAAAAGGTTAAAATAGGGCTCGTTGCATTGTGTAAGAGGACGTACCATCTTTTTATATGAATCAGTGAACAGATTTTCCGGTGAATAGACCGACGGTGGAAAATAAGGACCGCACTACCTTTTCACGGATAAAACTGTTATAAAATTTATGGGTTGGACCCCCCAAATAGACTGAAAATAATTCGCACGCCGTATTTCGATACCGGTTGTGTGTAATTGGTGTCGGGTACAATTAGCGACGTGTCAGGGTAAAGTGTGTTGTGCATAAAAATTCAGGTAGGGGAAAAATCGTTAAATCGTGTAAACAAATTAGCGTTGACAGGGCAAGTTTTCCCTCGGATGCCGTTAGAGCTTTTCCCGTCGAAAGCTTTCCCTCCCCCTGAGCGAGACTTTTCCGAATGGTTATGTTACGGTGTCGAGTGGACGATTTATCGCATCAAAAGTTTGACAATCGTTGAAATTTGTCGACAAAAATAATAATAAAAAAAAAAGAATCTTATTCCATTACAATAAATTGGAAATGATTCATTGTGTGCTTTATTTTTATTTCAGAGCCCATAATATAATACATTTCTTACAAAGTGTACGATTTTTTTATGTTATTAATCGCTCTTGACGTCCGTAAATCAACTTAAAGATGATTAAATTATTCGGTGAAAAATTCAGAAGTATACTGATTTCACGAGGTGAACGATATTTAATTTTACCGTAATTACAAATTAAATTAAATTGTTTCGCAATTTCAATTTTCTTTATTAAATTTGGCTCTTATTAATATAATAGGATTAGAACGATTTCAATTTACATACATACTTTTATTTATTTAAGATTATTTTTACTTAAATATTTTTTTTAATAAAGCATCAACAAGCCCCAATGTATACGGTCTTGAATTTTTAATTTGATATAAAGCACAAATGAAATAAAATTGCTTTGAAATTGTTATTATAAAAATAAAAAAAAAATTTTAAACGTTTGCATAAGTTTGTGTACGTTTATTCATAAATTACGTATGAAATTCGGGCATGAGTTTATGCAATTGACGAGTTTATTTGATGTTTCAATGCTTTTTATCGTACATAAATTATTTTCACGGTACAATTAAGATCTATTTTATTAGCTGCCAATGCAGTGATCATAATCCATTTCACTAATTATTTTCTTTATTGGTTTTTATAGTATTATCTTATTTTATATTTTATTTAATAAAAAAGCTTAATTTGTTTATTTATTTATTTAAATATTAGCCACAGTGACATTACAGAAAACTCACTGTGACCAGACATATGAGCATAATATAATTACTATCTATAAGAAAATTAGTGAGACGTCTATGTTATATGTAGATAATACATTTTTGAAATCATATTCAAATAGTGGTGACATAGTGGGTATAGAAGTTTTTTTTTCCAATTTGATGGAGGAACCGCTTCAAAAATGAATTCAGATGAATTGGAAAACTCTGATAGGAAAAGATCGACTCGGAGTCACAAATATCCAGCAGCATTAAAAATTATACTCGCAATAAATTCTTTTCAATTGCGGTCAGCTCACGGGATCGAATCCGGCCACCTGTCGGTGCTCAGTATCAATGCAACCACCGTGCCATGTTGCTGGTAAAATGTAAAATTCTCGTAATTGTCCATAACATAATAAATTTAATACATATACATATGTACATTTATTATTTTAAACAAAATTTACCAAATGGGATCGACAAGCTTTCATTTTCTCATTCTGAACTAATTCAATTTAAAATATTTGGCAAAACATCAAATAAAAATAAATATTTTATGTTTAATTAAATGTTTAATGTATTTATATAAATAACCAGCAGAATAGCACAGTGGTTGCATTCATTCTAAATACTGAGAGATCCCAAGTTCAAGCCTTGGTTTGACCTCGATTGAAAATAATTTATTCCGAGTATTTCAGCAGTGCTGAGCATATCAGACTTGAAAATGTGTGACTCCAAGTCAGTCGTTTCCTACCAGACTTTGCCGATTTCTTTATCGAAATGGATCCTCATCAAATTTGAAAACCAACCTAACTACATCCTATTTGTCATCACTATTTAAATATAATTTCAAATTATACAAATATACATATATTTAATTTAATTTTTTATTTTACATATAAACAAGGAAGGACTAAAAGTTAGACCCCAATTCGCCTTCCTAGATAATTAATTACAAACATTGCAGCACTTTTTATTGCATAAATCGCTGTATTTCGAGAGGCTGAAGAACACGAAGTTAACAATAAATTAATTAATGAATTAATCCATACAGACATCTATGGATTTAGACTTGTATATACATATTTACATATTGTACATAAATCAAATTCAGATATTTGTGATATAGCGGGTACGATAATTTTTGCCAATTTGACACAGGAACCGTTTCAACAATGAAAGCAGATAACTTGGAAAACTCTGATAAGAAACGATCGACTTGGAGTCATAAATATTCAAGTCTGACCAGCAGTATTCAAGATTAGTACGGGATCGAGCCCGGTAACCTCTCGGAACTAAACTTAAACGCATCCACCGAGCCATACTGCTAGCTATATATGTATGTACATACATATATACAAGTTTAAAAGAGTGTCGCTTAGGGCAACTGTACCAATGGTGAAATGTAAATTATAAATTTATGGTGTTTATTTCAATTTTATAATTATTGATATATGATTAATCGTCAAATAAAAATATACGATAAATATATACATATATAATATTATGTATATATGCCTACATACATATATGTGTATATTTCTTTATTATTAAATTGACACGCTGAAGAAATTCCACTTTAAAAACAATTTCAAAGTGAATTTTAAATTTTCCAATGTAAAACAAAAGGAATAATAAATTAATCTGTTCATTTGTTCTTTTTTTCAGGATTAGTTCAACATTTTCACGCGAACAGTTTGTCGATTAATAAATAAATAATTTTTAATACGTAAAAAGTAAAGTGCATATACATACATATATTACGCGAAATCCGATTAGTGCCCGTCAAACAAATATAAAAATAAAATATTTTGCTTAATTATTTTCAAATAAAAAAAAATTAATTTCAGTCAACGCGAACTTTTTATACCGAATAGTGAACGTTTCGATGAATTTTAAATTATGAAAAATATTTCCATCAATTTGAGCTGAAATATTATACATAAATTAGTGCGTACGCGTGTGTGAGAGTGTTTGTGTAAGTGTTTGTAGTAAGTTGTTAAACAAAATGTCGACTCGCACGGGAACCACGGCTCTTGGAAGTTCTGGCAGAACCACAACCGGAGGTTCTTCCGTGGCCACTAGCCAAAGGAAGCACAGGTCCAGATCTACGACCAGATATGCTGACTTGGAGAAGCCCAAGAAGAAGAAGAACCTCAGTGGAGCTACCAGTCTGGTCTCCATACCCAACACCATCAAGCTGAGCATGCTAAACAGCGGTCTCATATCCTTCGGTGAGTCCTCTAAATCTATTCTTTCAATAGTTCTATAGACATTCCCCAGCCTTTCGTAAAGCGTTGCTGTTCTAAGGAGGCTTTCGTTTTTATTTACACGTGTAACGAGATGGTGAAACATTTTGAACTCACGTGTTCAAAAATGTGAAATATTTTATACATATGTATTATTTTCGACTAGAAACTCTTTTGTTTATATCTTAAGGGTATAGACGTATCGTTGTAATCACCGAGACTCTTCACAATATGGTTGCTAGTGATTCTGCCATAGAATATTCTGGTTAGTTTGTTAGTAATTTCTACGTAATATCATTCGGAGACTATAGTTTTTCAGGTTTGTGTTATTAATGGGCGTTTTTAATATGATTTGATTTTGGATTAGGATGGTGGAGATAATAGGATGTTTTTTGCCAATTTGATGAGGAATAGTTTAAACATTGAAATGATATAAATTGGCAAACTCTAATAGGAAATTATCAAAACCAACAACCTCTCGGTGGTTATCATTAACGCAACGCTATGATGCTGGTTATTGTTCTTGCACCAGCATCTATGCAGTGCCGGCCTTACACCCGATGGCGCCCTCGGGCAATTTTTTCTAAACACCCTTAGAAAGAAATTTAGCCTTTGGCGTTCTAATCTAAAATTTTGAATGGATTTTGGCGCTCTAATTTTAAATTTTAAAGCGCCATTGGCGCATCGTTCGGCGCCCTAACTTATTTGGCGCCCTTGGACGTCACCCGACCTAGCCCACCCCTAAAACCGGCACTGCATCTATGTATATCTTGCAACTAAAGCCAACACCAATATACATATGTATATAAAAACCAGCCGCAAATAAAAAACATTTATACATATACTAAAGAAGGAAAGATTTTTGGGTGCTACTTTAGTATGCGATCTACCGTCACGTTCACTCAGTTCTCGCGTGTGACACTGCGACTGAATAATACTGATCCTAACAACTCGATCTTAAATGAATAGGGCCAACCTTAACCTAACCTAACCTATCCTGACTCTTAAATAAATAGGTGTTGGATGTTTAAAACAAAAATTGTAATAAACATTTCGTTGTTACGATACAAATAAAAAAAATAGTTACTAGAGTAATAATACTAGAGGTAGACCGCATACTAAAGTAGCACCGATTTTTCTCTATGAAGAGTGAGTAGTTATTGAATGTGCCTAGCGTTTATGGGCGGAGTGTTTATGTACTAGCTAGCGTGTAACCGTATATAGGGCACTTGTCCTTTGGCAGGGCTGTTGGGAATACGCATAATAAACGCCATTCTTACATCCCTTATATCCTGATACTACATATACATATGTATATATATATATATATATATATATATATATATATATATATATATATATATATAGATATATATATATATATATATATATATATATATATATATATATATATATATATATATATACTGTATATAAAATTAGTATGCGTGAGGCTATACATGGTTGAAGTGAATCTTTCGGGTTGTTTTTTAACAGCAGGTATAAACTCAGGGTGTATTCAAAGTTCCGTTACTTTCGTAACGGTCTAATCAGTTGAACTGCACCTAAAGAAGTTTCATTAAAAAAAATATACAAAAATCTGTCATTTTAAAATCCAACTCAAAAGCTTAATGCATATGTAAGTCTGCAACATTTGCTTAAATAGTCATTGCATTGCAGTTTTCTTTTGCATTTTTTTTTTAATTTTGTTATTTATTTGAAAATCATCGTAATCAAATATAGGTTTGCAACCGCTGATCTCGATATTTTTTATTTTATTTTATTTCATAGAACAAGATTTTAAAATCCACAGTGACATCTGTAGATAATTTTTTGCAGCATTTAATCAATCAAATTGGCGAACTTAAAATTAGCAAAAGAGATAGGAAAAGAGTTCAATTTTATAGGAACCATTTCAATAAAAATCAGAAAAATTGGCAAACTCTGATTAGAAACGATCTACCTGGAGTCACAAACCAAGATCTGACCAGCAGCGGGCCTCTAGTGGGACTCAAAATCGAGACCACTCTGCTCGAAAGCATAATATGCTAAACACTAGTCCGCGCCGCTGGTTGTACATATGTACATACATACATATGTATATGTATTGTATAATATTATATTTATCCCACACTCGTGTAGGGAGTACCAGTGTGTTATGAATGAATGGATCAGAGCACTCTATTGTTCCAAATGACCCGTATTAACTTTGGTCAACGATCCTTTATACACGTACATATTATATTTACATATGTACATATGTATGTGTAGTTAAATGATAAGTAATTTACTGAGTCCGATTTGGGATAATTATGACGTCACGTCTTATGTAATACAAATATAATTATGTAAAAAAAGATGTTGGGAATGTAAATTTAATGCGATGAATTTCAGATTCCACTCAAAGGACTGTTTAATTAGCATTAAAAGGGGTTGAAAGTGCGTTCCGGCAAATAAGCGGTCGTATCCTTGAGGGGGTGCGCTGAGCCTGCAAGACCTTTTTTGGGTATGAATTTGTCGGCAGATTTTTAATCCATTTTTAAGAAAAATAAACATAAATTTGTAAATAATTTGTCTTGGAAAGTTCGTATTTCCATTCTTATTACCGTTGGTCTAATCATACGATAGGATATTCGTTTCAGGCCATTTTGAAGTTCTCTCACTATTATTTGGATTCAATTTATCGAATATAATATTTATGTTTTTACTACGGTCTACTTGGCTGCTATCTGAAAATGTATATCAAGATAATTATCAATAATTGCCATTGTAATAAATAATGATATTTAAAATTCCTATTTAATACTGTTTGCTTAATTTATTGATCCGATTAAATGGTAATCAAAGACGGCTGAAGTCGTATAAAAGTGACTTCGATTACCTGCGATTGGAACCTAATTCAATGAAAACATTTCGTGAATATTTTCTCTTTATGCATAATACATCAATCACTGACATAAATTAAATTAAGTCCAAAAAAATCGTCTTTAAAAGATCAATAAGTATATGAATGTACATATGTACATACATATATTAGGGTTTATGATATCCCGGAATTTTTTGATTTCCAGGACACGGGACGGAGCTCGGGATCGTTTCTAGGATTTCTGAGATCTCGGGATATACATATGCTATTAATTTTAATTTTTTTTTTATTTATTTTAAAATAATATTAAATTTATTTATTTAAAAAAAGTAAACAATCAATCTATTCACTGGAAAAAATGTAATAGTAGAAATAAATTTATTTGAAATACAATGTAGATTCTTTAGAGGAATAAAATATTTAAATAAGAATCCGACAGCTCCTTTCTAGATTTGGCCCAAATTTTTCCACGAATGGAAAAAAGCTCTTTCAGTTTCGGTCCAAGTTGGTTTTTAGTCATTTTTAACAATTTTTTCTTAAATCATGTTTTTTTCCTGTCATCGTGTATATTTTTATTTATTTTTTAAAGTCGAGGCTATTTTATTTTTTCATTATTTTTTAGTTTTTTTTTTGATAACTCTATATTTAATTTTTCATTCATCGTCAAACACAATTGTCTCATCTTCATCAGAATCTTATAGAGTTTTAGCAATCGTCAATGCAAGAAAGATACACAATTCATGATTGTTTCATCGAAGGATATAAAGAGAACATCCACTGTCTAAGTGATATTGTGGGTGAACAATAGAGACCTCCGGATTATGCTAACGAGACTCAATAAATTACTTATCAGGGAAGTAAATGACCAAACAAAGGTTTTGCTGGAGTTCTCATAAACCCGGGCGAGTGCGTGCGAATCGCCAGGGTAGATTACGTGCCGAGACAGACACATTAACGGATCGGGGAAGCTATGCTGTTCAACTTGTTCTTTATAAGAAGGCGCACACGGTAGATTGGATTATTCTGGAGTAGGCGGTGATCTCGTGTGGACCTCCTGAATCGTTAAATAAATGCTGTTAAGCGACTTTGGCTTTTCATTTGGATCCTGAACTCACTCCTACACAAAAAAAAATCATTTAAAGAGTTTTGATATTTCGAGATGAGAATTCCCGGTTCACGGGATATCCAAAATTTTGTTAGCTCCCGGGAATTTCCATCCTGGGTCAACCCGAGCAGAAACCATAATTTATCAGTTAAAATTTCCCAAGAAAGTACACATACAAATAAATGTAGTCTCAGAACTTGATTTTCATATTGTTATTTTATAATATTGGTGCTATGATAAAGTATGATACGCAATGAAGGGTACATTTTTCAGAACTATGTGTATGTACATGTACATATATGCATGTACGTGTACAAAAAAAATGCAGAAACTTAGACATGGGTCTTTTTGAATTGACTATATTTTATTATATCAAACACGTATGTAAGTATGTACTGAATATGATCGTTCGCCCGGGTGAATGGAGTTTTATACAGTCTCATTTGTCACATTGTAAATTTCTCTTTTGTGGATGACGTCACCGCGTAAGGGCAAGGGCGAAGCGTAGGCGGGATCTATTTCCGTATTTCCGTTTATTTTTGTTGGAGCTTGTTACTTACATACATGCGTACACATATCCCTGACACTAACGCCACCAAAATATCGAAAATTTACAACCACCTATGTACATTAATATGTATGTATGTACATACTTAGTAACAGTCGATCAAACTAGGAAAATGACAGGTGTCCTTGGAGCACAAAGCCGATTTGGCTAAATTTAGATAATTAATGCAGTTTTGTTCTCATATGAAAACATTCAATCACATCACATTTATTTGTTGACAACAATGTACGATTGTTATTAGTTACTAGGTTTATGTCCGTTGAAATTTCAACGGGTGCTTTCGGATTGATACGTGATTTAAAATAAAGTTACAATATGAATAGTAATAATTAATCGGAATCGGAACTGAAACAGTAATTCTAAAAGTAAACTAAATAATTCATGTGTAAGGTCGAAGACAACTGTAAAGCCGCTGTATTCCAATGTTTAATTTAATGCATACAAAAGTTTGGCTATTATAATAAGTTTACAAAATGTAATACTTTCCGATTATAAACAAACGCTCATTGACCTCGCAACATTGAATATTATTATTACACATAATACACATTACATATGTATATTATGTGTATTTTTAACGCCTTTCCTGAGGAAAGCGGTAGCCGAGTTGGCAGTGTACCGCGCCAAGTACCAAGAAGGTCTCGAGTTCACCACCTCGCGACTTCAATTTCAATATATTTTTAAAATATCGTTAAAATATAATTCATTTTAATTAAAAAATATATATATTTAATTGTTTAATATGAAAAAAATGGTTAAAAACCTCGCTTAATAAAATTATTATAATTACGTATTTTTATATGGCGAGAACGAAATTTTTCAATTAATGTTTTAAAAAAAAGGATAATTTCAAAATTGGACGAAAGTAGTTAGCTCACCGAACTCAGATATACCTATAAGAGGATATTTCTGTTCGAGAGTTCACCGGTTCGACACCGCCCACGGCAAGTCTTGACGAATGAATTTATACAAAGTTTGAGCTTTTTATAAATTATTTACGATTCATTAATTATGTTCGGCTAGCGTTAGGACACACACACATACATGCACACAGATTAGCGTCTTTATATATATAATAATGTATAACTTAACAATTCTTTTTTTTATCATTTATATTTATTTCCCCATGATGTCATTACGGGTTGTCCTTGGGTGATACTTATGCTGTTAAACTTTACATAGTACAAGTTTGTATATAAATTTAAAGATGGAAAATTTTGAAATCATATTCAAATAGTGGTGACATAGTGGGTAGGATGTTTTTTTATCAATTTGATGGAGGAACCGTTTAAACAATGAAATCAGATAAATTCGCCAACTTTGATAGGAACCGATCGACTTAGAGTCACAAATATTCAAGTCTGACCGGCAGTATTAAAGATTAGCACGGGATCGAACCCCGTGCAGTGCTACAGATTA
This sequence comes from Arctopsyche grandis, assembly GCF_051622035.1. Classification (NCBI taxonomy): domain Eukaryota; kingdom Metazoa; phylum Arthropoda; class Insecta; order Trichoptera; family Hydropsychidae; genus Arctopsyche; species Arctopsyche grandis. The sequence goes on along the minus strand of NC_135363.1, from coordinate 7,333,399 downwards.
AAATCGTAATAAATTATTTTCAATCGAGGTCAACCCACGGCAACATCTTGGTGGTTAACATAAACGCAACTACATACCAAGCTATACTGTTGGATAAATATTTAGCTAAATAAATTTACAATTGAAAGACAGGTAGTTGGGGTTTAATTATGAAGATTGTCTTTTTTACGTTCAACCTCTTTGATTTCTTGCAATCTTTGAAGTGCTGCCATGATAAATTAGTTTTTCTTATCATATTTTCTATCGGACAATCTTCGAGTTGGTTCCTTGTCGAATCAATGATTGATAGTAAAATAAAAATGGGAGAAATTCTCGGAGAGGGAATATGACCGTTACCTATGGGCAAATGTGGCGGAGGGATTACCGCGTTGACGAAACATGAAAGATTAATCCAAGAGGTCTTTCATCCTCATCATTCGAGATCAGCTTTGGGCAGACCTCGTTTTCTATTCATATCCTCAAAGGGAAATGATACAGTTTGGGATATATAACGTCTCGCATAAAGGTAGGAATAATAATAATGGTATAGTGAACAATATTACATATTATAGGTTTTGTGCATTTCAATGGGCTGTGTGCACGTGTGCACGACGTGTACGTATTATCGTCCAGCTATTGTGTCTCCATATTAATTATCTCTTTTCAGCGGGTGGTTATTTTACTTTTATATGAGTCTTTATTATTTTATTTTATTTTATTTTTACATATATACCAGGAAGGCCTTACAGGTAAATACCAATGCGCCTTCCTGGCCAATTACAAATACAAATACAGCATTTTTATTATAAGTCGTTGAATTGCGAGACACTGAAAAAACTCGCAAATTATCGAGACATCTATGAATTGTACATATTTTTTTATTGTACATCAATCAAATTTTTCAAATAGTGGTGACATAGTAGGTAGGAAGGATTTTTAGCCAATTTTTTTCCCGGGAACCGTTTCAACAATGAAATCAGAGAAAATTGGCAAACTCTGATAGGAAACGATCAACCTGGAGTCACAAATCCAGGTCTGACCAACAGCATACTCTGAAAAATTCATTTTCATTCAGGGATAGAACCCGGCACCTTCTTGACGGTAAGTAGAAGCTTAACGTCCGAGCTATGCTGCTGGCTAATGTACATACCTTACATGATTATATGTACATACCTTAAAAAGTAGCGGAAATCCAATTTTCAGTTCCAAAAACAATATTTCTGTTTGACTTAATTGACATTTGTATTGTTATTAGTTATTTTAATTTTTGATGTGTCCAGAAATTCGGCAAAGCAGAATATACGTATTACAGGCCACCAGTATTTTAAAATATTGCATTTTTAAAAATATTTCTCGAAATGTAGAAAAGTGGACTTATGCCACTTTCAAATATAACGGCACATATAATATCTGACAATTGGGGCATGTTTTTATTTTATTTTTATTTATAACGTACTCTTCGTGCACCCCCGTTTTATGTTGAAATATACATTCATACATATGTATGTATGTCTATGTATATATTATATGTACAATGTACATATGTAAATTCAAATAAATATTTAAAGTGTCGGTCAGATTAAATAAATATTGTAATTACATGCATTCGTCGAAAATAATGATGTAATAATTTAACGAAGTATGTACATATATGTATATACATATGTAAAAATAATATGTATCATCCACTGCAAAACTAATTGATAAACGGATCCAATCAAATCGAGTGTGTGTTAGAAAAACGACATTTTCCACTAAATAATCAAGTAATTGTATTTATGTTGGTTTTTGGAATTCCATCAGTGATAAAATTTCTCATTTTTTATTTATTGAATTCGTTCCCTTATTAAGTATTTACATATGTTATTATCGTTATACATACAACTTCGGCTTTTCCATAGCTTTTCAATATTGTGGGCGAATCCGTGTACATATAAAATAATAAATATAAAATGTATAAAGACAATTCAATGTGTACTGTAACAAACTACGTTACATAATACAGAACTGTCGATATTAGAAATACGACACTATCGCAATTTAAAATTAACTCGTACGTACATACATATGTATGTATGTATTTTATTAGCACAGCCGTAAGATATTTAACATTCTAGTAGTGTATTACGAGTGTTTAGAGAGAAGGGCTTTAACTTCTGACTGCGAACTGAAGATAAATATTTCTACACCATATATGTACATATATACATACATACGTATGTGTGTGTGTGTGTGGATACTATTTATTAATACAAGTGTACCTGTTAAACATTAAATACGAAAGTTCTCGTCTCGCTTTACGACCTTTTACGTTTGTGTGCGGGTGAGAAATTAAACCGACGAAAAGGTAAATAAATTTACCTAATAAATCTTGTCCTTAGGACACACCGAGAGGTAGTGGGGGAGGAGGCAGGTTAACGAAAAATGGAATGGAATGGGGGGGGGGGGGGGGTTATAAGAAAACGTGCAAGGGCAGGCAAATAAGAACACCCATCCCTTCCACCCGATAAAGGTAGTATTCGGTCTCTTTTCAGAGACGAGCAGGCAATAAGGGAAGCCAATGTCGAATTGGACGGGACTTAATCCCGTGTCTGGTATTGATGAGCCGGACGACGCGGACATCCTAGCAAATGAAACCTTTACGCGACCTTTCGGTCGTAAATTAAAAAAGGAATTGGTACCTTGAAAAATCACCAACGTTGTGTTATCACAAAATACAGAGAAACAAGTAATTACGCAAGTACAAATTGAAAGCATGTCGTCTTCGGAATATCGGAAAAGTGTTTTCCAAGCTCATTTTGACAAAAGTATCCTCTTATTAGTTATCCTCTCATTTTAACAAAAATAATTGGGATATAGGGGGGAGGGGGGTTGTTTTATAATTGTTAGATAATAGGAGTATCCCCATAATATGATATTATACACTTTAAGAATATACTAGAGAGTTTTTCCGACTAAATTGAATACTAAGAACGAGAATTTAATCAAGATAAAGCCGTATCATCCTGTTCACACTTTCTCTCGGCTCCATGAGGCGTTATTTTTCTGCATTTTAGAGATTATTCGGTATTATTTGTATAATGGCGGGGAAAGGATTTATTTCATTCAAAAACGTAATTTATTAAAGCAAACAGAAGTGGTAGACGTTTTAAATTTTTCATTTTAATACGTATAGTTTTTCTCTCATTTTAAAAATATATATGTTATCATATATGTACATATGTATGTACATCACATTATTTCATAGTGGAAAATGTCACTCTTATTTCTCTAATGTTACTACAAAGACGTGAAACATATTACAAACATATTGCTTACAATCAATCCTATAATAGAATTTGTCACATTGGAAAACAAAGAAGAGACTAGATTCGATTATTGATTTTATTATTCATTCGTTATATCATCGCATTTTTCTCGTCCATAAAATAAACTAGTGGTTGGCATATAATGCTTTGAACAAAGTGGTCACGGGTTCAAATCCCAGTGGTTTCTGCTGGCCAGACCTTAGATTTGTGACTCCAGGTCGATCGTTTCCTATCAGAGTTTGCCAATTTATCTGATTTTCATTGAAACGGTTCCAAAAAATTGGCAACCTTACTCATTTTTACACAAATCTTTAGTTTTCAGTAATCTCGAATTTCACTGAATTGCAAAAAATGCTGCAAATTTACAAATTTAACCTCTACAAATGTCTCTGTGTATGCTAATTGATATGTTTTTAATTTTTTATAATACTAATAATATTTGGATCAAATGTACAATGTTTATCAGCAGGAAAGTGCATTACTTGTTAGGCTTCCTGGTATAAATTAATTGTAAATAAATAACCATTTCCGATTATTTTTCATGTTAATATTATATATGTTTAATTATTATTACATGACGGATAAGATGAGCTTTTTGCATTTTTGTAAAAAAAGCGTCACTTCGACACCGGAACCGGACGTTGCGTCGGACCAATTAAAGTTTTCCAATCTAAAGTTTTCGCGACTTTAAGATGTCGGTCTTCATTTCCACCTCCTTCCCCATCTCGTTTTCCGTCTCCCCGCTCACCTTAACTTCAGATTATGAGGTGTGATTTATCAAAAGTTGATGAATTCAAAACCTCCCTTGATGTGGGGGAGTATTATATTATGAATCGACAGTTTCAAAAAAAAAATTATTTAGACTATGGGTAGCTTTGTGAGGTTGCTTTACAGTACTTAAAAACTTTTTTACTTTATTGAAGTTACGTAAACAATACAGAATTATTTGGAATTTGTTTCGCCTTTTGACTTTGATTAGTAACTTTAAATTCCTTTGTTCAGTTATTTAAATTAATGGCCAGGAACTACAATAAATGGCTAATAAGTTAGAACTACAATAAATGGCCAATAAGTAAATGATCAATACATTTTGATCAGTTGACAAACGGTCAACGGGTGGCTTTAGAAAGGAATATATACATGAATTAAAATAAATTTATATGTTATAAATACAATGTAAGGTAATTTAAATAATAGTAAAAAGTCGAGCGCTCATTGAACGCCTCCCGTTCGCCCGTATCGAAATGATAAATGAATGTGTGTGTGGCTTCGTGGATGTGTGTATGTATGTATGTATGTGTGTGCACGTGTCCGCCACATACCCACACATATACATTGCGTCCGTTTTTATATTTATAATAAATGTTAAGTTAAATACGTAAATATGTAAATGTACATATGTATATCGATTGGTCAGTATTTTTATTTTAACAATTATTCATCTCATTTATATATTAACACTTGTCACACTGAGATGGATAGCGAGTGACCAGGATTTTATTTTATTTCTCCAAATACATAAACCTCATATTTTATGTTTTCTTCGTCAAAACCTTTACGATTCAAACTATGTCATTGCAGTATAAAAACATTGATCAATATCAATACAAATAATTTCTATTCTCCGGAAGCCCCTTGCGAAAGTGAATCGCAGATGTGAAAGAGAGTGGGAATTCTGTACGTGCCGTGCTCGACGGTCAGTGTAAGAATGATAACTGTCTTGGAATGATTTTTTTTCATATCTTGCACTTATTTTCTATTATACGACGTTTTATACAGGATAAAATGATTTTTATAGTTATTATTTATTTATTATTATTATAAGTTACTGTTTTTGTTTTTAAGTTTTCTGTTTTTCTGTCTGCCTTTATGGTGTCGAGACGTGGACCATGAAGGCGGCGGATAGACGGAGAATCGATGCCTTCGAGATGTGGTCCTGGAGACGGCTACTGCGCGTGCCTTGGACCGACAAACGCACGAATGTGTCTATTCTTGAAGAATTGAAAATCAAGGATAGATTGTCAACAATATGCCTGAAACGTATATTGCAGTTCTTCGGCCACATTGCACGAAGAGGTGAGGAGAGCCTGGAGCGGTTGGTTGTGGTTGGTAGCGTCGAAGGCAGAAGAGCCAGAGGCAGATCCCCCGCACGCTGGACTGACCAAGTATCTGCAGCGACGGGCGCTTCCACGGTAGCAAGTCTTCGCCTGGCCGAATTTAGAACTGAATGGAGGCAGCTGGTTGACCGCACATCATAGTCACGATCCTCAGTGATGAGGGAACCGACAGCAATATTATAAGTTACATTTTTAATTAAAGTGTTAATGTATTATGAACAAAATATACATACATACATATATGTCATATGTATGTATGTGTTTCAAAGGGTTCGCTGAAATATATAAAGGACGTGTCTGAAAATTTAAACGAAATGTGTCTCATAATTTCTTGTCACATTTGATGAGCTCTAAGTTTTTGCTTCACTCGCGCTTTAGCTATAGACACATTGCCCCGGTACTGGGTCAAGACGAGCTCCTTTCCCACACGACTCGACCCCATCTTCTTCCACTTCCACTTTCCATATCTCCAGGGGATGGAGCGATGGAGATCGTGGAAAATATAGTGAGGAGCGAGTGTCCTGGATGTTGTCGGAGAACGTGTCGCAATCTCGAATTTCATATATGTATGTATGTACTATGTATGTACGTAGACTAAGTGAACCGTAGTCGTGTTCGGGCATGTGTAGACGCTCCCACGTTTGTTTGCGCCGAGCGGCGATTTATCATAGGCTTTGATGATCGAGCTACTCACCATAGCGTTGGATGGATGGGTGCTCAAATGTACCTATGGATTTGAAAACAACAACGGAAATATGATGGCGAAGATCAGGCGGTTCTGTTCCAAGTTAGGGGTTCTAAACAACCGCCCGAAAGAAAAAGCCAGTTTTCGGATTTTTAACAAATAAAAAGCCGATTGACTGGCTTTCACCGGTTTCAGAAAATTAAAATTTTTTTAGAGTTTAAAATTTTCATATAGAAAAAAAAATGTAAATATATACATACATATTATATTATGCAAAAAAAAAAATAGTTTTTTATAAATTAAATTGAGTTATAAACATTATGAACTTTCATAAGATCATTATTATATGTTACTAGTTTTATGCTCGTTGAAAATTCAACGGGTGGTTTCTGACAGAAATTGATATGATTTAAAATAAAGTTACAAATACTAATTGATTTTTTGATTTTTAAATGCTTTTTATTATTAGGAAATTATGTTCACAATACATCTTATATCTATTTTAATAGCTACTGATCTACTGATCATTTTCTATTTTACAATTTAATTTAATTTGGTTAGTAATCACAGTATTATATTATTCTAATGTTAATCTAAAGCATAATAGGAAAAAGAGCTCAAAAACCTATTTACAATCCTTCACAAATACTAATAGTAATAACACTGTTCGACAAATGACGACTTTTTTTTTGGTTCAGAGATGAGATATGACTTATAGATCTATGCCCAGTGAACACGAATCTGGTAATAAAAAATGTTGATTGGCTCGATATTCGGAGATATATGTGTTTTTTAAAACGAGCAATTTTTCTATATCTTGGTGTTGTTCGGTCGATGTCTCAAAATTTGTCAATTTTCTGTTCAAAATGAATATTGGAATCTATAGTCGGGTATTTTATCTTTCATTTGTAGTACTTTTCAGCTTTCAAATATCTCTAAGTAGTCAAAATCAAAAGTCAAAAGTACGTATTTTCACTTGGGATTTTTCCCCACTGTTAATACTTATTTTATATTGAGTATTTTCTATTGAAACATGTTTATTGGAATAGTTTTCTGTCCATAATATTTTTGTTTTCGTTTAAAAGAATTAATTGGAAGTGTGCTGAATTTTAAATCGGTAAAATTACGAGCTAAAAGCTCATACTAGTATTTACACGAATCTGAATTGAATTAATAGGGATAATATATTAAATTTTCTTTATATGAGAGTTAAATAAAATTCCACTTAGAAAAATCATATTTCGACTATTCTTGTGGATTAATAACAAAAATTCTATTGATAACTGGCCTACCTCGATAAAATAAACGAATTTTTGTTATTAATCCACAAGAATAGTCAAAATATGATTTTTCCAAGTGGAATTTTATTTAATTCTCATATAAAGACAATTTAATATATTATCTTTATTAATTCAATTCAGATTCGTGTAAATGTTTTAATAAAATTGAAATGGCCGATGCGGTGTTCATTCTTTGGCCAAGGCGTTCTCGCTACTTGTTTGGTGTCTCTCTTTTCGATATCTTCTATCTCTTCTATCTGACTTCAACTTTTTGGATTGAGAGCGTTTCTTCCAAATTGCGATATTTTACGTTTATATTTTATCATACTAGATTTTATAAGCCATTTTCATCCCACATCGTTTTTGTCCTTCCACAGTAGAAGGTTAGATATGTATGTCAAAACTTCGTTATTGAAATAGTGAAACAGAAAATAGAAAGTGCATCCACACATTTTGTAATAAAACTTGCGAGGTATTTACTAAAAAAAAAAAACAAATCACACACAGCGAAATGTGTGCGATTTGTTTAAATCTATGTGCCGAATTCGTTCAACAGATTGCTCTTAAAAGCGTTTAATATATGTAATACAATGCGTATCACATTTCATAAAATGTGAGAGTCTAAATGGACACGGGCAGACAGACAGACAGACAATGGGTTTGTTTTTGTATCGACATATCCAACCTATTTTTTTCTGTTTCGTTTGTTTGTTCGGTCGGTCTAATAGTGCGAAAGCCTTTAATGGCGTATAGAGAGTAAGTAATAGCGAAAATGGGGCGACATGCGTGGGTGGCTGTTCTTGGTCTCGATTTACCACTTTACAGACCATATTGGCTTTCTTGGATGTTCACCCCTCCCCCCCCACATCCGAAACATACACCCGGTTACCCTCATCTGGGTCGTCTGCCATCACGTTTGGGCCAAATCCCTAAATCGACATATTTTACGGTAAAAGCCCTTCCGGTCTCGATCGCGAGAACTTGTTACGCAAACCCCTCCCCTATTTTTTTTGGTTCATTGCTGAGTTGGGATTGGTAATCGATAGTGCGGATTCGTGGCAAATTCATTGGCATCGTTGGATTGGAGGTCTTATTGTTTTCATTAAAATTTGTATCGACTATTTTCGTTTTATTAGACGAGCGTTGCTCGGTAAGGGTGCTGAAGGCATGTATGTATGTATGTACATATGTATATACATATGTTTTATTTTAATTACATACATACATATCATATATTATTTTTGTACGTGTACTAACAAATTTTCAAACATAAATGTACTTATATAAATACAATAGAGACATCTATGGACAATCAACAAACTTTTTGATGCTCAGTAAATTTGCGACTAATTTTTATAAACATATGCAGGTAGTATATTTTTATAAGATTCAACGAAGTCGAGATGTTAGTGACTCGAATTTGCAAGATACCGAGGGGAAGGGTATCAATTTATTGGATTCGCCACAGCAATTTAGCTAGAAAAATCTGAAAATTCGGATAGCAGACGGGTGACCTGTATTTTTTTTAATTTTAATAATCACATGATATCACCAGCAGCATATTTGGCTAAGACTTGAACCCACAACCTCTCTACTGGTAATACATAGCTCTACACTGTGGCTAATGCCGTAAATGAAATTTCTCTAAAAGTGAAATGGGTATCCATTCCATTTGATAAAAAATCCTTCATTCCTTTTTAAAATTAAAATTGAAAAAAGTGTATAAAATTGCGGTATTAGATATACGTAAATATAAATATGTAGATATCTATGTACAAATGTGAAATGATTTTGTCGCTTTTCGGCATCTTTAGGAATGCTGTATTTATTTTTTGTGGAAAATATTAATATAAAAATAAAACCCGTAATTTTTTTTCGATCGTCCAATTAGTACATTGTCAATGTGTATGATACAGACTTGTTCTGTTGTAAAAATAATCGGATCATGTATATTTATTTATATAATAGACTTACACGAGATGGGAATGTTCTTGATGTGGCGTACTAATGTTTTTCGCATTTTTTAACCGGCATCCCTCATTTCGGTCTCACCCTCCTCTTTTTGCGTATTTTTGAGCTATGCGAATGAATGAAATCCGTTGTGTAAACGGCACGAGGACAAAAGAAAATTCGTGACGAAAATTCACGTGACAGGATTTGAATGGAAAAGAGAGGCTTTATTTCAAGGGCGCAAATGTGTCGTAGATGAAAAAAATCAAGTAAATATATTTATTAACACACAAAAAAAAAAGAAAAGAAAAACATTGGGTTATCCGTTTTCGATTTAGTTTGAAAATGTCGCATAATTATTATGGGGTGAATAGAAGAAAAAATGAATGAAATGTTAAAATAAATATAAAATAAACCGTTTTGTCGTCGAAATGATCGCGTAATAAAATTCTATCCGCGACGTGGACATAAATCACTTTTTTTTTTCTCTCTCTCTCTCTATCTCGCTCTGTCTGTCCAGAGGTTTGAGAACCCTTAATCCGCGCTAAGGGCGGTCACGTTTTATTCCGCAATAAAATTGTTATTTTTAATCCAATCACGTGGGTTTTTTCGGTCGGTCCGATTTCTCTTTTATCTGCGATTTTAATTTTTTTTCACCAATTAAACGTTTAATTTTTGGACAAATTTCATTTAAACATTATGCATATATAATATGTAAGTTAAAAATAATAATAATAAATGTATATATGTACATACATACATGTGTATGTTCCTATACGTATATGTAATATGAAATCCCATATTTATTCCCTGTGGTAATTCTCTCGTTACTCTTTGATGGGCGTGTGTCAAATGAACATAATGCTTTATTGTCACCGTTAGAAAATTTATAACGCAGTAATTGTGATGTAAATATGTTCGAATTGTGTATTTGCAAATATGGTCGGTTTCAATTTTGCAAATAAAAATGTGACACGCAAACCAACCGATCGCGATAAAAAGGTAACCAACATGCAATCGTGCATTGAAAATGAACTTCAATCGCTCATTCTAATATATATTTATTGACTTTTAATCTAAAAGGTAGCCCCAATGCGCCTTCCTGGCTAGATACATTGTAAATTTGATACTAGTATTATACAAAGTAAATACCCACAGAGACATCTATGGTCAAATTTGTAAATTTGCATAATTTTTAAACAATTCAGTGAAATTCGAGATTGCTGAAAACGCGAGATTTGCGAGAAAATGGGTATGGTTGCCATTTTATACTTCATTTTATACTTTCCATACTTATTAATAACCTCCCTAGAGTTTTATGTAATGCATCATGTCTCTTGTTTGCTGACGACGTTAAATTATTTTTTGCTGTCAAGGATGAGAGGCAAGCCTCTCTCCTTCAAGCTGATATTAACGCTGTCTTGGAGTTCAGTTCTAGTTTAGGCCTTGAACTTAATTTAAACAAATGTGCAATTATGAGCTATGGACGTGCACATTCGCTCTATTGTCACGGATATTCCATTAGATCCGTCTTGTTGAAGCGTGTGGAATCTATTGTCGATTTGGGTATCACTTTTGATCCTCAGCTCACCTTTCACAACCATATCAAAAAAGTCGCTGACGTTTCCTTTCGTCGACTTGGATTTGTTTTGAGATATGCAAGATTATTCTCCAATCCTTTGTCTTCTCGCTTGCTTTTCAATTCGCTTGTGAGAAGTAAGCTAGAGTATAATGCGATTGTGTGGAATCCGCATGAAGCAAATTACTCTCTGATGATTGAGAAAGTGCAAAAAGCATTTCTTCGTTTCCTATATAGGAAAGAATATGGGTATTACCCATATCTCTACCCCACTCCTTTCCTTTTGGGCATGCTTGGGTATAATTCCCTTGAACTTCGGAGAAACTTCTCATTAATTCGTTTCGTTCTCCTGCTCTTACGTGGTAATACGTCATGCCCGTTGTTGCTGGAGCAGTTGGGGCTTTATGTCCCTAATCACTATGTGCGTGGTAGACATCATCATTTGTTGGCTGTACCTCCTGCCCGCACAGTCCTTTTTCGAATGGCTCCTATTCCAAGAGCTATCCGACTTCTTAATGAAATCGTTGCTGCCGAGACTGAATGTGATATTTTCCACCTTAGTGAGCGTAAATTGTCGGAAATTACTCTAACCCATTTATCTGGTAGTCTGCGCTCATCATTGTTTTCATGATTGATTGTGATTTATGAGTGAAATTTTGATTAACTCTCTTCCATTTGGGCCTACAGGGATGTTTTGTATTTGTAGTTGTTTCTTACATATTTATTGAAACTGGCTGTAGGTGCAAGGCATTCCTTATGCTATATTTTATTTGATATTTTTACTTTATCTGTTATTATTAAATGCTATTTTTTATGTATGTATGGATGTATTTATGTTTATGTTTAATTGTTATTTTGTTTTTTTTTCTTTTTTGTGTTATATTTTTTGACCATTGTGGCGCTTTAGGAATTCCTGTTATGCCACAATGGTCTGTTTAAAATAAATAAATAAATAAATAAATAAATTTTGTTGTAACTGTTTCAACGAAAATCAGATAAATTGGTAAACTTTAATAGGAAACGATCGACTTGGAATCAAAAATCCAAGGTCTGGCCAGCAGAAACTAGTGAGATTTGAACCCATGACCACTCCACTCGAAAGCATTATATGCTAACTACTAGTCTATTCTGCTGGTTTGTATGCAGGTATTTCTTAATTTACTAAGTAGGTCTTGCTTAAATAATATTTAAATTGTATCTAAAGTGATGTTGGATTATCGAAATATTTTAGATTTTTTTAGGGACTAAAAAAATCGCATTTATAAAAGACGTGTAATAAAAAATATATATAAAACCTATACAAATATACATTTTTTATATACATTTATATTTCAAAATTAATAACATTGTATTTGCTTGGAATCCATGTAATCGAAGGACGATTTCCTTTCATGTCACTTTCAAAATTGCAATTTTTCAGCGGTGGATGTGCCCTTTTCATGCTACGCAAAAGAGGGGGTAGGGGGCAGGGCGCTTAGTACGGAAGGGCCGTAGAGGATTTTACTTTTCTTCGAACCCTTCGCACTATTCACCACTTGTTCCCTTGTTGATCTACCTCTCGAAGAGCGCTTCCGATCGTTTTATTTCTTCCGCTACATCTGAGCACTTAAGGGAATTTCTAAAAAAAATCCCAAAATATTCTTAAGCCGCAATTCCCGTTCCCTTTCGCCGTGTAAAGGATAAATGTGGTCGTAAATGAGCTTTTCAATTTGATGAATCCCTTATGACCATACAATTTGTACGCTGGCTTGTAATTGCAGATTTTCGATATCTATATAAGTTAAATATTTCCATGTATTGGAATTTATCCGCTGGTTGGTTGAATTACTTAGCGTTGTTCAAGTCAGTAAAAGCTTAAAGTAAATGCCAAAAATGGCGAATTGTCTTTAATTCCGGTGGTGGAATTGGGTCTAAATTGGAAATTGTTGTTTTGCATAGAGGACAAACAAACTGTCAGGTATTGCTCGGGCATTTTTGTATGGAAGTTCTTCGAATCCTGATTTCGATCCTTCTGAATTGAGTGCCATGAAATACTATATCAAATTTGGTGGCTTTAGATTGAAAACTGCGGACCAATGTTCACTCTTATCTAGTGTGAGATTTTATAATTTTTCAGAATTATTACACTGAGCAATAAAAGTCAGGTTTTTTTCTTACCGGAGCGGAGTTTAATTAATCTTTATTAAAATTAACCCACCAAATTTGAATATGACAATAATTTTTGTTGGTTTATTCTCGTTTATGTGATATGATCGTTTAAAAAAAATGTTTACATATTTTTGGCTTTTGCAGTCTTTAACTCATGATCTTGTATTGTTGTACCTAAAGTAAGAATTGAAATCAATTGTCAGGTGTTTTTGTATTGGTTGTGATTTTTTATTGCTTTGTGAATTTCACACACAAAATAAATGGATATATTCGAACTCAATTTCAATATCCAATTTTCGGGTGTAAAATTTAATATCGAATCGGTTTTTTTTTTTTGGGGTTACTCGTTACATATTTTTTCGTTATTAAATTACCAATTAGTAATTGAATCTTGCGTTGACCCCGTTTGCGGGTGTTCGCCTTGATGTTTTCGACTGTCGAAATAAAAAAATAATAATTTATATGCCTCATCCTGAATTTCGTATTTATTCGGTTGTGAAATCAGCATCGAATCAGTTAAATCAGCGGCATAAAATGGGAAAACCGGGCAAGTTTAACTACTCGTATCACATCCGTGTATTTTCAGTTCAACATAATATGGTATTACATATGCACATACATACATATTATAGAGGAAATTTTCAACTTTATAATATAAATGATCATGATAATAAGTTTTCATGTATAATATAAATAATAAAATATTATTTTATGTGATTAAAAAAATCGTATTGTAAAAAAAATGTAGGTATAGATATGCTTTATTGTGTCATATTCAAATTTGCTACGCTATGCTTTCTATATGAGCTTTTTTATTGCTTTTCTACGTAACTTTAGCGTTTCTTCAACTTTCACCGATGTACATAGATAATAGTAAAAATCCATATTGCTGAAGCTTCAAGTTCGCTCTTTCAACTTTTGTATATATCGCAAGAACCTTGGCACATTTTTCCTAGCGTAACAAATTCAAGACTCCCCTCCACGTTTTCTTCTTCCGCTTTTATTGTTTCACACGTTTGCACTTTTGAAATATCGCATCGAACATGTGTCACGAAAATTGCACGTACACAAAATATATGTCGAACGCGTTTAAAAATGACATTATTCCATTCTTTAAATTTTTTGTACATACATACATACATATATACATATTTTTCTTCCTTGTTTGCTCTTTGCTCGTCATTGATGTCGTCTGGAATTTGATGGACTATCCGCCTCCACTCTTCCTGGTTTTGTGCCAAGTTGAACGCAGGGTTAAAGGATGATCCCGTCAGTTTTTGATTTGGTCTGACCATCTCTTGGGATAAAATATGCTTGCTCGCCATCCCTCCAGCGTTCCGGTGACTCCCAGCCTCTCCAGCCTCTTCACATTCTTCCTGGCAATATGGCCAAAGTAGGAAAGAACCCTTTTCCTTCATCTTGTGGAGAGTCTATCTGAAACTGCCAGGGTGGAGATGTTCGTGCCTCTTGTGGGCTACATTTCAAATCTGCATTTAGCATGTCCATTTCTCTCTTTTTCAAGCTCCATGTCTGGACTCCATACAATGCAATGGAAATATCGCAGCAGACGGATTTTCACTATTCTCATGATTGGTTCTTCCATACTTTTATCAAACTGATCATCACCGTTTTCACCATTCCTACTCTTCTGGGGATTTCCGATTGGCATCTTCCTTCCCTTGAGATTAAGGCACCGAGGTATATGAAGTCGTTGAATTCTTCGATAGTCTTTTAAAGCGTTGGCCTTTATGAGAGCCTCGAATCTATCAAAGAATAGGATTTTTGTTTATCTTTAAACCCAGATGTCTACTCTCTATTTCTCTTCTACGAAGCAGTTCAGTCAATCTATTCCCCATTGCTGGCTATTAACGTCGTGTCGTTCGCGAATCTTATATACATATGTGTTTATATATGTACTTTCTCATCCATCGAGTACTCTTCTCATTATGTATTCCCCATATTTATATGTATATTAGTAAAATCAGGAGAGAGTGTACATCCCTGTTGGACGCTTTTTTGGACTTGAAAGTTTTCTGAAAGAAACTCATCTATTCGTACTGTTGCTGCAAAATTGTTGTTTTATTGTTATTTTGGGACACCTGTGTATCTCTTCTAGGACCTTCCATAGTTAGTTCCAATTGACACAGTCAAAAGCTTTTGTGTAATCTATGAAGCAAAGTATTATTATTCTCGACTTACATATTTGTCGTATATTTGAAATTTGTCCTCGCGTGCCTCTGCCTTTAGTAAATCCAGCTTGCTCTTCCGGAATTTGCCAGTCAAGACAGTGTTTCAGTTTCAGTACATACATATGTATGTAGAACAATACTTTACTTGCATGATAGATAAAATTAGATTGTGTTTTTTTCGTTGATCCCTTCTTATGAATTATAATGAATATAATCGATTTTAATATACAATAAAGTGTAAATATTAGTATCGTGATATTACTGACTTTTTACATACCTCTTATACAGTTCACATGGTTTTTTATATTACAAATTTAAAATAAAATATCGTTCCACTATCTTGTATGCCTCGTCAATTTAAAATAACATTTTTTTTCGGTGGAGAATGAAAACTGCTTCATCAGCTTTTAAATTGTGTTGTATAACTTTCGTCACTTTTATTGAGCATTTTTCACAATTATGGTCTTAATATTTAAAATTTTACACAGATGAGGATGTGGAACAGTTCTAAAATTTGACATAAAATATTGTTGGCAACTAAGAGTGGAACGAGTTTTATATGTAAATTATTGTAACGATGTATATTATATCAGTCTTTATTTATTATTATTTGACGCTTGTTAACATCTCACATAGACAATAGATGAGACACGGGTAAGGTCTGTGAAGTAATACTCAATGGAAGGGGAGCGGGGGGTGGGTCTATGTGGCACCATATATTTCGTCACGTTTTAGTTCCAGCATATTTAGAATCACATCAAAACAATTTAATATACCGTCAGTACTTTTACTTAAAAAAAAATCTAATATACATCGGCTTCTGGTTGGGTTAATTTGCCACGTATCTTCCCCCGCGATGGGGGTGTGGTTTGGATTAGGCGGGTTAGTGGTGTGCGATCTTTGTCCCGGGACACCCCAACGTGAATAGTGATAGTTCATTACGCCACGTGGACGAGTAGATCCTGGCTACGGGCTGAACACCCAATTAAATATAAATTGACGGGGGGTGGTCGAATACGTGGTGTGGGTGGGGGAGGGTTTCAGTTGCGGGGTGTCAGTCTCGGGACAAACAAGCGAAGCCTTAAAAATGGTTTGGAGGAGAGAGTGAGAGAGAGAGTCTCTTTTGTTTAATTTCTTCGGGTCTCGTCCGTTGTCGACGCAATTTGGGCGGAAAATAAAAGCCGAGAAATCATTGTCGATTATTTCGCGGGAATTCGTAGGAATTTGTCGAGAGAAGAAAATTAAAAATGAAAATGAAATTCGGCGCGGGGTAAAATTGGTTTGAAACCTTTCAATTAAGGTGAACGCAACAAAGGCTCCGATGTTACGAAACAAATTTGACCAATTTTTGTTTTGTTGTAGACTCGGTTAATACCTACATACACATAATAACAACAATGACGTTCTGTAAATTTTCTTTATTTTTTTGTGCGATGTTTGCGTTGCTTTTTCGATTTATATAATAAAAAAATATATTGTTTTCGAATGTGAGCATAAGAAATTCACGTTTTTTCGACGTGTGCTGTTTTGTATAATATTTACAGGTACATACAACGTACATAAATATGTTACGCAATAAATGGGTGAAACAGCTACTGAAAATTAGTACGTAATGGATATTTTATGTTTTTATTTAAATTTTAACCAAAATTGATTTTTTTTTAATTTTTAAACACTATTTTTTTTGTTTTACCCGGCTTCGCTCAGTATTTGTAATATAAACAGCTCAAATATGGCGAATCTAATAGTAAATATTCATTTGTTTTTTTATTAAATTTATTTGAATCGAAAAAAATATAATATTCAACCAATTGAATTGTCATCATAGAAACTTTGCTTTGTTTTCGAAGTTCCCAAACAAAGATACAAACATACAAAGTCTCTTTAGAAATTATATAATATATATATATATATATATATACATCTAACTATTGATTTCAATACTCACTTTGAGCACAACAATACAAGATTTTGAGTTAAAGACCGCAAAAGCCAAAAAACTGTAAGCATTTTTTTTAAACGATCATATTACATAAACGATCACTAAACAACAAAAATCATTATTATATTCGAATTCAGTGGGTCAAAATTTGTAAAGATTGGTTAGTCTCTGCTCTGGTAATTTTTTTTGTTGCTCAGTGTAATCACAAGATCTCGCCAGCAGCGTATTTTCCCGGGACTTGAGCCTACGACCTCTCTACTGGTATGAAATAGTTTACCAGTGCACTACGCTGTGGGTATGTGTATAGTGTGTTCACCCAACGAAAGAATGGTAAAACCTTTTGGGTTGGTTTTTGCATAAATGTACAGGAAAAAAATGTATTAAAATGAAAAATGTATGAAGATCTCGGTTATTTATAGTGGATTCTATATTTATAATTGGATTAAATAAAATTCTTTATAGAAAAATCGGGATGTGAAAAGAGTGAGGAGGAATTGAAAAGGGTCGTGATAGAAATAAAAGGATAGACGATGACTATTGGATTTTAGATGAAAAGATTCGATTTATCGCAATAAAAAAAGAGCCTTATGCACATGTACATATTTCTTCATATAAGTAAATGTATTTAACACACATAATAAAGTAGCGAGTATGAGTATGTGAAATTACTATCGAAATTGATAATTTAATGTTCATGTAACAATATTAAGAGAAAAGGCGTAGGATGTGAAGATGAAAGCCGAAATGAGAGCTTTGAGTCGATTTTTTCTCTCGTGGAAGATTTTTTTTTGTACGTAATCCTTATACCTATTTACGTTGATGATTTTCACGTTGTTTCTTTGTAACGATTCATTTCGTTTGCCGAAAAGTATCGCATTTCAAAAACATATCCTGCTTTCCATTACATCGTAATATCAAAGAGAATTTTCAAAAATTAATATACTTACATTACTTCTATACAATCCACTGTCCGTGACCCAACTAAAGGTACATACATACATACCATGACGAGGTATAAATTTAATCAGACAAAGTGGGACAAGAGTATCATGTTTCCCTTCAATAATCAATACAGTCATGTACACTTACATATATATACAAGAGACACGTCGTCATTAGCCACTCATCAAAACTGAATCGATCCCGCATTTGAGAACAGCTGGAGCAATTTTGCATATGTGTGTCGCGTCCTTAGAGCGTAATGATGACAATTTAATGATTTTTCTAAATTGGTCTGATACTCCATCCATTTTATTTTATTTTATTTCATAGAGCATGAACACTCGCCTTTACAGATCACTACAAACAATCAATCAATATACATAAGCTTTTTATACAATGCGAATTCATACAAACATCCACAGTGACATCTATGAAGAAATTGTTGCAGCATTTTATAATCATATTGGCGAACCTCAAGACGCTTAATAACTTGAGATAAGTAAGAGAGATAGGAAAGGAAATGCCAATTTTACAGAAAATTGGCAAACTTTGAAAAGAAACGGTCAAACTGGAGTCCCAAACCAAAGTCTGGCCAGCAGTGGAACTCTAGTGGGATTCAAACCCGTGACTACTCTGCTCTAAAGCATAATATGCTGGTTATATTCTATCATAATATAGTTTTTTATTTTATAAAATAAAAAAAATTAGCAATGCAGTGTATAAAAGTTTGAATTTTAATTTCAAACTTTTACTCACTGTATCATACATCTATACAATATCAAATCACGTTAAAACACGTATAAAATCATTTTTAAAATCACTCATTGGATTGTTGACGGGCAAAATAAGTTAAAAATAAAGTTCAATAATATATTGCCCAAAAAATAAAAGCAACCTACTATTGAACAAGAAGTAACTGGAGTGAACTATGAAAAAAAAAATCATTGAAGTCAAGTTTCTTTGCGTTATGATGTGACGATGTGACGTGATTTTTAAATGCTTTTTATTATTATTAAATTATGTTCACAATACATCTTATATCTATTTTAATAGCTACTGATCTACTGATCATTTTCTATTTTACAATTTTAATTTTATTTAGTTAGTAATCATAGTATTATATTATTCTAATGTTAATGTACAGCATAATAGGAAAAAGAGCTCAAAAACCTATTTACAATTCTTAAAAATGCTCATAATACATCTAATACATAATATTTATTAAAGACCCTCTAAAGTCGAAGATCTTAAGCAGATTGTGTTTAGGTAATCTGTGTTTATACCTGAAGGGTATAGACATTTTGTTGTAATCACCGAGACTCTTCACAAGTGTGTTAGTATGGTTAATAGTACAGGTAGGTCCGGAAGCATGCTTTTCCAGGAAACAGGGCGTTTTGGGTCTATTTTTCAGGAAACAGGGCAAACTACAAAGCTAGAGAGCTTAAAAAAAGGTTAATCATTAAAATGAACAAAGCACGGCGAACATAGAACTGGAAAATTTTTTTCCACTCTTTAGTTATTAGTGATTCTGTCACTTGTAAATAGTAGAGCGTCACTTGTAAAATTGCACGTAACTGAAGAAAAATACTCTCCATTACAAACCTAGCCCGTTTCTAATTTAGTATAATATAGTTAGTTTTGTATAACAAATTTGTACTTTTATGGTGTTGAGCTTAAAACTATTGACTTTTTTTTAAACTTCATCATCAGTTTTATGTATAGCAAATGAGTCTTCCTGATTTATTTTTATCTTATCTTTTAAAATGTGCCTTGGCGCTATCACTGTTGTGCTCTAAGGGCCGGGCCGCACCGTGCAACTTTGTCGGCCGACTAGTTGCGCGGCACGAAAAAATGTATGGAAATGTGTGCGACAAACAAGTTGACGGGTGTGGCATGTCCCATATACCTGCATGCATTGGTCTGGTCGCCCTCAACCAAGTCGTTCGCAAGTCGTACGGTGCGGCCCGGCCTTAAGGATACGGTATTAATATGATATATGATTTTACGTATACATATGTAATTTTACATACATATATTGTCGAGCAGACGACGATTAACTAGCGGTTTGACGCACATCGTTCAAGCTCATTCGTTGTTGTTAAAATTAATGTTCCGTCAACGACCGGTTATATTCGTTCCGTTTCACGCCCCTACCCCTCCCCATTCCGTGTATGTAATCCCTTACACGTCAATAAAGCAGGGTATTAAAATTATAGTTATCGGTAATTGTGAGGCGTAGACGTTCGCGCACGCAACAGGTTAAAATCGAGACCGGCGCCTATGGGGTTGTTGGGCTTAACGACTCAACCCTGTAACGACCTGGATTATTATCATCGTCGGACGTTCATGCTAAATTATTAGCATTGTATTCAGCTAACGTAGCCTTCGTTCTACTTTATTGCGAATGTTTTTTTTATTGTTTTGGGTTTCCTCCGCTACTAATGAGATATGAAATTGAATGTGTAAGATTTTTTATTAGAGTTGCTAATTTTTTTTAATCATTGTCAGGAGGTGGAATTTTCATTAGAATTTTTATATGGCCAGTCATTATAATAAATGGTAATTTATATATATATATATATATATATATATATATATATATATATATATATATATATATATATATATATATATATATATATATAATATATATATATATATATATATATATATATATATATATATATATATATATATATATATATATATATATATATATATATATAAATATATATATATATATATATATATATATATATATATATATATATATATATATATATATATATATATATATATATATATTTATATATATCCAATGCACTCAAAGCAGTATGGAACGCTGTGTGCTTGGCATAAGCGAGCACACAGCGTTAAATATATATATATATATATATATATATATATATATATATATATATATATATATATATATAATATATATATATATATATATATATATATATATATATATATATATATATATATATATATATATATATATATATATATATATATATTTATATATATCCAATGCACTCAAAGCAGTATGGAACGCTGTGTGCTTGGCATAAGCGAGCAGCATAGCTCGGTCGTTAAGCTTCTGCTTAACACCGAGAGGCGCCGGGTTCGATCCCATGAGCTGACCTTGATTGAAAAGAATTTTTATAAGTACATCGGTAGTGCTGCTGGTCAGACTTGGATATTCGTGGTGAGTATTGAATTCTTTCGTGCTTGATGTCACGGGTTCGATTTCCATTATGAGCCTCGTTGTTGGCCAGACCCTGGTTTGTCGAGGTCAATTTTTCCTGATTTTCATTGAAATGGTTCCTGTAAAATTGGCTTTAACTTCCCAATTTCCTAAAATGTTGCAAGCCTTGAGTTATTGTTATATCTCAGGTTTCGCCAGATTTCTCACCATAGATGTCTCTGTGGTTGTTTATCGATGTAAAAATTTGTATTTTTACATGAAAAATGTTATTAATCATATTTATACGATGTTTGTAATATCTGACCATATATGTCAGGTATTGTTTCGATTCACATGGTTATGTATGTATGTAATAATTATGTATTTAGATGTCTCGTTAATTATGAGTTTATAATGTCTTGTAATAAATTAGCCATAGTGACGACCTGGAGCTAATTTATAATGTCACTTTGGCGAAATTGTAAAAAATAAATACATATGTAGGTGTGTATAATAACCGTCCGAACTAAAGGAAAAAGTAGTGCTGGCTTTTGAAAATAGCATTGAATCAAATGTGAAAGGACGTTAGTTGCACGAATTGCAATTGAAATAGCGTTTCGCGAAATGAATTTCAAAATTAAATTTCTCGCCGCAATTAAATGCGTTTTTGTAAATGTGAAATGGCGACTTCACCGTTTAGTTTACGGTGCTTTTATAGTGAAAATTGGGGTCCGACAAACTGAATGAAGTGAAACACTGAAGGGCATCTTGCTTTAGCTGAAAACTTCATATAGGGCGATGTCACGTAGCGTTTGTCTTGAGGCTTAGCGACAATATTGGAGCACGTAAAACCGCAATTACCCGTTCGTCGATCTTTGCCAGACGAGAATGCATCTGGGTGACTCGAGTCTGCAGTTAAAAATGTTAGCAGAGCAAAGCTTTAGGAATTAAGGGGTTAATTTGGAAAGCAATCGTTCTCTTTCCCTTGGAATGGAATTAATTTAACTTAATTAATCAATGTATATATGTATGTATATTTATTTTATTATTTATTTCTATACAATTTCGCCATAGTAACTTAACAGATTAGCTTCAGGTCGTCACTCTATGGCTACACAAAAAGAAAATAAATTATAAAACATAAAACAAATATAAAATTATAAAAATATAAATCTATATCTTTATATGTATATATAAAAATCAATGTCTGTCTGTCTGTGTGTCTCGAATAGGCTCCTAAACCACTGAACCGATTACGATGAAACTTTCAGGATTTGTTGTATGCATGTCCAAGAAGATTACTGTGAAAAAAAACTGCCCAAAAACGGGAATGGAAACGGTAAAAACAGGAATGAGTGTCATTACAACGCAATAATTTCAAATGTTTTCGTGTCGCGACCTGCGTTGTTAGGTAAAATAAACAAACAATTGAATTATTTCCGACAAAAGGGAACGAGAACGGTAACGGGAACAGGAACGAGAACGGGAACGAGAACGGGAACGAGAACGGGAACGAGAACGGGAACCGTAATGGGGATGGGAATGGGAACGAGAGCGGGAACGGGAACGGGAATTGCATGTGGTATTGTGGCATTGCAACGCAATATAAAATATAAATATAAAATGCTACGATCCCAAACTAAACAATCCCTCAACCATATCAGTATATTTTAGATTGAACAAACCCAAACCAATAGAAATCCGGTTGAGGAACTTGATGCCCCTGGTGACAGGGGACGAATCCATTAAATTGCTACGTGCCTCAGGTGAGGAGAATAAATCTCGGTATCTAGTATTTCTGAGTTTGCTGGGAACATTGAAGTTCAATTCAGCAAGAATTTAAGGATTGCACGCCAATCCAAGCTGTACTTTATAAAAATGCTTCCCCAGATACAATACTGTACGCCGCGACTCAAGGGAATTATAACCCAGTGTTCCCTGTAGATAGGCACTTGGATCTTAGAGTCAGGGATAGCGACTATAAAGAACCAAGTAAGCACACTTGAGAAACCTTTTCTGCACTCTCTCGATTGTCAAACAATGGGCCCTATCACTAGGGCTCGATATAATTTTACTGGTAGTCTGCGCTCATCATTGTTTTCCTGATTGATTTTGATTTATCAGTGGAATTTTGATTTACTCCCTTCTATTTGGGCCTCACATAGGTGTTTTGTATTTGCAGTTAGTTCTTATTTATTGGAACTGGCTGTAGGTCCAAAGCATTCCTTATGTTATATTTTATATTTGATATTTTTACGTTTTCTGTTATTATTAAATGCTATTTTTTATGTTAATGTATGGATTTATTTATATTTATGTATAAATGTATGTATTTATGTTCATGGTCAAATGTATTTTTTAATGTATAATTGATTAGTATATTATTTTTGTTATGTATTAATTTATGTTTAATTGTTATTTTGTTTAATATTTTATGACCAATGTGCCGCATTAGGAATTCTTGTAATGCCACAATGGTCTGAACTTTAAAATAAATAAATAATTTATTTATTTATTTATTTATTTGGAAAATTTACAGTTTATTAAGTTACATAGATTGATAGTAAAAAAAATATAATTATGTTAAGTAAACCATTAATAATTTTCACATATAGGTAAAAAAAAGAAAAGCTCAAACATTTAAAATAAGACACAAAAATGATAATAGAGTAAGATAGTTAAAGAAAACAAAAAAAGAAAAAAAATAGAAATAACAGTATAATAAAAATATCAAAATAATAAGAATAATAATATGATAAAAATTATGAAATAATAAAAAAAATATAATATATAACAAAAAACAAAAAGACAAAATAAATACATCAAAATAAAAATTCATAATCAATAATGGATGAGAACTCGAGAATGCTTCGTACTAGCGAATTATAGAGTATAGTATCTCCACATACATTTTTATATGGTAACGTTTTGCTTTTAGGAAAATGCTTAGTGATAATTTTATGCAGATTCTCTCCCCCTCCCCACCCACCCTGCGATTTTGAAAAATCGGCGTGGACATTTGACGGTTTAATAAATATGGTCGAGTGGCACTCGATTCGGTGATTGATTATGCGGTTGCGACAATCGACTCGCCATAACGTGACGTGCGGTCGATTAATGTTTCCGACGTTTCGCGGTAGCGCGCAATTGAATCTCTGACGGATTGTCCGAACGCTCAATTGATCGGAAAATTCCGCATTGTTGCCGCTAGGGTGCGTCTCGATCGCGCGCGCTTTTGGCGCCGAATCATTATTTACGACACTTGACGGCTTTTGTTCTACACCGTCAGCATTCAGGTGGATAAGTGCCCTCTCCCCCCCCCCCTCCTTTTGCATTTTTTTTGGAATGTTTTATATTTTAGATTTATAAAAATATTTGTACTCAATTTGTTTACGTCAATTAGTTTGTCAAACTCTCTACACTCTTCCGATAGCTTTGAAACTTTGCGGTTTTTGAGAGGCTTGGCCGCCGATAGAGATTTCAATTGGGTTCGCTAAGTCGATGATGAAATATAATAATATCGCTATTCGGTGTGTCTGTCTTAAAGTTTAGATCATTGTAGCATTACAAGAATTCCTAATACGCCACAATGGTCAAAAATATAACAGAAAAGAAACAAAGTAATAACTAAAGAAATTAGACGTGAAAAAAATAAAACACATACGGTCTCCGTGACGAGCCAGAATGTTAAATTGCAGAAAACGCAAATATCGGAAGGCAAAGATCGAAAATCGAAAGATCTGAAATCGAAAGATCATAAAAAAGGGTGCATGGTAAACGGTACAGACTCACTTAATTTGCGCGAGCAGGATACAACAGGAACAAGAGGAACAGGCTTTTCCTCCCGAATTAATGTGCGCGCGCAGAATACGGGAGGAAAAGCCTGTTCCTGTGGTTCCTGTTGTATCCTGCTCGCCCAAATTAAGTGAGTATGTACGTGAGTATGGACCGTTTACCATGCACCCTTTTTTATCTTTCGACTTAAGATCTTTCGATTTTCGATCTTTGCCTTCCGATATTTGTGTTTTATGTAATTTAACATTCTGGCTCGTCACGTATACCCATGTACATACATATATACACACACAACACATTTAACACAATCATAAAAATAATAAGCTTTATAAAAACGGATAATAGTAATAATTACAAATTATAAAAAACCACAAAGAAGGGAATGTCTTATGAAAGAAAAATAAATATAAACGTATTTATATACACAGACAAAAATACATTTATACATAAAAAAACAATAGCAATTAATAATAGCAGATAACGTAAAAATATCAAATATAATATATAACATGAGGAATAACACCTACATAAATAAGAATCAACTGCAAATACAAAACATCTCTATAAGGCCCAAATGGAAGAGAGTAAATCAAAATTCCACTTATAAATCACAATCAATCATGAAAGCAATGATGAGCGCAGACTACCAGACAAATAGGTTAGAATAATATCTGACAATCTACGCTCACTAAGGTGGAAAATATCATATTCAGACTCAGCAGCAACGATTATAGATAACGCTCACCGTACTATAATAGTCGTTTCGATTTGACACACATATCCAACAAAACGTATATTCGAATACAATAACAAAAGAAAAAAATTTCTATATATGTATACTGATCGAAACCAATGTTTCCGCTTGGAAGAGGATTTACTGACATCTATAGAAAATTTATTTAATTAATTAACTAATTTTTCTATCGGTGTTATTATATTGTTTATATGTAGGTACATAGGTAGGTATTTTTACGTTTTTTTTATATTAAACAATTAAATGTAAATATTAAATTAAAAATATTTAAAAGGTATTCGAAAAAAGTTCGACCACGTGGGGATCAAAGACATGACCGACGACACATTTATTTTAATTTTTTATTTATTTAATAACTTAATATGCCAACACCCATGCGATGATATGTCATCGGGTGCAACACTAGTGTCATACATATAATCGTAATTAACACGTTTAAGAATCCAAAAATTTTGGAGACGGTGACAGCTCACTCACTGTCAATAGCCAGTAGCATTGCTTGTTTGAATTTCCGCCCCCCACTCGTTTTGCTAGATTTAATTGTTTAAACGCCCATAACTCTATCATTTTCACACTATATTAATTTTATATATTTAATTTCACACTATACAATTTGTATTATAGGCTCTCATTATCTCTCATATATGCTTTTTCTTCATTAATAGGTTATATAATGAATGATAAGAATATGTTTATATAAAATGAGATGGCCGATGCTGTGTATTCGTTCTATGGCCAAGACGCGCAATTGTAGCGCCACTTTTTGGGCGATTCTTTTTCCGACTAGGAGCTATTCCCAACTACATATGTATGATATTTTACGATCTTTATATTATACTAGTTGTCAGCCATTTTCAGGTCATCTCCAACGTCAATTTTTGCCCTTAAAGAGTTTGCCTTCAGCCGCAAAAAACGTTTGGCGAGGAAGAGACGATAAAGCTTGAATAATTTATTTTTTGTCCATAAATTTTTTAGAAAGTTAACAACAACGTAAATTGATAGTGGTAATAATAATTTCGAATACCAATAGTGACCCAAAGGCTTCTGGTGTATTTATAAATCAACCAAAGGGTCTATTTATAACTGACCTGCGCTCAATCCGGTCGATGTGTAAATTTAGCTTTAATATTGCGCTGCTTGTATTTGATGAGAAATGAAACGTAAAATAAAGTTTTGAATTTACAATTTTCATTTATGTACATACAACCCATTTATGTTAAACGTTTGACGAGTCATTTCAACGTAATATTATTATTATGGGGCTCGGGAAATTGCGCTCGGTACGAAATTCGAAAATTTTCATTCGAAGAACCGAATCGTCAGAATAAACAAATCGTCAAAAGAATCGAGGAGAGAAAATAGGGACGAAGAAGAGAGAGAGAGAGAGAGACGAAATCGAGACGAGTTCGTATTCTGAAATCGAACAAATATAGGTCTGCGAAAGTTTTGTTTCCCTGTCAAGATCTTTCAATACTCATTTGTCGGGAATGATTAATAGTTTGCCATAAGAGACTTCATTTCTGGGAAACTTGCGGTGAACTTTGCATCGTATGCATTGAAGTTTTATAATTAACGCAGTACAGGTCATCCTATTTCGCAATACCTGGTTGTTCTTGTTGTTGTTGTTGTAATTTTCCGAGCTTTTCCTGTGTGAGCAAGAGAGCGCATTGAAAGCGTGGTGGTTTATAACGAGCATTTGAGTTAATTGAATTTTGCTAAGCCGAGCTGACCGTTCGCTCTATAGAGCATTGCAAATTAATTGAGAGTGGTCAAGCAAGTCCTAAAAGCTTCGGCTGGTTCGCGTGAACCTTTTCAGAAGCTCTGGATGTGTTTTGTATTAAAATCGAATGAGTTTTTAATCCATCTGGAGCAAATTATGCATGTATAGGTCTATGTATTAAGTGCTGGAGTCATTGATCTGTGAAAAATAATAAAGAAATATATAACAATTGTATTGAAAATCAAACACAAACTCTCAGTTTGTTTATTCAAGCTATTCGTGGATGACCAAACGTGACTTTTAACCGAAATTCCAATACAAAATCGGCTTACGAAGCTTACTTCTCGCTTACACTGCATTACGTAAAACGTCGACGATTCTACCACATTCAAATATCATATGGCGAAGTGCACGAGCCAAATGCTCATAAAATGTCCGATTGCATTCGGATATATGTATGTACACCTATATTTAGGGTTAAGCTGATTTACCGCTAGAGAGCGGGGATCGTATGCATTATGCATGCATTCCGGGACGAGTGCAACGTGCATTGTGCCAGTCATACGGGGATGGAATGGTTTGATACAAAACTGCATTGTCAGAGAATATCGGATATTTGTTTATTTATTATTTTTTTATATTACACGTGTGTACGTACAATGTATGTACATACATACATACATTATATGTATTATATGCTGTATCACTGGGTACAGATGTTTGAATGTCCGTCGTTTCACTTTGGTAGGATTACAGTGTCGGCTTTATAGTGGCTTTTAACTATAATTTAACATAATGGGATTAGTTTAAGTGTATATACTTATATATTTATGTATGGATTGAGTTTTAAATATGCGTATGTTTGTATATAGAACTGACGAGTTTGCACTTTTTATGGGATTTGTAATAAGGTTGCATTTCGGTTGAAATCTTGTTTGATTCGATTATAAGGGATTATCGGGTCGTATTTTCAAAGTAAGCTTACCCTTTTCTATCCGCTGATAAAGACAAATTTCTATATCGGCTCCAGAAAGACGTTCTGGTCTCTTTCTGCTGGCTCTTAAAGTTTTTGCTAGATATAAATAGATCCTCTTAATATCAATTTAGCGTTGTCCAGTGTTCTTTGTCGCAGTGTTTTTAAAACTGTAAGCAGTTTTTCTATATATTATTAGAATTTCTGTAATGCCGTTTTGGCATTACAGAAATTCCTATTGTGCCACAGTGGTCGAAAATATATATACATATATAAAAACAAATAATTATACAGAAATAAAAATAAAATAAAACAACAGCAGCAAAAGATCAAATAACAGAAGTATGTATGTAGATTTAAAACATGTAATAATAGTTCAATATAAGGAGAAAAATCTGGGAATGTTTTGTACCAATATATGTATGAACATATGTACATAAATATATATCTATGTATGTATGTATATGCAAGAACCAGCCCTAAATACAAAGCATCCCCGTGAGACCCAAATAGAAGAGAGATCAAAAATCACTCATACTTATATCACGTCCAATTATGAAAATAATGATGAGTGCAGGCCACCAGACAAACAAGTTAAAATAATCTGTGATGATCCACGTTCACTGAGGCGGAAATTATCACATTCAGGAATGGCAGCACCGATTTTATTAAGAAGTCGGATAGATCTTGAAATATGAGCCATTCGATAAAGTATTGTGCGGGCAGGGGGTATCAAATGAGAAGTCTCAAATGAAGAGTCGGAGGAAAGTTGATTAAAATCTAAGTACAAAATATTCTATTCATGGTATGGCTAAATGGAACACTTCTCTATACTATTTAGGCAGTGGCTTACGGCTAAGTGATTTAAGATACATGTAGAATGGTGATTTGTCGTTGCAATCTGTTGGGAAATTTATCGCAATGTTACAGACGATTTATCTGTCATGAAGATCATAATCAGTAGCATAGATTAGTGGTTAGCTTGTATTGCTTTCAAAACGAGTGGTCAAGGGTCTAATCTCTGCCCAGCGCTGCTGGCCAGACCTTGGATATGTGACTCCAGGTCGATCGTTTCCTATCAGAGTTTGCCAATTTATCTGATTTTCATTGAAACGGTAACTAAAAAAGGGAAACCTTGACCTCTTTCTTGCAAATTTCTAAAAAATTAATCTTAATACCAAGTTATATTTAATATTTGGTGAACACCGGTCAAACAGAAGAGGCAGTTTACTCTTGTTCGATTTTTTTCGTCCCCCTTAAATATGTTTGTGTGCTCTTCACGAGAAAATTCAATTATAATCTTTGTGTCAATTTGATGAAAATAAAAATAAATCTAAACTTAAAACTAAATTTAATAAAGCGGAAGTGGGATTTTTCCCTCTGTGAAAAGTCTAAAACGATTTTTTTTCCACACCCCTGAACGTATCAAACTGAAAAATAATATTTATATTGTATATATTAATAGAGTTGAGTTTAAGGTTTGAGGTTAAGGTTTTGGTCAGAATTCGTATTTTTATTAGTAATTTTTTTTAAAACAATACTTCATTATTTTATTTTGACCTTTTAAATTATTTTGATCTTCTTGATATGTATTGTGTATTTATTTTAAGTAAAAAAAAAATTGAACTAAATCCGATAACTGGAAGTAGAAATTTTCCTACAATTGCGCTCAATTTGTATCGAAAATACTCTCACAGCTGGTATGTGTGAACATATATTTATATTTAATTATAGAATTTTGTTTTGTAACCTTCTTATATTAATCAAATATATAGATAAAGTCGTGGGTTGGTAACATCCGAATTTTTTTAATAGTCATGCAATTCGTACTCACTAAATAATGTATCGAATACAATTGTTGCGTAGAGGTGTTTGGAGGATCCAAATAAAAGGCCAAAGTAACTTCACAGCATTTATTGGGTGATTAAGGAGATCCACGCACTGCCAGTGCTCCGTCCCGAATGCCTTGGTATGGCCTTAGTACCTGCTTATTAAGGGCAGGTCACTCAGTGCATCTTCCTCGACACGTTTGTTTACCTATTATTACAGTCACGTACCAGATATGCAGTCCCACGGTTTCGCGCTGTCTGTTTTGAGAACTAGCGGGAAGTGGCTGGGTGCCGTTACCGACCACTAAGTCCATTCGGGGGTCTCCATTGTTAGCCAACAGCACTTAAGCCTGGAGATAATCCTCGAAAGCCATTTATAACGGTGGCTCCATTTTGCATATGCTACACAATTATATATATATATATATATATATATATATATATATATATATATATATATATATATATATATATATATTTCTATAAAATTATAATGGAAAATTAAATTCCATATATAAGTATATATGTATATTAGATTCCGATAAGAAATTTAAAGCAAAATTTATCTCCGATATACTCCACAATCAGATAAGATGTTTACTGTAAATTCAGTACGTGTGTGTGTGTGTGTGTGTGTGTGAACCCGACCTTACAGCCCGTCGGATTTCCGTCGACTCGAGACTCGATCCTGGCAGGTGTGAGAGATATATGGGATTTTGACGAGTGTTGAGAGGCGTTATGGTATATGTATGTGTGTATTTATCAGGGGTTTTAGAGCAGGGTTGTCAGTTGCGATAACGCGATATCGAAATGTTGGCCATCGCTCACTGGTTAGAGTTTCCCGCCCCCATAATTGCGACCATAATGATGCGCTAAACGTCATGTTTATTGCGGTGAGACCTATCGAAATATCTCGTGTTAGCGAAAGCGCACGCTTAAGCCCCATAATATATACATACATATATAAATGTACATATGTAAGATATTATAGAATAGGTACTATAAATATTTACCTCAAACGTTGTCGTTATCGTACGGTGAATATTGTGGCATTGAAAATGTGTATATAATGTATGCTTTATCTACATATGTACATGTGTACGTAGTAACAACAGATGAAGTTTTGTGATCATGCGAAAATTTTAACCCAAGATTTTGACTAATTCGAACTCAGAATCGAGCACTAATCACGTTTTCATGATCTAGAAAAAATATGTGTCTGTGTATTTCGGGGATTTTTTGATCACCGTGAGTCCTATCGAACTGAAACTTACTTTAACTTGATATTCTAACCACAGGGTAGTTCACTGGTTAAGCGATTGCTTACCAGTAGAGAGGTCGTTGGTTAAATCCCAACCGGAATCGAAAACTTTATTAAATTTTCTCTAAGATTATGATGAGTACGTCTATCGCCGCTGGCAAGATCTGGATGGTTATTAAATTGCGAATATAATATATAATTGAACTTTATTTTAGATGCTATTCACTTGATATCGCTTAACTTTAATTCGAATAATTTTAACTTTAAAATTATTTACTTGGTACATCTTATAAAAACTTAATAAGAATTATGAAAAATAATTTTATCATAAAATATAGAGTGAAAAAAGAAAAAGTTATATGCGTTTAAACAATTTAAATCTGACATAGCGAGATGGCGGTGAAAAGTAAGAAGAGGCTAAAACGATCGTGTGAAACGATCGATAAACGTCATCAAGAAATACGAGGGAGTATTTTCAAACGTGTCTATTACGATTTTTTTCACCATCGTAATGGCGGATGACACTTCCACTTATATTGATGACCAAACCAAGCAAAATGGCAAAGTATGAAAACGATCGGATAAGAGACAATTTTTTTTTTACTAGTGATCGTAAGTGAAAGTAAGAAGAGATTAGTAATAAAAAAAAAAACATTTCAAAAAGTCAAATCACGAACACCGCATCGACTATTTCGATTTTATAAAGCACCAGTGTTGTGCCTGTTGATTTCAACGGTTGGCTTCGGAAAGGAATTGAAACACGAATTAAAATAAAGTTATAATATACTAAATATATTATAAAGTAATTTATAGGCGCGCGTATTGATAGTTAAAATTCGCCGGCGTCGAAATGATAAATGAATATGTTTGTGTCTTTGTGGATGTGTCTATGTATGTATGCTCCCGTGCATCTGACGCTGACGTCACCCGTTTCAACTCTGGCGCTCAATATCAGGAGCACATGTCAGATGCACATACATACAAACATACATACATACATCTCATCTGTTTTTATGTCGCGTTCACCGACTTAATGTATGCGTATAAATTAAGTCGCGTTCACCAATTTAGTGTATGCGCATAAATTATAGGCATAACAATAGCGGATGCTTAAAATGCAGCCATTGGTCAGAATGTATGGTCGTTGATCTAATTGGTCAAAGGTTTTAGTCCATGTAGACTACTTTACGCTGATTGGTTGTGTGCCTCGTTCGCGTGTATTCATATTTTTATTTTACATATATACCAGGAAGGCCTTACAGGTAAATCCCAATGCGCCTTCCTGGCCAATTACAAATACAAATACAGCATTTTTATTATAAGTCGTTGAATTGCGAGACACTGAAAAAACTCGCAAATTAACGAGACATCTATGAATTGTACATAAATTTTTATTGTACATCAATCAAATTTTTCAAATAGTGGTGACATAGTAGGTAGGAAGGATTTTTAGTCAATTTTTTTTCCGGGAACCGTTTCAACAATGAAATCAGAGAAAATTGGCAAACTCTGATAGGAAACGATCAACCTGGAGTCACAAATCCAGGTCTGACCAACAGCATACTCTGAAAAATTCATTTTCATTCAGGGATAGAACCCGGCACCTTCTTGACGGTAAGCAGAAGCTTAACGTCCGAGCTATGCTGCTGCAGTATACATACATAATATGTATGTATACTGTATATTTAAATGTCTCCAACTTAATAAATAAAATAAAATCGGCAAAATTTAGATGGAATATTTGCGCTTTAATAATATTTAAATTGCATCATCAATTTATAAAACGTCTTTAAAATCGAATAAATTTAAAGACCGCATCTTGAATCAGATTATTGAATGTCGTTAAGTGAGTTTAAGTTTACTGTAGGATACACCGCAAAATTTACAAAAATATATATTTCTTTATCAATATTTAAATAAAATATCACAAGAATGATTTTCGAGCTTTTTTCTAGATAAGACGGCTTTAATGTCCGCACGAGAGCACGTTATTTTTTACGCTAATTTTACGATCTTTCGGTCGTTGAACTGGCTCGAGATTTCGAAGAAAAGCGATTTCCACTAATGGTTTTTCGTGTAGTGTGAGAGAAGGCTTCGGAGAGCGCTTCTCAAAGGTGCGCGCGTCCCTCGTTTTTTAACTTATTGAAATAACCGTCGTAATTCGAAAGCGACTCTCAGATAAAAAGAAAAACAACTCGAATAACCGGAACGGGGTTGAATGACTCCGATAGTACGTATTATAGACGAGAGGGCTCGTCAATTGGAACGATGCGCTGTGGAAAATTGAGCGACTTTTATTAACCCCTGCTTTGACGTTATTGAGTTAATTAATTTCTGTGCGTATCTTTCCTTGTGTTCTCCGTCGTTTCTTGCGCAATGTTCGTCTTCGTTGAATTTTTAATTGCCGTTCAAAGGGAACAAGTTTCCGCGAAGAAAAACCTCCGCAAGTACGAGTACTTGCTCGAATGGTTTCGGTGCTCGCATTAAATAATGTTTTATATTCGTTGTTGCGTGATTGAAACTTGTTATCTGACGTTTAATTCGTCTTAGCGTAAAATTTTCAAAAGCTTTCAACTTTTAACAATTCTCTTAATAATGGTACGATGGTTTTTAAATCATTTTCGATGCTAAATAAAAATATCAACCCGTGTTTAAACGTAGAGAACATTCACCTTAAGATTTCTTTTTAATCTTTTTTTGGAGAAAAGAGTATGGCTCAATGGTAGCGTGTATGTTTAGCACCAAGTGATCAATGGGTTCGATCCGCCATACTGCTGGTTAGATTTGGGGGTATTTGTGACTCCAAATCGATCGTTTCTTATCGGAGTTTCCCAATTTCATCTGATCATTGTTGAAACTGTTCCTCAAAATTGGCAAAAAATCATCTTTCCTGTTGTCACAAATCTTCTGTATTTATTGTGCGTATAATTTGTTCAAATTATGTACAAAATTTAAATCCATAGATGTTTCAATGGACTAATTCTGTATTTAATTAATTAATTAATTGTTATTTCGTGTTCTTCAACTTCTGGAAATACAGTGATTTATGTAATAATAAAATGCTGCATTGTTTGTAATTAATTGTCCAGGAAGGCGCATTGGGGTCTTCCTGTCAAGCCTTCCTGGTATATATCTTTGTAAAAATAAAAAATAAAGATATAGGACATGTAAAGAAAACTTTAAAAAATTCTGATAACTTTTATTACAAAAAATAAACATACATAATTGAGAACTTTAAGCAATCATATTTATTACCCATTATTGAAATGTAAAAGACATTTACCACTTGAGTAAGTACGTTTAGTAAAAAAAAATATTGATATATATATGTAGAAAACTAATCCTTATGTAGGTATATGTAAACGTGTTAAAGTGAAAAGTTTGCGAAATAAGCTCATTACGCGACGAAAAAAATATGTGAGAGAAAAAGTATATTTTAGACTTTTAAAATTCGCTAGATTATCAATAATAAGAATTTTAAAGCATTGAAAAATCACAATCAATAGGAAAAGCATCTGAAAATTGATTCCAATACTCATTTTTGGCATAGCAGTACTAGATATTTTAAGTAAAAGTCTCATATCTCATACACATAAAGAAACCATCAAAAATCATTGTCATGTTCGAATTCAGAGTGGCAAACTTATTAAATTTTGATTTGTCTCCTCTCCAATAATATTTTTTGCCCATTTTAATCTATACAGGTTTGATCAAATTTATGAATTGCATCTTGATGTTACAAAATAAATTATAAAAGGGCAGTTCTAGAAAATAAAGAAATCTAAATGACACAGCTGTGAAATAAAGGACTGTCCTCTTAAGTAAAGGACGTATGGTCAGCGTAAATATACTACATATACATACATATGTATGTTTACTTTTTTAGTCAAACAGATTCATTTATCTTTTCGCTGTATACATTTGCTTTGTGAATATTGTTGGAGTTAAAAATTTAATTTTTAAACGTTTTTTATTGTTCATAATTTATGTTCACAATACAACTTAGGTCTATTATAATAGCTACTGATCCGTTGATCATTATCTATTTTGCACATTATTTTTCTTGTTAGTATTTATAGTATTGTCACGTACACCGCGTAGTGCAATCGGATTAAGCCGAATAGAATCCCAGAGACTGTGTGACCGTTTATAATTGGTTTCGAGGACTATATCTAGACCCTAAGTGCATGTAGGCTGAAAAATGGCGACCGAGTTGCCTGTTATTGGTCCCTTCTCAGAATTGACCTGTAACGTGGGACTGAATGTCGTAGGAAGACATATCCGTACATGACCATAACAATAGGTAAACAAATTAGACGTCGAAGATGTCCTGAGAGATCTATCCCTTATAAGGCGATACTTAGGCGATATCAAGACATTCTGGACTGAGAACTCCCAGTGCGTGTATCTCCTTAATCATCAATAAATGCTGTGAGACGACTTTGGCCTTTTACTTGGATCCTCCACCCACCCCTACGCAACAGTATCATCTTATTTTAATATTAGTCTATACAACACAATAGGAAAAAAACTCAAAAACCTATTTACAATTATTATAAATGTTTGAAATACATTTTATACATATTAAACAGTGTTTTCGTAATCTGTATTTACACCTTAAGGATATAGACAGCTTGTTGTAATCACCGAGAATCTTCACAAGTGTATTAGTATGGTTATTTAATAGCGATTTTGTCAAAGAATCTCCTGCTTAGTTTGTTAGTAATGTCTACGACTGAAATAATTAACAATGGTTTTAATATTAAACTACATGAAACATCTTTATATTGTTCGTTTGCATTATGTACATCGTTGGAACTAATAACAGATTCGTATTATACAGTAATTTACGGAATTTCATATAAAATTTCACGAGGTATGGCTGTAAATCACCAGAGTCAACTGATTATAATTTTCAAAAACCATTATTGAGGCTAACGTCAAAAAACATTTCAACATTGTTTGTTACATTAAATAATTTCATTCAATTGAAGTTGGTTTGGAATGTAAAAAGCATCATTAATTAACTATAATATAATAAACCAAAAATAGTACATAATTTAATTGACGCCGTACATTTTAGGTATTGTTTTTGCCAAAATTATAATCTGTTCGTGCCGTCTGCGTTTTATTATATTTTTTTGTGTTGGGCAAGAAACAAAAGGCCATCCCGGGGTGACTAATCACTCGCTCGTCCCTGATTGATGACACTGTTCCCTAAAAACACACACTTTAGAGCTTCTGCTTGGTTCACTATTGCTCGAACGGAACGAGCTCTATACAAATTATTGCGAGAACGTGCCGTGCCGTATTCATCTGTTCCGAGTCCCAACTACGATAAATAACGATTGTTAAAGTTAAGCTCGCATCTCGATATTAAATTTCAACGATCGTTACTATTATTATTAGATGATTAGGTATCGTCGTATCAATTCTCGGCGTTTTTGCGGTGATATTAATATTTTTCATCGACGCATTTTGGCCGAGTGCCCTTGCTGCTTACGCGCAAACGCGGAAGAGCCCTTGTTGCCAAAAAATCCTTCTCGGAAAAGTGTACATTCAGCTGAAATCCATTGACCCGAAACTGGATCTTTGTCTATAGATAGACTTAATTTCGTGAATATTGAAAAATTAACATGGAGATATTAAAAAAGCTTTGTTCTTGATTTTGGCTTACATATACAATAGCTATAAATTATAGATTATGTGAGTTGTGGCTTAAAACTTCTTTATAATATATGTAGTAGCATTGGGTGGTAAATAACATGAAAAATATACAGATAATTTTATGTTTGGTGATTTTTTTCCTCTCGAAGGTGTCTTTTTCTTTGGAAGACGTCATCTTCTTATGTCCAATTTAACATGACCTAACTTAACAGAAGTGTCAGATTAAACTGTCCACAAGCTCCCAGTGCTCTCATTACAACATTGTCCCAGAGTCGACGGGAAACGAGGTCAAGATCCGGTCAACATCGTATCAAACCGTAATGATACGTCTTAATAACAACGAAATTTCCCTATATATGTTTCCCTATGTGTGTATGTTTGTATTTTATGAGATTGCCATCATTAAGAGGGCTGCATAGCAGCGCCTTGTCCATACAAACGTACTATACTTCTCCCTTCCTCAATTATGGCACTAGAGAAATTATTTTTTAATATGCTATGGATATCCACCATTGGGGTGCATCTATCGTTTTGTTTTTTCTATTAATTATTTTTTATAGGAGCTAGGAGCCACCAAACATCTATAAAATCGCCTCTTTTTTACACCCATGAAACGAGTCCAGCGTGCTTATTTAACGGTCGATTTTAAAAAAAATACGCCGATAGATGCACAGAAAGTATCTTTCTCATACCGATGATGAAATTTTTTTAAAAATTGGTCCAGTTTTGGAAGAGAAAATAGGAGAATACGAAACCTCGATTTTGTCAATTTAAAACACGTTTTATCTGGTCGAAGCGCAACTGTCGCATTCACTCAATATATACATACACTCAATATATATATATATATATATATATATATATATATATATATATATATATATATATATATATATATATATATATATATATATATATCGAAGAAAGGAACGGTAACAAAATTAAGGTTTCAGGTGTACAGCCCTCTTAAAGCCGCATTTTCCTTTCACATTGTTAATTAATTATAATATAAACACGCAGTGAGTTACTTTTTCAAACGGCATATTACAAAATTAATATGTATTTAAAATTTAGTCAATAAAGATAAACGTCTTTTATTGTTTTATTTAAATTTAAGTCAAATCTAAAAAAGTAGAGCCTAGAAAAAACAGACTGCAACCCCGGCTATTGCGGATACCTTAACCACGAACTTCCCACGTCAAACGAGTTGAAAACAAAACAAAAATAAAAAAGAACGACTGATTGGGGCATGCTACAATATTATAAATAGTTTCACGCGTATCAAGATCCGTATGGATAGTGTAATAGGTTAGTATCGTGATAATCAGTAGTGTATCCGAGCTGTTTTGAAATCGACGATACTAAAATCACGATCCATATAGACATGCATGGCATACACCATTCGTGCTCCAAACGTCAAACACTCATCGGCGTTTGGCCATAACACGCATTTTGAATTATCAACATTATAATATAAACTTTTAACATTCATTGTATAACCTATTAGTGAAGTAAAAATATATATGAGAGATAATGAGAGCCTATACTGCAAATTTTATAAGATAATAGTGTGAAAAAGATAACGTTATAGGCGTTAAAACAATTCAAATCTGACAAAACGAGTGGGCGGCGGAAAGTCAAAGAAACAAGGTTTAATGACAATGAGATGTCATCGTCTCCAAAACTAAGAATAGCTTTGTAATAAAAAATTGGTTAAATTGTTAAAAATTCGAAAATTGAATCCAATTTTTACCATTTCAATAAACCTGGAATACACACAGATCGCAATCTTCTAGAATTCTTGATAATGACAATGTGTTATATGGATATTCCATACGTTTGTAGGTAAAATAAGGTCGTGAGTTATATTAGAGGAAATGCCTCATAATTCTTATATTTTATTTATTCGAATAACATAAAACGAAACGGTATGGGTGAGCCTTTATTTAGTATAACAACAACTTTCACCGTTGCGACTGAATACATTTTGAAAATTCGTTGTCATATATGTATTTACATACATATGAACGCTCGTTCGCTCGTCGGAAAATCACTTTTCCGCCGTATGTTTTCCGGCTGTCGGGAGCAACGAACCTTCACTAGGAGGCTGTTCGGGTTTCAGAATCTCCGGCCGGTTTTTACCGGCGCCGCTGGTGCGCCCCTGATTCAATTTATTCATGTGATACCAATAGGTTTAGTGATTCAGCTGAAACTGCCCGTGGATGGGGGATGTGGTGAAGCTGGCGGTGGGGGTGGTGGAATCCCTCCCCATCACCCTATCACTCTTCCGTCCCGTCAAAGATAAATTATTCATTCGGCAAATGACCCGAAACTGATGAAGCTTACTTTTGGAAAGTTCCTCTAACGCCGTCTGTCTGACTTGTGATATCGACTTTATTTATTGGAGGGTCCGAAGAATGCGAAAAAGTATGCTAAAAGTTCGACATTTTGAATCGCGCAAGTTTGACGCCTGTTGTGATAAGTGAGAAGTTCGCTGTGAAATAATGTAGTTAGTAATTTTGATGCGGTTTGTCTTTGTCGGCTATATGTATGTACTTTTGGAAAATCATTTGCATTTTATTTCGACCCATTGAAGTTGATACTGGTTTTTGTTTACTATTACATGCGATGCAAACATTTGTAGAACGTGCCTTTGTCAACCTATTAAATTGAAACCTCTCAATAGTTAAATATTTACTTATTTTAAGTTTGGACCATTGTGGCATTAGAGGAAATTCTAATGTGCCACATAATCGAAAATATAACAGAGAAGAAACAAAAACGATATATATTTATACAAACAATACATAGAAGAAACAAAACAAACAAAAATGGAATTAGTCGCAAAATATGAAATAATAGTTAAATATGTGTGAGGAGACTAATTGAGTATGTCTTGCATCAACAGTCAGCACCAATCTAATATGTAATTTCGAAATAGACTTTGTAAGTATGTATGTAAGTAAAATTTGGGTGGTAGAATTAAGAAAAAACCTGTATATACATACATACATATATTGTTTGTATCGACACTTCCTCCTGAAAAATACACAAGCATTTAGCACCGTCCATTGAAAATGAATTTAATTTTAATAAATTAATTTAATTTAATTTAAATTAATTTAATTTCATTTAAATTAATTTCATTTAAATTAATTTAATTTAATTTAAATTAATTTAATTTTCTATTGCTGTTTTATATCGTTTATATGTATGTACATATGTAGGTAGGTAGGTAAAATGTATACTATTAGATTAGCCATGTTTAAATGGTTGATATTACAAAAACCGAGCGAAGCCGGGTAAAACCAATAGTATATGTATTTTTAGACTAGCCGAGAATACAAAACATCCCTGTAAGGGATGTTTTGTAACACTACGCCTCCCTAAAAAAATTTTTTTCCGCGGCTCCCTACCTTTTATTTTTTAATAGATATAATAATATAGACACGTTTTAATAGATATAATAATATAGCTACGATATGAAGTTTTATTTATTTGTAGATATTATGGTATGAAAATTACTCCCCTGGCAATAGTCCGCGCCTCCCCTGAGAGGCGCGCCTCCCAGTTTGGAAACCGCTGCTGTATTGCCTAAATGGAAAAAAAGATGAATAAGATGAAAATTCACTCATACGTACATAACATTCGATTATGAAATTAATAATGAGCGCAGGCTACCAGAAAATTAAGTTAAAATAATCTCCGATAACCTACTTACGCTCAGTGAGGTGTAAAATATTACATTTATGCACGGAAGCAACGATTTAATTCAAACAAAAATGGAATTGGTCACAAAATATATATTATTAGATAAATATGTGTAAAGAGACAAATTAGGTATGTATGTCTTGCATCAACAGTCAGCACCAAACATATGAATATTTGATCAGCCAAAATTTACAAAACATCCCTGTAAGGCCCAAATGGACAAACATAAGATCAAAATTCACTCATATGTACATCAAATTCAATTATGAAAATAATGATGAGTGCAGACAATTAAGGTATAGTAATCTCTAACCCACGCCCAGTGCGGTGTAAAACGATACATTTAGGCACGGCAGCAATGATTTAATTAAGAATCTGGATAGCCATTGGAATCGGAGCCATCCGATAAAGAAATGTGCGGGCGGAGGTACAATCATCGAATGATTATGTCTACCACGCACATATGTAAGTATTAGGTAGATATTTTCACAATTTTTCTAACAACGACGGGTATAATGTATTACGATGTAGAATCAAGAGAATAAAATGAATTATTAAATATACATAAATGATTAAAATAGCATGATTTTGTATTTCTTTGTTATTCTCAACGTTCCGCCATCTTGATAAATCTAATATAATATTATATTAGGTGCAATTTTGATGTGACTAAGTTTTCGTTTGAGTAATCAAAATTGATGTACACTGATTCGGAAATGATTTACTCGGATCTGTGGATGAACTTTGTGCTTTCATCTCTTGAAGTGAACACTCGGAGAAAGGTCTAATTTAGTATTTTGAAATTTATTATTATTTTCAATCTGTTATTCATTTGATTATATTTGAATATCAATATCAAAGAGAAATTCTCTTCGTTGCCTTCTTGAAGAACAATAAATTAAGGGACAAATTTGAGTCGAAGCAAAAGACAAATTGTGGGAAAGACTACCGATTTGAATTTAATACTATCAAAGTCATGAAGTTGTCATTAAAATATTTAATAATCCCCAGCCTAAACATCTCAAACTGTATTGTGCGTGTCTCTAACTAAATTAAGCCGTAAGTA
The DNA here is from genome assembly GCF_051622035.1 of Arctopsyche grandis. Lineage (NCBI taxonomy): Eukaryota > Metazoa > Arthropoda > Insecta > Trichoptera > Hydropsychidae > Arctopsyche > Arctopsyche grandis. The sequence continues at coordinate 7,291,314 of NC_135363.1, read as the reverse complement.
TTTTCTAATATTGTATCGCTTGATTTTGTACATAAATATTAATTTATCATTAGGGACTCCTACCCGTTGGCCGCGCTCAGCGGTTTGTGCCCTTTATTGAGCCATTCCTCTGCCTCCTTTCGAACCCTCAATTTTCAACCTCATCCCCTCCGACCACGTTTCTTAATATAATATATAAATAACCTCGAGCTGCAAAATCTGAAATTGCACACCGCTAATTAATTTGCTGCGCGAGCATTAATTTTAATATTTAATTTGCAGCTCTTTGATTTACAATGTTTCGTCAATTTATATTAAAAAAAATTGCCACAGTTGAAGTGGATTCGCCCATTATGATTAAAAATCTAGAATGATAAAAGGCTCGTAAAATATCGCAGTGTAAATATATATGTAAAATCAAGCCAGAAAGATGAAATCAGTCCGAGCTATTAGAATGAATCGTTTAAAATTTGGCGGTAATACGCATTTCGAATTGTCAACATTATAATATAAACATTCATTAAATAACCAATTAGTTAAGTAAAAATATATATATATGAGAGCCTATAATGCAAATTTTATAAGATATAGTGTGAAAAAGATGAAGTCATAGGCGTTTAAACAATTAAAATCTGGCGGAAAGTCAAACGTATACGTCATTATTTTGGTATTATTGTCTATTCATTTTTATAATGTATTTATTGTAATAATAAATCAAATATAAATAAATAAATAAGATAATATAAATAACTAAACGTCAAGGTCTCTAAAGTTTTTGCATTTTTAAACGTGTTTATTACGATTATTTTCACCATCAAACTATTGGGAGTGATTTAAATTTCTATCGGTAACCAAACCGCTCAAAATGGCAAAGTTTCAAACCGATCGGAAGAATGTAGGAATATTGCCTGAACTATAAGCGAAATGAAACATATAAAATCCTTGTAATAATTTTATTTTACTACCGCCATCTACATATGTATAAAATTAAAGACTACATAGACGTCACCCAGATTTAAAATTTTCGAACTTCAAACGCGTCTTAAACGATATTTTATCTCTATCGTAATGGCGGAAGATCCATTTACTTATATTGATGACCAAAATGAGCAATATGGCAAAGTATGAAAACGATCGGATAAGAGATAAATTGTCCTCTGAATTGTAATCGTAAGTGAAACATAAAGGAGGTTTGTAAAAATAGAATAAATCTGAGATTTATTAAACGGAAATGAAAATTTTCTTAGTTGTTGTTTTGCGTTAATTTATTTCATTCTTGTCGGCATTGTCTTTGTGAAGGTCAATGAAATTAATAATAGTTTCATTCATAGAAAATTTAATAGCTTTGACGCGATAATTTAGACTGACTTTAAATCACGACGCTAATTATTTTATAATATTTATAAAGTGTCGTTCTCATTCTATTCAAAAATATAAATTATATTTTCATGCAAGAGATAATTACGGATTTATAGTGATTTATTTAAAGACGACATATGCAGAGGTATTGGAAATCTGAGTACCTCGAATATCCCAGGTCGCATAAAAACAAGTTCTCGGTTTTCGAAACAATTTCAAGTATTTCGGGTCAAACGGGTCTCGCACCCTATTTTCTCGAGAATTAAGCGTGAAAAGTCAGGTGGCTGACTCTCCATCGCATTTAAGACACCCCTGTCCCGACTTTCCCACAAAAGCAGTCCATGGTGTCAGCAGAGGGAAATCGGTCGGGAAAATCTCCGGTGTGAACCGCACACCATCCCCATCCCACCCACCCCATCTGCCTACCAATAAAGTTGACTAAAGTGGCTTGCTGACCGCTTCACGTCTTTTAAGGGTACATCAGGACTGGCTCTTTAGGATTGGTTTGACCCTTACGCCACAATCGCCCTCAAGCTCGCTCTATATTATATCGCATCTGAACGGGTTTGCCTCGGAGAGTAATCGATGTATGAGACTCAACTAATATTATGATGATTTTATATCACGATGGCGTATTTTATGTCACGGTCCCAGTTGGCAAAAATTCGGTGTAAAAATATATTCGATATATGTATGAGATCTTCTCTTCCATTTGGGCCTCGTAGGGTTGTTTTGTATTTGCAGCTCGTTCTTGTATTATATATATTCATACAGATTGGTGTCAAGACATTCCATACTATTTATTCTGTTTATTTGATAATTTTACTGTAACTCCTATTATTAATGCTATTGTTTTTTCGACCATTGTGGCGCATTATGCATTCCTGTAATGCTAAAACGGTCCAAACTTAAATAAATAATATTATGAGTACAGTATATTATGGATTCAGTTTAATGTGATTTTTGTCCGTACTTTCCGGAGTTTTTGGCATGTTTTTCTTTTTGCATCTTAAGTTGGAATTTTTATGGAATGTCTTAGTAAATATTTAGTAAAGTATACATAGTTGTTTATAACTATTTTAGTTAAATTTTTTCAAACGATGAATATTTTTCTTATTTGACTTTTGTCTGAGAAGCTATTTATTGGAAATCGTTTCAATTTAATCGCTCTGTTTAAATTGTATACAAGTTTATTTTGGAATTGCTTAAGTTATTACCCATTTCCTGTTGTTTGAAGGAGCGGATGTAAACGAATTTCTGTACATAAAACATCAGCAATTGGCCAAAAATAATGATAAAAAATTTTGCAAATATGTACAAGAAAACAAATGTATTTCGTTGCTATTTATCTAATATATAATTTCGAAAGAGACTGTGTATGTTTGTATCTTTGGTTGGGAACTTCGAAAACAAAACAAAGTTTATATCACGACAATTCAATTAGTTGAATATTATATTTTTTTCGATTCAAATAAATTTAATGAAAAAACAAATGAATATTTTCTATTAGATTCGCCATGTTTACACTGTTAATATTACAAATACTGAGCGAAGCCGGGTAAAACAACCAGTACATTATATAATAACCGAATTGCCGAGCATTGCTCTTAACAAACAAAAGTTGATAAAAAATTACAAATCGAAACATTTTCATCAAATTTTGAAATTACATGTTTATATATGTAGTACCATCAAATATATGCAATTTAATTTGGATAACGAATAAATAAACAAATATTATATATAATTTTTTTTTTTTTGAATTAATAGCTCTAAATTGTCTTCAGAATTTCAGAAATACATACTTAGAATTGCATATACATTATCACTGATGTTTTTTTATTTATTTTTAATATGTAAATTAGAGTTTTTGATCAAAAGGGTTGAATCTAATATTAAAAGGTTATAAATTAAATTACATACATATAATAGTATTTGCGTGTTTAAAAATAACATTCTGTATCATTACTTTTTATTAACAATTCGGCCGAGTAAACGGTCGTGAGGAATAATACAAAGAATACAGCAGGAAGATTTAGAGAGATGTAAATGGCTATGGGGGTCGGTTTAAGAATTTAAACCGACACAACCCCATTGTTTGCTCGGCAGAGTCGCGTGTTGGCCGCAGAACATTTCATTCGACGTTTATGGCGTGTTCCTCGTCTGCGACAACCAAAGCGCCTTTTATATTTTATTTTGCTTTTTCCATAACGGGGCTGTAAATAAAATCGGAGCTCTCACGGGAGGGATGATTGCCTCCATCCCTGCGCCCTTTTTTCTTCATCTCGTTCCTCGTCCTCGGCCTCCAGTCGGAGAGGATGTAGAAGAGACGCTGTACAAAACGAAATCGTCGTTCACGTAATCCAATAACAAGAAAAAATGTTATTTAATAAAGCGATTTCTCTGTCGTGATTTTCATCAGTTCCTCTCCTGTATCCTCTCGTACTTCCGCTAATGAACGCAGACCGGTGAAAATGTAAAATGCTACTCTCATCTCGCAACGCTTCGTTGCACTCAGCTACTATTACAGACATGTGTACATATGTTTATAAATTTTATTTTATTACTGTATATATGTACGTAGTACCAATAGAAGAAGTTTTGTGATCATGCGAAAATTCAAACTCGAGATTTTGACTGATTCGAACTCGGAATCGATTACTGATCACGTTTTCATGATCTAGAAAAAATGTGTGTGTCTGTGTATTTTGGGGATTTTTTGAACGACGTTAGTCCTATCGAACTGAAACTTAGTATCGGTTACTGAAATTCTTATCGACACGACGCGACGTAAGTTGACTGGAAATGGTACCTCCCCTTATAGGTATCCTCTTTTTTTTAAGTTTTTGAATTCAATTATATCCCAAACCGCTGATTGAATCGGACTGAAATTTTTTTACTTGTACTAAAAATAATAATATTTATAACTTTATATTTTTTAAATATTTTTATCTGAACCGGAAGTAGTACTTTTACTCCACCACAAACACCACAAATTCTGATAAGAAACGATCGACCTGGAGTCACAAACCAAGGTCTGGGCAATAACTACTAGTGGGAATCAAACTGTGACCACTCCGTTCGAAAGCATAATATTTATTTATTTATTTTTACATATATACCAGGAAGGCCTTGCAGGTAAACCCAAATGCGCCTTCCTGGCCAATTACAAATTACAATTACAATGCAGCAGTTTTATTACAAGTCGTTGAATTACGAGACACTGAAAAACTCGCAAATCAACGAGACATCTATGAATTGTACATAAATTTTATTGTACATTAATCATACTCAAATAGTGGTGAAATAGTAGGTAGGAAGGATTTTAGTCAATTTTTAAACGGGAACCGTTTCAATAATGAAATCAGAGAAAATTGGCAAACTCTGATAGGAAACGAACGACCTGGAGTCACAAATATCCAAGTCTGACCAACGGCACTACAGATGTACTCAGAAAAAATCATTTCAATCGAGGTCAGCTCATGGGATCGAACCCGGCGCCTCTCGGTGCTTAGCTGAAGCTTAACGACCGAGCTATGCTGCTGACTATATGAAAGAATAATAAGGTCTGGCCAACAACGAGACCATATTTGGGAATCAAACGCGTGACACCTTGAACGAAAGAATACAACACTCACTACTAAACCACGCTGTTAACTATCGGTCTATTTTAGTGTGAGAAAAAAATTATGGAATTTGTATTGTGTTAGTACGTGCAGTGTGTGTGTGTGTGTTTTATGTGTCCAATTTGGATTTTTGGGATATTCTCGTTCAGCTTTGCAGTTGGTTGGTCACGAATGGATTCAGCTAATGGTAAACGCTTCGTTGCTTAGCAATTTTCCACCGAAATCGATGCGACAGTTACAGTGTGCGATTTTCCTTGATAATAATGTATTTTCATACACATATAATATGTATGTGTATAACTCAAATCATGATATTTTTAAGGCTTCGTTTGTACAATTCGTTCATATAGTGGTTCTTTGTAAATTGGATCGGTGTAAGTGGGTTCAAAATTGATTGTAAGAATCCTTATCCATATTATGTAGTAGGAATAATTAGTTGGTCTGGTGAGTTCGTCAGTCTGCAGTATCGCGACAAAGTTATGTGAACAATATATGAAGTCCCGTAAATGTCCGTAATAAACAAATTATTGTAAAATTCAATGATATACATACAGATAATGTCTTTTTAAAACAGAAATTGTGGTGTTTTCATTTCCACAAGCCACTTAGAAACTGGTCTAACCAACAACATGGTTCAGTAGTTAGCGTATAATACTTTCAACCGATGGGTCATGGGTTCATTCCTGGCCCGGTGCTGTAGGCCAGACCTTGGATATATATATATATATTTATTTATTTTATTTCAATCGAACATGTACACTCGCCTTTACAGACCGGTACAAAGTGACGAGTGTACTAATACAGATACATTAATACGATTAATACAAGCAGTTTTATGCAATGCGAATTTATCTACAAACATCATCCACAGAAATTGGTGAACGTTAAAACGCCGAATAAGATTTGCAAGAGAGATTGGAAAGGAAATGCCAATTTTACAGGAACCGCTTCTATGAAAATCAGAAAAATTGGCAAACTCTGAAAGGAAACGATCGACCTGGACACAAACCAAGGTCTGGCCAACAGCTGCTAGTGGGAATCGAACCGTGGCCACTCGGCTCGAAAGCATAATATGCTAACCATTAGTCCACGCTGCTGGTTAATATGTATATATTTGACTTTAGGTCTATCGTTTCCTATAAAAGTTTGTCAATTTTTCTGATTTAATTGTTGAAAACTATTCCCGTTTCTCGCAAATTCGAGTTTCTAGTATCAATAATTTGTTGATTATATTTAATACGATACCCACCTACATACTACATAGCATATGTATGTAAAAAAATTATGTATTTCTCGTAAAAATTTGGAGTATTTCATATTTGGAAGTCTCTATTATAACGTATGAATATAATTGTATATGTAATGTCAAAATGAGTTTATCTGTAAAATATAAATAAAACAATGTAGTTTTACATTTAAACAGCGGGTCAATACTCTTCAGTTCTGGTGATATTTTAGACATGTTATAAATTGAATAAATGAAATTTATTTTCTGAAATTTTTATATAGGTTTCTGGGACGTCCGGTGAATGAAAAAAGAACGATTTTAAAACGCTTTTCAGCGATAGCTGAAAAAGCGATAAATCTTTCAGCCACCGTTTTTCCGATGCGTATCTATCTGCTTGGTAGTTTGACGACTCTGGAATTCGAATCGATCTCTGGCACAAAAGCGCTTTATCTTGACGAAGCGGAAAGTCATTAAAGTTTGCGAAATTTATGTTGAAATGTGTCGCTGGATTAACAAATACGGCTAAAATTTTCCAAATGAAATACTAACCCAAACGTAATTCCCATAATAGTTACCGGATGATTTGATTTGGTGACTGTCAGCGCCATAACTTAGTGGTGGTGTAATACTTTCAAGTGGGTCGTCACGGGTTCATTTCCCGGCTTGATGCTGCTGGCCAGACCTTGAATATGTGACTCCAGGTCGATCGTTTCCTATCAGAATTTGCCAATTCATCTGATTTTCGTTGAAACGGTTCCAAAAAATTGGTAACCTTACCCATTTTCACGCTAATCTCGGGTTTTCAGCAATCTTGAATTTCGCTGAATTGTGCAAAATGTGGAAAAATTACATATTTAACCATATATGTCTCTGTGGGTGTTAATTGATATGTATTTACTTTGTATAATGCTAATAATACTTGTATCAAATGTACAATGTTTCTGGCCAGGAAGGCACATTGGGGATACCTGTTATGTAGGCCTTCATGGTATAAATTAAAATTAAATTAAATATCTGTGCACCAAGCCATTGATATTTTATTTTATTGTTTTACATACATATGTATATACCAGGAAGGCTTAATAGGTAAACCCCAATGCACCTTCCTAGCCAATCAACATTTTTTTATTACCAGATTCGTGTTTACTGGGCATAGATCTATAAGAAAAGTCATATCTCGTCTCTGAACCATTTTTCGTGTCGAACAGTGTAATATAATAGGGTCTACGTGACGAGACAGAATGTTAAATTACAGAAAACACAAATATCGGAAGGCAAAAATCGAAAGATCTTAAGTCGAAAGATCAAAAAAAAAATGGTGCATGGTAAACGGTACATACTCACTTAATTTGCGTGAGCAGGATACAACAGGAACAAGAGGAACATGCTTTTCCTCCCGTATTCTGCGCGCGCACATTAATACGGGAGGAAAAGCCTGTTCCTCTTGTTCCTGTTGTATGCTGCTCGCGCAAATTAAGTGAGTATGTACCGTTTACCATGCACCATTTTTTTTAAATCTTTCGACTTAAGATCTCTCGATTTTCGAACTTTGCCTTCCGATATTTTCGTTTTCTGTAATTTAACATTCTGTCTCGTCACGGAGACCGTACTATGATTACTAACAAAATTAAATTATAATTTTAAAATAGAAAATGATCAATAGATCAGTAGCTATTAAAATAGCTATAATATATACTGTGAACATAATTTAGTAATAATAAAAAGCATTTAAAAATCAAAACATAAATAACTATTGGTAGCTCGTGCATAATTTTATATTATATTCTTAACAGAAACACGGTCAAAAAACATTAACGTGAGTAAATAAAAGTCGTTAAACCTAGTTTTTAGGATTATAGCCCTTCGAGATTACAATATAATATGATATAAACCCAACGGATGAACACACACACACACGCACTCAACTCGTCTAATATAAAAGTGTAATGTTTAACGACGTGTTTCGGTCTGCGAGTGAAATCGTTATGGTCAACTTTGAACCCAATTAATGCGACGCAGGCTTAACCCAAACAATGGTAGACTGGGTTATTATCCAACCGAGCGAAATAATAGACAACCTCATAAGGGAAACTGGTTCGTTATTGTCTTTTGATCGACGATAAAGTCTATTCATTATATACATATTTTACATACGCTTTACCTATACCCATAATTTCACACGTACATATATTTGCACGTGTTCCTATTTATACATTTGTATATGCATACGTATGTACATAGTTATGCCGGGGACGATTCATCCGAAGCATTAATTAGAAAGCATCCAGTTCTCTCTATTGTGACATAATCGCTCTCCTTTAATTTATCACTGACATCTCTCACTTAATGGCCGGAGTGGACTTTTGTACCCATCTTCTGACACTTTTCGCATGAGAGACTCTTCTCGTAATATCGGACTGTTGGCTTGGAGCTTTCCTAAAAAATATATTGTGTACAATTGTGAGGAGCAGCTCAATATATTCATCATAAGCCCAGTGACCCGTGTCGTAGACAATTCAACATCATAATAAATCATCTCCTTGCTAATCCAGTACGAATTTCTCACTATTGATGTTACATTTTGAAATAATGTTGGTTTTTTTTTTATTGACTGAATATCGTTATGTATTCTGTATATAAAATTTATTGATTTATAATACGGGTATGTAAGGTCCAAGGATATATTATATAATAGCCAGCAGTATGGCTTAATGGTAGCGTGTATGTTTAGCACCAAGTGATCAGTGGGTTCGATCCGTTATTCTGCTGGTTAGATTTGGGGGTATTTGTGACTCCAAATCGATCGTTTCATATCAGAGTTTGTCAATTTTATCTGATCATTGTTGAAACGGTTGAAATTTTTTGTGTTGTCACAAATCTTCTGTATTTATTGTGTGTATAATTTGTAAAAATTATGTACAAAATCTAAATCCATAGATGTCTCAATGGATTAATTCTGTAATTAATTTATTGTTGTTTCGTGTTCTTCAGCTTCTGGAGATACAGTGATTTATGTAATAATAAAATGCTGCATTGTTTTTAATTAATTGTCCAGGAAGGCAAATTTAATTAATATGGTCGAATCAAATGATTAAATATTTCCATAAAATCGTATAAACAAGTTTAATCCATAAATATTTGTATATATTATATAAATACGTTCGCAAATAATATTCTGTGAGTTTAGACGTGCGTAACAATATATTCGATATTTTATTGTATTTAGATTAACTGAATTCTTCTCCGGCAATTCTAGAGTACTTAGCTGTATATTGGATAAACATGAGCTTCCAATTAAGTTTATTTTATAATGGATATTTATTATTCCTTTATTGTCGAAATTCTTCATTAAATTACCAGTTTTAAAATTGTAATAAAACTTCACAGTCGATTCTATTTGGTTCGATTAAATGGAAACCGTAAATAATAATGCCAACGTAAAACGGCCAATACAATCGTAAAGTCTAAAATAAAACATTAATGGGTGTTTACATCGTCGAAAATGGCCGGAAACATATATTTAATTGCAGTACATCTAATAAAGTTTTCTTAAGAAAAACTCGTGCTCGAAAACCCGCCGTTGTAAAACCTTTGAATTTCCACTCGGCTGGGTTTTCAAAGTATGTGAAAATATCAGGACTTTTACTTTATTTTCTCATTAATTTGAAAAGTACATAAACATATTTACATTCGAAAGGTATCAAAAACATTTCAATATACCGTTCATGTATGTATGTATGTACATACGTTTTAGTCCAAAAAAATCTGCCTTAACAGGGCTGTATACCCGAAATGTGACAATATATATATCAATATATATATATATATATATATATATATATATATATATATATATATATATATATATATATATATATATATATATATTGAGTGAATGCGACAGTTGCGCCTCGACCAGATAATACCTATTTTAAATCGACAAAATTGAGGTTTCGTATTCTCCAGTTTTCTCCTCCGAAACTGGATCAATTTTTAAAAAATTTCATCATCCGTATGAGAAAGATATTTTCTGTGTATGTGTTTTCATATTTTTTTAAAATTCAACCGTTAAATTAGCACCCTGGACTCTTTCCGTGGGTGTAAAAACGAGGCGATTTATAGATGTTTGGTGGCTCCTAGCTCATATAAAAAATAACTAATCAAAAAAATAGAAAAATGCCTATGGTAGATATCCATAGCGATTTATGTTATAAAAAATGCTGCAATGTTTATAATTAACTATCTATAAAGGTGCATTGGGGTTTACCTGTTAGGCCTTCTTAGTATATATGTATCTTTGTAAAAATAAAATAAAAATATATGTATTACAGTTGACGTTTGCAGTATTTCAATGTGATTTGTATGATTGATTTTACACGTCACGTTCGTGCAAAATCGAGCGTATTTCGGCCAGTGTAAATACAGTATAATATTATGATAGTTTGTAAGAAGAGTCTGTGAGACAAGATCCACTGCAAGTATCATTTATTCCCAAGGGAAATTCAGTCCGCTCCTGCACTGGAATAATAACGCTGGATTATGTTAAAGTTGCACCGAGAATCCATACAAATATCGAATTATATGTATGTACAACCTCAAAAACAGTAGTGCTTCCAATTCGGAACCTGCACTGTTGGATTATTTTAATTAAAATGTAATGAAACCTTTTCAGTATGTGTGGTCGCAAAGTTCCACATTCGAATAATGCGATGTATTTTTTTCCCCTGTTTTTGGCGGCTAGGGGTGACGTAAAGTCGTCTAAAATAAACGAGGAAATGTTTTTACGACCACACTTAACCCGAGAAAGCTCTTAACGCGTTTTCTTTGGGTCCCTCTGGCTAGGTGAGTGGCCATATCGGAGTTTTTGCTCAGTAGTGTGAAAAAATAAAACGGAACCTTCGCACAATCCAAAAGCGTAGTTTAAAATTTTCATTGACTCGTTTCTGTTGCTTAAAAATGTGAATTCATTGTGAATCGAGTCTTTGGCGTGCAAAAGAGACAACTTCACAATTGGGCTGAATTGAGTTATGAACTGTTCTGTGTTTTATTTTGAATTATTTCAATCGTTAAAACGTTGACTTGAATAATTAGATCGTTTGGAGCTATCATCGTCTTAGTCTTAGGATGCAATTTTTTATACACACATATTTATACCATCTACATATGATCAGACTTATCTCTACATACATAAAGAATATGCTGCAGTTGACTGAATGATGAGGATGATTGTGTATACAAATATTTTCGTCACTCAATTTTGTATTACATACATACTTATATGTATGCTTACATACACTGTTCGACAAATGACGACTTTTTTTTGGTTCATGACTTTTCTTATAGATCTATGTATGCCCAGTGAATACGAATCTGGTAATAACAAATGTTGATTGGCTCGAGATTTGGAGATATGTGTTTTTTAAATCGCGCTATTTTTCTGTAGCTTAGTGTTGTTCGGTCGATGTCTCAAAATCTGTCAATTTCCTGTTTCAAATAAATATTGGAATCTATAGTCGGGTATTTTATCTTTCATTTGTAGTACTTTTCAGCATTCAAATCTCTCTAAGTAGTCGTCCAGTTCAGTCAGTCATATCTCGTCTCTGAACCATTTTTCAAGTTATTGAGTAATTGAATCAAATTTGAAATTTATTCCCACTTAATTCAATTATTTAACAAACATGTGTAAATAAAATTAATTTTTGTTCAAAACAACTAAATAAATTTGAGTTTATTTTTTTTTTATTTATACAAGAAAAATTTATATTATTTTATTTTATTTTTACATATGTAGATATATACTAGGAAGGCTTGATAGGAAGACCTCAATGCGCCTTCCTCTGGACAATTAATTACAAACAATGCAACATTTAATTATTACATAAATCACTATGTATATTTCCAGTAGCTGAAGAACACGAAATAACAATTAATTAAATAATTAATCCATTGAAACATCTATGTAATTTAGATTTGTACATAATTTTTACAAATTGTGTACATACAATAAATAAAGAAGATTTGTGACAACAGGAAAGATGATTTTTTGCCAATTTTGAGGAACTGTTTCAACAATGATCAGATAAAATTGGCAAACTCTGATAATAAACGATCAATTTGGAGTCACAAATACACCTAAATCTAACCAGCAGTATAGCGGATCGAACCCACTGATCACTTGGTGCTAAACATACACGCTACCATTGAGCCATACCGCTGGATAATATAATATGTAGGATTTTTCTAAAGAATTAACATCTATTTTTAGGTTTGTATACATGTATTTACTCTCTTTTTCTGTCGTCATATATTGTTGTATAAGAATATAATGAATATCTTATGTACATACATATGTAAAATAAAAATATTGTAACGTGGGAACATGAGAGAGAGAGAGAGAGAGAGAGAGTATCTTCTGTCTGAGTATATTCGTGGGTGAACAATAAAAACCCCGGATTAGGCTAGCGGGACTCAGTCAGTGCCCGAGTAAAGAATACGCTGGAGTTCTCATAGACCCGGGGAAGTGCGTGTGTAAACAATAGACGCACCACGGTAGACCTTTACTAATAAATGGATCGGAGAAGCTGTGGTGTGCAATTTGTATTGTAAAAGGAGGTACACGTGGTAGATCAGATGATTCTGGAGTGAGCGGTGGATCCGTGTGGACCTCTGGAAACGTTGAATAAATGTTGTGAAGCGACTTTGGCTTTCATTTTGAATTCTGAACTCACCCTACGCAACAATAATATGCTTTTATTTTAATCAAAACCAGTGGCGTGCCGTCATTGGACTGGAGGGACTAGGCTACCGCCCTAAAACCTGTATTCTGGATCGATTGTTCGACAACTCATTCAGAGACTGGGTTTTGAAGATAAACAAAATTTTATTAAGCCAGGATATTTCTGTTAACACAAAAATGAATCATTTAAAGATAAATTAAACTGATTTTTTTCTACACCTTGTCCCCTGTTTTAAAATTCATGGCACATCACTGCTCAAAACATAATTTTGTATAATATATGTATATATGTATATTATTTTAGAATGAAATCGTGAATGGATAAGTAGGCATTTCAAATTCATGTAATATTCAGCATTTAATTGGGTAGAATCTTGAAAAGAGGCTCGGAATGGTTTGGTAGGTACATATTACATAATTGTACTCTCTGTATGTTCGAGATTTTCAGTTTGCATTTTAACTTTTCGTATATTTCGCGCAACAATACTCGTAATAATTAATCGACGCAGTACATTTATAACATGTGAATGAAAATCGTAAGCCGAGAAAATGGTCACGGAAAATTGAATGGGAAACTGCTCGTGACGACGTTATTAATTCTATAAAAGAAAAAATACTTACTCGAGAGCGACACATTTTTATAATATTAAGCTTGTCGTTAAAATCGACGACAATGCAAACTTGGAAAATATTAAATTTTTAATGGGAGAATACTATACAGAATTATTTTTTCGAATTTTTAATAGAAACATTATGTGTATACACTTTTTTCAACAAAGAATCAGCTTTTTAAAAAAACTTTCATGTTTATTTTTTTCATACGGTAATCCAGAAAACGTGAAGCTTTAGATGTCTCCTTTATTTTTATTGTATTTTTTTATCTTACTAAAATTTTCAACATTTTTATATTTACATATATCTATACTTTCTTTATTATATCTTGTTGAATCCTTATTATATTATTATATCTTGTTGAGTAAATAATTTCACGAAAAATGTAAACATTATATAAAATAATAAATATATATAAAAACGGACGCGATGTATGTTTGTGGGTATGTACGAGTGCATCAACAAGTTAAACATTTTAAAATAAACAAATTTTAGAATACCAGGAGTATACGTTATGCATAGGGACGTGGCGTGACGACCGATCGTGTCGAGGAGACGCGGGGAAGTGGGGGATGTGGAGCGTCTGATATGTGCTCCTGATATTGAGCACCTGAATTGGAAAACGTGACGTCAGCGTCAGATGCACTGCGCGGGAGCGTACCCAAATACACACACACATTAATTCATCATTTCAAAAGGGTTGGATCGGCGAGCGTGTAATGCGCGCACTCAACATTTTACTATTAAAGGTCTGTTCATACCTATCCAGCACGACCCGTATCCTGCAGGTGTCATGCAAGTGCTGATAGTATTCTTTGGTACATTATATATGGACGCGCATGAATGCGTAAATGCGCATGCGCGAATGGAGTATGAATACGTCCATATAATGTATCAAAGAATACTATCCGCACTTGCATGACACCCGCAGGATACGGGTCGTGCTGAATAGGTATGAACAGACCTTAATACGTGCGCGTGCCTAAGTACATAGTAAATTACGTATTATTTTATTTTAATTTTTGTATCAATTATTTTCCATAACCACTCGTTAAAATCAACGGGCACAACACAAGTACATACATATTTGAACTTTGGTATTGAATTCCATTCGACCGAATTTCCCAATTTTCCCCCTGATAAATTTGGACGAGCTGCTGCATTGTCGATGTACAATTAATGTTTTCGCGATACAATAAGTCTGCGAGACGTTTCCGTCAATCAAAAAGGAATTTTCCGATTATTTAACCCTGAGACGACAGTTAAGTAGACAGAGAAGGGAAAGAAGAAAGGCTGGGAGGTAGTCACCGTCAAATTAACGAGGTTGACGGACGCGGTTTTCCTCGATTTAATTACGGTCGAAGCCCGTCATCGGGATCAAAGGATCGGCCGGAAAAATGGGCGAATTTTCCAAGACGACAACACTAATGTCGTTACTTTCGCCCCCTTGTAAAGTTCAAGTGGCAGTTTCCGTCTTGAGATTCGGATGCTTTTCCTAGACAAAATACTGCTTTCACGTCGTTCAACATAATTAGCATAGTCGAAAACAACTACATAGTATAAGACAGATTCGAAGTAATGTTGATATTGTACCTGATTGATGCTATTTATCTCTTAGATATACATACATATATATAAAGTATAGCGTTTATAAAGTAACCTATCAGTATATTTAATGTAATATTTTATACATATGTAGACATGTCTATAAATAAAAATCGATATATGTACCTGCATAGATTATTTTACAGTGAATATTTTCTGAAAAAAATACATACTTATATAGCCATTTTTCGTATGTATATTTTATTTTAAAATACATCATATATACTAGGATAGAAATTACTCAAAGGAGACACATAGGGATAGGTAAACTTTTGTACATAAGCACTAACAATTTTTCAAACATAACAGTACATTTGATACAAAGCAAATTTGAGGGAAATACATTATGAAGGTATCATTTGTAATATTCAACATATTCGAAATGCTTATAGCTCGAATTTGCGAGAAATTTAGGTGTAGGATACCAATTTGTAAGATCCGTCACAACAATTAAGCTCAAAAAATTGGAATTACAGGAGACAGCTGATGAGTGTTTTTTTTAATAAATTTATTTATTTATTAATTTATATATTATTACAAAATACTCTAACGCGTCAATGTGATCAGACATATAAGCATAATACAAATAGTATATTTATATAAGAAAATGAGCGAAACATCTATGTTATAAATAATATATATTTTTTTAAATCATATTAAAATAGTGGTGACACCGTGGGTAGGATGATTTTTGATAATTTGATGGAGGAACTGCTTCAACAATGAAATCAGATAAATTGGCTAAATTGGCTAAATGGCTTTTGATTTTCGATCTTTGCCTTCCGATATTTGTGTTTTCTGTAATTTAACATTCTGTCTCGTCACGGAGACCGGGCGTATGTACATATGTATGTATGTACATACCTCCTTATAAAGGACAATTTGCTCACCACAGCTTCCCCGATTTATCTATTATGTATTATGTATCTATTTTTGTAATGAGTCTCACGCTCTCGCCCAGGTTCTGAAAATTCTATCAGGCACTTACTGCCGTTAGGCCAATTCGGGGGTCTCTATTTTTCACCCCCGAATGCACTTGCAGTAATATACATGGACCTATTTGAAGCACTTGAAGCTATTGTCACTAGCTGTTTTATTTATTTTTTTAAATCTCCATACTTCTCCATACAAAAAACATATATAGAATATCCCTTCCGTTTTAGCAATGGTGTAATCTTTGCATAATTATAAATTAATTTTAATACTAAGCACGCTAGTTTAGGGATGAGTCAAGTGCAAAACAGGTACATATGTATGTATATATAGAAGGTTATCTTAAGCTTAAATTTCAAATTTCCATTGAGAGCTTTGTGCCGTATTTAACTGAGGCCTTCCGTTTCGCTTACGCGCCATTACTCGGAAGCTGCGCTCGACACGCACTCTCTATCTTGCTTAAGAGCTTTCGCAAAAACTAACTAATAACTAATGCTGCGATTCGGCAATAGCCGTCGGCCAATCGTTAATTATGAAGTAAGAAATTCGCTACGTGGAACACTTCTTCGGAAACTTTTAACATATTCATCCTCCCCCCTCATCTCCTCTCCAGCTCCGTTATAACGCCGTTCTTGTCACCTTTACAACGATATTTATACGAGTTTTAAAGCGTACGGCAATACTGAAAACTTCACTTTGTATAATATGTACATTCGCAACAACAGCTGGAGTTTGAATTTCATACTTAGTTTGTGTGAACTAATTTTTACACACACATATCGGTATGTGGAGTCGACTATTTCTTATCGCAGATTTTTTTTCATTTTATTGTAATATCTATTCATTGACTCAATTTATTTTTTTATATATTCTGGTAAATGGAATGAAATTAAGAAGTATGTATGTTTGTATTTCAATTCAACGATTGGTATATTTCTACTTCTTATTTCTATATACTTTTTGCATAATTTATCATAATTTTTATCTTGAAAAGGATTGGGATGAGATGATATATAATTTAGTCTAACTGGTCTATATAATTTAGTTGATACGTATATGATCCTTTAGGTTATCGACTTGAGAAAGTCTTTAATTAATATAATGTATTTAGATGTATTATGAGCATTTATAAGAATTGTAAATCGGTTTTTGAGTTCTTTTTCCTATTATGCTGTACATTAACATTAGAATAATATAATACTATGATTACTAACAAAATTAAATTAAATTGTAAAATTGAAAATGATCAGTAGCTATTTAAATATATATAAGATGTATTGTAAACATAATTTCGTAATAAGAAAAAGCATTTAAAAATCAAAAAAATGCGTATATGAGAGGGGGATAAATACATTTTATTTATTTTAAAAATGCTATTCTTTTTTTTGCTTTTTATGTATGCATCCTAAATCAACACTATGGCATACTGTGTACATATCCAATTATGTCTCAATATAAAACCGCAACCAAATATATGCTTGCAATAATCAAGCTCAATTCGAACTAGCCACATTTGCCAGAGAAGGGAGGGGGTGGGGGCAAAGTCCAATTTTATTAGAACCCACACAACAATTAAGTAAGATAAATTGGCAAACTTTTACAGAAGATGGTTTATCTGAATTTAATAACCATTCAAAACACGTCTATAGCCAGTGGGTATAGACGTGTTCATAATCACCGAGAAAATTAAATATTTATATTAATTTCGACCGGGATTTGAACCCAGGACCTCTTTACTGATAATCAATCGCCATCTGCTAAAATATAAAACATATCTTCAGCATCTCTTTAACGAGCGATTCCCGGTCTAAAGAATTAAATAGTGACTTTTATTGAATGAGTTAAACGACAAGCATACATATGTAATTGCTAGTTACCTTTTATCAGTACTTAGTACATTGTAATTTTAATTTACCGGTTTAGTCAGCAAATACTTTCATTGCAAATCAATTTATCAATTATGAAATCTGAAAAACACACGTGCTCAAAACATCATTTCATTAAATAAAATCCTGACCAATCGAAATATACGAACATCACCGTTTATTTAAATTGCAGACCATTTTTATACTTAATGAACATTTACTGACATAATTTTCAAAAACAATTAAAATATTCAGACTTTTTAATTACAAACTTTAATAATAATATGTTTAAAAACTACCTATATGTATGTATCTAGATATACATACATATATGAACATTATATGTATAATATAATATGTTAAGAGTGAACTTTTAATACAAATAGTTATTATATAATTGTAGCGCTAGCGCTATTTTTTAATTTTAAATCAATACATATTATGTAAAATATTTGACGTTCCTATGCATGTATGTATATTTTATGTCATACATAAAACCATTCCAAAATTAATTCCAAAGACACGTTTATATTGCGAGCAAATACTCCGGCTGATTTTAAAGTCCGTTTCAGTTCCTACGACGTCTGAAGACTTTTCGGCGTTTCTTTCGCATCGTATTATTTGCTCTTTTTGTGCAAAAAAGAACACTTTCAGCTGAAGCGAGTCGCGTATGGAAAAGTGGTGATTCAAGGCTGGCTTGTCTTATGAAAAATTCAGCGAGCTTTTAAGGGACTTTGCTCTGTGCGGGTCTCACTTCTAAATAGACGTCGAATGAAAATAGCACTTTCATCTGGGTACCAAGACAAGAAATTGCAACGTGGGAAACTGACACGTTTACGGTAAATCAATATATCAAATTGGGCGATCTGTCTCTAGTCGACTGGATGAGAGCGAATCGGATCTTGCACGGTCAATTCGCAAAGTGATTCAAACGGTCGATTGCACGCGAATCTTTTCAAACTTTACATTATACATTACTTTACTTTCTCTTTGCAAACTTTATACTTTACATTACAAAGCTTTCTGTTTCATAAAATTTTCAAAAGTACCAAATGTGTTAAATGTGGCAAGTGTATATATTCGCGATGCACTGGATTTAGGGTATAATAAAGATATAAAAAACATCCGGAGTGTTTGTCCGCTTTGAAACTTGATTGTTTTCAATATGATACAGTTAATCAAATAATTAATCTTACAATATCCCAAATTAGAACTTTAGGTGTATTTTGAAAGGGTTGAAAGCCTGGCGTTGAAGTATGCACCTACAAAAACACCTACGACAAATGTCCTTTATAATTTTAGCAATTAGAGAATTGATTTATGTATTGTAGAATTGTGTTTTGATTTTTAAATGCTTTTTATTATTACTAAATTATGTTCACAATATATCTTATATCTATTTTAATAACCACTGATCTACTGATCATTTTAAAATTTTAATTAAATTTTGTTAGTAATCATAGTATTATATTATTCAAATGTTAATGTACAGCATAATAGGAAAAATAGCTCAAAAACCTATTTACAATTTTTATAAATGCTCACAATACGTCTAATACATAATATTAATTAAAGACTCTCTAAATTCGACGATCTAAAGCAGATTGTGTTCAGGTAATCTGTGTTTATACCTGAAGGGTATAGACATTTTGTTGTAATCCTCGAGACTCTTCACAAGTGTGTTAGTATGGTTATTATTGATTCTGTCATAGAATCTACTGGTTAGTGTGTTAGTAATGTCTGTAACAAACGGAATATTATTTATCGCATGCAGTTTTTTCAAGTGAACCTTTATATGGGTATAGTAGAATTGTGTTTGGTTGGAAGCCTGAAAGTTATTTTTTTATCTTAACTTTCATAAATATCCGGAAATGCAACGCATACTTATGATAAATATATTAAAATTAATTTTGGTATGATATTTTATTATATATTCCAGGCTAATAGTGCGAGTAAACTAGATAAATTGACAATTCAGAATTGCTAGGTCGAAGATGACAGGTTATCGTCAATTTTCCAATATCAAATATATAATTTCGAAAGAGACTTTTTATGTATGTATGTAAGTATGCAAAAAAGTATCTTTGCTTGGGAATTTCGTAAACAAGTCAAAATTTCTGGGACGACAAGTCCATTTTTTTTTCGATTCAAATAAATTTCATAAAAAAACAAACTAGCACAGTATGAAATTTATCTATTACTTGGTTTATAGAAAAAGTGAGTGAACTACAATATTATCAAATCTTATATTAAAAATATCCCTACCTTGTGAAACTTTCCAAAATATTGTACGCGATTTTTGTTGAATCGAGTTTTCATCTCCGTCATGGCCGGATGTAAACAACTTCATTTTATTCGCAGATCAAGGTCAAATTCCCGGTCAATTTCACATGGCCAATCATCGCAGATCGTTTTGGCAACCTTCCTACGATATCAGCACACATCATTGCATCGATACCGGCAAAATGTGCATTCAATACAATGGCAATAACCGTTAAATGAAAAATCGGAAAACTCCCGGCGCATAGTTTTGTGAAAATCGAATTTTACTAGACGTCCGCGTTTACGTTTTATCTTAAAAACTCTGTTTTATCTTAAAAACTATTACAAATATCAAACTTAGTATTTAAGGAAAATTGTTAGTTTATTCAATAAAAATTCGTTAGGACTAGAGGTTGTGATCGAGAAATCTCGTCTCGAGATTTCTCGAGAAATTTTGATTCTCGTTTCTCGAGAATATTTTATTGTAAAATTTAGAGATTCTCATTTCTCAAGAATATTTTATTATGAAAATTCGAGATTCTCGTATCTCGAGAAATCGTTTATTAGAATCTCGAAAATATCGAGAATATTCTTAATTTATCACTACATATTTTTGCTCAATAAACTGACTGATTTGTATACTTGTTAACTCGTAAATAATTTTGTGAAGTACTGTAATATGTATAGATGGTCAGTATTTTTATTATTTGTCCGGTAAGTTATTATTCGGTCATCATATAAGTACATATACACATGTTACAACGAAATCGCACCTTTTTTAAGTTACATATACATATGTATGTGCATGTAGGTACTAGTCACTAGTGCGAAAGTATTCGGTTATGATATCACTAAAACGCTAGTGAAAATATATTTTCACTGACAATATGACCCCACTTAACACACATAAAACAAAGATTTTAGATTTATTATTTATTTATTCGAGTATTTGTTCCTTAGATATTAATCAATTTATAGTCAGTATTTTAATATGCATAGATGGTCAGTATTTTTATTATTTGTCCGGTCACAAAAACACGGGCAAAGCCGGGTAGCAACACTGGGAATTTTATAAAATTCTTTTATACATATTGTTATTTTTACTATTTTAAATTACTTTTGTATATTTTTACTTACCTCCTTTATTACTAATTATTTTCTTTTCATGCCTTCTTTTATAATATTTTTTTATATAATTTTACTTTTTTTTCTTTTCAATGTTCTATTATATCTCTCTTTATCTTTCTTTCATCATGTCTTTAATAAAGTTGTAAACCCCTGATATAATATACATATGTATGTATGTAGTGTTTGTGTTCTTTTGATTTTTGTATGTTGTCAAGTTTATATGCTAAAAAAATCAATTCACTATATTAAAAAAAAAATTATACTTTCTCGAGAATTCTCGAGAATCTCGAGAAACAAAAAAAGAAAATCTCGAATTCTCGAGATTCAAATATTTCGAGAAAATAAGATTCTCAAATCTCGAGATTCAAATATTCCGAGAAAAGGAGATTCTCGAATCTCGAGAATCAAAAAAAGTCGAGAAATCACAACCTCTAGTTAAGACATCTACCCCAAGTTTGAAAGATGAAAACTTTCATAGCGCTTTTCAAATTGATCTAGTCAAGTGTAGTCTAAAATTTTTATTTAATATTAAAGTTAAACTATTTGACTTATAGAAATTGAAATAGTCAGGTCTTGTAACTAGTCTGATCATCTCAATTTTCAACCGTTTTTTTTATATATTTTTTTTCAACACTGAAACTTTTATTTTATTACAAGTATATACAATTTTAAATTACAAACATTTCAAATACATTTATATTTATACAATATCAAAGAGACATCTATGGATAAATTCGATATAAAGCAGATTTACGCGAGAAATACATAAATATATATATGGGTAGCATATCTAATATACAATTTTGAAAAACACTTTGTATGTATGTATGTAACATTCGTTGGTTGGTTATTGGTTGGTTGGGTGGGAACAACACATTCGATTTTTTTTTTTCGATTCATAGTCGCCGATTCTATTTTTTTCGATTCAAAGGATTCGAAGCCTCCGGAGGCGAAGACCTAGGGGGCGAAGCCTCTTAGGGGGTGAAGCCCTACCCGATTTCTCTTCGGATTGTGGTATACATGTAATTTCGAAATAGTATATATATTTGTTATTTCTTGAGAGTCAATTTAATAAAAAAATTAAATGAGTATTCAAATAAATTTATATAAAATAAAACTATTAAAATAAATTTAATAAAATGTTTACTATTAGATTAGTCATTTTTAAGCGGTTTATATTACAAATACCGAGCGAAGCCGGTTAAAACCACTAGTTTACAATAATTTGTGATGTTAGAAACTCTAATTTGCGAGAAACGAGGATAATTTGCCAACTTGGTGGAACCGTTTCAAGAATTAAATGAGATAAATTGGTAAACTCTGCTAGGAAACGATGGACCTGGAGTCAATTTCCAAGTTTTCAAGTTTGCCAATTTGAAAATAATTTTAATCGTAACGGTTCCTGTAAAAATTGGCATCTCCTTTAATATCTCTCTTGCTAATTTCAAGTTATTCAGCGTCTTGAGGTTCGTCAATTTTATTATAAAATTTTTGCAAATTTTTTTCCACGGATGTCACTGTGGATGTTTGTATGAATTCGCATTGTATAAAAAAATGCTTATTTACATATATTGAATGTATTGTATCTTTACAAGTGCATTCGTCGCTTTGGAGCGATCTGTAAAGGCGAGTATTCATGCTCTATGAAATGAAATAAAATAATTAAAAGCTATGTTGCTGGTTAAATGTAGAATGTATCCTTTTTAATATAAACAAAATTATAATAGTAAAAATATATTTTCCATCTAAGCTTAATAAAAGTAAACATTTTGTTTTGCATTTTCTTTTTAATTTTTCCCAAGAATAAAACAACCATTTACAGTTTTATGATTTTTTTCATTACTGACTATTTAATTAAAAAAATGTATACGGCTTCTTCCGGTTTATAGGTTTGTATTAAAATCTCATAAAATTTTATGCTTTATATGAATGTATGTATGTATGTACATTATTTATTTTTAATGTATGTATGTATGTATATACATACATATATACATATCGTATTATTTTCCGAGAAATATTTAAAAAAAAAACGTAAAGGAGGTTTGTAAAAAAATACGCGAATGTTAAAATAAATACAGTTTTTGCAAAACTGCGCACCGGAAATGGCGTGTTTTAATTCGAAAACTGAAAACATGGCGGAAATTCTGCTTCAAATGGAGGCAGAGGATATTAAAAATATTTACTTTCGTTATTCATATGTATGTATATAATGTTGAGCGAGTTTTCATACATTTAATATTTCTCAAACAATGTATTGAATTTGATTATGCCCATAATATGTGCGTATGTATGTTTGTTCAATGAAGAGGAAAATGCTTCCAAACATTTTACATTTTACGATATACCAAAAAGATTTTCCGCGAAAACTCGAAATATTCAAATTAATCACGAATATAATATGGCGAGCAATAAAATATTGCCGATTGTTGTTTGCTTTTGTGTAATTTATTAGTCATAAAATGATATACAATACAGTGTAAATTAATAAAATGGATACGGCAATTAGTCGTCGCTTTTGATGTGGCCCAGCCCCAGAAAATTGTCATTGAATGTATGTATGTACTTTTATATACGTATTTCAATTATACAAATGGTATAATTTTCATGTGTATCTGACGTTTTATGTCTTGTACTATTAATCAAGATCACTTTTCTTAGTTATGCAATAACTTTTATATGGATTTATGACACTTTACTCATCGACAGACAGTTTCATTGTGACATGACTCAATCAAAGGGATGAAAATTGTGGGATTTTCAAATTATTATACATGTATTTGTGTGGAAATATATTTATTGATATAAATTTTAATATTCGTGTATCGATCCTTATACTTATCTAAAATAACATATTCGGTATGTATCTTAATTCGAATCGCATCCTCTGCTGTACATAGACGTGGGACATTCACCGGAGAATAATCCTTCCCAAGAGACAACCTTTTCATGATGAGATTGTAAAGTTTAGAATTAAGTATTCATTTTATACATACATACATATACAGATAATACTAAATAAATCTGCTTCATTCACTTTCTTATCTTGTATGTCGTTGCTTTATACATATTTACATATATACACGTGTCGTTTAGCTTTCTCGTTATGTTTACTGTTGTTTGAATAATCCTCAAGGAGATTCTCCCTAGACAGACCTTCAATATAAGGCAGAATCGAAAGTCAAAGGCTCCAGAAAAGAAAATTCAATTAACGATTCGTACGCGTCGTTCGTATCTAGACGCATAAATTCACATTTCACGTGTGCTTTATGCGAGAAAATAGTAATTTACATATCAAAAACAGCACACACAACGAGATATACAGGTTCGTATACACCCATCCGGTTCTAATTCTCGTTGCCCAATTTGCTAATGGATTCGAGTCTCACCCACGCGTTGTGAAAACGAAAATTTGAATTAGTTGATCGCCTTTTCTCCCCGAAGTCGTGGTGCTTTTCTGCGGGGCGAAAAACGCGATATAAAATTCAACGCTTCGGCACATATCTGCTTTGTATGCCATGAAATTTTCATAAAATATTTCAGCAATGTTTATAAGCTCCGAATATACGAGCTTAATCTCGTTGTAGACCGTCTGCGTTCTTCATAGTTGAGGGACGCTGATTAAAGAAGCACTTCGGACTTGGAACACTTCAGTATCATATGTTTAAAATTCATGTGGTTTTTTAATGTTTTTTTTTATCTCGCTTCTTTCATATTATTTATATAAGTATAATATCGTATATGGAGTATTTGACAATGCTCAAGTATTATTATTTTATCTACATACATACATATGTATGTATATGTAGGTAAACATGAAGTATGGAAGAAATCAAGAGACATGTGAAATTAGGATGGAGTGGATTTAGACGAATGAATATTCTTCAAAAATGCCACTTTCCTAGAAGAAAAATATCTTTAATGTGTTTTGCCGGTGATAACGTATGAATAAGAAACTTGGACATTAAACGCCAAGTTGCTACACAAAGTGGAATGCACTCAAAGAAGTATGGGACGTTGTATCCTTGACATAACAAGGAATGACAGTAAACGGAATACGTGGGTAAGAAGTTTCACAAGGGTAGTGGATATAGTGAATAGAGTGAAGACATTGAAATGGCAATAGGCGGGCTAGAAAAATGGACGAAAGTTGGAAAAAATAAGTGCAAGAATGGTACCTGAGAGAGTGTAAAAGGGCGAAAGGAAGACCGCAGGGAAGATGGGTAGATAAAAATGGGAAAATGTGTGGGGTGAGGTGGACGAGTGTTCCGCAAAACGGAGACGAGTGGAAGCGTGTTGGAGAGGCTTTCATCCAGCAGTGAATGTTGAATGGCTGTAGATGATGATGATACGAAGAATCAGAAGATAATGTATCGTAATCGTAAGAAATTTCAACCTCGAGATTTTCATTGATTTGGACTCAAATCAATCACTGATCATCTTTTTATTGACGTTTTTCTGTTTTTTCATCTCTAAATTTTGTTAGTGAAATTGGGATTGGTTAATAAAATGTTGGTCACTATATATGAAATTTTTGACTCGACTGAAAGTGAAACCTCTCTTTATAGTTCTACTCTTTTTTATTTTTCTTTGGATTTTTTATCACCTAAGTCACACAATTGATGAGACTGAAACTTTTGCACATTTAACAGTCAACTGATGTGAATGCATATGTACATATTGTATATACTAATTATTAATTATTAATTTCGATAAACACTTTGATTAAATATGTAAGGTTTTGGTGGTAGAATCCGTGTCCTTAAATTTAATAAAAAAAACAAATGAATATTCTAAATAAATTTAAATAAAATACAACTATTCAAATAAATTTAATAAAATGTTTACTATTAAATTAGCCATGTTTAAGCGGTTTATATTACAAATACCGAGCGACGCCGGGTAAATCCACTAGTAATTTATATTTGAATTATGGAAGGTTCAAAACGTTTTCCTGAACAATTAGGTCTCGCGAAGTCATCGCCTTTGCAACCCAATCCTCCCGTATAATTCAACCATATTAAATTAATGTTGCTATATTTCATGCAGGTGAAATTGCGTCGAGAAATGCACTGTCAAACCGTCATTGCATTTCCTCCATTTTCCATTAAAATTCATAATATACATAAAACAAATCCAAAAAGGCAAAGGCATGGTCGTACGTCATTTTACGCTTCGGTTCACACATTCTGCCCGGATAAAATTTGATTTATACTTCCCATCGCCCACACCGCCCCCCCCCCCATAACACCCCTTATATTTTCCAACCACCCCAAATCCGAAGCCACCTCAGACTAGGCGCCCAAAAATCTCCGACCGTCCTCGTCTACCCTTTCGTCATAATAATACGAGGTGGCGATAAGAAAACGAGAGCACACGAGAAAAGTAGAGAGGGGGATGAAAAGAGGCCGAAGAGAAAAAAAGTGGGCCAGTGTATCAATCGGCGTATAAATACGACCCCCTTCTAGCAATTCTATCGGCTTGGGATACGTGCCCGAGATAACTCGTTCATGCCTCGAATAGCAACCGGAAAATGCTCCTGCGATCGAGAACACTTGCCTCGGAAAATACAATTAAAACCTCGAAGGTTTCCCCTCCCCACTCCCCGTCCCATCTTTCTCTGACCAAATCCCAATTTACCACACTACAGCCACTCCGAAGCTACTTTACCCTTGTTTATTATTTGATTTCTCAGCTAGAGGAGCGTAACTATGACCCTGTTAAGCTTCCGAGATTCAATAAAACGTCGCAATTAATATATAAACTCGAATGTGTGTGTTTATATAGGATAATTTTAGGGTAACAGAACATCGGATGAAGTTTGAGCTGCATTTTACGAATTTGTGGTTTGCTATGGAAATGTTAGCTCAGATAGAAAATTATACAATGTGTATTATACATATATACGAAATTCCACAGAATTTTAGCACGTACTTGAATTTCATACATACATACATAAAACGTCACATTTTTTAAGTTTTGACTTATTTAACGAAGAGATTTAAAACGGAACACATTACGGAAAGACGCACAGAGAGGTACGCGGCACGTTTCATTTTGAATTTTGTGATTATTCCGCACAAAGAAATCTCGCACACGCTACTTAAATTTCGATCACGGAATATCTGACACTCGAACATTCCATCCATCGAGAGTAAGAAACGCGACTATCATACTATTGAGAACTCAAAATGCAAGATATTCCGTATTATAATTATATATTTTTTTGACCACGATTGTCGTGTGCGCGATCGCAATGTGCGAAATAGTCCGTTTACCGTTGATTTAGATATTATTATTATATATCTAAACTTATTATTATAAATTATTATACTAATATTATTATTATATATTTTAAATTCAATTCATATAATGGTGACAAATGAGAGTAGGTGGCCAATTTGGTAGAAACCGTTTCAACAATGAAATCAGATAGATTTGCAAACTCTAATGGGAAACGATCGATATGTACATATGTATATCCATGGTTTGTCTAGTAATAGCGGATCAGGGATCGAACCTGTGAGACCTCAGTTTCTAGCATTATATGTTAGCCACTGAACTTGTATATTGCTGGTTTATATATATGTATATATACATACATGTGTATATTTTCAAAAAAGTATAAATTTATGTATTCTACAAAAATCTCCTGTTGTAATTTTGGTACAGTAACTTTTAATAAAGAAAACCATGAACGACAAACATGTCTTGAAAGTTTTGGAAACGCTTATTTAAGAGCAACAATCTGTCTAAAGTATCCGTTTGCTCTGGAACCACTATTTATATTTATATTACTAGATTTAGATATGTTTATGCTATCGGAAATGTATACATGCAATACTTCACACGATATTTGCAAAAAATTGACTACATGTGCAGCGCCAATAATTTTAATATGTGTTTTAATACCAGAGGTCTTTATTAAAAGTAAATTTATTTAATATACATATGTACATACGTATATAGATATCAAATTGCATCAATGAGATTAAAATACGTTTTATACTTATGTACATATCAGAAACTAGCACAATTGAAACCATATAATATAGAGCTTGCGTCGTAAATAAAGTAGATGTGTATGTTTTACGTTTAATTTCACGTTATAAGCTGATATAAAACTGCAAGTTTTTTGAATACCGTTACATAATATGTAGTTATAAAATAGTATTACGCTATAAATAAGCTATTTCGATTGTGGTATTTGTATTGAAATATTAGTGAAGGCCACAACGTATATTTTTACGACATTCCATTATATTATACATAGAATCTCTACGTATGTGTGTAGTTTCTAGTAACGATCCGAGTTCAGCGACTAGATATTAGTTTAGGTTTTTGTCAAAAGACATACACACATGGTCGTAAAGTGATTCGGGCCTAATTCGGCCCTGGGGAAAAATTGTTTTCGCGTATGTTACGCTCGCGTATAACAAATTTTGATAATAGGTTTTTCTTATACGCGCATTGCAGCTTCCGACGCCTAATTTAGAACACATGAATAATGATAATGATGATAATTTTATTTTAATTTAATTTAAATATTCATAATATTATATATAAGAAATAAAAGAACCAAAATTCTGATACGCTAGATTTATTATATTTTTTTAGGTATAAAAAAGTTATTGTTTGAGACTTTATATGTAATCTCTCTATCATGACAAGATCTAATTGCCTTCAACAAAATATTACATTTATTTCATTTTATTGGTTTGTTATAGGTAATAAATGGCGTAGATTGTATTATTATTTTTTTGATTTTTTAATGCTTTTTATTATTACTAAATTATGTTCACAATACATCTTATATTACATTTTTTGCAAATTCTCCTCCACCCACTGTCTCTTGTAAAATTCCCGATAAAACTTCGCAACTTTAACATTATACAGAATGACGCATCATCGCCTTTTTCTATTTTAATAGCTGTTTATGCTACAATAGTATAATATGTATATAAGTAAACTTGTTCGAGTGAGACGTATAGTTTATAGGATTGATTTGATTTTTAAATTCTTTTTATTATTACAAAGTTATGTTCACAATACAACTTACATCTATTTTAATAGCAACTAATCTATTGATCATTTTTTTATTTTACAATTTTAATTTAATTTTGTTAGTAATCATATTATTATATTATTCTACACATCGAAAGGTTACTCGTCATCTGATGTGCAATCTTTCATTCGAGAAAACGAAAATTACGTTTAAAGCTGCCGTTCTGTTATTCTGGCGATTTTAGATGCACCAAACCCTATTATATTATTCTAATGTTAATGTACAGCATAATAGGAAAAAGAGCTTAAAAACCTATTTACAATTCTTATAAATGCTCACAATACACCTGATACATAATATTAATTAAAGAGTCTCTAAAGTCGATGACCTAAAGCAGATTGTGTTTAGGTAATCTGTGTTTATACCTGAAGGGTATTGACATTTTGTTGTAATCGCCGAGACTCTTCACAAGTGTGTTAGTATGGTTATTAGTGATTCTGTCATAGAATCTACTGGTTAGTTAGTTAGTAATGTCTGTAACAAACGGAATGTTATTTATGACATGCAATTTTTTCAAGTTAGTATATATGGGTGTATTATTAGTTATTTTTATGGATTTATTTTGTATTATTTGGAGCTTGGAAAGGTTAGTATTCGAGGCGTTATTCCATACAGGTGAAGCATAGGTTAATAATGGTAATATGACCGCGCGATATAATTTTATTTTATTTTGAGTTGATAAATAACTATGGCTATTAAATATTGGGTATATTGAGGATATACCCCGCATCACCTTGCATTTCGCTTCCTCAATGTGAAGTGCCCATCTCATTCTTTTATCGAACGTTACTCCTAAATATTTTATTACTGACTGCCATTTCAGGCTTTCTCCAGAGGGGATTTTCAGATCTGAACTTGGCTTATGCTTTCTATTATTATTATTAATAATATGCACGGTAAACATATGTACATACATATACATAACATTAAAACATTGTTTGTGTCATTTAAAATTTCAATTACAAACTTTACAAAAGCGTCTTGACAAAAACACCTTTATGTATAACGGTAGCATAGTAATATTCTGATTTATTTTCATATAAATTTACATTATTTTAATTTAATTGCATTATTCTAGAGTTCCGAGGATTTCCATGTTTTTCCCGAAACCCTTCAGCGTATTGAAATGAAATTTCATATTTATAAGTTTCAGTATAGTATCAAGTAATATAATAAATTTTGTGAAGATCCGTTAACTCGAAGAACCGTTCGGTTTTTCTTCTATTATTTTTTTCAACCTTTTAAATAACTGTGCTATTGTCATGTAAATAAAAAAAAATCAACATGTTTGCAAGCTAAACCGGAAGTGGGAATTTTTCCTCTTTGAAAAGCCAAAAATGACATGGCAAATGACAACATTGTTTAAAATAGTATCCAAAATATTTATAATACTAGTATTGTGCCCGATGAAATATCATCGCATGGATTATGACATATTAAGTGATTAAATAAATAAAAAATTAAAAGAAATGTGTCAGTCCTGTGTTCGATCCGCAAGTGGTCGTGTTGTTTTCAAATACCTTTTGAATTAAATTTAATATTTATATTAAATTGTTTAATATGGAAAACAATGGTAAAATCCACCTACCTACATATAAACAATATAAAACACCAATAGAAAAAATAATTAAATAAATTTTCAATAGATGGCGCTAAATGCTCTGAGACTATTGCCCTAGAGGAAACATTGGTAGCAAATAGTATATACATATGTGTATAGAAGTGTTTTCTTGATCTGTTATATGTTCGTATTATATTTGTACATTTTATTAGCAGTGTTTAAACTGTGACGTACATTTGTCGAATCAAAACGACTATTGTAGTATGACGAGCGTTATCGCAGACACACACAGAGAATAACGCTATTACATGATTTATACTATTTATAAATATAATATCAGAATTATATTATATGTATATGTACGTATGTATGTACGTTTTATTAAAAAATTGTATTTGAAACGTAGCAGATTTTTTTTTTTAATATTCCATCGATGGAAAAATGGGTGCGCAAAAAAAGCATCGTTTGCGAACGTCTAAAAACAAAAATGATGTAGTCTTTACTTACCCGAATAAATCAGGTGTAAGGAAGCATGAAAGGCAATATGTTTGGATGGAACCGACACCGGGACAAAGGAGCTGGCCGCCCCTGAATTATCCTCGTTTGCTCTCATCCTGAAATATAAGGTCAATCTCCTGCCAGTTTCCTCCCATTCTCATCATTTGACAACTTCTCATAAAATTCACCAACACGCGTATCTTAAACGACATTTTTTACAAATTCTCCCCCACTCACTGTCTCTTGTAAAATTCCCGATCAAACTTCGCAACTTTGACATCATACAGGATGGCTCATAATCGCTTTTTTCTATTGAAATTATGTTCACAATACATCCTATATCTATTTTATGTAATAGCTACAGATCTACTGATCATTTTCTGTTTTACAATTTTAATTTAATTTTGAAAGTAATCATAGTATTATATTATTCCAATGTTAATTTACAGCATAATAGGAAAAAGAGCTTAAAAACCTATTTACAATTCTTATAAATGCTCATAATACATATAATACATAATATTAATTAAAGACTCTCTAAAGTCGATGATCTAAAGCAGATTGTGTTTAGGTAATCTGTGTTTATACCTGAAGGGTATAGACATTTTGTTGTAATCACCGAGACTCTTCACAGGTGGTTTAGAATGGTTATTATTGATTCTGTCATATAATCTACTGGTTAGTTTGTTAGTAATGTCTGTAACAAACGGAATATTATTTATGGCATGCAGTTTTTTCAAGTTAGTATATATGGGTGTAGTAGAATTGTGTTTGGGGAGTGGTTGGAAGCCTGAAAGTTATTTTATTCATTGAATCTATATGTACTAAAACTTTGAATTGATGATATAAACTTTTTTATATTATTTATATTATACAGTGTGGCTAGTCTATACACAATACGTATGTATAGTTGTGTTTTGGTGAAACTTTTCAAATTTGAAATGGTAAAATTTGGGTCAAATCCTCTGTTCAAAATTCATCGCAAACTGTGCGAAATTTAACAAACGATACAATGTAACTTTCTAGACAGTCTTGTGTGTCGTCTCTACCGGTGATTCTCAAGTTTATTTAAAAGCATTCAAGAGTCCGCTCGTGTGTGTGGATAAAAGCTTTTCGGCCAAAGCTCAGGTTCAAGGCTGGTTCAACATAATAAATTAGCAAGAGCAAGAAATAAGCCGGGCTTAAAAGCTCCGTGCTTTCGATTCGAGGTGTGCCACTTCCTACCTGTTCCTCACCTCCCCATCTCCGGATTTTCTCCCTCGGGAAGTTTTCAGCTGAAAATTACACTTGTCGAACGGCAAGCGGTACGATAAATATTCAAATTGAACCACCTGAAAAATGGAATCCGATATCGCGACGTCTCACCGAGCTTTTTGTCAGAAGGAAAAATTTAACTTTTCTTCTCGTGATTCTTTTCAATTTTTCATTATTATTATTTTATTTACAATGTCTCGGGATTGTGGCAAAAAATCGCGAATGTAACGTTGAGACTGGTGACCCATTTTCCCGGTGTCTTTCTCACTCGAGTAGATAAAAATAACAGTAGTGGGATTTTGTACACTGAATGGAAACTTCAAGCGAGTACTTTGAATTAAAAATATACAAACGAGCTCTAAGAAGAATTTTTCTTGCATTTTTTTGTCAAATACATAAATATCTCGATAATAATTTTTATACATACATATTTTACTTTATTGTTACAATCAATATACACTCGTCATTACAGATCGCTCCAATGCGACGAGTGTACGATAACTGTCAGAAATACAATAATACATATACAATCAGAATACAAAGCATATAACAATTAATCAGTACAGAAATAATAATCATAGAGACATCTATGGATTATTTTTAGATTTTTGTGTACAATTATTATAACAATTTTTATACATATAATAAACACGAAATTATAGAGATATCAATAGATTTCAGATTACTGTGAATAATTTTTACAAATTATACACACAGATTTTGTGACAATAGGAAATTATCTAATACCAATTTTTAGGAACCGTTTCAACAATAATCTGATAAAATTGGCAAACTCTGATAGAGAAACGATCGATTTGGAGTCAAAAAACCCCCTACCAGCCTGATGTTCTGGCTGACACTCAAACTTATGATATGGTTTATATAGTAAATCTGATGATAAATCTTAAAGCGATAATTTTATCTTACCATTTTTATGTTTTTGTTTTTTTCCATAGCCAGCAGTTTGGCTTAGTGGTAGCGTATATATTTGGTGGCACCACTGAGGTCAAAGGTTCGGGTCCTCGCCATTCTGCTGGTTAGGTTTGGGGGTTTTGTGACTCTAAATCGATCGTTTCTCTATCAGAGTTTGCCAATTTTATCTGATCATTGCTGAAACGGTTCCTGAATAATTGGTATTATATCTAATCCTGTTGTCACAAAATCTGCCTGTGTATAATTTGTAATAATTATACACAGTAATCTGAAATCTATAGATATCTTTATAGACATCTCTATAATTTCGTATTTATTATATGTATAAAAATTGTATACAAAAAAAATCTAAAAATAATCCATAGATGTCTCTATGATTATTATTTCTGGTTAATTGTTATATGCTATATATTCTGATTGTATGTGTATGTATTACTGTATTTCTGATTACTGATTGTTTATGTATTCTGAATTTCGTTAACGTACACCCGTCGCATTGGAGCAAATCTGTAATGGCGAGTGTATATTGATTTGTAACAATAAAAATAAAAATAAAAATAAATAAAATATACGATTTTTGTATTAACGGGATACGTAACAATACAAATATATTATTATATATATAAATATCTTTTCTTTTATTTCTAGATTGAAGACATTTTGTTGAATGAAATTTTATCTCATTCATATCAATCATATTAATGATCACTTTTTATTAATTACAATTTTCCTTATTCCAATGATAGCTTCATAATTATTAATAAAAATATCAACGGAAAGTTTTATCAACTGAAATTGAATCATTTATACATATTATATTTTAATGAATACATTCACTTTGACAATTACAACAGCAGCCTCTTCATGATTATGACAAAGGAAGCCTTACCGTTCCGTATAACAAAACTAATTTACGACTATGTGTGTACTGTACTATCAGTAATTACAACACTGCTCCTCCAGCGCAACTACATTTTAATTTTTTTTTTCTTCAGCTCGATTTTTAATTAGATTCTACATCCGTTTTTGAGTAATTTGCAAATTAGAAGAACGTCGACGTGTCCAGTTTCGCAGGAACAATCAAACCTTTGCGTGGAAACACAGACTTTGTGTTTAATTGCAGGCTCGTCCTGAATAATTAAACAGCCGTTTGACCGCATCAAAGTTAACCAAAATCACCTTTATCAAAATTTAACCCTTTCAAAACCAATGCATCGTAAATTCACATCGGATAGGATAAATTCCGAGCGTGTAATATCTACATACAAAGCTCAATCACAAATCAGACAATTCATCAATCGTATTGTGGCATCAGTAATTGAGATATCAGACATGTTCGGCATATTACATATGTACAATACAATGCACGCTAAAATGAGGAAAACAATTCGTTAATTACATCAAATTACATGCTTTGGTTGGATCTTATCGCAAAGACGGGTCTATTTGTATTATATATACCCATAGACGGATATATACGAAGGTATTCCAAATTTTCCCTGAAAATGGAAATCAAACGATGTAATCTGTAGCAATTGCTATATTTTTCAAAATATGCTCTATTTTATTTAAGAAAAAACCACAAATCCATGCGAAATTAGTGTAATTTGATTCCAAAATTTCAGAATATTCTCTACTAATTCTAAAATATGAGTTTATTACTGTTATCTTTGATGCTATCTCGACCCTCATTGTAACTATTAAGCCGTTCATAAAGAGTGGTTTTATAAATAGTTGTGATGATCATAATATCATCAGTTTCAACTGAATTCATATTTATAGATGCAAGAGTTATTTTAAACTGACTGCAGATACTGTACATTAAAAACATGCCTCACAAAGTTAACGATCGCATAAATGAATTAAAAACATACGTACATATAGTTTATGACTAATATTCACTTCCTGTGAGCTTTTTGAACTCCTCGCGTTCATATGCACAGTACATTAGTTTATATACCAGTAGAAAGTTCTCAAATATGAAAGCCACTCGAAATAATGCCACCTTTGATGAAACAAGACAAGTTTCAGCAATCTCGTTGCCTCAGGATTCTATTAAAACGTCTGCGAAACTTTGCGTGAAAAAGGGTTTCCCGGTGCGGAATGAAAGCGGAATCGGAAAATGTCACCTCTGCTTCGCGACGTTCAAACATATTTTAAACCCTTTTCAAACCGCGAATATCACTGCAAACTTATTCCGCGAAACGTTTGACGGTGTTAAAGTATATACATATAACTGTTGACGATAAGTTTTCAGTATAAAATACGTCAGTTGTGTAGTGATAATATAAAAGCCAGCTTTACTACTGCATTGCGTTTCAATACACGACTTGAAGAAATGTACAAGAATGATGGAAAATTTTATATTTTCTTTATAGTTTACTTTATAGGAAAATTTTATAGTTTGCCGTGTGTAGGGCCTCCGAAAATATTTAAACAATTCGCTCTTCTCAATTTATGCAACATGAAAAATTATGTTGGTTCGATTTATAATGGCGACTATGTAATAGATGTTATAAAGCTTCTGATATATTGTTTTTACTCAACATTACTTGGATAATATAGAGATGAGTCAATGAAATGAAAGAATACTATAAAATCTGTTGTATTTTATTCATATTTTCGTTTTATTAAAAATTTTTTACAAGCTTCACTTGTCTGTTAGATGGAACCGGAACACAAATATCTGAATTTGATTTATGTACAATAAGTAAAAATGTATGAATTTTATCAGATTGAACTGTATCTATGTACATACATATATATTTCACTTAACATTGGATATATGTAAATAGTCGTCTCGTTTAATTTCAAATAACTAATTTCTGACATCAAGTCAATTTATTAGCTAAGAACACACCTATGCATTATGTACATATATAATCGATTCGAATTAACAGATGAACAAAGCACCGGGATTGTTTCTGTCAGCTAATTAAGATAAAGCGTCTCTGTTCTAGAAGTCAATTTGAATAGCTTTTAAGTATATTAAGTAAAGCTGGCAATACATATACTTATTTATTTAATATGAAATCGAAAACTCACATAGGATTAAAAAAAAAACCTGTCTCTCTCTGTCGGTGGAAAAGCTTTACAATTTAGCGTTTGTTTCAGCGGTCTATTTATTCAGGATTATATTGTAAGCACATTCAATGTACTTATAAATACATATATGTATAGGTACATTGAATTTATGTATTTTATGTGTATAGGATTATAGGTATGTGGTTTGAAACGAGTGTGTTGATTCCATAGTAACGAATGTATATCGGATATGATTTAATTCCATGTCTGTGAATTTTCCCGTCCCGATTAATTAATATTTATATTCACAAACATTCATAGCCGATTTTTCATTGAAAATTCATTGGAAATGCGCTTATTGTGAATTCGTGTAGTTTAAATAGCGATCGAATAGAATCGTGTGTACTTTTGTGTGTACCCTAATTTTAATACAAACATTGATCGTTTTGTATACACATTTAAGCTTGTTTGCTCGAAACATATTTAAATATTTCATTTTCAATTTAGGCTACGGAAAGTAATGCTTTTTATATTTACGTACATATGTACATAGAATCGATGTCGCAAAAAAGTTTTATAAATATCCTAATAATTATATTTTACCTTTTGCTGTGCTGATGTCAAAGACATTTATTTCTGTCTCGCTTTGAACCAAATTGCCGTAAGTATTTTATATTAATTTTTGTTATTTATAAACAACCATTTATGGTGTATCTACTTTAAATTCAAAAATACTTGAATATTTACGTTTGAATTTTAATTCAATATGACAGATATAAACGTTTTTTGTCATTGACGCTGTATTTTTTTGGTGAATTTGAACTTTGGTCGCATATATGAAACCGTTAACATGTGAATTTTACACTTTTTTCTTTGTTTTCAAAAAGACAGATATAATATAAATAAACAGATATAATAAACATAATCACAGGTATCAAAAAGCTGTAAAATTAACAATTCATTGATTAATATCGTGAAAAGGAGTGTTTTTAATATGCATAGGTACATATTTTATGTAGTACTTCTGAATTGTGAGCACTCTTCCATGCATTTTGAAAGAAAGAGAGTGAGTGAGTTTCAACGCTGTCAGACTTTGTCTTTTGTTAAGTTTTCAATTACAAATAAAAACATAAGCAAAAAGTTTGGCAGCTTTGTCCGGCGTTTGCTTTGAGCTCTCTTTTATATTAGTAAAACGTCTAAGCGCTTGTGTACATATACGTACATATATGTATATGTTTTCGCTTATAGTGTCGGTTCAAAATCATAATTCATATTAATCTAAAACTTTTTTTTAGTGCAGCACCTGCCATAAAACGGTTTATAGTAAATTTGTCGGATGAAGACGTCGTAAACTCGGTTTACGCGCACCGTCATTTATTTTCCAACCGTTTTTATTGACAATCTTCTCAAACATGCACAATAAGCATGGTATATGTGTAATACATATGTGCATTGTATATGGACATACATACATATATTGCACTAGCTTGAAACCTAGAACTATAAACGTTCAGCTTATAATTTCCCGCTGAAATGAAAATGTCATGTTTTACGTCAAAACAGGTCATTTTGGCTTCCTTACAATTCACAAAATTCTTAATTTTTTTGAACTTTTTTTGTATTCAGATTAAAGATATATACTACTCAAGGAAGCTCTCAATAATTCAATTCTCAAAATAATCATGAAAATATGAAAAAAATGACGATTTTCTGAAAGAAGTGCTTCCCCATACACCCATTGCAAGCGCAGTGTACTTTGTATGCTTTTTTACATAAAAGAGATATTCTTAAAAAATAGGTACATATATGAAAACACCTAATTCTTCGATTTTTTCGAGATAAATTGATATACATACATACATTTATGATGCATAGAAAATTATTTAAAATCAATGAAATTTTTTACTAAACGTTTCCATGATACGAAAAAGTTTTCCACTATGTCAATCGATGAAAATCAAAAGTTCACGTTTTTTGCTCCGACCAAGTATATATGTACATATACATATCAGTGGCGAGCCGTTATTGAACTGAAGAGACTTGGTTAGTCCCCTAAAACCCTCTACCTAAAATTAATAAATAAATTCAAATCGTTGTCCATGTTGTCACTCGAATTAGTTAAGTTCAGAAACAGGAATCGGTCTTACCTGAGGTAGTGGTACTAGATTGTTATGGTATGGTCCGCCGCCTCGTTTGCTTGCACGGACTTGCCGTCTCAATTTGTGTCAATCAAAGATCATTATGAGCTATTTTTTTTGTTGTTAAAATAACACATACATATTTACATAAAACTTCTTGAGTACAAATATGACAAGGGATTCGACTCACGAAACGATTCCATCAGAAAAAATCAGCACGCGGGAACAAATAACGAGGCCTTGGAATGTTGTATCCTCGATCGATTGTTCGAAAAATTATTCAAAAGGCTAAGTTTCGAAGACAAACAAAATGTTATTAAGAAAAGTAGACTACTTTGGATATTTTTCCTAGCACAAACACATACATATTATTATAATTCAAGAAATTAAATATATATTTTTCGTCTATACCTAGTCCCCTGTTTTATAAGTCACGGCATACTACTGATACAAATGTTTGACCAGGAAGGCTTGACAGGAAGACCCCAATGCCCCTTCCTGGACAATTAATTACAAACAATGCAACATTTTATTATCACATAAATCACTATATTTCCAGCTGCTGCAGAACTCGAAATAACAATTAATTAATTAATCCATTGAGACATCTATGGATTTTAGATTTGTACATATTTTTTACAAATTGTACATACAATAAACACAGAGTATTTGTGACAACAGGAAAGATAATTTTTTGCCAATTTTGAGGAACCGTTTCAACAATGATAAGATAAAATTGGCAAACTCTGATAAGAAACGATCGATTTGAAGTCACAAATACCCCCAAATCTAACCAGCAGTATAGCGCATCGAACCCACTGATCACTTGGTGCTAAAAATACACGTTACCATTGAGCCATACTGCTGGCTGAATGGTAGCGTGTATATGTACATATATGTATATTTAATATTTACACTATACTAATAAATAATTTTCTGAGCAATATGCGTAGTTTTAACGTTATATCTGTATATAGTCTATCGAATAGATCAAAACGAAACGCGCTCTGATGATTTTAGTCGTTCAAAATGAATTTCAATTAATTTCAGACCCGCCCAGGTGAGCTCTCTTTGTCGACGTTATTTAATACTTAATTTTTAGATCCGTGTAATGAACCGGACGAAAAACAATCGGGGCCGCTATAACAAAGGAGAGAACAACCGCCAAACACAAACACGACAACAAAACAGGTGAAGGGGTGGGGGCGGAGGGTGGGTTGCTAGAATCGAAAGATAAAGGATAAAACCAACACAGAGAACGCGAGGATCTGGATTGGCCGTCTAGGTGTATGTGCCGCAAATTTGCTTTGTTTTTTCGCTATTTTCTTGCTCATTCGTCTGGAAAATGATATGATTAAAAGGAGATTTTACTTTGAAGAGGTGACAACGGTACGCTCTTTATCGACACGTTATTTGAAAATGCACGGATATTCGAAAGAACTGTGTGTATGTGTTATATTATAAATCGTTCCAGGTTTCATCCGTATCGAATTTAGTATAGTTGAGTTGAGTGGCATGTTCCCGTTTCTACCATACAGTGTTTCAGACGTCTAGTTTGAAACTTCAGGGGCTAATAGAATATACGAGTAACGATTCGCTGACTGAATGTCTGATATTATATCTATTCGAATTCCGATGAACTTCACATAATGTATATAACTGTTGTGTACGATGGGGGATCGTGAAAAATTTTCTATGGACATTTTATTAACCCTCCCTCACCGAAGTGGGGTATGCAAGTGCCCCAATTTTTACGTTTTTCGTAATAACTATATGGTTTTCAAAGCTATACACCCTATATTTCTTGTATTCCTAGAATGAACTCCAAGAAATTTGTTTTAATAGATTTTGTATGATTTAGAAAAGAGCTACATTGTAAAAGAATACATTTATACATTTCTACATTCCAAAGTATGATTTAAAGGCGATAGCGATAAGTCATGTTTTTGACTGTTCGCTCGCATATTCTTGTTGATTAATGAATCAATGCGAGAGAAAGAGATAGCTATACTCTCGTAAGCTATTTTTTTCGTCGCTTTTGGCACGTGGCTATTGAGTCATGCAGTCGCCTGTTGGCCTTACCTATATATGTGCGTTTGCATGTCAATGGTTGTCGTTATTTTTTAAAACAAAAATAGTCAAAAACATGCTATAAGACTAAAACTTTTTTATGTTGATGTATAAAATTATTAATAAGATATATATTGAACCCATTTGTATTGAGAAAAGCTGTATTTTGATTAAAAAATATTGGGGTCTTACTCGACCCCGGTTCGGGACACTCGTTCAATCTCGACGCTCCGTCCTTCGAAGGTTAATAGTCCTACAATTCATATTTGACGATTTGAAATTATTTCAATTACACTTTACTCTGACAGAACAATTTATTTTGTACTTTAATATTTTTTTTTGTATTCTTTGATTGTGAACTTGGTAAGCGACGAGTGAATCGAAAAATGGTCTTTGAAAATTTTTAATATTTTTTTCTGTTTACTTTCGTGTGTTTTTAAATTAAGTATATAATTTAAAATTTAATAACAATACATCTTGTATCAATCTGATTATATTGACGTATCTGGGAAGCCCACATGAATTCTCAATATTGCAAAATTTCAAAATAAATAGCTTTTAGTGGAAGTTATATAGATAATTAGGTTCACAAGTTCAATCATTATTGGTTTACGAGGAAAAAATATAATATTTGAATTTTTAAATATCGAATTAATCTGTCTTTCGATTTGCACGGCAGAAACTTTTCACAAAACAACGCGTTTTTCATTTAATTTCTGGTCTACAAGTCATCCATTTCTATTCATTCATCCCGAATCAATTAAAAAATTGACTTCTTTTCATCATACGAACTACTTTCAAGATTAATTTAAAAAAAAATGACTATTTTACAATACCTTATAAATCAAAGGATACATGCCATTATTTAAAAAAAAAATTTCATTAGTTTTATTGCTATGCCAAAACATTTTCTTTTCATGGTAAATTGTACTTTTTGATTATTTTGCTTATATGAAATTTTATTTAACATATGAGCCGACATATTTGAAAGTGGCGTAAGTCCAATTTTCATTTTCAGAAACACTATTTCTGTTTGACTTAATTCACAAAATGTTATAACTTTTTTTAGTGCGATATGTCCAGAATCCCGGAAAAGTAGAATAAACGTATTACAAGCCACCAGTATTTTTAAATATTCTAAAGCGCAAAACGTTATATGTAATGTTTTGCGAGATATATCTAGAAACGAATAAAAGTGGAATTACTTCAATTTCAAATATAACGGTTCATATGTATGTACATATATGATAAAAAAATAATAATTCAAATATTCCTATTCCCTCATTTGATGGCGAAATCATTTTTTCCAAGGACACGTCAGTACTGCTCTATACATTTTACGTTGAACTGAGGATTCAATTAACCCATTAGTTTCATCGTACATAATGAAAATAATACATTTTCATTATCTGCGTTGGATAACCCACAGTATCAAGTATGAGCTTTCACCTGAAATATGAACCTTGTATAATATAGGTATATACATATGTATAAACTCACGTGTACACTGTGCGACGTAAACAAAACAATAGTTTTTACCAATCCACGACTCGCTGAAGATTTACGAACAATAACCTGACTTTTTTTAATATAATCCAATTGAAAACTAAATCAAGTCTTTGCATATTTTTATTGCCGTTCATTTTTTTGTTGTATATCTTTCACCGACGAGAATACGGATTCAAAGGCAGCGAACAAAGCCAACGGAATTAATCTCGAAAGCCTCTTCAAATACATAAAACGGTATAGTTCATTTTAATAAAATACTACCTGGACCACCCTATGTCAATTTTACCGTCTTTCAATTGTTCCCTCGCTTCAGTGAGTTTTTTTTTCGAGTAAAATAAATAAGGTTGGTCTAAATTTACACGGGTGAAAGTGGGACGGTCGCGTAATTGGTGTGTTGCGCGAATTCGCGGTAAACGTGCCACTTTACAAGTGCTGAAAACAGACATGAAAGAGGCGAAACATGCCTGAAAAAGGATAAAGAAACGAATGGGACGTTTTCAGCACATGGTTGCGAAATAAAATATTATTCATCGGACGAAAAGTGCGTGCGAACGAGGAATTCATAAATTGGGATGATAAGTAGGCATTGAGAATTATTTATGTCTCGAAAGGTAATCCACGATGAGATCTTTTAAATAAATTTGAAAGCTAATAATAGCTTTATTTTTCTTCTTTCGCTGATTTATTACATTGTGGATTTTGCTGATTTATTTTACGTACATATGTATGTACATATGAATGTATTTTAAAGTGATTTTCCCTTGCGCTAAAAATTTCCGTACATTTTTTGGTAAAATATGTAAAAACTTCATTTATTTTTTTCTTTTAAAGATCTGAAATAAGCAAACACCATCTAAAAATATATCACAACCCTATATGGGTGGGTTTATTTGTCGAAATATTTTAAATACTGCAAAGAAAATAAGAAATCGCACCCTTTCAATTGATAATTTTAGACCATTTTGATTTTGATTTTTGATTTTTAAATTCTTTTTATTATTACGAAATTATGTTAACAATACATCTTATATCTCTTTTAATAGCTACTGATCTACTGATCATTTTCTATTTTTCAATTTTAATTTAATTTGGTTAGTTATAATAGTATTATATTATTCTAATGTTAATGTACAGCATAATAGGAAAAATAGCTCAAAAACCTATGTATTTATAATTCTTATGACCATTTTTAAACGTTATAATTATTCTATAAGTACATAATCCCTAAAATAAAAATATGGTAATGTAATATCAAACCTAATATACGTTTGTATATATTATATATACGTACAATATGATAATATGTATACACTAATGATATATGTACATTATACTCGAATAATATCAGCTAATTGATCTTAGCTTGAGGAACACCGGGTTTATCTGCGATTATCACAAATATACAAACATATATATGATAAGTGTATGTACATATATTAAACAGTCAAAATATTGCTGCTTATATTATAGAATATTAAAAGACGCAATCTAGTGGGTTAAATTTGTAGAAAAAATAAAATATTTAAAAACCTATCTACGATCTCAGTTAGAGTATTATGAAATTATTATACGTAATTCGGTGACTTTGCGTTGAAAACTTAAAA
Source organism: Arctopsyche grandis (assembly GCF_051622035.1). Lineage (NCBI taxonomy): Eukaryota > Metazoa > Arthropoda > Insecta > Trichoptera > Hydropsychidae > Arctopsyche > Arctopsyche grandis. Next base: position 7,247,325 of record NC_135363.1, on the reverse strand, counting down.
AGATTTTCATATCATACAAAAATAACATATAGGTATCTCTATTTTTAAAACCTTTTACTAACTTCGCTTCTTTCGACATTCCTTCCCGTCAAAAAATTGTGATCAGATTTTGAACCACTTCCTCTCTTCAGGTATGTAGCTTTGAAATCTTACCGACATACCTTAGGTAGGAAAGCGGTAGCGTAAGGATTCAATTAAAATTTATTAAATCCTCACGCTACCATTTTCCTACCTACGCCCATACTATTGTTCCAGATATTGTAAAAATCCTATCCTTTAACAATCTTTCTGTCAGGTGACAGCTCACTGATGCTACTTTTTTAAGCTCCTAAATGGTTTCCTTGATTGTTCCGATTTACTGAGTAAGGTTGCTTTCAGGATCCCAGCTAGGTATTCTAGACACATAGCACTCGTTTCACTTAATCCTTCCAAAACCAATTCCCTAAAATATTCCTATCTACAGCGTGTTTATCGTATGCCTAACGGGGAGCTGAATGAGGTTGATCTATTCGGTATTTCATTACATCAATTCAGAACTGCCATCAAGAGAGTCTTAATTGATTGATTGATCCATTTATATTTTTATTTCTATTATATATTCTATATCCAATTATATTATATCACTTTATGTTTAGTTATGCATTGTCCTATTTAGTCATATTTTAGTTTTTATTCATTTATTTGTCTATATGTACTAGATATATTATATATTTTGTGAAAATTTATAATTGGGCTCAGATGTTATTTTGTTATATTAATTCTTTATTATTATGAATTTCTACATCTGAGACCTGTTGATTTTTCAATAAATGAATAAATGAATACGGGGGTTAGCTAACATTGAAGTAAGTTAATGAATCCGAAATGAAGTTAAAGGAGTTCATTAAAAATTACACCGGAATCTTGTGTCAAATCAAAGCGATGACAGTTAGCTATCCAAACATGGCTTTCTACCGCCCCTTTAAAACTCACAGGCTCAACAGTTAAACAGTTACTCTTTTTACTCTCATTTATTATTAACAATATATTGATTTTCCACACTCATAGCGCACATACATGTCTACATGTTGATTATTCTTTGTTTTTCAACGCATTATACAAGGCAAACAGTACACGTATACGTACATGTGTGCTCTTATGTACATAGTTTATGATTCAATACGCGCGACAGCACTATCTTGTGAAGCGTTTTGAATATACAAATTTATTCATGAACGTCCATATTCGATTCACCAAAATTTTAATACAGGCCCGGTGCAAAACGGGGTTGTTTTCAGTCCCTCACCCTATCCGTTTTCAGCCCCTATTGCGCGTGTACAACGCCCCCGACACCTGTTGCTATGGGAACCTCACCGACTCACATATTCCGGGACATATTCAGCCTTAATTGAATTTGCGAAAACATTCATCCACCCCTGTGTCTGTCGCCCAGCCCACTAATGCATTTTTCAACACATCAGCGATTATAATTAACGCCGATTATGTTAAATTTTCGCGTCGTCTCCCTCCACTCGTATCGAATTAGTACTGAAAGCTTTCCCGGAATGACCCGGAGGGAGGGTGTGGGGGGATGATAAAAAATGATGAAGCTTTTTAATATTCGTCGGACGAGCCCGTCGTCGTTGGGGGGTGCGGGAAAATTTTCGCTCTTGTTGGAAAATGGAAAAATAAAAGGGCACGTTCAATATTTACACACAACAAACATAGTCGAGGGGGTGGGGGTGAACTTTTATGCTCGCTATATTTCGACGAATTCACGCGAAATGCATACAAACTCAATTTTAGTGCTTGAAGCTTTTTCGACCGTATATGAGTTGTTTACACTCAAGGGATTCCACTTGGGGAAATATTAAAATGGGGCTGAAAAATCATCACATTTTTCAACCTCGTTTTATTTGATTTTTTTTTTCAATATTTAATATCGACTGATAATGAGGACATATAATTTAGATCCATTTTCGGACACATTTTTAAAATTGAGTAATGTATGCCATTAGGTGCAATTTTTCATGATCTTTTTTCAGTCAGAACCTATTTTCTTATAATGAAAAGTGTATTAGGTTGAAAAATGTATAATAAGTGATAAAATTGTGAAATTGTCAGTCAAACAATGAATATATTTTATAATGTAATACGCATAATATAAGAGTATAAAAAATAGAAAAAGTAATGTTTAAGGTTGATATTTGTATTACAGTATTTAATATATAGTATTTAATAAAATATTTACTCAGGACAATGCTTCATTGATTTAATATGTTTTCATTTTATTAGCCAGCAGCATGGATCGTTGGTTGCGTTTATGCTAAGCATTGAGAGGTTGACGGGTTTGATCCCGTACTAATCTTAAATGCTACTGGTCAGACTTGGATAGTTGTGACTCAAAGTCGATCGTTTCATATCAAAGTTTGCCAATTTGTCTGATTTCATTGTTAAAACGGTTCCTCCATCAAATTGGAAAAAAACTGTCTGAATGTGATTTATGTAAAATAAAATTTATGGACACGAATTATCAATTAATTAATTAATAGTTAATTTGGAGTTTTTCAGCATCTTAAAATACAGCGATTTGTGTAATATGGGTTTACCTTGACCTTAACCATTGCCCATTTGGGTTTACCTGTTAGGTCTTCCTGGTATACATATATCTATGTAACATTATATTATACTTTTACTTACGTAAAAATTTACATATGTGATTCCCACTAAGAGTTTCGTTGTTGGCCAGACCTTTGTATGTCGAGGTCGATAATTTCTTATCAGAATTTGCCAGTTTTTTCTGATTTTCATTCAAACGGTTCCTGTAAAATTGGCTTTTTCTTCCCAATTTTATGTTGCAAACCGTGATTTATTGTTATATCTCAGGTTTTGCCAGATTTCTCACCATAAATGTCTATGTGGTTGTTTATCGAATGTAAAAATTCGTATTGTTACATGAAAAATGTTATTAATCGTATTTATACGATGTTTGTAATATCTGACCTTAAATGTCAGGTATTGTTTCGATTTACATATGTATGTATGTAATAATGATGTATTTAGATGTCTCGTTCATTATGAGTTTTCAATGTCTTGTAATAAATTAGCCATAGTGACAACCTGGAGCTAATATTTATTTATTCACAAATTTGCCATAGTGACTTTACAGATCAACTCCAAGTCGACACTATGGTTATATAAAAAGGAAATTAATTATTATTATATTATAATAATATTATATATTAATTAAAAGACAAATATGGATAAAACAAATATAAAAATACAAAATTGTAAAAACATGAAATATAAAAATACGAAATTGTAAAAACACAAAATATCAAAATATAAATTGTAAAAATAAAAATATAAAATATAAAATTGTAAATAATAAAATTGTAAATAATAAAATTGTAAATAATAAATAATTGTAAATAATATATAATGTCACTATGGCGAAATTGTAAAAAAAAAGTATTTTATTTTATTTTATTTTATTTTAAAAAATCAATACCACAGAGACTTGACAGGTTGCCCCAAAGCGTCAATGTGATTTTAATACAAATAATAAAAATCATAAAAATTACAAAAAAAACACCATAAAAAAAATAATAAAAATCATAAATAAAAAAAAACATAAGAAAATAATAAAAATCATAAATAAAAAAAAACATCATAAAAAAATAATAAAAATCAAGTAAAAAATATGTACACAAAATAAAAACAAAGAAATAAGATTGAAAAATTTATATCGTGCTATTTAGGATGTGTTCCACCAACTCAACATAACTGGCATCGAATAGGTCCAAGTAATGTGCCAGTAAGTTGAGGAGTCGAACAGCTCTCGAGAGGGGGGAGTTCATGAGCACGTTTGATTTAGCCCTAATTGGTAAAAATATATCATGTTTTCTTAAAACTCTACGATTTTCCGGGGCCCAGAATTTTAGTTTCTCCAGGATAGTGGGATTGTGAATCTCTCCTCTAAGTAATTTTACGAAATGTTTCCCAAGAAATAAATCTCTTCTCTTTGCCAGGGAGTTGAAACCCAAAGATCCCAAGACAAAGGCACTAGGGAACAGATATGGATAAAATCCAAATGTCTTCAGATATAAAAACCTAAGGAATTTCCTTTGGACTCGTTCCAACATTAGAGAGTAACGAAGTTGATAGGGAGACCATATAATGGAGCCAAACTCGAGCACACTGCGAACTAATGTACAATATAAGAGACGAATGGCAGTGAGCCCTAGTTCGGACGAATTACGGATTACGAATCCAAGGATTTTTGTTGCCCTATCACAGATATTCTCAATGTGAATGTTGAAACTCCAACTATTTTCGAAGACTATTCCCAGATCAGATATAAATAATTCTCTCTGAAGAAGAGAATCATGAAATTTATACGGATAATTAATAGGAGAACGAGAACGAGAGTAAGAAATGACCCGACACTTTAGGATATTGAAGGGAAGTTTATTAACATTAGCCCATTCATAAATAGAATTCAAATCCTCTTGCAAATAAAGAGCGTCAGGTAAATCAATTATTCTCTTATAGATTTTTAAGTCATCCGCATATAATAAAAATTTAGAATGGTGAATAGAAGATTGAATATCGTTGATAAATATTAGGAATAATAAAGGGCCAAGATTTGATCCTTGGGGAATCCCAGAAGTGGCAACATACTCATAAGAAAAGCAACTCCCAAACTTAACGAATTGACGTCGATCCTGTAAATAAGAAATAAAAAGACCAACAAGATTATAAGTAAATCCAATAAAACTTAATTTACTAACCAAAATTTTATGATCAACTTTATCAAACGCCTTCTCAAAATCAGTATATATTACATCCATTTGATTATTACAATCCAAAGTGCTGGTTATGTCATTAGAGAAACATAACAAGTTGGTAATAGCTGATCTGGCCGGACGAAAGCCATGCTGCTGATCAATGAGCATACTTTGAAAGTGATTAAAAATGTATCTGTGTAATATTACCTCAAACATTTTGGCTGGCGCTGACAAGATAGTTATTGGTCTGTAGTTCCTTACACAAGATTTATCGTCCTTCTTATGAATAGGAGTTACTTTAGAGCATTTCCATAAATTGGGGAATGAAGAGTTCCTTAGAATTAAATTAAAAATGAATTTTAAAGGTTCTAAGAGACTAACCTCACATCCTTTTAGGATGTAATTAGGGATGGAGTCAGGACCGGAAGAATAAATATTTTTTAACTTTAGAAAGCCATATTTCAGATCGGAAGAGTCAAGATGATTAATCGCTAAAGTGGGGAAAGTAAATTCCGAGTCATTGGTAGGTTCCATGGAATCAGTAGGATTATTGAAAACTGATTTAAAAAAGTCGGCAAATCCATTAGCAATGTTTTGATCACCCTCTAACAATCCAGAATCATTGTACATAATGGTCGACTTTACACGATTTACACGTTTAGAATTGATGAAGTTCCAGAATTTCTTAGGGTTTTTAACTATGGAACTTTCACAATCAGCTACATAAACATTATATGCATTATTAATTAATTTCTTAATTTCCGTACGTAAAATACGGAAATTATTTAAGATAAGAGGATTGCTCGATTTCTTCCAGAGTTTATGTGTTTGATATTTACTTTTTAAGAGATTAATAATTTCTTTAGTAAACCAAGGCGGATAAATCCTTTTACTCGTCACTAATCCTTTCAACCGAAAACAATCATTAAAAATAGAATATATAATGTCATAGAAATTAGAGAGGGCCAAATTAACATCTTTGCACTCATAAACTCGCTCCCATTGACAATTACAAAGAATATCATTTAAATATTTGAAATCAACATTTGTAAATAACCATCCATTTAGGACAGAGGTATTAAGACAGTTATTTATTAAACGAAGTGAGGAATAAGTTATAGTTAATTTTAAATGAATATCAAGAGCAGGATGATAGCTGTCTTCAGGAACCAAGGAATCAACTGAATTTGAAATAATAATATTCTGACAATCTAAATTTGTTAATAGAAAATCCAACATGGAATTATTAAAATAGTTTCGAATAGTATTAATTTGTTTTAAGTTGTATATACTGTAATATAGTATTTGAATTAAAATTGTATCGAAATCTCTTTGTTTTCCAGTTCAAACATCCGTTGAAAATAATACACCACAAAACGTAATATCAATTCGTATCAAGTATAAAATAAAATAACATATTCTTTGATACCTCCATACATACACATGTTTTGTTTTTATTTTTTTCATTTTAAAAGTCGTCAGATTTCTCTGCCTGAATATAACTCCGCTGGAAATGTCGGGTCATATTTTTTTCAATGTGCCTTTCTTGTGTTGCCTTTTGCGTCGTCTCCCATGTCAAACATGATTATTCATGTACTTGGAAGTTGACGTGAAATTAAAACTGAAAATTCATGAAATATTCATGCTCATGCGCACGCGTTCGCGCGAACGTTCCCCAAAATTTCAGACCGAAGCTAAGTAAATTAAGCTCCCATTTGCATAACGCCATTATTCGATTCACTCTATTTCGAAAGCAACTTAATAACTTGACCGAAAAGTTGCATTTTATATATTAAAAATTATATGAACCAATTGAAACTTTCATACGAGAAAAATTTACATATATTTAATACTACATAATGAAAATTTAATCAGCTTTATATATAGTATACGGTACCCCGACATTTCCGCGCAGTCAATAAGCGCCCGACATAAGCGCGCCGACATTGCCGAGCCGCGACAAAACCACGACAGACATAACTAGAGGTAGGATAGCCAAGGTGCCGCTCATTATTCCATTGTTGTAAATCCTTTGTAAAAAAGGTTCGGCAAACCTTTAACAATGCATTTACAACATTTGAACAACAATAGAGGGTGCCCCTCTGAGTCCGGGCTTTAGACATAACCGCGCGCCGACAAAACCGCGCCAACAAAAACCGCTCGGCGACAAAACCGCGCCAGAATCCGCTATCAAATGTAAGTTGCACTCGCGCGTTATCTCGGTAGGGAGTAGTATCTGTTTCGATTTGACTTTATTTGATGTCGTATGGGTGGGACTGGATGCGGAATCGAACTCGTCCATGTCGAACGGTTCAAATAATGCTAGTACATAAACGTTATACGGATGTTTCACAATTCATATTCAGACTTATCAAGTTAACTGTCTTATAAGACTGTTTTGTCTGTCGGCGCGCGGCTATGTCGCCGCGCGGTTATGTCTGCCGCGGTTTTGGCTCTCGCGGTTTTGTCGGGCGCGGGTTTAATGTCGGCGCGCTTATGTCGGGGCGCATATTGACCGCGCGACTTTGACTGGACACCATAATATACATATAGGATCCGGATGTGAAGGATTCCAAGTGAAACGCAGATTAAGTCAGAACTATGTATTTATTAACACATTTCTTCGGGCTTGTTCTCCAACAAGTGACCATAACAACACGCATCCGGTCTTTCCCATGCATACCACACACACTTGATCCCAGCTTGACCAACCATACCTACGGCTCGTTTAAAAATCAATTCTTCATACATATGTATATTTGACATTTGAAATGTTCACAAATTTCTCATTATTTTACCGAAATACAGAATTCGCAACACTTATTTATAGCGTAAGCTTATTTAACTGAGCTGAATGTTTAATGGGTTTCGCAAACAAACATGTCTTCATCGTTTTAATTAACCGTTTCATTAAATGATATTATGAATTCGTTTTTAATTTCAATTAATTAAGCAGAACGTAATGAGGTGCCATTTTCCAGACGCATATATACATATAAATAAATAATCTACGCGTAATAAAGGTCACCTTTTTATGTACTTAAGGTTGCTATGGTATCAAATTTTGTTTCAATTATGCATAAATACACATGTAAGTCAAGAAAAATCAATATTCAAGTTTACAATTTTTTATTAAGAATTTATGAATAAGCCTTATTAAATTTGGTAGCTATTTATAATAATCCATTATATCTGGAAAATCGATGATCGTTGTTACTTGAAATTTTGCCGCTTAAAATTGCCAGGTGAAAAACTCTCTAAAGGAATGTTTGCTTCAGGATGTGATATGTTTTTTAGAAATAATGATGAATACATAAAAATCTTATTCATTTCGATTTTTTTTTTTTTTTGTACATTTGTCTTAATGTTTATACGTATATACGTGTCTACATCGCATTGTTTTGGAGAGGGTATTTCTCCAACGGCTTCCTTTGATTCAGATTTAATTCAAAATTTATTCTTGTTAACCCGAAATACATATCTAATTAACGAGCGGGTCGTTCTTCTGGTTAAAATTTATAAATAGTAATTACATAAAAGCATAGTGACTTTGATATTGACCTCAATTTTCATACTTAATAATGGACATTTAAGCTTCTTATAGTATTAAGCTTGTGACATTTTTCATTATTCAATTAATTTACTAATTGGAAAACTTTTTCAGTATCATTACAGAGAATGACAATATATGTATGTATGTACACATGTACTGTATTTATGTCTATACTTATATATATATTAAATATGTATGTATGTACAATTTACATATGTGAAAGATCAAGGTCATTAATTGTTTTATTCGCATTTTAAAATATGTAAATTGTAGGTATGATAAAAAAATATTCTTTCTTTTGGGTTGTTAGAATCTGTGCTTATATAAATATATTCAAAATTATATTGTACATTGTTTTCTTCAGAATACTAAAAAAAATAAACAACTACTTACATTTTTATTCTACATCTGTAAAGAAATTATATCATATAATTTGAGTTTTACTACAAAACGCGCACATTGATAAGCCAGAGTAAAAAATGAGAACTTTGGATTTCAAATGATTAACCTAGTGGAAAAGTTGCTTCGTATCAAGAGAACGTTAAATAAATTTATTGATTTTAAACAATGTCCAATTTATCTCGAAAATTTCGAAAAAGTGGTTTTTTATTTTCAACTATCTTTTCTCAGATGATAATTGTAACTACTTCTTATAAAAAAAATATGCTCAAAATTCGCCCATTGCATTTTAATTGGGTTGATTGTGATTAGTTTTGACTGATAAACAAGAATTAGAAGTTGACGGTTCGCCAAAAACTCCCACACAAAGTGCGCCAAACTTTAAACGGCCATTTACATACATACATGTATGGTTGAAACGGTATTTTCAAAAAATCGTTTTTTTTCAAGTTTTCGTCATTATTTTTGATATATAAATGTTGTCAAGAGCTTTCTTGACAACTTTTTTTATTATTATCTTTATTTTAAATACAAAAATTATGAAAGAATATATGAACTTTATGAAATATGGGCAATCCAAAATGTCATATTTTGCGTCAATTTATCTAATATTGATATTTTATTTTTTATTTTACATAGATACATATATATATACACAAGGAAAGCCTAACAGGTAGACCCCAATGCGCCTTCCTAGACAATCAATTACAAACATTGCAGCATTTCTATTACATAAATCGCTGTATTTCGAGAGGCTGAAGAACAAAATTTAACAATCAATTAATTAAGTAATTAATCCATAGTGATATCTATGGATTTGGCCTTGTTTTAAAGTTTTTACATACATATTGTACGTACATCAAATTCAGATATTTTTGACATAGCGGGTAGGATTATTTTTGCCAATTTGATGGAGGAACCGTTTCAACAATGAAATCAGATAAATTGGCAAACTCTGATAGGATCGATCGATAACGATCGACTAGGAGTCACAAATATCCAAGACTGATCAGCAGTATTAAATATCAGCACGTGATCGAAACCGATAACCTCTCCGGTGCTAAACATAAACGTAACTACCGAGCCATAATGATGGCTAATATAAAAAAAATTGACATTACTTACGGTTTTCACCAGTTTTGTCTCGTGTCCCGTTGTCCCGAACAAAACTCTCGGGACGCCCAAATGTCCCGGTTTACTACTTTTTAATTCCTACATAAGTTTTTCACTCTAAACATTAACTATAAACAAAAAGTCGATTTCTGGACCAGACAGTTTGGTAAACACTGCAGCAATATTCAACAATGAACTATTTGTCTGTGTCTTATACTTTCTGGAGAACTATGTATATATATGTAAGAGAGACAAAAAATGTGTATCAGGCATCAATAAATTTATCTTGAATCGATAATTTTCTCATACTCTTAATGATTTCTCACACGCAGACGCGGAATAGACAGTCAGAACAGAAAGACTAAAAGATTTCTCTGATTTTGCTAATATTGAATATAAAAATCTACTCTAACATTCAAAATCTGGGTGGCTATCACTATTACCTGCAATATAACGCACTATTTTGAAGCTTTAAAAGCTATTTGAAACTTTAAAAACTTTTTTTTAGCTGAAGAAAAAGCACCAAAAACATTTTTAGATTTTTTCACTAATCTTCTCAGTGAAGTCTATCTTTGGTTTCTTCATTGGAATTGTAGAACTTTTCATTTACTTATATTAAAAATAGAAGGGGAAAAAATCAATTATAGGTAATCTAAATATTATCACTTCGATTTAAAATATATCTATAGAAAAGTCTATGTAAGATCTTTGGAGGGGGGGGGGGTGTCCCGGTTTGACTTGCATGAAATCTGACAACCCTACATTACTACATGCCTTCCTGTCCAAATGAAGCACACCCTTCAAATATTATAAGCCGAGATATATTAAATATTCTTATTATTTAATGTCCTAGCACCACTGGTCGATGTTTACACGTGTGATGGATATATGATGGTAGTTAACCGGTCTCGCAACGTTCCAATAAGCCTGACAGGATGTTACGTCGAAAGCGGCATCACATCTTCCGCTGGATGTGGCCTACACAGGAAATGACTGGCAAAGGGGCCAGGGGGTGGAAAATCCCCCTGTAATAGGCACCCAGCCTCCCCCAATCCTCTAGCCGCCAACCGCACCCCCTGATCGTAAAGAGATCATCCCCAATCAAAATCCAATCAGTTTACCCATCGACATCGACCGCAGCTTTTGATGGATCGTTCGATCACGTCATTATTTTAACCCTTTAACCCGCACAGGCAAAACACATTTTTGTCAATATAGTAGATATAATAACCCATCAGGCAAGGGTAATTAATTAAGTCAATGTTGTTTCACAAACTGTGCATGTACATACACCCAGCGCAAAACGAAGCTTATCAGTTGCATCACATGTAAATAACGATATATTTTTAAAGACTAGGAAAGGAATTTAAAATAACAGTTTTCGTATTATTTTCTACAACTCATCTTCATCAATATGCAGCAAAAAAAAAGCGATTTCGTCAATAGATAACATTATGAGGGGAATCATTGTAAATTTGGAGTAAAAATGATCATTTTTTTATACCTGGAGTAGATTTCATAAATCAAAAAATCGATAAAAACGGTTTTTTTTTCTTTTTCAAGCTTTTCAACATATCAAGGGGACTTCAAATAATAGTAGGGAATACAAATAAAAATGTTTTTTTATTTTAATATTTAATGGGACCCCCTTTGTTTTTAATAAATAGTTTTATTCGTTTAAGTAGTGATTCATATTATTTTTTTAATAATTCATCACTAATTTCATTGTAGCATACATCATAAATAATGTATTATAATTATTTTATGGTTTTTGGTTTCTTATCTCTAATTTTTTTGCCTATTTTGCTTCAAATATTTTCGATTATATTTAGATCCGAGCTGTTTCCTGGCCATTCAATGGAGTTTATACCTAAACTATCTTTATCTTGATCGATACTTAAAAAAAAACTAAATGGTGATATACCAATGCATTAAAAATAATTAAAATAATTGTGAAAACAATTTGAATACTCTAAAATTTTGAACAATGCGCCGGTGCTGAATCATCGTGAAAGACAAGATCCTTAACCATTTCCGGTAAGCCTTCTAATGTAGGAATAACGCTTTTGTCGATGATTTTTTTATACTCCTGTGAGTTGACTGTCCCATCTAGTTTAATGATTGACCGAACACTATACCTTGTGATGGCCCCCAATACCATACCATGGCGAATGTTAAACAGTCAGCGCTTAGCACGATTCTTTATAGCGTTCGCCTGATTTTCGTCGTACTAGCGCCATCCCATCTGATCCAATCAGGTTGAATTTGGATTCATCTGAAAAAGTAATCGTCTCCCAATCTTGAACTGTCCAATTTTTCTTCTCTTTGGCCCACCAAAGACGAGTATCCTTCATTTTCTTTCATACAAAGTTCACGTGTTTATAAAGGTTAGTAGATTGTAGTAGAAAAATTAAAAGCATATTTGTTTGATTTTCGCCGCTTATAGTTAACAAATTGTACTAAAAATAAACATTTTTATATACATACACAAATATATATAGTACTAAGCTTTAAGAAGGAGCTTCCACGTTTTCCTGAAATGACAATGTCGAATGAATTAGAAATATTTCTCTCAGTCGTGTTCATATATTGCCAAATACTATAAGTTTGTTTGAATGTATTGTTACAAATCCCGTGCTGCTATAGCTCGTTTTGATCTTATTTAAAGTAAATAAATTAATCGTACATAGGGAGTATTTTTTATTTGTTTTTATTTATACCAGTAAGGCCTAACAGGTAACCCCAATGAGCCTTACTGGCCAGAAACATTATACATTTGTACAAGTATTATTAGTATTATACTAAGTAAATACATATCATTTAAAACTCATAGAGACATCTATGGTCAAATTTTGTAAATTTGTAGAATTTTTAAACAATTCAGTAAATAAATATATCGATTAACTACCACAGAGACATTTATGGCCAAATTTGTAAATTTTGCAGCATTTTATAGAATTCAGAGAAATTCGAGATTGCTGAAAACTCGATATTTGCGAGAAAATGGATAAGGTTGCCAATTCGGCAAATTTAATTAGCAAACTCTGATAGGAAACGATTCACAAGTCCAAAATCTGACCTGCAGAAACCAGATTTGAACAGAGATTCGAACCGGTGACCACTTTTTTCGAAGCATTATATGCTAACCATTAGTCTATTCTGCTGGTTATAAGACATTAAAAGCGATAAGATAAACACTAAAATTATCGACCTAGAATATACGACCGTTAGTCCTAACAGCCGACTTATTGTGAGAATTAGTCAGAACATCAGACCAAACGTGTTAAAATATCTCTCTTATTCAGAACTTTAAATCTGGAAATAAAAATAAATATTGATTGGGATGTTGACTAAATCATTATCATCCTAATCAACGTTTTTAAAAATACGTATGTATTAAAAAGTATTTACATAACTGCTACACAAATTCAGTTTTCACAATGAATTTAGTATACTATTATATTACGAAACCATAACTTTTGCTTTATATATATTTTGGAAGGGCTCTTATTCAAAAACACTTGAGCAACGCCGGGCAAGTGTGTTTTGTCCGTTGTGCGATTCCATGGCTTTTAATATACATACATATTATATGTACATATATGTATAGAATCATCATATTTGGTATACCTATAAAAACATCGTAGATAGGTTTTGAAAAAGGGTCTTTAAAAGTTCTCTGATTTTCATCTGTCCAGGTAGCGCCGGGCAATATACGACAACATAGTTATTTGTAATATGCAAAACAAATGTTCAGAAAGTAAATAAATCACTTTAGATCGTTTAGAAGGTTTCGTTGAAATTATTTCTTATATCTAGTATGCGACAGTTATACAACTACTTATACAATAGTTATACAATCATACATATGTACTTGTATCTTTAAAGGAATACGAATGTGTTGTTAGTTTGGGAAACACTGCGTTACAGTAATGATTTTTAGACACATATGTATATATGTACGTAATATGTAGATGTCTCGTCTTTATATATTGCTTTGCCTTTTTTAAAACATTATATTTATAAATAAATTCCCGTTTATAAAGATTGAGGTCGAGTTTTCCCAATTTTAAACGTGGAATCGCTTTTACTCCGCTGAATGAATTGGCCCCATTTTCTATGTATGAGAAATTGGAAAATCCTTTTTTTCATACTTGACTTAAGCCGAGGATCTGGTTTTGCCGCCGCTTTCCATATCAATCTTATGCCAATAAATATTTATTGGCTCTATTTATACGTATGTATATAGGTACGTGGCGAGGAAGAAGGGAAAATATAGGCTAAACGACTAATGTTCGCGAGTACCAAAGTCTGGATCGTTTCACGCAAAAGTGGATAAAGTTTAATGCGAGATTTGCTAGTGTGGCAATTTGTGTGCCTTATTATTATGGCATGGTTTGTGTGTTTTAAACGGATAATGGTGGAGCTTATTTTATAGATTCCTTTATACAAATGTATGTATATATATATATATATATATATATATATATATATATATATATATATATATATACATATATATATATATATATATATATATATATATATATATATATATATTGGGATTCCTTTATACAAATGTATGTATATATATATATATATATATATATATATATATATATATATATATATATATATATATATATATATACATATACATATATATGTATTTACATATAATTATATTGAACATTTTATTACTTTAAAGTACTCTCGCTTTATATTTTCTTATATTAAATAATATAATATATTGAAATTTTACACAGCAGCAATAAATATCTTATAACACACATAATTCAATTTAAAATCCAAATAAAAAATAAAATAAAATCTAAAAAATAAAAAGCGTGTAAAACACCTGCCGCGTAACTTAGTCTAACCTTAACAGACAGCTTGTATTAACCCCAATGACAATAGAGAGTGAAGTAATAATATTCACACTCGGTATTGATCTTCTGATTAGTGAAATAAAATATTTTTATTATATATGTATACCAGCAGCGTGGACTATCATATTTTTGCGTAGGGGTGGGTGTTGGAACCAAATAAAAGGCCAAAGTCGCTTCACAGCATTTATTGGGTGATTAAAGAGATCCACGCACTGCCAGTGCTCCGTCCAGAATGCCTTCATATGGCTTAAGTACCTGCTTATAAAGGGCAAGTCGCTCACTGACGTGTCATCTTCATCGACGCGTTTGTTTACATATTGTTATAGTCACGTACCAGATACGCAGTTTCACGGTCTCAGCATGCAGTCCCACGCTTTCACGCTGTCAGTTATGAGAACTATAGCAGGAAGTGACCGAATTCCGTTATCGACCACTAAGTCCATTCGGGGGGTCTCCATTGTTAGCCGACAGCACTTAAGCCTGGAGATAATCCTCGAAAACCAACTATAACGGCGGCTCCTTTTAGCATATGATACAATATTATGCTATCGAGCAGAGTGATCATGGTTAAATTCCCGCTAGTAGCTGCTGCCAGACCTTGGTTTGTGACTACAGGTCGATCGTTTCCGATCAGAGTTTGTCAATTTTTCTGATTTTCATTGAAAATTGGCATCTGCTTTCCAATCTCTCTTGCAAATCTCAAGTTATCCATAGTCTTGAGATTTGTTGATTTCTATAATAAAATGCTGTAAAATTTCCTCCATAGATGTAACTGTGGATTATGTTTATATGAATTCGCATTGTATAAATGCTGTATTGATGATATTGATCGTATTATATATGAATTAGTATACTCGTCGCTTTGGAGCGATCATCTGTAAAGGTGAGTGTACATGTTCGAAAGCTTAAAAAATTCCACTCTGAAAATAAATCTTTAGCTCAGTTTTGCACGGTTCGTTTTTTATACGTATAGGTTTATAAGAAGATACCAATACGGCGAGTACGGGTCCCTGAAGGGCTCAAGCAATAAGTCCTTACAGCCTCGTCAAATTCGGGAGCATGTCAAAATAAAAATAAGGAGCAAATGGTCTCATGCGCCATCGCCGAGAACGTTTTATTATATGGCGGAATCCATGAATAATTTTGCACCTCTGTTTGGGGTTATTCTCGCCGGTCGTGTCGCACACGGCCATAAACACCTCTTTTTTGTTTATTCGATGGGGTTTTTTGAACCCTCGAGATGACGTCGTCGTTCGTACGAGGGTTAGTGCTTTTATTATTATACGCGTGTGGGCTTGTTTCCCTCGCTTATACTATTTTTCCTTTTTTTTTGACGTTTGATCTTCGAATTTTCCTAGAGGAAATCCCAGCGCGGTGACGGCGATATTTTCACGTTTTCGGAAATGTGATACAAATGCGGTGTTTTCCTCATTTTTCCGCGACGCGGTCGTCTTCTCACCCTCTAAATTAGTCTGCGCCAAATCCAAAACAAACCTTCGAAGGCTTCGAGGAATGAAAATAAACCGTGATATTTCTGGTCGAGAAATGTTGATACAAAGCGAATACAATACAGATTCTCTTAATTTATGTCTCTCGTAATAAAGCTTTGCAGGTAGACAGATTTACCTTACCTTTGTTTTATTTAAGCATAATTTCCGCTGAGAAATCAACGGAAGCTCAGAATTTTAATTAATATAATGTACACTCTTGAACGTACGTATGTATAATTTGAATGCTTAATTGAAGTCATGTATATATTTTTGTTTACATAATGTCTTTAAAAATGCGTGGATGTCGAATATTCCTATTATTATATAGGTATATATTATAGATATTAACTGTGTATATCATAATACGTGTTGTTGACCCTTTCCTTGTGATGTGTAATATAATAACTGTATAAAAATGTGAAGGCAATATAGGGAGCGTGAAAAATTGTCAAAATAGTGAAAAAGGAAAACGTAGCCTTGTCGACGACAAAGGACAGGTATTTACGCTGACTTGAAAGGAATACGATAACACGATGAAAGAATAACTACCTAAAAGTGACCCGCACACGTACACGACATGGTCAACCTACACGTATACATATGTACATACATACTATAGATATAGAAATATGTATGTATTATAGTGTATATATTTTTTAATTTGATTTTAAAATTTTTACTTGATTTTTGATTTTTAAATTGCTTTTTATTATTATTAAATTATTATTATCACAATACATCTATATATGTATATCTATATATATATATATATATATATATATATATATATATATATATATATATATATATATATATATATATATATATATATATATATATATATATATATATATATATATATATATTTTATATATATATATATATATATATATATATATATATATATATATATATATATATATATATATATATATATTTTAATAGCTACTGTTCTACTGATCATTTTATATTTTACAATTTTAATTTAATTTTGTTAGTAATCATAGTATTATATATCATTCTAATGTTAATGTACAGCGTAATAGGAAAAAGAACTCAAAAACTTATTAAAAATTTTTACTTGAGAGGTTTTGTAGGTTAGCTTTCCATTTTTACTTTATCTACATATGTATGTAAGTAGTAACAGTATATAAAGTTTTTTCCAATCGAGATTGATTTCACGCATCTATTTTAATATATAGAAAATCCCTCGCTTTGATGTCACTTTATTTTACAAATGTCATTGTTTCCATTATACTAAGTATGATCTTCTTAAATTACCCTACTTCGAATCAAATGTGTATTTATGGACTTCAAGACGTTCTCACAAATTTTCTCAGTATGAATATATTTCAATAAGAAAATAATTTATAAATAAAATAGGATTTATATTTTCATGTTTGCGATGATTCAGAATAAATCAAATAATATCGAAGCATTTTAACAAAAGACGATTATTTTGAAAAAATCATACATAATAAATATAATAATCAAAAATATTCAATCTATCGTTTTTCTAGACATAATAAATTTCAAAATATTTGATACAAAATATATACACTTATGTACATATAATACAAAAGGAATATATAAGATTTATAATATATTAAAAAGATTATATAATATCTTTTTGTTAGTATCATATTTGTTTATTATTTTCTAACCAACCAAACACAATAATATATACTTTTTAAAATACATAAATATTGTAAAAAAAAGCATCCTCTTTGTAAGCGCTTACATAAAATATGCGAATTCGTTTATACCTACTTACATATGTACATTCATATATTCATTTCAGCATTACATACATAAATGTAGAACATTTTCGATTTTGTCAGTTCGAGAGGTTGTGATTTAAGGTTGTCAAAGGATGCTGTATGAAATGAAATATTATATATGTATGTATGTATATAAACCTTCATACATTCACTGCACTCGACAGAGAATGTATGAAATTTCCGGTCGCTTGTTTTTCGACTATTTGCCTATTTCTGCGAAGTTTCCAGGCGGGGAAAACTCAACGCTCGTGACGACCCGGAAAACGCTTTGAAGACTGAAAATCATGCATGCGTCGTTCAAGAGCAGCGTTTCCTCTATTTCGAACGTGTTTTTCGCTCTCGCGAACACCGCAAACAAGAAGACACAGCCTCCTCGCACAGAACAGCAACGCTCAAATATTTTACATCGTCGTTTCGTTCCCACGGCTCGTATACAACCCTTTTTTCTCGAACCTTTTAGGGCCAGACCCGGCTACCTATCGCACGTGTATACCCTTTTGTCGGAAACATAAATTCGACGCCGGGATCCGTTTCGTGGGAGTGTAACGCGACGATATTCCCGGGATTGGAAATTCTTCGCGGTCTGGATTTAAGTCCCCGGGATAAACAAGCCCCCCGAGGGCTTTCTCCTTTCCCCTACCCATTTTCCTTCTCTCCGGCAGCCTTATTGTCTCCGTGCGGATAATCGGATTTGATCCTGGGGAGGCTTTCGAGGAGGACCCGGTCCGATACGATCTCTCTCCGCTCGCCGACAACCCTCTCTGCTAGCAAAGTCCTCCCACACTCCATCCTTGAAGGAATCTTTCGTCACTTTTAAATAAATATACAAGGATACAATGCCCGGATGAAAGTACGCCAAGTCTCAATTGTACGCAATACAGTTGAATTCCATTTCAATGCCGTTCACTGGGTTCAGGAATTTATTTATTATTGTATTTCATGAACATATGCACATACATATATATACCCATATGTACATATTTCAAACTCGATTTGCTTGACTGATCTACATAGATACCCCTACATATGTAATGTAAAAGTCCTCAAATAATTTCAGAGTGAAAAATTATTATATAAATAGTATGTAAGTTAATGTAAAATACAGACTCACTGGATTTGTAGGAATTTGTAGGAAGATTTTTATAAAAAGTTTGCATTAAAAACCAAAATTATGCAAATAAAATTTTTAAATAGTTGGTCATATCATCACGCTTCAAACCTACTGAAAAGAATTTGTAAAATTTTATATTGTGCAGTAAAACATTTATAACTTCTTTTATTGTACTTCAGACGCAAAATTAGCACACTAAATTATTTTTTTTATAATCCTTCTAAATACATCATTATGAGAATAGATTGAGGCCAAAGATATAATTGCATAATCCTCTATATATGTATGTATGAATATATTATAGTTTTATATTGATTGGAATATCTACCATTTTTCCTTTAAGAGGCCCCTCTCATATAAAAATATACATTGAAAAAACGGAAATAATTGGATGTGTATTTAAAAAAAATTAAAGAAATTATGTATGTATTTAATTTAGTTTTTATAAATTGAAAAGTTATCGATGTATTCTTATTATTGAACTCCCCTCTCTTTTACATTTGTGAAGTACAAGGGGCTTCCCGTGAAGATAATTATTTTTGTTCATATTGATCAATGTTTTTTTTTTATTTTGTAATGACTTAATTCGAATCATAGAGGTTTTGATAAGGAATACATGAAATATGAAGACCCTGCATTCAGTATATTTGGAGAAATAAAATAAAATTTAAATCCTGGTCACTCGCTATTATTCACAGTGCGACAAGTGTTAAAAAAACATTTATAGAATTATATTTCATATACCTACCAATTATTCACTTGGTTTTAATTACATCAAATTTGCGTAATGAGCTTGCACTCGTGAAAATACATAATACGCCCACTCAAAAAATGTAATATTACACCATATATAGTATTACGCGTCGAACTTGAATTACACACACATAATTAACATTCTCGACGATTCAAATTTTCGTATGTGTGTATATAATATTATTATAAGAGCGTCTATAAAGACATCTAATAAAGAAGAAAATTCCTTTGTGAGAGAAGTATAACTGTTGCAAAATTGAAATGCGAGGCTTCTAACTTTTCCGCTAACTTCCGTATAATTTTTCCACCCGTCTCGGGGGATGAGGAAGAGAAGGGTTTTCCCAGCCATTCCCCTCGACCGCACCTTCCCAAATGGTGGGCCGTTTTATAACTTAAGTTTTTGAAGAATCCACCCCTGGCTCGCCGACACGTGACACGCTCAATAAATTTCGCACAATCGTACTTTTTAATGCGAAATTTGTTTTATAAACTTTATTACAAATGTTTATTACTCCGCCGCCCGTGAACTCAGCATCATAAAAACCATTCTATTCCAATATTATAGGTATATAATAATTGTGTTTTATGCCGATGAAGTTTTTTCCCCACAGAATCCAACAAGGCTACCGCCGAAAAATGTATTAGGTTGTATAATATTTTTCTTTTAAATGTCATGTTAATAATTTTGATCAGTAACATTCGTAATAAACTTAAGATGTCATAAAACAATAATCACTCAAATCCGTAAACCGGAAGTGATAGTTTACCCTTTATGTTTGATTTATTGCCAATTTGTAAGCACTATACGACGCAATAAAAGATGGTCGTTTGTGCGTTTTTAATCTGTGTCGTCGTTTATGTCCAATTTTAAATGGTGTGTGTTTAATTGATCAGTAACATCAAATACTTTTGGTCAGTAATACAAATAAACAATCAGTACATTCGAGTCAGAACTGAAACGCCTAGTAATTTGAATATATCGATTGATCAGTATTTTATGTTTAACGGACAGTACTTTAATAAAACGGCCATTTAATTTTGATGGTACGTAATTTGATTAGTTCAACGCACAATGTACTGATTTTTTTTAACTCGAAAATTAAATTAATTTTTTAATTTTAAAGTATAGATATTTGGAATCCAATAAAAATATATGCCGACCAAATTCGTAGTGAGTGATCATTTAATTTGAAAATTCCTGACCAATTGTAATTAATTACTGATTGAAAATTACCACTTGATATCGATCCTTTCAGCGTCCAAACATGTCGTTTATTTAATTAAAAAATAATCGTTTTTGCCTCAACGTCTCAGCTTTTGTGTTTGTCTATTTTCGACCCTTTGATTTTGTCCCTGAAAATTCTAAAATGTCACGTCAAATTCCACTCACACGCAAAAGGGGTACGATTTCTATGTATATGTATGTACATACATGTGTATGGTTGATCCATAACGAACGGAGAAGAAAATAAATAAATATCGAATTCAATCGTACCCTTATTGCGTATTCTAGGGTCGCTGAGATATGCGTGTGTGTGAGAAAAGTTTTTCTTATTTATTTACGTGCTTTGTGCTAACATTCTGTTTTGTGTTTCAGACCGAGTAAAATTCAAGCCAGAGAGTAAGTGAGAACAGTAGTAGAAAAATTGTTGACAATGAAAAATAAATAAATAATAGCGAATAGATTAGATGGTTGGACTAAAAACAGTAGTGTTGTAGTTGTAATAGTAGTTACATAGATAAACGGCTAGTGCTAGTTGCAAAGAAAATAGTTTAGAGAGAGTTTTGATTAATGGGTTCGTTTGAACGAAACCATTTATGTATAAACTAAATCATAATACATGCCTTATCTTCTTCGCATAAGCATGAATTCGAGAAACTTTCGCTCGTATGAAAATCTTTTTCTACGATGCAAATATTACATATACTTAACATATGTATAATAAACGCTACAGTGTTCGTAATCTATGGTTATGGTGTTGACGAAACAGTTTTTATATGTATATTTGTGCAAAATATAGAAAAATGCTTGTAGTGAATAACTCATTAGATTGTATGTATTTGCAAAACTGCTGCTTTTTGTGTTTAACATTAACAAATATTTATTTTAAAATATATGTATTGTCTTTGTATGAGAAGCTTTGTTTTGTATTCGAAGAAGTGTGTAGTTACAGTGTTTATGGTCTCATTTTTTTACTTTGGAGATGAAGGAAAAACATAAAGAAATGAATATTATGTGATGACCCTAAACGAGGTTAAGGTTGGGTAAATAATACATGTTTTTAAAAGAACATGAAACTTCAACGTTTTTTTATTATTTTTAATCTTCCACATCTCTAAAAAAATTGAAACCATTCGCTTGTTATACTTTTTGGAATAACAATAAAATCAAATTTCTCTTACAAAATTGCGGCCATTATTATATATTTATAACGTAGTAATTTAAATATATAATTTTTTGATATATTTAAATTACTACGCGATATCGTAACTCTCGATATTGAATTTTCCATAATAAACAATATTATAATACACGTACATACATATGTTTAAATAATAATTCAGGCTCATTGATCTGCACACATATGTTTGACAAATGTTTAAGATTGTTTTCAAACTTGTATTTTCTCTTATACAGCGATTCAGCGATTCATTTTGCATTCACAATCAATACGAAGATCGATACATATTTAGACAAATTATTTCTTTTGATTTGAATAGTTTATTTAATTTATTGTACATTTCTACTATAGGTGTCACGACAGGTAGCCTTAAGGCGAAATTTATGGTCAAAAGTACTGAACATTACAATACAGTTGTTACTATACAATACAATAAATAGCGTCATCTATGAACGAACTGGTATAATCATCAAACTCGATATACAAAGAATTTGCGATAAACACATTCTACATACATATTCAAATAACGCTGACAAATGAGGATAGGTTGCCAATTTTTTTGGAACTGTTTCACTACATTAATCAGATAAATTGAAAAATTCTGATAGGAAATGATCGATCTATAGTCAAATGTATCCAAGTTCTGGCAAGCAACACCGGGTCAGATATTGAACCCATGACCCCTCAGTCGAAAGCATTATACGCTGACTATGTTGCTTCTATTTAACTAATCTTTAAATTATGTATTTCAAAAATTGAAAACAAGTTACTTATTATACTTTGTTCATTTATTAGTGGCCGTATTATCCGACTTTGTTTGGGTGACAAAGTCTTATTAACTAACTATGTATATAAAAAAAAGTTTTTTAAAAACATACCTCTTCTATAATTTGTATATAAAATTATTATTTTGAATAAAAACACCAATAATTTTTTTTACTATCGCCATCTATGTTTAAAACTAACAAACAAACGTCAACCGTAAACGTCAAATAGAATGTCGGCGGGCAAATTACAAACGCGTCTTACACGATATATATTTGCACCATCGTAATGGCGGATATATTTGCACCATTTACTTATATTGATGACCAAAATGAGCAATATGGCAAAGTATGAAAATGATCGGATAAGAGATAAAAATGACCACTAACACGAAAGCCATGTGAAACGTAAAGGAGGTATGTAAAAAATAATAAAAAAAAAACAACCGGCTATTTTACAGTACACACGTATAAGTAAAAAAATAATCTACTACATACATAGTTACTAGCTAAAAAAACTTGTTAGGTTTGTGAGATAATTCTCAAAGTTCAAGGGGAGAACTTGGATTATGGACATCCTTCCCCATTGTACAATTTTAGTTTCGCTGACGATCTTATAATTTCATAATACTGTCCATAAAGAAGTTTTACTTTCAAAAACAAATATTTTTCATAAACCTGCTAGAAAATTATTAAAATGAATACTATTAGATTTTTATCTGTCAAATTTGATAGTTTGAATCTGAAAACTGTAGATTTATTCAACAGATAAACGACCAATCGAACATAAAAACATGCAATTTTTATTCATTTATAGTCGTATATACATATGTATATATATACATGTATTATACATAAAATGGTTATTTCATGATTGCCTGACGATTGTTCGTACAGACTTTGAGGCTGACATTACACAGATTGTTCACATATCACACATATGTATGTACATCACAAAGCAATGCACAGCTTTTTAAACGGTTCTCAATTTCTATCAAGGGAATTTGCATCAAAAATTAATGTTTGTATGTTTGTTATAATTAAAGGAGTTGCTGAACTTGAAGTAGGGTGAAAATTCAAAAATTCATGTTCTCATATATATTATAATATAATCCAATGCATCGCCTAGCAAAATAATAAATTCCGAGAGTATGATGAAAAGTTTGAGAGCCCTCCATCAGCCATTCGAATGTATTGTCCCAATTAAAAAAAGACTACAAAAACTTCATTCACAATCCAACAACCTCGTTTCAATCCGTTTGTCTATTGCACACGTGGAAACGTTGTCATTTTTTATTTTACAATTGTGCTGTTTCGTTCGTTTTTAACATTTACATATATACATCATACAAAACAGTTCATTAAAACAGTTTTGCTACAAGCTTGGAAATCGCTCGAATAAGCGGTTAGATTAAAATTCCAGTTTTCCCGGTTTGAAAATGGACCGATTTGGTATTCTTATTAAAATTTTTACTCTTCGGTCGATACTAATATATAACTATAATATTTTATTATATTGTTGCCAAGAGACTCTTTCGAGTCGCTTCGAGTCGTCGTTAATTCGCGTTGCAACGTTTTCAAATTCGATTTAACCTTTTCTTGAAAACCTTCCTTCCTTCCTTTCTTCTTTCCTTCCGTTCGAATTACTCGCAGTTTTGCCTTTACGAAGGCGCTAACATTGACGATGATTTTATGAGACTCAATAAAAACAAATCAGTCGGAAAATACAATTAAAATAATGGAAAAAGTCGATGTGAATTTTTAAATATAAATACAACAAGCTGCAAGCAAATATTTAACTTTTTTTCCATTTATGTATGTCTATTCAACGTTGGCACATAAAAGTTCAATTACTGTTTTTTAAATTCAATATATTGAAACTATTCGGATGCAATTTTCATCTATATATGTATATATAAAACAAATCAATGTTTGTTTGTCTGTCTGTCTAAACCACTGAACCAATTTCGATGGAATTTTCAGGATTTGTTGTATGCATGTCCGGGATTACTGTGAAAAAAAACGGGAAAAAACCTCTTAATAATAATATTCTTAATTACGATTTTATCGACGTGAAAGTATGAAGCGCCAGCGTGTAGTTAAGGCCAGTGTGTAGAAAATGTGTACGTTGGTAACCAACTTGCGCCTACGTCTGCCAACCCTAACATTACGTACCATTCATACCAACCTTACATTACGTACCACTCATAACAATCCTACATATACATAAAAATCGATATTATCATTTTTGATATTATCATTTGATATATCATTTTGATATTATCATTTTTATATCTATTATCATTTTTGTTTCTTATTTTAAATGTTTGAGCTTTTCTTTTTTTTACCTATATGTGAAAATTATTAATGGTTTACTTAACATAATTATATTTTTTTACTATCAATCTATGTAACTTAATAAACTGTAAATTTTCCAAATAAATAAATAAATTTGTCTGTCTGTCACGTATG
The DNA here is from genome assembly GCF_051622035.1 of Arctopsyche grandis. NCBI lineage: Eukaryota > Metazoa > Arthropoda > Insecta > Trichoptera > Hydropsychidae > Arctopsyche > Arctopsyche grandis. Next base: position 7,221,829 of record NC_135363.1, on the reverse strand, counting down.
CGTTCCTATACTTCACTATAATTAAATTTGATTATTAAGTATTAATTTGAAACTGAAATATTCACTTATCGAAACGCATCGAGAAACGGAAACGGGAACGGGAATTGAAAGCTTTATTGCACGATGGAACGATGGAACTTTCTGGATTTATTATATGCATATCCGGGAAGCTTACTTTGAAAAAAAATTGGCCAAAAACGGAAACGGGAAAAACGGGAACGAGTGGTATTGCTACACAATCATTTCAAATATTTTCGCATCGCGACATGCGTTGTTAGGGTAAAATAAACAAATAATTGAATAATCTCAAATGTGTTCGCTGCCTGTGTTTTTCCGATAAATGGGAATGGGAACGAGAACGGGAACGGGAACGGTAACGAGAACAGGAATGGGAACGGGAACGGGAACGGGAATTGTATGCGTTATTGTGGCATTGCAACGCATGCCGGGTTCAGGTAGTAATATTATATTTTAGTTTTAGTGTTTTCACACCCATACAGAATTGTATAGAAAAAAAAAACTCAATTTGTATCGAAAATGCTGTCATAGTTATTAGTATTTCATAATTTGTCTGTACGGTTCAATATCAAATTTTGTTGTGTAACCTACTTATATTCCTCAAATACATAGATAAAGTCGTGGGTTGGTCACATTCGTTTATTCTTTCCTTTTTGCTATTAATTAATATTAATAATAAAATGTACTCTTTTGGCGTAATGGATCATAATGAAAGATCAGGCCTCTCCTCAATTCAACCCTAACATGAGAAAAAGATAGTTTACGAATTCCCTGAGGCGTGGGTGAATTAGTTCCGCGTAGAGGCTGCAGTGCTGGAGTTTCCTCAAGGGATTTCCAATGTCGGGGCGTATCTCCGTTTCGGTCGCAGCGATTGTGTATGGCAACTGTATCTACTTTACTCGTGCTCGATTGTGTATAGTGTGCAGAAAAGAAACACAAATAAAACATGGAAGTCTATACAGAGTATTTAATTCGGTCTGTTATAACGATGAAAGAGAGGGGTTTACAGAAGGCAGGTGGGATGAATTGTTGGCGCTGTGCCCTGTAGTTGAGGTTATGTATCCACATCACACGTGATCTGGTCTTATTAAGGAAGACAAGCCAACCGCACTCACTATACAACCCCGCCGGATGTAGAAGATCATCTCCAGGTGAATCCAGAGTTGCATAAGGTGAGATCTGAATCGGGAATGAGGATAATGTCGAGCTTGAGCTCCGCACGTCTCAAATGCCCAAGACTTCTTCTGACCGCTTCGAAGTGGTTAGTACTTCGAGTGTTGGTCTTAATACCCCGAGGGCTGACCATTAGACAATTAGCATGAACAGATAGAAATACTTTTTCCCGTCTCATATAATTGAGTATTGATGAATCCCTCTTAGTTAGTAATTCAATATCAATACACATCATTAGGTAAAAAAATAAATGCGATTTTAAATACGAAATTGTAGACAGATTCGCTTGGTTTTTAACTAAATAATGAATGAATGTGTGTGTGTCTTCGTGGATGTGTGTATGTGTGTAAGCTCCCGCGCAGGCTTAGGTGCATCTGTCGCTGACGTCACCCATTCCAACTCAGGCGCTCAATATCAAGAGCACATGTCAGACGCTCATGTCCCGACTCAATCAGTCGTAACTCCACATCCCTATGCATATCGTAAACTTCTGGTATTCTGAAATTTTTTTTTTTTTATCTCTATACTTGTCCATGCACTCACCGCCACTCCGCTACAAATGGCTGCAAAAACACGGGGCTGCATGATCATTTCGATTTCAGTATTTTTTCGTTTCGAGGAAATTTGTGACTGTTTGACCGCTGTTCATTCGAACTTGTGTCAACGTCGAACGTATGGATGTCTCTTTCGCACGCAAATATTTTGGCGCGAGTACTGCTCGCACTTATGCGAACTCTACATATGTCAGATTCCCAATATACCTATCCACTCGTCTCGTGATACTGATACTTTTGTCTCGACTTTTGCCTTTTTAAGCTTGCCAGAAAGATACAATTCAATTTTAATAATTGCCAATCATCAATGCACATCGAAATGACATCTGCGCGACCCAATGAATATATCGTCTTTCGTACCTGCTTAAATTCAAACGGTCGCGAATTTCGTCGAGACGTCAAATACCGAAATTGAAATGAGCATGCAGCCGCGTCGTTTACAACGATTTGTAGCAAACTCACTCGCCACATACCCACATATTTACATCGCGTCCGTTTTTATATATTATATAAATGTATTATATAAACAATCAGGCACAAGTTTCTTTCATATATATTACAATAATTATTATTTTTCCCGTCGAGAGTGTTCCAAAGCTGTGTGCAGATTGTCTACGTTACCGTTTTAATTAAGCCGATTGTATAACCCTTTTGTTTCGTCTTCCCACCCTCTCTTATCTCACTTCATCTTCTTTCGTGTCTTCTTTCTGTATTTTTCTCGTACTTTTTGTCGACTGTGCTTCACGGTGACATCTCCTCCAATCTTGTCACTCGATCTGGTCGACACTCGACTACTACCGATACCAGTCACTCGACCGACGCCCTCTTATCTTCGACGCTCGTTTTTACGAGCGAAAAGGAAGATAGAGATGTCAATTAACCCTTGACAGAGTGCTTCTCAAACTTCTCTCCTTATCGGCGCCGTGCGATATTTAAAAAAAAACTGAAAAGAAAATCTCCACATACGAGTACACATAAGGAATTCAGTGGTGGTAGTACATAGTATGTAGTGGAGTTCAACGTTGTGCTTTCTATGGAATATGAATATTGCTCGATACTAATGAACGCTGGTGAAATGTGTAGGCGTTGAACTTTGTCTATTGTGTAGTACTTTTGAAAGCATTGTCTGTATAATACAAAGCTTTAATAAAATTCAATTTATGGTCAATATTAAATCCATGTCTCGTCAAAGTTTGTTGAATTTCATGAACGATTCTGCATAAATTCCATACAAAATTATAAACAGTTCAGACATTTTAGACATTTTTTCAAATGTTCAAGTTCGAACCTTAATTATTTTTTAGTTCTTTAAACATACATATATTGCCAGCAGTACGGCTCGGTGGTTGAGTTTATGTTTAGCAATGAGAGGTTCCGGGCTCGATCCCGTGCTAATCTTTAATACTGCTGGTCAGACTTGGATATTTGAGACTCCAAGTCGATCGTTTCTTATCAGAGTTTGCCAATTTATCTGATTTTCATTTAAACGGTTCTAACAAATTAAAAAAAATCATCCTATCCGCTTTGTCACAAATATCTGATTTTATATATAAAAATGTATGTACTAGTATAAATCCATAGAAGTATCTATGGATTAATTAATTGTTAATTTCGTGATCTCGAGGCTATCGAAATACAGCGATTTATGTAAAAAAAAAAATGCTGCAATTTTTGTAATGAATTGTCTAGGAAGACGCATCGGGGTCTACCTGTCAGGCCTTTTGTACTTTTAAATAAGTAAATATTTATAACGTTAATGTCTAATATTACGTTATATGTACATACATACATATACTACTTCTATACAAAAATAGTTTCTGCCAAATAATTTTCTGTTTGTACTTCCCCTTACAGTGAAAAGTGGAAACGGCTAAATAATTTATTTAAAACCAATCATTTATTATATTTTTATAAATTTTGAAAATTAGTAATATAATACCTATCAGTAAAAATTGTTACATATCATTGATTAGCTAGGAAAATGTACATTTCTCTGCTATTGGCGGAAAAATACTATTAGCAGAAATCTACACAATACAGACGTGCAACTTCCTTACGAAAAATACAAGATACAAGTCCGTAAATTTCTTACTTCCGTAAGGAATAAGTTAGGTTTGTGAAGCAATTTTGAAGGAGGAATGAGAGGGGTGGAAAGATGTTTCGTGACACGTTTATCAACCACATTATAAAACCAATTAATTCACTATGCCGATTGTACTAATACATATATAATACAATAATAAAATTAGTACAAGTATTTTTATACAATGCAAATTCATACAAACATCATCCACAGTGACATCTATGGAGACATTTTTGCAGCGTTTTATTATACAAATCGGTGAAACTCAAAACGCTGAAATACTTGAGGTTTGCAAGATAGATAGGATAGTCAATTTTACAGGAACCGTTTCAATGAAAATCAGAAGAATCGGCAAACTCTGATAGGAAACAATCGACCTGGAGTCACAAACCAAGGTCTGGCCAGCAGCTTCTAGTGGGAATTGAACCCTTACTACTCTGATCGAAGCATAATATTCTAACTACTAGCCGACGCTGCTGGTTATACTTTAGTATTTCAATAAAAAGTATCATATACATGTATACATGTACATATATATATTTATATTATATACAATATTTATTGGGTCTTATAAATCAAGTTTACAATATATTTAATATTATAATACTTTCCACAGCAGCTTGAAATTGTCTTTTCAAATTTCCGACTTACATTAAACTCGCCATGTAACCACCCGCCATTACTCTTTATATTGTACATTTTTTGCGCGCCAAAAAAATTTTTTTTTCATCGTGACGTGGCATCATTTAATCGCGATTATACCGTTTGAGCCGTGAAGAATTAATCACTTAAATATCAAAAATATGTGATGAGGAATTTCCTACGGGAGAGCAATGCCTCTCCGGCGACGGGGAAAATCTGAAATTTGGAGATACTCGCATTTTAGCGTCGCGTGATTAATGGCGCGAGATTTTCCGAAGGCGGGGGAGAAAATCCACCGAGAAAAACAACCATCGGAAAAATTGACCCGTCGCATCGAGACACCGGAATTAGATAATGGCCTCGACAAAGTTTCACATCACGGCGTTGGAAAATTCTGAAAAAATCCCCGCAATTAATGCAGGATCTGTCTTGACAAAGTGCAACTTCTGCAAAGCACTTAATAGTGGATCAGACCATAAATGTGAACTTGCAGTTTCTCAACTACGTGAGAGTTTTTTGAGGTGGTCCTTCAATTTTGACTACCTCTAGTTTTCTCATTTCTAATTAAATTATCATTTAAAGTAGTTCACTTTTAACTGCTATGCTTATTAACTTTTTTAATTTAAAATTGAGTATATGATTTCAAGCCTCGTTCCCTTTCTTTTTTTTTAAATAAAATGTAACTTAAGTTCGACTCCTAGATATAAGGAACATATTATTTCAACATAGAGTTTTATCTGTGCTTGGCTGCAAAATTTTCTTTGAAAACCTTCTTTCATCCATCTGTAGAACATTCCAAAAAATATCTTCTATTTATGTACCTGAAGATTTTATTTTATTTTATTCAATCAATCACGCACACTTGTCTTAACAGATTTCTCCAATGCGATGAGTGTGTTATACAAATTAAGAATTATTAATTATATATATACGTACATCTTTATTAATTATATATCTTACATTTAACACGACATATATGGTCAAACGTTGTACAGAAATATTGTTAATTTATATAAGGAAAATATACAAACGTAGATTACTATCCAAAGAGACATCTATGGACAAATTTGCAGCATTTATACAAATCAGCGATAATCGAGATGCTGAATGACTTGAATTTTTGCGATAGAGATGGGACAAGGACGCCAATTTGTTGGAACCTTTTCAATGAAATCAGATAAATTGGCAAACTCTGATAGGAAAAGATCGAACTTAGAGTCAAATATCCAAGGTCTGACCAACAGCACACACCAGGAATAGAACCCGTGACCACACAATTGAAAGAATTACATGCTAACGGATGGATTCTTCTCCTTCTTAATGTTTCACTCCATATGGCAACTGCTCGTAATGACTAATGATAATAATATTATGCTACAAAAGATGGCTTTTTATTTTATTTTATTTTATTTTATTTATTTTATTTATTTGGAAAATTTACAGTTTACAGTTTATTAGATTGATAGTAAAAAAAATATAATTATGTTAAGTAAACCATTAATAATTTTCACATATAGGTAAAAAAAGAAAAGCTCAAACATTTAAAATAAGAAACAAAAATGATAATAGAGTAAGATAGTTAAAGAAAACAAAAAAAGAAAAAAAATAGAAATAACAGTATAATAAAAATATCAGAATAATAAGAATAATAATATGATAAAAATTATGAAATAATATAAAAAATATAATATATAACAAAAAACAAAAAGACAAAATAAATACATCAAAATAAAAATTCATAATCATAATCATAAACTTTCATTAAAATTAATCATCGAAAAACAAATTTGCAATAATTACTCTAGCTTGTATAGCATTAATATTAAATAAGTCAAACATAGAAATTGTTAAGATTAGTGTGTTGACGGTGGAGCTTGCACGCCAGATGAATGAGCTTCTTCCATAATTAGAAAAAGTATTAGGTATGTAAAGGAGCTCATTACATCTAGTCATTCTATTTGGTACACGCAATGATAGTCTGCTCAATAATTGAAATAATTTTTATATAGAAAACTTTGTTTTATTACTTTGATTTGGTTATATTCCACAAATAAAATACATAGAGAAATGTACAAGCATCCATTAGAATTGGAGTGAGAATGTGTTTGACTCCAATTCTTATATCCAAGCTAATTTTCTGATTTCCGTTCTACACAGACTCTATTCCCAAATATATACTTTTTAGTCTTAATTTTCATCTCCGTCTAATCTAGGAAGTAGCATTGAAACATTCCTTCATCAGACTTTTGAGTATTTTATTGAGAAAAAGTCTGTCTTTTGTTAAAGTCCTCATATCCGCTAGTTCCATATCCTATATCAACAACTCTGTAAATACGAACTTACATACCTATACATACATATATTGGGTATAAGATTTTATGGCATCCTCAATACATTGAAACTTGAAACTTTTTAATCCATAAAGTAAGCGGTTCAAGGTTTCGTATATGTACATACAACATTTAATACCAGATTTTAATTAACTTAGCTGCTTGTATTATCAGTCGTAGTACCCAGTATTCATGATTATTCACTCACATATGAGTATTAAACGCTTTATAGTACTTCAAAAGAATCGATCGTGGCTAAATACGTACATATATCCCATATTGGCTATGAACTCATCTGCTGCAAAGCATGCAAAAATTTCATGTGCACACTTTGCAGCTCGTAAAAAAGTCATATCGCAAAAACGACGAACGTCATTTTGTGCCGATGCAGTGTTACGGTGACCATCAAAAATGCATTTTCTCCCACATGTAACCACTGTTCGTATAGTGTCGAGTTTTCCACAAATTTCCGCGAATATATGTATGTATGTATGTACATATAGCACGTGCGGTAACTGAAAATCGTATTATACGAAAAAGAATAAAAAATGACAAAGAGAAAGCAATTCTCGTAGCGTCGTACATTTTACCAGATCTCGTATGGCGAAAAGTGGGAGAGCGGGCATTAAATAGCTTTCTGCAAAATGAGCTTTCGCTATATCGTAAGCTCGTACACTTCCGTCTTCCTTCTAAAAGTGCATTCTTTCTCGAAGATGCACTGCAATCTCTCGCGTGCAAAGAAAATTAAAAGCATACCTCTAACATTTAGCAGGAGTACTTGCATATGACGTAAAATAGGAGGCCGATGATGAGCGCAGCAGAAACGTGTGAAATAGACTACTTCAGAAGCTTATTTATTGACCTATATATGCATAATGTTGGAGAGGCCTTCATACAACAATGAATGGAGAATGGCTATAGATGATGATGATGATGATATGTCTAATAGCTTATGACACATTGATTCTTTCGACGTATGGCTTTTTTCGAAGCACAAAACTAAACAAATCGACACCGATGGTGCTAGTAAATAGTGCCTACAATCCGATCGACTGGCGTTGCTCAGGCGAGTTTAAAATCCAATATGGAAACCTTTTGGCTTCGGAGTCTCACCCTTTCAAACATCAACAACAGTCAAGTTAGAGTACCTTGAAATAGGGTTTCCAGTCAAAACCACGCAGGACAAAACCACACCGACATAAGCGCACAGAGATGCACGTGGCACATGGTTTTTTTAGATACTTTTAAACATGCGAAAAAATGGGCCGCGCCTTGCACATATTCATGGAACGACCAGCACGCCCCACCCCAAAATTACCCTCTGGACTGTTTTCGATAAAATTGTTTCCTTGTATTTATTTTTTATTGTAGGCATTTCTTCAGGTCATTCTCAATTCGGTTTTAAGAATGGCCAGAAAAAATACATTTAGATCGACCTTATCGTCTCCCATTTTTTTCAAATATGGGAATCACAGTTATCAATCACTGTCAACCCTATATCAATTTATAATATCACCTAAAAGATGATCGTTTTAAGCCTTGGTGACATAGATTTTATACATGTGCAAAACTATCTAAAACAACGGTGTCTACGGTTGACGGACAATTAGCCAAACGGACATTAAGCCGACGGACATTTGGCCGAATTAAATTAAAAAAAATAAATAAAATATCACATTTTATTGACGTCGAGGTGATTTCTGAATAATTTATCTGTTTACGGTGAGCTTTGGTTAATTTCGATACATAATCAGCCAAATATCCGTTCAGTCAAACATCCGTCGGCCTGATATCCGTTCGGCCAAATGTCTGTTCGGCCTAAAGTCCGTCGGCTTAAATTTCATTCAGCCAAGCGTCTGAAATATTATACCAAATTTGATGCTTCAGATGCTTTAGATAAACAAATATTCATCTCTATAGAGTGGACTTTTTTTTTCATATATGCCATAGTGCCATGACAGGAGACCCTAAATTGACACTATGGTAAATTGTTAACATACTCAAACACGCCATAAATATTGGTATACTTATATTTATTTAAAACCGCAAACATAAGTATGCTTGCAATAATCAACAAATTCGGACTAGAAGAATTTGCGAGGATGGAGAAATGAAGATTTTATTGGACCGTCCCAGCAATTAAGTTAGATAAATTGGCGAACTCTTACAGTAGACATTATATGTAGTATTCATTGAATAACCATCCAGATTTTGCCAGCAGAGATAGGGGTTTGAACTCACTACCCCTCTAGTGATAACCAATTGCTCGATTAGTGAGCTCGTAGGACTTAAGACTAACTAAGCTATAGTATTTTACATTTTAATATTGGTCCTATTAGACAGAGGAGGATCTATATATGTACATATGTATGTATGTAGTCATGCGAATTTTACCAGGTCAGCTGTGTTCATTCACGTCCTATAATTGCAAAACTACTAATGCGCTTCTCAAACTTTCGCACACCTATCGTACCCGCGGGTGTGTTTATCTGTGTGTGCACATTTTGCGCCCGAATAATGTCAAAGGTCATACGTTTGACCCCCATAACACGACCCCGCTTCGAATCAATTTCCCACAGCCTAGGGTGGGTCAATCGCTTGTAAACTTTATGGGGCTTTAGCCGGCGAAGGTTTATAGGGAGGATAGTTTGTATATAAGTTGTAATAAGTTGCTGCCTAAATTTCAAATATTGTAAATACAATATCACCAGTCGTTACGATAAATATCACATACATACATATATACGATCCTTTACTTATGACTCTAATTTGTTTCTTTTGATTTGAGATTCATCAGAAAAGTTTGTGGCGATGAAATTGGGTCGTTGACTTTGTTCGTTTTTCGGAAAATTTGTAGCTTTTCCGCTTTTCGTCTGTTAATTAGCGCTTTCCAGTATGTCCCGGTTGTCATGCAACAAGTGTCAGAACTTCTACCTTAAATTTTTCGTAAATATGTACGTTACGCTATATAGGTAGAAACGTGCTTTTATTTTATGCTGACTTTATACAGCTATTAAAATAGTAATTAAAATAAAAAGTTAATTATTAATTTACTGCATTGTTGTTTTTTTTTATATCAGGTCTAAACGTTATTTTAAAATGGCCCAACATTTTTTATATGTGACAATAAAACATTTTATAACGAGAAACGTCGTTTTGTATACCTATGTATGTAGGGGAGAGTGGTGTACCTATGGACGAATGTACCTGTGGACAATGACTTTATTTCGGTCGGGGAAAATATTTTTGCTACACAATGTTCTAGGGAATTATAAACATCGAATATTGGCAACATTCAATCCACCTTTTGGTGCCGGGCCAGATTCGAGTTTTTTCGAGAATTTCGTTATTTGGGACCCAAAAGTAAATATTTACCAACGAACTGTTTGTTTTTTCATATTTATTAAAATAACTATTCATACAAGATATGCATTTAGTTTTGTATAGTGGTTATTTAACTATTTGGTAACGACGATATCTGTGTTAAAACTTAATCACAAAGAAGTGTATTTTAATATTAGTTGAATATTTCGTTTTGTTGTACCTTTGGATATTTATTTGGTAGTACCTCTGGACGCGTCTAGAGGTTAAGGTTAGAGGTTCTTGTGAAATTAACAACCAAAAAGACTTTCAAGTATTATGTTGCTGAAGTATTAATAATCCAATCGAAAATGATATTGAAATTAAGTATTACAAGAAAATATCAACAACAGATTTCTTGTGGTCGATGACAAAATTTATAATATTTGTCAAGAGGAAATTTCTGGGAAATTGCCTCCTCCTCGAGTGGTAGGCCAGTCTGGGAGACTCAAATCACAGTTGGAATTTAATGTAGACCTTGAGAATTTCAACATTGGATGATATAGTTTACTTTGTATAAATTATCATATCTGTCCAAAGGTACAACATACACTGTCCATAGGTTCAACATAGTGTTGAACCTTTGGAAAATTTTGTTGTCTCTATTATTTTTGCAAAAGATAAAAAAACTCTAATGCTATCATTAATTTTTCTTTTTTAATTTTAATCTTGAATATTCTACCTATCTAATGACATTAAAAAGTTTAAATAAAACAATAAAGTTGCTGAGCTATGAGTGAAAAAGCGAAAATTGTTCACAGGTTCACCACTCTCCCCTACATATACATAATTTTCACCTTTCACAACCACATCAAGACAATCGCTGACGTTTCCTTTCGTCGACTTGGATTTGTCTTGAGATATGCTAGATTATTCTCCAACCCCTTGTCTTCTCGCTTGCTTTTCAACTCGCTTGTTAGAAGTAAGCTAGAGTATAATGCAATTGTGTGGAATCCACATGAAGCAAACTACTCTCTTATTATAGAAAAAGTGCAAAAAGCATTTCTTCGTTTTCTTTATAAGAAAGAGTATGGGTACTACCCATATCTCCTTTCCTTTTGGGCATGCTTGGGTATAATTCCCTTGAACTTCGGAGAAACTTCTCGTTAATTCGTTTCGTTCTCCAGCTATTGCGTGGTAATACGTCATGCCCGTTGTTGCTGGAACAGTTGGGACTTTATGTCCCTAATAATTATGTGCGTGGTAGGCATCATCATTTGATGGTTGTACCTGCTGCTCGCACAGTTATTTTTCGAATGGCTCCTATTCCAAGAGCTATTCGACTTCTCAATGAAATCGTTGCTGCTGTCCCTGAATGTGATATTTTCCACCTTGGGGAGCGTAGATTGTCGGATGTTATCTTAACATATTTATCTGGTAACCTGCGCTCATCATTACTTTCTTAATTTGAATGTGATGAATGAGTGGAATCTTAATCTACTCTCTTCCATTTGGGCCTCGCTGTGATTTTATTTTTATATACTATTTTAATTTTACTCAGTGTAAACAAAGAATGGGATTTATGGATTTTATTTTTAATTTTTACACTTTTGTTATTTTTTTTTCTCTCTGAATGATGTATTATTTTCCTTTTGTTACTTTTTTTTTATTATTTTATTTTACCATGTTTTCTGCTTTTGCTTTTTTCCTTTATTTACAGTTAACTTGTTTTTATATCATGTTTTTATATCTTTTTCAAATCTAGGCCATTGTGACGCATTAGGTTCTTCCTGTAATGCCACAATGGTCCAAAACTATTAAATAAATAAATAAATTTATTTATGTATTTCAAAGATTTAATTTAATCCATAGTAAAATTCGGTAATTGGATTATTAGTCACATTATGATCACCCAAAAGACAATTTTTGATATGAAAATCGCGAATATGGAATACTTGGCACTCGAGTTCTCGTTAGTATGATAGTTATCGTTAGACTTTTCGGCTGCCAGATGTTCCATTATAGAGGTTTTAGTGACTTTAGGGTGAGCGCTTTTGTGACCAATAATCACCGAACCGTAAAATTTACATGTTACCGCAAAGCGCCACTACAGCCAGAAACATGTAAACAAGATTCATTGAAAAATATTACAAAAAATAATGCAGAGATAGAAATAAGAAAAATAAAAATAATAATATTATATAATGATATTATAATAATATATGTGAATATAAATACAACATTAAATAATAATAAATATCATAATAATTAATTAATCAATCAATTGAATCCACATATTCACGTACAGTAATTAGGTGAAATGAGATGAAGCGGCAACAAGAACAAAATTTGACGGTGAAAATACACGGCAGCGTAGGGAGGTCACTCTCATCCTGAGAATGGTCTCAAAGTTATACTTTATACATATATATACATTAATTTTTCAATAAGTATAATACAGGTTTTTTGGTGAAAATTTCGAGATCTTATTTGCTTTCAGGGATTTATAAACTTTATTTACAACTAGCTGAACCCGGCATGCGTTGCAATGCCACAATAAGAGTGCGAGGTAGGCGTGGCGCGATTATTGTCACACTCCCGGGGTGATGCGTTGAAGGTGGGATAGCTTTACTTTCGCGTCAGTAAAATCGTATTATTATTAAGGAGTTTTTACCCGATTTTTTTCATACAACAAATCCTGAAATTTCCATTATAATCGGTTCAGTGCTTTAGGAGCCTATTCGAGACACAGAGACAGACATTCAATTTTATATATGTGGGAATTCATGTAAGGGAAGATCGTGAAGAGGGAGAAATTATACACGACTTTATAGCAAGTCTTTTATTCGTTGTAATGTTTATACAGCCAATCCAGTACTCCATTCGCACCAAGCATGATGCCCTGACTGGCTCGCTGACACTCCCGACCAATCACAGTTCAGTCGCACTCAATCGGTATCTGGGGTACCAACTCTTAAAAACTAACACTAATGTGTAACAACTATTTGACATTACTGTTACATTAAGTAATCATTTATGCATCAATCCCTACATATACATATATACATAGATATAGAGCCTGATTTTTTTTAATATTAAAAAAATGCACCCTTTCGAGGTTGAGATGTAATACATAGAAATTTCTACTTCAAAAACATTTTTTGAAGTAGAAATTTAGACTGTAAGATTTTTACTAAGAAACATGTATTTTGTCTTTATCTCATGAAAGCGTATTTCATATCAAGATTTTCACCAGTAAAAGGTGCGTGTTGTCTTAGTTTCCTCTAAGAAGGCGTATTTTTATGTATTTGTAAGTTGTAAATCTATTCAATATATATAATAATATAAAATATTTGTAATTGGTTTCAAAAATATAATTGTCATCTGTTTTTTTGAAAAATAGTTTTAATTGCAATGTATTTCACGGGATTTATGGCTTGTTTTTTGCACGGGCTGGCGATTACTATCGAAAATTTTCGCATTAAATCAAATTCGTATAAATTTCTTACGAATAGCCCAAATCGAATTACTCGCAATTTTTACGTCGTCGTCTCCCCCACCCCCTCCCCTCTCCCATGACTCTATGATTCATTTCATCTCTTACGTTCTATCGGCACGCATTCCACTTTCGCCTATTTCTCTCCTCCTTTTCTCGGTTTATTCGTTTTCGCTCCCATTTATTCCGTGACTACATTATATTTTCGCGGGAATCTCTCAGGCGATTTATGTGCTCGCTTGAAAATTTTTCACTTTCGCGCCAGCGCCTATTTTGCATTAAATTTAAATAAATATAAAATAATCGCCGTACTTTTTCAAAGGTGATTGATTCCACACGCTTCGAAAAAAATTAAACTTACGAGGGGGAAAATATACAATGATGATTTTTCAAATACGAATCGTTTGCCAATGTCAACAATGCAGGTTGATGCTTCGGAGTGCAACCTAGTCAGAAACGTGGACTAGTTTATCTGTGATGCTGTTGGCTTATTAGTTCTGAGCTCTTTATGTTGTTTATCAGTAGCAATTCATTAACTTTAACAAAACCACTATCATTCTTCTTACTGTTGAAATGAAATGAATATATAAAAAAAATATTTTTAATTAAGAAAACGAGAATTTATTTCCTTGTATTTTATTTAAAAAAGTATTTTAAAAATAAAACATATTCATTATGTGAAAATATCAGAAACAAATGTTTGTTCAGGAAAAGCCAGTTATTTTAGTCAAAATTTAAATCGATTTATAAATATTATATTTTAAATATTATATTTTAAATATTATATTATATATATATATATATATATATATATATATATAAATATAATATCTCTTTCTTAACACTTGCCGCACTGTGATGGATAGCGAATGACCAGGACTTATATTTTATTATATTTCTCAAAATATACTGAATGCAGGGTTCTTTTGTATTTTATGTATTCCTCACCAAAGCCTCTATGATTTTAATTATGTCATCATTAAATAAAAACATTGGTCAATATCAACACAAATAATTATTTTCGAGAGAGAGTGGGAGTTCAGTACGCACCGCGCTCAACAGTCGGTTTAAGAATGATATCCGCCTTGGAGTGACTTTTTGGAATGATTTTGTTTTCATTTCTTGCACTTATTTTATATTATTCGACATTTAAAACACGATAAAATGATTTACATAGCAAATTATAATAATAAACCTCGAAAATTTTGCATTATTTTAACTTAAAACACATGTTCAAGCACAGTGGTAGGCGGATTTTTTTTCAACATAGTAAGGCAATTGTTAATTTTACAATATATTCGTACAATAGTACCTCCACTAACGATTTCAATCCATTCTTCGTAGCTAGAAATTGCTCGGTGTGCTAGAAGCAATGGTATAAATTTTACTATTTGAAAGAATTTCGGCCTAAATCAGTGGTTCTCAACCGCCACTTTTCTCGTTGACGAAATGATGGTAAATATTATATTACATTATATTTAACATTACTGGTCAGGAATTTATATTTTTATATTGCGCGCTTATGTCGGCGCGTTTATGTTGGCGCGCTTATGTCGGCGCGCTTATATCGGGGTGCCGTTTAAATCTGGCTGAAGTCTCTTTTTTGAGCAAACAAATGACTTTTTTATATTTTTTTATAATAGTTTTATATATATTTTCACTGTAATTTCAAAAAATTGTTATCAGTTTATGGCAAAACGATTCTTACATACATACATACATAAACAGCCTTCGTACATACATACATACACGTGATGTGTTCCTTTGAATATTTTACTCTTTTACGATCTTCAACCCTTTGAGGTTCAAAGTAGCTCAAGTGCTCGTCGTACTTTGCGGGTTTCAAAGTGTCTTATCCACTTAGTTACAGTTTACTTGTGTTCACGCTATGGTCGGTTTTTGGCATGTGTGCGCTTTGCCAAAATGATCTATCAAAATGTTGATTAAACGGTCCCTAAGAACCATTCAAAAGCCAACATTGTTTTATGATATACATATGTATGTACGTTCGAATTATATGCGGAATTAATTTCCCTATTGTTGGACGACATTGCGAAATATAAATATATGAAATAAAAATGCGGTCGGGCACAATTCAACGTTCAAACGGGTCAACAGTTTCCCTTTGATTAATGGTCCTGGACTAGAAACTTCAACATGCAAACGTGAACAACGTAAAAAAGGTCCTTTGAACCGATTGTTTACAGAACTGCGCTGAAATAATATAAAAAACAAGTTAAGTGTAGAAAAAGGGCACACAAAGGAGAACCCTTTTTGCGTAATCCTCAATAAGTACAGAGAAAAGGAAAATATACAAACATATGTATATATGTATACATATTTATAATACCTTTTGCGGTCGTCGTGTGTTTCTCATTATTAATTTTTTCTCGTTCCTATAAGTCTCTTGCTCAATAAACTGCCACTTCCAGTTGACGAATCTTTGCCAAATTTTATAAATCTGAAACAATATGAAATTTTGAAATAAAATGACACCTCAAAACTAAAGAATAAAAGTTGACAAAACGAATGTTATCTTTGAACTGAACCGTTACGATATATATGTATGAAATATTTATGTTAAAAAATGATGCTGAGAACTCGATCGTGACGCTATGACTTATGACATGAGATGCGAAACTTATTTTTAAATTTATGTATGTAGTTGCAAATTTGGCGAATGATACGAAAATTTTCATTATTATTCACAATGCAATAAATTACATTTAAGTTATTTCCAAACAATATATAATATATATTCGATATTAAGTAATGAAGCTCATAAGCGAAGCAATTTGTCTGTCGTATGATAGCTGCTTACGATATTTGTATTTCAGCTATGCCAAATCGTTCAACTTTGATTGGGTAATTCATTGCAAAACGTTTTTAATGCTACAAATGTAGTGTATTGTTTAATGATATTTTAATTCTAGTTGAAAAAAATAGGATTTAAGATACATTAATTTATGAAATATACTATGAATAACTACTATACACATGTACAAAGTCATAACTCAGACTGGGAGAGAAAATATACAAAGAAAAATAAATAGGCAATCTACATACATATGTACAAACATATATGAGAATTAAGGAAATACCACTTCTAATTGACCAAAATTTTTGAAAAATCATTGCGTTTAGCATTTCACTTACCAATGCAAATTTTAATATGATATAATTATAGATTGTAATTTACCGTAAAATTTAATTTACCGGGAAACGATAAATAATTTCTCCAATTAATAGTATACCGGTTTTCACAGGGAAATAAAAAAAATTACTTGTTTTAGATAACTGTATGTGGTATTACTTTTCTAAAACACGTGAACCTAGATTGAATCGTAAATACTTAAAAATAAATCTCAGGTGAATAATTTCATATAAATACGTACATAAATACGTAAAACCTGTTAGGCCTTCCTAGTATGTACATATATGTATGTGTATGTAAAAATAAAATAATCAAAATGTCTGAACTATCTCCGGAAATAGTATATTCACATACACATATTTTCTAAAAATCATAAAAACGTGATCAAAGATAAATACTGGATACGTTCCGATACCATTCATAATCTCGAGGTCTTAGTTAACCAGTCGATTCTATGACAGAATCACTAATAACCATACTAACACACTTGTGAAGAGTATCAATGATTACAACAAAATGTCTATACTCTTCAGGTATAAACACAGATTACCTAAACACAATCTGCTTTATATCGTCGACTTTAGAGACTCTTTAATTAATATTATGTATCAGATGTATTGTGAGCATTTATAAGAATTGTTAATAGGTTTTTGAGCTCTTTTTCCTTTTATGCTGTACATCAACATTAGAATAATATAATAGGGTTTGGTGCATCCGCTCTAAAATCGCCAGATTAACAGAACGGCAGCTTTAAACGTAATTCTCGTTTTATCGAATGATAGATTGCACATCAGATGACGAGTAACCTTTCGATGTGTACAGATGCAATTATTAAAATTGAGTTGGATCTTTCTGGCGAGTTTAACAAGGCAAGATTCGGAACATATCGAATTTTGCCTTATTAAACTCGCCTGAAAGATCCAACTCAATTTTAATAATTACCATTTTAATAATTGCATCTGTGCACATCGAAAGGTTACCCGTCATCTGATGTGCAATCTATCATTCGAGAAGATGAGAATTGCATTTAAAGCAGCCGTCCGTTAATCTGTCGTTCAATTTGTCTGGCGATTTTAGAGCGGATGCACCGCATCCAATATAATACTATGATTACTAACAAAATTAAATTAAAATTGTAAAATAGAAAATGATCAGTAGATCAGTAGCTATTAAAATAGGTGTATTGTAAACATAATTTCGTAATAATAAAAAGCATTTAAAAATCCAAAAAAATCAAGGTTGAAATTTCTCACAAACACTTCATATATAGTATGTATGTATGTATGTATCTAATATTTAATTTCAAAAGAGACTTTGTATGTATTTTTGTTTGTTTCCATCGTAATCCGTGACGTTCAATTTATTAAAAATACAAATGAATATTCAAATCAATTTAAATAAAATAAAACTATTCAAATAAATTTAATAAAATGTTTACTATTAGATTGGCCATGTTTATATTACAAATACCGATAAAATCCGGGTAAAAACACTAGTGAATATATGTATATGTATGTAGTATATGTATTACTACATTGTACATATATAGAAAAGGGTTAATAACCTTTATATAATATTGATTTGGATTTGACACGTCAGTGTCTAGTGCTATGAGTATAACAAATATTCTCTGTTTATCTTTCATTGGTAATGTTTATCTTGTGGCATTTGACCCCCAACTTATGTAGCTATAGCAGCTGCATGTCTTGCGTAAAACCCGATAAAACATCACACATTGGAATAAACAGCTCGCCTGATGCAAATACCCAGTCGAGAGGCTTGGGAATGACTGATGGCCAACATTTTACTGAAATATAAATTGCATGTGTGAAAAATCGTCTGAAAAATACTCGAGATGTGTAATGGAATGATGTTGGGCGACCTTCCAGCGTCTGACCCACATCCGTTGGCCAAAACGACTGCGACCCAGTTTCATCTTCATTTCTTTACGTTGTGTTTTCTTTTTGCACAATCAAACGCATTCCTTAATATCGATAGGAGTTTGAGTACTTCGTAGTAAGCATTTATGCTAAAGCAATAGCTCAAATTATAATACTGTGTAAAATACAGTAAAAACTCTTCTCAAGTTACATAGTTAAATAAAGTTTTTCATTTTTGTTCCCTCAACTATTCACTTTTGCAGTCGATTTTTAAATATAGATTTCTGCATGTCTTTATGGCCCAATCCCGTTTATTTGTCTGTTTGTGTTGACTCTATTAGATATATAAATAAAAACAAGAGAAAAAAATCGTCCTCGGTGGGTCTCGAACCTGTGAGCCTTCAACTAATGACTCGAACGCTTAATTCGGCTTTAAATTAATGATATATGGTCATTTCACAATTAAGTTAAATTTTTTTGTAAAAATACATCAAATAAAGAGCAGGGGACCTAAATTAGATCCTCGAGGTGTGCGAGAATGAGTTAGGTATTTAGTTGAAACTTACATAGTTCATTAGTTAGCCGATGTTAATATGTATAATATGTAGGTTTTTCGATACGTATGTACATACATATATCAGAATTATAATATAAGCATTTTAAAATTTATTATATAACCTATTAGTGAAGTAAAAATATATATGGGAGATAATGAAAGCCTATAATGCAAATTTTATAAGATAAGATATAGTGTGAAAAAGATACAGTTATTGGTGTTTAAACAATTAAAATCTGACAAAACTAGTGGGTGGCGGAAATTCAAACATATAAGGCAACATCAAAAGACAACGTCTTCAAAATTTTCGCAATCTTAGACGTGTTTATTACGATTATTTTTACCATCGATTTAAATTTCTATCGCTGATCAAACCGCGCAAAATGGCAAAGTTTCAAAACGATCGGAAGAATTTAGTAATATTTCCTGAACGATTAGCGAAGTGAAATATAAATAGCCTTGTAAAAAGCAACAATTGTACAAAAAGTTGCAGACCAAAACTTCAGAAAAAAGCCTTTCCATGGAAATACGTCCCAAATTCGTAACATATGTAACATAATACAGCGCTTGCAATTTCCACGATGAAAATTTTCTATTATGGCAATTTAATTTATGCACACATAATCTACCAGCCATGTTTAATTTGCACGAAATGAATGTGCTTTAAAATGAAAGTATGTACTACATACATTTGCAGTGTTTTATTAAATTCCAGAAAATTACAATATGGTACAGACTTTGTATATTATATATAATTTCTATAAATTGGTATCTTAAAGTCTTGCCGTATATACCTACAAATTATTCTATTCTTAGATTTGCGAATGAAAATGGATTTACAGACTAAGCGATTTGTGGGTTTACAGATTAAGCGATTTGTGTGTCATTAATGAGGATAGATAGGAAAGGGAATATGTGGGTGAGAAGTATGATGAGGGTAATTGATATAGTGGAGAGAGTGAAGAGATTGAAATGGCAATGGATGGGTCACGTGGCTAGAAAAATGGACAAAGAAAGTGCTGGAATAGTAGGTACCTGAAAGAATGTAAAAGGGCGAAAGGAAGACCGCAAGGTAGATGAAATTATTTAAGTGTGTCCGATAACATGTAAATGATGTTAGTTTATTTCGATGGCAGGAAATTTTTATTGATTGTTTGATACGTAGGTTTGCACTATTCAAATGATTTTGTTCTAATTGAAAAGTTACACACCCCTGACTTTAATATGATCAATGTAAACAAAGATGATCGGGAAGTACATACTAAGGAATCTGTTTCATTTTTAGTACCCGTTGCCTCATTGCCCGGATAGCTCAGTCGGTAGAGCATTGGACTTTTAATCCAAGGGTCCAGGGTTCAAGTCCCTGTTCGGGCGTTCCTTTTTGTTCTCTTTTTAATATTATTTATCTCTTAATTATATTTTTTTGTATTTATAATTTAAGCTTATTTTATATTATAAAATGAAATTCCATTAAAAATAATTAAAACAATTTTTTTAATGAATTAAAATTTTAATGCTAATATCGAATCTTTTGTATTAGTTTTTAAGCCTGAATAAATTCGATAAACGTTACACATTTCTATAAGAGGAAAGAATGTGCATATTATACATGTGTAGAAATATTTACTAAAGCAAAACTTTTACGACTGTACGCGCATGCGCCAACGGTCTGAAACTTGGATCAAAATAAAAGCCTTTTTTTTTAAAGAAACTACGTACAATAATTTTCTAATAAAAGCAATAAAAATAAAATAGTTTTGATATAACTTTTACGACTCTAAATTGTATATACTTAATAATATTAATTAAAGTATAATAATAAAAGGCGACATCTATCGTCAGATTTTAAAAAGTTTTTTTTTAATTAGATTTCCATACAAATTTTCAATGCACTTTTACTTTCATACATATGTACATATCTAACAAAGAAGTTTTAAAATATAAAATCATAGTTATATTTTAAATGCTATATAGATATTGAATGCAAACAAAACGACTGAAAAATTTAATCAAAATATTCCGTTCTGTAGCAAATTATTCGACTTTTGGGCTGTCAACCGCGAAAAATCGCTCATTTTCGAAATTGATTGCCATTCAAATTGGTCTCGTTTCATCGAAATTAGGTTTGTGTAAATTAAACGCAACCCCCCCCCCCCCATCCATTACCTCCTTTCCCCCGTACCCCCCTGCACTTCCCCCGACCTAGGAGGGTTGAAATGATGGGGGGAGACCTCTGACTTGGAATATAACGCAATTAAAAAGCCATTAAAAGAGGAAGGGGCTGTTCAAACACAGACTACGGCAACTGCTCGGATAACCGAAGCGGAAATTCGATATTCGCGACGCGAAAAACAAAGCGTACACATCAAAGATCTTCCCACTCACTTTTCAGCAATTAGCATTGTTTTCAAGTCAAAAACATCACATTCAATGTCCGAACAAAACGGTCACCAAACATTGCACGATTTCAATACATAATTCACACAGCATTCAGGCCAAGTTATATTGGCCCAACTATGATACGTGTCATTCAGTCTTTTTGTTGGATTGAATGATAAAATATTCATAAAAGAACGGAACGACATAAATTCAAATCGAAATTTTTACACCTGTTTCAATATCGATCAAATTATCACAAAGCAAACTATCAATTGAATTTGTATTGAATTTTAGTTCACTTGCATATGTATTTACGATTCAATAACATATGTAAATCATTGGTTCGAATACTCGATATTACGTATACATTTGATGTGATGATTTAAATGAAAGATCTATATACCTACTGTAATTAATAAATTTTGGTCCAAGTTGGAGCATCATGAAATAAAGATAAACAAATATCAAATATATAATTTCGAACGAGACTTAGCATATATGTATGTAACATTGGTTACATATGTACATATATGCACGAAGCCCTATCCGATTTCTCTTCGGATTCTGGTATACATATAATTTCGAAAGAGTATATATTTCGTGAGAGTCAATTTAATAAAAAAAAACAAATGAGTATTAAAATAAATTTATATAAAATAAAACTATTCAAATAAATTTCATAAAATGTTTACTATTAGATGTCATGTTTAAGCGGTTTATATTACAAATACCGAGAGAAGCCGGGTAAAACCACTAGTATATTTATATAGTAACTGATATATGTATAAATGATCAAAGATTCGTTTTCAGATTTCACATATTAAAACGAAAATTCTGTATAAAATAGCAAAAAGTTGAGAGTAGCTGTCATGAATGCATAACTGTGCATATGCGAATTGCAAAATATTTGCATAGTCGAATGCAATATCGTCAGAGCTGTATTCTGCTCGGTTTTCATTGTATTGTTTTTACATAAACTTATCTATGAATGTGTGCAATCAGAATTAAAAATATAAATTAATTGTTTAAAATCACAAACACGTTGATTACACTCGGTTTTAAAATGGTTTCAATTATCAATGCACACATTTGACTAGGATTATATTTACCCAACACCCAGATTGGATTAAAAATGCAAACGAATCGACAAAATACGTGGTCCAAACCAATCCAATCCAATTGTTGTTTCATCGTATGTATACATATGTACATATATAGCAGTGATTCCCAACCGGATTTCGTTAAATTTTTTTTTATCTTCTGCTCTTTTGCCAAATAAGACGGCTTTCTATATTTATGTATATAGGCCGTTATATTTGAAAGTGGCGGAAGTCAAATTTTGCACTTCCAAAAACACTTTCTGTTTAAATCAACATTCACAAATTGTTATCACTTATTTTAATTCGATATGTCCAGAATCTCGGAAAAGCAGAATAAACGAATTCTACAAGCCACCAGTACAATTCGTCCAAATATTGTTAAACGCAAAACATTGTATGCGTGTCGTGCATTTCGTGTTCGACTTGTTCATCGCGTTCACCCTGTTCGTCGTGTTCGCCTTATTCGTCGTGCTTGGTTTGTTCGCCGTGCTTGCCTTTTTTACTATACTCGCTACACTTGTGGCGAAATCACACAGCGTGGGATGTGGGACGTGGTTTTTTTTAGATAGTTTTAAACATATAGAAAAATTATGATGATGATGATGATATGGACACCTTCATCTTCCTGTCAAGCTTTACCTATGGGTCTTCCTGCGATGCGGTGCAAGCGATCGACAAACGCCAGACAGACTGAACCACAGATTAACGACACGTGTACCTTATGCGTGCGCACTGTTCGCACTTACACTAAGCGAAATCTACCCGAAGTCCCGACATACCTGCCCTGTTTTACGTTATGTGCTTCTGATACTTTAGTTCCGAATTTTGCCTTATTAAACTCGCCAGAAAGATCCAACTCAATTTTAATAATTACCATTTTAATAATTGCATCTGTGCACATCGAAAGGTCACTCGTCATCTGATGTGCAATCTATCATTCGTGAAGTAGATAATTGCGCTTAAAGCAGCCATCCAGTTAATCTGTGTTTCAGTCTGTCTGGCGCTTGTCGATCGTTTGCACCAAACCCGTCTTCCTGTCAAGCTTTACTTTCGCGTCAGTAAAATCGTAATTACCAATATTATTATTAAGAGGTTTTCTCCCGTTTTTTTCACAGTAATCTTCCAGAACATACATACAACAAATCCTGAAAGTTTCATCGTAATCGGTTCAGTGGTTTAGGAGCCTATTCGAGACACACACACAGACATTCAATTATATATATATATATATATATATATATATATATATATATATATATATATATATATATATATATATATATATATATATACATATATATATGTATATATAGATTCGTTTCCTGGGCATATTCTTCATTCTCGCTATACTTATTCGTCTTGTTCGTCTTGTTCGTCATGTTCGCCGTGCATCATGATTTTGATGGGACTTCAGCTGTAAACTTGGTATGGAAATCGGTCGCGTTACATACAGATACACACTTTTGTGGGTTTTAGATACGAGACCGTTGATTTTAAACGATTTGCCCGCGGCCACCCACCCTTATTATGAAGTCTCGCGCGTAACTTTTCGTACGCAATTTGCATACGTATCCGATCGAATTGGAACAAAGTTTGCACAGTCGCGACGCCCCCTCGTCGTCAACTTTCAACTTGATTTGAGTGACGTCGCTTAGTTGTAAAATCTGCATGATAATTTAAATTGAGCGGAAATAACCCGCGGATTTAATCGATTCGAGATTTTCCCTCACTGAGGAGATGCTCTTCATTTTGTATATTATAATATGTGAGTAGTTTCCATGTACTAATAAATGTCTGTCTGTTCAAAGGATTTAATATACGAAATGCTTCTGCATGTTACCTGATGAAGTATATATGTATGTATGTATATTGCAGTTTGAATTGTAGTTTCGAACTGAATTATAAGGTGGTTGTTCACCTGGAAATTTGTAGGCAAACGTTTCTCGTAGAGTCTCTAGCAACATTGTATGTATGTATGTATGTAGAACAAGCGTATCAAAAGTCAAATATCTTAAATTAGTCTTTGAGAAGACAAAATGAAAACAAAATATACTTACGTAAGAAATTCCGTCGTCATATTGACAAAATAAATTTGAAAAACCAAATTTCATAGTTTCATATTAAGGTTCGTTTATACCAGCATAGCTCAAGCTGGAAACATATCATTTAGTACTTCGATCAATGCGTTTTGCCAGTGATGACGTATGAATGTGAAACTTGGACACTGAACGCCAAGAAGCTACACAAAGTCCAATACACTCAAACTAGTATGGAACGCTGTATTCTTGGCATAACGAGGAAAGACAGGAAGCGGAACACCTGGGTGAGAAGTATGACAAGGGTAGTGGACATAGTGGATAGAGTAAAGAGATTTAAATGGCAATGGGCGGGGCACGTGGCTAGAAGAATGGACGAATGGTGGACAAAAGAAGTGCTTGAATGGTACCCGAGAGAATGCAAAAGAATAAAAGGAAGACCGCAGGGAAGATGGATGGACGAAATTAGGAAAATGTTTGGAGTGAGATGGATGAGTGTGGCGCAAAACAAAGACGAGTGGAAGCGTGTTGGAGAGGCCTTCATTCAGCAGTAGATGGTGAATGTCTGTAAATGATGATGGTGATGATGATATGGACACCTTCATATGTTTCGTAATGCTTAAATGACGTGTCCGAAAGAGAAGCAACCGACAATATCTATTCATATTATACAGCAGTACATGTAAACATGCTAAATATGAACGCAAGTACTGAGCCAGCAGTATGGGTCAGTGGTTGTGTTCATGTTCAGCACCAAGAGATTATTAAGTTTGATCCCGGGATAATCTTTAATATACTGCTGGTTAAATTTGGATATTTGTGCTCCAAGTCGATCGTTTGTTATCAGAGTTTTCCAATTTTATCTGATCATTGTTGAAACGGTTCCTCAAAATTCGCAAAAAAAACATCCTACCGGCTGTTTTCTTCTTCTCAATGGATTAATTAATTGTTAATTTCGTTTTCTTCTAAAAAGGCACATTGGGGTCTTCCTGTCAAGCCTTCCTGGTATATATCTATTTAAAAATAAATGTCACCGAGACGTATCAAGCAGAGTCCGATTTTCTTTGGACATTGTGGAAATATTCACCCATGACGTGACGTCATATTATCGAGTGCAACTTACTCAGCCGTACTAACAAAAGTGTTTCTATGTGCATATAAATATTTACTGAAACGTCATACTGACTCTGTTGTAATATTTGCAAGCCAATTTTGCCTTGCACTCGTCCAAAAACAAGCACAAACATGCCGTAAACGTGCGGTGCTGTATAGCATGAATATAACTAGTCGTTTCCGTGCAGTGTTGTGCCGGACTATTGACATGTATGTAGTTCTGGATAGTAAAAACGGACATTTATACCTATGTATATAAAAATTGTAATGGATTATATTCATGGCATGGTTTACCTGCCTTGGGCTTCAAAATTCTCAGAAGTCGAATAATCCACAGATTTCTCAATAGTCGAATCTTCAGAATTCTGTATTCTGCATTCTACGAATATTTAAGTATAAAATAATAACGTAGTAATTCTTCTTCAGAATTTCCCAGAAAAAACCTTCAACGCAATGTTTTATGGAAAACTATTTCGCTTTCTCTATTACATCGATTACATCTTCAAATTTACGTTCTCAGAAGATTATCACGTTGCGTGACCCAACAAAGGGTGTCCTAGTTGTATTCAGAAGCATTTTACGATCGTCCTGATGTTATCGTCCATAAATTAATTTTCCGCAATCTCGACGATAAGCCAGACAAAAGGATTCAAATAAAAAGCGCACTGTTAATATTCAAATCGAACACTTTTATCATTGGTATGTATTGTGTACAAAGCATGATTGAGGATCTTCTCAAATTCCTCCTAAACATTTTCCGAATAACTGATCGTTATATCAATGTGTGAAATTCCCTCTAGGGTAAACAATGCTCACAGTAAATATGGCTTATGATTTTCCATTAACGTACTGTGTAGAGCTAAGCTTTGTAATAAGCAGGAGGATTTAAGGATTGAAGGCAACCACGTTATTAGTTTTATTTATATATAATGCCATACTTTGTACTAAATTTATTTAGCAAAACACATTTATACACTATATATGTATATGTATATTTTGGAAGTTTCATTTGTAAGTTTGTCATTTATGTTATATATGTATATGTACTGCAGGCTACTGTTGACACGTGTATTATATATGTAAATTTAACCAAAGTTTGAAGCTACTACGTACATATGTATGTGGTTTCAAAAGGTTCAACGTCAAATTTTAGATTAAGTGTTTCAATTCATATAAGTGTCTCCATTCATGCTCCAAAAGGTTTACGTATAAAAGCGAGTGCCTGTGTTTCACTTTGTTCAAAATTTTACATGAACCCCTTTGCAACGAAACGCTTTTAGAAATTAGCCGCAAAGTTGTGTCTCTGCGAGAATTTGTCGACGATCATATCAAGACTAGAATACAAATTGAAATATTTAATTTATACCCACAACATTTTTGGTACAAACATTGACGGAGACATGTGACGTTTAAGTTATTTAAAATCGCTTATTTTTCAAGATATATAATATGTGTTCGATTTAACTTGGTATTTTTCAATATGTTGTCCTTAACCTTTTAAGCAAGCCTTTTTGGTATAAAGCCAGCACCATGGTTCGGTGGTTGCGTTGATACTAAGCACCGAGAGGTCGCCAGGTTCAATCCCATGAGCTAACCGCGATTGAAAAGAATTTATTCTGAGTATAATCTTTAATGCTGCTGGTCAGACTTGGATATTTGTGACTCCAAGTCGATCGTTTCCTATCAGAGCTTGCCAATTTTTCTGAGATCATTGTTGAAGCGGTTACTTAAAGTTATTTAAAATCGCTTAATTTTTCAAGATATATAATATGTGTTCAATTAAACTTAGTATTTTTCAATATGTTGTCCTTAACCTTTTAAGCAAGCCTTTCCGGTATAAAGCCAGCAGTATGGCTTGGTGTTTGCGTTGATACTAAGAACCAAGAGGTCGCCAAGATCAATCCCGTGAACTAACCGCGATTAAGTCAAGCCTTCCTGGTATATATCTATGTATGTATGTATGTACATATGTAAAAATAAATAAATAAAATATGTCTGGTCATAGTGACGCGTTCGAGTATTCTTAAATGTCACTGTGGCTAATATGTTAATAAATAAATTGGCAAACACTGATAAGAAACGATTGACTTGGAGTAACAAATATCCAAATCTGACTAGCAGCATTAAATATTATACTTAGAATAAATTATTTTCAATTGCGATATGCTCACCGGA
Source organism: Arctopsyche grandis (assembly GCF_051622035.1). Classification (NCBI taxonomy): domain Eukaryota; kingdom Metazoa; phylum Arthropoda; class Insecta; order Trichoptera; family Hydropsychidae; genus Arctopsyche; species Arctopsyche grandis. The sequence goes on along the minus strand of NC_135363.1, from coordinate 7,193,840 downwards.
TCGAACACAACGACCTCTCAGTCTATTATGATGATCCTTAGAAACTGGTTTTGGCATCTTTGCATTGTATTTGATATTGGACTGCCTATTGCACCCCCACATTTGTATGCCTTACGTCCATACTTGCTTTATAATGGCCTGGTATATACATATATGTATAATGCATTATGCAAATTAGAACTGCCTGCATCTTTTGCAGTAAAGGTCTTATTTGGAGTGTCTTGCTATTAACCAGTACATCTCTCTCTATTTGATTCGAATATGCTCCATTTAACGTTTCCTAGATACAATGAAAGTTTTTCCACTCGGTCCATCGGGGAAAATCCGAAATTCGTGTTTTTTGCTCCGGTCTGATGTATATTCTTAAAGTCTGAGTCAACATTTTACTGGTATTTGGATTTCATTTCACTGCAGTTTTTACAATACAGATGTCTACTTCAGAAAGTGAAGTTGACGGTCTACACTACGACTGTCGTCTTTGATACTATCTCAACTTTTATTCCATTCAAAAAGAGCCCTTTTTTCTCTTTTGATATCTATGATAGCCTTAATAGTATTTAATGCCCAATTTAATGTGTCAAACGCAATTAACAAAACGCAAACGCTTTCTAACGCAATTACCGATTGAGTTAGTACATTTTCATAAAATAAAATATTGTAATAGAAAACCAATCCTTTTGAACGTGGTGAAATAAAAAACTGGCCAAATAAACGCAAAATAGCAAGGAGAAAAAATCCGTAAAAAAAAAAAATATTTTTGACTTTTAAAATTCGCTAGACAATTAGTTATAAGTATATTAAAACAATAAAAAATCACAATCAATAGAAAAAACATCTGACTATTGATTCCAATACTTACTTTGACCTCATCAATACTAGAGAGTTAAAGACTGCAAAACCAAAAAACTGTAAAAATCGCGAGTATTTTTAAACGCTCATATCTCGTAAATGATCACTAACCAACAAAAATCATTATCATATTCAAATTTAGTGGATCAATCTTAGTAAAGATTGGTTGTCTCCGCTCTTTTTAATTTTTCTTTTTGTTGCTCAGTGTAAATAAGCACATTTCAAGAACTTTTTCTACGCTCTATGAATCCCTTGTATTATATAATATATAAATTTCTTTTGAAAATTTTCATCCCTGAAGTTCCGTAAGTGGCTTAGATTTTTCTCAATCCAATTATAATTTCAATGATGAATTTTTACAACCGATTTCCATATACCTTTCTATATCGACTTTCATCCCACGTTTCCGGCTAATTACTCTACTAATCCCGCAATTTTCAATACCCGAGAGAAATTTTCTCGATCGCTTTTCAAGACTATCCGCCTGAGAGCGACCTCGTTCGTCATACTAAATACGTATATACGTACGTTTTTGTAATAAAAATAGGCATATCGTCCGCAGAGTATATTCGGAAATAATCAGACCGATGATAATAATAGTGGTAATGTGTCCACGATCCCATTTGCCCATCCGATGAAGCCGTAATCGAATTGATCACATATCCACAACGTACACGTATACGTATAGTACGTGGTCACTATAATATAACACGTAATCAAAATCCAATTGCTATTTTATTTTGCTACGTACATTTTCTCTGACATTTGATAGCATTTATATACTATATTATATGTATGCATGTACATTTAATGAAATTTTCTATTTTTTTCTTATATGTAATGTTTTGATATCCTTTAATTAAACAAGCCGACATTTATAGAACCCATTTTCTATGATTATGTAGTTTTTTCATACATTTATCAACTCTCATACAAAATTTTGTATTAACGAATATCTATTGAATACTTTTATGCAAACTTAAAACCGAAATTAAATTGTCGGATTTTTTGACTATTAATGCTAGCACAGTGTTTTGACGTCTATAGCTTTGTTATTTATTCATCGATTTCACTAAATTTTTGACTGATCAAATTCTGAAACAAATACATACAAATTCCATTAGATTTTGCAAATTTATATAAGCTTCAAAATAGAATAATTTAAATAAAATTTTTTAATATTGGAAAATGCGGCATAGCCGATGGACCCATTTTTTTATATTTTCCCAAGATGCCGCTAAAAGAGCCGCCCCTGAGCGATATCTATGCTCTTAAACTTGTAGGTATATAAATTTTGAAATCATATTCAAATAGTGGGTAGCATATTTATATATCAACAAATTGGAGATGCTATAAACTCGAATTTGCGCGAGACAGAATAAGTTACCAATATTGCTTGGAAACGTTTCAACAATGAAATCAGATAAATTGACAAATTTTAAAAGGAAACGATCGATTTGGAGTCACAAATATCAAAGTCTGACCAACAGCACTACAGTTAATATTCGGAATAAATTATTTTCAATTGAGATCAACCCACGCGATCGGCAACCTCTCGGTGGTTGGCATTAACGCAACCACCGAACTATGTTGCTGGCTAAAAATGTATGTGAATTTAATTATTCAATACATTTAAATTGATGCGGAATAGTTTTATGGCGAAAACACACTGAGTGATATAGGACGTCACGTTCCTGGCTCATAAACAGTGGGTGTTCCACGACCGTAAACAGTGGGTGTACCTCAAACCAAATTCTGGTGTAGTTGCACGTGCAGAATGCATATGATTGGGAGGTCACACGTGTATGCATATCCATATGCAACCGACATGTTTCTCCTGCATTTATTCAAATATGTAATTCGCCGTTATCGATCCCTGTCACGCAAGGATATATTATATACAAGGAGAAAATATCACCGAAAACACTCCAGGGGGTGATTTTTGGGACTGTGTAACATATATATGGTGCTGCGTTTTTTTCGCACGCTTAAAAGTATCTAAAAATAATAATAAAAAATACGTACTATTCAGTGTATTTTCACCCTAAGGAATTCAACTTACATGATCAGTCGAAGCGTTTTAAAATTGATATTAAAAAAATTAAACTAGAATATTTTGAATCTTTCAAATATTTTTTGGGTTGAAATTCAGATCAGGCTTGGTTCATTGTTGGGCCAAGCACATACCACAAATCTTCATATCGATAGTGTGTGTGCATAGATACATATATTGATCGTAAGATATAACGGTACACTGGTCACGATGTAGGTACGTATTCGAATCGCTCCGTAGTAAAAATGGCCTGGGGGAAAAAATAAAGAAAACTGGGCGGAAACTGTAGGAAAAGTTGAGGAAAATCCAATAAGTTTTCCTTCCGGCTACACACATCCAGCGCGGCCGGCAAAGTGTCTTGTTTATGTAGCGAAAGAGATCGTCTCGCCGAGACCTAATTCGTCCTTTATTTATTATGACGTCTCGGGAGGAAGCGAACATATCGCCAGTGTATCGGTGTATTTATTGTATTTTATTTATTTTCTTTTATATATGTATATGTGTATGTAAATATCGCGATGGATATGTGATTCAGTTTGTTGGACGCAAGCCATAACCCTACCGGAGAAGCTTCAGTTTAAACGACGATCGATAGGTCGTAAATCATAAATTGTACCTTTAGCACAACTCTCTAAATGACTAGTGAAAGATTTATAAGAATGTTTTGTATGAAATTTATAAGAATAGATATTGATGCTGTCCGTAGCCGTGCGTCATGCTGTGATTCTGACTGTAATAAATCGCTATTTATCATGATCGAATTTGAAAGCAGGGCAAGATTAGAATATCATTATATAAATATGTACATTTTTGGATATAAAATTTCATACAATACCTAATCTCTTTTGAACGAAATTTTTTTACCGTTTACATATTGATGTCAGTGCGGAATTTATTTTTATTAGTTTATCTACATATGTATGTACGTAGTAACAATAGATTCGAACTCGAGATTTTGACTGATTCGAACTCAGAATCGATAACTGATCACGTTTTAATGATTTAGAAAAAATGTGTGTCTGTGTATTTTGGGGATATTTTTGAACACCGTTAATTCTATCGAACTGAAACTTAGTATAGGTCACGGAAATTTTTAAATTAACCGGTAATGGTACCTCCCCTTATATTTAAGTACCTCTCCTTAAATTTTTGAATTCAATTATCTCCCAAACCGCTAACTAAATCGAACTGAATTTTTTTACATGTAATAGAAATTGTTAATTTTATAACCTAATATTTTTTGAATATTTTTAGCATAACAGGAAGAAGTACTTTTACTCTAAAGAATCGAGGTTCTTATGTTTTTCTCAGAAACCTTTCGGTTTATTAAACTGAAATTTCATATCTAAAACATTAAGCTTAATACCAAGCTATGTATAAAATTTGGCAACCATCCGTCAACCGGAAGTGGCAGTTTACTCTTGTTCGATTTTTCTTCCACTATTTTTTTTCGACCCCTTAAACATGAGTGCTCTTCACAAAAAAAATCAAGTATAATTATTGTATCAATGTAATGAAAATAAAAAAAAAATCACAAAATTTTATAAACCGGAACTGGGGTTTTTTCCTCGTCAAAAATGTTGTAGCCACGATTCTGTCCACACCCCTCAACGTATCAAGCTGAAAATTTATGTTTGTAATCTTTATGTACTAACTTAGAATTGATAAGATTTTAGTCAGAATTCGTAAACCAGAAAAAGTGATGTTTTTGACAACAATATTTCATTATAATATTTTCACCTTTTAAATTATTTTTATTTTCTTGATATTTAACGTCTATAATATTTATAGTGATCTTAAGTAATAAAAAAAGTTTGAACAAAATCCGACAACCGGAAGTAGATATTTTGTCTTGTGTAAGTTTCCTTACATTTGCACTCAATTTGTATCGAAAATGCTCACAAATTCGGTATACGTGAACGTATATATATATGTATGTTTAATTATTGAATTTTGTTTTGCAACTTTCTTATATTCCTCAAATATAAAGATAATGTGGTGGGTTGGTCACATCCGAATTTTTTATGAATGTTGTATGTATATTTTCACAATATCTTGGTATTATACTTCTATGCATAATTACACTCTGTACTTTACAACTGTTATATGTCTGTGTAATTGTAGTTAGTAATTTAATACCTAATGAAAATAACTTTAATGCTTAGTTACAGTTTGTCAAATTTTTTTACCGTATCTAATTACGGTGTACTTTTACAGTCTGAAATCCAAAACTCTTAAAGAAAACAAAGTTGCACTTCTCTCGGAACATTCGTTTTAATTTTCCGTTCGACATGTTAGGTCGTCTTGGGCCAGAAAATTCGACTTGGCGTTCTTATCTACGCACCCGTCGCCATTATGAAAATTGGATTGTTTCGAATAAATTAAATTTGATTGCCGTCTCCGTATATATATATATTTTTATTTCCCTCAGTATTTTCTTCTTAACGTCCTTTCGGCTCAAATTGCGCGGTTCAATCGCGTCTCACTCGCCCCCACATTCCCCGGCTCGCTTTGAGAAGTCCTCTAGCTTTATCTCCATTTGGCCATCGCGGCCTTTATAGGTATAACATTCATAAAAACATTTCGCTTGTATTATAAATTCAAAAATAAAAACGCTCCCTGAATAAATAGAAATTAATTTAATATGAGATCAAATATTTACATTAAAATAATTGGATTGAATAATAATCGCTCCAAGTTGAAATTTAATATTTAAATCATCCCAGTGATTTGTTTATACACTGTTTATTTACTATCATATTCACTTTCGTTTTGTTCAATGAAAACTCGTGTTCATTCGAATGAAATATTGCATCAACTATGCAGTGAATGCAAATCCAAATGGACCGTTCTTTTTGTCACCATGCTTTTCAAACTACTGTAATATTATTATTGTTATTGTATTATACATATATACATATATAAAATGTTTACAATTCCACTTTCACGTTAGCACTTTTTTCAAGTTTTGAATAGGTGTTGAATATTTTATCCCAAAACGCGATGTTTTGCGATCCTGGATGTTGTCCCATTTGAAAGTTATTGTCAATGTCCAGAAAATCGTGACGGGTTGACGATGCTGGATGCCATTTCAGACCCTCGAGAAGGTCGTCCTCTTTTTCAGGAGTCGGATCTCTGAAATATACACATGCATTAGATTATATACATATGATGTATTAAATTATACATGTTCCTTATAAAATATTTCAATATTGATTTTCCAAGAGTACAACAAGTCTCTTAATTAAAGTCTCATAATTTAATGTTTTCTTACAATAATGTAAAGGAAGCATAAAAAATTATAAACAGTATTAAAAGCCCGAAGAAAAAGGTACCCCGACTTAAGAACGCGAGACATAAACGCGCCGACATAATCGCTCCAACATAAGAACGCGGCGACAAAGCCGCGCGAGACATAAATAACAGCATGAGACAAAACCACAGAGCGACAAAAACGCGTACCGACAAAATCGCGCGAGGTTGATTCACATATGAATTTATCGCTTTTGTTAAATTTTTATATAGCGAGAATTGTATGACAATTTGAATCAACCAATCATATGATTTGTGACGTTAGTTGGTCAAGCAAGCGCTGTTTAACCATGAAATTTGGCAGTTAAAAGTTAACTTTCGGTATTCGAGTGCAACACACAGTTCGTTCCATTTTCAAAATTCAATATTTTTTTTATTTATAATCAAGGTAGGTGATCAAAAATTAAAATGATAAAATCAAATATAAAAATATAAAGTTTATAAAATATGTGATTAATATATCAATTAGATACATCATTTTTAAATATACTTATTAAATATTTTATGGAGAATTGAAAAATGATTCGTTTTACCGCGTTTCTGTAAATACTCCACATGTAAATTTATCAGTTTTGTGCAAAAAAAATTGCACACTTTGGAATCAAGGTCTATTCTTTGAAAAGTGTTATTTTGCACATTCTATGTAAATATATAGACGCATATGTGACTGCTATGTAGGTGCAGTTGTCTGTTTGTGCTGTGCCAATATGAATAGACCTTTAGTCATAAAATTTTATTGATTTAAATATGATTATGAAAAATTAAATACTATAGTTTTAAAAGAGTTTAAATAAATACTGTCATATTTTGACGGTCCTTTTCAATAAACAAAAAAAAACTTTTCGTGTTAATTACAGACCTAACCAAACCATCATTTCTTCAACGATCAAAGACTATTAACATTTTAATTGTTTTAATGTTTTTTGCGCGACATTGTCGGTACACTATTTTGTCGCTGCGCGGTTTTGTCTTGCTTTGTTATGTCTCTCGCGGTTTTGACGCCACGCTCTTATATCAGCGCGGTTTTGACTGAACATCAAGAAAACATACATACATGCTTAAAATTGAAAAATAATATATAAATACAAGTCATTATGTCATGACACTTTTACTAAAAGGTTCATACATGTATATGACACACACTTATTGCAAACGTCACATACCAAGCAGGATAGCTAAGTAAAAAGTGCCTACCCATCGTATACAATTTGATGAAACAATTCAATTGTAAAATTGACGACTTTATTTAAATTTCGCACCACTTTTGCGAATTACGCGAAGTTTAAAACAAAACATCTCACCCGAATTTGGCAAAGTTTGCCCACATGCGCACCATTCGCCTGGATACATTCAAGTCCGTGGCATCTTCCTCGTTTAGATAGAGCTCGTCGTAAACGTGTTTCAGCCTTTTGCACAAGAAGAGATAGCAAATTTCGTCGCCGTTAGACGCTCCAGAAACGCTGTCTGCATCGTTCAAAACCGCTCTTTTGTAAAAGTTAAGGGAGCCCTCGTACGAGAACCTGTAGTAGTAAACTGGTGCCTTGGACACCTGCAAATGTTCGCTCACCGTCTTATCTACGGGGTAGAATATCTCATCGCTGGCATAACTTACGAAACCATCCAGCGTGCCGTTGCCTATAACCCCATCCTCGAAATAGAACCTCCTTATTTCCTCAGCAACCTTTATATAATCGTCCGAGTTGTAAGGGAATTGTAGCCCCCGGAAAGGTAGCGAGAACTGGAAGTTGTAATTCAACTTGTCGAGTATTTCGGGGCTGTTGATGAGGGATCTTAAATAAACGATTGCCTCTTTGGAGTTGAATCCGAACATCATCGGTATGTTTGGATTGGGCAGCTCGTTCACGTCTTCTGGAATGGTCGATAGGAAAACTTCAGTGCCATTAACGCCGCTCTCGACCGATGGTCCAAATGGTACAATGTTTTTTTGCACGTCTCTCACTTCGGTGCTGTCGAAAGTCTTCGGAGCTCCTTTCACGAAATCGAAAGCACTCAACTTATTGAACATCCTTAAGAGGGACTTGGAATCAGTCGGATCTTTGTTCAACATTTTGGCTAGCACGAACGCTCTGTGCCTTTGCTTTATGTTGAACAATTGGGGCAGTTTATATACTCCGCTTTGACATATCGCTTTGCTGAACAATCCTTTGGCCATGGGAGAGTGGGTCAGAAGCGAGACTATTGCTCCACCTGCATTGTTTCCGAATATTGTCACTTGATTCCCATCTCCTCCGAATGATCCGACATTGTCTTTGACCCAATTCAAAGCCATGACTATGTCCTTTAATCCCATATTGCCAGCGACTAAATCGTCTTCTAGGTTTAGGAATCCAAGTGCTCCCAAACGGTAGTTCGTCGTAACTAAGACTACGTTCTCTTCCATAAAATTGTCTGGACCGAAGAAGTCCGTGCTTCCAGATCCTGATGTGAATCCTCCTCCATGTATCCAAAACATGACTGGCAGTTTACTTTTATCCGTCTGTAGATTCTCGATTGGGGTGTAAACGTTGAGCACCAGACAATCCTCTTGACCGTGAGGGGTGCTATCGAATATCGCGTCCTTTTGAGGACACTTTTTTCCATCGTCATCTGCCAACAATACACCTTCCCAGTTGGTAAGTCGCTTTGGAGGCTGAAATGTACCAGTTTTAACACCTATTATATTCGCATAAACAATAATATTCTTAAAAAAGTTAAGTTTAAAATCAATACTTTTAAATCTTCAAATTACATAAAAGTTTCCTAAAGAAAGTCGCATTCAAAATAATTTTAAAGACTAAAATAATAAAATCAATTCCTAATGGTATATCCAAATCCCTATGTAGTTGAAAACATCAATTTCTAATGGCGGTAAATCAGACTCAAACTACCAATTTATAAAGTGCATGTTTACATTGCGCCAAAGTACAATGCGCCAATTTATAAATATTTTATATGTTCGGTGTTCACAACCACTGAAGTGGCGCTGTACTCCTGCTCATCAATCATACACTCATAATAATCACTATAGGCAGATCAAATTTCATTAATTATAAATTTGAAATGAGATCGGCACTAATTTGCACGCTTTAACCCAATTAACCACATGTTTTCAAATTTGACAGCTCTATAAAGAAGTTTAATTTAACTGTTAATATCACATTACAGCTACTCACGAAACCTTGACACTTATATAAAGGATATATTCTAGTTAATATAGAAAATTTTAGAATACTGAATGTTGACGTCTTTATGATTTACACTACTATATGTATAGGTGTATTCGAGTTTCACACAACTTCCCTTAACTCGAAGTCGTCTATTACGTATTTATGTACACATGCAATTGATTTATTTACCAGAAATTCTAATTACGTGACGTTATCCGAATCTCTACCAACTTAGACCAGTACCTATTTTGCATATTCCAAAGTGCCAATTCAACTAAGCCGAACTGATCAATTCAATATAAGGCAGCCACGAACGAGACGTGTGCACGCAAGCAATCACACATAACACATCCATACTTGAATAACACCCCTATACTACAATACATATATAAACTATGCATGCTTCCGCCAGAATCACTTAATCATGGCAAATAAATCTCGATACCATGCAGAAATTCAATATAAACTCACCATAAATCTCAACTGGTCCACGGGCGGCTCCGCATACGGTATGCCCTGAAACGAGTGGAAGACTTTTCCAGACCCCAGGGTGGTTTGAGACCTACCCACAATTTTACCCTGACTTATGTCCAACGAGGGTCTCGTGGAACCGTCGTTGGAGACCTCACAGATGACCGTCGTAAATTGACATAGGGCGATCAGGCCCAGAAAGCAATTCTGCAGCATTTTCGAACACTTGGGTATATATTGGTACATATGAGATGAGGCAGAAAAACCTGATGATTTATAAATAAAGCAATACAGTTAAACTTGAATATATTTAGTCAACAAAAAATATCAGCAGTTAGTACATAATATACCATTGTATTTACAATACAAATTTGAACTTGAAGCATTATGCTTTTAATGTAAAATTTGTTCAACAGTGTTACAACACAACGCTTCTATTGAATTTCTCGCATATGTGAAAGTTGAAAAAAAATATAGCTTTTTTAATTAAAATAATTAAACACCAAAGTTTAAAATTTAAAACTGTTGATTTGCGTAGCAAATAAACATTCATCTTTATACTATAATATACTGTATGTATGTACTGTTTGTAGAGTGCAATCACTTGGCAGTATCAAGCAATGGCGAATGCGTATAAACGTACACTTTTAAACATTTTTACATTAAAGGAATACTACTACACATTCAATTTTTCTTGTTAAAATAGATTTGAAAGCTATGTAGTAACTATTGATATTTATATTAGTGTGTGACATTGTATTATTAATATTTTATCGTATTTTAAAAGTCGTCAGATATATCTGCCTCACCCCTGTATATGGCGTTAAAAGTCGTTAGATCGGTTGTTGAATTTTACACGTGTTCGTTTCGATCGATCATACAACGTCTATCTATCATGGCAAATATTATGAAGTATGGTCACGTGTACGTGCACTTTTGAAATTAACTTGTGGTTTTGAACTTTTGACGTTTAGTCATTGTGTTGTTTAACAGTTCGACCTTTCGAAACGGTTCGAATCCCGACCGGTTCGCGACTGAACCAAATTATCGCCTCCGATCGGTTATCGTTCGACATGTGTTTGTTTACGTTTGTAGATTTTAATTTAATTGCTCACGACCGGTCGTGAAACATGTGGTACTTCAATTACTCACGCGAAGAATTTCGTCAATAGTGACAGGTGTAATGAAATTTAATTTTCTAAGCGACACGTTGGAATAAAAATGGCTTTGATAACAATGTGGAATATCGCTGTCATTCTACATATTTCTTGAAAATAGATTGACATTGTGTATTTGTATGGCATTGTATATTTGAAAGCGATTGGAAGTTCATCAATGAAAATTTTATTCTCGTTTGAATAAAAGTTGAAAGCACATGATATTGAGTCATTGAGTGTATTTAAAAAGGGTACATATTCAAACCGTGTTTTGATTATAAAATGAAACGATATCATTGATTTTTTTATTGAATACTCCATTTACATATGTTACAATATAAGATAAACTTTTGATGGGTACAGACATAAAGGCAATCCAACAAATGTTTCAATATACATTGAATTTCGTAATCAAATAATTTCAAAGCAAATCATTCGTTTATTTATTGTACAATCATTCACTTGAGCAATACTAAATTTTAAGTAAACGACTGCAAAAGCCAAAACTCTGTAATAATTGCGCATTTTTTAAACGCTCATATCACATAAACCAACAAAAATCATTGTCATATTCGAATTCAGTGGATCAAATTTAGTAAATATAGATTAGTCTCCGGTAAGTAAAAATTGTGATTTTTTCTTGCTCAGTGTTATTTGAGCCCAATCCAAAGCTTTGTTATAATCTTTGCTTCTTGTCTTTTTGAATGCCTGTAATAAATATATCTACATACATTATACATATATTATTGAAATAATGGACTCCATTTAGCAAATGACAGTTCTATAATCAGGCCTGATATTGTCCAATAGTACAAGGTTTAAGAACAGCATGTAATAAATGGCATTAACATGTAAAAACACAATATACCCATACATGTTAGCTGTTTTTATCTGAACTACGAGTAATATTGTTGAATTGATTCTGTCTGAAATCTTGAATATAATACATGGGTACATATCTAACATCATTGTGTATGAATATCGAAAGATTTATTATGATTTTGAATAGAAAAATGGGACAAAAGTCAGAGTTGGGTTTGTCGAGTCAATAAATATGTTATCAATTGCCAATTTCTTTGATACTGTTAAATATTATAACAGAGTTTTGAAAGATTCATCATACATAATTTCATGACGGAACAACTACTAAAAATTTTCAAATCAAAGTGCATTTTCTCATTGAACAGCTCAAATGTTGACTCCTCAAACCCTACCCTAACATTTAATCCACTTTATTTATATGTACACATTAATATAATTTAAGTGGGAATAACCCATGATGAAATCAACCAATTTTATACAGAATAAGCAAGGTGTCATTATACTCATATATTTGAACGACGCTGATTAAAGCTGTAAGTTACATAGGTATATTATATAATATTTTGGTGTATTCAAAATCTGAAGAGCATTCAATTAGATCAGAAAATTCCATTAGGTCGTTTACTGGCCAGATATTCTTCTATACACACAATACATAGGTGCTTTCTGAACTACTCGAATGCATTGTATAATAGTTCCTATTGACTTTTTAACTTTAAAGAAAATTTTCTATAGCCGCCATTGATCGTTGGAAATATTTCAATCAAAAAACAGAAAGAACTCCTTTGAAACGAGCACGTTCTGAAACACTACTTTGGAATGTAAAACTTTATCAGCAAACTAACCTTTGTACATCGAGCTCACATCTACCCTTTTCCTTTACCTTTCTTTTTTTTCTAATCACTATTTCGAAAACGTTCTTCGGAACGCGCTCACTCACAAGCCGCAACGTAATCAAACTTTCGTCCTTTTGCCGAGATAGAAAAATTCCTCGAAACAGAAAAGGTAGACAAAACAATGAAGAGACGTATCTATGTATAATATAATGGCAGTCGTAATGTAATTTATTGCCAAAAGTCGTTTAAATCAAACGCAAAAACGGACAAGGTAATGTCTCAGTGACGACGGTCAATAAACACGTACATACATACATAAACTACCAATAACAACACCTGTACTTGTAATACTAAACACCTGTACAAACCTGGCAATTATTGTCCCCGGCAAATAAGTCTACCGAGTAGAAGATTTATTGGCCCCATTCAACACAGCTCTGTGTGTCGAAGCTGTCTATACTATACGCCCTCCATTCGACCTTTCTGTTTAAATTCTCATCTCAAAACATCTCTCAAAAATATATGAAATTAAATTCAAAAAGCTTGAAAATTATATCGACTTATATTATATAATCTCTTTTTTTTTTCTTTTAAGTTTTGTATAGAGCCGAGCTCCAAGTTTAGAATATCACTCGTATTTATCCGAAAACAAAGCTCTCCATCAAATGGAACGAAGTTTGCTTGATCTTCCAGCTAGAATAATTCAATTATGGCCGCATAGCGAATCGACGCCATTTTTCTCGTTCGACCAAATAATTCAATGCGAAGCGGCGGGACAAAAGTTTCGTTTGTTCAACTTGTTTTGTCGAACTAAATCAATATTTAGATTTGGAGCATTGTTTTTGAGCGGCCTTTGAAAATCGGCTCGTTGATCGCTCGCTATTTTATCAAAAACATATACAATATAAATACGAATAGTTCTGCAGAATCACGAGTGCTTACCCTACTTTGCATCACCTCTGATGCACCAATCTATCATGTCTCGTATTTAATTGTTTGATTTATAAACTATGCAAAATTGCAAAAAAAAAATGTGAGAGCTTTCTAAAATGATCATTATCTATTTTACATTTATTTTTGTTCGTAATTATAGTATTACATATATTATTGTAATATTAATGTACAGCATAATAGAAAAAGAGGTCAAAAATCTATTTACAATTCTTGATTTTTTGACATGATGATGTACTAAATGAACTAAAATTGGCTAAGAATTACAGCTATGGCTACAATGACCTTGTTTGTTGTATATATTAAAAAATATATATTTACCATGGTGTAATTATGGGTATTGTTTGTACATATGTAGTATATATATAAATTTATAACATTACTATTATAAATTTGAAATTATATTCAAATAATGGCGGCAAATGAGGGTAGGTTGCCTATTTGGTGTGAAACCGTTTCAACAATGAAATAAAATAAATTGGAAACGATCGACCAGCAACAACGGATCGCAAATTCAACCCATGACCCAGACTTAGTTGATTATACGGTTACCACTGAGCTATGTTGCTGATTATAAAACAAAAGGTTACGGGGAAAATTAAAAGAGAAAATTTCCTAAATGTTACATAAGACCAGGTTCGCCGAGAGAAATCCCGGGCCCTGGGAAAAAATAATTTCGGGAACTATGACAAATTTAAAAACAAAACTTATAGACATATTTTTAATATTCGAAAGGTCTCTCAGAACTATTATAAAAATTCATATATGTTGGTTGCTATTTTTTAAATAATTGAATAAGAAAGGTAATGATTAATAGGTACGATTTCTGACATGGGGCCCCTTGAGTAGTCCGGGCACTGGAACTTTACCCCAGATGCCTCCCCCCTCTCGTTGGCCCTGCATAAGACCTTTCAATTATGAAAGACTTTCTAGAAGTAGCAATGCCCTTCAGTCCTTCAAAACCTTCTCCAAAGTCTACTGTTTTGCTTTAAAAAAATAATATGAAATGCAAATGCTTATTTCCAATATTTGATTTTTTTCTAGAAATACAGACATATCTACATATTAATAATTGATATATGAAAATATGTATACATATATGTATTCATACATATGTAGAGCTCTCTAGCTTTGAGTTTCCAATTTCGATTAAGCTATGGTTATCGAAATTGGATTTATTCAAATTGAACGACCATTAAGCTCGTCTTATACTCAAGAATATATCAAAGTATTTAAGTACGATATAGTGTACATAAATAATATTATAATAACACGATGCTGAGGTCGAAGAAATTGATTTAGTATACCAAAAATTACATAGGGCTTAATCTCCAATAATTTAGACTTGAATGATGTTGAGACACGAGTAATTTGCTAGTTTCTTCAGCATCCTTGAAAAACTAAGAAACTTTCATAATTTATTATACAATACTCTGGATAACCATAAGCAATACAATTTTTTCATAAAAAACACCACTTCAATATACATACATTGTACTCTCGATTATCCGGGCTAGTGCTGGGGAGTACGAGACCGGACAAATGAAAAACACGGATAATTCGAACTCTCAACTTTTAATATCATTTCTATTGTTGAAATGACAAGACACTCAGGTATTAAAATCCCGGATCATTTAAATTGCGATAAAACCACTCTTCGATGTTTTCCCGCTTCTCTTCGACGATGTCTCTACGCATATGTACATACATCCATGCTTTTTTTTGGTTATAATAATCAACGGGAAGATATATTTTTCAGACCCCTTAAATGATCTAGACTTTTTGCTTTTCTAAATCTGAATGTAAATCTTTGTATGATGACATTTTCAAACACTTTCGTTATTTTTTCGTTTTACTTGCGCTTATTTGTAACGTAGATCTTCTGCATTTTTGCAGGGTAGATCTAAAACTTTTGCATGTTTGTAATGTTTTATAATTCAATGCAAAAAGTAATTAAATAAATAACAGAATGTACGTATCTTACCAATGCTCCAACGTGCTCCAAATCCACTCAATTATTAAGAATTCATATACATTATATTTCAAGCACGGATAATCCGCATCTGAGTAATCCTGAGTACACTGTAATTAACTACGACCAAAAGTATATACATATATATACATATATACATATGTACATTAACGAACTGTCCAGCGTAGCTTGGATGGGCGAAAGTTGGAAAAAGGTTAATGAAAAATGAAACTTTTCCAGAAACTTTCTCCGGTGTCCGATCCTTGACAAAAGCCGTCAACGATCTAACTTAGAATACCATTAGTACGTTTCATTTGATAGTTCTAAATTAAAAACTGTAGCTTTAGAACATACAAAAAACGAACAAACAAATATGCAATTTCATATCGTAGATATGTATATGTATGTACATACATATGTTTACACCCATTTGTAGCTAAACCACAAGTTTTATTTTTATTTTTATATTTACATTGATATATACCAGGAAAGCCTAACAGATAAACCTCCAATGCACCTTCCTAGACAATTAATTACAAATATTGCAGCATTTTTTACTACATAAATCGATGTATTTTGAGAGACTGCAGAACATCAAATTAACAATTAATCAATCCATAGAGACGTCTATGGATTGAGACTTATACATAATTTTTTATATAATTGTACATAAATCAAATTCAGATATTTGTGATGGCGGTTAGGATAGTATTTGCGAATTTGATGGAGGAACCGTTTCAACAATGAAATCAGATAAATTGGCAAACTCTGGTAGGAAACGATCGACTTGGAGTCACGAATATCCAAGTCTGACCAGCAGCATTAAAGATTATACTCGGAATAAAATCTTTTCAATCGCGGTTAGCTCACGGTATTGAACCTGGCGACCGTTGCTGGATTTATACCGAGCCAGCTCAAGTTGATATTTTCTAAGAGTTTGCCAATTTTATCTGATCATTGTTGAAACGGTTCCTCAAAATTGGCAAAAAAAATCATCCTACCTGCTGTCACAAATCTTCTGTATTTAATGTTTGTACAATTTGCAAAAAAATATGTACAAGTCTACATAAATCCATAGATGTCTCAATGGATTAATTATTTAATTAATTAATTAATTAATTGTTATTTCGTGTTCTTCAGCTTCTCGAAATACAGTGATTTATGTAATAATAAAATGCTGCATTGCTTGTAATTAATTGTCTAGGTAGTCTTCCCGCATTGGGGTCTTCCTGTCAAGCCTTCTTGGTATGTATATATCTATGTAAAATAATTAATTTTGTAGCTAAACCACAAATATGAAGCTATTAAGGAAATCCCTAGATGATTACCGATATAAATTCGAACTCTTATCGTAAACGTGGCTGCCACCGATACGCGAAATCTTAACAGATAAAAACAAAGCGTTTCGGAATCGGATTTACTCAAAACGTAAACTCAGATAAGATACGACTTTGTACCGTTAAGTGTCCAACATTCATTGGTGCATGCAGGCGTAGCATTCGAGATAGGAAGTACTGGGTGTCACTCGGCGTCATGGAGCCCACGGAGACGCAATCTTGTCGACTATTTTCATCTGGTCTGATCTTTCTCCTCTTCCTCATCTTCGGGAGTGCCTCGGGTCGAGATGAGACCGTCAGAATCCACCAGGGTCGGCTCAAGGGAAGCCTCGTCACATCGGTGTCTTCGGATATCGAATATCTCGCTTTCAAGGGAATACCATACGCCGTTCCACCCGTTAAGGGGTTAAGATTTCAGGTATCTAATCGTGTATATATAATATTGTTACAATATCAGTGCAAGTGGTTCGGGTTCAACTACAAACGATTGAAGTCCCAATGCTCAGCTTAAATTAGAAGTCTCATATTTACATATATAAAACTACTGGTATTTTTCTCGGACATTTTGGGGACAATGGTTCCATCTAGTTCGATTTCAAATCCTCTCATTGAAGAAAATTGTCCGTTACATTTTAAGGATCTTCTCTAATTCACGTTGACTTCTCGTTAAGCCCTCGTTAAAAGCCCCCTGAGATATTTCGTAACTATGTATACGTATCTATCTCCCCTCTCTATTCTACTTTTTCTATCGTCTTATCCTTTTGAGTCAAAGTTGCAGACTACAATATATCTTTTCAATCCACTACATCAGCGGTTCCCAGCCTTTTTTGACTCGCATACCACTTGGTAGTACATCATACTAAATTGTAGCACCATATAAAAATGAATGTATTTCATGAAATTTGCTATTGCAAGTGTAATTACGTAAATAGTATTTGCATTGTAAGGAATTTGAAGATAGGGTAGACGCAATGGATCTCTTTTTTTATGAAATTTTGTGAAAAAAAAGTTATTTGCAAAGTCACAATTATTAATTGCGGATTTATCTTAGGGGTATATCTCGCATCATTTGAATCGAATTTTATAAAACAATGTTCCTCGAAACAAGCACAAGGATCTCATTAAGTTTATTTTATAAGGAGATTTAACTAAGAAAAGAAAATGTATTATATCTATTTTGTAATTTTGTGTTTTAATTAAAAAACATTTATCAGTAATAGAAGTATGATGAAATGGTAGATAAATATATTAAACTTTGAGCATTTTATCATGCATGTGGCTATTTGTACATATAGTATCGACGAATTATTGGCTATTTGTAGATACAGTATCGACGAATTATTGACTATTTGTACATTTCTTGGCAAAACGGATCCATTGCGTTTACCCTGTCTTCAAATTCCTTACCATGCAAATATTATACTACATACATATATGTCGGATTTTCGATCATCGACTACATATTGACGTCGACTATGAGTAATTAAGATAATGTTTATTAATTATATAAAAAATAGTTCTATTTTTATGATTATAAATCATTCAATCCCGAATGTCCGCCATTACTGATTTTTTTGCGTACCACCAAGTGTATATAGAATAGCTAGAACTATCATTACTTTGGTTGTAGTTTATTAACCGCTTTTGAGAAAAGGAAAATGTATTAACACTGAAATTTATATGTGTCCATTACATGGATAGATAGAACTGTCATTGCTTCAATAGTATTTTATTGGTCATTTTTGATAAAATTCAAGTAAATTCCTCAATCATAACAATGAACTATTAAGTGAATGTAACTATTTAAAGTATAAAGTAACCAGTTGAAAACTTACATATTTAGAGAGTGTTAATTTTCATTTTTGGCTCATCACTTTCGTACTACTTATTTTTGTATAAATATATCAGCAAATATGTACATATGTTGTACTAGCTTTACTAGCTATTACCTTCTTTCTTTTTATACAAATAATTGTCTACCTATAATTGATCCGTTATATTTGAAAGTGGCGGAAGTCCAATATTTAATTCCAAAAATACTTTGTATGTTAAACTTAATTCACATATTGTTATCACTTCTTATGTCCAGAATCTCGAAGAGACATTTCTCGAAATGAAGAAAAGTGGAGTTAGGCCACTATCAAATATAGCAGCTTTATTAATATATACATACTTGTTGGTAAATTCGAGCATTTTTAACAAATTTTGAGATACGTAGATTAAATATATTCTAAACGCAAACTTCAATTTTGTCTCGTTACTACTTATGCGTGTACACTTTACGTCAATACCCTCGAAATGACGAATGTTGTATTAAAGGACGCTTTAGTCGTTCTGCTCCTTGCCAAATGATAACTATGAGGCAGATCTTTCGATTGCTATGACTTCAAACAAGATTACACCATCTATAAACCTTCTATGAGACGGTCTAATCTAAGAAAATATTGACGTTTTCTCTTGAAATGCATCACCTGAGGGTAAAATCGATTGCATGAATACTGAAATGAATTATTTTTGATTTGTTTGACATTGTATTTAAGTAATCGAAGTCTGCAGCTTCGAGCATTTGTCGCGTTTTGTGAAGATGTACAGTGAAATACTTGTAGTGAGCTTTGTAATGTCCAACGTAAGCCGGCTGGGGATTTCCCATTATGAAATTTCCCGGCTTCAAAGGAAGCCCTTTCAAAGGATACGTATTTGAAGGTTACCTATTATTAATCCGATACGAATTCTTTCCGTTATTATCTGCTGAAGATATATTTTGTGTAATTATATATTACACGTTAAACACGTGGACATTTGTATAGCGTTTCATATATATTTGTATGTACATAGGTATTCGAAAATAATTACCACTTTGTCCAAAAATTAATTATTACCTCAACCCTAAATTTGTGAAACAGTGCTCTTTTAGTTTTAAAATACAATCATAGCTATTTTGTATGTACATACATATATGCTACATGCATTCATCCGTAAAGGAATAAAATTAAACTTTGACTAAAAAACCCATTGAAAACTTTAAAGAAATCAATTTTCTTCATAGTTAGAACCACTCTTAATGTAGCATCTAATATATAATTTCGAAAAAAACTTTGTATGTAACATTGGTTGGTTGGTTGGTTCTTTCGTAGAAGACACGTTCGATTTTTTTTTTCGATTCATAGGCGCCGATTCGATTCTTTTCGATTCCAAGGATTCGAAGTCCCTGGGAGCGAATCCCTAGGGGGCGAAGGCTCTAGGGGCACAGGCGCCGGATTCTGGTATACATATAATTTCGAAAGAGACAGTAATGTTATATGTCTATGTTTTTTATATGAAGCCGGGTAAAACCACTAGTATATTATAACAAAACAAATAAAGTAAAAATTACATATTATAGCGATATAAAAACTCATAAATTCAAAATATATTTTTTTAGTAAAGAATGAAAACCGTTTCATCGCCCCTTATGGATTACGTTTCTCGCTGTTTTGCTTATATTTCTATCGTGATTTAATATTTTACATAGAGGAGAATTTGAATTAGTTCTTAAAGATAACAAAAATATTGTTTTTGAACAAAAGTTGATTGACAAATTATTACAAATGCTTATTTTAATAGATTACTAACATCGATGTTCCCGAGTTGTTAATATTGACATATCGTTATCATTACGATATACTATATCTTTATCGATGCTCGTTTAGTATCAAATGTATTTTGATAACCTCACAGAATTATGCAAACAATCTTGAAAGTTTCTCTTTAAGTTTAAGTCAATTATTTGAAAATAAACTTAATGCAATTATTCCCCTGAATAGTTTAGATATTATAAACTTGAAAGAGCTTTTGGTTGAACTCGGGAATATTTTCTGAGGAGCTGGAACTTTTCATACGTCGAGAATGTAATTCGCATTCCGACGTATTCGTATTGCACTGAATACCGGGGACCCGACGCGAGGCTCTCAAACTGTTATTCTACTTTTTTGAATTTCAATTATATTTTTAGCCACCGAAGCCAAACCAAGGATGGGAAGGCATTTTGGATGCAACCGAGCATGGATCGATGTGTCCACAATTAAACGACATGGTCGACGAAGTGCCTCGAGGAGAAGAAGACTGCCTATACTTAAACGTATACACTCCAAAGCTCAAAAAAGAACTGCAAGAATCTGAAGAAGCTATGCCTGTGATGTTTTGGATACACGGCGGATTCTTCCGTCACGGTTCTGGCAATACAGAATTTTACAATCCGGACTATTTCATGGACGAAAATGTCGTCGTTGTCACTGTGAATTATAGACTGGGTGTGCTCGGGTTTTTAGACTTGGAAGACGATACCGTTTCCGGAAATATGGGATTGAAAGACATCATTTTAGCTTTGAAATGGGTGCAAAAGAACGTGGAAATACTCGGAGGTGATCCGAAAAAGGTTACGGTATTCGGAAACGGAGCCGGAGCTGCAGCCACTGATCTTTTAGTACTTTCTCCAATCACTAAAGGCTTATTCAGCAGAGCCATTTGTCAAAGCGGTGTTTCTCTCATTGGATCGTATTTAGATTGGGGTCCTAAAAATAGAGCTTCGACACTAGCGAAACTCTTCAAAGAAACGTCTACTAAATCCCAACACATTTTGAAGAGTTTGATGAACGCAGATGCCTTAAGTTTAGCTGGGAATGTATCTAGAACTATAGACGTTGATGAAACTTTGCAAAAGCAAATAGGAGTATTGCCGTTTTCTCCGAGTGTTGACAAAAACAGCAAAGAAGCCGTAGTTCCAAAGCTTCCCGAAGATGTTTTTTCAAGTGGTGAATTGCCCAATCCAGATGTGTCTATAATGATGGGTTTCAACTCTCAAGAGGCTATCTATCATGCTCAGTATTACGTTAAAAGAAGGGAACACTTCTTGAGACTGATTACTAAAAGATTCCAGTACCTGTTTCCGCTGCGCGGTCTGTACACAAAGTTCAAGTCGAACTTTTACTTCGAGGTAGGATACAGGTTGAAGCACTTCTATTTCACTAATGGATCTCTAGAAGACGAGACGGAAAACTCTCTGGATGAATTTTTAACATTCACTTCGGATTTGACTGTGTATCCGATAGACCTCGCTGTAAGAAAGTATGTGGAACTATCTAAAGCTCCTATATACTACTATCGATTCTCCTACGATGGCGGTTTGAATTATTTCAAAGCCCAGGCTATCAAGCCACTTTTCAAAAATGAAGAAGACATCAAGGTAGCAGGTGCTTCAGAGATGGATGAAATATGCTATTTGTTCAAGTGCGAAAAAATGTCGAAGAAATACAAAAAGTTGCATGAGGCAGATGAACAACCGATGGATTTGAAGATGATCAAGAGAATGGTCAGGATGTGGACCAACTTTGCCAGAACTGGGTAAGGTCAAATTCACATTGAAATTATTCGATATTAGAATATGTGGAGTATACTTGAAAAATATTCCATTGTCCTCTTCATAAAGTGATTCAAAATTGCTTGACTACATATAAAACGAGTTTCCAAAGCTACTATAAAAACATCACTTTTTAAGCTACATATGTACATGGTTTTACAAAATTGCCTTTTTGAATTTAATCTAATATAATTTTGATAGAATATTTCACTGTCATTATAAAACTGTATATATACAAAATTTATAGAAAGTTGGCTTTGTATAAGTGTGTCCAAAATCGGATAGAAGATTTGATACTTATACACACACACACACACACACACACACACACATGTTGCAAGCTAAATCAAACCATATGAATGTAATATGAATTTTATACATATATATATATATATATATATATATATATATATATATATATATATATATATATATATATATATATATATATATATATATATATATATATCAGGAAGGCCTAACAGATCCCAATGCGCCTTTCTGGCCAATTACATAGATATAAACATCGATAAAAAAATTATAGAGCAATTTTACTGAGCATCATAGAGACATCTATGGATAAATTTAGCAAATATTTTTGCAGCATTTTATATATGTATCATCAAATTGAGATACTGATAACTCGAAATTCGCAAGAAATAGGGCAAGGTTGCCAATTTGTTGGAACCGTTTCATTAAAATTAGATAAATTGGCCAACTTTGATGGGAAACGATCGACTTGTTGTCACATATTCAAGGGCTGGCCAGCAGAACCGAGCTAGGAATTGAACCCATGACCACTAAGTTGAAAGCATTACACGCTAACTACTGATATATGCTGCTGTTTACTGAATTGTATATATTTTCTCAAAATTTGAAAAGCCAGTGCTTGAAATCTAGCTTATATGTATACCACTTCGGTTAGTTAGAAGACAAAGGATTGTAAATGTAAATTTTCACATTTCAGTGTATTACAAGTTTTAAAACGTAAAACCTCTAGTCTGAAGGTGCCCATTTAATAGTGTTAGTAGTAAAATAAACCTCGACCGAAATAACTTATTAAAACCCCCCTTAAGCCATCTTCGGAGTTTCAGCTTCGGTTACTTCGAGCAAATACATTATTATGACGGTAAAAATCCGCTGAAACTTTCAAAGCCCGTTTAAATTAATTCGCAAACCCAATATTTAACGTTCCGAATTGAATTTTTCCAGCGATCCCACACCCGAAGACGATAATATCCTCGAAGGACTGAAATGGGAACCGGTGAAACAGCATTGGCAGGACTTTTTGGACATTGATCAAAACATGACGATGGCTATCAGTCCCCAATTTAGAAGTGTAAATTTCTGGGACGCCATGTATGAACACTACTTGCCCAGAGCGACAGACGGTGTACTTATAGATGTTAAAGATGAATTGTAAATCTTAAATTTAATCGTTTTGTATAATAAATTTGTATAAAAGTCGATTTATATGTGTCCTCATTTCTAATCATGTATGAATCGTATCAAAAAATAATTTTAAATAAACTTGTACATATATTGCCTAGTATTTGTTGATATTTCAACAAGTCGACGTAAATTTTTAGAAACGACTCGCAATATACATGAATTATATATTTAAATTGGGTGCTTTGACCAAAATGACACTAATAAAACCTTGTAAAATTACATGAACAGGCATTTACACATGTATATGCGCATGCATGTGAGCGAATTAAGGTACGGACACACAGATAGTCTTGCACATGAAAAAACGTTGGCAAGCCTAGTCTATACCGTCGCAATCCTACCCAAAACTCACCCCCTGGGTTTGATTGTAATCAATAGCGTTGATTCCCATATTGAAGAAATTTAGGATAAACTTGTTGAAATAATAAGATCGTGTGAATTAAAAATGACATGAAGACACGCCTATCACAGTTGGAGTTTACCTAGACGTGCCGTGCCACACTTTTGCGTGTATTCTTCTAAAATATGTGGATTTTCATGTATTTGTTTACCAAATATAATTGAATTAATCTGTCTCAAATTGAAAATCTAATTTAAGAATATAACACCTACATAATATGCTATATTTAAAATTCCACTTTTCTTCATTTCGAAAATATCTCGCAAAACATTAAATATAAGGTTTTGCGTTTAAGAATTTTTAAAAATACTGGTGGTCTGTAATACGTTTATTCTGCTTTTCCGGAATTCTGGACATATCAAATTAAAATAAGTAATAACAATTTTTGAATGAAGTCAAACAGAAATAGTGTTTTTGCAACTAAAAATTGGACTTCCGCCACTTTCCAATATAACGGCTCATATGTATCTTTAAATATATTTGTATTGTATGTATATTTTTCCGCTATTGAAATCCAACTTCAAAGCTATGGATTTCAAATTTTCGACTTGGAACTGTCGAATTTAGTATATTATCTCATTATATTAAATAATAGATAGATTTTCGACAAGGTGGAAGCATCACATTCGACCGAAAAACGCCGGACAATACCAGCTAACGTGAAATACCTATATAAATATTAATTTTAAATTAACAAACATACATACATAAATGGTCAGAAGCTGTATCTTAAATTTGGAAATTTTGTTTATTAATTTAAATAAAAATTGTAAATACTATTTCTTAACGACTTTTGTTACATATTCGATCGTCTTACATACATACGTAACTAGACACTTGCCACGCTTTTCTATTTATTTTCACTTTTGGATGCGGGAATTGGAGAAAAGGAGAGCAAAGGTGATAGAGGGTAGCAAAAGGGGAGAGAGAGGAGGGATCAGGGCCGACACAACGAGACGGCTGTGGAAAATGTCGGTGGATTTTTCTATGAAATTTATTCATGAAAAGAAAACACGCCAGGTACCGAGCGACCAGTTTATTCCAACATTTTCCGGGAGAGAGCGCATGCGCTAGGATATAAAAAAAATAAATATATATTTCCGCACGTCCACCTAAACTATGGGAAATTTATCTGATACGTAACAAATATTCAGCCAGGTGAAAAAAAAATACATTTAGAGATAGATATCTACCCGTGAAAATTCCCCTTTTTTGGAAAATACATATATTTACATACAAACATACGAATTATGTAATTTAGCATTTATTTTTGCGGTTTTTTGGTGGTGGCTTCAAAATGAATTGATACACGTTATATAAATATAGTGATATATGTTATATAAATATATGTAGTTTAAGGTAATTTATAGGCGCGCGCGCGTATTAATGCTCCGTTCACCCGTTCAAAATGATGAATCAATGTGTGTGTGTATGTATTCGTGTATGCGTGTACATCTGACGATGACGTCACCCATCGCATGGCCTGACGTCACTCGGCGCTCAATATCAGGAGCACATGTCAGACGCTCAGCACCAGGTCCTCACTACCCCACTTCCATGTGTCGTCACGCCACATCCCTATGCATAACATTGCTAACCTATGCTAAAAATCCTTCCTACCTACTATGTCACCACCATTTGAGTATGATTAATGTACAATAAAATTTATGTACAATTCATAGATGTTTCATTAATTTGCGACTTGTATAAAAAAAATGCTGTATTGTTTGTAATTGGCCAGGAAGGCGCATTGGGGTTTACCTTTAAGAGGGCTGGACAGCAGCGCCTTGTCCATACAAACGTACTATACTTCTCCCTTCCTCAATTATGGCACTAGAGAAATTATTTTTTAATATGCCATGGATATCCACCATTGGGGTGCATCTATTGTTTTATTTTTTTGATTAATTATTTTTTATATGAGCTAGGAGCCGCCAAACATCTATAAAATCGCCTCTTTTTTACACCCACGAAACGAGTCCAGCGTGCTTATTTAACGGTCGATTTAAAAAAAAATACGCCGATAGATGCACAGAAAGTATCTTTTTCATACTGATGATGAAATTTTTTTTAAAATTGGTCCAGTTTTGAAGGAGAAAATAGTAGAATACGAAACCTCGATTTTGTCAATTTAAAATACGTTTTATCTGGTCGAAGCGCAACTGTCGCATTCACTCAATATATATATTGATATATATTGTCGCATTCACTCAATATATACATACACTCAATATATATATCGAAGAAAGGAACGGTAACAAAACTAAGGTTTCAGGTGTACAGCCCTCTTAAGGCCTTCCGGGTATAAAATGTAATAAAAATAAAAAATAACGTATACTCCTGGTAATCTTAAATTTGCTTTTTTGATATTTCCAAACTTTTCGACACGTCCACCACATACCCACATACCCCCATACACACATACATCGCGTCCGTTTCTATATATATTATTTTATTTTTAACTTTTTAAATCATTCTAAAAAAAATGCGACCCATAAAAGAATCCACTTGACATCATCTGACTATGCCTTTCATTTTTCACTTCACATATCTGTTTGCAACGCGTCATGTACTCGCTTTTCAAAAACAACAAGCAATTTCAATAATTCACATTTACAAATTATATTTTTGTTTTTTATACACTGCAATTGAAAATAATTAATTTATATACGTATTTTATATTTATCATGCATATTTTAATTAGACAAATTGTACGAACACTCGTTTGAGGAAATCTAAGTTGTGTATTTTTTAAAGATTGACAATTTAATAATGTAAATATTTAAGACAGAACAATTTATTAATTTGACCTGCAAATACGAGGCGAAATATATATAATGTCAAATTTTATCACAAGAAATATAGGACAGCAACAGTATTTCATTACGGAATACTTACGTTATATGTACATTATAAAGCGTATTATTTTGAAATGAAATTCCATTCAATATAATTTAGATGGACTTTTTTAAATCTTCGAAGCACCAAATCTCAGCTTCTCAATTATTTGAGTGCTGAAATTCAATGTGGGTTTATTTATATGGATAATATAATCCATCAAAATGATAAACCATTTTCCAATTATTGAATAACTTTATATTGTATTTGCTATAAATATGTATGTTTTTCGACCATTTCTCCTATAAAAACACAATTGAAATTTTATGAAATATGTACATAAATAAATGATCCCTGGATCAATCACTATTGGAATTGATCAGTGGTTCTTAAACAATTTTTCGCAACATTTTTTTTTGGTGTTTCGTGTGCTTACCAAAAGCTATGATTGTTGATTGGAAAAATATATGAAGAGATAAAGGATTACATCTTTGGTCCAGTGTTGTTGGCCAGAATTTGGATATATGTACATATGCATGTATGTGACTCCAGGTCGATCGTTTCCCATCAGAATAAGTCAATTTATCTGATTTCATTGTTGAAACGGTTCCTACCAAATTGGCCAACTATCCTCATTTGTCACTATTATTTGAATATAATTTCAAATTTATATTGACATAGTACAAATGTACAAAGTTGGCGATATGTAACGCCTTGGGACAATCCCGTAGTGACAGTATGGAAAAAAAACCCGGCTCTAATTAACCAACAGCATAACTTGGTGGTTGCGTTAATGCTTACCACCGTCAGGTTGCCGGATTCGACCCTGTGGTAGACCTCGATTGAAAAGAATTTATTCCGAGCATTATCTGTAGTGTTGCTGGTCAGACCTGACTATTTGTGACTTCAATACAATCGTTTCCTATCAGAGTTTACCAATTTATCTGATTTCACTATTGAAACCCCACATCCTACCCACAACATAGTATATCAACACTTTTTGAATATGATTTAAAAAAAATATCTACATATATACATTTATTTATTAAATACCATAGATGTCGCTCGGGGGCAACCCGATAACGGCATCTTGGGGAAATATTAAATTCGGTCCATCGGCTATACTGCCTTTCCCAAAGAATAAATAAATAATAAAATTAATTATATTAATTATTCTTCCTATTATTATTATTATTATTTTTATTATTTATATATTTCTTTCTTTCTTTTAACTTTATTATTTATTATTATTCTATACTATTGTATTTATTACCTACATATTATTACTATTTGTTTTACCCTGTTATAAACAGCGTAAACATGGCGAATCTAATAGTGAATATTCATTTGTTTTTTATTAAATTTATTTTAATCAAAAAAAAAATCGACTTATAGACATCATAGAAATTTTGACTTCTTTACGAAATTCTCAACCAAAAATATAAACATACTTATGTACATACAAAGTCTCTTTCGAAATTATATATTAGATATGGACGATGGGGATTGCACTATTCTCCCTTTCCTATAATAAAAAAGTTATCACTATAGACTTTCAACATTGACCAATGTACCTATTTATCTCTATTTTTGTAATGAACACATTACTATTTGGCACATCGATTTTTACAATCGCACCAAAAAGTTAATTTTAATTCATTTTGAATCATTTTAGTTTATCATTTGTTTTTCCATACGGCCCTTAAAAGATAAAGAACCACTAAAATGTTGAATCATATGAAAATATTTTAAAAAAGGCATGAAAGTAATATTTTTTTATTACTTTACAAATTGGTAAAAACTTAATAATTGAATTTTAAAATGTATGCAGAGTATCATTAGTGATAAATTAGAACGCGCAATCAACCCTTTTGAAGCTGTATAAAACGCATCGCTACATCGTCGAACGTAAAATGGTTAATGTCAAACGTTATGACTTCGTTACAATTACAACTAAACGGACGACCGTTATTGCCATAAAGGAATTCAAAATTTTCACATAATTGCGCAGCCACTGTTTTACAGCGGCGGCTGTCCATCGGAGCGGACATATTTAATAAATACCCCATATTACGTATGCTATACTTGGGTACATTGCATCTCCTCTATTCGTAGATATCTACCAGTAGAATATTTATCCACTCGGATGCATTTTTGATGGGTTTTGTTCATTTTTTTGTTTTATTGTTGTTACAGCCGATGAGAACGGATCGATATCGGCGACTATACCGGATCGACCCGTCGAGTTGAAGAACTTCGTGAAGCTGTGCGATCAAAGAAGAAAATTCCCAGTGCTGTACAAGCTAGAATTCCAGGTAAGAGAATAAATCAACCGGAAAGGTCAATATTTTCTTTCTTTTTTGAGTGTTTGGGTGAAAATCTCAGTCGGTCGTATTGAGTTATAAAAATATGGACAGACGTTTAGTGGTCGTAAATGGCGCGTTATTGCTTCCTCTAGGTGGGTTCCCTTCCGGTTTTATAGGCCTTTAAGGAGTCGACAACTTTGCATAAAAGGCCTGGAGTCCGCTAACTACCACTAACCGTTGTTTTAACGATGACTTTTCTCCAACGCAGCCCCTCTGGCTGAGGTCCCCGTTGGATCGTAAAACTCTTTTCATAAAAAAACCTTCAGTTTTTATTTTTATTACGCGCATACTACCCAATGCTCACTCGATTTGGGTCAAATATATTATTATCAATCAGCTGGAAGAACCTATGAATTATTTAAACACTTACACACATATTATATATGTATGTATACACACTGAGCTAAACGAAATAAACTTGCGTGCTTGGATTGCGCCATGATTTGATTAATTCCAATTGCGTTCATTTTCCATGAAAGTTTCATGAAAAAAGAAAAACTGCATGTTTCGATGCAGACGTTCATGAACCTCATATACTATTTATGTATGTCTTAATTTGATCTAGCATTGAAGCCCACTTTAAAAACTTACATCAAAATGTATTTCCACAAAAGATCCTTCAAACGAAGTTCCAAAAAAAATAAAAATAATGAATAATATATGATTTCAATTACATTTCATATGAATATGTACTTTTTATGTCACTTGCAAATATCAGATAAAGTATACTGATCTAAGCACAGTTTTCCAAAGGTGATAGTTCAATTAAAATACAACCGTCAAACTGCATAGACGTGTGTATTGAACTGCAAATTTAATATAATATAGAAATACATATATTTGTACTTTAATACCTTGAAGTAATGATGCGAAATTTAGACATTTAAAACACACAAAACTAAGTTCAAATTTCTTAAAGCTGTCTTCATCTTTCACCCGTCTGACGTTATATCTAAATACTATGATAGTATAAGAATGGTTTTAAATATTTAGTTGAAGATTTATAAGATTCTTATACATATATAAAACCATATTAAAGCCGATTCAACCGCTTTCCAGCTTAAAAGCTTTAAAGCTTCAAACATATACATATTTACATACATACATACGTACATACACATATAGAGAAATAATCTTTAAGTCGTATAATAAACATAAAAATGTCTTGATTTTTAAAATACTGTATACAAAAGAGTATATATATTTAATATATATATATATATATATATATATATATATATATATATATATATATATATATATATATATATATATATATATACATATATAGATAATATAAATTACAGATAAAATACAAAATTTAATGTCGAACTTTAATTATTTCCTGTATGAAATGGGGATCTAAATCGGAGATTACCGATAGTTTTGAACTTTCCCATCGACGGACGACTATGTCATTTTTATACAGGCCGTATGCGCGTACACATATACACGCATATGTGTATTTCGTGTATGTATTGCTTCGAATACCTATTAATTATTAGCACTGAAAAGGTTATTGGCGAAGTTTTACGTTTAACCCGTAACGCCCTGTGTAATTTATGTGTCCCCAACCGCCTATTAATCCGATTAGTCAACGACCTTAATTTCAGATTTTGCGCATTTTTATTACGAATCGAATATTCAAATATTTTCATATCCTTTATAATTCATACTTATTGTCGAATCTATATACGCTTTTTATTTTTTAATTATTTTAACAGCCACGACGCAGCTTTCTGGTTAGGCATTTGATTGCCAATTGTGGTTCAAATC
This sequence comes from Arctopsyche grandis, assembly GCF_051622035.1. Lineage (NCBI taxonomy): Eukaryota > Metazoa > Arthropoda > Insecta > Trichoptera > Hydropsychidae > Arctopsyche > Arctopsyche grandis. The sequence continues at coordinate 7,162,686 of NC_135363.1, read as the reverse complement.
CAGGCTTAAATCGAAAAATTCTGTCTTCATCCCGACGAAAGGATCTCTCAAACTGTATTCGTTGAGGGGGGGGTGGGTGGCCTTATGTTGAGGGTTTTATCGACTTCATTGACCTTTAAACATTGGCAAGATCTGGATGTTTATTTTATTTTTATAGGAAGGTCTAACAGGTAATCGCGATGCACCTTCCTGGTAAGAAACATTGTACATTTGATACAAATATTATTAATATTATACAAAGTACATAAATACATATCAATTAATATCCACAAAGACATATATGGTCGTATTCATAAATTTGCAGCATTTTATACAATTCAGCGAAATTCGAGATTGCTGAAAAATCCAAATTTTGCGAGTAAATGGGTAAGGTTGCAAATTTGCTGGAACCGTTTCAATGAAAATCATACAAATTTGCAAACTCTGATAGGAAACGATCGACCCAGGGTCACAAATCCAAGGTCTGACCAGCAGAAACCAGTAGTATTATATGCTAATCCACTAGTCTATTCTGTTGGTTAAATATCAAGATCGAACGACTGTCGACTACTATTATTATTTGTCGGTTTTAGTTTACAATAATTGCTTTAGCAATAAGATTAGCACCATTAACATTTTCCATTGTTTTCTCTACATACAGAAGGCAAATGAAAAACCACTAAAGATAAAACCCATTCTCGACTTTACGACATGACAAACACGTAGTACAAATGTTTGATATGTTAAAGTTTGTTACGCTCGGAATCTGTGCACATATTTACATATGTACATACATAGTTTGGATTGTAATATTGCTTTAATATAATATACTAGTTTTGGGCCCGTTGATTTCAACGGGTGGTTTCGGAAAGGATTTGATACACGAATTAAAATAAAGTTTTATGTTATATATAAAGAAACAGGTTATGTTCGATGCGCTATCCTCTTTTTTTCAAATATCGTTAAAATATAATAAATTTAATATTAATAATAAATTAATTATATTTTAAATAATTTAATATAACAAAAAGCTAAAAACCTTGCTAAATAAAATTATATGTACATACTTACTCTTATATGAACACATTCGTGAAAATGGTTTTAGTCAAGAAGTTAACGTAAATCGTTATAAACGAATCAATTATAACCAAACTTCGGTCACTGACTTCGCAACCTTGAATAATAATATAAGTCGAAAAACCTGGTTACATTATATATGTTATATATAGTAGTCCGTTGGTAGAGCGTTTGCGTCTACATAGACCAAGACATCACAAGTTCTAAGCCCGAGCTGGAATATTTCGAAATTCATTTTATTTTTCGAATATAATAATTAAAAAATATATATTCAAATTGTTTAATTTGAAAAATGGTTCAAATCCTCGCTAAATAAAATTATTATAATTACGTATTTTTATATGGCGAGAACGAAACATTTCAATTGATGTTTAAAAAAAAGGCCATTTAAATATTATACGATGGTTTCACGGCTAAGTCTCTGAACTCGGGTATACCTGTAAGAGGATATTTGTGTTCGTGTGAGAGTTCGCCGGTTCGACTCCGAATGAGAATTTATACAAAGTTTAGGCTTTTTATCGATTCATCCTTATGTTTGGCTAGCGTTAGGATACACAAATACACACAGACACAGAGATTACCGTCTTTATATATATGTACGTACATACATACAATAACACTGTTCGACACGAAAAATGGTTCAGAGACGAGATATGACTTTTCTTATAGATCTATGCCCAGTGAACACGAATCTGGTAATAAAAAATGTCGATTGGCTCGAGATTCGGAGATACATATATGTTTTTTAAATCGCACGATTTTTCTATATCTTCGTGTTGTTCGGTCAATGTATCAAAATCTGTCAAAATTAATATTGGAATCTATAGTCGGGTATTTTATCTATCATTTTTAGTACTTTTCAGCTTTCAAATCTCTCTAAGTAGTCGTCCAGTTCAAATCAAAAGTCAAAAGTACGTATTTTCACTTGGGATTTTTTTCCACTGTTAATACTATTTTATATTGAGTATTTTCTATTGAAACATGTTTATTGAGATAGTGTTCTGGCCACACTATTTTTGTTTTTGTTTAAAGTGTTAATTGGAAGTATGCTGAATTTTAAATCGGTAAAATTTCAAGCTAAAAGCTCGTACTAGTATTTACACGAATCTAAATTGAATCAATAGGGATAATATATTAAATTGTCTTTATATGACAATTAAATAAAATTCCACTTAGAAAAATTATATTTCGACTGTTACTAATCCACACTTGTTATTAATCCACAAGAATAGTCGAAATATGATCTAGTCGAAATATGAAAGTGTATAGATCTATAAGAAAATTCATATCTCGTCTCTGAACCAAAAACTCTGACAAGTTGTCATTTGTCGAACAGTGTAATTATATGAAGAGGTTAAACAGACAAATGTCTCAAAGTTGGTGCATTCAACTTAGTATCTTTGTAACGGTAATAAAGTGTCAGTTTTCAAAACCTTGTACGTTATTTGACGACGTACCGGATAGAGTTTATGCCACCGAGACGGTCTGAAGTAATTTCGACATGCTGAAACCATCTTAATTACTTTTCAGTTTCAGTTGATAAAGAGTCCGAGATAAACTCAAAACATCTATCGGATTTTAGTTTGCGAAACTAACACCAGTTGTAACACTCACTCGGTCGTTTCCGGTCGTTCCGCATAATCTTCAACGTGAGGAAATTTGAATACGACTCTCTTCTGACGACAACATGGTTCATGGAAGTGGATACAGGATGCTTTACAATCACCCGTGAAGGGTTTTCCTTCTCATTCTGTAAGTGTATGTTTGTGCACATTGCACTTACTTATGCACATTTCGCAATATCTGACCGTTCTGTCACTGTTTGTGACACTTTGTTATGTAAATGCACATCCTTGGATTGCTTTTAAGGTGCACTGTATATAAACATACAAATGTGGATGGCAATTTAATAAAGTGCTAATAAATTATAGTGCTTTACCTATTCAAAGTCATAAGAATAGTCGAATATAAAGTAGAATGGTAAAAAGTGAGAAGACGTCAGTGAGAAAAACGTCAGTGAAAAGTTCGAGGAAGTATTTTCAAACGTGCCTAATACGATTTTTTTTCACCATCGTAATGGCGGATGACACTTCCAGTTATATTGATGGCCAAAATGAGGAAAATGGCAAAGTATGAAAACGATCGGATAAGAGGCAGAATTTTTCTTTAATAGTAATCGTAAGTGAAAGTAAGAAGAGGTAAGTAAAAAGAGTGAATTTCAACTGTAGCTATGGTAAATTTAGATGTTATTGAGATGTAAAACAAATCTAAAAAAATATCACTATCTAATTTAAAATTCATATACCGTAAAGAATATATCAGAATCATTGAAAAAATACTCTTCTCTGAACGCATTACATGACAGATTATAACGACTGACCAGTAAACGTCAAAATGGTCAAAATTGTAACATGTAACATTAAACGTGTCTATTACGATTATTTTTCACCATCGAACTATCAGAAACAATTTAAATTTCCTAAGTATTTACGTAGCAAAGATCAATGGTTAGGGTTTAATGCTTCCAATAAAGTGGTCAAAAGTTCAATTCCTGGCCTGATGCTGCTGGCCAAACCTTGTGACTCCAGGTCAATCGTTTCCTATCAGAGTTTGCCAATTTATTTGATTTCATTGAAAGGGTTCCTACAAATTGGCATACCTGTCCTATATATCTCGCAAAATTCAATTTATTCGAGTTATCTGAATTGTATTAAAATGCTGCAAATTTGTCCGTAGATGTTTACCTAGCCGTACATACCGTACAATTCTGTGTGTCTGTGCCAACCTTGTCCTATTTCTCACAAAATTGCAGTTTTAGCATCTCAAATTTGTTGACTCATAAAATTAAAAAGGCCTAACAGTATTAAATTAAATTAAAATTAAAATTAAATGTAAGAATAGTACAGAAGGAAATTGTAGGAAACAAGCTAGAGGATTGAATGTAATCAAATGAAAATCCTCTCTTTAATGAACAATATTGCCAGCCATTTAGATTGAATAAACTTTATTCATTGAATAAATCTTATTACGTGTATACATATATGTACGAATAATATTTTCCATTTCCATTATAAATAAACAAAATCAATATTTATGCATGTATGTGCTTCTTTAGTCAAGTATTTTACATTTATGTAAAAGGCATTTTTATTTTTGATTTTAAATGTTCATATTTTAATTAGTACTGTGATAATCAAGATTTGAAATTGAAACTCTTTTTAATCGATATATATATATATATATATATATATATATATATATATATATATATATATATATATATATATATATATATATATACAGGGCTGTTTGTAATTGTTACATCTGCCCTTTCAACACTAAGCTATGGATATAATCTAGATTACATCTTGTGTATAATATAATCCAGATTAGATTACTTGTAAATTGATCTTGAATTCAATTAAAATATCCAAATACGACTTTGAACATTAGACGTGGATTGTGAGTATAATATTATCATTAACTCACGAATTGACTTGTTAACTTTGCGAAATGCGATCACATTAATTAATTTTTAACTAATAGTTATCATTCGATACGGTTAATTTTATTTTTAATCCATAGACTGGTATTATGTGTTCAGTTGTACATTAATGTAGTTCTGTCGACTTTTCAATAAAATTCGCACCACGCTTTTATCCACTCAAGTCGATTGATTGCTCATAAAATATTAATATTTCATACGGACACGTAAGTATAGAAAACGTTTACGCTTTCGAAATAAATCGCACACGTGCGTCATCGATTTGCGAATGAAATACACGTGTTATGTTTACGCGCTTTCGTACACACACTCGCACATAATAATTTAGAATGTTTGAACTACATATGTATGTATTCCAAGATGGCGAATTCGCCAAATTATCTCAGCGGGCAATTTATCATCAGTTCCCTTCCCCTCGGCCTTTGGGACTTTATTAGCGTAATGCAGATAGGGCTTCGGAGACGTGGAAGTAGGAAAATAGAATGTGTAGTGTGGGAGACATTCTTTCTAGTTATGATAGATTACATCATAGTATGAATTGGTATATGTATAGGTATATCATAATTGTGATTTTACCGTGAATTGAGAAAATAAGCAATATATAATATGTATATTTTTCATGAACTAATTATGCATTAATTGAAAACTTTTCGCATTAAATAATATACCATTAATATAACCACCAACTTAAATAAACTAGTCTCAGAATCAGATTCGATAATAACACTATTCGACACGAAAAATGGTTCAGAGACGAGATATGACTTTTCTTATAGATCTATGCCCAGTAAACACGAATCCAGTAATAAAAAATGTTTATTGGCTCTATTGATAACTGTCGATAAAATAAACGAATTTTTGTTATTAATCCACAAGAATAGTCGAAATATGATTTTTCTAAGTGGAATTTTATTTAATTCTCATATAAAGACAATTAAATATATTATCCCTATTAATTCAATTCAGATTCGTGTTAATACGAGTAAATACTAGTACGAGCTTTTAGCTCGCAATTTTACCTATTTAACCCTTTGGCTGCTACGAGGTTTTTCAATGTCCAAGCGAAAAATGCTAACATTTGTAATTACTTTATAAAAAAATAAATATAATATATTTTTTTACATACTTGCTTCGCCGAACGCGCGTAATTTTTTTAATACTTTATATACATTTTTAAGAAGCAGTTGTGGACTCGCGCTCTCTCTTTCTGTCTTGCTTTTACATGCGTGCGTGCGAAAGAGATACCTACATATATACACTAAATAAGTTTGGACGATTGTTTCCGACGCATTATTTTTTTCAATAATCTATTTTTAGACATCGATGTATTTGTCGTTGTTAAAACATGCGATACATTTGAAACAGGTAGCGGTCTTTCTCTCTTTCTTTCTTGGTTTTAATTGTGTATGTGTGAGCGAGACACACAAGGATGCGAAGTTTCTAATAATCAAATAATTTTTCAACATGTATCATAAACATTTTGTATGCATTTCAGTTGCATTTGATTGATTGCACGAATTCGTGACGTCTCGTGACCTATATAATTGAAAGCGGATTTCTATTGTTTTTTGCCATTTATTTTAACTCTGCAAAATGATATCGGACAGTGAAAGTGACGAAAGCGAAATAATAGCTCCTCGCCGAGGAACTCGACAAATCAGCAGCTCTACTGATTCTGAAAATGAATTTATCGACAATAATCAATTCCCAAGTAATAACTCCTTATATGACTTTGACAACGAACCCGAAATTTACTTTGATGATGAACCCGAAATTGAAGAGCTTTTAAAAAATTGATAAATATTTATAAAGCTTGATTGAAAAATAAATATAAATACGTATATAAAAAAAATGTTTCGTGCCACTGATGCGCTGGCAAAGAAAGTAATGAAATACGACAATTAATGACGTCAACAACGATCGTCGTAGCAATCTTCGCCGATTTCAAAACAACGATTTATCGTTGTTGTAGCAGTCAAAGGGTTAAAATTCAGCGCACTTCCAATTAACCCTTTTAAACGAAAACAAATAATAGTGTGGCCAGAACACTATCCCAATAAACATTTTTCAATAGAAAATACTCGATATAAAATAGTATTAACAGTGGTAAAATACGTACTTTTGATTTTTGATTTGAACTGGACGACTACTTAGAGGGATTTGAAAGCTGAAAAGTACGACAAATGAAAGATAAAATACCCGACTATATATTACAATATTCATTTTGAACAGGAAATTGACAGATTTTGAGACATCAACCGAACAACACCAAGATATAGAAAAATCGCGCAATTTAAAAAACAAATACATATATCTCCGAATCTCGAGCCACGACATGGTAAGTAAGATGGATTTTAGCCAATTTTTTTAATCGGGAACCGTTTCAACAATGAAATCAAAGAAAATTGCCAAACTCTGATAGGAAACGATCAACCAGGAGTCACAAATATCCAGGTCTGACCAGCAGCACTACAGATATACTCTGAAAAATTATTTTCAATCGAGGTCAGCTCATGGGATTGCACCCGGCGCCTCTCGGTGTCAGACAGAAACTTAACGACCGAACTATGCTGCTGGCTAGGTTTATTCATTTATAGGTCTATTCATACCATCAAGCGCATCAAGGCAGTAGTGCACGGAAAAGACAACTTATATTCATACTATACAGCAACGTGTGATCGGCTTACATTACATATAGCCAGTTGTATGTCTTGATGGTTGCGTTTATGTTTAGCACAGAGAGGTTCCGGGTTCGATCCCATGCTAATCTTTAATACTGCTGGTCAGACTTGGATATTTGTGACTCCAAGTCGATCGTTTCTTATCAGAGTTTGCGAATTTATCTGATTTTCATTTAAACGGTTCCTCAAATTGGCAAATATCATCCTACCTGCTGTCGCAAATATCTGAATTTGATTTATGTACAATATGTAAAAATTTATGTACAAACCTATATCCATAGATGTCTCTATGGATTAATTAATTAATTAATTGTTAATTTCGTGTTCTTCAGCCTCTGGAAATGCAGTGATTTATGTAATAAAAATGCTGCAATGTTTGTAATTAATTATCTAGGAAGGCGCATAGGGTCTACCTGTCAGGCCTTCATGTATATACGTATATGTAAAAAAATAAAATAAAATAAAATTATGTAAGAAGCCAAGGCAATATCGGCTTATATTAAATCACAGAGCGCAACGATACGGTGCAATATTGCTTGCGTCGCATTTTTTTTTACAAGCTTTTTATTAGTTGCACTCTATTAGTTCAGTGACACTTTTGCCAATCAAAAAATTTTGATCTGATTTTGAACCACTTCGCTCAGATATCTTACCAACATACGGTGGTTAGCTAACATTGAATAAGCTAATGTCTCCAACATGAAGCTATAGGAGTTAAACTCATTAAAAATTACAGCGGAATCATGTTTTGGATTGAAGCGATGACAGTTAGCTATCCAAAAACGTCTTTCTACTACCCCTTCACAATTCACAGGCTAAACAGTTAAAAGTTACTTATTTCCCTCTCATCTCACATAAACTTAACATTACAAGTTTTTACACTTTCTCACATACATACAATTAAGTAATATATTTTAAATTAAGTAATATATTGGTGATATTCGTTGCTCAACTATTGAAGTGCTTTGGCCAAATCATAACCTCTACCTACATAGCTATCACTTTTACATATCTTTCAACACTCGTCTAGGGTTTGATCTCACCGCGCTACTTCTCAGTCACCGAAGACGCTAAGTGTTTAAAATAAGAAGTTCTATGAAAATCGCTAAATAGGAAGTTCTAAGAATGAAGAATTGATTTCAACAAAGATATATTTAGGATCTAGACTCTTTGCTGCCAGGCAAGTCTACGGTGACACTAGCAGAATAAAATAGCTAAAGGACTGCGCATTATAATAATAGAATAGAGAATAGCCTTTACGAATAAATAAATTGTGTCTCCATAACTACGCTACAACGCACGGAATACAATCAGATCAATTTACTTATACAAATGTATCCCAAGTTGTTTATTGTGTGTTTTTAAATGCATTGTACAATTTTACCGATGCTTGCCCATCTTGCGAGTAATATAAACAAACAGAGAAGTTTTTATAGGACAAACATACATACATACATACATACGTCGAGCACCCAGCATCAAATACGACTGATGCTAAAAATATTTAGGAATGTCTGTGGACAATCATCACTTGAAAACGATATAACGCCTAAAGCCACTTCTATTAATATAACATTTCTCTGATTAGACTACTCTAAAGCAATACTTAATGTATGCAGGTCTGATATGCAATGTTTTTCTTGGTCATTTTGTCATGGTTATGCCAAATTGAGGAAAGGTCTGATATTTGACAAATATGTTTATTTTATTAGTTTCATTTATATATTATATGTTATGATATGCTATATACTTAATAAAAGGCTATAATTTACGTCAGCTCACTATATTAGTGCCTGTATAAACACACTATAGATATTTAATAATTAAGATAATTATCATCATGGGAATAAGCCTATTGTAAAAAACTAAATGTATGTAAGCTTATTGTAAATCATATTAACAATTAGATACAACATAACTTCTTATTGAATACTTATCTCGCAGATAAAACTCAGAGAAGAGATATACTTTTAGCAGTGAAATGTCAGATCTGACATATTCGGCCGAAAATCAATATATATCGTATATTACCTTACAAGAAGCTACACGCCAAATTTGAAATTTATATATACATATGAGAGTTAAAACTATAAATATTTATATATTAGAGATAACGAGAACCTATAGAGCAAATTTTATAAAATATAGAGTGAATTATAGGCGTTTAAACAATTAAAATCTGATATGGCAATATCACGGCGAAAAGGTTGAAGATAGATTATGGTAGCTTGCAAGACGTCACCGTAACCAAAATTGTGGATATTTGATACGCATTGTATACGATATTTTATCTCGAACGTAATGGCAAACGATACATTAACGTATATTGATGACCAAAATGAGCAATATTGCAAAGTATGAAAACGATCGGATAAGAGATAAGAGATATAATAAAAAAATGACCCCTTACACGAAAATCATGTGAACTGTATAAGAGGTAAGTAATAAAAATGAAAAAAAATGTTTAAATTTAGATTTTTAATTTTTAAAATCAGAGCTGTGTTTTTTTAACGACTCCACAGCCCTTCTACAAACCGAAAATTGTGAAATTTTAACCATATGTGAAACTAAAGCCAATTATTTTTGAGAATATGCAAAAATGTATGGCAAATTAAATGTAAACGTTAATTAAATCCACAAATGAATTCCTTCTCATAAAAATAGCTCAATAAAAAAATGCCACAAACTGTTTTTACTCAACGAGACTAACGAATCCTCATACAGATTTTTTTCCTGCATTACTTTTAAAATACACATACAGAGCACACTGCAGAAAGTAAACTTAAAAGTGTGTCTATATTTAGTTAGAACTTTTTCATCCATTTCATCAGAAAACCGGTCAAATACCACTGTTTTTCAATAGAACAATTTCAATAGAACAAATTCCAAACCAAGTCAATTTTGCCATCTATTTAACTATTGCGATTATATTAATTGCGAAATACACAGTCGGAGTTTCAACGTTCCCTTTTCTTTGTAGTTTATAATTTTTACACCCGCCGGTATTTACTTGCGCGTGAAAATGCGAGAAAAACACGAAAAAAAAATTCGCATAAATTTTCCGCGCCGTATGAAAAAGAATACATGAATATTTTAAGCCGCACATTATGAACAATCTAGGCGTGTATGTATCGATAATTTATTTTCGGCAAGGCTTTCGGCCTAAGAGAGGGTTACCAGAGAGAGAGATTTTATCGAAGCTTGGGGCTATCCGGACAAAACGGATCATTAAGGCGCTTCGTGAGCACACATATACGAGTATGTATGTACATACATTGTACATGGTGGCCCATAAGATACGCACCAGGGTCAGTTTCACGTTCCTGCAGGATCTGCCTGGACTAATCCGTATCATCGTCCTTACAAAGCGACGATCCGAACCCCGTCTAAGTCTGCGACGGATTACGTGCCCCGTTGAAAATTTTCGTAATAGGGGATGTATTTTTTCTTTTTTTTTTCATATACCCGGTGAGTATTAACTGGGTAAAAAATGTTTCCCGGGAAAAAGCTCGTTTATATTAGGCGTAAAATGTGCTGCTGAATTGCTTTCAGTAAGATTTTCCGGTTTTTATGTTTCATCTATGTATACATGTAGTACATATGTATGTTGAATATATGTACATATGTAGTTTTTATTTCAGTTTTACCATGCCAAAATCGACACTTATGGCCAAACTTATAAATATGTATTTGATAAATATGAATTTATTGGGTCTACGTGACGAGCCAGAATGTTAAATTACAGAAAACACAAATATCGGAAGGCAAAGATCGAAAATCGAAAGATCAAAAAAAAAAAAAAAGGGTGCATGGTAAACGGTACATACTCACTTAATTTGCGCGAGCAGGGTACAACAGGAACAAGAGGAACAGGCTTTTCCTCCCGTATTCTGCGCGCGCACATTAATACGGGAGGAAAAGCCTGTTCCTCTTGTTCCTGTTGTATCCTGCTCGCGCAAATTAAGTGAGTATGTACCGTTTACCATGCACCCTTTTTTTTATCTTTCGACTTAAGATCTTTCGATTTTCGATCATTGCCTTCCGATATTTGTGTTTTCTGTAATTTAACATTCTGGCTCGTCACCGAGACCGGAATTTATTATATATATATAATAGCGCTATTATGTGTGTCTGTGTGTGAACGTGTATGTGTCTTTGTGAGATATCGATCGCCGGACTATAATAGTCGATTTGACATATTTATATTATAGACAACCAGCAGCGTGGTCTAGTGGTGAGAGTCTCGTTGTTGGCTAGACCTTGGTTTGTCGAGGTCAATTGTTTCTTTTTTTTTTTTTTTTTTTTTTTTTTTTACATATATACCAGGAAGGCCTTACAGGTAAATCCCAATGCGCCTTCCTGGCCAATTACAAATACAAATGCAGCATTTTTATTATAAGTCGTTGAATTGCGAGACACTGAAAAAACTCGCAAATTAACGAGACATCTATGAATTGTACATAAATTTTTATTGTACATCAATCAAATTTCAAATAGTGGTGACATAGTAGGTAGGAAGGATTTTTATCTTTAAGGATTTCTTATCACAATTTGCCAATTTTTATGATTTTCATAGAAATGGTTCCTGTAAAATTGGCTTTTCCTTCCCAATTTTCTGTTGCAAACCTTGAGTTATTGTTATATCTCAGGTTTCGCCAGAGTTCTCACCATAGATGTCTCTGTGGTTGTTTATCGAATGTAAAAATTCGTATTTTTACATGAAAAATGTTATAATCGTATTTATACGAGGTTTGTAATATCTGCCCATAGATGTCAGGTATTGTTTCGATTCACATGTGTATGTATGTAATAATTATGTATAATATTTAGATGTCTCGTTAATTATGAGTTTTAATGTCTTGTAATAAATTAGCCATAGTGACGACCTGGAGCTAATCTGTAATGTCACTATGACGAAATAAATAAATATGTAAAAACACTGCCGAAAAAACGTACGAACATAGTAACATATGAACAAAAAACTTCTATATATACTGTTTGCTACTAATGTTTCCTCTATGGAAATAATTATCTGATCATTTAGCGCCATCTATTGAAAATTTATTTGATTAATTAATTTTTTTATTCGTGTTTTATATTGTTTATATGTTGTTAGGTAGGTAGTTTTTACCATATTTTTTTTCATATTAAACAATTAAATATAAATATTAAATTTAATATATTAAAAAGGTATTTGAAAAAATACGACCGCGTGCGGATCGAACACAGGACCGACACATTTCTTTTATTTTTTTTTTTTATTTAATAACTTGATAAGCCATAACCCATGCGATGATATTTCATCGGGCACAATAATAGTATAATATTTAGCCAATTCGTGAGGAACTGTTTTGACAGTTAAATCATGATAGGAAACAGTTATAAATATCCAAATTTGACCAGCATCAGCGCAAAAATACTTCAAATCAAACAATGTATGCTTCTTTTCAATCAACACCTAACAAAGGCTCAAGTATAGGACTTCTCAATCTCTTATAATATGGAGTGAATGTAAATTTTATCAAAATTGCAATAATATTTTATTTTGTATTAAAACTAGGTGGATGGGATGCCCGTCGATGCTTGGGCTGGTATTTTTTTTTTTTTCAGAAAATTCTGTATATTCGGCCCTTAAAAAACCCATGTACGACCTAAGTACATATGTAAGGTTACCATAAGTTAGCATAACAAATCTTATTATTTTTTAGTTAAAATTTATATGTATATACATATGTATGTATATATATGTACATATGTAGGTGACTATCTGGTTGTTGTATTTTTTTAGTTCATGATATTTCTATTTAATCCCGTTTATAATATTTTAAATTCAGATCCTTCTCCATCTAAATATTTGTGTGTAATACATATATAAATATATGGTTGAAGTTCATCAAATAACTATTCCTCTAATACTAACCCTTCCAAGCTCCAAGTAGCATAAAATAAATCCCTAAAAATAATTTATAATACACCCATATATACTAACTTGAAAAAACTGCATGCCATATATAATATTCCGTCTGTTACAGACATTACTAACAAACTAACCAGTAGATTCTATGACAGAATCACTAATAACCATGCTAGCACACTTGTGAATAGTCTCGGTGATTACTACAAAATGTCTATACCCTTCAGGTATAAAAACAAATTACCTAAACACAATCTGCTTTAGATCGTCGACTTTAGAAAGTATTTTGTTAGACTTTCTAAAGCATTTATTAGAATTATTTTAAATAGCTTTTTGAGCTATTTTTCTTATTATGCTGTACATTATCATTAGAATAATATAATTAGTTAAACAAAAATAAAATAAAATTGTAAAATAGAAAATAATCAGAAGATCAGTTGCTATTAAAATATATATAAGATGCATTGTGAACATAATTTAGTAATAATAAAATGCATTTAAAAATCAAAAATAATAACTATTCAAAATGATCATTTAAAAGATGATCTCATACGATCTCATATGTACAAAATGTACCAACAAAAATTAAAAACTTACCCCGGTACTGGGTTGGTTGTCACATAATGGGGATGGTCACAAGTAGAACGTGCGAGTTGAAATATTATATAAGGAACGCAATTTTTTTAATCACGATCACAAAAATTTCATGGTTAATACTGTGCAAGAGTCTTCAAATTTATTAAACACTTGTAAATATATACATATATATAAATAAACTTTTGACTTTTTAATATAAATAAACGGCCATATGTTGTTTATTATTTGAATTCAGCAACATTCGAACGTACGAAAGAAAAATAATCAAATACATGATATTATTATTTGAATTTTATGTATTTGGCACAAATTATTTTAATAATAATATTTTACAATAAATAATACATAAAATTAAATGTATTTTGCTCTGAAAAAAAAACAAACGAAAGTTCGAATATAAATTAAAGAGCATAATTAATAGGCATAGTTTAATTCCAACTATATTTTGATTTAACGTGACGTACGATAGCGTATGCTAAAATTTGAATGGAAACTTTACATGACATTCAAATTTACATATATGAATTTATTATGAAAAGTTGATTATATTCAACTAAAAGCCTTTGATTTTCAAAATAGTTTATATATTTAGTAGTTAAATATGAAAATCTATTAATTTAAATTATGTGACAATATTGAAAGAAATCCTATGCGTAGCATAGCGTTCATACCGGTTTAGAAGAGACGCACGATTTTCGACGCTTTTCTAGACGCAGTTGAATTTTCCGGGCGCGATTTTACTCTTCTGATCCATAAATTCCATCTTGCGAAGACATTTAAGTGATTCAAACTGATCAGATTACGAGTTAACTCGATTTAAAATCATTGGATGCGACGATTCGTTCTCCATTGCGACGGTCTCTCGGCTGCCACTGTTCTGTATAAAGTATAGTCCGTTCGACGAATCGTAATACAATTTAAATAAAATTAATCCATATTTGGTTTTAAATATTCGAGCTGACTTTGCCGGATCAAATATTTGTCTTGATTTTTATGTTCAATGATTTGCCGTTTGACGTCCGTAAAATAACATATGTATTGGAATATGGGAAAGGATTATTTAATTTTGACTTTTTTTTGTTCATAAATTATAGTTACAATACATATAAGGTATATTCTAATAGCTTTTGATTCAGTGATCATTATCTATTTTACACATTTGCCTTGATATTATTTATAGTATTTATTATATTATTATAATGTTAGGATATACAGCATATGTATATATTTTTTTTATTTTTTTTATTGTTACAATCAATTACAATCAATATACAGTCATTACAGATTGCTCCAATGCGACGAGTGTACGATAACGGTGAGAAATACAAGAATACATATACAATCAGAATACATAGCATATAACAATTAATCAGTACAGAAATAATAATCATAGAAACATCTATGGATTATTTTTCGATTTTTGTGTACAATTATTATTACAATTTTTATACATATAATAAACACGAAATTATAGAGATGTCTATAGAGATATCTATAGATTTCAGATAACTGTGCATAATTTTTACAAATTATACACACAGATTTTGTGACAAGGGGAAATGATCTAATACCAAATATGTACAGCATGATAAGAAAAAAACTCAAAAGTCTATTAAAGGTACAATTCTTACACATTTTCATAATATATATGTGGGATTTAGTTAACTAACCTAGAATAATGCATGTATGAATGATAAAGTTGAAGAGAGTAGAATGAATGATGCTGTTAGTAAAATTAATGTGACGCTCAGATCGTTGTGGCGCTTCACCGAGTAATAAACAATATTTCAAACCGCTCAATTTACTCTAACACCTTTTCTCTTAACAAACAGATCCTACATATATATTATTTTTTTCCAAAAACTCTTTAAAGTCGACGATTTGAAGCTAATTGTGCTTAGTTAGGATGGATTGTGATTTTGTGTGATAAAACTGGAAAAGTCTGATAGAAGACGAACGAATTGTATTTTAATTAACAACCAGCAGCATAGATTAGTG
The DNA here is from genome assembly GCF_051622035.1 of Arctopsyche grandis. NCBI lineage: Eukaryota > Metazoa > Arthropoda > Insecta > Trichoptera > Hydropsychidae > Arctopsyche > Arctopsyche grandis. Next base: position 7,146,935 of record NC_135363.1, on the reverse strand, counting down.
GTTAGAATGTAATGCTTTCAAACCAAGTGGTCATGGATTCAATCCTTGCCCGCTGCTGCTGGCCAGACCTTGATCTTGGGTAGTCGATCGTTCCTATCAGAACTTGCCAATTTATCTGATATTCATTGAAACGGTTCCAACAAATTGGCAACCTTGATCTATTTCTGAATTGTATAAAATGCTGTAAATTTATGAATACCAGCATAGATGTCTTTGTGGATATTAATTAAGCCAGCAGTATGGCTTAGCGGTAGCGTATATGTTTAGTACCAAGTGATCAGTGGGTTCGATCCGCTATACTGCTGGTTAGATTTGGGGGTTTTGTGACGACAAATCGATCGTTTCTTATCAGAGTTTGCCAATTTCATCTGATCATTGTTGAAACGGTTCCTTAAAATTAGCAAAAAATCATCTTTCCTGTTGTCACAAATCTTCTGTATTTAAAATTTGTAAAAATTATGTACAAAATTTAAATCCATAGATGTATCAATGGATTAATTCTCTAATTAATTTCTGATTTTTAATAATGTTGCAAAAATGAAAATTTATCATTTTTTTCAAATTTATCCTTACATGTCTCTGTGATTCTCTGTAAAAATTACTCTATAAATTGTTTATTGATGTTTGTAATTGGCCAGGAAGGCGCATTATTTTCCAATTTTTTATTCAATAGGCTTTTCTGGCATATCATACATATATTAAATAAAATAGAGATTTAAATTTAAAATGACCAATTTGCACATCTCATGGTACATTATACATACCTATACGGTTATAAACGGTTTTAGTTCAAACTGAATTGCGTTGTATACAACGTATTTTTAAAAGTTTTAACACTTTTTCCTGTCTGAAAAATGCTAAGCAATCAGACATATGTACATATATTATGTACATATATATAAATATTTAACCATATCATTAATTTTGATATCATTATTATGGGATTTAATTGGGGTCAACGTAAATCCCCCTCGGCGAAGAATGGCTTAGCCTCATTGTTTTAATATTATTTTTTCACTTCGTTCGAATGTTGGGGATTATCGCCTAATCCGGATAACTCTCCAGCAGCCTATACGTTATTATTTAAGGCTTACGAGGAAAAGTAGAGATCTCCTATTGAACGGAGTGTACGCTTGGCGCCGGCCAGTCGAGCTGTACCTGCTGACGTAACGATTTTTACAGCAGCCCAAATCTGAACGCGATGGCTACAATACCCACCCACCCACCCACATATACATATAAATATACATATACATATGTGATATGCTTCAAAAATAACATCAGTTAACCTCAATGACACTCTCGATGACCCCATCACCCCCGTGCATCCACGTAGAACGGGTATTGTTGACGTTGAATGTCTCTCTTTCCTCCCACTCGGCCCCCTTTGAACAGGGGTGTGTTGACGGCTTTCATAAAACTGTCGAGGCTGTGTGGATATATTCTGGTTTTCATTGTGAAATTTTGTATAGATAGATTCATAGAATCCATTGGAAAATGTACTCAATATACATATGTATAGAATATGTACAATTACACTGAGCAACAAAAAAATCACGTTTTTGAGTTACCAGAGCGGAGACTAACCAATCTTTACTAAGTTTGACCCATTGAATTCGAATATGAAATTGATTTTTGTTGGTGGGTGATCGTTTACGAGATATGAGCGTTTAAAAAAATCCGCGATTTTTACAGTTTTTTGGCTTTTGCGGACTTTACATCAAAATTTAGGATTGTTACGCTCAAAGTGAGTATTGGAATCAATAGTCAGATATTTTTCCTATTAATTGTTATATTTTATTGCTTTAAAATACTTCTAATTAATTGTCTAGCGAATTTTAAAAGTCAAAAATATATTTTTTTTTACAGATTTTTTTTCCGTCCTATTTTTTATTTATTTGGCAATTTTTTTATTTCACCACGTTTATAAGGATTGGTTTTCTATCTCAATATATTTTTTTTTATCTAAACGTACTAACTCAAGCGGTAATTGCAATTTAAATGATTTCGTTATGTATATGGTTTTATCGCGTAATATGTTAGGTGCAAGCGAGACGGCATGTAGTCCGACCGCTGTACTCTATTACCATAAAAGAGTTTCATTTTATTGAAATTATTATTAAATTTATTTGAATATTCATTTGTCTTTTTATTAAATTGAACGTCACGGAATCTACGAACCAAACAAACAGAGATATATACAAAGTCTCTTTCGAAATTATATATTAGATGTTGTAAAAATATGGACAAGGATTCCTGACCCACATACATTGAATCGATTTTCTTGAAATTTTCCTTACATATGTAAATATTTCCAATGAAAAAAAAAATTGTATCAAAATACGAGTTGATCCATCCCAAATTACTCTGATTTTTTGAAACTACATATATACATATGTTGGAATATGGTATCTGGTTACTTGGTTACCATATAAATTAATCAACATTCAGTACATTCATTATAGTGTATGAAAATAGCGTGTTTTCCAACAGTCTTGTGATGAAGAATGGAACATTTTAAACCATGTAACATGAAACATGTATTTTTATACTTACATATGTATATATATTACGTATAGATTTATAGCTTAATACAATAATGTTTTCGTGCGAAATTTTTCCCCCGAGATTTGCTGATCTTGATATATTATATCGAATATTTTACTTACAGTTTACATGCAATATATAATGAAATTGGAATATTTTTATAACTCGATATTATAACAATCAATTAATTGAATGATCAATAGAAAAAACTATTTAATGATCTAATTACAAAAATATTTCACGTTGTCGATTGGGGAGACGTATTAAAACAAACTATTAAATAAACAAGATAGGGTCATTTTTATTTTTCGGCTATTTTTCTTGTATGTATGTTGAATGGGGCTCAACATTTTGTGATTTGATTTTGAACCCTTCCACTCTTTCCATCGCTTTGATAGTATTATATAAGCAAATAATCCACAACGTAGGTCACTGCTAGAGCTATTATACACCAGTAGAGAGGTTGTGGGTTCAAATTCCGACCGGAATCGAGTAATTACATATATTATTATTCGAATCAAATAGGCTACTGGCGAAATCTTAGTGGTTATTAAAACACAGATCGACCGTCTCCTGCTGTATTTTTTCCGATTTATCTAGCTTAATTGTAGTGACGGATCTAATGAATTAATATACTCCCCCCCTTACCCCCCCGATCCTCGCAAATTCGAGTTTCTAGTATTTAGAATTTGCATCTGGAAGTTCGCCGATCTGTATAATGAAAATTCTGCAAAAATTTCTCCATGTGGATGATGTTTGCGTGAATTCGCATTGCGTAAATGCTTGTAGTGATCTATTGTATCTGTATTAATTAGTACATTCGTCAATTTGATGCGATCTGTAAAGGCGAGTGTACACGTTCGATTGAAATAAACATGAAATACTAACCATTGATCTGTGGTGTGACTTCAAGTCGATCGTTTCCTAACCGAGTTTTCAAATCCAATGAAAAAATTAAATATAAATATTAAATTAAATATATTTAAAAGGTATTTGAAAAACAATACGACCGCGTGCGGATCGAACACAGGACACATTTCTTTTAAATACGCCATAGCCCATGCGATGATATTTCATCGGGCACAGCACTAGAATACTTATAATATTCAATCAGACAGTGGTGAAAAATATTTAGCCGTGTATGTATCGTGTTTTTCAATTGAAAAATTAATCATATAACTTAAAATGTATTTTACACAACATCGTACTTAAAATGGACCATCGGCGACATTATTCGATATTAATTTTTCACGTAACGTTGAACAACAAACTCAATTGCTCGTGGTAGTGTAGGGTATTCCCAAACGATTCGTTGTATTTTTTTTCCAACATCACCTTACCATATCCGGTTCCTGTTGTTTGTCCGTAAGAGATTTATAGTTATGGCCAGTACAGGAATTGTCGCCGTATTTCGCATCTTTCTATCGCAGATAAATCACCAAAACCGAAACAATTCAAACGATATATTTTTTCCACGACCACACACCCTTCACCCCATCACCCCCATTCGAATGGAAAATCCCCAGTAAATAACTCCACTGACATATCATATAATGAAATATGCCTTGAGTTGAGCTGACGTTACTCACAGCGAGTGCATATTGTATTTACGTACATGCATATAATTGGATGCAACTTTCAGGATAATAGGGAAGTTTCATCTTTCAATTTGCGAATAGTCTACGTATGCATTTGTATTCGTTTGGTATATGTTCATGTACATATAAAGGGTGTTGTATACGACGTGCAATCGAGATTAGATTGAACCACGATTTCGGTTAACGTTCAAACGTGTCTATATACCGATGACCGCAATCTACAGAAGCTCGTTGCTTTTGTCGATATACATACATATACACATTCCAGGGATTCCCAATTAATGCCACGAATAATCGTAGAATTACCCAAGAGAAAATTTAAACATAATTATATCAAAACATTGCATGCATACCTTTACATGCATCAATCATTATTTGTTGCCGAATGTTGCATAAGACAACTTCACACGCCGACTCGTTATATGTATGACTTACCTATTAGAAAAGTAAAAAATAAATAAACTTTCACATTGGATACTGTTGTTTAAGGTCATCCAAACAATTTGTATTGCTAAAGAAAGTTTTTTGTTTTCTAATATGAGGGAATATAAGTTACGCGAGTGGTGAAAGGCTGGGAGCCATTGCAATACGAACGTTATATGCATTGTTTTTGTTTGTATGCATGTATGTTCATATATAGGATGCGGAATTGCATCCGACATTTATTGCATCCAATTGGAAATAAATTTAGCTGGATCTGTAGGACATATCTGCTGTTTGGCTAAAGCCAACAGTAATCCGTTTTATATCATCAATCGTACACTATCGTGCATTGGCTAACTGCATTAGATATATACATACATACATATTATACATACATATGTAGTATACATAATTCCAAAAAAACTCGTCATATAAAATATAAATAAGGAAAAAGTTTTTTTTTTAATTCTTTTATTATTCATAAATTACGTATGTTAATAATACATCATAGGTACATATATTCTAATAGCAATCAATCCAGTAATAATTTTTTATTTTACAATGTTTTTGCTAGTATTTATATTATATTTATATTTCTTTTAAAAAAAAAACAGGCAACAAAAGTATTACACCGTACATAGTTAAATAAGTTTTGAAATAAAAACAAAGAAGAAAAGCCTAAAATAGACCACTATCTATCTACCAAAATATGGGATGTATTTATATGTATATGTATATGTATGTATATGTATGTATGTAATACTAAGAATAATGACTAAATAATCCAAATTTAAAGCAATAAAAGGAACAACACGATTTTTAAGATGAGAACAAGATCTACACATATGAAAAGGAATTATAGATATAGTTGGTAGAACACGGATTAATATGAAATGATGAAGGATTACGGAGGGATCTGGTTGGAAATTGGAATAGCATATTGCTTAGTAAAGAAGGACTATCCATTGTATGTACATAGTACATTAGCCAGCAGCATAGCTCGGACGTTAAGCTTCTGCTTACCGTCAAGAAGATGCCGGGTTCTATCCCTGAATGAAAATGAATTTTTCAGAGTATGCTGTTGGTCAGACCTGGATTTGTGACTCCAGGTTGATCGTTTCCTATCAGAGTTTGCCAATTTTCTCTGATTTCATTGTTGAAACGGTTCCCGGAAAAAAAATTGGCTAAAAATCCTTCCTACCTACTATGTCACCACTATTTGAAATTTGATGAATGTACAATAAAAATGTATGTACAATTCATAGATGTCTCGTTAATTTGCGAGTTTTTTCAGTGTCTCGCAATTCAACGACTTATAATAAAAAAATGCTGCATTTGTATTTGTAATTGGCCAGGAAGGCGCATTGGGATTTTCCTGTAAGGCCTTCCTGGTATATATGTAAAAATAAAAAATAAAATATAATTCATTAGCTTAAGCAAACCACATAAATCATAAATTTTTCTCCTAGATTAAGGAAACAAAACGTTCTCTTTCGAAATTATATATTAGACTAGTGGATTTACCCGGCTTTGCTCGGTATTTGTAATATAAACCGCTTAAAATGTCCAATCTCATAGTAAACAATTTATTTGAATAGTTTTGTTTTATTCAAATTTATTTGAATATAACTATAATAAATCTAATATATATTAACGTCAAGGATTCTACGAACCAACGATAGGTACATACATACAAATTATCTTTCGAAATTATATATTAAAAGATTATACCAGAATCCGGCGGCCCCCCCGAGCCTTCGCCCCCGCCACCCCGGGGGCGAAGGTCCATCCCCCGTCTCCATGTCGTCATGGAATCTTTGACTTGTTTACAAAGTTCCCAACGACTGTTACATACAAACAAAGTCTCTTTCTAAATTATATATTAGACTAGCTGAACCCGGCATGCGTTTCAACGCCGCAATAAAGCATGAAATTCCCGTTCCCGTTCCCATTTGTCGTAAAAACGCAGGCAGCGAACACGTTGGTCGTGACGTGAAAACATTTGAAATTATAGCGTTGCAATGACACCCATTCCCGTTTTTCCCGTTGTATCCCGTTTTTTTACAGTAATCTTCCCGGACATGCATACAACAAATCCTGAAAGTTCCATGGTAATCGGTTCAGTGGTTTAGGAGCCTATTCGAGACACACACACAGACATTCATTTTTATACATATATGTATATATATGGATAACTGAATCATCTCTAAAATCTACTTAAAATCACTTAATAACAATTACTGAATAGGTAAATAATACTTACAAAATAGGTAATAGAAAATTTTGGTTTTCCCACAATGAACTTTTTAGGAACTGAGTTTTTCAAAAGGATGAGTTTTTTAATTCTACCTTCTATCATTCAATAAGATATATGTATATATATATATATATATATATATATATATATATATATATATATATATATATATATATACATATATAAATATATATATATATATATATATATATATATATATATATATATATATATGTATATATATAGCCAGCAGCATAGCTCAGTCGTTATGCTTAGCGTCGTGAGGTGTCGGGTTCGATCCCAGGGTCGGGCCTCGAGTGAAAATGAATTTTTCAGAGTATGCTGTTGGTCAGACCTAGATTTGTGACTCCAGGTTAAAGCCCGGACCCAGAGGGTGCCGCGTATTGTTCAAATGTTGTAAATGCATTGTTAAAGGTTTTCCGAACCTTTTTTACAAAGGATTTACAACAATGGAACAATGAGCGGCACCTTGGCTATCCTACCTTTACTCGAGGTTGATCGTTTCCTATCAGAGTTTGCCAATTTTATCTGATTTCATTGTTGAAACGGTTCCCGGAAAAAAATGGGTAAAATCCTTCCTATACAATATGTCACCTACATATAATTTGTGATTGATTAATGAGCAATAAATAAGTTTGTGTATAATTTGATAGATGTCTCATTGATTTGCGAGTTTTTCAGTGTCTCGTAATTCAGTGACTTATATAATGAATAAAAAAAAAATGCTGCAATATTTGTAATTGGCCAGGAAGGCGCATTGGGGTTGTCTGTATTGCCTTCCTGGTATGTAATTAATAAAATAAAAATGTAATTAAATTTTAATTATAACGCGATGGTCATGTATAGGTACAAAATTTACTAAAGATAAATTTGTTTGGGGTAAGCGTATCTATGTAATAGATACACTTGACGCACACCACCCAAACAATACTCCTTTAGCATTTATATTTAGTTTGCGGTTAATTAATTAAGCCCAGCATTCCGTCAAAACTTTGAGCACACAACAAATATCACTAAATTGTTGTTAACACGCTGTTATTAAACACGAAATACACATGTACTACATACATACATACATGCATGTGGGTTGTGCGGTTAGTTTCAGTCTTGCTGGATACAGATATTATTTACGAACCCGTATACCGTCTGGAAAATATCTAATTATTTAGATAAATATTTTCCGAGTCAAGTTTTTCCACGTGCAACTCGATGCACCGCTGAAAGCTTCCATTCCGAGCGTATCAAACTTAACTCCGTTCCACGTCGAGAAAGTTTCTTCTTCGGCAAACAGATCATATTTTATTATGGCTTCATGCAAATAAGCTCGAGCCCGTATCCGTCTTCAGAGTGTATATATGTACATACATGCATATATGGTAATCAATGCAATGCAGAATCGGATCACGTGTTTGAGAGAGCTCTCGTGTACACGACACGGAAATTACGTGTCGATCAATGGTGGATTTCGTTTAAATTTTATTCCCGAAAGCTTTTGATGTGAGTCAATATCGTGGAAAATCCGTTTCAAAGTTGCTGTTTTCATGTATTGTATGTGAAATGTTCAACATCGTGATATTTTAAGTAAAAATAGAATCCATTTGGATGGGACACGTGATCCAGGTGAAGGAATGAAACTCGCATCTGTTTGTAGATAAATAGATAAATACATAACTAGCAGCGTGGATAAGTGGTTAGCATATTAGGCTTTCGAGTAGAGTGATCACGGTTCTATTCCCACTAGTAGCTGTTGGTCAGACCTTGATTTGTGACTCCAGTTTGACCGTTTCCTTTCAGATTTCTGATTTTCATCGAAACGATTTTTGTATAAGGGCATTTCCTTTCCAATCTCTCTGACAAATCTGAAGTTATTCAGCGTCTTGAGGTTCACAAATTTCTATAATAAAATTCTGCAAAAATGTCTCCATATATGTCACTGTGGTTGATATTTGTATGAATTCGCATTGCATAAATGCTTGCATTGATTGTATTATTGTATTATATCTGTATACTCGTCGCTTTGAAGCGATCTGTAAAGGCGAGTATACATGTTCAATTGAAATAAAAATATGTACACATTTCAGCATAGCTCATTGGTTAGCGTATAATGCTAACGACTGAGGTGTCTCGGGTTCAAGCTATGATTTGACCTTACTTGACAAGAATCATACCTTGATGATTCGAAGTATTTCTGCGGTGCTTCTGGTCAGACTTTGATGCTGATCGTTTCCTTTTAAAGTTTTTTAATTTATCTGATTCAATTGTTGAAACGGTCTCAATTATCATCACTACTTATTGTGTATAATTTCAAATGTATATATATATATAATACAAGTTTGGCCATGGGTGTCGCTTTGGTAAAACCTGCAATGGCACTATAGTAAAAATATAAATTTAAAAATGTAAATAAAAAATATATATATGGTATACATATATATATGGTGTCCCAAAATTCACGCAAAATTTGAAGTGAAAACCAACGAAAAAAACAGACAGCGTGACAGTTGACAGTCAAGGGTTATTCAAAATGAGAAAAAATCATTAAAATAATTATTAATTAATTCAATTACTGCACGAGTCATTTCCTGGTCGTGTAATTTCCCGTTTTGGTGATCGAAGTCTAAGTTTTATGCCAACAAGACCACGACCACCCACGCCTTGAAGGAGAAAATTGAGGTCTGTATCGAAATTCAGCCACGTTTATGCAAAATGGTCACGGAAAATTTCAACAAAAGAGTGCGTATGTGCCAGCAAAGCCGTGGAGGCCATTTGCCATATATGCATTTCCATACATAGCCCTATACTGTATAATTTATGAATCAATAAAAATTTACAATTTTTAATTACATATATACCTGTCTGTGTTTTCTATCAAAATTCTTGAGTGAATTTTGAACTACTTTGTTTTTTGCGATAATTGCTCTCCTCGTCGGCTTTTCTGGTTATAAATTCGCCTTCTCTCATAGTGAATATCTCAAAGTTACCGCTAAGTTCTATACCTATTTTTTGTTGTTCAAAGAAATATACGACTATAACAGATTTTGGATATACACATTATTTTTGATCCATCATAGAAATGTGAAATCCATAATTGTTAGTTTTGAGAAAAAAACATTTACTAAAGAAAACCTTAAAAATCCGGTTTATTTGAGCCATAAAAGCCGGGTTTCGTTTTTTTTTTAAATGGTCAAAAAGCCGGTTTTTCTGTTTCGGTTTAAGCCGGCTTAGAAGCTCTAGTACATGTGCATATACAGAAGATACTGGTGATATTATATTATTACCAGTGTACAGGTGCATACACTGGTAATAATATAATATCGGGTGAATAAGAGTAGTGATGAAGTACAGAAGGCAAATAAATACGTACAAGTATAACAAACAAAGATAAAATATTGGTTCATAGAACGCGTTATGATAAACAAATACGTATAATGATATACATATATGGGTGGTGATATACATACATGGAACTGATAAATATGGTTAAATTTTCAAAAAAATGTCTAATTTCAATCAACAACTCATATAAAGGGCTAACCACGTAGTCATGTAATACAATGAAACTTTCTATAGCCGGGACTCAAAGGAACCGCGAAAACTCTCCAACAAGAGTTTCTTCCGTAAGTAAATTAGAACTGAGTTTCGTTCCGATACTAAGGTTCGGAGTACAATGTATTATACATATATATGTATGTATGTAACTTTTATCTGATATAAGTTTTCATAAATCAATTACTCAATGCATATCCCAAACTGTCGATTATTGTAGCTATAAAGTACAGTATTGTCCGATCTTAACCCATAGTCATCAGTTCGATTGTAGGGCGAGTCCATTTGCTCGAAACCGGTTTCGAACCGGTTATGCGTAACAAACGACGTCGTTAGTGCGAGGCCCTAGCAGTCAGGGCTCACGCGGCGGGTCAACAAAGGTCCACAAACGGATTTGACCCGCGGATCAAGGGTCAAGCCATTAATGCTGGAGAGTCTCGAGAAAATAACAAAGTTCACATTATTATTCTTTTTTAATTATTTTTTTTTTAATTTTGTTATTGATGAACAACATGGGCCACATGGGAGACCTCCCATGTGGCCTTCCTTTCACTCTTTTATATTCTCTCGGGTAACATTCGAGCACTTCTTTCGTCCATTTATCGTCCGTTCTTCTAGCTACGTGACCCGCCCATTTCCATTTCCATTTTTTTACTCTCACCATTAGATCAACCAACTTTTTCATACTTCTAATCCATATATAATATAAGTAGTCGGTGTGCATTTATGTTCATAAAACTCAAACTTGTACATAACCTCTAAGCGCTCGCACATTATCTGACCACATTTTACAAACTCACATTTGTCCCTACATATTATTTCAACAAATAAATCAATTATATATGTGCATATGATAAAATTGTGAATTTCTAACAGGTAAAAGGTGATCAAATCCGATAGAAGATATGTAAATGAATATATTTTTTAAACTCTTGAGCTTCCGATCCGGAAGGGCTCTCGCGGTGGGCATCTTAAGTGTGATATTATCAAACCCTTTACATTTAATAACGTGTATTATATACAATTAAAAAGCGACGACATAAGGGATAAATGTGATTTTGGCGAAAACGTTAAATGGGATTAAAACGTGACATTGAAAGCGCGCGCCTGGCGAAATAGGGGTCGTCTCGAAAGTGCGGGATTAAATATAACGTTATATCGACACGAGGCCGGACTAACGGTCGAATCGGTAATTCCCTCGTGGGATTTGTGTTTTGTGATTGTTGCTTTTAATTTATTTATTTTTCGTTATTATACGTGCTGTGTTTTCGAGCGGAAACACGCCGGATATTGCCGGATTTCTCTGTTTTAATAGTAATTTATTATTTTAATTCAGTTGATTTATATATAAGTAACAAATTGATAGCTCCGAGTTTGAAATAAAAATTATATATCTCAATATAAATATATGTATGAATGTACAAACCAAATGTGCATAAATGGTACATACATATGTATATTAGAGGCAATTATGTACGTATTCTCACTTGGAAATAATATACATACATACATATGTATGTATGTATGTACTATAAGGACGTAGAAGAAGAAAAAAATTATGCATCAAAAACTAGATCTCAACCTTTAAAGATTTTGATATTTTGGTGGAAACAAATTCTATTTGAATGAAACAATACTTATGAATAATAAAAAATATATGGTTAAGATGCTCTTGACGTCCAATATATACGTATTTATTTATTTAAGAATAGTTTGGAAAGGCGACATAGCCGATGGACCCAAGGAACTTGTTACAATACAAATAAGTTAAAATAAAAATAAAAAAAACCAACATATATAATAACAATAAAATAATCAATAAAAATAAATTAAAAACCTCAAAATGGAAGAAAATAAAATAAATAATATACAGAAAGCATCCAGTTTATTTTTAAAAAGGTTTAGATTATTAGAAGTTACCAATTCAACAGATAGAATATTCCAAATATTAACCAATCTAATTGAAAACAAGGATTCTCTATTTATATTTTTATAAATAGAGAATCCTTCCTTAAATGCCATATTCTCAGACTCAAAAAATATATTTTTTGAGTCTGAGAATATAGCATTTAAGATGAGTGTTTTGGTTAAACGTAAGGAAGTTGATCATAGAACAATTGTAACGGTAATTTATATTTTTATAGACTTCAAATAGATCTCCTCTTATTCTTCTTGTCTCCAAAATGGAAAGATTCATTCTTTTCAATCGCATATCGTATGAAAGTGATTAAAGTTCGAAAGGCATTTTTGTAATTCTTCATTAGACTTTTATATTTATAATCATACAACGTTCTATGTATATAAAACGAGAGTTCCAAATTAAAACGCAAATTCCAGTTATGGTCTAATATATGTAAGTTTTATAAATTTTGGCCAAATGCTTGGCATTGAAAACACGTATTATAACATAGAAATTGTATGAGTTGACCATTTTGGTAATAGCTCCAAGATTGGATTGAGCTTGGACTGGAGCTACTAAATATAAATCTAAATTATAAGTAATTTTTAAATTATTGAATCCTAGATTAATTCCGTTGTAATTTCCAATTTTGGCAGCTTCCTTTTTGCAAAATAACTTACAGTAAAAATTGTATCGTGTTATATATGAAAGAAAAATTGAAACCCAAAGCATCGTACGTAGCAATAGACGTCAAGATTTTCCGAGCTAAATGCGACATTTTCCAAAGATTGTTATCGTTTGTATCGCGCTCATGCCCAATTGGTCAAGAACGCCCAAATTTCGGTCCAATTCGGCAAAATTACATCTCGTTTCAAAAATATTTACGATCGCTCTTGTATACGAGCCTTATCTAACTCGAATAGGTACATTTTGCCAAGTGTGAACGTCGTATTACATCATGTATATCTTTCTGCACGAAAACATGCACAACTATTATGCGTAGACGTGAATTTTAATTTTCTTCGAGTCCCATTGAAATGATAATAAAATTTTCCGACGCCGCGAATATTAAACTGTCATTATCATTATGATTTTATATAGCCGTTAAGTGCGAATAATTGCCAAGGATCGGCTGAAATTGCTTGCGGATTATATCTGGATTAATATCTGAGCGCTACAACTACGTTTGGTTGGGCTCTGTTTGTACTTCAAAAGTCCAACTTTCTGCATATAAAAAATGTCTATAAATATGTACGTTTAAATATTTGGCATGAATGCTAAATACTTTGCGTCTTTCTGTTTTTTTTTTTACTCTCTCATACCAGACAGATTTTCGTTATATGTTTGGCGGAAAGCAAAGGCAAAGTTCAACCGCAATTTATTTACATGAATGTGTACCAAGTCTATTAATATACGTACTTGGATTTTCATACCTACATAGAACACTTTGATTATTATTTAACAAATCCCATATATATATATATATATATATATATATATATATATATATATATATATATATATATATATATATATATATATATATATATATATATATATATATATATATATATATATATATATATATATATATGTATATATATATATATATATATATATATATATATATATATGTATATGTATATGTATATATATATGTATATGTATATGTATATGTATATATATATATATATATATATATATATATATATATATATATATATATATCTCGAGTCTGAACTATGAATTTTTTTAGCACACTCGCCGCTATATATATATATATATATATATATATATATATATATATATATATATATATATATATATATATATATATATATATATATATATATATATATATATAGCGGCGAGTGTGCTAAAAAAATTCATAGTTCAGACTCGAGAAATTATATATTAAATACATAATTATTACATCTATGGTCAGACATTACAAACATCATAAACAATACGATCAATAACATTTTTCATGTAACAATACGAATTTTTAAATTCAATAATCATCCACAGAAACATATATGGTGAGAAATCATTCGAAACCTGAGATATAACAATAACTCGAGGTTTGCAATAGAAAATGGGATACGAAAGCCAGTTTTACAGGAAACGTCTCAATGAAAGTCAGAAAAATTGGTAAATTCTGATAAGAAACGATCGACTTCGACAAACCAAGGTCTGGCCAACAACGAGACTCTAGTGGGAATCGAACCTTGCACGAAAGAATACATCACTCACTACTAGACCACGCTACTGTTTCATATGTTTATTAATTTTCTTATGCTATTTGCATTTTAAATGTTTGTAATGAGAAGCCACCACGGTGAAATGCCACTGCGATGAAATGTCCGGACGCCCGTTTCTTCAAATCATTGTTAATTCATACGATCTTATTATTTCGACAAGTTTCTCCCACATTTCTTCAAATATGGAAATCACCGTTATCGATCAAAAGGTCAATACAAGGATAAAATATCACTGAAAACACTCCAGGGGGTGAGGTTTTTGGAAGATTGCTTTTTTGTATTGATGAAATTTCTCATCCCCCTACATATTTCTTGCCTAAAAAATCCATTGTAATGAATCTCAACTTTACGAAAACCATTTCAACGACTTAAATTCCCAGATTCAATTCCCCAAGACCGCCATTGCCTATGTATATTCATTTCAGCAATCTTTGCAGTAGGCAAATTCTAAATCTCGTTACCTATTTACTATACGACCGGCTTTGCTACGAGCCTCTACATACATAGCTTCAAAGTACCAATTTCTATTGGTTAAAACATTTTAACTGACCAATGGGAGTCGTGTATTTTTCTCCCTACTGTAAACAGACGTGAAATGATATAAAATATAAAATATAAAAATAAACAAAATTCTATATACGTATGTATGTATGTGTAGATGCAAGTATAATTATTTAGTTATATAATTGCTTAACTTATTTGATACCGCATGCAGAATGAATTGGAGATTGAAAATTAATAACTTTACATAAATATTACTTGTAACTACTTATACACAAACATATATAGATATATAATGTTCAAAATAAAAATAAAAGAATGAATATTAATTTAAAAATAATGATTCATTTGTAATGAAATTTTACAATGCTATCGATCTTCTTTACAAAAGGATGTTCAATCTTCAAAATATTGAAATAATGTGCTGGTAATTGATTTGTTTTATGCGTAATATGATATTTGGAATCCAATTTTACTTTATAAGTTTAATTAAACGGTACATCCTTGAAATATATAGCAGGTTCGATTAACCGAATTGATGGAAAGCTACAGAGCAAACCTTGAACCTTTTTTTATAAAGGTATATTTTTTCAGAGCCTCACCTCATTTAACAAATTAAAGAGGACGTTAGTCATACTGTGCGTTACCACGAGATGAAAGTAAAAGAAAAGGGAAAAGGGAGACGAAGCAGATGAAAGAAGACCTTTTGTGCTGCAGTCGAGTAGAATGATAGCGCTTTTGTTCGCTCAGAACTGAATACCCAATAAATATCCGAAAGTTCGGAAAATCAGGTTTCCATCATCAAGAACGCACATATTTCGGTTTAATTTATATCTCAGTTCGTCGCCATGATGCTAGAAATGAGTATACAGTTGTCCTAAATCGGTATTCGAGCGTCATCCGTTCGTCCCTTTTTAAAGTTACATAATTCTTGCGAATTTATAAATGCTTAATGCCCCAGCAAGGCACATAGCAGTGAGTGAAAATTGTGAACTTCCTGTTTCATGCATTATTCCAAAGCTGGTTTTTTCTCGTTCCGAGCGCTTTTATCGGGATTACAAGGAGAATATTTTGAATTACAAATTTAAGGTCTCGCGAACGTGTTCTATTCTCCTTTGCATTTATTTTGTAAAGCGAACAAAAAAGTAATATCGTTACGCAAATAATGCAAATTGTACGGCTAGATTTAAGTTTCGAAAGTGTACGTCTAATATTTACACAATGGAAACTTTCCCTCTTCGGTAACACAAAATCGTTCTTGTAATCTTCGATCGACTTTTGTGAGATAGATTTTAAGAATAATCTTGATTCGATTTAATTGATCGAAATTTGATTAAACTTTTACTCGTTTCGGCGACACTTTCGTACTTTCCGGGACTTTCACGCTAATCCTGCGAAAGTCCACTAATGTCTTTATCCACTCAAGGGAGCGTCACAACTTTTTCCAACTCTCACTTAAAACTTACCTACAAATCCCCTCCCCCCCCCCATCCTTTGCATTAAACATATATTTAAATTTTATTCAAAAATAGTGTTGGAATCACAAATAACGACACTTGAAAGCATTGTATTCTTTTCGATCGCATTCTATAATTTTATTTTATCTGCATATATACATAATATTTTAGTGGGAACATGAGAGAGAGTATTCACTGTTTGTGTGCATTCGTGGGTTAACAATAGAAACCCCCGGATTAGTCTAACGGGACTCAGTGAGTGCCCGAACAAAGGATACGCTGGGGTTCTCGCAGGATGAGGCGAGTGCGGATAGATCTACATGCCTAGACAATAGACATGCCAACGGATCGGGATTCTATGCTGGGCAACTTGTCCTTTATAAGGAGGTACACACGGTAGATCAATTATTCTGGAGTGAATGGTGGTTTCGTGTGGACGTACCGAACCATTAAATAAATGCTGAACCATTTGAATCCTGAACCCACCCCTACGCAACAATGTGTAAAATAGACGACGTTTTGTAATTTTGTAATGCACTTATTTAATTCAAATTTTTATTTTGTTTCAGACTGCTGTTAAAGTAGAGACTCACTCGTGCAGACACGCAACAAGGAAGACGAACTTAGAAAAGAACCAAAATCAAAAGTGTATACCGTGTAAGTGAAAGTTAAAATAATCAGATTTCAATCAATCGTCAACCTATTCGAATATATTCAAATCAATTCGAAAAGTTTTGGAGTAATGATTAAAAAAAAATAATAATGCCTACCATGATAATAATAAGACTCCGCTCCGTACGAAGAAATGGAGCTGTATTATTTTCTTTGTATTTTTCTTCGATTCGAGTCTTAATTATAACTTTTCACTTTTCTTGTTTGCACAAAAAGATTTCCCCCGGTCGTGACTTTTAACGACTTCGATGGAGAATCAGGGTGTGGGAAAACCATTGAAAATTCACTCTTGAATATTAATTAAGCCTATATATAGGTATATAACTAAAACACCGTCGTTACATTTGCAGATGATTATAACAGAGTCGTACTAGAAACAATAGAAGGTGAACCCGATTCCGATTATATTAACGCTTCATATGTAGATGTGAGTAAAGACATTTTATACATCATACATATTAAATAATTTAAATTTACTTATCTAAATTGTCTTTTTTTTCAGAGTCTTCTAAAACCAAACGCCTATATAGTGACTCAGGGTCCAACGGAAGAAACCGTCACGCAATTTTGGCGAATGGTCTGGCAGGAGAGAGCAGCTGCCATAGTGATGCTAACCAAGACCTTCGACTTCATAAAGGTATAATAAATACAAAAAAATATATAGATAAGAGCAGGGGTTCTTAACCAATAAAGCAACACAGCTTATGTAGTTGTTAGCGTATAATGTTTTCGACTGAGAGGTCATTGGTTTAATCCCTACCCCAGTGCTGATAGCCAGACATAGGATATATGTACACATATGACTCTAGATCGATCATTTCCTATCAGGGTTTGCCAATTTATCTGATTTCACTGTTGAAACGGTTCCACCAAAATTGACAATCTATCCCCATTTCTCGCTAATTTGAATTATTAGCATCTCAAAGTTGTTGATTATTGTAAATATGCTACCCACCTACATATTGTGTAAAACTGTATGTATTTATTTCTTGCAAAAATTTGCTGTATATCGAATTTGCCCATAGATTCCTCTATAATGTTTTATAATTATAATTGTATTTGAAATGTTTGGAATAATTATTACTAATGTATAAAAAATGGTTTTATCTATAATAAAACGAGTTCGAATTTTCGCATGATCACAAAACTTTATCTATTGTTACTACGTACATATGTAGATAAACTAAATAACTTATTTTGTCACCAAAATGAGCAATATGGCAAAGTATGAAAACGATCCGATAAGAGATAAGAGATATAAAAAACTACCACTTACACGAAAACCATGTGAACTGTATAAGAGGTATGTAAAAAGCATCAAATATCTAAACCTTGCCAAAGATGAACTCATTGGTTTTAGAAAAAAAAAGCGTTTTTAATTCAAAAGGTATTGTAAGATTCTGGTGTTCTTTACGAAGCCTATCCTAAATATTTCTATTTTACATATAATTTGGACCTACAGGCTTAGATCCCCGGATCGAAGGGATTCCATACAAAAATACTCTATGAGTGTTTGTTTTCGTTGTTTTTTACAAAATTTTAATATTAATTAGGTGAAATTCTTAACCGATGCAAATTTGAGAGATGATTCTAAACCACTTCCACTCTTCCGATCGCTTTCATACTTTACTGATATGCAGGGGTCAGATGTCAATAAAATAGGCAAAGGTCTCCGACATGACACTAAAGGAATTTTATCATTAATGATATTTTTGAAAATTATATATGAATCATTTGTCAGATCGACGTGATGACAGTTGGCTTTTTATTCTCAAACAATTTCAAATGCTTTGAATTTGAACAGCTATAACCAAATATCGGCGTTGAAAGGATACAATTCAAATAACACAAATTTTCCAAGAAATCGACAATAGTGTTGCGTAGGGGTAGATTCAGGATCCAAATGAAGGGCCAAATTCGCTTCACAGCATTTATTCAACGATTCAGGAGGTCCACACACCACCACCGCTCACTCCAAAATACTTGATCTACCGTGTGTACCTCCTTATAAAGGATAGCATCCCCGATCCGTAGGCGTGTCTATTGTCTAGAAACGTAGGTCTATCCGCACTCGCCCCGTTCTGTGAGAACCCCAGCGCATCCTTTGTTCGGGGTCTTACTGAGTCCCGTAAGCCTAATCCGGGTCTCTATTGTTCACCCACGAATGCACTTAACCACTTAACAGTGGATAATCTTCTCCCATGTTCCCACGTTACATTAGTAAACCGTTTTTAGTGCGAAAAGCATCCATCGACCGTCACTCAAGACTGGTTATATCAGTTACTTTTTTCACATCTCTTATAAACTTTATTTCAACATTTATATCACTAAATTTGGTATACATACTATCATCTCCCAGTACCGTTATTTATTAAAACCTAGATAGATTTTTGAAAGGGCTTCCATAAATGTAAAAACGACCAGACAATGCCAGGCGAGTGTATTTGTCGCGCTATGCAATATAATATTGCTGTCCAATATGAATATAATATTGTTATGCAATTTCGTTCATATAAAACCGACTCACGAGAATTCTTTTGAGTCCGGAGCAAAATACGGAAATTCCATCTGCCTATTCAATATCAAATGTTCATGTTTTGCACCACATATGTGAATTGTATTTTTTACTTTTGTATCAACGGAAATAATAAATACTCAAAATCGATTAGATATCCAACATGACATGTGTGTTATCTAGTTAAATATCACATTTGATGTTCTAAATCAATATAGCGAAAACATTTATCATATTGACATATGTGTCTATAAAAGTGAAGTATTCTGGTACTATATTTTCATTTCAATATACCTGTACATATGTACATAGCTAGTTTACTTTGTACTTTAATTGTATGCATTTAAAAACATTTTTTGTACTAAGGGGTTCGCGGTTTTCATCTGTTTAGCAGATGGCACAGAAAGATGGAACGAAAAAGTTTAAGAATCCCTGATAGGCCTACTTTACCTCATAAGTACGAGAAAATGGTGAAACAATAATAAACAAAGCAATAAATTGGCCGTTAGCGAACATCAGCGTCGTAACGAGATCTTTACCGCCATGTTTACTTCGTACTCATTTTGGGGGCAAACAAACACCATGCTCTGCTTTTATTCGTTTTGAGAAGACTATCTATTACCTTTATGCTGTGCCATAACACGGCGTAGACTCTTTCGGATAGTCGAAAGTGTTCCGACCTAATATTCGACACGGAGGAGAGGCGAATATCAATGAGACGACGGGAAAGAGGAGACGCCTCTTTTGGCGAATTTCTCGTAACAATCAGGAATCAAAAAGAGATAGGATAGGATCGCTCCTGCAAATAATAAAAAAAAAAACATAAAATAAAAAAAGAAGGAGAGAAAAGACCGGCCAAAGTGATTGTGCGGCTCGTAAGCTTTTCGTCAGAGAGGCTGCTCTCTCCATTTAATGAAGATTGAATTTCAATCGCTTCAATCGCTGTTCCTTGCGGTATTTTTTTTTTTATCTTCGAAATTGAAATGAATTTAACATGTGTGTCTTTGAAACAAAGTGCTCGTGGCTTTATATCGAGATCTCATGTAAGCTCGGTATAATTGTCCCTTAGAGACTTCCACATATCTAACGTATAAATTCAATCTCGCTTTCAGTGGCTTTACTGTGATGCGAACGGATTGTAAAGGGAATTCAAGCGATAATCGTTCCTTTAAAACAATTTTGGAAAATAATTTTGAATAGGATTATACTTTACTCTACTCCCTTTTCGCTGTACCCATTTTCTTTAATATACATACATACAAATATAAAAATTGTTATTACGATTTATATTTATTACGTCTTATATTTATTTATTGAGAGCTTATAACAAAATGCTTTCATTGGTTGTATCACCTTTCAGAACAGACATTAATCAACGAGTGTTTTTCTACTTATAATGTACACGTTCAAATAACAGTTATCTGGTTTAACTTTAGCGTGTCATATGAGCCGTTATATTTGAAAGCGTCATAAGTCCACTTTTCTTCATTTCGAGAAATATTTCGCAAAACATTTAATATAATGTTTTTCGTTTAACAATATTTAAAAATACTGGTGGCCTGTAATAAGTTTATTCTGCTTTTCCGAGATTCTAGACATGTCGAATTACATAAAATAAGTGACAATAATTTGTGAATTAAGTCAAACAGAAATAGTGTTTTTGAAACTGAAAATATAACGACTCATATATAAAAATTGTGATAATGAAAGTAGTCCACTTGAATATAAAATGTTGTGCTTAAGCGTCTTATATTTATTAATTGCTTATAATAGAATGCTTTCATGGATTGTATGAAATTTAATAACAGACATTAATTAACCAACGAATATTTTTCTTTTTATAATTTACAAAGTCAAGTTACAAAATAACAGCAATGAAATAATATTGGTTTAACCTTACCTAAACATATTTTGTGAGATACAGTACAATTCTACTATAAAATATAACTATTTTTCAAAGCGTTTTCGGAAGGCCAAAATGTATATATGTATATGTATATACATAATCTGTAGAAGATCGAAAAAAAAATTATCATCCTTATAAAAAGTCAATGATCAAAGATTATCGTCTAACTTCAATCATACTTAAGTTGCTTAAAAATTATATACACTTCAATTTATTCATGTTCTCTTATTGGGTGGGAAAAAATGAAAGGCAAAAGAAAGTATAAGAATTTTAATATTACAGAAACATATAAGAGATGAAATTTTCAACAGTTAAATCTCATGAAATTCTGATTTAAGAAAATCCAAACTATAATACATAAGGATTGTAAATAGGTTTTTGAGCTCTTTTTCCTATTATGCTGTAGATTAACATTAGAATAATATAATATTATGATTAATAACCAAATTAAATTAAATTGTAAAATAGAAAATGATCAGTATATCAGGAGCTATTAAAATAGATATAAGATGTATTTTGAACATAATTTCGTAATAATAAAAAGCATTTAAAAATGAAAAAAATCAAACTATAATACATGTAATATAAATTACTTCTTCTAATAGACAATTTGCGAGCAGCCGTTTCTACAAATAAATGAGATAAATTGGCAAGCTCAGATAGAAAACAATCGAGTTGTAGTAACCAATTTCTAATTTTGACCACAGAAATACTTTATTTTCAATTGAGGTCTAACCAGGGCTCCAATCCTGGACCTCTCAATCCCTAGAAACACGCGCTAACCACTGAGCTTTATAAGTGATCTAAATTATTAAATTACTATTATAACAGTCGGACCGGTCAATAAACAGTTTCGTCCTTTTGAACCGTTTGGTCCACGTGCAATGCGTGCGCGAGATACGTAAAAGCTTTATTGCCTTGCAAAACGATGATGGCATGTTACGTCTCACTGACCTGGAAGCTTTCCGTTTCCGGCTCGCTTACCACCTTCAATTCACCCCTTTTCCTCCCCCATCTCCGACTACCCACCCCTCTCCGCCTCCCCTCAATCTTTCCCTCGATAATGCCTTTGGATTACGCGGTTTGCCTTATTATTATTACTGTCCCTCGTCTGTTTCGCCTTTAGTCCGACTTAACCCACTCGAAAATTTGCCACACTCCACCGGACAAAACACGTTGGAGATGAAGCTGCAGAGTATTATTGCCGAGAGCCGACAATCAAACCTATCGCAATTTAAATGGTCTGCCATTGGATTATAGGTATAATCCATTGTTTCGTTCGATACAACAGAGAACCAAACCCAACTGAGCATGTCGTTAGATACGTTCAAGCTAAAATTTGATACATTTATTAATATGTATTATATAAAGCTGCCTACATTCATGAGGAATATATCGCCTTTAAAAAATCAGTAGTGCAGCAAATAATATATTGATAATAAGTTGACTTGTTGATTTAGTTGACGGACTATTGGCCGACCGAACAATATACCGATGGAAATTAGGCCGATGCACTTTTGACCGAATGAAATTTTTAATTGTTTGAATTTATCAATAATATCAGTGGTTTCTGAATCATGTATCTGTTTTCAGTGATTTTTTTGAGTAATTTCAATACACAATCCGTCATATATCCATTGACCTAACGTTCGTCGGTCATGTATCATTCGGTCAAAAGTCCACGTACGGGTAATTTACAGACAATCCGCAGTAATGCATCAAAGTTTATTAAAAAAAATACATATACGAAATGTTTCTATCAATTTTATCTCAAAAATTACATATATTGGTGTTTGCGTTAATGCTAACCACTAAGTGGTTCCCGGTTTCAAGCCCTGAGTTGACCTCGATTGAAAGGAATTTATTCGGAAGCAATTATGTAGTGCTGCTTCTCAGACTTGGATATGTGTGACTTTGGCAAGTGGATCGTTTCCTATCAGAGTTTGCCAATTTATCTGATTTCATTGTTCTCATCCTATCCGCTACTATGTTACCACTATTTGAACCTAATTTAAAATTTATATATGTACAAGTTTAATAGTATATGTAAGTGTCGCTCAGGGGCAACCCGTAATGGCAACATGGGAAAATATAATTAAAAAAAAAATTAAATCAAATGTAGTTTGTGCAACTACATAAGTTCTACACTTAAATGCAGTGAGTCTATAATTGTTTTCCGTTAATTTTGCATTCCCATATTAATAAGATTCATACCGCAAACCGTTCATTTATTTATTCAGTATTCATTTCAACAAAGTTCTACCTGCAAAAAGCTCCAAAGCTTTTAGTGTGCTAGAAAAAAGTGGAAGCGTGTGTGCGATATGCAAATCGCACTTTGGACGAATGCAAATTTCCCAACAGGTGCAAAGCCCCAAAGTTTAAGCCGACATTTGCCAACGAACCGGTTATCTTTTCTGCTCGATTTCGCTCCTACGCGAAATTATACATCCTGGTACAAAAATTGCGTTCATTATCTGAACAATTTCAGTGCGCCGGCGATTCGCAAACCGGGGACGTATACATTTCACAACTTTGTCCCCCGAGGCTCAAAACTGGGTTTCGGATTAAGGCGAAACTCTACTGTCGTCTGGTAGTTTTTGCTAGCTGTGTGTATGTACATATGTATGTAAAGTTGCATTTTTAGATGTTTCGCGTTGAAACAGTTGAAGTTAGCGCGATTTGGCTACGTTTGCCGTTTGGCGTGTGCAACTTTAAAGTTTAAATCGCTTTTGCGGAGACGTATTTATCGTGCTTAAAATTGTTGTTTTGTGTGTTTCAGGTCATGTGTGTTCAATATTGGCCGCCTTCGAAAGACAAGGACGAAACTTACGGCGGTATTCATATAGGAGTAGCTCAAGAGGAGGAGTTGGCGAATTTTCACATTAGGACGTTTCGACTGTACAAAAAAGACGGTGATGTATGTTACTTTTGCTGATTTAACTGTTTGTTCTTTTTCGATGTGAAGATTTCAGCTGTGTTTGGAAAAATAGCGATTCCTATTAGTTAGAACGTCTTCGTTTCGAGAAATAAACCTGGTTTAAAGCGAGTCCAAACGAGTCTCATTGACCACCTAACACGTGTCCCTTCACGAAATGAATCCTACATACATACATACATATATTAAAATAATAGTGATGTTCAAAATACAAAGGAATAAAAAAAACAACCAAAAATTTACATGTAACCCAGTTTATTGAATTTCTGGTAATTAAATAGGTATGAATGAAATGTAAGTACATTCAAGGTGTAAGTATGTGTATGAATTTCATACACAGACAAATTAATTTATTTTAAAAAATGAGAATAAAAAAAGTATGATGTGGAGGAAACAATCAATTTTGGCAACAAAACATCAAAATACGTGCAATTAACGTTTTAATTTAAAAAATTAAACAAATTATTAAATTTAAATTTATTATTGGATTTACTGCAATAACATTTGACTTTAGATTGAATTTTCTTTATTACATACCGTAATGAAGAAAATAATAAAATGGGGTTAATTTTGGTCTGTAATTTTTTACGACACCAACTCCGACTCCGACTCCTATTGAAATGTTCCGACTCCACGATTCTGACTCCGTCTCCATAGCCCCGATATATCATATACACATGTATGTATGTATGTATGTAGGTTCAGAATCGATTGTTGAGATGACAATCCACAATATACATATGATTTACTGTTTTGAGTTTCACTTTTCAATCGGGATATTTTACAATTGGATATTTTATTGTTCAACATAAACATTTTAAAATCGATCTGTATTATTCAAAGTCTATATACCGATAAAGTACCCTGATGACAGGTAAAGTGTGGATTTTTCTGATTTTTGTCGGCAAATATAAAAAAAATTCGTCTACGGCACTGATTTAAATTTATATATATATATATATATATATATATATATATATATATATATATATATATATATATATATATATACACATATATATATATATATATATATATATATATATATATATATACACACAAATATTGATATTTGAAGAATATTTGAATATAAAATTAGATTAATAAATAAAAAAAAAAATTTATTTAAAAATAAATTATAATATCTAGAAATTTAACTAAAACATTGTGTATATATATATACAAATATTACGGCACTGATTTAAATTTTTCTCTCGTGATTTCTTTCAAAATTGGCAATTTTATTTCAACGTATCGAAAAAGTTGGCCCGATTACTTCCGGTCCTTTATTATACATATTCATGTATGTATGTAATATGTAATAATAATAATACATATTTTCCCACACGCCGTAGAAAATTCGAAGGTGTTAATGGTATGATGTTCGTATTATTATTATTATCGTTATTACCGTGTTCTGGAATAAAAGTAGAAAATAGAGGCAATAATAACTGGGTAGGTGGCCCTCGATGCTGTTAATAAGATATTTTACCGTTGAAGGATCGTCGAGTAGAGGAGAGGAGTGTCGAGTGTCTGTCTGGGTCATTATGTATGTATGTATGTATGTATGTTGTTGCATCATACGTATATTATATAGCTACATACATATGTATGCTATTTAGTTGCGAATATCCTTTTTCAGTGTTTGTTTTTTCATTGCTCGCTACCCCACTCATGTTATTATATTATTATTGTTATATACTTTTGTAGACATGTATGTATTTTTTATGCGCATATCCTTTAGCGTAGGAGCAAAATAGTAGGTAAATAACGGCTACATAGATTTGAAGCTACGTTACATGAGAGTTTTTTCTGAAAAGGTTTTTTTCATATTCGAGATGATATTTCATATAGTAAAAGTATTTTATTTATTAAATATTTTATATATTCATATTTAAATGTCGTATTCTATTTCTTTATGTAATAAGATTACACTACAGAGTATGCATAAACTAAAGATGACATTTATTTGTTTACTTTGGGACGTGCGGCAAAGCCGATGGATGGACCCAAGGGGTTTAATAATCATACATACATTAATCCAGAAATACAAATATACGATATGAAAAAAATAAAAATCAACGAATAAAACCGAAAAGAAAATACTTGAAAATACAAAAGATAAACTTAACTTAAAAAATTAAATCCAAAAAGTCGAACAAAGGTATAAGAGATCAAAAAAACGTCAAACAAGCGGCGAGAACGCCTTGGCCGAACGAACACCGCATCGGCCATTTCAATTTTATAGAAACATATTTTTTATTTCATTATATACATATGTATAACCTACTAGTGAAGTAAAAATATACATGAGAGATAATGAAAGTCTATAATGCAAATTCTATAAGATATAGTGAGAAAATGATAAATTTGTAGACGTTTAAACAATTAAAATCTGACAAAACGAATGGGGGGCGGAAAGTCAAACAAGCAAAGCTACTGGCTATTGGCAGTGGGTAAGCTGTCACCTTCTCCAAAATTTTTGGATTCTGAATCGTGTTTATTACGATTATATTTCACTATCGACACAGCGGACCCAATTGAAATCTCTATCGGCGGCCAAACCTAGCAAAATGGCAAAGTTTCAAAGCGATCGGAAGAATGTTGGAAGTTTGTCAGACCAATTGGCGAAGTGAAACCAATAAAAACCTTGTAAATAACCATTTGTTTTAAGGAAACCATAAAGCTTATTTTTAAAAAGGTTTATTCATTATAAATTACTAATTCATTGGATAAACGATTCCAAACTTTAACCACTCTCTTTGAAAAGAGGGATTCTTTACCTATGTAGATTCTTTACCTTGAAAATTTACTTAAATTATTGCAAAAGCTAGCTCGTCATGCATATTAAAATGTTGCCTGAATACGAAATATTCATATTCAATTCCATTTCGCAATTTCACCATTTTCGGGACGAAGTCCTGGTAGTTTTAGAACACTGTGTTAGCCAAGTCACTTCATCAATGTCAATAAAGTCTGCAACTATTACCCATCCTAATGCAACGGATGCCAAACTTCGACCATTATAAATTTACACTTCCTCTGTGTGTATAATAAAATCCTCCGACTTGATTATATTTTATGTATGTATGTATGTACATACGTTTTATATCGTTGAACTCGGACAGAGCCATACACTTATGTATGTACCGATCAAAAATGACGAATAATTTTAGCAGATTTAATTTAATTGTGCGTTTATCAAACGCTGACTGTCTCTTGCCATCGCTAATTGTTCTTTTGGTTGATGTATGGCGTCGATTACGTACTCGTCTCCTTTTGCGCGGTCCGCGGCCCCGCTTTACGCGGTTTCGTTTACGGTCGTTACACGCTTAACGACCCATCATTATTCACAATTGCGTCTTCGTTGGCAATACACAGAAAAGCCCTCACAGGGCTGCATCAACGGCATACAATTTTTACATTCTGCGAAATGTAACAATGGATGTAAAAATCTTTTACGTTAGCGTCATATTTTCCTATACCATTCAACGAGCAAATTCTTGTACGTCAATTTTGTCTTGAAAACGCGATAAAGAAATTTAATCACATCATATGAAAATAACATAACATTTAAGCTTGCTTTTATTCATATTACATAAAATTCAAAATTTCATTCGGTATTTTTTGTGTTTAAATTAAAGACCTAAGATAAGTTCTTAACAACATTCATATTCAAAATAATGACAGGAACATGAAAAAATGATGATATTCTGAAAACATCGCATCCACCGTACAAGCCAGCTGCATAGCTCGGTGGTTGCGTTAGTGCTAACTACTGAGAGATTCCCGGGTTTAAGCCCTGGGTTGACCTCGATTGAAAATAATTGATTCGGAAGTATTTCTAGTGGTGTTGCTGCTCAGATTTGGATATTTGCGACTTCAAGTCAATTGTTTTCTATCAGAGTTTGCCAATTTATTTGATTTCAATGTTGAAACGGTTCATCATCAAATTAGCAAGATAGACCATATAACACCTACCCACTGTCACCACGATTTGAATATGATTTCAAATTTATAATCCACAAATTTATGTATGTACAAGTTTTTTTACCATAGGTGTCGCTCCGGGAATGGAAAATATATACCTATATATTTTTAAAAAAATACAATAAATGGCCTTTGAGAATATGTCGCGCTTTGTTCGGGAATTTCTGCTAAAACGGTGACTTTGAGTTCTCGTTTATCAGTCAAAACTATTCATAATTTATCCAATTAAACTGCAAAAATGACTCTTAAGCGTTTATTGTTTTAACAAATAATAAAAATAAATAAAATGATTCCAAAAATCAATTTTTAGGCATTTGTGTCAAAATTCAGGCAAAATTCAAAAAACTTTTTTTTATTTTATATTTTAATATATCTGAATTTTCGGGTAGGTACTGTTAATAAATTTTGAATAATTCGCGTTTAAGTCCGTCACACGTGAACAAACTTGTGATTCGCGACAAAAGGTGCAAATACATAGAGTGGTGCGTGGCAAGTGTTCTATACGTGTAAAAAAATAGCAATCTATGCTGTCGCGATTCAGGAAAAAACTCACCCCTCGGAGTATTTTCAGTGATATTTTATCCGTGTATTAACATAAGTTTGACAGAGATCGATAACGGTGATTCCCATATTTGAAGAAATCTAGGAGAAACTTGTCGCAACAATTAACAATGACGCGAAGATACGCCCAACACAGCTGAAAACTTCGAGCACATCCAAGCCCTACTATTCAGTGTCTTCTTACTATAAGGATACAGATTTGGACTAGGGGCATTTGTGACTTCTAAGATGAGGCTCATTTGTCGCCTATTCGAAACCGATATTGTTCAATTTTTAAATTTAATATAATAGTGCGGGTTTTCTTTGAACGTATTTACAGCACAAACTGAGGGACTGGTGTGTGTTGCAAATTATTTCCAAAATAAAAACCATTCTGTGATCTTTCAACGGAAAAAATACAAGTACCAGACTTCCAATTCCAAAAATGACTAATGTGTTTTTTATCACGTTTTTCTTTCAGAAAGTAATAGAAGAAAGATTCCTTTTACAATTTCACTATACCCAATGGCATTCGCACACGTGTCCCTTCTCGAACGCGATCTTGGAGTTCAGGAGGAGGGTCAGAGCCGTCGTGGGAAATCGTCTCATGAGCACCGTGGACAGCGGACCCATGGTCGTGCATTGCAAGTGAGTATTTTATAATATTTTATTTTATACTGATAAAAACCTATTTCAATACATTGTATAATATAAACAATAATAACAAAAAAAAACAGTATAAAAGTTAAAAAAAAAATAGTATGCCGTTAATCATATGACATATCTGACAATAGCGATGAAATAATAATAAAAACGTAACAAATAAGATAAAAGAAGAGGGCACTCATAAAATTAAGGAAAAACAATATTCTAAATTGATCTAATAAACTGACCAAACGTCACACTAAATATGACGATGTCCTTATGATCAGCTATATGGTTAAATAGCCTCATGGCTGTGCATAACGGAGAATTGAAAATAATGCTAGATTTCACAATAATACGCAATAACGGTTCGAACATGTTTACGTAATCCAAAATAATATTTAGTTACATAAAAAAATAATTCACTGAGAATCGGTGGATTATAAATAATTCCACGACGAACAAGGAACATGTTTCGTAATAATAAAATACGACGACGAGATTCAAGACTAACTAACCTGTCATTTCCCAGATAAATTTGCTTGGATATAACCAAGGGTAGTATTCGTATATTTTAAAATGGAAAAACCGACAAAACTTTTTATGGACTTTTTCCAATAAATTAATATACAATTATGTACTAACTTAGAGTTGATAAGGTTGGCCAGAATTCGTTAACTGGAAGTAGTAATTTTTTTATTAACAATATTTTATTATATAATTTTGACCTTTTAAATTATTTTTTTCTTCTTGATTATGATATATATATAGTGATCTAAAGTAATAAAAAAAATTTCAACAACATCCGACAACCGGAAGTAGAAATTTTGTCTTAAATGAGTTTCCCTACATTTGCCCTCAATTAGTATCGAAAATGCTCTCATAGCAGGTGAACGTGTATGTGCATATGTACATATTTTTAATTATACAATTTTGCTTTTTATACTGGTTATATTTCTCAAATACAAAGACAAAGTCGTGGATTCGTCACAACATCCGAATTTTTTACTAGGTGACCAAATTATGAATATACGGACCTAACAAAAGAATTGTAGAGGCAAATCATCGAATTGAAATTGGACAACAGAGAAGGATGTCTGATTACAAATGCTTAGAAATATTGGTCAGACTTATTGACAAAATTTGAAATTTTGTTCTTAAATATCAATTTACTGTCAAAAACTACACCAAGATCACGAATCAACATAAACTCGATTTAGAACAATCTCATCCATTGAATATTTAAAAGATGAAAAGTTTCGCGATCTAATAATAATAATATGTTATGTATATATATATACATGTATATATATATATATATATATATATATATATATATATATATATATATATATATATATATATATATATATGCGTGTGTGTGTGTTGAAATTTACCTGCGATGTCGGAACAATGACTGTTCGTCGAAGTGAAGTTTCGCCGTGCTAATTGATATTTGACGAATAATGGTCGGGAGCTCGGAGAGTCGTTGAAATTCTCCATTCATTTTGAAATTGAATACGTCCATGTCTGGTGGACCAAAATTTGAATGGTTTCCGTACCTGGTATAGTACATTCTGTATCGCCAGGCAACCGAATAATCACAATATTCGGCGCTTTTCCGAACGATCGAGTGCAGACATTGAAATTTTCGCCTAAAATTTATATGTACGTACGTGCGTGTGAGTCACTGTATTTATGAAGAAATGACTTACTTCCATCTTTACAGAAATTTGCATTTTAAAAATATTGTACGATTTTTGATGACAATATTTTTATTTAATTCTAAACATTTGAGCCACGGTGAAGCTCACTGATTTGGCTGATCATTTTAATACTCTTTATTAAATATAAAATCAGAAAACGCTTCCGAGACACGCTGTACTCGTCCTCCAATCAATAACAACATCATTTGAGCGGCAAAACACGTCTTATGAACGATTCGACGGTCTTTTGCGGAAATAAGCACCCGACGACGAACATAATTATGTCGTTGTTAAGCGATCAGGAAAATTCGACGCTCGAACTTTATAAAGGAATTTCCACCTCACTTATACACACATATGTGTAATACACACATATATGCTATAGGATCACTCGATACTATTACATATACATATGTATGTATATTTATACACAAAGATTTTTTAAATCAATTTTTTAACCCCGATTACATACGCCGAGTTGATTTCTATAAACATAAATATTTATTGTTTATTTATTAGTTTATTTATTGAAAAATCAACAGGCGTCAGATGTAGAAATTCATAAAAACAAAGAATAAACACAACAAAATAACATCTGAGCCTAATTATAGATTTTTACAAAATACATAATATATCTAGTACATATAGACAAACAAATGAAAAAGAAACGAATAAAAACTAAAACATGTCTAAATAGGATAATGCATAATTAAACATTAAGTAATATAATATAATTGGACAAAGTATATATAATAGAAATAGACATAGAAATGGATCAATCAGTGAAGAGTATTCTGATGGCAGTCCTGAATTGTTGTAAGGAAATACCGAATAGATCAACCTCATTCAGCTCCCCGTTAAACATACGATAAACACGCTGTAAATAGGAATATTTTAGGGAATTGGTTTTGAAAGGATTGAGTGAAAAGTGTGCAACGTGTCTAGAATACCTAACTGGGATCCTGAAACCAACCTTACTCGGTAAATCGGAACAATCAAGGAATCCATTTAGAAGCTTAAAAAATAATGTAGCATCAGTGAGTCGTCACCTGACAGAAAGATTGTTAAAGGATACGATTTTCAAATATCGGGAACAGTAGTATGGGCGTAGGTAGGAAAACGGTAGCGTAAGGATTTAATAAATTTTAGTTGGGTTTTTTCAATACAATTAATATGGGATAAATAAAAAGGTGACCAGATAATTGAGGCAAATTGAAGGTGAGACCTTACAAGGGAAAAATAAAGTAATTTAAGTACATAAGGATCATTTATGGGTTTTGTTGAGCGGAGTAGAAATCCAAGAGATTTATGCTTTTTTAGTAATGCTTTTTAGTAATGAAGGAAAAATGTTCAAAGAAATCGAGTTTATTATTGAAATAGAGTTTATTATTATGACAATATACATACATAAATAGAATCATAGAAGCTTCATATGTTCGATATGGTATTAAAGCCCACTTTAAAGGTCAAAGAATGCGACCCTTAAAGCCGTGAGGCGAGATATCTATGTATGTATAACATAGATGTCTCGCTAATTCTTACATATAGTATATTTATATTATGCTTATATGTCTGTATTATTATATATGGTATTTTTATTATGCTAATACATATGTCGGGTCAAAGTGATGCGTTAGACTACCACTGTGCAAAAATATGTAAATAAAGAAATAAATTTAAATATTGTCTCACACAAAGATCCCACAAACAAAAAACCAATGAACAATAAAACAGATAAAACACCTATGCAATAGTCTTGGGCAATCCGATTGTGTGCAATAATCTTTTCATCGTTTATTTAGTTACTATATAAAAGATATATATGTATGTATGTAAATCGACCTGCGATACTTTTCAGGGCTGTGAAGTCGCGACTCCGAAATAAAAAATGCGACTCCGACTCCGATCTAGCATTTTCTCTCAATCCGACTCCAATTTAAAAAAAAATTACATATTGGATTGAAATTTTCCACTTGGTTTGCATTTTCATCTCCGGGCTAACGTACATTATAAAGTCAAAAGTAAATAACTGCGACATTGAAGTCGGAGTCGTTTCTTATTTTATGACTCCGGTGAAAAACACGGCCACGATTCCACGACTCCGACTCCAACTCCACAGCCTTGAAGATAGTTGTTTTTATTTACTAGCCTCTTATTAGCTCGGTTTCGATTTTTTCGTCTGACGAAATGTGGTTTCTTATCCGATCGTTTTCAAACTTTGCCATTTTGCTCGGTTCGGTCATCAATGTGTATATGTGGAAATCAAATCCGCCATTGCGTTTGCAAATACTCCATCATCTTTCTCGGTGACGTATATCGTCCACATTGGCACATTTGTCCACACTGTTCCCATCGTTTTTTCCCTTTTCGCCACTTTGTGCCTACAACGAAGCACCGAATCGAAAGCTTCTCAACACTTGTGTATATGCATGATAATATTTTCTGATGAGATTGTAAATAATGCGAATACGGTTGAATTATTATTCGACGATGGTGCGACCGCAACGGCACCCCGACCGCTCATTTCCAGCTTCGAGGCGAGGCCATCTTGCTCGGGGAAAATGGCAACACTTCCGGTCTAAACCTAAGCTAGAGGGGAGTATGTCGCGTCTCGAGGGACGAAACGCATTAGCGAGTACTCTCGGGGCTTGCGGTGAAGCCTCGATCGCTGTTCATTAACGACGTGTCACGACCAAAATCGTCTTCGATCGACGGTTCGCTCACCTGTTCACCTCAACATGCTAAAAGGCTGCGGTGCTAAACCTTTTTCGGTCCGATACATACATACATATACATACATACATATGTGTCTGTAATATGTATGGAATACAGATAGCCAGCAGTTTGGCTTAATGGCAGCGTATATATTTAGCACCACTGCGATCACTGGTTCGATCCGCCAAAAAACTGCTGGTTCGATTTGGGGGTTTGTGACTCCAAATTGATCGTTTCTCTATCACAGTTTGCCAATTTTATCTGATCATTGTTGAAACGATTCTTGAAAATTGGTAATAGATCCTTTCATGTTGTCACAAAAACTCTTTGTGTATAATTTGTAGAAATTATGCACAGAAATCTGAAACCTATAGATGTCTCTATAATCGTGTGTTTATTTTGTGTATAAAAATTTTTATAATAATTGTGCACAAAATCTAAAAATAATCCATAGATGTCTCTGTGATTATTATTTCTGTACTTGATTAATTATTAGTATTGTATTCGATGTTTATTGAATGTATTGTAAACGTTGGTTAAAGTGAGAACGCTCGACAGGAAAAGCGGGGCTAGATGTTGGTTGCCATTATGCCGGTGCCAGACATGAGTTCAAAGAAGTGATCTCTTCTTTGAAGACTTTGCTCACACATTTGGTCACATATTGTTGTATCTGCCAGATATATGTATATATGTTCAAAGATTTGATCAACTAGGCTCGCGCAACTGGGCTTCGCGTAGTGTGGCAGGCACACAAACATTTGGTCTGACATGTATATATATGTATAATATAATTTCTTAATTTCTATAGCGATTTGTATTGACTAGAGGTAGGATAGTCACAGTGCTATCCATTGTTCGGCAAACCTTTAACAATGCATTTACAACCTTTGAACAATACACGGCCCCCTCAGGCTCCGGTGACTAGTAATGACGAGTATGCATTGATTGATTAAAAAAATAAATAAATACTAGCCAGAATGAAGAATTTCAGACGAATGGTTTGAATGAAAAATAATGATTTATTAATATATTCAGTACAAGCTGATAAATCATTTTTTTTATTTAACTACATAGTTTATCCATAGATCCAGCAGCATAGATCAATAGCTAGCTTTTAATGCTCTTAATTGTGTGGTCACGGGTTCAATACCTGGCTATTCTGGATATGTGACTCCAAGGTCGATCGTTTCTTATCAGATTCCTATTCATCTGATTTAATTGATACGGTTCCAACGAACTTGCAACCCTGTCAAATTTTTTCGCAAAGTTCAAGTTTACAGCATCTCGAATTCGCTGATTTATAAAATGCTGCATATTAGTCCATAGATGTCTCTATTATTGTTAATCGATGTTTGTAAATGGCCCTGAATAATACGTATAAGTACAAGTTTTGACCATAGATGTCGTGTGAAATAAAATATATTGGTGTATGTATACCTTTATAAATAAATAAATGTCTCTATTGTATCCTATAAATAATTATACTGTAACTAGTGACCTATGTGCACATAATTTTGCATTCGGTAAAATATCGCAATTCCAATCAACGCAATTAATTATTTTCAAAAAAATGATTTTGTTTTTGTCGACCGATCATGTGAACGAAGTGATATGCGAAGTGACCATTAACACGCACTTTACATGCACGCAGGAACGCGGGCACGCACGCACGCACGCGATAGACAATTATTATATACGATCTTTGAAATTCTTAGTATTTATGTACAAAATAGTCTAACCATATATGTCACCTTGGGGTAATTTATGTCATGGCACCCATGATAAAAATGTATGTAATATAAAAATACATATGTATGTACTTTTTTTTTTACCATGGTGTCATTACGGGATTGCCCCAAGCCGACACCTATTGCCAATTTTGTACACATACATATACTATGTATTTGTAAATTTATATTATTATAAATTTGAAATTAAATTCAAATAATTGTGACAAATGAGAGTAGTATGTATGTAGGCCAATTTGGTAAAAACCTTTTTTTACAATGAAATCAGATAAATTAGTAAAATATCAGATAGGAAGCGATCGACTTAAAGTCACATACAATGTATATCCATGTTCTGGTGAGCAACACTGGATTAGGGCTCAAAGCCGTAACTACTCGGTTGTTAGCATATTATACGCTATAGTCACTGAGCGATGTTGCTGGTTAATAATATGATACGCATAATACAGTATCTTATCGTTGAAAGAATTTTTCGAGCATTATTTCCAAAATATGGTAAAATTTTTATTACATTATGTAAATTGACTGCCTAATTTCCTGTTATTGTCTAATAATGATCGGTCTGTTTTAATTTTCGCGAAAATTCCGCGTTAAAGCGCGCACACCCCAAACCGTACCACCGAATTCTATTAAACAAGGTTGCACGCCCACCCCGCCCCCCGCCCCTTAGTGGTGCTTGCATTAGCATAATTGCTTCGCAGACCATACTACATATAATATCTTGCCTTAGACTAGGACGATCGCAATTTACCCTTGCCATCGTCATATTTTAACCCTTCGGAGACTGCGTCACCGCTATCTCAAATTTAATTTAAATCGGCCACAGCTTTTAGCCTGTCAAATGACACATAACTCAAATACGCGTGGTTTGATTGTTGCGAAATATTAAGCTCAAAAGTTTTCATATTATATAAATACTGATGAGAAAATTTTGTACTGGTAGGTAAATTGCGGTTTCTTTTAGTAGAGCAGTGATGTGCGACTGTTTTAGTACTATATTGCTGGACAACTGTCTCGTTCTCCGATGAAAGGATCTCTCATACGGTGTCCAATCAAAACCGCTCGGTACATAAGCTCACTGACATAGCTTCCCCGACATTACCACGCGGTAACAAAACCGCAAGAGACATAACCGCGTAACGACAAAACTGCTCTAGAAAAAAATGCCCGGTGACTAAACCGCGCCAGGATATATGAAGAAACTAAAATAACCATTTCAATTTTGTCTTTGATTTGATAGATACATTAAACTGAAGCATAATCCATTAGTGATTTCCCGCTTTCAGTGTCAACTTTCAACGACGCATGCTCTTGTATCCTAAAAACTGTGCGACAGCAATAGAAAAATTTCCACCGCACGCCACTGATACATACATAACGAAAAAAAAATAACCAAATATTTATGGAATCAATATATGTACATTCAAATCAATGTATATACAAATTCCCACGAAATGCAAAGTCAAACTTGATATTTTAATTTTTTTATTAATTCTGGCACGGTTTTGTTGGGGTGGTTTTGTCGACGCGTGGTTTTGTCACCGCGCGGTTATATCTCTGGCGGTTTTGTCGCCGCGCGGTATTGTCGGGGCACTTTTGTCTATCACGTAAAAGTCGGGGTACCCTCTCAGATATAATAATTATTATATATTAGTGTAGGGCCCGTTGATTTCAATGGGTGGTTTCGAAAAGAAATTGAAACTCGAATAAAAATAAAGTTAAAGATATGGAATCGACTGGTTTCGGAAAGACAAAGGCACAAAAAAATGAAAATTATGAAAAAAATGAAAATAATGAAAAATATGAAAAAAATGAAAAAAATGTAAAATATGAAAAAAATGAAAAAAAATGAAAAAACTGAAAGTAATGAAAAAAAAATGAAAAAAATGGAAATACTGAAAAAGATGAAAAATTTGAAAAAAATGAAAATAATAAAAATATGAAAAATATGAAAAAAAAAAATTTGTTCCCCATACTGGTTGATGGTTGATCATAAGAAATCGGAAATCGAAAAAGATTGTCGACGAAAGCCGAAGATACGCGAATGATTGGTTCCCCATACTTCTATAGGATAATCGAATATTAAGTAATTTTAGAGCGTCTTTTCTGTCGAGGCTGTAGTCTAATGGCTAGCGACCTGTTCTGGGCGAGGGGGCCTTAGTTCGATTCCGTGATTTGGAATTAATTTTATTTTTCAAATATCGCTAAAATATAAATTAATTTCAATAATTTCAATTAAAAATATATATTTAATTGTTTTATATGAAAAAAAAATGGTTCAAAACCTCGCTAAATGAAATTATTAAAATTACGTATTTTTATATGGCGAGAAGGAATATTTCAATTAATGTTTAAAAAAAAAAAGGGCGAAATGAAAAATTGGATTTGGCGTGATGTCCGAGACCATTAGCTCAATTAGACCCATATTCAGGCTATTTGGGGTGATCGGTTCGAGTCGCGACAAAGTCGTCTCGTCGAAAAATGAATTAATCGATTTTTATCGATTCGTTCATTATGTTCGGCGAGAGTTAGGACACACACACACACACACACACACACACCCACACACACACAGATTACCGTCTTTATATATATGATAATAATTAATAACGGCTTATCGTATATAATAATTATCTAATGCGTGTGTGTGAAGTACTGTCCGTTAACCCCGCTCCGTCTCTCTTTCTCCCCTTGGAATCGTATATCGTGGAAAGAGACGCGGCATAGTGTTAGCTTTGCGCATGTTACTTCGTTCACATTTAGATATATAAAATTTAATAATTTTTTTGATCCGATTTGCGCTATTTTACCGAGTGGACAAGTATATGTACACAGGCCACTAGTTATTATATATTATTGTCTTACTTTATTGCTATTTTTTATTTATTAATGTTTAAACTTTTTCTTTCACCTACGTATATGCGAAAATTTATATATGCGAATATGTATATGCGAAATTATATATGCGAATATGTATATCTACGTATATGCGAATATGTATATCTACGTATATGCGAATATGTATATGCGAAAATGTTTAAAATGGGTTTTTCTTCTAATAATTATTTTTTGTTATCAATTTTGTATTAATAAAACAAAATAAAATAAAATAAATAAATATGAGACAGTACACTGTGTTTATAAAGATGGTCAATATCGTGGAAATTTTTCTTGTGATAAACTTGTCGTTTTTTGCCACGAAATTCATAGTAGCGAGAGACACTATGACAGAAATATTGATAAACAAATCTCTCGATGTTTGTATGTATATTTAAAAAAAACAGCTACTAATCAATTGGCTACTGACGAATGCCCATCTTAAGGGTATGAACTTTTTAATCTCTAAAATTATTTTTACTTAATTTGGCTCGTTTATGAATTCCATTGTATCCCAATTGAGATTCATGAATTATATTTAAAATAATGGAAATATTTTGTAGTTGTTTTTCTTTCATTTGTATCACTCCAGAAATTATTTAAACATAATATACGAGTATATACATATGTAATACAATATTCATATCTAGCATATTTGTGTATATTACATTTAAATAAACCTTGATTATATTGTGTGATATTAAATAATGTAACCCTACTTATCCGGGTATGGGTCAAACTTGTCCCGACCCTTTAATATTTAATTGTAGATAAAATATTACACATTTGACATAGGGCATAAAATATAATATGATATTACTAATCTATTTTAGCATATGAAAGGAGGTTCATAAAGTGAATTTGACATTTAATATACATATGTACGTATAATAATAT
Source organism: Arctopsyche grandis (assembly GCF_051622035.1). Taxonomy (NCBI): domain Eukaryota; kingdom Metazoa; phylum Arthropoda; class Insecta; order Trichoptera; family Hydropsychidae; genus Arctopsyche; species Arctopsyche grandis. The sequence goes on along the minus strand of NC_135363.1, from coordinate 7,107,278 downwards.
AATACGCTCGAAATTTTACTTCACCTTTATGGGTTTAGACGCAATTGAATTATGTTCTATGCAATTGTATGTATGTGTGTATGTTTAACTAGAAATTATATATTGTGTAATTGGTTTTTTGTCAATTTGGCGATTTTTCTTTTTTTTTTTGGACATGAACCACGATAGCACAGAGTGGTCCATTTAGTCGGGAAAAAAGCACAGACACTCAGTCTGCGACAGATAAAAAGTTGGTCCCGTAAACCTTGACAGTGATATATGGCGTGATTTTTTTTCAATTATGGCCAAACAGTGAAAAGGGATCGTCTTAAGGCGATGCGAAATTCTATCAAAATTGTTCTCGAGACTTTTAGCTGTGTGTTTGTTATTCGAGATTAGCGGTTGGCGGAAAGTTTTCTGTCGCTAGTTGCGGAAAATGCAATGTGGAAAAATTTACCAGGGAAAAGAGACCATCGCTGAAGATGGAAAACGACGTGTCGAACCGGGAAAACCGGGGAAATACGCTGTCGGCGACGACGTCGCATAATAAAACAATTTTCCCGGAAGACTCTCCTGCTTTGTTTGTATCCGGGAAAACTCTACGCTGAAATTTACCAACGATTTTGTGACATGTTCCTCACGACGCAGACAAATCTAACGTACTAAGCATATAAACTACGACGTGCAATATGTGTATGTATAATACGTATGTATAAATAGGGGAATATTCACTAAATGTTTTAGTGCTGGTGTGTTAAATTCTCTCCAGAAAGTTTCCTTGCAGTAAATGAACAAACTCGTAGTGCTAAAATTTTAGGTTTATTTATTTTTTATTGCAGTTGTAAAAGGTCGTGTTGGACGCTGAAGATTTATTCGGTTTGATTTTCCGGATTTTCCCGAACGGAATTTTTTCCGTTTCAATGTTTACCTCTTACAGTACGATTGTGTTGTGCATTAGTAGTATCATTACCTTTCCCGGAGGGTTTCACAAAAGCGGAAGAAAATGGCGGATAATAAAAAGTAATAACGACTTTCCCTCAATGCCTTTCAGCCATAAAAAAAATATTCTCAGCGAGAGAAATGTGAATATTAACATTCATTTACTTTTTGTTGAGACTGCATATAAAATAAAAACTATTCGCATCAAAAGTTGATTTTATTTTTATACGTTATTTTATAACATTTTTGGCACATATTCGATGATTGATAGCTATCCATATAAATTTTGATATTTATAACCAGTATAATAAGTTGGTAAATCAGTTCTAAAATGACAAATGTCAACAATATTTATCGACAAATTCAAAACACGAATTTTATCTTCAAATTCAACATTGAATCATTATATTTCAGAGTAATTTGATTAAAATATAACAAAAATAATAAATATATAAAAAAAAACCTTGTAACAGAAATATGTACAATATAAAAAATATTATTATTATTTATAAAAATATGGGTTATCTGGTGTGAAACATGTATTAAACTCAGAGTGACATGATATTTTGATATTTCGCAACTTTATTTATATCTAAATGTATACTGAAATATAAATACACGAACACATTAAAATATTATTAGGGAATGGTTTTGTTGTAGTTACATACATACATAGGTACACAATTATGCTCGTATTATTATTATGTTTTATTATTATATGCTAATATTATAATGATATAATAATAATATGTATTATTATTATATGCTAATATGTTCTCGACCCAGTGGCAGATTAAACGTTTCGGAGGCCACAGGCGCAACGTAATTTAACCCCCCCCCCCCCCCCCCACTGATCATAAAGTGATTTTTTTTCAATTGTGAATTGTAGGTATGTAAATTATAAAAAAACTTGTGTTATTTTGTATTTACAATTGTTTAATAATTAATATAAATATATAATGTTTACAAACTTATACAAACAAAAAATATATATTATTCAATTATATAAACAAACATCTATTTACAAACTTATACAATTAAGAAAAAAAGGAAAACATTTTAAATTGGTACTCTGGCCACAATGCTAAATGCATACTCATTGGGAGCCATTACAGTATTATTTTCACCTTTACTTTCTTCCTCATTTTCTTTTTCGGAAAACTGTTCTTCGACGTTGTATGATGCTGCTCATTAATTTTTCCAAAGGGATCTTCATCAGTTCTTCTACAGGGCTGCTTTTCGATCCTTTCCAGTGGTTGGTCTTCGTTCCTTTCAGAGAGCTTCTCATTAGTTCTTCTACAGGGCTGCTTTTCGGTCCTTTCAAGAGGTTGTTCTTCGTTCCTTTCAGAAGACTATTCTTCAAGATGTTCCGATATTCTGCCATTTTTAATGTAATTAGTTAGCGAATTCTTTTGTAGCAGTGAAATTTATCTAGAAAGGCCAAACAATCGACGACGGCGAGAGCAATTATCGCAAAGCTTTGTACTTTACATAAAAAAGTAGTCGTAAACTCCAATATTTCATGGCAAAATGCATAGGAATTTCCGGATTATAATTTTTCTCAGAACGATTTGGAGGCCCCTTAAATTTTGAGGCCACAGATATGCGCCAATTTTGCTGTTCGATAATCCGACACTGTCTCGACCACCTCAACATAACTAACATTGAATAGATCCAAGGAATGTGTCAGTAAGTCAAAGAGTCGAACAGCTCTCGAGAGGAGTGAGTTCATGAGCATGTTTTTTCTAGCCCTAATGAGCAACAAGATCTCACGTTTTCGTAAAACCAAAGGCTAAATTTTACCTTTCCAGGATAGGGGATTGTGAATCTCTCCTACTAATTTGCTTTCCAAGAAATAAGTCCTTTCGCTTTGCCAAAGGGTTGAACCCCAACATGTAGTGCCAGCAGTATGGCTCGGTGGTTGCGTTTATGTTTAGCACCGAGAGATTACAGGATTCGATCCCGTGCTAATATTTAATACTGCTGGTTAGACTTTGATATTTGAGACTCCAAATCGATCGTTTCTTATCAGAGTTTGCCAATTTATCTGATTTTCATTGTTGAAACGGTTCCTCAAATTGGAAAAAATCATCCTACCCGCTGTCACAAATATCTGAATTTGATTTATGTACAATATGTACAACTTTATGTACAAGTTTAAATCCATAAATGTCTCAATTGATTAATAATAATCACAATACAGCGATTTATGTAATAAAAATGCTGCAATGTTTGTAATTATTTGTCTAGGAAGGCGCATTGGGTCTACCTTTCAGACCTTCCTGGTATGTATCTATGTAAAATAAAAAATAAATGTACAATTAATTGCAATAAAGATTAGCTTAGCAGTTCTGACCAATTGAATTCGCGTATTTTGAAATTTATATATGTATGATATACATACATATGTATATATGTAAGAGGCTCTGAACAAAGCTTTTCCGATAATTAGATACGAAATGGAATATAAATTAACCACTCAATCTCAATATGTCTTAATTTAAGAATATAAATAAAATTAAAAATGATTGATACATTTAAAATGTACGGTGTATTTATATGTGTATAATAAAATATAAGAAATTCGCCGTCTATTTCGAGGGTAAACAATAAGCATTAAGCGAGTCGGTTTGTTTATTTCTGTTGATTTTTCCCGTCTATGAAAATCTCTATTATCGATTTCCCGCCGAGTTTGCTTTCAGCCGCTAAGTAATGAACGGGAAAACGTTTCCGATTTCCCATGAAAACAACATTAACGACCGTGTTTACAATGGCCGCCCGCGAGCGCTGTTTATTCGCAATCGGCCATCTTTGAATCAATCCGCCAATTCTCCTATACAATTAGCTCGCGGATTGGCCGATCTAGTTGAAGATTTTTGGCATTTTGCGATTTAAAACTCATCGCCCTGGGGAAAGGTGGTAATGGAGGGCACGGATGAATTCTGGGAATTCGTCAAAGTGGAACAATCTTCCCATCCTCCTCTCAATACCAGCTTCTTCGATTGAAAAGTTGCTAACTGAGTTAACCGCCTCTTCGCCGTCGGTTATGGAAACTTGCCCCTTATAAACCTATAATTCAAGTTGGAGGAGTTCCGAAAAGTCCTCCCCTCTAGGATGAACCCTCTCGTGTCACACTGTCTCATACTTGGTTTATTTTATCTCATAAAACCAGCTACATATGTAGCTCAGTGTTAACCTGTAATGCTTTCAACTGATTGGTCATGGGTTCATTCCCTGGCCTAGCCTTGCTGTCCAGACCTTGCATGTGACTCCAGGTTGATCGTTTCCTATTAGAGTTTGCCAATGTATCTGATTTCATTGAAACGGCAACCTTTTGCCATATTGGCAACCTTTCCTGTCTCTCGCAAATTCGAGTTTATAGCATTTCTCGAGATATAAGTATTATCGAATTTGTCCATTGATGTCTCTATGCTACTGTATAAACATTTTTAATTGTTTGTCGATGTTGGTAATTGGCCATGAAGTCGCGGAATTTATCTGTTGGGCCTTCCTGGTATATACATATGTATGTATGTATGTATAAAAATAAAATAAAATATACTTCATCGAATGTTGAAATACATATGTATTTTATTTCTACATAGATATACATATACCAGGAAGGCTTGACAGGAAGACCTCAATGCGCCTTCCTGGACAATTAATTACAAACAATGCAGCATTTTTATTACACAAATCACTGTATTCCGAGAATCTGGAGAACACGAAATTACCAATTAATTTATGAATTAAAGGATTAATCCACTGAGACATACATACACGGATTTTAGATTTGTACATACATTTTTACGAATTTTGCATACATAATACAGAAGATTTGTTACAGCAGGTAGGATGATTTTTCGCCAATTTTAAGGAACCGTTTCAACAATGATCAGATAAAATTGGCAAACTCTGATAGAGAAATCATCGATTTGGAGTCACAAAACCCCCAAATCTAACCAGCAGTTTTTTGGCGAATCGAACCAGTGATCGCAGTGGTGCTAAATATATATGTACGCTACCATTAAGCCAAACTGCTGGCTATTTGTATTCCATACATATTACAGACAAATATGTATGTATATGTATGTACATATGTATGTATCGGACCTAAAAAGGTTTAGCACCGCAGCCTTTTAGCATGTTGAGGTAAACAGGTGAGCGAAGCGTCGATCGACGACGATTTTGGTCGTGACACGTCGTTAATGAACAGCGATCGAGGCTTCGATTTTTCGCCAATTTTAAGGAACCGTTTTAACAATGATCAGATAAAATTGGCAAACTGTGATAAGAAACGATCGACTTGGATTCACAAACACCCAAGTCTGACCAGCAGTATAGCGGGCTAGAACCCAATAATCACTTGGTGCAAAACATACACGCTACAACTGAGCCATACTGCTGTCTCAGACTGAGCCATACTACTGAATATTTAAAAAAAAAATCAAATAATAACTGAAACATTGTATTTATTTATTTATTTTATTTATTTTAATATACAAGTATACCACAGAGTCTTTACAGGTCTTTACAGGTATTTTTAAAATCAAACTTAATGATTCAATCTGTTATTGCAGACTATGATTTTTTTAATGATTTGTGCATCTTTTTGACTGAAAGAATCTTGCATTTTTATCATTTTATATTCAAGTTAAACAACAAATGAAGATTTTTCTTTATTCACAAATATGAATGTATCCTAGATTGGTTGAAAATCCATACTTTCGACTCACAAAAGCCAACTTCGTCTCGTCAAAGATATTCTTTAGCAATTTAACGACTTTCGGTTCTGAAAATAAGAATAGGTTGTCTGAAAGTCAACGACAATGGAGGATGTAACGAGAAACGCGAAAAGTATACTTGACACAGGTACGCGTCCCACAGATGCAGAATTGCTACAAAGAAACAACCCCACCTTGCACTCGAGAAATGCAACGAACGCAAACTGCACTATATATGTATATTGCAAATATTCCTTATACGTGTATCTACAACAAATATATATAAATATATATATATATATATATATATATATATATATATATATATATATATATATATATATATATATATATATATATATATAAATATATATATATATATATATATATATATATATATATATATATATATATATATATATATATATATATATTTATATATATTTGTTGTAGATATATATATATATAAATATATATATATATATATATATATATATATATATATATATATATATATATATATATATATATATATATATATAACGTCGTGAGTACATTTTTGTTTTGATTCCATCCGAAAAGAGAAAAGTGGTACCGATGGTGTGGCGTTCTTTTGATGTCGCAATTACGGTTTTGCGGAAAGCGGAACGGAACGCGTTCGCGAAACGAGAGCGGGAAATAAATGAGGTTTAAATAATTTACATAATGGCGGCAAGCTGACGGCGCGATAAGATAAAGATGGCGGATCAACTTAAGACCGACATTTTCAATTAACTTTATCGCCGGATTCCCGCGGGAGACATCTGCGCTCTGGTAGTCGATTCTCTGAAAATAAAACGCCTTGATAATAAGTACCTGGCGTTGCCCGCGTGTGCGACGATTTTACGGGTGTTTCAGCGTCATTTGTCCAACTTAACTGAAATGGGATTGCGTTTTATTTTGTCATGTGTAGTTTTACAATTCCGTGCGATTTCTTAAGATTGATTCAATCTGTTCTACCCTTATTTTATTTATGCAGTCTGAGAAATCGTCTTTGGACAAGTTCAAGCTTCACAGATAGAGACTTAGTGTAAGGATTCCAGATCATAGAGGCGTATTCCAAGATACTCCTAACTAGAGAATTGTACAGCAATCTCAAAACAGCGGGATTATGGTAGTGTCGAGAATTACGAAAGACAAACCCAAGCATTCGTGAGGCAGAGCAACACACAGAGTCGATATGAACAGAGAAATTTGGGTCACTCTGGAATGCAACCCCAAGATCAACAGTTGAATCGATCCAGTTCAATAAAAAGTTACCAACAAGATATGGAAAGGTACGATTTGGGGTGGATCTGGATCTGGAGTAACACATAACCTTGCACTTGGAGACATTAAGAGGCAAACAGTTGGTTAACGACCAACATGAAGAGCATTAAGATCATTAGTGTTAATTCATAGTTGATAAGGTAACTTAGGTCAGAATTCGTAAACCGGAACTAGTAATTTATTTTAAAAAAATATTTCATTATTTTATTTTGACCCTTTAAATTATTTCTATCTTCTTGATATTTTATGTTTATAATATTTATAGTATTTTTAAGTAAATTTTTGAACCAAATCCGACAGCCGAAAGTAATACTTTTGACTTGTGTAAGTTTCCCTACATTTGCGTTCAATTTGTATCGAAAATGTTCTTTTAGTCGGTGTGTATGAAAGTGTATGTATGTTTAATTATTGAATTTTGTTTTGCGACCTTCTTATATTCCTCAAATGCAAATAGATAAATTCATGTCGTTGTGCTCCACCGATTTTTTTTTTTGTTTTTTGATAATCCAATATTGGTCAGGATGTTCACTTCAGATATTGATTTCCTTTATAATTCAAATACATAGCAATATAACAACAGGGATTTGTACGATTCCGACAAGACATTTTAATTTATTTTTAATGAAGGAGAGGAAGAGGGAGTGCCTCCACATCATCCCTTTAATTTTGTGCATTTTTTCAGTGCTGCAACACTTCGTAATACTGACATCACTATCAAAACATACTGTTACGTCTACATAAGTCTTTATTTTTTTAGCTGCATTTTTCTTACGAACTGTGTTTCCCCCAAATATTATTATAATAATATTTGGTTTCCCCCAATATTATTAAGAGGAATAATAATATTGGGGGAAACCAAATATTATTATTCCTCTTAATTTGCATGACTAATTATGTGTATCTAATCGTTCCCAACCATTTGTCGATTTCACCCAGCAGATTTTATATATGCAACGACAGTACCAGTCTGACAGTCAGTCTCGGTAGATCAGTTGTAGAATAAGAAAGATAAAATAAACAGCATTGATTAATTTAAAATAAACTGAGTTTTATTTACGGAGTAGCGTTCCGCAAAAACGCTTGGTGGCAGCGGAAATAATAACAACAAAATACACATCACCCACAATACATGTAAAATACATACAGTCGTAAAAAAGTTTTACTTGCAAAACTTCTCGTTTGGGTTGGTTATAATTAAACCAAAATGCATTACTATGTAATTCCAATCCCTCGTGTAAAATGTACCCTACGAAAGGCGTAAATATTTACCAAATAAAACACACAATCAGAAATTTCTCCCTATCACGGGAAAATTCATTTTCCCCACTTCCGCTTTTCTCATCCGGTTGTATTAGCGCGGTAACACACGTTAATTGGCACACGTGGGTTTTTCGCACACCACCGTAAGGTTTTCCATGACGACCGTCACTCCTGCGAAAAGGGGAGGCTGTCCTTTGAAAAAAGGTGTCCTCCCACTCTTTTCACCCCCTCTTCTGTACCACCCACAACCCCCGCCGACCTGTTGAAGCTGAAGCTAACACTTCCTTTTATGTTGTTTCTACGACCGAAAATGTGTCGTGTACCCCTCGACCCGCGAATCCCGGGTACTTTGAGCTATTCACCAATATCACACTATTCATCGATTTTCACGGCAAAGTGATTTTCCTCCCCTTCGAAAGCTCGACTCGATTGCGGAACCAATTCGCCGTTTAACTATAACAGGTTAGATTTTCGGTTCAAGAAACACTATTACATACATATATAATAAAATAATCTTGTTATATAATTTCATTCAATTTGACTTTTGACCGAGCCAATTTTGCAATCGTAAAGATTTCGACTAATATTTGAAAATAAATAAACATTATAAAACTGTAACATTGTGTTTTTACAAGATAATAATTGTCCATATACGTATGTATATAGGTACATCTGTGATATCATCTAAAATCTAGTTGATGAAATAAAACTTGAGAGGGCTGGACACCAGCGCTTTGTCCATACAAACGTATTAGACTTCTCCCTTCCTCAATTATGGCACTAGAGAAATTATTTTTTAATATGCTATGGATATCTACCATATGCATGTTTTTGTGGTTTTAATTTTTTGATTGGCTATTTTTTATAGGAGGTAGGATCCGCCAAATATTATAAAATCGCCTCTTTTTTACACCCACGAGTCCAGCGTGCTTATTTAACGGTTGATTTTAAAAAAAATACGAGCACACAAACATAAAAAATATATTTCTCATACCGATGATGAATTTTTTTTTTAATTGGTCCAGTTTCGGAGGAGAAAACTGGAGAATACGAAACCTCCAATATGGTCGATTTAAAATAGGTATTATCTGGTCGAAGCGCAGCTGTCGCATTCACTCAATATATATATCAAAGAAAGAAACGGCAACAAAATTAAGGTTTCGGGTATACAGCCCTCTTAATATCTAAAAGTAAAATAACACTGAGCAACAACAAAAAAATACTGGAGCGGAGACTAATCCATCTTCATTAAGTTTGGCACAGTAAATTCGAATATCGCAATGATTATTGTCGACTTACTGACGTTTAATAGATATGAGCGATTTTTGGTTTTAATTCAAAATTTTGGTATTGCTATGCCAAAATTAAATATTGGAATCAATTTTCAAATGTTTTTTCTATAGATTTTAATTGTTTTGTTGCTTTGAAATACTTGTAATTAATTAACTAGCGAATTTTAAAAATCAAAAGTAACATTTTCTCTGTAATATTAAGGGATAATTTCACTAATATTTCACTTTAACACGTTTATAAGAATTGGTTTTTTTATGTCAATATTTTTTGTTTTATCGAAATTTACTAATTCTAGATTTTATATACGATACGATTTTAAATTGAAATAAAAAAATGGATGTTGCTGAGCGAAACAAAAAATGGAGAGCGCATCACTAAATCTCACTCGCTCACAAAAATATTGTGATTGAAAAAAACAAACAGCCTTTATAGGACTCATGGTTATGTGAAAAATCAGCGCATAATATTTCACTTAACCATAATGTGTAAAAAAAAAGTGTTTTTGACTTTTGAATTTCGCTATGTAATGAATTGTACGTATTTTAAGACAATAAAAAATAACAATCAATAGAAATGAAGTAAGAAGAGGCTAGTAAAAATATCTGACTATGGATTCCAGTACTCACTTTTGGCACAGCAATACTAAATTTTGAATTAAAGACTGCAAAAGCTAAAAATCTGTAAAAATTGCACATTTTTTTAAATGCTTATATCTATTAAGTACTTAGTAAAGTTTGATTAGTTTCCGCTTCGGTAAGTAAAAAATGTGATTTTTTGTTGCTCAGTGTATTCAGCCCATGAACTATGGTTTGTTCGATGACGTAGTTTCACGTTGAAATTTATCTGAAGCTTATTTTTCTGCTACGTTTATATATTATATGTAAACTAATAAATATGTAGAATAAAATACGTGCGCGTATTTAAGTACATATTATGATTCCGAAAATTCGTATTTCACGTCATCAAAATACGATGCCCAAAACTATTCGTGCTATTTGTCGGTCAACAGCAATATGTACGGTATACATATTTGTATACACAAACGAACCGACCGAACCGAATTTTCTTTTCCACGGTCCACGTGTGGCAATATTTGCATTGCAAAGCTTTCGCACAGAATATTGAAGGGGAAAAAAAGGAGAAAGCTTAGGATTTCTACTTATTTATCAAAAGCTCTCGATTAAGTGAACAAAGGTCAAAGATACTCTCCCATCGTATTTCTATACGAGTGTGTGTGTGTGTTTCGTATAAAGCTCTTCGAGCATTTTCCACGACTGTGTATCTATCTGTACACATCAAAAGAAAATTTTGAAGTTGAGATTCTTCCGCGAATTCGTTTTTCTTTTTTTTTTATTTTCACCCCACTCAAAAGGACAGCTTCGGCGCTTTAATATTCGCGTAAAAAAATATTGGGAATTTTTGCATTGATATTTTGTTTTTATATTTACTTATAACAATAATATCATAATATATAATTCATACCTATACAACCACGTCTATGCATGTATTTTTCAAAATATTTTATAAGGTTTCGTTGAAAGTAATTAAATATTAGATTTTTATACTATTATAATATTTCATTTTTAATTATTATAAAACCTAAATTTTAAGAGTTAACAGTAATTTCATTTATTACTGTCATTCATGTGAATCGACACATTTTTCACATAACTTTGGTGCAACACTATGAACAAACAGACTTGAAAATCGCCAGACCTACTAATTACTATGATATCCCTCTTTCTATTCCAAGATATTACCTCTAAGTCGTTACACAATTTATTTATTCGTAAAGTCAGTAAAGTAAGTACGTCTCCATAACTACGGAACAACGCACGGAATATAATCAGGGTCATCACATATTCACTACAGAAATTAAAGTTTAATTTTGATATACATATGTAGATTTATTTACAATTTTAGTATATGGTGGTATTGGGCGTTGGTGGCCAATCCGTTTCTTGGCGGATTATTTTTATCCCCTTTTTTGTATTTGTCTGTCCTTGGGAACTCTTAAATTAACGTGTAATGTATAGTTTCAACAAAAATATGTATAATATAAAATTAATATTAACAAAAACTTAAATAATTGGTTATTAATATAACTGAGTATTCGGCGCCACTAAGAGAAATGTTTTTACATTTATTAAAAATAAGTTTTACATTTCTCCGGTGGGATGCGGTGCATCCGCTCTAAAATCGCCAGACAAATTGAACGACAGATTAACGGACGGCTGCTTTAAATGCAATTCTCGTCTTCTCGAATGATAGATTGCACATCAGATGACGGGTAACCTTTCGATGTGCACAGATGCAATTATTAAAATGGTAATTATTAAAATTGAGTTGGATCTTTCAGAGCGATTCGATAAGTTCCGAATCTTGCCTTATTAAACTCGCCAGAAAGATCCAACTCAATTTTAATAATTGCATCTGTGCACATCGAAATGTTACTCGTCATCTGATGTGCAATCTATCATTCGAGAAAACGAGAATTACGTTTAAAGCTGCCGTTCTGTTAATCTGGCGATTTTAGAGCGGATGTACCAAACCCCTCCGGTGCCACCCCTGAAATTTATATAGAATGCGGGCGATCGCCATGACACTTTTAAGAACTGTCAAACAACGATGTTAATTGAATAATATGTTACTGAAATGATCAATTTACTTTTAAAATGTATAGCATGTTGTTGATTGTGTATTTTTGAATGCATTGTGCAATTTTTAACGATGCACTTGCCCATCTTGCGAGTAATATAAAGTTTTTATTGGACAAATGTATGTATGTACATATGTAAAAAAGCACCAAATACGACTGATGCCAAAATCATTTGAAAAGGTCTGTGAACATTCCTCTATTGACAACAATATGACGCCTAAAGCCAATTATATTATTACTAGTGTAGGGCCCGTTGATTTCAACGGGTGGTTTCGAAAAGAAATTGAAACTCGAATAAAAATAAAGTTAAAGATATGGAATCGACTGGTTTCGGAAAGACAAAGGCACAAAAAAATGAAAATTATGAAAAAAATGAAAAATATGAAAATAATGAAAAATATGAAAAAAATGAAAAATATGAAAAAAATGAAAAAAATGAAAAAAAAAATGAAAAAACTGAAAATAATGAAAAAAAAATGAAAAAAATGGAAATAATGAAAAAGATAAAAATTTGAAAAAAATGAAAAAAAATGAAAAAACTGAAAATAATAAAAATATGAAAAAAATTAAAAAAAAAAATTTGTTCCCCATACTGGTTGATGGTTGATCATAAGAAATCGGAAATCGAAAAAGATTGTCGACGAAAGCCGAAGATACGCGAATGATTGGTTCCCCATACTTCTATAGGATAATCGAATATTAAGTAATTTTAGAGCGTTTTTTCTGTCGAGGCTGTAGTCTAATGGCTAGCGACCTGTTCTGGGCGAGGGGGCCTTAGTTCGATTCCGTGATTTGGAATTAATTTTATTTTTCAAATATCGCTAAAATATAAATTAATTTCAATAATTTCAATTAAAAATATATATTTAATTGTTTTATATGAAAAGAAAAAAAAATGGTTCGAAACCTCGCTAAATTAAATTATTAAAATTACGTATTTTTATATGGCGAGAAGGAATATTTCAATTAATGTTTAAAAAAAAAAAAGGCGAAATGAAAAATTGGATTTGGCGTGATGTCCGAGACCATTAGCTCAATTAGACCCATATTCAGGCTATTTGGGGTGATCGGTTCGAGTCGCGACAAAGTCGTCTCGTCGAAAAATGAATTAATCGATTTTTATCGATTCGTTCATTATGTTCGGCGAGAGTTAGGACACACACACACACACACATACACAGATTACCGTCTTTATATATATGATAACATTTCTCTGTCTCAATGTTCTAATCACTGTATTTTCTCGAATATCTTCACGCAAAAGTATTATTGTTATGAGAGACACAGCCAGCACCAACGTGGACTTAGCAGTTCAACATTTAATTAAATACGTGTAGGAAAGCAATGTCACAACTCAACTAGTGATTACCTACATACACGAGTGTCATTGAACTGCTCGAAGATCACTTATGGTTGATCACACGGGACCGTATGTGGTGTTGACACGGCCTAACCCCGGTCGACAGGTGCGACGGGGCTATCTCCATATTGTCGGGATATGGGAAGAGGAGGTTGGGGTGTTCAGTACCCCTTTGTTCTATTTGATCCCGGGGTTTAAGTGCGCGTGACATCCTCGTTAGCCATTGTCTTGGGGCTGAGGCTTTGTCATCGGGGGGTAATTTAATTGTCGCAGTCCGTTTCGGACGCTTTGACGTCTTCAAAGGATCGGAGGACCTCGTCCTTGTCGTAAAAATTTTTTTTTGCGTGAAATTCGGTTTGAAATTGTTTATTTTTTTATTTTTAAATGCTTTTTATTATTACGAAATTATGTTCACAATACATCTTATATCTATTTTAATAGATACTGATCTACAGATCATTTTTTACTTTATAATTTAATTTAATTTGGTTAGTAATCATCATATATATAAAGACGGTAATCTGTGTGTGGGTGTGTGTGGGTGTGTGTGGGTGTGTGTGTGTGTGTGTGTGGGTGTGTGTGTGTGTGTGTGTGTGTGTGTGTGTGTGTGTGTGTGTGTGTGTGTGTGTGTGGATGTGTGTGTGTGTGTGTCCTAACTCTCTCCGAACATAATGAACGAATCGATAAAAATCGATTAATTCATTTTACGACGAGACGACTTTGTCGCGACTCGAACCGATCACCCCAAATAGCCTGAATATGGGTCTAATTGAGCTAATGGTCTCGGGAATCACGCCAAATCCAATTTTTCATTTCGCCCTTTTTTTTTTAAACATTAATTGAAATATTCCTTCTCGCCATATAAAAATACGTAATTTTAATAATTTCATTTAGCGAGGTTTTGAACCATTTTTTTTTCATATAAAACAATTAAATATATATTTTTAATTGAAATTATTGAAATTAATTTATATTTTAGCGATATTTGAAAAATAAAATTAATTCCAAATCACGGAATCGAACTAAGGCCCCCTCGCCCAGAACAGGTCGCTAGCCATTAGACTACAGCCTCGACAGAAAAAACGCTCTAAAATTACTTAATATTCGATTATCCTATAGAAGTATGGGGAACCAATCATTCGCGTATCTTCGGCTTTCGTCGACAATCTTTTTCGATTTCCGATTTCTTATGATCAACCATCAACCAGTATGGGGAACAAATTTTTTTTTTTAATTTTTTTCATATTTTTATTATTTTCAGTTTTTTCATTTTTTTTCATTTTTTTCAAATTTTTATCTTTTTCATTATTTCCATTTTTTTCATTTTTTTTTCATTATTTTCAGTTTTTTCATTTTTTTTTCATTTTTTTCATATTTTTCATTTTTTTCATTTTTTTCATATTTTTCATTATTTTCATATTTTTAATTTTTTTCATAATTTTCATTTTTTTGTGCCTTTGTCTTTCTGAAACCAGTCGATTCCATATCTTTAACTTTATTTTTATTCGAGGTTCAATTTCTTTTCGAAACCACCCGTTGAAATCAACGGGCCCTACACTAGTAGTATTATATTATTCTAATGTTAATCTACGGCGTAATAGGAAAAAGAACACAAAAACCTATTTACAATCCTTATAAATGCTCATAATACATCTAATACATAATATTAATTAAAGACTCACTAAAGTCAATGACCTAAAGCAGATTGTGTTTAGGTAATCTGTGTGTTATACCTGAAGAGTATAGACATTTTGTTGTAATCACCGAGACTCTTCACAAGTGCGTTAGTATGGTTATTAGTGATTCTGTCATAGAATCTACTGGTTAGTTTGTTAGTAATGTCTGTAACAGACGGAATATTATATATGGCATGCCGTTTTTTCAAGTTAGTATATATGGGTGTATTATAAATTATTTTTATTTTTATTTTGTATTACTTGGAGGTTGGAAAGATTAGTATTCGAGGCGTTATTCCATACAGGTGAAGCATAGGTTAATAATGGTAATATGAGCGCGCGATATAATTTTATTTTATTTTGAGTTGATAAAGAACTATGGCGATTAAATATTGGATATATTGAGGATATATCCCGCATCGCCTTGCATTTCGCTCCCACAATGTGCCCATCTCATTCTTTTATCGAACGTTACTCCTAAATATTTTATTACTGACTGCCATTTCAGACTTTCTCCAGAGGGGATTTTCAGATCTGAACTAGGCTTATGCTTTCTAACACTAAATAATATGGCGTCTGTTTTGGTTTGATTAATTTGAATTTTCCAATTAGTGAAGTGTTCAGTCATTGCTTTAATTGCAAATTCAAGATTTTTAAGAATAGTGTCTGGTTTTTTGCTACTTGTGAAGCAAGCAGTATCATCTGCATATAGAGCTATGTAACAGTTTTAAATAGTTTGAATTCAAAGTCTTGAAGGTATAAAAAAAAATTTCTTCCATTTGAAAATATAAATCGAACATATTTACAAATTGTGAGTTTGATTATTTTCATAGCTGTATGTTTATCATATTATCTATCTGGTTCGGTGATTACTGGTCACAAAGTAATCGTCACAAAGTCACTAAAATCTCTATAACGGAACATCTGGCTGCCGAAAAGTCCATCATACTAACGAGAATTTGAGTGTCAAATATTGTGTATTCGCGATTTTTATGGCAAAAATTGTCTTTGTGA
The DNA here is from genome assembly GCF_051622035.1 of Arctopsyche grandis. NCBI lineage: Eukaryota > Metazoa > Arthropoda > Insecta > Trichoptera > Hydropsychidae > Arctopsyche > Arctopsyche grandis. The sequence continues at coordinate 7,091,066 of NC_135363.1, read as the reverse complement.
CCTGCGCAATGTGACGAATAGTCCAATTACCTATTTAGCTATCGTATCCAGATTATTTTCCCGTTATTTATATACCTATATATTGAAAAATCTACAAAATGTGCACATTGATAGAACAGCTAAAAAAATAATATGGACACATTTATTGTGATTTTTTACAATTTATTTTTGTAGAAAACAAGTATTATTATTCTGAGCAAACTGGTTTCAGGACTTCTTTTAGTTTTATTTTATTTCATAGAACATGAACACTTGCCTTTACAGATCGCTCCAGAGCGACGAGTGCACTTATACAGATACCATACAATCAATATATATGTAGGTACATTAGCATTTTATACACTGCCAATTCATACAAACATCCGCAATGACATCAATTACTATTCACAAAAATACAAATAAAATAATACATGAAAAATCATAAAACTTATACATAATACGAAAATTGAAAAAAAAAAACTTGGCTCTTAAATTACACTGTTCAACAAATGACGACTTTTTTTTGGTTCAGAGACGAGATATGACTTTTCTTATAAATCTATGCCCAGTGAACACGAATCTGGTAATAAAAAATGTTGATTGGCTCGAGATTTAGAGATATATCGGAGTCTCAAAATCTGTCCTGTTCAAAATGAATATAAGAATCTATAGTCGGGTATTTTATCTTTCATTTATAGTACTTTTCAGCTTTCAAATCTTTCAAAGTAGTCGTCCAGTTCAAATCAAAAGTCAAAAGTACGTATTTTCACTTGGGATTCTTTCCCACTGTTAATACTATTTTATATTGAGTATTTTCTATTGAAACATGTTTATTGGGATAGTGATCTTGCCGCACTATTTTTTAAAAGGGTTAATCGGAAGTGTGCTGAATTTTAAATCGGTAAAATTGCAAGCTAAAATCTCGTACTAGTATTTACTCGTATTTACACGAATCTGAATTGAATTAATGGGGATAATATATTAAATTATCTTTATATGAGAATTAAATAAAATTCCACTTAGCCAGTTATCGATGCAATTTTTTTTATAAATATTTTATTTAGTTTTATGACAGTTAGTGCGCTATTCACATATGTATGTAATTACATATTGTGTAAATAAGTACTAATTTTATTTTTTCATTATTTATAGTGATGGTGGTGGACGATCTGGTGTGTATTTGGCGATCGATGCCAATATGGAACTAGCAGAGGAAGAAGACGCCTTTGACGTGTTTGGCTACCATAAAAAATTGAGACAATCTAGAAAAGGACTCATAGAAAATGTGGTGAGTAAATTTTTAATATATATATCGTCTAACTTTTTTCATTTATTTGCAAACTGTCTTCCTTCTAACTTACTATCTACTAAATTTCGCCAAAGTTTGCAGCCCAGATAGTATTCATACACATATATGTAGGTATGGTTACCACTCTTCATTATTTTTAGGCTAAAGGTATACGAGCACACTGGGGCGTATTCACACACGAGCAAAGAGTAAAATCTGTCAGTTTTTGTGGGTGGCAAAAAGTAGTCTGACTCTAGTAATTTATTACATTACAACTTTGATGTTAAATCTGACAGAGCCGGAGCGAGGTGAAAGTTCTAGAACCGCAGCTGGAAACTAATCCTTCACGAAAATAATTTATGAGTTAGTTCTCGGGGAATATTTTTACGCGACATTTTCATTTTTACACATCCATCTACGCACTCGGCATTCGTCTGCTTCTGAGGGCTAGAAAAACTTTGCAAAGCTATATATGTACATATTTCGAATGAAGTAACTCGACTTGAGGCCTTTATACTTGCATCATATCATTGTACATCAACAACATTGCTGAAATATGCATATTTATAAATTTTATCTTGAAAATTGCCGGAATTTCTCCTCTCACCATTTCTTCTAAATAATACATTGAATTTTATTATACAACTCGAACAAAGCTGATTTGCAAAACAGTGTGAATAAGCCTAAATTATATATGTATTTATGTACCTACCAAAATAAATAAAGTTTGATGAACTAAAATATACATAAATTGATTAATATAAAAGTTTATATGAGCTGCTATATTTGAATGTGGCGGATGTCGAATTTTCAGTTCCAAAAACACTTTCTGTTTGACTTAATTCACAAAATGTTATCACTTATTTTTAATTTATTGTATTTTATTTTATTGAACATGAACACTAGCCTTTATAACTCGTTCCAAAGCGATGAATGAACTTTAAACAGATACAATACAAACAATATATGTACATACATAAGCATTTTATACAATACGAATTCATACAAAAATCCACAATGGAGAAATTTTTGCAGCATTTTACTATAAAATTAGTGAATCTCAAGACGCTGAATAACTTGATATTAGCAAGAGAGGTAGAAAAAGAGATGCAAATTTTACAGGAACCGTTTCAATAATTATTATTTTGAATAAAAACACCAATAATTTTTTTTTACTATCTCCATCTATGTTTAAAACTAACAAACAAACGTCAAATAGAATGTCGGCGGGCAAATTACAATCGCGTCTTACACAATATATTTGCACCATCGTAATGGCGGAGGCTCCATTTACTTATATTGATGACCAAAATGAGCAATATGGCAAAGTATGAAAACGATCGGATAAGAGATAAAAATGACCACTAACACGAAAGCCATGTGAAACGTAAAGGAGGTATGTAAAAATCAGAAAAATTGGCAAACTCTAATAAGAAACGATCGAGCTGGAGTCACAAACCAAGGTCTAGCCAGCAGTGGGATTCTAGCGGGACTCGAACCCGTGACCACTCCGTGTCCAGAATCTCGAAAATGCGGAATACACGTATCACAGGCCACCAGTATTTTTAAATATTGTTAAACGCAAAACATTCTATTTGATATTTTGCGAGACATCAAAATGAAGAAAAGTGGATTTATGGCACTTTCAATTATAACGGCTCATATGTCCTTTTTTTTTTTTTTTTTGGTGCCATCTTATCGATTCCCGATAAATCATCACCAGTGATGCGAGCAGTGATGCGATGCAAATGCGAGTCTCCGGAGCTAACCTGCAACTACTAAATCCTATACATATCTCCTTGCAAAGGAAGCGGGCTTCAAAATCTGGGGGCGCCAAACTCTCATTTATCTCATCTCATATATTTTTACATAAATTTTGTCCACCTATCTTCCTTACAGCCTTCCTTTCACCCCTTTACACTTCCTCAATTACCATTCCAGCACTCCCTTTGTCCACCTCCTTTTCTCATGATACCAAAATGAAAACACTAAAAGTGATACCATCGTTTGGGCTAAATAGTTCGTGAGCTAAAATATTGAAATAAAACTGCAAGTTTTCTAGGCATCCCGACAATTATGGCGGCCCTACTCTAGCTGCAACTCTTTTATTTATTTTTTTTGTGCCATCTTATCGATTCCCGATAAATCATCACCAGCGATATCGTTGCTCTTCAGATCATGTGCGGGCACTACGGAATCATCACTCCGTCCCCAAAATTGTGAATTGGGCTTCTGAATCTCTCACATTCAGAACACCAATTCGTGAGGCTTTTTTCGCTTTAAACGCCTCTGCTGGTGAGTTGTGTCCAATAGCTGTTGTGTCCAATTATAACGGCTCATATGTCCTTAATTGAGGTATTCTGTATACTATGTATTAATGCATAGTCATGCGATCGTTGAATGGATGTATCGACGTCAATCAGGTCGCGTTGCAAGTTTAATTTAAAAATTGATTTTGTAACGTGACATGTTCAGTCACTCAACGTCAAAATGACCGAGAGCGCCGGAGAGGGAATGATAAAAATGACTGCGGGATGAAACCGGAAAAAAAATGTCGGGAGGGCAATATAGATTACTAATAAAAAATAACTGTCCAACTTTGGCGCTCGCAGATGTGGGCAAATTATGATGGATGGTCGTACGGTGGGAGACACTCGGAAAAGCGGCCACGCCCCGTCGGGCATTGTCGTCAATTTTCCCCCAGCTGGAGAAAATTCCGACAATTAACCGGTGAATCCATACGATTGGGAATTATTGGGTCTATTGACTTTTGTCGCCAAGTATTAAAATATGTATATGAACTAAGGTTTATACAATTAAAAATCATCGTCATCTTTTGACGGTCTACGGATGAAAATATATCGAGGCTAGACAACCCTATCGAAAGTGGAAAATCTGTCATGAAATTGTGGCTAATTTGAGTTTGACAACTTTCATCGTGTTTTGACTTTAAATTACATACATTACAATCCTCAAATCGTACATTCTACTTTCTTTGTTGTGATTTGAATTATCGTACTTGCTAGAATTGTATAAAATATGTACTAGCTGAACCCGGCATACGTTACAATGTCACAATAACGCGTGCAATTCCCGTTCCCGCTCTCGTTCCCGTTCCACGGACATTGATATATTTGTTGACGTGGGCCATCCGCTGTGTGTTTGTGGTACAGCCCTGAATGGTCAGTAAATTTGAGTGCGAGGTAGGCGTGGCGCGATTATTGTCACACTCGCGGCGTGATGCGTTGAAGGCGGGATAGCTTTACTTTCGCGTCAGTAAAATCGTAATTACAAATATTCTTATTAAGAGGTTTTTTCCCAGTTTTTTTTCACAGTAATCTTCCCGGACATGCATACAACAAATCCTGGAAGTTAGGAGCCTATTCGAGACACACACATTGTATTAAAAAAAATAATCGAAAGCTATTTTTACCAAAACTGACTAGTTACATTAAAATGCGTATAGCATAAACCTTAAAAGTTTCATCTACTTATCTCAAAGTTCACATATTATCGATTTTTGGAATGATACGCCAAGGAAAAAGAGATGATTCTCGCGTTTGAATAATTCATTTAAGTATATTCAAAAATTTTAATTTGACTTAGTACCAGGTCGAGACTGCTACACGCTGAAGATTTGGTCAGTTCTGTTACCAAATTTTATACTTCATATTAACATATGTACATATGTACATATATATGTACATAGATTGCCAACTGGGAAGTAAATAAAAAAGAGGATATTTTTCAAAAATATTTAATTTTACTATAAATATTATTGTGAATGCTTATTTAATCATAACAACATATTTAAAGATAGACTAATTAAAAAAAGAAAACATTTTGAATACACTTGACAAAAGAGAGAGAAGAATTTTTATATATTTATATTTTGAGAAAGGCGACATAACCGATTTACCCAATTTTTTTTTAATATTTTTCCATAATGCCGTTATTAGGTTAGGTATCAAACTTATACATACATATGTATATACATTTATAATAGATTATGAATTTTGAAATCATATTCAAATAGTGGGTAGGATATTTTTTACCAATTTGATAAAGAACTGTTATCCAAGTCTAACCAGCAGCACTACAAACATCTCGGAATAAATTATTTTCAATCGAGGTCAACCCACGGGATCAAACCCGGCAACCTCTAGCTGGTTAGCATTCACGAAACCACCAAGCTTTTCTACTGGCTGGCCTTTGTCAAAAAAGAGGACATTTTCTCTTGAAAGGAGAAACCCTAACATTGTGTCTACTTGCTGGGAGCACTAAGTTTTAATTCCCTCGAGTTTCGACGTGAAGTATATCTGGGAAAACATTTCTGTAAATTGCTGGTTGGTTTGGTGAGAGATCCTTGAATTCTTGCAAAATTGAGCTTCAATGTTCTCAGCTTACTCAAGTATTAGTTTTTCGATTCACCACTTTTTCCTCTTCTCTTGTGGCATGTACCAATTTGATGGCTTCGTCAACTGTCGCAAAAGACATCAATCTGCTCACCCACATTGCTTTTATCTTGGATTTGTGTAATCTAAAATATACTGATCTGGTTGAGGGATTGTTTAATTTGAGATCGTAGATGTGTCTTCCTATCAGATTTGTTTTCATATTATATTTGTTTTCATATGTTGATTTATTTTGTTTCCTTTTTTATTTTTGTTTCCATACTTTGATATATGAAATGACAATGGACGGGCCACGTAGCTAGGAGAATGGACGAAAGGTGGACAAAAGAAGTGATTGAATGGTACCCGATAGAATGCAAAAGGGTAAAAGGAAGACCGCAGGGTAGATGGGTGGACGAAATTAGGAAAATGTGCGGGGTGAGATGGATGAGAGTTGCGCAAAACAGAGACGATTGGAAGCGTGTTGGAGAGGCCTTCATCCAGCAGTGGATGGTGTATGGCTGTAAATGATGATGATAATGATGACTTTGATATTTGTATCTTTTGTTGCTTTGAAGTTAGTTTGTAATGTCACATTGCAAAATTGCAATAAATCAATATGTGTTTTCATTCATGACAAATTTGTCTATTTATAGTAAAATAGGAATAGTATTTCATAACAAGTTTAAATAATTCCATTACATTGAATTTGAATCATAAGTAAAATTAAAAAAAAGATCGATTTGTAGGTTGTTAATTCAAATTTTACACCCTGTTTTACGACTTTTTATGGTGGTCTTTATAAGAATATTTACACGCTGTGACAATTTAATGTCAGACACTGCTCTTAATACTGCAATTTCCCTTGTGTATATGTATACTCTAAGAGCTCTCTACTTCGATGTAGCCTATGGTAATAACGTTATCGATGTTCGTAGTATATTATATTATAATATATTATGAACATAAATATCGAATTTTCTGTATATTTTCGCTTACGTCCAAAGATTCTTAAAAGCAATCTGCAGATTCTATACTTTTATACAGAGTCACTCAGTATAATCGGTTTTGTAGACGATTACACACAAAATATAAAATTATATTTTACTTTAGATGACAAAGTTTTTAATTTACATGTTAAGCTGGAATATATGTATCTAATCTAATATATGTATGTATAATTTCGAAAGAGACTTGTATGTATGTAAGTTTTGGTTTGTAGAATCCGTGACGCTTATCGAAAAAATCAAATTTTCTACGACGAGATCGATATCGATTTGATTCCTTTTTCAGTTCCGGATCCGGATTCCTTCTTCGGTGCCGGATCCAGATTCCTGTTTTAGTTCCAGATCTGGATTCTTGCTTCAGTTCCGGATCCGGATTCCTTTTTCAGTGCCGGATCTGGATTCCTGTTTTAGTTCCAGATCTGGATTCTTGCTTCAGTTCCAGATCTGGATTCTTGTTTCAGTTCCGGATCAAGATTACTTTTTCAGTTTCAATTCCGATTTCAGTTCCGATTTCAGGTTCCAATTTCAGTTCCGATTCCCTTATATATGAAAAAATATTCGTTTCTGATTGGCTGACGTTAAATATTAGATTAGCCATAATATTTAAGCGGTTTATATTACAAATACTGAGCGAAGCCGTGAAAACCCACAAGTGTACAATATTTTACGTATATTTATTTTATTTTCAGTTCTATACACATTTACTTTCGGTTTTGTCCAAGTTCGGTTCATAATTTTTTACAAGTCTTTTCTGAATCACGCTGTATGAGCGTGACTAAATTTTAAAAGCTATCTACGAACAGGTGCGTTCGTACGTGCGTGTGCGTCTATTCATAAGAAAAATTGATCTGAAAGAAAATTTAGCGGGAAATTAAGCGGTCGCTTTTCAACCTGTCGATTTTTCCCCTGTAAATCGGATTACGAAGAAGCGCTCGCTTCCTTCGGCGTAAAAATATAAAAAAAGTAATGTCACCGCGATTTTTCTCCTGTAAATTCGGCTAATTTCGACGTTTTTCCGACGCCGGGAAAACCGGAAATTGGATTTCGCAGCGGGCGCTTCACGACCGCAGACCAAACTCTGCGTTACGTACCAATGATTTTGTTTATTTATTTTTTTTAATTAAACACCTCCTACGGGTAAAATAAACCGACCAATGCTCGGAATTTGCGTCGGCTTGCGTTTAATTCGCTTATTTTGCTAATTATTTCCTGTATAACTAATTACTCGTACGAACGAACGAACGCTTCTTGCGACGTAGCCTTATAATGTAATTAATTTCATATTATGTCAAGTTTTAACATCGTGCTTACATTTTTGGATTAATTCTCTGCTGTTTATTTTTTGTTAATTGAATTTACATTGTGCATATGTATACTACCCATATTATTAATTTATATATGTACATACATGTAAATTTCGAGTAGGTTGTTATGCATGAGTTTATATAATGCACTTGTTGACAGTTTGTTTACCATTTAGTATTGAAAAGTCATTAGATCATATCCGTTTCAGATTGAAAGTGCTGACTATTATATAACTAGTCAATCTTTACTGGATAATTTTTGTTGGTTTTTTCTCGTTTATGAGATATGAGCGTTTAAATAAATGAGCAATTTTTGCAGCCTTCTGGCTTTTGCAGTATTCACCTCAAAATCTAGTATTGTTGTCCCAAAAGTGAGTATTGAAATCAATAGTCAGATGTTTTTTCTCTTGATTGTGGTTTAAAATATGTATAATTAATTACGTATAATTAATTTTCAAAAGTCAAAAATATTTTTTTTTATACATTTTTATGCATTTATTGGATCAGTTCTATATTTCCCTACGCTTACAAGGGTTGGTTTTAACTCTCAATATTTTTTTTATTTAATCTGAACGAACTAATTCGAGTAGCAAATGATTTTTTCCACTCGAATTACAATATGATTTTATACAATATATTTTGATTTTAAATTACAATATGAAATGTTATCAACAACATCATTTTTAACATAATTGATACGTTAAGATAAAAAAAATTTGAGATAAGAAACAATCCTTATATACATGGTAAAGTGAATAATTAGCGAAATGAGTTCATAATATTACGAAAAAAATGTATATTTTTGAAGTAAGTACATTATGCGAATTGAAGTTTTGTAATTATGCGAAAATTCGAACTCAAGATTTTGACTGATTCGAACTCGGAATCAATCACTGATCACATTTTCATGATCCATCCCAAAATAATTTCATATTCAATTTTAATTTCATAGAAATTCGACATTACACGATAAACCATAAACAATAAACACATCTTTAAAGTATTCATGATAATACATAAATAGGATTCACAACACTTTTCATGCGATTTAATAAATTCATACACAGTTTATAAATAAATAACATAAACCGATCAGATTATGTTTGCCGCTTCGCTAGACGATTCACACTTGAAAGCACAAAGATTTCTCCAACAGAACCTTTAATCCTTCTCAGTATCTATTTACTGCCTCGATTCCAGTATACGTTTGACCTTTTTATTTCTCCGAACTGATTTTCCACACATTCACATACGTATGCTGGTATATTATTATTATATACTCACACATGTACATACAAACGTACACTGTTATTTATTTCGCAAAACCCAAGACATTCCGGAAAAACACACACAACATAAATAAACCAGACGACGCAGAGTGGGCAGGGTTTAGTCCACTATCGCTGGAGAGCAGAACTGATGTGTAGGCGTCCCTATATTTTATTTTCCCTTCCTTGAAAATCCAATATGCTAATAAATTGAAAGGGTCCGTATCCTCAGGGCGTGCCGATGTTTTGACATATTGCACAATAGCTGCCCCACTAGACGTTTATTGTGCAATATATCATCCACCGGCTCAGAACTAAAATCCTACTACAATTGTCCACGCGTGTTCGTTTGACAAGTCTCAGTATTGTGATGAATGAGAGGAAAATGGTACATCTGTGAACTATTCCATTTTACTTGGTGGTAGGTGAATTGTGGATTTCGATTTTATTGGTCAATGATTTGTAGTTATGAACTTGCAAACACAGCTCCGATAACTCAAAAAATACGTGAGAACATGAGAGAGAGGGAGTATCCACTGTTTAAGTGGATTCGTGTCTGAACAAAGGATACGCTGAAGTTCTCACAGACCTGGGCAAGTTTGTGCGTAAACAATAGACTCGCCAGGGTAGACCTTTACGTGCCTAGACAATAGACATACTAACGAATCGAGGAAGCTGTGCTGTGCAACTTGTCTTTTATAATGAGGTACACACGTTAGATCAAATATTCTGGGGTGTGCAGTGGTTCCGTGTGGACCTCCCGAATCGTTGAATAAATGCTTTGAAGCGACTTTGGCCTTTCTTTTGGATCCTGAACCCAGCTCTTCGCAACAATACCATTTTTAATGTGCATTGTAAATGCTCCTCATTTCAACCGCAATAGCAGCCGTGACTGGGAAGCTTCCATCCATTCCGGACAACCTCTTTACTATCTATTTATCTTTGCTCCATGATACGCAAAAGTGGCTGGGTTACTTTTGGCGGTCTGTTATCTCACGACCCTATTTAAAATTAGCTGTAATCCTCCTCCCTGTTGGTGAAAACAAAATGGTGGAAACAATACTCTTGTGTTTTATGCTGTCTGATACACCAATTGGGGCATCTATGACAATGATTGTTTCTAAGAGTAAACGTCACTTAATACAATATATGTAAGTGTCAATATTATACTGACGTACTGTATAAGGTACAGAGTACTCAATGAAATATGTAACGCTGTATGCTTGGCATAACGAAGAGAGATAGTAAACGGAATACGTGGGTGAGAAGTGTACAGGAGCGAACAGTGGTTCGTACGGCATGCACGTACTCCACGCACGGTTTCCAGCTGAGAAGGTTGTTTCTTCAGGTCATTGTTGATTCGAACGATCTTATTATTTATTCGACATTTCTTCAAATATGGTTATCACAATTATCAATCACTGTCGCGCCTACTTCAATACAACGATAAAATATCACCAAAAACTATCCAGGGGTGAGTTTTGGAAAGATTGTGACGGCACAGATTAAGCATGCCAGCATTTTTTTGCATTAGAAAAACTTTCTAAAAAAAACACGTGCTACATACGATTCTATGTGCCTGCACCTTTACAAAGGTGGTTGATATGGTGAGGGTAAAAATATTAAAATAGGCGGATCACGTAGCTAAAAGAACGGACGATAGATGAACGAATGAAGTGCTCGAATGATACCTGACAGAATTTAAACAGGTGTAAGGAAGGCCATGTGGGAGATGGGTAGATGAAATCAAAAAAAAAGGGTGAGATAAAATCAATGACAATTGCCTAAAACAGAGATAAATGAAAGTGTGTTGAAGATGCTTTCATCCAACAGTAGATGGCGAATGTCTGTAAATTTATATGTATTTATTTACACCCATTTTTCTATTAGCACGGCAACATTGTACAGAAGTATTATTCAAGGTCAATTACAAACATCGATCATCAAACATTACAAATATTACAATCAATTTTTAAATATCAACAAATTATGAGATGCTTTAAACTCAAATTTTGCGAGAAAATAGGACAGGATTACCAATTTGTTGGAACCGTTCCAAATGAAATCAGATCAATTAACAAACTTTAAAAGGAAACGATCGACCTTGGAGTTACATATCCAAGCTCTGGCCAGCAACAAAGTCAGTGATAGAACCCATGACCGCACAATCGAAAGCATTTAACGTTAGCCACTGGTCTACATATTGTAGCATATGCTAAAAGGAGCCGCCTTTATAATTGGTTTTCGAGGACTATCTCCAGGCTAAATGCAAGTAGGCTAAACAATGACCACCGAATTGGCTTAGTAACGGCACCCGGTCTCTTCTCAGAGCTGACAGCGATAGCGTGGGACTGAGTGCCGTGGGAATGCATATCCGGGTATGTGCCTAAACAATAGGGAAGTAACCGGACTTCGAAGATGCAGGGAGCGACTTGTCCTTTATAAATGGGTACTTAGGCGATATCAAGGCATTCTGGACGGAGCACTGCCAGTGCTTGTATCTCCTGAATCACCAATAAATGCTGTGAAACGACTTTGGCCTTTTATTTGGATCCTCTACTGAGTAATATGATTTTAATGATAGCAGGAATGTAATTATAATAATGCACTGTGCAATATGTATGCATTATTTTGAATATACTGAATGTACTATTTTTTTTCATCTCATTATATTATATCATACGTATGTTTCTGATCAAATAACAATCACGTATTTGTTTGCCTATTGTGGGGTATGCTCTATGCGTAGCCTCAATATGTGACTCGTTTAAGACGTATTAAATAATGCCGGCCACATTTTGGTGTCGGATAAAGGAAAAAAACTGTTATTTTACAGCTAAGAATATTTTGTATGTTGAAAGGAGGGAGCGAATGACATCAACGATATATATTAAAAAGCTGTAGGCTTTCGTGCATCACACGTTCCACGTAAAAATAGACGTTTATTTATTTTAAGACGAGAATTTCCAGGGAGGGGTTGGAAATTGTAGATGTCTCTCTCTTTTCTTTCTTCGGGTCAACATACCTATGTGCCTGTCTGCGTGGGGAAAATATTAAAATAGTCGCTGAAATTGACGTTCGCATTGAATTTTCACAATGAATGATTCTCTGTTTGATGGATTATTTTTTTTTTAGTTTTTTTTTTCGCTTCTTGTGGAATTGAATGTAATATGATATATTGTGACTGAATAATAGATGTCAAAATTTATATAAATGTATTTCATATGTATATTTTTGAAGTAAGTACATTTGAGATATTGCGTTTGAATATACATATGTATGCCGAAAAATTTTATATTTGCTCTTTTCATTCGAGTTTTTTTTTCAGATTGATTGTAAAAATTCAGTGATTGTAGCGTGGACCTGTAGAGTTAAAAACGTAGCAGTATTAGTAAAAGTATTTTATTGTTCTTGATCCGTTGGCCTGCCAGCTATGAATGAAGCAAGGAATATTTATATACTCTAAATACAGAGAGGTCATTGGTTGATGGGTCGCGAGACCTTATTGGCTGTTGTATACAGCTTATTCATACGTTAAGGTATTTTTGGCGCGAACGTGAAATCAGGTGATCAGCGATAGTAAGCCAGTGTTCGATGAACACCAATCACCTAATCTTCTAACTCTACTTTTAATATTAAAAAAAAATTAAAATATGTCACATTTATGCATATTCTTCACAATGTGTATATTCGATGACACATTATCGATTGAATTTTTAGTATTAAGTTAAGTTTTCAACTTTGAAGTTAAAACCATTTTATAGTGTATGTGTGTATACAGTGGCGGACTGGGACTGAAATCAGTGCATGCCAGGAGTCAAAGGGGGCCCCCCAGGGTTAAAAAAATTTGTCCCCCCCCCCCCCCCCATATAACTAAATTTTCTTCTTTCCATCACGCTAAAAATCAAGGGAAAAAATTTTTTTTTTTCAAAAATGGGAATAAACAAATTTAGGTAAAAGAAAAATGGCAAAAGCAAAATAGATCCATAAATTACATTGTATATTTCGTTTTAACCCTTGTCCTAGGTAAATAGAATGCATCATAAAAGAATCAGGGACGTCATTTCAGCTTTTTCTTGGGCTGGCAAAGATTGGTCAAATTTAATTTTTTTTCAAAAAATCTTTTTATATCGGAATAAAAATGGAAAATATTCTTTGAATACACCTTATTGAGTTATAAAATATGGAAAAAATAAGCTTATATTTGAAAAAATATTATGTAAAAAGCGAAAAAAGCGCCGCAGGCGAAAATTTTTTTCCAAAAATCTTCACATGGTCAACAAAAATCGACCATCAAACTGAGTCATTAAAAAACTATCAATTAACTTAATTTCTACCGACTGTCTTTTCACTTTATCTATGTTCATATGTACGTAATAACTAGAGGTAGGATAGTCACAGTGCTATCCATTGTTCGTCAAACCTTTAACAATGCATTTACAACCTTTGAACAATACACGGCCCCCTCAGGCTCCGGTGACTAGTAATAACAATAGATAAAGTTTTGTGATCATGCGAAAATTCGAACTCAGAATCGATCACTGATCACGTTTACATAATATAGAAAAATGTGTGTGGCTCTGTCTGAGTGTGTGTAAAATTTCGTGAACACCCGTTAACCGAAAGTGACAGTTTACTCCTGTTAGCAGTTTACCGGATTTTTCTTCCACTATTTTAATCGACCCTTTAAATATGTCTGTTCTTCACGATTTTATGTATAATTCCTTGTATCAAGTGATGAAAATATAATAAAAAAAATCATTAAATTTAATTAACCAAAAGTGGGATTTTTTCCTCTTAAAAAAGTAAAAAAAATTTTTACCACACCCCTGAACGTATCAAGCTGAAAATTTATATTTTTATTCTTTATGTACTAAATTTGATGAGGTTTTGGTCAGAAAGCAATTTTATTAAATAACTAAAACTTGTTTTGGACCGAATTCGTTACACAAGAAGTTTAAATCCATCTCATTCGTTGTTTTGTGAGATAATGGACGTCTGCAAATAAAATAAAAATAAAAGAAATAAAATCATTTGTGATCGAACCGATTCAGTAAAATATTAATTTAAAACATTTCTTGAAAACAAAAAATATACGAACTTTCGGAAAAATAAACGTTACACATCTGTTTTTGAGACAAAATAAAGTAAAGGGGACCTTTCTAACGATTCGCTTCATAGGATGGACAAATTTTACCCAAAGCATACCACTTAAAAACCAAAATATGCTTTGAAATAATATTTTTTTTTTCAAAGCACATTGCAGCGATTATTTTATTAGTTACCCAAAAGTAACATACACAAGAAATAAACGTAGTATTCATAGATCCATAGTATCCCATTAATCATTAAATTCATAATATTTTCTAAATTCACAATATTCCTTAATTTAGGGGGGCGAGTACCCCCTATGCCCCCCCCCCCCAATTACGTCCCTGAAAACGATGCATAATATTTTCAATTAAATGTTAATCGAAAATCGGGATTTTGGGGAAGGGGCCCCTATCCTATATTTCTATATACATGGATGTGTCTAGATTAGGAATAGATTTTATATTCGGAAACTGTTTACAATTGTGTATTTAAATCTTACTATATCGTCGAAGTATAATCAAATGTTATTTCGAAAGTATGAAGTAAATTTAAATAGCTGGTTGATGATGAATCGTCCTAACAAAATTGGTTTAAGCAATTCAGTTTATATTATTCACGGAAATTTGTTTATTACCATTTTTATTTCAGTAGGTAGTTGTTACATAGGTATTGGTATATACATAATATTGACGTTGGAAATGGGCCCGGCAAAAGGGCCCACGCCAATGTTGAAACTTACATTTCGAGCCTAATAAAAAAAGTTAACCAATCCTTGGGCTGTTAAAGCAGGTATTAGTTGTTTTTGTATATCGTAAGAAATTTGTTTTGTTGAAATACACAAACTTTAGGTCCCAAAGTGCAATATCCTATAAATTTTTACACACGTGAAATAGATAAAAAGTTATTTAATTTTACTGAGGGCCCATATTTTCTAACAGAACGTGGGGCCCACATGCCATCGGGCATGTTCGCTTGTATGGCCAGTCCGCCACTGTGTGTATATACAATTTAATGATTCTAAATGTAGAACTATAGATTTGCATATTGGACAAATAAATAAATAATCGTTCATTCTATATGGTGGATTATAAACAGCATTGTCAATTATCTGTTGCCACATATGTATGTATATATGTATTTAAGTACGTACATTGTACATGAATTATTGAAAGTGGCATAATCCCACTATAATTACGGTAACCTGTGAATTACGTCCTTTATTTAAGAGGACCTTTATTTAAGATGTTCTGTCCTTTATATTTATTTATTTTCTGAAATTTCCCTTTTGTCCTATATTTTTTTTCGTAAATTCGACTATCGCTGTCTCACTAGGAACAGGACGATCCTATCTGCGAACCTTAAATAGTCGGTTCTGTTTTCTGCTATAGCAATGTTAAAGAGATCAAAGATTGACAAATGAAAAGATCGATGAATGACGACCAAAGTGACGAGCCCTGCCAACATGGGTTCATTGTAAAAATCGCCGAATTTTTCAATGTCTCCCTGTATCTAATGCTCCCATTGAACGAATATTATCATTAGTGAATTAAGAATATGTAGACCAATGAGAAAATCCAATTAAAAATAGACACATTATATAGGAGTATGCATTTATACCAAACGCAACTTTAAAATGAGCTGTATATAATTTTTTTGATTATTTAAATCACGAACCACGAAAAAAATTCATTATTGTGAAAAATATGAAATTTAATTTCAAGGATGTATATATGATTGTTTAAAACTCTAACTTTGTATGCTAACATTTTATAATAAATGTTATAAGCTTATAAAGCATTTTTTGAAGTTACGAAACGATTTTTATATGTCCTTTATTTTCTCCAAAAAAATATGGTCACCGTAACTATAATTGAAAGTGGCATAAGTTCACTTTCCTTATTTCGAGAAATATCTCGCAAAACGTTAAATATATATTTTTGCGTTTAACAATATTTAAAAATACTGATGGTCTGTAATACGTTTATTCTGCTTCTCCGAGATTCTTTACATATCAAATTAAAATAAATTATCAAATCAAATTAAAAATAAACCAAAAGGTTTCTGAAAAAAACATAAAAAACCCTAGTAAAAGTAAAAGTACTACTTCCGGTTCAGGTTAAAATATTTAAAAAACATAAGGGTTAAAAATTTCAGTCCGATTCAGTTAGCGGTTTTGGAGATAATTAAATTCAAAAACTTAAAAAAAAATCTCGAGTTCGAATTTTCGCATGATCACAAAACTTCATCTATTGTTACTACGTACATAGATAAAGTAAAAATGGGACACCTATAAGAGGAGGTATCATTTCCGGTCAACTTAAAAATTCGAAAAAAAATTACGTCATATCGATAAGAATTTCAGTGACCGATACTAAGTTTCAGTTCGATAGGACTAACGGTGTTCAAAAAATCCCCAAAATACACAAGCACACACACACACATACACACACACATTTTTTTCTAGATCATGAAAACGTGATCAGTAGTCACCGGACCCAGAAGGGGCCGAATATTGTTCAATGGTTGTAAATGCATTGTTAAAGGTTTGCCGAACCTTTTTTACAAAGGATTTACAGCAATGGAACAATGGATAGCACTGTGACTATCCTACCTCTAGTGATCAGTGATCGATTCCGAGTTCGAATCAGTCAAAATCTCGAGTTCGAATTTTTTCATGATCACAAAACTTTAACTATAGATAGTTACTGCGTACATAGATAAAGTAAAAATGAAAATTGAACTTCCGCCACTTTATGAATATTAAATATAACGGTTTCATATATTGATGTCAGTAGAGATTTAAACCAAATGTGTTAAGTGTAGGTACACACATGGGCGTAATTAATTTAATATCAGATTCAAAAGCTTAAATTTTTGTTTCAGGATCAGTACAAGTTCGTGTACGACACACTGGAGGAGCACATAGTTTGCGGCGTGTCCTGGTTTCCCGTCAAGGAACTTTCGCAATGCCTCAAGCAAAAGTCGCAACGAGACCCGACGACGCGTTTAAACTCCTATCAAAGGGAATACGCCCAGATTTG
Source organism: Arctopsyche grandis (assembly GCF_051622035.1). Lineage (NCBI taxonomy): Eukaryota > Metazoa > Arthropoda > Insecta > Trichoptera > Hydropsychidae > Arctopsyche > Arctopsyche grandis. The sequence goes on along the minus strand of NC_135363.1, from coordinate 7,073,691 downwards.
TCGACAAACTCCACGATTCACCATAGGAGATTGTGCCGGAGGACACAGAGGCGACAATCGCGAAAAAAACAGGGACGTGCTCGTAGTACCTCGTAAGTACCGTGAACGAAACGAGTGCCTGCTCGTTTGTACTTCACAACGATGCTGACGATCGGAATAGTTGAAGACGGCTATGAAATGTGTAAAAATAAAGTACTTTTATGACTCTTCTACTAGAGGGTTTTACCCATGGGTTCTTTTTTTTGTTCTCTACATGCTATTCTTCATACTTCAAAATACCACGCGTAGTTCATCAATTGATTTTTGCACCGTCAACCTACATACATATGTATATTATATTTTGTTAATTCATACATTCAATATTCATTTAATATATTCGAAAAAAACCATACTAAATTTATGACTGAAAAATTTCGCGTTATATAAGGTCAATTTGCTGAAAAGTGTTTGCCAAAATAAAGATAAATAATGGGTATATTTTATTATGGTTAGACGGATTCGAAGGGTATGTACGGAAAGAAAGTATGTGAGGAAGGGAAGTATTTATTTTATTTTATTTTATTTTATTAATTGAAAAATCAACAGACAGGATGTACATAGATATGTATAAAAAACAAATAAAAAATAAATAATATATGTAACATCCGAGTCCAATAATAGATTTTTACAAAAATGAAAAAGATAAATATAAGGAAAACAAATTAAAAAGTAAAGAATAAAGGCATGACAAAATATGTAGAACATTGCATAATTAAACTATAGTATTAAAATATTTGGAAAAGGTTATAAAATAGAATATAAGAAGAAATTGAAATTTACAAATATAAAACAAATGAAAAAGGTAAATACAAAATAAACAAATGAAAAGGAAAATAATGAAAGCTATAATATGATTAAATAGCACATTACATAACTAAACTAAAGTATAAAAATATTGGAAATATTGGAAAAATAGAATAGGAGAAGAAATGAATCAATCGGTCAAGATTCTCTTGATGTTACACCTGAATTGATGTAGGGAAATACCAAATAGATCAACCTCATTCATATGTACATATATACATACATACAAAGATTTATGTATATTATACATACAAAGATATAAATATTTATTTATTATTATTTATTTTTATTATTTTTATTTTATTTCATACCAGGAAGGCATTACAGGTAAACCCCAATGCGCCTTCCTGGCCAAATTACAAACAATACAGCATTTTTTTATTTATTATATAAGTCGCTAAATTACGAGACACTGACTTAAACTCGACAATTAACGAGACATCTATGAATTGTACATACATTTTTATTGTAATATTTACATTAATCATACTCAAATAGTGGTGACATAGTGGGTAGGAAGGATTTTTAGCCAATTTTTAATCGGGAATCGTTTCAACAATGAAATCAGAGAAAATTGGCAAACTCTGATAGGAAACGATCAACCAGGAGTCACAAATCCTGGTCTGACCAGCAGCATTACAGATATACTCAGAAAAATTCTTTTCAATCGAGGTCAGCTCAAGGGATCGAACTCGGCGCCTCTCAGTGTTAAGCAGAAGCTTAACGACCGAGCCACGCTGCTGGCTTATGTACATATATACGTACATACAAAGAGAAAGAGGAGTATGTGCGAAGGGGGAGTATGTTCTAAAAGAGAGTACGATCCGAGGGGTAGTATGTGCTAAATAATATTGGATGTGAAATAAATTAAATAATTTTTCGATTTTTTTTGCTTTATGTTTTGTCTTATTAGTAAATTAATGTTACTGGCTAGACTTTGGATTTATGTTTTTTTTTTTATTTATATTTTCACATGATGCCATTATGGGTTGCCCATGAGCGGCACCTGGTATTTAACCTGTACATTTAACTTTACAAGTTAAATAAATTTATAGATAATATCATATTCAAATAGTGGTGACAAATAGTAGAATGGTTTTGCCAATTTGTTGAGGAACCGTTTCAACAATCAAATGCACCTTCCTGGCTAGATACATTGTACATTTTTTACAAGTATTATATAAGTAAAATACACATCAATTAACATCTACAGAGACATTTATGGTCAAATTTGTAAATTTACAGCATTTTATACAATTCAGCGGAATACGAGATTTGTGAGAAAATATGGATAAGGTTGCCAATTTGTTGGAACCGTTTCAATGAAAATCAGATAAATTGGCAAACCCTGATAGAAAACGAATGACCTGGAGTCACAAATCCACGGTCTGGCCAGCAGAAACCAGTGAGATTTAAACCCGTGACCGGTTTATTCAAAGCATTATATGCTAACCACTAGTCTATTTGGTTAAATCTATATATATAAAATTGAATGTCTGTATGTGTGTGTCGAATAGGCTCCTAAACCACTGAACCGATTACGATGGAACTTTCAGGATTTGTTGCATGCATGTCTGGAAAGATTACTGTGAAAAAAAAACCTCTTAATAATAATATTCGTAATTACGATTTTACTGACGCGAAAGTAAAGCTTCAACGCATCACGTCGCGAGTGTGACAATAATCGCCTACCTCGCACTCGAATGTACTGACCATTCAGGGCTATTCCGCAAACACAGCGGATGGCTCACGTCAACAAATATTTCTATACCTATATTGTATAAAATTCAATGTCTGTGGAACGGAAACGAGAACGGGAACGGGAATTGCACGCGTTCAGCTAGTTAAATTGTTGCGTAGGGGTGGGTGGAGGATCCAAGTAAAAGGCCAACAGTCATTTCACAGCATTTATTGGTGATTAAGGAGATACACGCACTTGCAGTGCTCAGTCCAGAATGACCTGATATCGCCTACGTACCGCCTTATAAAGGGTAGATCTCTCAGGACGTCTAATCTGTTTACCTATTGTATAGTCACGTATTCGGATATGTATTCCCACGACATTAGGTCTGCCCGTACCGATTCTGAGAAAAGACTAATAACGGTCATTGTTTAGCCTAAATGCACTTAGAGTCCAGATATAATCCTGGAAGTAAGTGCAAGCACTTAGTTAATCCGTTAACAGATATCCGTTGGTCCTAAGTGCAAGCACTTAACCCTTGAATGGTCACATAGTCTCTGGGATTCTATTCGCTTAATCCGCGGCGTACGTAACAATATTATAAAACGTCATTCACATTTATTTCCATATGTGTCGAATGGTTTGGTTATGGATACAAAATTTATTGGAAAAATTGCTACCCTTTTATATGTTATGAACTTCATCACTTGTGCTGAATTTCATAACTGCGTAGCCGCAAAATTGGCTCGCAAGCAACGATATTGTAATTTCGGCCCTTTGGGCAAAAACAAGCAAAGAAAAGGTCGCAATCGAGGTGGAAAAAATAAACAAGTCGATACAGCAAGCCTTGGCGTAAAATTTTCCTATAAAATTAACATCAATTAACAAGCATCGCGCTTTGAATGCTACGCGTCTCTTTTGATAATAACGCGATACCTTTTTCGCTGTTATTATTATTATAATAATCGGTTGCGTAAACGACGTTTCGATGATGAAATTTTATATGCAAATTAACGAGACGCGCTCTTGAATCGCAGACGAAAATTCAAGTCGAGCACGCAGAGTTGCGCCTTTGAGATGAAATTTCAATTTATAAAGCCTCGCTTTTTCGCAACGCCTCTGAAGATGAAGTCGCAGACTCGAAATTCCGAGGAATTAAACGCGAAAGAGCGTTTCACGCACGATAGCCGTGTAAATTACGATTGTTAGCTATGTATGTATATGTAAGTACCCAACAAAAAAATGGCTCGTATTTGTTCGTTATGTATTATATAATATGTATGTAGAACGAAGCAAAATAGCACTTGAAAGGTCTTGCTTGTTTACTGAAAAATACTTAATTTGAATTTCAGCGGATAACTTCAGACCGTACTTGACGTCATTCCAAGGCAACAGCTTCACGGATTACATCAATGCCGTGTTCGTCGATGTAAGATCATTTTATTTAATTTTTTTTATTTAAATAAAATAGCTTTTATATTGCTCTTCAAAACCCCCAAGCAAGAATTTGAATTATAATTTGTCCGGTTGGTTGAGTTTGTATGAAAAGTATGTTAAATTAATGTTCAGAGCTCTGTCAAATACACTGGAATTGAAAAGTTAGTCTTTGACCGTACTTACTAGTCTTTAAACACTCGAATTTTAAATTAATTTATGCCTTCGGTGGTGTTCCTGTTCACTACTAAATGATAGCAATGTATTAGTTAGGTGCCATATAGTGATAATGCATTATTTAAATCTAAATGGTTAACAATGTCGTACAAAAAAAATTACCGGAGCGGATACTTTTACCAAGTTTGACCCATTAAGTTTGAATATGACAATGATTTTTATTGGCTTTCTCTCGCTTAAGAGGTATGAGCCTTTAAAAAAAATGAGCAATTTTTATAGATTTTTGACTTTTGCATTATTTCATTTCAAATCTAGTATTGCTGTGGCAAAAGCGAGTATTGTAATCAATCGTCAGATGTTTTTTGTGGTTTTTTATTGCTTAAAAATGCGTAAGTTAATTATCTAACGATTTTTTATATATATATTTTTTATAAGACTGCAATAGCCAAAAATCTGTAAAAATTTTACATATTTTTTTAAACGCTCATATCTCGTAAACGAGAATGAGCTAACAAAAAATATTGTCATATTCAAAATTGATTAGTCTCCGCTCTTGTAAGTAAAAAAGCATGATTATATTTCAGGTGTTTGACTATTATAAAGCTCAATTTATTCATTTATAATATTGCGCAATGTTTATTATGAAATTAAAATGAATATCAAGTTCATTATTATAATTTCAAAAAATTTGCTTTTTGGTTATAAAATATTTGGTTATAATATCTGTAATTTAATTTTCCAGATCACTTCAAAAGTTAACAGTGTATTTTCTTTCTAATTTCTTTCTACGCACGATCTTATTATAAATATAAGCAGAGTCACACAAACTAGAGTCACAAAAAGATAAAGAACTCTTATTATAAATATAAGCTTCTTCAGTCACCATAGAAAGATATAATATTATATATGCAAATTCTGTTCAATCAACAGCAATATGTTATCTAAAATAAATCATGGACATTACAAAGCTGTAATTCCAATTAAACTTAGCCTCACCTATATTATTAATATTATATATACATAGGTATAATTGTTTCTATGTAATTCAATTCAAACTTTAAATGATTTTAGGGCTATACAAAACCTAGAGAATACATAGTTACAGAGTGGCCTTTGAAAAGCACGTGTGGTGAATTCTGGTCTTTGGTTTATGACTATGAATGTGCAGCTGTTGTCGTTCTTTGCGTACCACCTAACAATTCAGTAAGTATACGATTAAAAATATATGTATATAAAACTCATTTCAGTTAACTTGGCAGAAAGAAGAAATATGGGTGACCAATAGGAGTCATCGTGTACGAAATTTAAAAGTTCGCCTATATTCATAAACAAATTACATATAATGGAGTGCATTTGGACGAATGAATGTTGTTTTTAAATCAAAAATGCCACCCTGCCTGAAGAAAATATTTTTGATCAATGCGTTCTGCCAGTGATGATGTATGGATGAAAAACTTCGACACTGAACGCCAAGATGCTACACAAAGTCCAATGCACTCAATGAAGTATGGCACGTTGTATGCTTGGTATAACGAGGAAAGTCAGGAAGTGGAACACGTTGGTGAGAAGTATGACAAGGGTAGTGGACATAGTGGATAGAGTAAAGAGATTAAAATGGCAATGGGCGAGCCACGTGGCTAGAAGAATAGACAAAAGGTGGACAGAAGAAGTGATTAAATGGTACCCGAGAGAATGCAAAACGCTAAAAGGAAGACCACATGGAGGATAGGTAGATGAAATTAAGAAATGTATGGGGTGAGATGGATGAGAGTTGCGCAAAACAGAGACGAGTGGAAGCGTGTTGGAGAGGCCTTCACCCTGCAGCGGATGGTGAATGGCTGTAGATGATGATGATGGTGATGAAACAAAACTCGTCTACCAATAGGAATCTCGTTTTAGTATAAAGTTAACTGATATGAGTTAGACGTCGTTCTATTTATAAAGACCCACCCCCACTACATGGAGAAGATGCGCACGCTAGAATCTAGTACTGACTGCTAGTGCTACGCATCTTTTACCAGCAGGGGAGTAGGCCTTTGTATAATTTGTAAATAAAATGCTCGGTATGTATGCTAAGAACTATTACGAATATATGCTTTTAATTTTTTCAGCAACAATTTCCGGCATTTTGGCCCGACACTAGACATTCGAAAAAGTACGGTCCCGTATTCACCATAGATCACGTTTCGCACAACCACTATACGAACATTAAAACTTGGGTGTTCAGAATCAACAAGAAGGTATTGTATGCCTGTCGATGCATTTCAAACTCGCATACCCAAGCCTTTTGACTTTGGATCCCATAACTTAAAACACTTGTCGTTCTAGATCGTGTCCTTGACCGAGTTGATGGCCGGCGTGAAAGCTCCACCGAAAACGGTCCAACTCTTTCAGCTGACCTGCTGGCCCATGGGTCACAAAGTGCCTACTTCCACAAATTCTCTAGTGGAGCTCATGAACATGGTGGAACGATGGCGCCAGAGGACCGACTATGGACCAGTCTGCGTAGTGTCGCCGTATGTCGATTTCAAAATGTCTAGCATGGGTATTTGGAAATTTTGTGGTAACCATATTGTATTGTTTCAGTGATGGTAGGAGTCGAGCTGGCGTATATTGTGCAGCCAACGCTTGTATAGAACAAGTGATCCAGCACGGTGAAGTGGATATCTTCCAAGCAGTCAAAACTGTCAGACGGCACAGACCTCAACTCATTGAAAATATGGTAATTGTAACTCCAAGCTGAAGAGCACTCACCGTGTGATAAGTCACTTGGTAGTTTGCTTGCTGCAATCATTATTGTAGCAGGCAATGCTACAAGCGATTTACGAGCAACTTAGTTCTGTCTTTCAACAACAATCTTTTAACTTACAATAAATTATTTTTTCGCACTTAATTTTGGGACCATATTAACATAGATCGATTCTTCGTCATTTGACATTATATTTACATATGTATTATATGTTTACAAAACGTATTTTGTCTTACTACGAATAAGATTTTTTGGTTGGATCATCTGATTGTGAATTATATTGTGCTGTGAACAAAAACTTTATCAGTTGCTCCTTGTTCAAAAGGATTTGCGGGAAACTAATCTCCCGGTCAATTACAATCTACTGCGCAAAAAATTGACGAATTTCTGGCAATAAATTGCCCAATGAGTGATATGCTTAGTAATAACTTGGTAACTTTATAGAAACTCGTATACCCTATCTGGAAGACTGTGTAATTTAGAAAGAACTATGGGTTGGAATTAACTAGAATACATCCCCAGTTTTAAAAATATGCTTGACTCTAACTTAGGACTGCCATACGTCCCGGTAAGTCGGGACATCTCCCGATTTATACATACTTAGATAGATCCCTGTCCTTGGGTAAGTTGTCCTGCTATTCTATCTAGCGGTCAGTTGGTAATAAGTAAATGATGTCTAGTTAAGAATTCTTTTTCAAAAGACCACTCTATTGGTGTTCAAAGCAAGAAAGCAAAAAAAGCATGATTTTTCTAAGAAATTAACAATAGTGAACCATTGTTTGTGGCAAAAGCATGCTGCCCTTAGCTTGTGGCTGGTCATAATAAGCTAGTCAGATAAAAGCAACTAAATAAAAAAAGTAAATGTGATAATTTAAGTTGTAAGGGCGGCAAGGGACCAAATACAAGTGCAAATGCGAGTCTCCGGAGCTAACCTGCAACTATTAAATCCTATACATATCTCCTTGCGAAGGAAGCGGGCTTCAAAATCTGGGGGCGCCAAACTCTCATTTATCTTATCTCATACATTTTTACATAAATTTTGTCCACCTATCTTCCTTACAGCCTTCCTTTCACCCCTTTACACTTCCTCAATTACCACTCCAGCACTCCCTTTTCTCATGATACCAAAATGAAAACACTAAAAGTGATACCATCGTTTGGGCTAAATAGTTCGTGAGCTAAAATATTGAAATAAAACTGCAAGTTTTCTAGGCATCCCGACAATTATGGCGGCCCTACTCTAGCTGCAACTCTTTTTTTTTTTTTTTTTGTGCCATCTTATCGATTCCCGATAAATCATCACCAGCGATATCGTTGCTCTTCAGATCATGTACGGGCACTACGGAATCATCACTCCGTCCCCAAAATTGTGAATTGGGCTTCTGAATCTCTCACATTCAGAACACCAATTCGTGAGGCTTTTTTCGCTTTAAACGCCTCTGCTGGTGAGTTGTGTCCAATAGCTGCAACGCTTCTATGTTAGGGTGACGGTGCAGTCTCAACTCGTGCCTCCCGGCGCATTCTCGGATGACTTCTTTTACTTTTTTGATTTTAAGGTCCTTGTGGATATCTTTATTTGTGACGAAGCGATATGCATCGGTGATAATCCTCAAAAACTGGTTTTGACATCTTTGCATTTTTTCGATATTGGATGGCTTACTGCATCCCCACAGTTGTATGCCATATGTCCATATTGGCTTCACCATTGCCTGGTATATCAGTTTTTTGCATTGTAGGTCTAATTTGGAGTGTCTTCCTATTAGCCAATGCATTTATCTTTGTTTCATTCGAATCTGTTCTATTTTTTTTTTTAATGTGATGCCTCCACGTAAGCTTTGAGTCAAGATGCAGTCCTAAATATTTGGCTGACAAAGCTTGTGGAACTTGGATTCCGTTTATGAAAGTCTGAGTGCTGACACTATTTCGTCGCAGTGCAAATATGACCGGCATTGATTTTAGCTCGTTGAGTATTAAAATTTAATAAATGATGACTCTAACGGTCCCCGAGAATGGTGCACTAAATTGTGCAATTTTGAGAAGTTCTAATTTTCAAAGACGCTCAAAAATAACTTACGCAATAGAATTCCACATAAAAAGGGTGGTACCCTCGGACAACATACAAATACCCCTTGACGCTTTTTTGTGGAATTCTATCGCGTTAGTTCTCCTTGAGCATCTTTGAAAGTTTGGATGTCTCGAGAGTGCAACTACCTCGAGTGCATTTTTCCGGTCACCGGCTCTAACTGTATATATTTAGGTACTCTGAACTAATTGATTTTCAAACGTTTCAGACTGAATATAAGTACTGCTACGACTTGGTTCTGCACTACGTGTTGCACTATCTGAATAAAGACATGAAGGAGAAGAAGTGAGAGTGCGATCTCAAGGACGAGCTTTGGTTTATCCAGTTCGGGCGCGGCGTGGCCATCCCGCTGACTCCGGACGAGGGTGCAACGGGGAGGCGGAAGCACATGAGACAAGGACTATCGCTGGAGACAAGAACTCCAGCTAGACAAAGACCACCTTCGCTTCCTCACAGCGCCACAGTCGACTGCCCCCCGCACTTCCGGCCGCTGCAGCATCACCAGCAGCATCAGCATCAGCAACACCACAGGCAGCATCGGCCGCCACTCCGCAAGTCCATCCGCATCGACCAGTCCGTCGAGATGCCCCCGGAGGATGCGCCCCCCGACCTCGAGTCCCCGTGGGGCTCCACCCCATCCCTCGCCGACGGCCGACGCCCCGCCAGCTTCGACTCCGCATGCCCGCGCAACTCTAACACCGCTCACGATAAATCCAGCTTGTCCGCCACTAACGTGATAGTGCTTGAAACTACTAACAAGACTAACCCTAGTGATAAGATAACTTACGACAAACACAGCTCTTTCAGGTCGACGCGTATGAGAGGCACGTCTTCAGACAGGATCATCGCCAAAAAGAGACACGACCAAAAGAGCGTCAGCTCCCTCGGTGATCGCACCACCGATTCCGCAGGCACAACTACTAGCCTATTCGAAAAACATCTAGGTAAATTCTACAAACTAAGCAAATTCGAAAAGCAGAAAAGATCTAGCGCCAACACTCTCTGCGACGATTCGCCTACCGAGGCATTCTATAACAAAACAGGCTCCGCTAGATTGAGCTCCCAAGAGCTATTCGAAAAATTCTGCTCTGAGGACTTTGTCTCGCTGTACGGACACGAGAACGATAACGGAAACTATTCCTCGTATTATACAAACGACGACTATGGCCATAGCAAGTCTTTAGAATCGGCACACATGGTTCTACAGAGCCACTACTACACTAGCGTTGAAGTCCAAGATCAAAACGTATCTTTGAGTCATGCCAGCCTAGGTGCTATCAAAAAAACTAGAAAGCTTGACGGAATTCATGCCGGTAAAAGATTCGACTATTCAACTGAATCAAATTTCAGGATGACTGAAAAGCGTACCCATTTCAGCTTCGATGTTCCGTTTTCACTCCCACCCAACATCACCAACATCATTGATGGATCAGATGAATCTTTAGACGATAAAGACCATTCTCGCTCAGCTCCGTTGCTTAGTCCCGACAAAGAAGGTTTACAATTTAACTTTGACGTAGCTGAACTGTCTAAAACTGAAGATTTGGACGAGTCGCCTTCAGACGCTACCGAAACAAGAAATCTTACTTTGTACGAGGAACCACACTCCGACAGGACTAGTCTTTCAGACGCGTACGAACCTTGTTTCTCATCCGGATTTAGATCTGCCAGATCGTCTATAAAACGCGATCTGATATATAAAAACCAACCAGTGTTCGATTTGACCAATTTAGACTTCAGACCCATAGACGACGAAAGTCCGAATACTAGTAAATTCGTTTCAATATCGAGTCCTGATGAGTATCGTTCGAATTTCGACTCGAAAAGCTATTATTCCGACTCGGTATTTGCATCTCCAGAAAAAATGTCTTCGTCCAAGGACGAATCGACTAAAATAACAGCCAAAAAGAAAGTAATGTCTGAGGAATTGTTGCAAGCGTCTGAGCGAAGCGATTCTACCACGCTCGAAGAAGAACCCACGAGTATCATGGACAAGATACCTGAAATATTGGTAGAAAGGTACGATCACTTGAGTGTGGACTACAGCAACACGGAATCCAGATACGATCCGACTGAAAGAACTCTCTCTCCACTCATTGAACAAGCAGTGGAGTCCAAGTCGGATTCGATCAACCTTTCAGAGTCTTCTTTGAGCGTTCCAGAGATGACCAAATTGATAGCAAGCCGCCCCTCGATGCACAAATTGGAGCCATTCTATCCGAGGAATCTGTCGAACGATAATGAAACTTCGAAAGTGGAGGGCGAAAACGAACCGGAAGTGGATAAGTATGAAAAAGTGACCGAACAGTACGATAAAGTATTGGATTTGCCCAGGACTTCGGGGAAACGCGAAAGGTCAATGTTCTTCAAGATGAAAAAAGTGAGAGACACGAGCACGGCCAATATTCACCGAAGGACTAGATGTTTCCCCCTTTGATATTTATAATGATAATTCTTATTATAGTCGTATAAGACGTCGTTTGGTAATGAGGGTCAATTTCTTATTGTGTATAATCTATGTAAGTACTCGAATCCCACTTTATTATATGTATGTGTATAAACAAGCTGTGAACTACATAAAGTCCAGCTCTCGGCTTTTACGGTCTTTTGTACGCTTAGTTTTGGTATTATTAATGAGGTTTACGAATGCCTCAAAACTGCATATGTATAACCACTGCTGTAACCCAACGAATCCGTTCAGAACACAGAACAATCGTTTAAATCCATAGATGCTGTTGAAAATTAAAAAAAAAATCCTCTCATATTTGATCCATAAAGAAACAGTTCGATGTTGAGAATAGTGTAGTAAGTTTAAAATATGTATGACTCGTTTTCAAAGTGTACTTTGTATATGATGTTCAGTATTTTGAGCCTTTTGTCGACGTGTCTCCGTATGTGTCAAACCTAATAGTTTTATAAATTTTAATCGATTAATTATTATTAATAATACTAACTGGGTGTGTCAAACTAATCAATTCATATATATATATATATATTATATATTGATATTATAATATAAAGTATTGCTGTAGTGCCTTCTTGTATTTCAGTGTATTGTTTGTTTGTGGTGTCCTTTACGTGTTTAAAAAAATATATATTCAAACCTTTCATTATTATTATTATATTATAATGTGTATTGTAAAATTGTTACTCTGTAATTGATATAAATCCGTTTAAAAAAATCTTATAAAATTTAAGGGTCAATTTTTTTGAATACATTCATTCATAAATTTCAAAATATTGTATAATAATTATAAAATTTAAAAAAAACTTTGCAGAAGTTTAAAAAAAATTAAGATAATGAAATTGAAACGATTCTGTAAGAACTATTCTTAAGAATTGTATTCAAAATTAATAAAAAATATTAAAGTAGCTTTTACATACAACAGAGTTTTCACGGTGCCATAAAATGGCGTATTTATAAAGTGTGGTTACTATAAGAGAACGTTTTCTATATATTTAATATATTATATATGTATATTTTTAATTATTTACTATCATATCTTTATTTCATTTTGTAAATTGTTATTACAAAACTTTATAAGCACATATATATTTTTTTTATAATTATATTTTTTAACACCTATTTGTAATACTTATATATTGCTAGATTACTTTAATTCAAAAATGCTGATTGAATATTTTTCGCCGTTTATATTTTGATGTTTTACATATTGTTCTAGTTGCTATAAATATATTACATAACAGTTACATATAAAAAATTTAAATTGATGTCTACTATTATCGAATACTGTGATTATTTTACTACGTCAAGGGTCTGTGAATTACATATAATACATAGTTAGAACTAACTTCCAATTGAAGATCATTTAGACATAGAGCTTTGACATAGTAAAATATGACCCACAGAATTCATACTCATCATATGTATTCTAAAAGTCTTTCAGTTGAAATATTCATCGTGAACACTTTCCCTCCATACCCTTACTTATAGTAAAAAAAAAGGGCACAAAATTACATCATCGACTTATCGATTTAAATCACTGACATTGTGTTTGGAATATTGTTAACAATCCAAAATATTGATCGTATAATTTCTATACTCGAAACAGTATACCATTGGAATTTGTAAATTATAGGCGTTTAAACAATTAAAATCTGACAAAACGAGAGGGTGGCGGAAAGGCCAATATATAAGGCTACTGACCACTGAACGTCAAGATGGTCAAATTTTTGGTAAACGGACTACTAGTCATATGTGAACCAGTCACAGGACAACCGGTCGCTCTAGATCGGTCACACGTGATCACCCGTCACACTAAAACTGGTCACGATAAAATTGGTCACGCCCTAAAACTGGTCACACACTAAAATCGGTCACGAGAAAACTGGTTGACCGATTTTAGGGTGTGACCAGTTTTAGTATGACGGTTGATCACGTGTGACCGATCTAGAGCGACCGGTTGTCCTGTGACCGTTCACATTTGACTAGTAATCACCGAACCAAAATTTTAGCATTTTTAAACGTGTCTATTGCGATTATTTTTCACCATCGTACTGGCGGAATTGATTTAAATATCTATTGTTGACCAAACCGCGCAAAATGGCAAAGTTTCAAAACGATCGGAAGAATGTAGGATATAATATTCATATATTGTCAGACCAATGAGCTAAGTGAAATATAGAAGAGCCTTGTAAAAAAATTTAAAAAAAAATGAAGTATTCCACATTGATATTATGTGTGTAAATAAAAATCTTCTCTTATATCCATAATCCGATGTGTCTATTCAGAATTATTTGATGTTAATATTTTTCGGCCGTGAAAACGAACCACAAAATATATATTAAACATTGATGTTGGGTCGACGATTCTGCACAAAAGGGGACCAGAGGTCATTGAAACTTCTTGTTTTTACTTAATAATTACAAAGACTACTGCTACATTTTCAATTTTGTGATTTTATTGAAATCACCGGATGTAAAGTTGTTCTACTACATATACGTGTATACATATGTATTTAAAAATATTATACAAAATATATTATTAAAAAATAATAAAGAGGAAATGTTGCGGTCCACCATTAAAATTTTATACTTGAAAAAGAAATATTTGTCTGCCTGTGATATTAGCAGATTTTTCTAATAATTTTAGTGTAGTCTCCGCTATCCACTTAGTGTTTTTCTTTTTTCTTTCTTTTCGGAGTCCAGTAAACTTATGTACTTACACATATGTAAAATATGAACTGTAAAATTTATATATTATAATATTAATGATAAAAATTTAAATCTTAAAAAATTATATATGTATGTAACTAAAATGGACTCCCTATTGATGTTTCCCGTGTACTAAATTCATTTATAGTAATATTTCTCGCACAATACCGATTTTGATTATCCACATACCGATAAACATGATAGTATGATAGTTAAAATTATTGTTATATTGTGTGTTTACAAAACTAGTTCAATGTGAAACTATAGATATAATACCGTGTTCATTATTTATCGCTATATAATAGTAGGATCGGCAGTGCTTCAAAAAATCATATTAATTAGTGCATTACCTAGTCGTTTTCTCTGATTTAATACAGTGTTCATAAATATAGTGTTTCTCAAATTATCTCAAAAACAAAATCAATGACCGGAATAAAACAATGTATTAAATTTTGAACTCAAATATAATGTAAGAGTATTTTTCAAAATTATTCAGTTATGATTAAATAACTTAAGAAACACTATTCCATACAGGAGGATGTTTTCGAATCGTGCAAAACATTAAATCTTTACAAGGCAAACTCTACTGATTCGTCCCAGAAACAGTCGAATTACCCGACGCGGAGCTGAAGCCCTCCAGATTGAATTAAAAAAAAAAACGTAGAACTACTCTTACTAATCTAGTGTTAGGATTTGTATTTTATTTGTAAAAGTGCAGATTATCATAGCGTCATTCATTTAAAATCGACACACATTCATAAGAGTCAAATTATCACATTGAAAAAACAAATTGACTGAGAAAATAAGATTAGATTTATATGTATATGATAATCTGCGCCGAATTATACGTATAATTCTTCATTAAATCATTCCAATTGAATGATGAAAATTATTTGTATTTTTACTATAAAATATTTTTATTATAATACTCGTAGCTTCTACAACGCTGACTTATTTCTTGGCAAAATTTTTCATTTGCATATTTACAGTAAACTTGAGTACTTGGAGCTGTTCTATTATTCAATTATATTTTACACACACATGAACTAAGTATTATACAGGTTTTTCATTACAAATTGACATTTTTTCATTTCAAATTAAACCTATTTCATTTTAAATTGACATTGAAAAGGGGTGGGTTCGAAATGAAAAAGAGTCAATTTGGAATGAAAAACCTGTATCTGAATTATGTAGTGTTTGTATTTTGAAACATAAATCCAACTTCAATTTGAGAATCAAATAGTGGAAAACAGTACAGTCGTAAGCCAAGTTAAAGACTAAAGATTAAAGCATCTTTTGTATTGATCTACCGTCAATAATACATTATTTGAATAAAATTGGCCAACAACTGCAAAGCTTCCTCCATTTGTAATATAGGTTTTTCATTTCAAATTGACATTGAAAAGGGGTCAATTTTAAGTGAAAATGGGTCGATTTGAAATGAGAAAGGGTCAATTTGAATGAAAAACCTGTATACATAGTCTCAAAAGTGTGATGAAGCTGCATATGACTATCTTATGAATGGTTTCTAATCAGTCAAATTTTCAATCTTTGAAGTGGTGGATGGAACACTCGATTAAAATTGCTTGTAGATAATAATTTCATGTATGTATGTAGTTATTTTGATATGTATTGTTTCATACATTTTAGATGTATGCAAATGTATACATGCAGAAAGGTAAGAGAATCTCTATACCGCTGCTTGTATACATATGCCGCTGTGTATTATATATTCAACTGCGGACATTAACCAATCTCAAAGTTTCTCTCGTGCACCAGTCCAGTTACTCACCTTACTCAGATCTCACCTTTCACGAATGCAAATTGGCCAAATGTCACATATAGAGTAGCTCACGTGTTGAGATTAAGCTGATCGGCCGGAGAGGAACTTGGAGGGTGCGTTTAAATGTCCACATAAATAAAACTAGAATGTAACTCTGCCGTATCGGATCTTATAATGCGATAGGGCAGATAAAATAACGTACTTAGGAAACCAAAATGCCCCTTTGACAATGGCAAGGGCATAAAAATAAAGCGAATTTCTAAATGAATATAGGTATATAATTGATGTCTGGTACCAATGATTGTAAACTATATGTATTTTCATGTACCTGGTATCCAGATCCTTTTTATCATATAGATATATAGAATGTATGTTATTAATACCCACTCAAATATATATTTTATAACAATACTTTAGTTTTTAATGACGTTGAATCCTTCCAAAAACTTGTATAAGACCCAGAGAAATGTTATAATAATAGAAGTGGCTTTAGGCGTTATATTGTTGTCAAGTGACGATTGTCCACAGACATTCCTAAATAATTTTAGGATCAGCCGTATTTGATGCTTGGTGCTTGACGTATGTCCGATAAAAACTTCTGTTTGTTTATATTACTCGCAAGATGGGCAAGAATCGTTAAAAATTGTACAATGCATTCAAAAACACACGATAAACAACATGGGATACATTTTTATAAGTAAATTGATCTGATTGTATTCCGTGCGTTGTAGCGTGGTTATGGAGAAGTACCGCGTAATATTGACACAATTTATATATTCGTAAGGGCCCTTCTTTTATTATAACATTTCTCTGAAAAGACCGTTGTTCAGACTAATTGTCTGAAGGTCGGTTTTGGTGGCGTTACGACCCACGAAAGCTGGCCATTGCTTTTCTTTGGAAACCGCGTTTGGCGCGGCTCTCACTTTAAGCATTTTTTGTTGTAAAAACGGTTGGCTACCCTAGTCAAAAAATTTATTTTATATTAAATTTTACAATAATTTCTAGCATAAAGACGATAGGAATATTTTTGGATTTTTTTCTCACTTCGAAAATTTTGTTGTTTAAAATCAGGTTGGTTCGTAACCTAGTTCAAAAAATTAGTTTTTTAAATTTTGTAATAATTTATTTAAGCCGATAGGAATATTTTTAGATTTATTTCTCATTTCAAAAAAATTGTTGTATATAAAACGGTTGATTACCCGTCAAAAAAATTATGAATTTTAAATTTCGCAATCATTTATATCATAAGGATGATGGGAATATTTCTTTCTCAATTCAAAAATTTTGTTGTATAAAAAAGGCTGGTCGAAGATATTATCATATTTTAAATTTTGCAATAATTTGCCGATTTCTACATTTATTTAACAAACCAATGCGGTTATAATATATATTTGGGTTAAGGATAGATGTCACTACAATATTAAATGAAAATATCATTAACTTTTATAATAAATTTATTAGAAATCATGCGTAATAGACCGCGCGACTATAACGTCTTAGGCAGCGAACCGGTTAACTGATGATTAGGGTTGCCAAGCATCCCGATTAATTGGGATTGTCAACAGTTTTAAGCCTCGTGTCCCAGTGTCCCAAACGAACCTTTCCGGACGTCCAAAAGTCCGTTTTCAAATTTTTCTATTAAGCAAGTTCAAAGGGACAAAATTATGGATTTAATAAGTGGCAAAGTTTTATGAAACATTGAGTTTATTTGAATCAATGAATACCATTAAAAAAAAATGTGTTTTCCTGGATGAGCGTGGAAAAAATATCAAAATGGCTGGACATTGAAAAAACAGTTGAATATTTAAATACGAAAAATATTATAGCAAATGACGAGTTCCATCAATTTTTGTATTGAAAAATATATCCAAGAAAATTACAACCTCCAAATTGGAATGGAAAAATAGCTGTAGAAAAATGGGTTAATAGTTGAATTATATTCAACTATTAACCTCCCATTTAAGGGAGATTCAATGGATTAATGAAAGAAATTTTTCATTAGTCTATACTAAACATCTATAGAAAAGGTTTTCTATAGATGTAGTGTAGTTATTTGAAAAAACTAAGTGGACTTGGAAGAAATCTGGCAACCCTAAATATTATTTTAAGTCTTTCTTTAAGTAAAAAATTATATGCAATATGTATAGAAATTTTATAAAAATCAGAGCAAAACTAGTATGTACATTAATGTACAAAAGACTAAGTTCCTACATTCTAATCCAAGATTAAAATGGCAACATATTTTACTTACATTTCCTACAGTAAAATATCACTATGTGGGATCGAGAAATATTGTCTCATTTATGACTAAGTTATATTCAATGCCATTCTTCACGTTCTCAGGACAATTTTTAGAAACAAATATTCTTTCAATGTATAGCACACAGCCATTGAGCTTTCAAAGCCATCTGTCCACACAACACATGTGCAAACCTAACATTGTACTCGTATACTTACCACGTGGATCCACGACACCATTTACTTACCTTGGATTGATCCTCTCTCAGCTCCATCTCTGTGTGCACACTTGAGTAGCAACCACGTGTCTGTGACACAATCAGTGACGTGTATTTTTGTAAAATGATAAAATATTGCAATTGAAAATGCCAAATGTGATACAGAACCAACTTATTTAAATCCTATATCTTTACTCTTAGAATGTGCACTTGAAAATTTTGATTTATATTCGAAGATTTGACAAGGTGCTGAATGAGTTTAAAATTGGAACTTTTGGGTGTATCTGTACAATACAAAATTCAAAAAAAAAAAGTTAATAATGTTGATATTATGATATAAAATAAATTTAAGATAGTTCCAATAAGTAGTAGAGATTAAAATAAAAAATAACTATCACATCTCCTCCTTCCTCCTCCTCCTCAAAAGGATGGGATATTTTTTTAGATGGAAAATGAGGTAGACGGTCTGGAACTCCTCCTCCTCCTCACACCACCTCTCCTCCCACGTCAAGTGAAAACACAGGGAGTGTTGGAGATAATTATCTTAAATTTTATCTTATTAAAATATCTTTTTACAAAATATATCGTTTTCTCTGTAATGTCAAACTTGTAATACTACTACTCGTCTCATTATTAACATAATAAAATATTACTTCCCCCCACACTTATTAATCAGTGCAACATTTAATCATCTCTATATATATATAGATATATAATAATAATAGTAATAAATATTGTAACGGATATATACAGGACAGGGGGGTAGTGCACAAGTCAACATGTACAACATAGTTCTCCATTCCGTCTATTTCACAAAAATATGATAAAAACATAACTTTGAATTTTCTTATGATACACCTTTAACTGACTTAAGAGCTAAAGACTTCTCTTCTTCTGCGAATAATCAGGCAACCGCAACAATGACAGCCTGGGAGTGCGACTAGCGCGCTCGGCAGCCAAGTGAATATATAATGCATTGTAAAGATAACCGGAACCCCCTAATATAGACAGACGTTTTTGGCGGAGATTAGAGGCTAGTTGTTTTCGTTCTGGTCGCAGTCGCGACTAATATGACCAGTCTGGTTGCAATTGTAGCAGGTCTTGGCGCCATCGGGGCAGTTGCGTGAGATGTGGCCGGTCTTGTTGCAGTTGTAGCAAGACAACGAGGAGCGACCTTCTCGGTCCATGCTCTCGGGGCAGTTACGCGAGATGTGCCCTACCTTGTGGCAGTTGTAGCAAGAGGGCTCGTCGGGACTCTGTGTGCATTCCCGAGCGATGTGGCCAGTGCCGTTACACCTACGCAAACATCACAATGTTATAATTCACAAGACTAAACAATCACTAAACAAATATTCAATTTTGTAAAATACCGTACCGGTAACACCTGTCAGCCTCCTCCTTGCAGTCACGGGCAAAGTGACCCTGGCGATTGCATTTGTAGCATTTTTCTCTGCTACGACCGTAAGCGGCATCGTTCACACGATAGCCGCCGTCGCGTTCCTTCATGTCGCGACCGCCACCGGCTCCACCGCCACCACCACCACCTCCTCCGACCATACATTCACGGGCATAATGTCCCGGACGGTTACATTTGTAACATACTGTTGAACTCATGGTGAAGTCTGAAAAATATAAAAACAAAAACACTTATTATACACACATTACATTGCAATCGTCCCAATTTGACCATGATAGCATTTCAATTCGGCGATAAATTGAATGCGTACAATAAATACACAAATAAAACGATTCTTATCATATATGCTACCTAACCTACTTGTAAATATGTAGATAAAAAAACATATTTACATAAACTTTGATTTTATAATAGTACTAGTGATTTTACACGGCTTCGCTCGGTATTTGTAATATAAACCGCTTAAACATGACTAATATAATAGTACACATCTTATTACATTAATTTGAATAGTTTTATTTTATTTCAATTTATTTGAACATTCTTTTGTTTTTTTATTAAATTTAACGTCACAGATTCTATGAACCAAAACTTACATAAATAATCTCTTTCGAAATTATATAGTCTCAACTATAAACATTTTTTATAGACGATTTAATATGAAATGATATTTCAATACATTATAATCTCAAAATTTATATTTAAAATTGCTAAGAAAAAAGTTGTGGCATTTATATTTATATTATTTAATAATATTGATTATATAATTTAAAATCTAATCAATGTAATCAAAATATTTACTAAAATATGAAGATGTGGTTTTTGTACTCAACCACGCTTTTTACCTAACCTAACACCAGCTGTGAAAATGTATGGAGAAGCCATTTTGGATGTTTATCTTATTTTTTTTTATCAAATAACCTAAATTAAAACCGACGCGAAAGTTTAATATTAGCATCCAAGCGCCATTTTGTTTTTTGTTTAAAATGTGTTGGGGAAACTATTTTGTTTTCTATTCCAATACAAATTATTAATTTTACTATAGAAAAAATATTTTCAGTGCTATTTTGTTTGAATTTAATACCAACTGCGAAAATGCATATTGAAGCCATTTTAGACACCTCTCAAACGGTGATACTGATACTTTGCCATTTAACTTGTAATATAAAACTAATTTAAAAAAAAAGTGCAGAGAAGCCATTTTGGATTTATACGTACGCAATTAAATACTTATTTTGCAGTAATATATTATAACATTGCATACGAGTAATCTTTTGCGTATACTTTTAAGACGAATATAACCTAAAAATCTTTCGATCGGATCTTTGAAAAATGTGCCACATCCGAAGAGGTTATGGCCATGGAGGGGGGACGTTAAGAGAAAAACGATGACTAACTCTCCACCTACGGACCAGCTCGAGCTGAAACACGTTCGTTTAAATACATAGACACGTATATAAAAGCGATCGACTTTCTAATTGGGCGAAAACGCTCTCACACCACAGAGGGCGCCATTACGATTTTCACAAGTAAAAAAAAAAAAACAAATGAATTTTTTTTTTTAATGTTATATTTTGTTTAATAAAACGGGGTTCGAACATTCAAAGCGAGCAGGGCGTGTTCACGAACCCGTCGAGCGGGGCTCGCGAACCTAGAGTTGCGCGCCTCACGTGCGCACCGGGCCTGCGCCACGGAAGGGGGACTCCGCCCCGGGGCCCCTTCCCGCCCCACCGATGCGCCCCCGCATTCAATTGCGATACTAAACAGCGTCACCCGCTAACGAGTCGGCTCGAGAGCGGCGACGATGCGCATCCACGTTGCCGAAGAATGGCGTCGACACGTGCCGGCCTCTAGCGCCGATTCGTCTCCACACATAGAAAGCCTACACATCAACTCGTGGAAATATTTGAAAGTAAATAGAAATTAACGTGGGCCGAAGTGAAAGGGGGGGGGGGGTTGCGAATGCGCACTCGTAGGGCAGCGCCCCCACAGGTTGGATAACCTGAAAGCGCGTCGCCAGCGCCAATGTAGGAGCGTACGTGATGCGGTGCGAAAGTGTGCGTGCGAGGCGTGGTGTGGTGTGGTGTGGTGTGGTGTGTTGAGTGTGCAGATGAGTGAGGGGAGTGGGGAATGGGGTGCGAGGGGAGTAGAGGAAGTGCGGTCGGTTCGGTGCGGCCGAAGCACGCATGGCCGCCGACCACGTGTTTGCGGGACGCCGATCGGTGAAAGGGCGTCGGAACGGGGGAAGCGGGCTTCCGAAGGGGTGTGGGGCGAGTGGAGGAGAGCGGAGGAGAGGAGATGAGAGGAGGGCAAAGTACCTGAGTGTCGGATGTAGAGTTGGCGAGATGTAGAGGCAAGTAGTGGGATGCAGTCGACGGTGCTGAGCGGCGGGCGAAGTCGGAAGCGGCGCGACGCGGCGTGTCGTCCGGCGGCGGCACCAAGAGTGACGCTCGCAGCGGCGCGCCGGTGCGGATGCGAATACGCGCCAAACTCGCACCGAAGCCTTTCCGCCACATGCCGAACGCACTTTTTTGTACGTATTCATACGATTCTTGTCGCACGCAGTGGTGTTCACAATAATGGTTTCCATGGGTTTCCGGAAACCCGTTGTTATACATCAAAAGTTTCCGGAAGCCCGTTATTTAATCTAAAAATTCATATGATTTTTGTCAAAAATTATACAAATCTTGAAAATGTAATGAACTTTCATGTAATAGTGCCTTGGACGAAAACAATATGTATATATACCTAATATATAATTTCAAAAAAGACTTTGTAACTATGTATGTATGCAGTGGTGTCGCCTTAATGGTTTCCGTGGGTTTCCGGAAACCCGTTGTTAAAAATCAAAAGTTTCCGGAAACCCGTTAGAAATCTAAAAATTCACATAATTTTTGTTAAAAATTAATGCAAATCTTGAAAATTGTTGTCGACAGTGACAACTTCGAAAAGACGGTTACAACTTCGATTACAAAGAGAAAATACATTTTTCGAAATATATATGTATATAAATTGGGAAACTGTTGTTGAAAAATTGGGGTGACACCACTGTATGTTGGTATGTATGTAACTATTGTTGGTTCGTACATCCGTGACGTCATCGAACAAATGAATATTAAAATAAAATAAATTTAAATAAAATAAAACTATTCAAATAAATTTAATAAAATGTTTACTATTAGGTTGGCCATGTTTTAGCCGTTTATATTACAAATACCAACCGAAGCCGGGTAAAAACACTAGTAAATATATTTTCAAAATATTTTTTTCGAAAGAAAATTTGGAAACTATTGGCGTCACACCAAAATTGGGGTGACACCACTAGTCACACATATCTAAGAAGACCGTTCGTACTGGTTTTAGCAGTACAGTACTATTTTTTATGTATCTCTGCTGCTAAGTCGTGAAATGAGACCAGTACACTTTTTTCGTCTAATGGTATTTAATTAAGGTGACCATTTTTTTCAGATTCAAAACCAGGACATTTTTTCAAAAAAAATTTTCTACATATATGAATATGTTTCTATCATTAAAAAAACATTATGTAATCATGGACGCACAATAACAAACAAAATAAATTAATTTTCTCAAAATTCTACACAAAACTGGTTAAAACTATATTTATTTTTTTACCTTATTTAAATTGGCACACATACAGAATAAAATATAAAAAAGAAAGTAGTACAGTGAGAAAAATAATACACAAATATAAATGAAAATATTATATTCCATGTACAGTGAGCACCACATGGTAATATAAGAAAACAAAAAAGAAAAATGACAAAAACATATTAAAATTAATAAACAATGAATGACAATGAAGGTGAAGAATCAATTAGAAATAATAATAAAAATTTACCATTCAAATAATCAATTAATTAACAACACCCTGTTTGGCCCTATACGCACTTGCGATTTTCGATCACGCCATATTTTTCTTGCGCGACAGAAACCATAAAAAGTGGCTGTGATTATTTGGTCGCATATGCGCGCAGTTGTGCTTAAAACTGTATGTTCTATTTTTGCGACGAAGTGATCGCGCGACAAAAAGTCGGAAGTTCGTATAGAACCTTAATAAATAAATTTGCAATAATCATTCTAGCTGGGTTTGCGTTTACATTAAATATATCAAAATCATAAGCAGCAGTACCGAGTGTGCTCGAGTCGAATGTCAGCGTCCAAAACTGGTTGGATCGCCCGTTGCCACGCTAATCGGTACAAGCTACACGCATCGTGCTAACCAGTGGTGTAGTGGGGCCGGAGCGACGACCCGGCACTTTTTTCTAAGCCGGAGAGCACTCCGTTCCTTTTCTAAATTTTCTAAATTCACAATTTTGGTCTAAATACTGAATTTCATACAAAATCGTACTTTTATTTCGAAATTCGTATTTAAGTTTAAAATTTAATATTTAAAATTATTAAATTAAAGAAATTAAAATTTAGCCATGAATGAATTATCCATTATTTATATAATCGTTTCTTGTGCAAATATTGAAAAATGAACCAAAGAAAAAAAAGACAGTCGGTAGAAATTAAATAAATCGATAGTTTTTTGGTGATACAGTTTGAATAAATATTTGGAAAAAAAAATTTCGCCTTTTTGACTAATTTTACATAATAAAAAATATGAATTTGAATGAATTTGAAATTTGAAAATTTCTCAGAAATAAAGTATGTATATGTTACACCGAATCCGTGAAATTGTCTATTACACGCATTCGGCAAGAGAATTGCCGAATGCGTGAAAAATGCAAGCATGTTGCCCAGTTCACGGATTTGGCAAATTTTTTGGCGAATGCGTGTATTCGGCAAGAATTTGTCTGCTCAAAGCATGGAGTCGGCAAATAGACAGCAGCGCTCCGGTGCTGTTTTTTAGAACTGGACAGCGTGGACAAGTGTCAAAGTGACAGCTGAATGAGGATGTTTAATTTAGTTTAATTTACATATTTTTATGTATAATATGACTACATACCTATATTTCGATCATCTCATATGACTTATACATAAATTAATGCCATTTTTATACATTTTGATCAATATTTTAACAGTGAAACATATGTATGTAGTCATATTATACATAATAATATGTAAATTAAACTAAATTAAACATCCTTATTCAGCTGTCACTTTGACACTTGGTTATAATATAACACGCTGTCCAGTTCACGCATTCGGCAAAGAATTTACGGAATCTGTGAACCGGGCAACGTGCTTGCATTTTTCACGCATTCGGCAATTCTCTTGCCGAATGCTTGTAATAGACAATTTCGTGGATTCGGTGTAACATATACATATAATAAAAATATTGTTGTTTCTTTATAACTACTCCATATAATAATAATACGAAAAAAACACATGTTGTATATGCAAATAATACAAAAATTAAATGTTACACATAGACCAGCGGTTTCCAAACTGGGAGGCGCGCCTCCCTGCGGAGGCGCGGACTATTGCCAGGGGAGGCGCCAAAACTTTTTAATAAAAAAATAATTTTCATACCATAATATCTACAAATAAATAAAACTTCATATCGTAGCTTAACAGTACAAATTCAATGCATGAATGTTTATTTTTATTTTTATATACACATTTAATTAGCAACCTTTCTCGAAGAAAACCAACATGAAGAGACATGAACTTGCCAATTTGGTTGAAATTTTTGGAAAATTGAGCGGTTTAAATAAAGCAATGCAGGGATCACAAATACATCCACTTGTTCAAAAAGACAAAGTAAAAGCTTTCATTAAAAAGTTGAAGTTATGGAAATCAAATTTACAAAAAAATGAGTTGGATATGTTTTCACTTTCCAAAGATTTCTGGGCCACAGTCAATATTGAAGCAAGTAAAAATCTTTTTATTGACCACTTGGATGGTTTAGTGCTGCATTTTTCCAATTATTTCAAAGATTGATTTCTCAAAATTTTTGTGGATACAGAATCCATTTAACTACAATGAAGAAGACGAATTCGAGCTGAGAACCATCGAAAAATAAAAATTGATAGAATTATCATGCGATAGCTCACTAAAACAAAGGTTTCAAAATTAAACCATTATTAAATTTTGGATGAATCTTAGTGGATAGTATGAATCTTTGTATTGCAAAGCAATGCAAGTGATTTTACCGTTTGTAACGTCTTATTTATTCGAAACGGGCTTTTCGGCACTAGCTGCAATGAAAACCAAATATCGAGCCAGGTTAATAGTCGAAAAGGAGTTACAAGTGGCACTCTCCATATTGCCCCCCAAGATTTGTTAAACTTTGTGCCAATAAACAACAACATCCTTCGCACTAAATTTTGAGGTGTTAGAAGTAGTTTAATTAGTAATTTAATATAAAAATAAATATAGATGTTCGTATAAATTTATGTTATAGCAAAACCTTTTTATTATTCTGTCTATTGTAGTGTTCAGTATTTTTTTTTAAATAAAGGTTTATTATTTAAAACGTGTCTATATTATTATAACTATTAAAAAATAAAAGGTAAAGAGGCGCGGAAAAAAAATTTTTAGGGAGGCGTAGTAGCATAAAGTTTGGAAACCGCTGACATAGACACAAACAGATTTAAAAAATAATTATTAGCTAATTTATAAAATTCAATGAAAATAATTTGAGTGTGGGGGAGGGGGGTTAAAATAAGTAAATTTAGTGTTCCGGCACTTTTTTTTGGCACTACATCTCTGGTGCTTACTCAGTATAAGCGAAAGTGATGTTTCCTGTAAAAATATCGGCAAATAAATCGAATACTGTCTATTTTTCAGGGACAAATGCACCTGCCAAATGACTTAATTCTTTGATGAACAATATGTGATTTTATATAAAGTGATTGGATTATCAGTCACCGAACCATTATATAAATATGTAAATTAAAATGTAAGGTGCAAACGAACAACGACTTGCTTGTGATAGTCCTGTTTATAAACATTGAAATATTTTTTTTAAATGTGCATCCGTGATTCTCTGATGTTTTCTAAAATTTTTGATAATACTGAACAACAAAAAATCACATTTTTTAGTTACCGGAGCGGAGACTAATCAATCTTTACTAAGTTCAACCCATTGAATTCGAATATGACAATATTTTTATAACAAAGATTATTGTCTTTATGGAATGATCTTATTAGGGAGAACGTTCCCATAGCCAGTATGTGTGTATGTAAGTGTATATGCGACAACGGTTTTTTTTTTAAATATTTTGTATTTTTTGTTTACAAATAGTGAAATTCTTTAATGGCAACTCTGACACTAACACTATCGCTTAATATGTTAGTTGGCCCTACTGTCAGCCGTCTGTCATGTTTTGAAGCTTCGTTTGTCGTCGTATAGGGCTATGTCTTCGGGCAGCGAGTCTGACCCCGAAGGCTGTGTGGGTCCTCTGCCCCTTTCTACGGTTCCCGAAGCGCCCCCCGACCCCGCACCACCCCCTGCCAAAAAGCGCAAAGGTTTTTCATTCACACTTTTAATATAACCTAAAAACGTTACACATACATATACGTTCGAACCACTGTTCATTATATTCTATTAAATTTACATCACAGTTCTTGAATATGAATCCTTATATTTGGATAATTTACCATCGTCCGAGTCGTACGAAAGAAGTTACATGCACAGAGATATCATTACACACGTAATCGTCACCAAGACCGACTTTGTCGTTACGGCTAGTTGCGATGGTCACTTAAAATTCTGGAAGAAAATAGAGGAAGGTGTAGAATTTGTCAAACATTTTCGTAGTCACCTTGGAAATGTTACTGCAATTGCCTCGAATTGTAACGGAACGTACCTTTGTACGGCTGCAAATGATAAATCAATCAAAATATATGACGTCATAAACTTTGGTAAGTATTTTACATTAATAAATCATTATATCTTCTGAATTAATTGATTTCTTATTCATTATTCTCGTTGCAGATATGATCAACATGATTAAAATTAGTTTCGAACCATACTGCGCAGAATGGATCCATTCCGCTGGTGATGCTATAAACGCCTTAGCAATGTAATTCATTATTTTAATACGGTTGAACTTGTAGTATAAATATAATTCATTTAACCAATGGCTTTATCAATTACAGATCTGAAGCAAACACGAACAAAATATATATATTCGATGGAATTCAGAGTTCAAATGAACCGCTCCATATCTTCGAATCGCTTCATCGGCAGCCGGTAGCAGTCATCAAATACAATATAGCTTTTGAAGCGTGCGTTTCTGTAGACAAAGCTGGTATTCTTGAATATTGGACAGGTCCAAAACACGAATACGAATTTCCTAAAAATGTAGATTTCGATTCGAAGTTAGATACGGACTTGTTTGAGTTTGCAAAATGTAAAACGTTTCCGACCGGACTTGC
The DNA here is from genome assembly GCF_051622035.1 of Arctopsyche grandis. Classification (NCBI taxonomy): domain Eukaryota; kingdom Metazoa; phylum Arthropoda; class Insecta; order Trichoptera; family Hydropsychidae; genus Arctopsyche; species Arctopsyche grandis. Next base: position 7,045,541 of record NC_135363.1, on the reverse strand, counting down.
CTTTTCACCCGATGGGAAGAAAATGACGGCGCTTTCCATCGATAGAAAAGTTAGGGTGTTCAATTTCGTCACTGGAAAACTTTCTCGAGTATTCGACGAGGCTCTTCAAAGGTTCACCGAACTTCAACATCAAACTCAACAATTGCCAAACATGGAGTTCGGTAGAAGGTATACAATATTCACAGTATAATATATCAACAATTTATTATAATTCAAAATGCTTTACACATATAAATATTTTAGAATGGCGTCAGAGAGGGATTTGGAAAAATCAGACGCCATGCATTTAGCAAACATTGTATTTGACGAAAGTGGAAATTTCATACTATATTCAACTATGCTAGGAGTAAAAATAGTCAATTTAGTTACGAACAGATGTGTGAAAATGATTGGAAAACCTGAAAATCTCAGGCCATTACATCTTGCACTTTTCCAGGTGAATATCATAATAATAAATTTATTCCATTGATACGGTGCTTCCGATACTCAGGTAAACGATATAATAATTTATATTGTTGCGTAGGGGTGGGTTCAGGATCCAAATGAAAGGCCAAAGTCGTTTCACAGCATTTATTCACCGCTCACCGAATCACCGCTTATTCCAGATAAATCTGATCTACCGTGTGTACCTCCTTTTTAAAGGACAAGTTTCACAGCATTGCTCCCCCGATCCATTAATGTGTCTATTGTCTTGGAACTTTAAGGTTTACCCTGGCGAGTCTATTGTTTACGCACGCACTCACCCAGGTCTGTGAGAATTCCAGCGTATCCCTTGTTCCGGCACTTAGTAAGTCCTGTTTGCCTAATCCGGGGTGTATTATTCACCGACGAATTCACTTAGACAGTGGACACACTCCCATGCTCCCACGTTACAATATGTCCTCTGTATTAGAATTTATATAATCCTAATATAACCAAACTTAAGATATTTTGCAAAATATGCCACCTCTCCGAGTATATATGTTACAGTCCAAGTGTACATTTCGTTTGTTCAAAAAAACATTCTAGTTTGTTCATATGTACATGAACCAATCTGGCCAGTTATAGTGTACACAAAAGAACAAATTGACAAACGAACGTTATAGTGTACACAAAAGAACAAATTGACAAACGAACTATGTAGTTTGTTTATGCACAAACTATTAGGCAAAAGTTTAAGTAGTCTCAATCGCTTGTTCAGTCCTCTATGTATATTTGTGTGCTTAACCTGGGTTACAATATTTTTAAAAGTAGTGGAAACGGGAATTGTTGTAATGTGGTTTCCATAGAATTTCTCTATTTAAATACTTGGCGTTTTGACAGCGAAAAGTCTAATGCAACACCCAGTAAGCATTTGAACATAGTTTTTATTTATGTATTTAAAGTTTTTTTTATTACATACATACATACATCATATGTGCCATGACAGGTATTAATCCAAGGCGACGCATATGGTTAGATTATTTTTGTACATGAGTACTTACAATTTTTCAAAACACCGTGCTTAGAATACAATACATCTATGGATTATCAACAAATTCTTTGATACACAGCAAATTTGCGCGAAATACATTATGTAGGTAGCATATTTATAAGATTCAACAAATTTGAGATACTAATAACTAGAATTTGCGATAAACTGAGGGGGAGGATACCGATTATTTGTATCAGTCACAGTAATTAAGCTATAAAAATTGGAAAATTCTAACAGGAGACGGTGGATCAGTGTTTTTTTTTTAACGCTTTGAGTGCTGACGTCTTTTCTGTTGAAAGCCCGCCACGCTGAAAATTTCCAACTAGAATTATTTAGAAATCCAATAGAAAATAGGTATAAAAATTGTAGCTAATCCTAACAAACCCTAGATAACAACCTCCGAGGATTTCGAGTTTTGTAAAGGTGTGTTTAGACTCTAATATATCTTGCAACAATATAAAATAAACAAAAGAAGTCTATTAATGAATGTATTTTTCCAAAACTAGTTCCATCTTCTTCATTGTTGTTAAAATGTAATGCTCACAATCTAAATGCCAAACCACAATCTAAAATACTCGGCAGTTAGGGATTTCCATCGAGAAATTCTGCTATGGTTATAAATTCAGAAATTCCGGTGTAAATCAGTCTTCATAAACATTGAAATGGATTACATGATCCATGTTCAATGCATTTTTTTTTCAATGGTACCTGGAAAGGCTTAGGGGGTAGTATTCTTGGTTATTTTTTACATTCTCAGAAAACTACGCCTATCGGCGTATTTCAGGCTCATAGCCTTGTTGGCAAAACGCCAATCGGCGTTGGTCAGTATTCAAGGAATTAATAACTACAAGATCTCGCCAGCAGCGTATTAGGCTGGGACTTTAACCCACAACCTCTACTAGTATGCAATAGCTCTACCTGTGCTCTACGCTATGGCTAATGTTTGAGAAATCACTTTCCGGCTTACAATATAAATAGTTGTGAAGGCTGTTATCCGATTATTATCATTTCTGAGCACCTGTAAGGAAAGATTTCCCACTCTAGCTTTTGCAGAATCCTGAATTAACGGTACTTTACCGCCAATTTTCTGGGAATTGTATTGTTTGCTTCCTACTTTTTGTCAAACTATTGTCATATACTTTTCTGTACGGTTTTTATTTTACCTTCTGGTGAGTGGTTTGGGATCTTAAAAGGGAAAAAAAATCAGGAAGCACTGTATTGAGGTATCGTCAAAGCCAATTTATAATTTAAAACAAACATACTTATAGGGTTGTGGACAAAAATCGAAAAACGCAGTCACACTAGAAATGGAAGCGTCTGAAAATCCAGCATTGGCTGCGATAACTCCAGATCCGACTCTTTTCTGCACCGCATTCAAGAAAAATCGATTTTACATGTTTTCAAGACGAGGTCCGGACGACATCCAAAGCCAAGATTCCGACCGAGATATTTTCAACGAAAAGCCGTCAAAGGAAGACATCATTTCAGCGACAGAAGGACAAGGTATTATAACATCTTGTTTTCCTCATCAGGATGGAATTAAATCAATTATGTAGGTTTTCTTTTATATTGAAAAAAAAATTAGATCCATTAGGGAAAAACCACTTTTAAATAACTTGGTAAGTATTCCGTACAAAAAAATGCAATTGCAATAGACAAGTATTTTCTTGCACGGACGATAAATACAATTATCATAGGCAGCCATAATATAATGCTAATTTGCCGCACGCTCATTTAAAATCAACACTGCAATACAATCACAATGTGTAGGTGTATTTGTTCGTTTTTGCACCGTTTGTTAATTTGGCATCGTTGCACCACTGCCGTGCCAATTTTCAGTGTCTCTCGGATGCGAGTGTGTGGTGAAGTTTTTGCATTTTGCACCGCTCGTTTCTCGGAATCAAAATAGTTTCAGTTGCGCTCGACCCGTATGAATGTTCCGCTCTCGCCGTAATTTCAACGATAGTAATGCGGTGTTTGTAAGAGTTGCTTTGGATTAATATGTGGAAGTGCTGTTGGCGTAGGAAAGCCCCGCTCGGAACCTTCGATGTGACTTTGGAAGAGCTCGAAGACGATAGGAAATGTATTTCGAATGTGTTTGTAATCGATGTTTGCGCACAATGTTGTGGAATGAACGATGAACACATTCGGCGTTTACTTTTGCATTTTTTAGGTTAGACGTATGACGAATGTTTGTGTTTGTGTGTCGGTCGGTGTAACGTTGCATAATGTTGATATGCGACACGCTTCTATTGTTGTGTGCATTTCTAATAATAAATTTTGCACTAATTTTTTCTAGAGTACGTTTTAAAATAGTATTGAGCAATTTATATTGAACGTCTTTTTTTTTTTAATATTTAAATTGAATGTAATAGACCCGGAATATAGAGACTAGTTGAAATTTTCTATTATTTTCATAATTTGTAAATATTCTAATTGAAGTGATGTTTTGATTTTGATTTGTATTTACATATTTGTACAAAAACGTTGCGAAGAGCGAAAACACACTGAGTGGTATGGAAAATCACGTAAACAGTGGGTGTTCCCCAAACCGAATTCGGGTGTAGTTTCACGTGCAGAATGCATATGTTTAGGAGGTCGCACGTGTATGCAACCGGATTTTTTCTCCTACATTTCTTCAAATATGAGATTCACCTTTATCGATCACTGTCAAGCAAGGATAAAATATCACCGAAAACACTCCAGGGGGTGATTTTTGGGACCGTGTACCACGTATATGGGCTAGGGGTGCTGCGTTTCTTTCGCATGTTTGAAAGTATCTAAAAAAAACACGTACCACTCAGTGTGTTTTCGCCCTAAGTCAAATCTGTACCGCCGAGACCCTTCGCAAACTTCATCCCCTGGAGTGTTTTCCGTAATATTTTATCCTTGTATTGACAGTGATCGACAGCAGTGATTTCCATATTTGAAGAAATGTAGGAGAAACTTGTCGAAATAATAAGCAATGACAAGAAGATACGCCTATCACCTACCAGTCCCGTGCCGCACTTTAGAGTGGGACTTGTGTTGTTATTTTCCATTGCTGTATTGACCATCCGCCCTATTTATTTATAAAAGTAGACTGGATAGTCATTACGGCAATCCCAAATAACAATACTGAAGTCCACCTACGCGTCCCTTGCCGCACTTTTGAGTGTGTTCTTACCATTATACGTGTATAAATAGACAGTGGAAGGTGATTAGGGCACTATGGGTATTGTTAACTTGGTAGAAAAGCTTTTTTTCTGCACTTTTGCTTTCAGCATTGTTGGAACGTGTATTTTTATTTGTCATTGCCCTAATGACCCACTGCCCTAAGTATATAAGTAGACTACAGATAGTCATTAGGGCAATCCCAAATAATAATATACATTTCAACAGTGCTAAAAATACGGGTTTTCTAAGGAGTTGACAATAGCCAAAACGCTGAATATTTTGTATGAACGGCAAGGACCAAAATTCTTCCTAACTAATTAAAAAAAATAATAGTGCATATACTAAGGACATGTTTAGGTTGATAGTGAAAGAAGAGAACGTCATTATATTTCTGCTAGCCTTTATATAATATGTTACCAATACGGCCCATTGGCGACGTGTTCCATCCCAAAAGGTCAAAATTTTAGTTCTATACTTATATTATTGAAAATTTATCAATAATGTATATAGGATCAGGATGTGAGGGATTCCAAATTTTCTTTATTATATGTCTAAACTTCAGGCTTACCAAAGGGCAGGTGCCCCATATACGGTTACACGCTAAATAGTACACAAACACACCGCCCATACACACTAGGCACATTCAAACATCTTTTCTACATGTATTACATTAGCAAAAGTACACAGTCTAAAATTCAGTTCAGCTTATGTATTATATTCAATACATTGGAATTGTACAGTCAAATTTAATATTATCAGCAAATTTTTCGCTTACAAAGTACAAATAAATAAATAAAAAGGAAAATGTTTGAACTTACACCATTATATAAAGAGAAGCATATTTTTTAATTGGTTGGAATTAATTTTTACTATTTAAAATGTTTTAGGTGTTCAAAGATTATACGACAAGGCAGTATTACACACAGAGTTGGGAGACATACACATCAGACTCTTCGGTAAAGAAGTTCCAAAGACCGTAGAGAACTTTTGCGTCCACAGCAGGAACGGTTACTACAATGGCCACATTTTTCATCGGGTTATTAAAGGATTCATGGTTCAAACGGGCGATCCAACAGGTTGTTTCATACTTACCAATGTATGTGTATTGACTTGTTTGGACGTTGTAGATTGTATTTTATTATATTTTAGGAACTGGTACTGGTGGAGAGAGCATTTGGGGCGGTGAGTTCGAGGACGAATTCAAGCCCGGTCTAAAACATGATAGGCCGTACACTCTGAGCATGGCGAACGCGGGAGCCAATTCGAACGGAAGTCAATTTTTCATAACGCTCGCTCCTACGGTAAATTGAAAATGACGAATTACCAAGAATGAATGTGATATAATATTAAAATTCTGGTTCGTAATCCGCTTATTGTTTGTTTCCAGCCGTGGTTAGATAACAAACACACCGTGTTCGGTCGAGTGGTTAAAGGAATGGAAGTCGTTCAAAATATCAGCAATATAAAGACGAATCCTAAAACCGATAAGCCGTATGATGACGTGCGAATCGTATCAGTGTCGGTGAAATAATTTTATCTGTATTTTTTTCCGTATGTGACGATTGTATGATTATTTTTATATATATACATATATTTTTTAATACAATTAATTATGCAAATTTGAAGAATGTTGTTTTTGTTTTTTATATTTTCAATTGAAATTTTTATATTGTACATATGTGGGATGAGAAACGATAATGAAATTCTTATCTTATCGGTGAAAGTAGAAAAATTGAATTATTTTCCAGTATGCTTAATTTATTTTAATACAAGGGATTGTTTGATTACATCATTTTCGTATATAAATTTAAAAAGTTGCATAAATAATAAAATTAATACTGTAAATTAGTTAAGTCAAGCTTCGAAAGCTTGGCTTTACCTGGGATACAAATTTAAATTCGCCAATGGTTTTTTTTTGTATCTTACAAGGTAGAGTTTGTGGGCTAAGAATCAGTTTTTCCATGATCGGAATATTAACAAATAAGTTTATTTATCATTCAAAATATTTTAATTTGAAATATACTTTAATGAAATAGGATTTAGTTTTCAAACTCAGAAGAGCGCATATATTAATGAAATGAAGTAAGTTTTAGTTTATTTGCAACCCTTACAACATATTCCATCACTAATTGAATATATTTGCTATTAGTAAAATTTGTAAAACTTGATAGAAGCAGTAATTGCTCAATCTAATATATAATTTCGAAAGAGACTTTGTATGTATGTCAGTATCTTTGGTTGGGAACTTCGTAAACAAAACAAAGTTTCTATGACGACAATTCAATTGGTTGAATATTTACTATTAGATTCGCCATATTTACGCTGTTTATATTACAAATACTGAGTGAAGCCGGGTAAAACAACTAGTATTTAATATCATAATATATTCTCATATTTATTGAATAAGTCATGCCAACCTACCACTATTTGTAACAACATAACTAGACGTGGGATAGTCGTTTGGGCGAATCCAATATACAATATACGTTCAATATAAAAACGTCACCAACTATCTCGCCGGGCAAATTTCAAACGCGTCTTACACGATATTTTTGCACCATCGTAATGGCGGAGGATCCATTTACTTATATTGATGACCAAAATGAGCAATATGGCAAAGTATGAAAACGATCGGATAAGAGGCAAACTTTTTCCTGAATGTAATCGTAAGTGAAACGTAAAGGAGGTATGTAATATGTAAAAAGGGGTTTCTACAAAGTTGACAACAATTAAAAGCGTATTGCACTAATCACACAATTACAAACAATGCAGCATTTTTATTATATAAATCACTGTATTTCGAGAAGCTGAAGAACACGACATAACAATTAATTAACGAATTAATTCAATGAGACATCTATGGATTTTAGATTTGTACATAATTTCTACAAATTGTACTTAGATTAAATACAGAAGATTTGTGACAGTGGGTAGGATGATTTTTTTGCCAAGTTTGAGGAACCGTTTCAACAATGATCAGATAAACTTGGAAAAATCTGATAAGAAACAATTGACTTGAACTCACAAATATTCAAGTCTAACCAGCCAATAATCACTTGGTGCAAATATACACGCTACCTGAATATCACCTGAATTTAAAAAAAATAAAAGGGATGATTTTATAATTTTATTACACTAGATGAATTTATCAGACGTTGGTTTATTTTTCGAACGTTACGACCATTCCGATATTGAAACGGCGGCAGGAAGAAAAGTAGAAAAGGCGGGCTGTGAGATCGGTTCAAACGCACACTTGGACGACCGTGACCGTCGCGTTGAAAATTAAAATTTGAAAGTGGGCAAGTCGCTTCCAAGATATTACTTTCGACAGTATCAAATCGGCGACATTGCCACACGGTCGAAGAGTGGGAGCCACTCCGCGCCACTCGAAAAGTAAATATTTACACCGGCCCGAGCGAATCCGACGCTTAAATAAATCCCGCACGGGCACGTCTCGGCTGCATTTCGCGCACACCCTCCATTCCGATACGAAGTACATACATACAAAAATTAAATATATATCAAAATCGTAAACGAATACGAAAAACGCGAGTAAAATCCACGGCGGCGGTCGGGTCCATTCGGCGCGCCGACCGTATAATAATTCACCATATCGCTAGAGCCCCTCCCATCGCCCCCCCTACGCCGCTACAAACGGACCAATCGGCGGCGATGATGTCGTCACTTGGCGCCAATGAGCGCGCAGCAAAGTGAGCTCACTGGCGAAAATAGTGGTCGTGAGTCACGGGATATAAAGTGTGTTACGAGTGTGGAAGCGTCAGACGTGCTGCGATTGTCGCGCGCGATAGTTCTGCGTTCGGTGCGGTCGTGCGCGAGTGGTCGTGCGCTAGTGTCGCTCTAGATGGTCCGAAACTTCGCACCCCTCAAGATGGAGACGACGTTCTACGACGAGCAATTCCACCCGCTGGGAGGCAACTCCAACCTGAAGAGGTCGCTCACCCTCGACCTGCACCAGCCGGCCTTGAAGCGAGCCCGCACTTCGGCCGCCCCCGTCCTCTCCTCGCCCGACCTGCACATGCTCAAGCTGGCCTCTCCCGAGCTGGAGAAACTCATCATAGCCCAGGGATCCCTGGCCACCCCCACGCCCAACAACAACTCCCAAATGCTGTTCCCTGCCGCCCCCACCGAAGAGCAGGAGCAATACGCCCGCGGGTTCGTGGATGCCCTCAACGAGTTGCACCACAGCGACTCCTCTCAAGGCCCGCTAGCTCCTCACGAGCTGTTGGCTCATCATCAGAACCAGCACCAGAACCAGCATCAGCTGCAAGCCCCGACCTACACCAACCTGGACCACCTGCCTCCGTCGCAGCCCTACCCGCTCGGAGCCTCGTTCGCCAGCGAGCAGATCATAGTGAAGGACGAGCCCCAGACAGTGCCCAGCATTGGCTCGTCTCCACCCCTCTCCCCCATCGACATGGAGTGCCAGGAGAAGATCAAACTGGAGAGGAAGCGGCAGAGAAACAGACTGGCCGCTTCCAAGTGCCGTCGGCGCAAACTGGAGCGCATATCCCGGCTGGAGGACAAAGTCAAACTGCTCAAAGGCGAGAACACAGAATTGAGCTCGGTGGTACTCCGGCTGAAGGAGCACGTTTGCATGCTCAAGGAGCAGGTGATGGAGCACGTGCACAGCGGCTGTCAGATCATGCAAGAGACGTATTGAGGACACACTCGAATACCCCCGTGTGCCATTTCGCCCGTACGGAGCAAACCCTGCCTCCATTAATTTATTTTTGTATTAATATAACCATCCCCCCCCCCTGAGGATTGTGGGGGGTAGACGGGTCGGGTCACGAGATCTTAAAGTTACATGTAAGTGTCTAGTCAACGGATTGACCCGGTCCGTCTAGCGTAGTAGACGCCAGATCAAAATCAACCGAACCGACCGTACGACGGTTTTGTATATGTACGTAAAAATCCATTTCGCTCCGGCTCTTATGTATTTGTAAATGTACGCCTTAGCAACGTTGCCTTAGTCAGCTGTGGGTTTGTTTTAAAATGAAAAAAAAAAAAACATTATTGTTTACGTGCAAAATCTCCTCACCCCGGGCATTTTGGAATACTCCGGGTTGTTGAAAACAAACCCGGGTTGATGTAAAAACGCCCCGGGTCATTGGGAACGGGGCCCCGGAATCGGAATATTCCAATTGGGCAACATTTTGCACCGTTTTCGTGTCCGTCATTGTAAAGTTTTTAAGAAAAACGATTGTCGCCAAGCGAAGAATATGTAGCTTATTTTTTTATTAGCCTCTTACGTACAAATTATATCGTATTTATTCCAGTCGATTAGTAATTTGAAGAAAAATGGATTTTTATATATATGTAATATATGGATAATATTAAAAACGACGGATGTAAATTTTACCAATGTACATGCCAATAATTTTCCTTTATGTTTGTTTGTTTGTTTGTATGTGTGTATGTTTGTCACGTGGTGTGATCGAATACAAAATGTGTGGATGATATCGACGATGAGAGTTTTATATAATATATAATAATAATAATTATTAAATTAACAAATATATATATTATATATATTTAAATGTAATGAAAAAGCACATGTGATCATAATGTTATTTTGTATGTATTGTATACATTATAGATACTTTAAATATTGTTTTTAACTTTTTTTTTTATATAAGAGCGTTTGTATTTTTAATTATATTATTATTATTTTACATATTGTACAATTTGTAATTTTGTAATACATATTTTTGTATATATTTATTTTATATATATATATGTATATATAAAAAGAAAATCAAATCGCTTTCTTTTATTTTTTTTTATTCAGTATACATTACTTACATACATGCTCATGAACTCTAACTGTTTTGAAATTGTACACTTGTCACACGCCTAAAAGTTTATTCATTATATGTGTAGATCTATCAATAATCGATCGATTATAATATAAATACCTCCTCTTTGAACAGATGTGCCTTTTTGAGAATCAATCGACGCTTAAAATTAAATAATTTGTGTGTTTTTGTAGTGTACTTGCCGATGTTTGGTACGAGCCGACCGCTTGTAGGTGTGCCATTTTGTTTCTTGACGTACAATTGCATATTTACCCGACACATGTTATGTTAGCCGAGGGATAAATGTAGCTTACGGTATATACGGCTGGAGTGTATGTGTGTGTGGGTCGAAATTTAGATTAATATTCGATTTGTGTCAAGTTTGCTGCAATTTTTGTGACATTTGTACCTTTATATGTGGGGATAGTGTGTTTGATGTACAAGTAAAAGCAATATTTTTGTACGCTCACGGATGTGCAGTGTTTTTTTCGCTTTTTAATCCTTCTTTTAAATATATGTATATATCTTGTCGAATCTATATTATATATTTGTAGATTTAAATTGAAAAAATATAGAGATCTGTTAGATAGTCCTTTCGTGGCCTGTAACAGTGCCTGAAGTGAGCGTTGTATATTTTTACGAGGCATTTTTGTCCTGACACAATGTGTAAAGAGAATTTATAATTAAAAATAGTAATATATATATATATATATTATATATATTTTTCCATATTCCTCGACGCGTATATGTATCGGATGTGCATTTTGTGTGTTTCTTATTATATATATATATGAGTACATGATATAATATAGTATATAAAATGATAATTATGTACGTACATATATGAGAAAAATTTGCAAAGAATTATTTTATACTGATATTGAATATTTATATTATATATTATATAATATATATATAATTAAGTTAAAATGAAAAATGAATAAAGTGACTAAACGAGTAAAACACCGTTTTTCATTTATATATTGAATACCCGTTGTGTTGACATTTTTGTGATTAATTATCCGATGGGGCTTAACATTTGAAAGTGAGTCTTATATCGATTGTTGAGGCTTTTTTTTTGGATAGAGGTGGATTTGAATAGTAGCTTTATATACAATGGATGTATTTAATCGGTGTATATTCAGTGTTTGTTTATTATTTTATTTGTGCCTTAACAACAACAATCCATGTCAAACAATGACAATGGACGATTTGATTGCACGGTTTATCTATCTATATATCTGTGTTTGTTTACAATATTTTCCATGATAAAACACTAAACTAAAACCGAATAGAAAACACTCTGAAATACAACGTTCAGATTTGTGTAATACACATATTGCATAACAATAATTGGATAATGGATTGATTACATTGGAAGAGTTATTTTTTTTCATTTTTAGTAACAGTAATAGAGTATATACAACGGTGATTTGATATAATTTTGCATAATAGATCTAACCCCGATGACTCACATTTTGTTGGCATCAACTTCATTCTGTACAACACATTTTATAAGTTTGCTTTTGTTTTGTACATAAACATTTATAAGATTTGGGTCCATTATGCAAAACTAAATTTAACCTTGTTTGTCCTATAATAATGTTATTAATTAGAGGCATTATATGAATTTTAATTTTGAAATTCTAATTATATAAATATTACATTATAGACTATTTCCCTTTTACATAATAAATTTGAATTTGTATTTATATTAAAAAATAAATTCAATGAATCTTACAGCATATATAAAATTGAAAATAAAATTTTCCCACACTTATAAACGTATGTACTTCAAGTAAACGTTTGTCGAGCAATTACTATTTGAACTACAATTAGACATGGCGAGTTAAAACGGACGTTTATGGTCGCAACGAGATAAGATAACAGCCAATGCCAATTTAAACATAAAATATTCGTACACGTATCCTGTTTTGGTCACAAAAACAATCAAGCCCGAATACTGAGGTGAGTATAAAAATGCGACATGTGTACTCCAACTGTTCTTTTCCCCGCGGTAATTTAATTAAAATATGTAAAGGGGAAGTTCATATCCCCTAACCCCAGCTGTAACTAGAAATTTGCCAGCCTTAGCACGAATGTACGTGGAAAAAAAATGATTCCTAAAATAGACCCGTCTTGAAAAAACATGATCGAATATATATACCTCCTACCTATTATAACTATAGTTGGTTGGGTCAAGGGAAATGTCATACGTGTCAGATTTGTTGTTGAAAGATTCACTAAATTTTAACTATTGCATGATTTGAAGTTAATGGTCAGTCGATGCGTTAATTATACGAACGACGGGTCATTTGCATACTGAAAAATAAATATTATTTGTATAAATTCTAACCGTTTCAAAAAAATATCGCTAGACAACACTTCTTTTGCAACGCAGCAGTTTCGGTCAAGGAGTGTGACCGCGTTTTCGCGAACCAAACCGGTTGGTTCTCTCGCGGCCATTTCCTTTCCTTCTCGCCGAATTGAAGAATTCGAAAACGCTCAAAAGGTTAGAAGATAAATCGAGGAACCCTTTTCTCAGAAACGACCCACCCACAATCCGTTAAAGTGGTATTTTTGGCCACAAAAAAGTCGAAACGTTCGATTGTGCAACACCTACCTGCTCACATACATATACAATACTTGAATGTTGCTGAATTTGCCTAATAACTTAAATTTTTCAAGAACAAGTTTAATTTTTTTTAGTTTATCAAAATACGAAATACAACAAATGAAGTTTTGTGATCATGAGAAAATTCGACCTCGAGATTTTGAACGATTTGAAATCAGTATCGTTCACTGATCATTTCATGATTCATTTTGGTATCTACACGTAAACTATAGGTCTGCTCTTTTTTTATCTTTTGGATTGAACTGAATCTTTTCGCATATATAAGTACATATGCAAAAGTACATTCACTATTACTATTCTTATTGGGACTGTGTACCATGTACATATATGGGCAAAGGTTGACCTCCCACAGCGAGGAGCCATGCACACGTGCCGTTCACTGCTGTGTGCTTTCGTCCTATATTGTCTGCGAATCGAAGATGACTCAAGCAGGGACCGTTGATTTTTGATCCTACTTATACCATTCCAAGTTCCTGAAAACTCCTTCAAGTACCGCATTGAATAATTTGGGCGAGATGGTATCTCCATGCCTTACTCCTTTTCCTATGCTAATATTTTAAATAAGATTCTCATTTTTTAAAAATACCTATAAAATTTGATGTTTGATGTTAATAATAAATAAGGGGTGGAAAGAATATATATATTGAAGGATAGCCCAGCGTCTTAAATTGTACCTGCCAGAGAATTGAAAATGTGCGACGCGACACTTTGTGTTTCATAATTTTTAATTTGTTTACATTAATTTTATTTTTTCTTTACGCCAATTTCTGCTGCCCCTCAAATCTACCAACCCTAGGCCAATGCCCAGTTTTCCACCCCCTAGATTTGGGCCTGGGTTTCGTAAATTGACCGTGTATGCTGAAATCGCTAGCGACAATAGCCTCATGTGTGGTTCATATATTAATTCCATTCTAAAACCAGCCGTTGAAATATCAACGGGCACAACACTAGTTTATTACAAAACCAAAAAAAAAAATGAAATTTTTCGTCAGTGAGGGTCATACGGCTCGGGTTTGGTGCAAACGATCGACAAGCGCCAGACAGACTCAACCACAGATTAACTGGATGGCTGCTTTAAACGCAATTCTAGACTTCACGAATGATAGATTGCACATCAGATGACGAGCAACCTTTCGATGTGCACAGATGCAATTATTAAAATGGTAATTATTAAAATTGAGTTTTATCTTTCTGGCGAGTTTAATAAGGCAAAAATCGAAACTAAAGTTACAGAAGCACAGAACGTATACAGGGTAGGTATGTCGGGACTTCGGGTAGATTTAGCTTAGTGTAAGTGCGAGCAGTGCGCACGCATAAGGTACACGTGTCGTTAATCTGTGGTTCAGTCTGTCTGGCGCTTGTCGATCGTTTGCACCGCATATATACGGTTCTTATACCCTTTGCAAGTTTTCCTCAAACTTCATCTATGTACCATTCTGTTCACAATTTTAAAGTGACAATGAGGTTGACCACATTAAAATTCATAACGCATATGAATAACAATCAATAGCTTATTTAAAAAAAAAGTGAGTCACCACCGCATTCTCAGTGAGTCACGCCTTTTTCTAATCGAATCAAAAAATAAATCAGCTGACTGTGAAAGGGTTAGCACGTGGAATTTATATCAACGTTGCACACGTCTGTTCGTAAGAAAAGTTTTTATTTTTATTTTTTTCCAGTACGTAGATTATATTTTAATCTAAGCGTGTCACGTAGTAGTTTGAGATATCGCCTCTCTCGAGAGTAATGTCCGTCAGTCTATCTTCCTATAAATATGTCCTAATGGGCTCATTTCAATTATTCAGAATTAGTTTCCATTTGACAGTTTTATAATCGTTACGACATTTTTAGGTGCTATTATTATATTGTGCTGTATACGCACGTATCCAGTATAAGTTGAGCTGTACAATAGATTGAAAGTTTGCAGGCTGAATAAATTTCGTAATTAATGTGCAGTCAGTGATTGTTAAAGTTTCTCTTTTCATGGTTGTCTATAAAACGCTTTATTGCATCTTTCAGACAGTTTGCTATTTATCGTATAAACCATATAATTTATTGTGTTAAGCTTTTAAATTATGTTTGGACTTGTAGTAAAGGATACCTTCAGCTTATGCCTGAAAGGTCTCAGGGTCAAATCTTGATAAAAGTCGGATATTTATTCGATTTTATAGCTCTTTATAACAATAGCTACAACATATAGTAGTTTGTATGTTATAATATTCTGCACCAAGTGAAGTATTGTCCAAGAAAGTAATTTAACCTAATCTACCCATCAAATTGTCCTGTTGTTGAATTCACATCTAATCATTCATAACCTTAGCTGACTTACGAACCAAATCATTATCCTTCTTTTATATTATAACCAACCTAATCTATCCTACCCATCAAAACAAAGTCCTACTATTTCTAAGTAAACCTACTCTGACCTTCAGATAAATCATTAACCTTCCTTTATCATTTGCTACCTGACTCAAAAGATTCTAAAATGATTTTCAAATATGTACACAATAGCATAGTAATCTAATTTTATTCGTCCAAAAATGGAACTAAACCAATATATCCAATAAAATATGTAAATACATAAAATGTAATTTCTTAAAATCTAGCTTAATCTTATGGTTTTTTTAGCACTTGCTTTACTGTGCTAAAAAAATCCGCTATCCACAGTGCTGGTCGCCAAGCGTCCAGTTAAAAATGTGTGTTTAAGTTAAAATAATGCAAAGTTATTGTGATTAGATATAGAAAACATTTTATCATGTATTACATGTCGAATAATATAAAATAAGTGCAAGAAATGAAAAAAATAGCGACTGAAGCAGAGCTAAGGCGGATATCATTCTCACACTAACCGTTGAGCACCGTGCGAGACTTCCCACGAAAATAATTATTTCTGTTGATATTGATCACTGTTTTTATTTCGTAATGAAATAATTCAAATCATAGCGGTTTTGATGAGGAATTCATGAAATATTATATTATAAACACTCAGTATATTTGGAGAAATAGAAATAGAAAAGTACTGGTCACTCGCTATCCATCACAGTGCCGCAAGTGTTAACCAAACCATCACTCTTCCTTCACTGTGTGTCTTTCCAATAAGATTAAGCATATTTTTTTTCTTACATACATACATACAACATACATCATATGTGCCATGATAAGAATAACCCCAAGCGACACATGGTTTGATTGATTTTTGTACATATGTAAGTACTAACAATTTTTCAAAAATAACAGTTCATATATATGTATGTAGAGTACAAATAGAGACATCAATTGACAATCAACAAAATTTTTGATCAACAGCAAATTTGCGAGAAATACATTATGTAGGTAGCATTTATAAGATTCAACAAATTCGAGGTGCTAATAGCTCGAATTTGCGAGAGACTGAAAAATCGAAAAATTCTAACAGCAGACGGTCGATCAGTGTTTTTTAATAACCAGAAGATTTCGCCAGCAGCGTATTTGGCCGGGACCTGAACCCAAGACTTCTCTATTGGTGTGCAATAGCTCTACCAGTGCACTACATAAGTCATTTTTGCGTAAATTAAGTCCTTCCTTCACACTTCACCTACAGAATTGCTGAAACCAGCATTGCTTTAATGCATACATATAGTATCTACCATACAAATTACATAATCGTTTTGACACACATTAACATTGAAATCCCTCTAATCACACCAAAGCGACAGAACGAAGCACGTCTTCTTTCAAATTAAACACGTTCGTATATGTACATACATATATCTGTTATTATAAACCATATATAAGAACAATAAAGAGAAACCATTCAAACGTTTATCCATCCACACGCACACACACACACAGACATGTATTCCATCTAATTGCTAGACCTTGGATCGCACTTGTTGATGATGATTGCTTATGCAGGTTCCTCGTCTGTTTAGCTGAAGAAAAAAATATGGATATGAAGTATGTATGTGTATATGTGTTATATACGCGTGCAAGTTGACAAAGAAAAGACTGGCAACAAAGGATCGTATGTCACACGAGCAACTGAACCAGGTGGCCAAGAATGCGTTTGCCCGTATCTTTTATTGTTGGGACACTGTGCGTCCAACCCAAGCGTTGTTTTCGACCTAATCTCAATGATAAATGTATGGTCGTTGTTTGTGTGTGTTTTGTGCTCCATTTGTGGATGGTGGTTGTGTCTCGACTTTGACAACACTCAACTTTGTACGAACCCAAATTTGCTCTTTGAATGTCGTCTCCAAATTTTTTTGTGTCTCATTGATCCATCCTTGGAGGGTTCGTTGTCTTGCGATAACCCTATGCACATATGCACATGTGGAAATGCATATATACTCTTCTTTATTACTGCGAATTTATATTAATAGTAAATTAATTGGAAACGACAAGGCTTGGTTGCTATTACGTCTACCTGAAGGTTGTCCGTTTGTTATTTGATGATTATTGAAACTATTTATAACGTACAGTTTCATAGTTTGATTCCGTAATAAGGTGGAATGATCGGTATGACTTTTATTAAGGTATATTGAGTACGGATTGCTTACATAAATCCTACAAGGAGGTATTAAAGGAAGACGCATTTCCTGGTTGAGAATCACCACAACATCTATATTTTATGTGACTGCTTCAAAAATTAAAATAGTATCATAATTGTTAACCTCAGAAGGGGGAAGAATAAATATAAAGGTATAAAACATTTTTGTATATTCACTGGAAGCATTTGTCTTATTATTTAAATTCTATCAATTTTATTTTGACTCTAAAAACAACTTATATACCTAGTAGCTTAAATTATTTCTTTCTTTTCTGATATCTACTTTTAAAAGTCATCAGAGTACTATTTTTATTTTGATACTACTTCATTATATGCATGAGAACAACAATCGATGATTGCCTTCTTATGTATGTGATTATCTACATAAAAAAAGTATAAGAAAAATGA
The DNA here is from genome assembly GCF_051622035.1 of Arctopsyche grandis. Classification (NCBI taxonomy): domain Eukaryota; kingdom Metazoa; phylum Arthropoda; class Insecta; order Trichoptera; family Hydropsychidae; genus Arctopsyche; species Arctopsyche grandis. Next base: position 7,027,542 of record NC_135363.1, on the reverse strand, counting down.
ACCAGAATGAAGTCGTTCAATGTCTCTTATGAATATTTCAGGACTTAATATTATTTTAATAGGTTGCTGAAGAAATTTCTCTTTAAATTGAGTGCTGAAATTCTCTTACCTTAAAGGTCTGAAAAATGGTGCTACTCCATTGAACAATTAGCTGCACGTATAGCAAGTTTGAGCTTCCCTCCTTTAAAATTTGGAACATTTACGTTTATGTAGGACGAGTATAATAACAAGAACAATTGATCAATCAAAGTCATCGTCTTCTTAAGGTTTTGACTGAACAAAATTCAAGAAGAATCACCACACCCAAAAAAATCTATAGCAAAAAAAAAAATGCAAACACTAAACTATTTTGCATTCGCTCTATAAAACGACTAACTTCGACCGGTTCTCGTCTGACCCAGGAATGTAAACGTTATTTTCTCTTCTCTTATTTTTCGACCATATATGTTTATGACTGATTCGACTCCTCCAGACACTTGAAAACATTAACGACTCAAAAAATAAATATTGAAAAAAAAGTCAACATCGGCTTTCGTTTTTATTCTTACTGGAGTCGATCGTAAAAAATTCCGCGCACACTATGAAAGATGTACCGAATGTTTATGCTCCGTTTCGCCAAAGGACCACATATGAAGCATTCGCGGAAAAAAAGAGAAGATCTGCTAAAAAAGCAACGACAGAACGAAACGTATCCACTTATATAGTAGCCAAAGGGTTAATAAACTTTATTGAGGAAATAAAAGCGAGCGTTCCAAAAGCGTAAACAAGCTCTGCATGTGAACACATCTTCGCTAACACACTGTATCTCGTACTTTCGAGATGAGGGGTGTTTATTTTCGTTTTCTAATCGAACCATCACAGCTACAGCCGAAGAAAAGGACCGTATTTCATTTTGGCATCGTCGATACACACCTCTTTGTTTTCGGGCACACGTACAACAGAGACTTTGAAACTGTGGAGATAAGCAAACGATGACAATTAGCAACCGAATGTAGGAGATAAATCAGCCATTGAAAAAAATGGGATAACAAAACTTGCACTTCATAATGAAACTGATTAAAATTTATAACAGTTTGCCGGATTTACGATAATATGAGATAAATGAGGTGGTGATTGGGAATCCCTGAAAACTTTCAAGTGCAATGTGGACTCGTCGAGCTATATATTATGTTGGTTCAGTTGATTTTATTCTGGACAAGCTTAATTGCCCAAATCGTCGACGAGGAGTTCATCTGGTCTTTTCCTTTGTCCCATAGACCATTAGAGCTATTGAAAACCTGATGAAGTCGAGGTGCTGAAACGACAAGCAATTACCGAACGGTTGATATTATTACGACTCTCAAAAGTAGTAGCATGTGGTTTTGAGTCAACTTCTGAGTCTACATACATACATATATTTTGCTCGGAGCTTGGGTCGTTCAAATTTAATCTGAGTTTGTTGACATTATGGGGTTTTTTAGTTACTATGTAACAACGCTATTGTTTGCTTACGATTACAATCGATATCAAAAGTCAACAAAGCGTGTGTTTTTGCACGTGATTCTGGTTCTGCAGAACAAAGAATAAAATACATAAGCGTATACTATTTACCAAATTCATTGCGAAACTTAAGAAAGTTTGATCCACCTTACATGAGAAATTCAACCTTCCATTAGAAAATATGGCTCTCGGTTATATACTCAATGTGAGCTATCAGTTTCGGAACAAGTGAACCCAGGTAGTTTTTGTTGAATTTCTAAATAGGAATGCATGGGCTAGTTATGAATGATATTTTATCATTTTATAATAGCACTTACATTATAAATCAAAATAAAACAGGAAAAAGTTGATCAATGTTCAATAATAGTGGTGTTGATAGAATCTAATCTAATTCTGATCTCAAAAAAAGAATATGTAAAAATAACAAAATGCCAATCATCTTAAAGGGCCTGTAAATGAGCAACATTTTCAAGCAATGCTTCAGCAATATTTTCAGCACTATTTCCGGAAATTATTTGCCGTTTTGTTATTACCTAGATTTTGTATACTCGGGCATCGTGCACAAAACAAAGAGAAGAATGTGGATAAGGCCTTTCCTAAATAAATGTGATTTGATGACTCCTATAAACCAATAATTATCTCTTTAAAAAAATTACGAAGATTTCAAAGAGTTAATTTGTGTAATCGTACCAAAGATAAAAAAAATGACACAGTGACGAGAAAAGCGATACCAGTAGCTATCAGATTAGCTATCACTTTACGATTTTTGACAACTGGTGACCTGTTTAAGAATTTGATGTACTTACATAGATATTTATTTAAAACTAGTGTTGTGCCCGTTGATTTCAATGGGTGGCTTCGGAAAGGAATTGATACACAAATTAAAATAAAGTTTTAAGTCATATATAAATATAATTTATAGGCGCGCGCGCGCATGTAATATTAATCGTAATAAAAAGTGCGTGCATTACACGCTCGCCAATCCAAACCGTTCGAAATGATGAAATAATTTGTGTGTGTGTGTGTGTGTGTTTGCGCGTGTGTGTATGTGTGTATGTGTCACCCGTCGCTCGGCTTGACGTCGCACATGCCTGTCGTTGCTCGGCCTGACGTCACATGACTCTCCACACCCCCCCCTTCCCCGCTACCACGCTTCTCCGCGTCTCCTCGACCACTTTACTCTGATTGGCTGTGTGTTGACGGTTTTGCACAAACACACATACCCACACACATTGCTTCCGTTTTTATATATATGTATATTATATCTCGTATTTCTTTTCTTTGCCAATTCTAATGCCATTACGGGGTTTACCCCAGAGCGACACGTATGGTATTTAACTTGTACATATATAAATTTATAGATTATAAATTAAAAATCATATTCAAATAGTGGTGACAAATAGTGGGTAGGATGGTTTTGCCAATTTGATGAAGAACCGTTCAATAATGAAATCAGATTAACTGGCAAACTATGATAGGAATCGATCGAGTCATAATTATCCAAGTTTGACCAGCAGCATTGCAGAAATACTCTGAATAAATTCAACCCAGGGCTTGAACCCGAGAGCTTCTCGGTGGTTAGCATTCACGCAACTAACGAGTAATACTGCTATTATACCAGAAGCTCGAATTGTATTTTTGAAATTGTATCTCGAAACCCAACATCAATGCTCGAATTGTATTTTTTTTATAGAACTGTCGAAACATCACTGCAAGACGAGAAATTCAAGCACATAGATGCAGAAGCACAGTATGAAGTTCATCAATCGAAACGTACGTATTTGGTCGAAATGAATCACCTCTATTGTGATGCGACAATTGAACTTGCAATTAAAGTCCAGGTCGCGTTCGAACGAGCAATTTGCAGAATTGGGACGTGATGAATTTGGGTCAACTTCAAAAGTCAACAAGCACAACACCGGTATGCGCGAAACTCTGTGACCTTCGCACAGAGTGCAAATTGTTCGACAATAATGTCGTTTTAGCATAATCTGCACACAATATATGTATATTTATATACATATATCGGCTGCCAACAATTGTCCATTCTTTCTGCTTGCATTCTTCAGGTCGAATACACTTATGCAAATTTTTTCCAGACTTGTCCACGGAGTGGGCTTCCAAGGGTCTTCTGTTCAAAATTGTGAATTTCCGGAAAATTATTGAGTCGTCGTGTCGAAGTCGGAGTTTTTTTTTATTACCAGCTCATTGGTCTGACAACATACATATGTATATTATATCCTACATTCTTCCGATAGTTTTGAAACTTTGACATTTCGCGGGGTTTGGTCGAGAATAGATATTCAAATCAATTCCGACAGTACGATGGTGAAAAATAATCGTAATAGACACATTTAAAAAATACAACAATCTTGACGTCTTATGGTAAGCAGACTTACATATATATTAACCTTTCCTTAACCATCTCGTTTTGTCAGATTTTAATTGTTTAAACGCCTATAACTTTTTTTTTCACACTATTTATTTATATAAAATTGAATATCTGTTTATCAATTTGTCTGTCTGTTTGTATGTTTGTCTGTTTGTCTATCTGTCTGTCTGTCTCGTATAGGCTCCTAAACCACTCAACCGATTACGATGGAACTTTCAGGATTTGTTGTATGCATGTCTGGGAAGCTTACTGTGAAAAAAAACCTTTTAATAATAATATTCGTAATTACGATTTTACCGACGCGAAATTTTGAAGCGCCATTGTGTAGTCAAGGAAATGTGTACGTTGGTAACCACGTTACCAGTTGGTTTATGACGACAGGGCGTTGAAGAGACATTAGTAGAGCTCCAACCATCACTTGGAACGGGAACGGGAATTGCATGCCTTATTCTGGCATTGCAACGCATGTCGGGTTCAGCTAGTATTTTATAAAATTTATCTCTCATATATATTTTTACTGGATCTATCTCACGGGCCCGAATGTGAAACGCCCGAAAACGCAAATATCGGAAGGCAAAGATCGAAAATCGAAATATCTTAAGTCGAAAGATCAAAAAAAAAGGTTGCATGGTAAACGGTATATACTCACTTAATTTGCGCGAGCAGGATACAACAGGAACAAGAGGAACAGGCTTTTCCTCCCGTATTCTGCGCGCGCACATTAATACGGGAGGAAAAGCCTGTTCCTCGTGTTCCTGTTGTATCCTGCTCGCGCAAATTAAGTGAGTATGTACCGTTTACCATGCAACCTTTTTTTTTGATCTTTCGACTTAAGATCTTTCGATTTTCGATCTTTGCCTTCCGATATTTGCGTTTTCGGGCGTTTCACATTCGGGCTCGTGATGGAGACCGATTTTTACTTCACTCATAGTGTTAAAATGTTTATATTATAATGGTGTTAATCAATTTGCTTGTTATGGCCAAATACATCAGGCTCAACTGTCATTGTGACATTTGTGACACCGAAATCTCGCTGTATGAATCTGTCAATATTTTTGGTTTTTTTTTTTTTTTGACTAGAGTCAAAGTCGGGGTCAATTTTTTAAATTTTTGTTGGAACCCGTTGTTATGAAAATTGGAAGTAGGATTGAAGGTCCTCCCTCTTCTCGGAGAGCAGAATATCTTCTATCCGAGGTGGGTACAGTTCAGATTACATATTATGTAGTTCTGAGCAGGAAGTTGGATCTCCCTGCCAAGAAGCGCCAGGGAATTCCTGGATGTGTTAAGTGGCGCAAATCAGAACAAAGGCCACTGTTTACATCAGACCTAGTCTTTGTTGGGATCGAATGTGCCGCAGCTGGTGTGTTCGCTGGTTTGTTTATACTTTTTGGTCACGGTCGCGTGGTCAGAACAAGTCCCTCGGATGCTACTGATTTGCATATGCTGCGCAGTTATGACCACTCGACCAGTGCTTCGTCGAGTTGGAGCTACAACTATATAGTAGACCAGACGCGTCGAGACGTTGAACTCTACTCATTTGCACAATGCACTGTTTTTTTCTGTCTTACACTTGGATAAGTACACAAGGAAAGTTCCACATGCGTTGGAACATGTTCGCTGATAATAATATAATACAATACACTTCCATTGTTTGTAGGACGTGGTTGGTGTGTGTTTTTTTATTTGTCCAACGACCTTTACGCCTTATTTGCGAAGTTTTAATTTGGATGGATTACTGACGCCTACTCTTTTGTGCGAACGTAGGGTTGAAGTGGTTATTAAAACAATTTGGGTCTCGAAAATCACAATCCCGAAACTCTCGATCCTTTGAGATTATAATCTGCACTCATTATCACAACACAAGCATAAGCACAATGTATCAACTTCAAAAATGATAGATGGTGCTCCACGTTTTAAAAAATATCGGTATGAGAAGGGCGTCTTCTGATCATATGTATATACAGTGCTTTAAAAAAATGGTGCTAGAACTCATTTCTTGTCAAACTTTTTATTAAAGAAAATTATATTTTAATATAGTTTAAATTAAATTTAAACAGACAAAATAGTAAACAAATATCTCCATTTAATTGAAATTAAAAATTAACGACAAATTATAGAGCAATTCTTATATAAAATGCATATAAATTATAATAACAAACATTTTTATAATATGTAGTAGGTTTTGAATGAACGTAAACATACTCTTGGGTATCATTTGAGTACATCTTTTACATATCTGTAACTTTAATTTTTTCACTCGTTCATCTCCTACATTGATCTTTATTATAACTCAAGTAATAATTTTTAAATGTCTTCTTATTATTCCAAAAAAAGATCTTTTCGTGTTTTTCTGAGGTTAGTTTTGAAAGTCTGTGTGTATTTTATGTACCAAACCAAAATATTCATCAAAAACAAACAATTAGATCAATTAGATGAATATTTAAGAATAAAGGAGACTTTAAATTTTATCTGTCGATAAACTTTTCCTAAGAACATAAAATAAAATAAAGTAAAAAAAATGGCGCAGTTAAGTATAAAAGCCAGGGCCTGTGGAGTCAGTTCAAAATTAACCGACTCCAATTTCGACTACGACTCCAAGGTGAACGATTTTACATATGTACATAGTAAGATTCATTTTTAATAGCGATTTTCAAAATTACTAGCGATTTTCATAATATAGGCTCGTGCGGGGAGTGTGGTCTCACCGGCTACACGCCTCATTGCAATTTCTGTATATATACAGCTTTCTGTAATTATACAGCTACCTAAAATCCGTCTGGTGCAGCTATATACATAAATAGCATCAAATATAAGCCATAATTGGCTTTTGTTTGAATTCCTGAGAAATCAGTGTATGTACCTAAAGGTAAGAAGGTTAACTGATTCACTGAAACGGAGACGCAATCCAGAAACAACGCGTGAACTAAGGATCCCAAATCGGAATATTCGAATACTTTTTATACTAACTTATTGTTTTTTTTTTTTAAATCTACAGCACATTTAGTTCTATTTGATGCTCCGGATAATTATTCTCTTAAAATTTTAATACTATCTTAATTATCAATTGTATTGAGAAAGTTCAACTTAAATTTATTAAATCCTTACGCTACCTTTTTCCTACCTATACCCATTCTACTGTTTCCGATATTTTAAAAATCCTATCTTTTAACAATCTTTCTGTCAGGCGACGACATACTGATGCTATATTCTTCTTTAAGCTCATAAATGGTTTCCTTGATTGTTCTGATTTACTGAATAAGGTTAATTTCAGAATCCCAGTTCGGTACTCTAGACACGTTGCACTCTTTTCACTTGATCCTTTCAATACTAATTCCCAAAAATATTTTTATCTGCAGCGCGTTTATCGTATGTTTAACGGAGAGCTGAATGAGGTTGATCTATTTGGTATTTCCCTGCATCAATTCAGGTCTAACATCAAGAGAATCTTGACCGATTGATTCATTTCTTCTCCTATTCTATTTTATAACCTTTTTCCAATATTTCCAATATTTTTATACTTTAGTTTAGTTATGTAATGTGCTATTTAATCATGTTATAGCTTTCATTCTTTTCCTTTTCATTTGTTTATTTTGTATTTACCTTTTTCATTTGTTTTATATTTGTAAATTTCAATTTCTTCTTATATTCTATTTTATAACCTTTTTCCAATATTTTAATACTATAGTTTAATTATGCAATGTTCTATTTTGTCATGTTATAGCCTTTATTCTTTTCTTTTTCATTTTTTTTATAATCTTTGTAAAAATCTGTTATTGGACTGGGATGTTACATATATTATATATTTACTATTTGTTTTTTATACATATCTACATCCTGTTGTCTGTTGATTTTTCAATAAAAAAAATAAAAAAATAAACTACAAATAAATAATTTAAAGCTACTATTCGATATTTGGGATCCCTGTGAACTCAGCTTCTCTTTTGGCGCTTCTCTCTCCGTAAGTCATTTAGTCACCGGAGCCTGAGGGGGCCGTGTATTGTTCAAAGGTTGTAAATGCATTGTTAAAGGTTTGCCGAACAATGGATAGCACTGTGACTATCCTACCTCTAGTCATTACAAATACAATTAACAAATACTGATAATTAATAGAGAATATTTTTAGAATAACACCACCCCTAGCGACGGCATTGCATGTGAGTGATTTTCTAATTCTATGGAATGGAAATTTTGATGAATCCAATACAAAAGTATTTACTGACCAAACTGAAAAATTAACTAACCATATTCGTATATAGTTACAGATCATTTCATTTAAAAATTAGTGATCAATTTAATTAATAATTGACCAAAAAAATTGTTGCAAAAGCAAAAGTATGCCGAAGCAAACAGAACCATGCTTACATATGTTCCTGCATCGATTTGTAAACATCTCTCGATCGCTTCAGCATCGAGAGATATTTATAATACCAATCGATTTATTACTCAATTTTTTCCCAATTCTCTCTGACAGTAGCCATGTATAATATAATGCGTTACACTAGTTTTTTGTTTACAATTCCATAACACAATCGTCTAATGTGGCCGTGTGCTTAATGGTACTCCACTCCGGTTTATCTAAACATTGGTCGTGCGCCACGATCCACATTCAAAGGTCTCTTAATGTGTGGGGGCCAACTAGAGGTGATATTGATTTCAAAAACAAACGAAATCAACAAAAAAATCCAAACATTCCAATACAAGTCCGATATCAAGAGAGGAATCCCAATATTTATTGGTTTTTCGACTCGGCTCCACTTTTTGATCTTATTTCGATCACGTTTTTCCTTTTCTATAACAAAACACAACGACACTCTCGCTTAAGATCGAAGTGCATTTACGGAGTGATGGATGTGTATAATAAATGCAATCGGTGCAACGAACTGATCGCGAATTCCGAACTCAAATTTGAGACAGTTGAAAGCGCTCGTAATGTGCATAAAATTTCGCCATAAAGATATTTCATATTTTGGACGGCTTAACGGCGCAATTTTTATGACTCGTATATTTCAGGTAATATGTACATAATACATACATATGTATTTGAAGAAAAAAGAAACGATTTTATGTACGTACATATATGTATGTACGTACACACTTAACTTTGCATGCAAAATAAATCGGCGTGCCGAATTCGAGCGTGGTTTTATTTATGTATTTATTTTTTTTAATGGTTTTAATTATATTTTATCGGAACGAAACGTGTGTTGAGTGCTCGGCATTGCCCGATTAAATTTCTTGTTGAGTTTGAGTTGACTTATGGCGGGATGTATTCGACCGCGACTTTCCCGGAAGGTCGCCGTTTTCCTCGACGAATTTTATCTCAAACGAAAAGAATAAATATTATCGTATTGGATATCCTTTGTTTTGTCGCGTTTCCGGGTCCAAATTTCGTTCAAATGTTTGCGTTTCTTTTTAGAACATAAATTTTACATATTTCTTGCATAGGTATGATATGTACGTATGTGTGCATGTGCGGTATTTTAAAATGAATTTTAGTTCTAAGCTTATGATAGGTGCCTTTAAAGTTTCTAAGGTTCATGTAAATTGACATTGGTTGTAAGTGTTTAAAATTGACCGTTAATTTTTAGCGATACTTATCGCCAAGTGTCACTTTCCCTTTAATGGATATTCGACTGTGTATGTAAAATGCTTTCTTGGAAGCATTTCACAATACTAAGCTTACATATAACATAAAAACAATCGTTTTCGAAATTGAACCTGAATATTTCAAAAACATTTTCGTTTTGTACCTGCTCGAAAAATCTATGCACATACATAAAATTGACGCTTTTGCAAGTTGATACGGCAAATATACACCTACATATACATATGTATATAGTATTTTTTGGTGAAATAATAAATACAAAGTTAATGTTCCCAACTTTGAATGAAAGATTTCAAAAAATGATAGTAAATAAAATCTTTGATTAATTAATACATTTAATTTGACAGAAAACCAAAAAAATATGAAGAATATATTTATTTTTAGTATTCCAGTACCTACCACATAAAACTTAATAGCTTAAATGTTTAATATTAACTTAATAGTCAAAAGTTATTTATTTATTCATTGAAAAATCAACAGGCCTCAGATCTAGAAATTCATAAAAATAAAGAATAAATACAACAAAATAACATCTATAAAATAATACATAATATATTTAGTACATATAGACAAACAAAATATATAGTTATAGTTAAAAGTTATTTAATATAGTCAGCAGTATGGCTCGGTGGTTGCGTTAATGTTTAACAAAGGGGAGGTTACCGGGTTCGATCCCGTGCTAATCTTTAATACTGCTGGTCAGACTTGGATATTTGTGACTCCAAGACGATCGTTTCTTATCAGAGTTTGCCAATGTGTCTGATTTCATTGTTGAAACGGTTCCTCCATCAAATTCACAATATCCATCCTACCCGCTATATCACAAATATCCGAATTTGATTTATGTACAATACATATGTACAAGTCTAAATCCATAGTTGCCTCTATGGATTAATTCATTATTTAATTAATTGTTGATTTCGTGGTCTTCAGCCTCTCAAAATACGGCGATTTATGTAATAAAAAATTCTACAATGTTTGTAATTAATTGTCTTGAAAGGCGTATTGGGGTCTACATGTTAGGCCTTCCTGGTAATATATCTATGAAAAAAAAATAAAATAAAATAAGATCTTCAATGAATCAGAACATACTGAGTAAATTGTGTATACTTTTAATTGAAAGCAAGAAAACACAACACTTAGATTTATCACAACATATTTACATTTTTTTTTGTATATTTTATATATGTATGTAGATATATATACAAACGGGAAAGGGGCGCAAAATTTAACCTTTGCCCCAAGCCCCACATCTTCGCACGGCTCTGCATAATACTCTACACATAAATATATTGCTTTTTATGTACTTTTTTCAAAAATTCAACAGTATTGGAACACATTTTGATATCGCAAACAAGTGTAAAATTTCTTAAAATGAAATAAAAACGCGTTGTATACGATATTTTATCTCCAACGTAATGGCAGACGATACATTAACGTATATTGATGACCAAAATGAGCAATATGGCAAAGTATGAAAACGATCGGATAAGAGATAAAAATGACCACTAACACGAAAGCCATGTGAAACGTAAAGGAGGTATGTAGGTTTTTTTGATTATTTTTCAAATAAATTTGAAAATGGGTAGCAATATTTTGTAGCAATAAGTTAAAAATAAAAAATGCTTTCTTCGAAGCATTTCACAATACTAATAAAGCTAACTAACTAACATAAAAACAATAGTTTTCGAAATTGTACCTGAATATTTCATAAATATTTTCGTTTTATACCTGTTCAAAAAATCTATGTACTTACATAAAATTAACCCTTTTGCAAGTTGATATTGGCTTTTTATATGTGTATATACAATATATTATAGGTTAGATAATTAAAAAAAAAAACACATGTATTTATACGTTTTGACACATATTTTACTATCAGGAAAAGTATTAAAAGATGGGTATCTCTCGACCGATTTAAAATATTAGGCATCTGAAAAAAATTCAAAACTTTACTAAGCAATTCCGCATGGAATTTGTCCTACATCCTATCGACAAATCCATTGATAAAATATAGGCAATAAAAAAGATAACGCAGAACTTTGATAAAATATGTTGGTAAATACGTATATATGAGATTATACTGTATCATAGTTCGCAATTTACGTAGGTACTTAATTACTCGGAAATTTAAAGTAAAAAATAAGTAGAATTTCGATACCATTTACAGGTAAAATGACTCGCTATTTTTCCATTGCGAAATTCTGTTATAAAATCAGTATTGAAGAAAGATAAATTTTAATCCACTACATGTGTATAATATACAAGTACTGAATGCAAAAGTATTCGTTTAATTTATATCATTATCAGTACATATTAATAAAGAATTATTACAGTATAGTAAAATCTCATCCGTATAAACTACATATGCATATACTCGTTTTAATGTACATATGCATGTACATTTTACATAATATATGGAGAAAAGCATATGTTTGATAAGAATTATCTGAAAATTATCAAAAAATATCTGAGAATTATCAAAAAACAATAATAATTTATGGAAAATGAACTAGATGTTCTTCATACGTGTGCGTATATCTGTTTAAGGATATCCAGTTCCAATGTCCATCGAAAAATCGATCGAACGAATTATAAAATTCGCTAAGATAAGATAAATCGAAAAAAACATGTAAGGTGGTGTAAATTTTGAGGAATATCCATTGATAGCGTATCAAAGAAGCGTTCGAGATAATCCATTGACGCATTATGGTGCAATAATCGGTTATTTTTCTTGTTTTCAAAACCCTTTGCACTCTGAAGGATAGGTCAATTGATCCAATTTTTTCCCATCTACATATATATTATATTTGTAAGTTAAAATAAATTGATTGATTGTCAAGAGCCTGCCTACATAAAAAACAAGGAAAAATATACAAAATACAAATATGTAAATAAGAAAAAAACGAAAAAAGCAAAAGCAAAAAAAAAAATGATACTTAAAAATAAATACTCGAAAAATAATACTTAAAAATATCAAATAACAATACTAATATATGAGAACCAGCTGTAAATACAAAACAACCACCTGAGACCCAAGGTGAAGAGAAAAGGTCAAAATTCTCTCATATGTACATCACATTCAATTATGAGCACAGGCTACCAGACAAATAGGTTAAAATAATCTCTGATAACCTACCCTCACTCAGGTGGAAAATATCGCATTTAGGATCAAACTATCAATTCTTATGAAAATATTGTTTTTTAGCATCAAAAATGTACTCAATTTGTAAAAAATATGTATGTTTGAAACCAGATATTCTAATAAATTGTATAAGGCACCTCACGTGATCAATAATATTTACGCATTTACTTATATCTCTGTTTAATACGTCAAACCATCAATATCTCCACCTTAGACGGTCAATATTATTGTTAATATAATAAGGTATCATCAATAATAAGGTACCTGTTGTATGTACAATTTGAGACATACATTTGTATGTATGTAGGTACATTTGTTTAAATATTATTATTGAAACAGATAACATTCATTACACAATGATTTCAATCTGTTATTATTGATATTCCACCAGTTGAAATTGTAATACGATACATTGATTTAAAATTATGATACTTTGAATAACCTTAAAGCATTCTACAATCAAAACACTTCATAATTATTAGCATAATACATTGTATTGTATTTTTATATGTCCTTTTTAAATATGTCAAACCATACTTTATGGATGTAGAGTGAAAAGGGTTATCGACAAACTGCAATGACGTATGCAACTGATAACGAAAATTTTACTATAAGAAATCGCTTCAAAAAATACATATTGTCTTCTACGAAAACATAAGAACTAAATATATAAGTAGATATTTATTTTATTATTGACATTGTTCAGATCGTAAATTTTTGTTAACGTTTCTCGTCTGTAAAATAATAAACTAAAAATGCTGGCGCCAAATAAAAAACCGGTATCTCTACAGTAAATCTATCGATAGACTATAATACATACATAATATTCACAGTAAGAATATAAATAGCCTCGATTTCGAGCCGAAAAGGTTAAAAATAAACGACACTATTGCCCTAATGCGACTATGATTTAATCGGACCACACAAGCAAGGTTCTGGCTTTTACTTCGGGGCATTCGAACAGAGTGCAAAACTACCCATCAACATACATACAAGTAGATCCCGATATATGTAATTGCATGTATGTAGTACCTACATTCAAGATCCAGACTCCCACCATTTTTACGCAGTATGCATAAAGTTCAGATTTAACACGCTAAGACCGCACAGAGAGATTGTCTCGTAAATTTTGCAAACATTTATATTTCAATCGAACTCGTGTGCAAGTAAACTAATATTTTGTGATTATTTACGGTCTGGTTTTGCGAGTGGGTTTGCGTCTGTATGAAATTACTTTCATGCAGTTGTGCAGTTTGGTTTATGTAGGGCTACCATATGTCCTCTTTTCCCCGAACATATCCTCGTTTTGAGTTCCCAAACTTTCGTCCGGTCGGGTTTTTGAAACATTTTATTTTTAATTTATACCAGGAAGGTCTAACAGGTAACCCCAATGCGCCTTCCTGGCCAGAAACATTGTACATTTGATACAAATATTATTAGTATTATACAAAGTAAATATGAACATATCAATTAATTCCCACAGAGACATCTATGGTCAAATTTGTAAATTTGCAGCATTTTATACAATCCAGTGTAATTCGAGATTGCTGAAAACTCGAGATATTCTAGAAAATGGTGCCGGGCCGCACCGTGCAACTTTGTCGGCCGACTTGTTGCGCGACACGAAAAAATGTATGGAAATGTGTGCGACAAACAAGTTGACGAGTGTGGTATGTCCCATCTACCAGCATGCATTGGTCTGGTCGCCCTCAACCAAGTTGTTCGCGGCGATCAACGCTGGTAAACCAATGGTCGACGAGCATTAATCACCCAATTTCTACATTACATCATTATTATTTTATTTATTATACTAAATTTAAATTGTATGTAATTCATAAATTGTGTTATGAATTATTAAAATCGATTTTTGCTTTTAAAATCGTTCTTTGCTTTGAAAATAATTGATGCTAAAAAATCCGGTCTCTACTAATAGCGTAATGTAGGCAAGAAATCAAGATTTCGCGCAAAAACATGTATATATTATATTTTAAAATGAAATGGCAAAATAAAACTTCTTGTTTTGAACTTGAGATCCGTCATTTTTTAAATGCGTTTAAATACGGGAACATAAATGACCTTGACCAATTTTTCGAATGTGTCTAAAAGTCCCATTAAACGTAAGCAAGGTTTTATTGACTGTTTAAATTTTTATAATAAGGAAAAAAGAAACTGTTGATATAAATAATAAATAAAACATACATAAATACAAATGTATACATGTAAGTGAATTAATATTTCAGTTTTAGTATTAACCTACTCAAAAAATTCATAATCTCGATGTTCTCTTTTCTATTTACCAGGATGTAGTAATTCTACATATGTAGTTTGTGTAATTCATATAAGGAAACACTTTGAAGCAAGATTTTCATTGAATAATAAAGATTCGAAGAATTGTATTGGATAAACCACTTTAACTGAATGTTATGTGGAATAGAATCAGATTTAGATTTCAAAAAGTTATTATAAATATTCTGAGAAGTCAACCTTAAATAAATATGTACATACATATACATATGTATGCATTGTATTGTACAATGTACATATACATACATACATATGTATGTACGTGACTTTTATCAGGTGAACCTTTGGTAGATAGATTAGTACGTGGAGTAGGTGCGTTGTGAAATACGAATTGAAATCAATACAGTGGTATTTGTATATTATAATACCACATTGAAATCATTAATTAAATATAAGTTAAAATATATCAATAATTATAAAAATTTATTTAATTAATTAATTTTTACGAACGAATTAATACGTAAGAATATAATAACAAAAGAAAAAACTTCTATATATACTGTTTACTACCAATGTTTCCTCTAGGCAAATAGACGGCGTTAAGTCTCTGAGCATTTACCGCCATCTATTGAAAATTTATTTAATTAATTAATTTTTCTATTGGTGTTTTATATTGTTTACATGTAGGTAGGTAGGTAGTTTTTACCTTTTTTTTCATATTAAACAATTAAACATAAATATTAAATTAAATATATTTAAAAGGTATTTGAAAAAAATTCGACCGCGTGGGGATCGAACACATGACCGACGACACATTTCTTTAAATTTTTTTTTATTTAATAACTTAATACGCCAACACCCATGCGGTGATATGTCATCGGGAACAACACTAGTGATATAATAATATTGAATAATAAATAACAATTACAATAATAATAAGTAATCAATTTAATGTCTATTTGAGGCGGTGAGTGAAGTAGCTCCATCCACCGAACATACAGAGATGAGCGAAAATGAAAACACGCGGCAGCAAGAAAAAAATTTGGCGATGAAAATACACGACGCTGTAGGGAGGCCGCTCCCATCCTGAGAATGATTTCAAGTGAGGCACGTGCTTTTCTACAAACATCTCTGACGCGCTGTAACCGTTTAGTAGTCCGATGAGAGCCTAGTAGAAGTTGTTATTTTGTACTTTTATTCTCTTCATTGTCTCCTGCTAGTATTACATATATTTCGTCCATGGTTTACCAGTATAGAGGCAAGTTCATATATGTAAATATTTTGCTAAAGCATCGTTTTAAAAAAACATCATGCAAATTCAATTGAAGTTCCATGGGAACATTGATGGTCAATTGATCTTTTTACATTGCATACATATTGTAGTATGAATATTTAGATAGTTAAAAATAGAAATGAACATTGTTTTGTTTGCGATGTGTTTATTTTTACTATCTGAACTTGTGGCGTACGCTTCTGTGATAGGTAGACTTATCTTATTATCTAGGAAAATCGTGTGAAAATCAGTCAAAGTAATGCGCACCTGAAAAAAAATCATCATATGCATGCCTAATTTCATTGATGAGTAGAACCACGTCATTTCGTATCATGAAATTCATACGAATTGTTACAAAATGAAAATGTTTGTGTCCACTGATCATATGTACACAAATTGTCCCTCTTCCATCACATTTGGAACTGTAAGCTGTAATCATAATCTGATATAAGGATTGTAAATAGGTTTTTGAGCTCTTTTTCCAATTATGCTGTACATTAAGATTATAATAATATAATACTATGATTACTAGAATTTCAGTAGCTATTAAAATAGATATAAGATGTATTCTGAACATAATTTAGTAATAATAAAAAGCATTTAAAAATCCGATATGTGTGATTCTAGCACAAACATGTATATTTAAATGCCGCGTTTCGAAGATCAAATTAACGTTTGGACAGAATTATTTGACATATCGAAGATGGATTAATTATTATTGAATGAGGACTGTCATTACAGCCTGCAACCCTGACCCGAAATGAAGAGTGGATTCAAAAGGAAGTACATTTGTATTTATTAGATAAGATTCATTGCCATAATTTATTTGAAGTTTACCGCTAGAAATCGATACAGCGGCCATAATATTATACAAACACGCATACACTCAGCAAACTTTTTGAGATTTTCGAAATTTTTTTGAAAAGTGTATGTATTCAACTTTAGAACGATATTATTGACGGTGGAGGCCAGTGACGTCCGAAATCCCAATAAAAAATGTCGGTCAGAATTAAAAAATTAATTTACGACCCACTAATCCTCTAAATTGCCACAATTACGTACTAGCGGCCTGTTGTGTGGGCGTATCGGAAAGAAGCAAGACGAGACGAGAACAAGAAAGACGGAGGCTCTTCTGGTGGGCAGAGGACCCACAATGAGGACTTCCCAAACCTGGATCAGGTCGTATAAAAGAGGTAAACGAAAGAGGGGGGAGGGGGAGTTAAAAAAGTTCCCGGAAAATGTAAATAACAACTAAAAACTCAATTGAATCGCTTTATTTTTCAAAATATGCTGAAACATTCTACATAGGAGTGACGTGCAGTGAAATTCTTCCGGCTTTTGTCACACAGCTTTACTTACGTGAGAGCAAGTAGGATACAAGAGGACTAGGTGGCGTCATACTGAGTCCCCTCGTATCTTGCTCTCACACACTTAAGTAAGGCTGTGCGCCAAAAATAGCAAGATTTTCACCGCACGCCACCCACATAGTATCCCCAACTTTTTAAGCCATTCCGATATTATTCCCTAAACTACAAAACAGCGTAATGGTAATTCCCTGAACTACAACAGGTAAATAGATTGAAATGGCAATGGGCGGGTCACGTAGCTAGAAGAAAGTACGATAGGTTAAAGAAAGAAGTGCTCAATTGGCACCTGAGAGGATGTATTATAAAAGGGTACAAGGATGGTGGATTGGTGGATGAAATATGAAAAATGTGTGGGATGAGATGGATGATAGTTGCTCAAAATAGAAACGAATTGATGTGTGTTGGAGAGTTCGTCATCCAGCAGTGGATGGCGAATGGCTGTCAAAGATGATTATGATGATTCGATTGCAATTTTTCGTACTATTATCCTCAGCACGGATATTACATATAGAAAGTGAAGTTTGATTTTGATTTTTGAATGTTTTTTATTATTACTAAATTATGTTCACAATACATCTTATATCTATTTTAATAGCTACTAGTACTAGTAGTATTATATTATTCTAATGTTAATGTACAGCATAATAGGAAAAAGAGCTCAAAACCTATTTACAATTCTTATAAATGCTCATAATACATCTAATACATAATATTAATTAAAGTCTCTCTTAAGTCGATGACCTAAAGCAGATTGTGTTTAGGTAATCGTTTGGGAACTTTTTGAATGTCTCAACAAGTCAATAAATATAGCCTGCAAAAACAACCACTTTCCGTGAACTTTTTGAACGTTCTACATATGTGTTTGTATATATTTGCGATACGAACAATTAAGAAACCCACGCACTTTGCAAAGTCAACCTTCTCTCATTGAACTGAAAAAGAATAAAGCAAGCGAGTCAACTCGTCCTCAACGTCCGATCGTTATCTTGAGTTGAACGGAACTATGTAATAAATAAATTGATAAAATATGTGAATAACCGGTATACATATGTATGTATGTATGTATGAATATATCGAATTGAGAATGACCTTTAGTTGCGATAATTTAAAACGTAAATGATCGATATTGCATTTATAAAATTTAATCTGATTATTATCAAAATGACAAGGTGCTTCCATTTTATCTAATCCAAATAAAATTCACTCATGATTTATTTGCAGTAAGTTGATCTAATGTACATACATACACGGTCGCAGTAAGATGTGTGGAGTATGGATATTATATTTCAAATATAATTGAGTTGTGATTTATCAGTGCGGTACTAAGTGAAGTCTTGTAGCATGATATCAAATTATTCTATGCAATATATGTATGAAAATTAAATTAAAAAGAGCTCTCTACAAAACACAATAAATACAATATTAGTTTAATAAAATGCGGATTTAATTCATATAATTAAATCACGTGACCTTTACCGGCTATTTATTTTTAATTATTCTCATAATATATGTATTGCGACTTTAATACAATGCATATATGTATGTATGTATATGAGTGCATTTTATTCAAATGCACATTTAATATGAAAACTAATTAAAATACTGGAAAAATCACATGTGGTGCATTTATTATTTCTGATTTTTTTTTTAAATATATTTTTAGAATTTAATTTTTTTTTTAAATAATCTGCCCAATAATGAAAAATTCCAAATATGATATTTTTTATAACATTGAAATCTGTTTAACATCAGTTTTTTAAACAGTTCATAGCCAGCAACATTAAAATTCAGTGATTAGCGTTGAATACTGCCAACATATATAGGCTCAATCCCTGTTCCGATGTTGCTGGCCAGACCTTTAATATACATGAGACTCCAGGTCAATTCCTATCAGGAGTTTACCAATTTTTCTGATTTCATTGTTGAAATGGTTCCAAGCAAATTGGCAATCTACCCTCATTTTTGTCACCATCGTTTGAATATAAATCCAAATTGGCCATAGATGTCACCTTGGGGCATAGCCTGTATTAAATATGTATGTATGTAGTTTGAGAATCTAAAATCATCCTAACCAAATATAATATAGTAAAAAAAAAAATGATTGATACATTTGTAGGTACAAAGAGCATCAATCAGGAGAGGCAATAATTGTTAACAAATCAATAGATGTATGTACATTCATAATACATAATATTCCAAAGTCATGAAACATTCTTCTTTGAACCTTCAAGAAACTTCTTCCGTGTTATTATCATTTTGATTTGATGGTCTGTCTGTATTGGGCTTCATATGGTATTATTTCCTTATAAAATAAATATTTTTAGAATATTTCCTCAATTTTCAACTTAACCTAACACCAATAAAGTAACCTTACAACTGAAATGTAATTGATGAATCAAATACGTACGTTTATCAGGTGGACTTAGTTCACTTTTTCAAATGTAAATCGTTATGAATTTGTGCCACAAAACCTGACAAAATTAATATGGCGTGTTGGTCACGCCTTTGTTTTGCCCCTCGCGCATTAAACAATTAATCAAATTAATGTTTCGCGATGATAATAATTTTAGCAATTCGTTCCAAGTGAAAGTGATACATGTATAGACGCACACCTTGACGATGATCATCATCGAAGACAAAGCAACGAAACGAAAAAATAAATGTAATAATCAATAGATAGTAAGTATTCTTATGTATGATAATTTACATCAATCATTTTTGGAATGGAATTTTCCAGAACAGAAACCGTTCGGCGTATTGGAAAACAAGCACGAAAATGTTCGTATTAAGAACGCGTATAATGTTTTCGTAAGACTGTTGTAAATCTTCGATACGTTATCAGCGGGCAAATATTTAATTTGGCATATTGGATTGTAAACAGTATACGGAATACCCGCACTCATGTGCGCAGTAAATAAACAAATAATACAGAAGTTTTCTTTTCGATACGAAGCTTTTGAATATTTTGACATTTTGGCCTGCTATATTTCATAAAATTCGTATATTTTTCCGGCATTTTTGTCTGTTTAAAATAAAAATAGATACCCAAGGAAGTTCTCGACAAATGTTACATATATTATAAACATTAAAAAAATTACGATTTTCTGAAAAGACATACAAATGGCCGTTATAAGCGTTTTTTGTACAGGAGTTTCTGTCCAAATGTCGAATTTGAATCAGTCAAAACTTATCTAAATCAAACCAATTAAACTGCAATAGGTGGCTATTGGGCGTTTATTTTACTGAAAAATAGTAAAACAACTATTTAAAAAAAAAGATAACGAAAAAGCCTTTTTTTCTCGTTATTTTTGTCAATATAAATTTGTTAGTTGGAGACACAGAATTTATCAGTGTTTGCTAACAGTTGGGACTTTATGTCCCTAATAAATATGTACGTGCGTGATATTTCCTGCCGCACAGTTCTTTATCGGATGGCTACTATACCAAGAGCTATCCAACTTGTTAATGAAATAGTTGTTGCTATGCCCGAATGTGATATTTCTCAGTGTGTAGGTAATAAGAGATTATTTTAACTTCTTTGTCTGGTAGTCTGCGCTCATCATTATTAACATTTCCGGTAGTCTACGCTCATCATTTATCTAACTGCTATTTTTTTTTTTGTATCTCATGTATAAATAAGTATTTTTCTGTATAATTATATTTTTTCTCTGTTTTATTTTCGACCATTAAGAATATCTATAATGCCACAATAATCCAAACTTTAAATAAATAAATTTTGCGGTTTTATGGGAGAAAATAATTGTCAAACCTTATTGTTAAATAATATTTAAAATAGATGAAACTTTTTATTTAACATTGCCTTGATACGATGCAAGTTTTCCACTAAATCTGAAATGCGCATTTTTCGCTCTGGCCTAAAATGTATGTACATATGTATGTAGAATTCAATTCGTGAATGGACACGTGGTACAGGCCAATAAGATTCGTTTAGCACTTTAAACCATGTTTATTTTTCGCTAGCATACATATGTATACTCGATCAAAACATGCCAACTTAATAATGTGTATAAACTATGATAATTTATTTTTATGTCTCAAAACAATCTTAAAAGCCACAATTTTCAGCAATTTGGAACCAAAAAAGACAAAATTTTCAGCAAACAGCTTGAACAAAAAATATGTATAATGATATATGTACACCCAGTGGTGTCATCCCAATTTCGGAACAACGGGTTTCCGATATATGTACACACACACACGCATTATATATACATTTCGGTTTTATTCGATAGAATTGTTATACTTATATTTAAATTTCATATAAAATAAAGGTCTAAATCTATAAATTTTAATATATTTAAATGAAAAAAAAGTTTAATAATTCAATCGAGTAAAACCGAAATAAAAATAAGTCAGCTCTAGGCAATTAAGTTCATGAAATTTTACTCAGAATGATATAGAGTGCAGCTGTGCAGTTTACATTGAATGGCTAAAAGTTAATTTTGCTAGTGCATAACGGAAAAGAAGGTCCTTCCTTATACCTGATATGTATTCGACTTCGAATAAAACAATGTTTTCGAAGTTGTTTTGACATTTGTATAATTTTTAACAAAAATGATATGAATTTTTGATTTCAAACAACGGGTTCCGGAAACGTTTGATTTTGAACAGCAGGTATCCGGAAACCCACGGAAACCAATAAAATGACACCACTATAACAGGGCCGCGCCTAGGAGTTCGGCTGCCTATGTGCAAACTTAAATCGGCCGCTCTTTAATTTTATCAGCATTTTTATAAATCATATTAACACGTGAAAGAAAATGAAGTGCATGCAAGTAGTGAAAAATCTTACCTTGTGATAAATATAGTGTTGAAAATTTTTGTCACAATAAAAATTTACCAGAAAAACAGGCAAAAAATCAAAACGTTTAGTTCTGAACAAGACCAGACGACAAGAGAGACTGAAAGACTTCACGTTCATTCAGAAAAATATAGTGTTTTTACCTCCAATCCAACATCTAGTACATTATTCTTTCGATGACCAACCAATATTCAACATCCTTTAAGAAATACATCTGCCAGTCCCAAAGATAATAGAACATAAACGGCGGACCGAAGCTATACCTGCTATCCGGTTAATTCCCCGAATTATACATAGTTCGGATGTGTTACAAATTGTAATTTGCTATAACCACTAGTTTACAAGAAAGTATACGCTGGCTTCAATGAGATAAAAGTCCGCTACTGGACATAAATCGTCCAAAGAAAGGATAACTGTCATATGTTGCGGAAACGCATCCAGAACTCATAAAATGAAACTTTTGGTGATTGGGAAAAAAAAAGAAACCTCAATCATTTAAGGGAACTGAAATGAAAAATCTTATAGTCAGAGAGGCATGGGAGAGAAAAGAAATGGGTTCCAGAGGTGCAAGATTTTTAATAAAATAAGAGATTGCCACAGAAAGCAGTTTTGTTGTTAGATAATACTCCTTCTCATCCTAACGAAAGCATATTAAAAACAAAAGATGGACTTATGGTTACAAAATATTTGCCTCCTAAGGTGACTCTTTGATTCAGCCCATGGACCAAGGTTTTATATCATCCATGAAACGTCTTTATAGAAATTCGTTTACATTTTTATTATATTTTGGCAACACTAGTACCAACTACTAACGGCCACATATCTGCTTAAATATGAGCGTTTTTCTTAATAAATAATGAGTATTAAAATTATGAAACAAAAATTTGTGTTTTAAATATGATATTATATTCGAAACCAAGTCAAAATTTGATTATTTGGATTATCCGTGTTTTTCACTTATCCGTGCCCTTCCTCGCCAACATTAGCCAGGATAATCGGGAGTGTACTGTATATCCGTTTTACAAACTACACAAGCACATATGCATCCATCTATCTATGTTCGTATATATGTGTATATGTATGTGTAAGATAAATGCATAAACGTCAACATAATTCGATGAACACGTTACATAGAAATAATTTATAACATATAAATACCTTATAACATATAGAATAACCTTGCCGATCGATCATAAATCACTGCGAAACTGTCAAATTTTATAGACTGAATTTGCATCGAAATTGTGGTTTATTTCGCGTCCATAGCCATCGATGATATTAACCCACATACGCAAATCGAGAACGAACGTGCGCTAACTCGGGTATAAACGGATTAACACGTTAGCTCCGCACACCCTTTAATTGTTTTTTAGTGGCGCGTTCAAGATCGAACAAGGACGTGCTAAATTTTACGGCACACCCACTCGTTCAAAACCGCCACACAATGAAACCCACTTTCTCCAATAAAGTTATTGTTGTACATATGTATATGTATTTGTCGATGTACTGCACTCACTTTCGCCAACTGATCTACCGACATATGCTATGTGATGTAATCATTATTACTACCATATGAAAGCTTCCTCATTCTAGGCATATTAATAAATCAACAATAGCTTACAACTACTATTTTTTAATTATAATTACTATACATACATCAGCCAATCATATTATATTAAAGGGAAGAATTGACAACCCTTCGATTTTATGGGAATATAAATTTTCAGCGCCTGAATGTGGTAGAGCTTTGCGTCATCATTTACATTTCCAACCTATTCCTTCGAAAACCTCTGCTTTCAATAACTCGTCTATTGTAAAGGCTTTCCGGTTCCTTAATGTGATAGATGAGCATTTGGACCTGCTCAATTGTCATGTTGATGAGCTGCTCAGTTTCATGAGATTCAACACAAGTCTATTTGAATGATTTGTAATTTTTATTGTTTTTTTCTTTGTTATTTTCTTTTTTTGTAAGACTGGTGTGACACTTTGGGGCAATCTGTCAGGTCAAATTGATCATATTATTGTTATTATTATTATAAAAATAATAAATAAACAAATATGTTTATATGTACATATGTATGTATGTGAGGCCTAGCTTGTTTCATTTCCATGCATTATTTTGGATACCAATTGAGCGTATCTCACTTTTTACCTTAGAAGGTGAAAAGTTACTCTAATTGAAAAGTATGGTTGAATTATAATTCTAATTGAATTGCAGTTCTAATTTAATTGCAATTCTAATAACAGTTTTGCAATTAGAATGATTGCAGTATGTCTTGCAAGGTGATGGGATAATTGCACTCAAGAGAGCCGCACACTCGAGACATCCAAACTTTCAAAGATGCTCAAGAAGAATTAACGCAATATAAATGAACAAAAAAGCGTATTTGTATGTTATCCGAGGGTGCTGACTCTTTTTTGTAGAATTCTATTGCGTAAGTTCTTCTTGAGCGCCTTTGAAAATTAGGATTTCTCGAAACTTCGCCACTATTCGGTGCAATTCAGTGCATTTTTCCGGGAACCGTCTTGCACATTTTCATTTAAACCTCTTCGTGCATTCAATCTCTTCACTCGTTTCTTTTTACAAGTTTTTATTAGCTTCGCTCTGTTGGTTCAATGAAATTCCTATCCGTCAAAAAAATTTGATCTGATTTTGTACCACTTCCAGGTCGCTTTGATATTTTAGGGGGTTAGCTAACATTGAATTAAGCTAATGTCTCTGACATAGAGCTAGAGGAGTTTAATCATTAACGAACTCATTAAAATTTACATCGGAATCTTGTGTAATAGTTGTAATCGAAACGATGACAATTAGCTATCTAAGCACGTCTTTCTACCACCCCATTCACAATTCACAGGCTAAATAATTATTTTTTTCATTCTCATTTATTCTTATCTCATACACAATTAATATTACATGTATTTATACTTTCTCATATACAATTAATATTAAATGTATTTATACTTTCTCATATATGTTTTTAATGCAACATTAGATTAAATAAAATAATATATTGGTGAAATTCTTGGCCCAACTATTGAAGTGTTTTGTCCAAATCATACGTCACTTTTACAAAGCTTTCAAAACTTTTTTAATTTTATCTCATTGTTTATTATTATTATCCATTCTTGAATAATATAGTATATTCTAATATATAGCACTCGAACACTGTATTACTTCTGGATATTGAAACTCTTTGTATCCGGATAACAGCGTTCTAGCAGAGATGGAAGATTGTAATATTAAAAGTTGATTTAATCATCTATTCTAGTTAGTTTAATGTGAGTTGTGGAACAATAAAAAGTTAAATTGTGTTATTTTCTTATTATTTCTACTCTCATTAATCAGACTTTGTCGAAAATTCTTAATTTTTTTATTTGGCTAAAATATAATAAAAGCAAGACTTTTCACAAAGTAATCATAATATATAGGTTTTCGTTTTGGAATATACATAGAACGAGTACATAAATTTGAAAATCTATAAATAAAAATGTTTTTTTTAGCATCTTATGATTGAGTTTTTGAAGAAATCAAACAATCTATTATATTTAAAGGGGGCTCTTTACTCGCCCGTGAAAATCGCGCCGCGACTCAAAGAGTGTGGTGACATCTTTTTACTAACCCCTTAGCGGCAGTGGCGTAGCTAGAAATTTTGGCCCTAATCCAAAAATTTCTCCCCACTTCCTGGCCAGTTTGTTCGCTCCTGATTTTATTTCTTCGTATGAATTTCGTAATTTACTAACATTCTCATATATACGATTCAACACCAAAGTGGTTTCGTCTAAACTTTAAAGTAAGATTTCGTTTCTGCAATGTTTACTTACTCGCGCGGCTCTACGCCTGATTTGTTATTGACACGCTTACTTAGCTTATACGCAAGTGTATAACAGTGGCGTACGGTGAAATTATTACAAATCGAGCGTGGGCCGTGATGCTTTGCATCATTCTGCGAAATGGTAGCTACGCCACTGGACTTCGCACGAAGTTCTCCGCCAAAAACGGGGATCGTTGCAAACCGGTATTCGACAGCTCGGCGACGAAGGAATCACGTTTTCACCGTGTGTGTGAGTCGCAAAGTGAGTGTGTGCGTTTCGCTTCGTCGTCGTGACGCGTCCCTTCGTCGCGGAACAAAACATGGGGGACGCTGCGAGGCGCGAACTCGAACGCGCGAAACGCACACACTCACATTTCGACTCACACACACGTGTTCGCGGCCACGCACGGTGCGAGTGAAGAGCCCGCTTAAGGTGCAGACACACATAATTGTACGGCATGGCATGCCTAGGTAGAATGGGCGTAGCTTCATGACATTGTTAGCTAGTGCGATCTTATTATTTCGATAAGTTTCTCCTACATTTCTTCAAATACGGGAATCACCGTTATCGATTACTGTCAAAGCTATTTCAATACAAGAAACTCTCCAGGGGGTTATTTTTGGCCTGGATCGTTACAGCATAGACCAGGCTTGCTAGCGTTTTTTCACACGTACAAAATTATCTAAAAAAATACGTACCACGTACCACTCTATGTGTTTGCACCCTTAGGGTTGTGATATATTTAATTTTTAACTTTTTTTTTATTTTGGATGAAAAGCTTTCCTACTTGTTTACTTTCATTCCCAAAATAAAAACTTAGACAGACAATGAAAAGTTTCTTAAAAGACTTTTTAGAAAACCGTAGAATAAAATGGAAACCATTGAAATGTTATCTAGGATCGATGTTGAATACTATTTAGTCGACATCTCGAGGTCAAATTTTCTCACGATTACAAAACTTCATCTATTGATACGTCACTTATAAATAAAGTAAAAAACCAAAATTTTTTGACTAAGTAAAAAACATCCATTCTTTGTATAGGCCTACTTTTGTTTTCTGACATTTACCAACACTTCCTCTCATGTATTCGCTTTAACGGTTTTCTAACTGGCCAATTGGTATAGCAGCATTTAAGTGTTGCTCCAAATGCCTTATTTTCAAGCAACATATTCTGCCTATTGCCATTTCATGCAAATACACATGTATTCATAACTGCTACATTAGTTTTATTTGCATAACTGTTTGAAATGCTTATCAAATTTAGTCTTATTATCAACCCTCTCGTGTCAATCTTCTATTAAATAATTATTGAGTATTTATTCACATATTTATTTGAGGTAATTTATAATTAGGTGGGTGTACGACAGTGTGGCCCACACGTTGTGCACACATCTGCTTCAATATAACGAGGTCAAGGTTTTCGTTTTGACGAAAACAACAACAGGTTGTTGCCGGCTTCCCTTTTTGTGAACTTTAACACCGACAAACAATGGTCACATTAATTATTGTGGGCACGGCACACAATGTTTCAGGCTAAACCCATCGATTTTTACAACGAAATTCATTTTTCATTCATTGTAAAATTTATTTTTAAAAATAATTCCATTCGTTAGATATTTATGTTTTTTACTTCTTGAAAAAAAAAATCACTGATAAAATTGGACTTACATATATGGATTATATTTTTGCAAAACAAACTGATAAAATTGGCGCAGTACGTCCAAATAGCGAGCTCTTTATATAACTATGTAGAATCAATTCGATTGTGACCATTTCCTCGTTGCAGCTGAGATTTTCCTAGTCGTGTTTGTATTAAGCAAGTTCTACTGTTGTAAAAAAATATATGTATATTCGAAATCAACTATTTTTTCATAACGGTTGCATGTAAATATGGATATTTTGCATGGTTTCATTTGAAAAATTAACTATTTGAATGCAGATTTCCATATTCATTTTTATGACTAGATAAATATGTGGGATTATTAAATTTTATGATAAAAAGCTAACATTTTTAAAAGTCATCGCTAGTAACGTGTTTCTATATATTTGTGTACGTTCGCAATTTGCCATATTAGATACAACTACTTTTTAATCAATATAATTTATACAATATGATTTTATTTCTGTATTTATGTACATACATACAATGTATAGAGTGCTGAATTGGTTGAATTGTAGATACAAGTTTTCTCGGGAAAAACATGTAGTTACTAGCGAATAAAATATATTTTACGATCGTATAAAATACTATTCACTACATGTTTCAACTAATTAAGCCGTTTAATCGCATAATATAATATAGAATAAAACGAAAGAAAAAAATCGATTTATGTATGCTCTTACGATGTTACAAAGTTGGCAAAGTGTTACATAAATATTGAGTACCGAATTTAATTTCTGTTTTAATGTCGATCTACTATACAGATACGTGATGGGCATTTTGCTTATGGACTCGAAACGAAACTGACAGTTTATGTGTCTAGAAATAATGCTTCAAGGTCCGATCGAACAGAAATAATCGCTAGAACGGTGCTTCTCAATTCGGCATATGCTCAAAAGTGAGCCAATTCCCATAAATCATTTAGGTACGGTGTGTAAAATAGTACGTTTATTTGCAACGTGGAACAATTAAAACAGTATGGGGTTCCTCTTTACCAAAATGTTATATATGTATTATGAATATGAAGTAACTCGGATGAAAAACAGTTTGTATATCTGAGTTTCTCTATGAAAATTTCACTATTGATTGTTTTGCCAAATCAATTACTATGAGCTATTATTATTAATCGATTTGAATATATGTACATACATACATATACATATACGAGTTTATCCAACTCATATCCTTCAAACAAAAATAGTTTTATGAATTTAAAAACAACATCTGAAATATTATTGAAAGTTATCTACTAATGCCAGGTGGTGAAAGTAAGTCATGTGGGTCTATTTTAAAAATATACATATATACAAATGTATGTGCCTATAAACTATTCACTATTCTATACTAAGATAAGATATTCGAATTCAAAGAATAGAAAAAAAGGTTATTCTATTAAATATGAAATTGTTTTAAGTAATCTGCCTAAAGCTGGTTTATGAAAAGTTGGAGAAAAAAAAATCTTCAAAATCGATCATACTTTAAGTTATTGCCGAATTGTGACAATAGAATAAACTATCAAATTGTTTTATGGTATATATAGGTAGTTTTTTCCTAACATAGTGTATATATGTATATATGCAGTGGCGGATCAATTCGATTGGGGTCCTAGCGAAATTTTATTTTGGTGTCCCCCCCCCCCCCCAAATTAAATAATATAATTTTTTCAGACATTCGAAAATATTAACTTATTTAAAAAATATTTATTATGTCTAAACAATAAATATTTTTGTTTTTTTTTTTGGATCTGTGGGATTGGAATCTTTTGATTCAGCGTGGAATACGTAATTCATTTAAATATAATTATTATATTAAATAATTATTATATTAAATATAATTATTCATATAAATATAATCATTTAAATATAATTATTATATTATTCATAAAAAATAAATTAAATGTAAATGTGAAAATTAGACATTCAAATATCAAAAGTTTGATTCAACCGAAGTATTTTCCTTGAGGTGAATCAAATTATTGATATTTAAAGCTGTGTTTTCAAATTTTGAAGTTTTCTTCGTTTAAATATTAACCTAATTTTTAATTTGGAATTTCCCCCACATTTTTCTAATTTCATCCACACATCTGCCCTGTGGGCCTTCTTTGCATCTCTATATATGTACATATATATACATTCTCTCGGGTACCGTTCGCGCACTTCTTTCGTTCATTTATTGTCTGTTCTTCTAGGTACGTGAACCACCCATTGCCATTTCAATTTATTTATTCTTTCCATTATATCAACTACCCTTGTCATACTTTTCACCTATGTTTTCCGTTTTCTATCTATTTTCTTTATGCTGAGCATACAGAATTTTATACTTATTTAAATCTCACTATATCATCATAATTGTCTTATGTCCAAACTCATCTTAGAGGTCACGCTCTCAGACTCCAAAAACAAAAATCGAATAAATTGATCAGAGATTCCGTCTTTTCAAACGGGGTGGTTAAAGTTTGAAATAATCTTCCCAAAAATGAAGTAAATTCTTAAAACCATAATATTTTTAAAAACAAGCTAGAAGTCTTTCTTAATCTTGAAGATTTTTGTAAATCTTCTTTTCCAATATCTTTTCTATATTTTTGTTTTCTTTTATTTATTATGTTACTTATTATTATGAAGTTTTTAGAATCAATATAAAAAAAACACATAATTTCAACAAGAATATTTGTTAATTAGCATTTGATTTTTTTTATAAATATTTGAACTACCAATATTGGGATACATATTTTTGAAGTGATGAAGATAGAGGGGGGGGGGGGTCATAAAAATTAAAAACCGCCCTGGTTCTTTTTTGTTTAGCACTAAACCACTGCTGTGTAGATTTGATAATACCCGGAGAAATGTAATCATAATAGAAGGGCCCTTACGAATGAATAATTGCTGTCAATATTACGCGGCACGTCTCTATAAATACGCTACAACGCACGGAATACAATCAGATCAATTTACTTATAAAAATGTATCCCATGTTGTTTATTTTGTGTTTTTGAATGCATTGTGCAATTTTTACCGTTGCTTGCCCATATTGCGAGTAATATAAACAAACAGAGAAGTTTTTATCGGACATACGTCGAGCACCAAGCGTCAAATACGACTGATGCTAAAATTATTTATGATTGTCTGTGGACAATCGTCACTTGACAACAATATGACGCCTAAAGCCACTTCTATTAATATAACATTTTGCTGATAATACCTCAAGATTGTATGTAAATAGATGTGCATGTATGATACATACATATGTATGTACAAACAATGAATAGTAAAAATTTTAATCATATTGTATGTACGTTATATTTTATTCATATTGTAACAATCAAGGCAAGAGTGACATTTTGGATCCAACTGAAGCAGATGGTTGACTAACTGAAAAAAATATCATCAAAAGACACGATTTGAAATTCCAACGTTCAACTTTGCCCATCTCCGATTTACGATTAATAAAAGTATACACTGTACGAAACTCGAGTGTAGGAAGTTCGGTCTGAATGCTGACCGGCGCCGTCTGACAATGAATCCGGTAATGATGTGAAAAAACCGGATGTGTTTAGCCATTCGCGATCGCTTCCCGTGCCAACGCTTCGACGCCCACACGCGCCGCAGTTTGACAATCACTATTCGACGCGACAGCTTATCCCAGGGCTGGACAACCTGTCGCCACTCGAATTGTTCATAAACATCAAATTTCGAACAATGGAGATGAAGGGAGAATTATATGTATTAATGTGAGTGCTAGAAACATGCCCAAGAAGATTTAAGGTTAATTTATACTAGCACAGCACAGACTGGTAAGTGCACATAAAAACAGCAGTACGTAATAAAATATTCTTTAGTCCATTCTATGCGGACACATTCGTATGTTCCGTAATGGGTCTACCTCACGGCACCGAAAGTCAAAATATCGAAAAAGCAAATATCGGAGAGTAAAGATCGAATATCGAAAGATCTTAAGTCGAAAGATAAAAAAAGGGTGCATGGTAAACGGTACTATGTATATATGTATGTTACACCGAATCCGTGAAATTGTCTATTACACGCATTCGGCAAGAGAATTGCCGAATGCGTGAAAAATGCAAGCATGTTGCCCAGTTCACGGATTTGGCAAATTTTTTGGCGAATGCGTGTATTCGGCAAGAATTTGTCTGCTCAAAGCATGGAGTCGGCAAATAGACAGCAGCGCTCCGGTGTTGTTTTTTAGAACTGGACAGCGTGGACAAGTGTCAAAGTGACAGCAGAATGAGTATGTTTAATTTAGTTTAATTTACATTTTATTATGTATAATATGACTACATACATATGTTACGATCATCTCATATGACTTATACATAAGTTAATGCCATTTTTATACATTTTATATATGTAAATTAAACTAAATAATAATATGTAAATTAAACTAAATTAAACATCCTTATTCAGCTGTTACTTTGACATGTGAGTATGTACGTGAGTATGTACCGTTTACCATGCACCATTTTTTTTTGATCTTTCGACTTAAGATCTTTCGATTTTCGATCTTTGCGTTTTCTGTCATTTAACATTCTGTCTCGTCACGTAGACCCATAATATATATCAGTAGAATGTGGTGAAATTATCTCTCTTTTTGTCATACAGCCTTGTTTAATGTGCACGCGCAGGATACGGGAGGAAAAGCCTGTTCCTCTTGTATCCTACTCGCGCAAATTAAGTGAGGGGGAGAGAGAGTTTTACCGCACGCCACTGATATACATATATATGCTAACCGTTTTTCATATGTATGCATGGTAAACGAACATTTTCGATTTTTTGACTATCGGTGCGGTGACGGTCACCCGTTCCGTAATATGTACGTGGCGTTTACCTCACAGCAGTTACCAACACGATCTATTCATATTATATGTCACAGAAACGTATCAAGTAGAACCGCTGCAAATATTCTTTGGCCACTCCAAATATTAACGTATACCGTGACGTCATAATGGCAATGTCTGTTTGTTTGTCTGTCTGTCTTGTATCGGCAGACCTAAACCACTTAACCGATCACGATGGAACTTTCATTATTTGTTGTATGCATGTCCGGGAAGCTTACTGTGAAAAAAAAGGGAAAAAACTTCTTAATAATATTATTTGTAATTACGATTTTACCGACGCGAAAGTTTAAAGCGCCATTGTGTAGTCAAGGAAATGTGTTCGTTGGTAACCACGTTACCAGTTGGTTTATTTTTTATTGTTCATTCCCGTTTTACCATCCAAACGGGAATGGGAACGGGAACGAGAACACAACAGAAACGGGAACGCAACGGGAACAGGAACGGGAACGGAAACGGGAATTTCATACGTTATTGTGGCATTGCAACGCATGCCGGGTTCAACTAGTAATATTATAAAAAATAATTAAAACAAATAAAGAAATTATTTTACGTCCTTACAATGTTACGACAAATTGCACGAATGCGATAGCATCCTTGGTTTTCGTAATTTTATTAACAGGCTTGTTCTATTTTAGATTATCTTAAGAATTCATCCAGCGATTTTTTATGATTGTGTTAAATGCTGTATTATTTTTTACTTTTCTTTTTTTTGTAATTTCTTCCTTTTGCTTTTTGTTCTATGTATCAATTTTTTTTATTTTTTGTTTTCTCCCTCTCTTATTTTATTATGTAGGCCATTGTGGCGCATTAGGTTCTTCCTGTAATGCCACAATGGTCCAAAACGTTAAATAAATAAATAAATTATTAATTGGTGGTTTTAAAAAAAATTATTAATTGTTTCAACGTTTCTAAATGTTGAAAAAATTTTAAGAATATTTCTAAGGCTTCCTATAAGCAATGCAAGTGGCGAACATTGGTTTTCAGTTTTAAAACGAGTTAAAAATAATTTCGTTAAATCAAAACAATTTAAATAATCTATCGATGATGTTTATTAAAAGTGATGTGGTGCATTTATAAGATTGCGATAACATAATAGATAAATTTGCGGCATCAAAAGCTCGAAAAGTACCGATTTAAAATGTTTTCCTTTTTTACTTGATTGTTGGTATAAGTTTGTAAATAGATGTTTGTTTATATAATTGTATAATATATAATTTTGTAAATAGATTTATATTATTTAATAAACAATTGTAAATAATGGAAGATCTATAGTTATAAAAAAGTTAGCCACCCCTGTCTTATCCATTTAATCCAAACGCAAAAATTCAACAGTCGAATTGGACCGTTAATTATAAATTGACTATAAACCGGTTTTTAAACAAATACGTGCCTACACACGACACAATACAATTGATACGTACCCAGTGCGTGCACAAATTCACACATACACAAGTTGGGTAACATACGGGTTTAAAAAAAGAAAAACTTGGCCGGCGATCAAAGTTTTCCGAGAAAACTACACGTCGGATCTGGACCAGGGTGACGTGGGCGTCCTATAATCCCCCCACCGTTCCAATCGTAGATACTATCCGTATGCGTGTGCATTTTTCAGAGGAAAAACCATTGAAAATCGCACCCACCCACCCACCATTCGAAGAAAGGCCAAGGCCCCTTTCGGCGTGACGTATGCACCGGTGCATTATGCGGTTGTATGTGTGTGTGTGTGTACATATAACAACTATTATGTGTATTTATTACGCAATCCATTGCGTCAATTGTGTAATACCACTTGCACTGTCTGGGCCAATGATACGTTGAGTTGTAATGGGTGGGTCATCAAGTCATCCAATTGCTAACAGTGAGAGTGTTGCAGAATTGACTCTGATCATCCTGTGTGGTTTTCAAACAATATTGGAATGCTTAAGTTATTAAGTGGGGTTTATCCTCAATATACCCAATATTTAATCGCCATAGTTCTTTATCGACTCAAAATAAAATAAAATTATATCACCCGCTCATATTACCATTATTAACCTATTGTATGGAATAACGCTTCAAATACTAACCTTTCTAAACTCCAAATAATGCAAAATAAATCCCTAAATAATTTATAATATACCCATATATACTAACTTGAAAAAACTGAATGCCATAAATAATATTCCGTTTGTTACAGACATTACTAACAAACTAACCACTAGATTCTATGACAGAATCACTAATAATTAACCATACTAACACACTTGTGAAGAGTCTCGGTGATTACAACAAAATGTCTATACCCTTCAGGTATAAACACAGGTTACCTGAAAACAATCTGCTTTAGGTCATCGACTTTAGAGAGTCTTTAACTAATATTATGTATTAGATGTGTTATGAGTAGTCACCGGATCCAGAAGGGGCCGCGTATTGTTCAGAGGTTGTAAATGCATTGTTAAAGGTTTGCTGAACCTTTTTTACAAAGGATTTACAACAATGGAACAATGGATAGCACTGTGACTATCCTACCTCTAGTTATGAGTAGTCACCGGACCCAGAAGGTGCCGCGTATTGTTCAAATGTTGTAAATGCATTGTTAAAGGTTTGCTGAACCTTTTTTACAAAGGATTTACAACAATGGAACAATGGATAGCACTGTTTTCTCAAAATAGAAACGAATTAATGTTTATTGGAGAGCTCGTCATCCAGCAGTGGATGGCGAATGGCTGTCAATGATGATTGTGATGATTCGATTGCAATTTTTCGTACTATTCTCCTCACCACGGATATTACATTTAGAAAGTGAAGTGTGATTTTGATTTTTGAATGCTTTTTATTATTACTAAATAATGTACACAATGCATCTTATATGTATTTTAATAGCTACTGATCTAGTGATTATTTTCTATTTTACAATTTTAATTTAATTCTGTTAGTAATCATAGTATTATATTATTATAATGTTAATGTACAGCACAATAGGAAAAAGAGCTGAAACCTTTTTACAATTCATATAAATGCTCATAATACATATAATACATAATATTAGTTAAAGACTCTCTAAATTCGACGATCTAAAGCAGATTTTGTTTAGGTAATCTGTGTTGAGGTTGCCGGGTTTGATCCCGTGAGTTGACTTCGATTGAAAAGAATTTTCAAGAGAAGAAAAGAAAAGAGTATATTATCTGTAATGTTGATGGTCAGACTTGGATATTTGTGACTCCAAGTCGATCGTTTCCTATCAGAGTTTGCCAATTTATCTGATTTCGTTGTTGAAACGGTTCCTCTATTCAATTGGCTAAAAACCCTTCCTACCGACTAAGTCACCACTATTTGAGTATGATTTATGTACAATAAAATTTATGTACAAGTTTAAAATTCATAAATGTTTCGTTAATTTCTGAGTTTTTCAGTGTATCGTAATTCAGTGATGTAATAAAATGCTGCATTGTTTGTAATTGGCCATTGGGGTTTACCTGTTAGGCCTTCCTGGTATATATGTATATAGTTATGTAAAATAAATAAAATATTAGGAACGCAGGAAGTCGACTGTCAAATATCAACGCCTCATGAATAAAACTTGTCAAACAACAAGTCAGTACAAATGGTTATTTGGAATTGAATTAAAATACTGCTGAAACGTGACGTCAAGTGAAATATATCAAGGATGGATTACTTCACGAAATTAAATATGTATCTTAAACAATCAAATGGAGTGGAAGATAGTTTTTGAATACAATTTTATAAGTTGCACAGTAATACGTTTCTTTTGCAAATTTTATTTTATCCATTTTTATTAATATTATTATACACTAGTGGTTTTACCCGACTTCGTTCGGTATTTGTAATATAATATAAACCGCCTAAACATGGCTAATCTAATAGTAAACATTTTATTGAATTCATTTGAATATTCATTTGTTTTTTTATTAAATTTAACGTCACGGGGTCTACAAATTATTATTAGACATTGGTAGGTATGTATATTGAACATAAAACGTGTCTATTTTGAATAAAATTTTGTTAATTTAATTTTATGTAATTTAATATATTATATTTTTCTTCAATATGTATGTTTTAAAAAAAATATTGGGAGGGGGGATGGGGTGTTGAGAGCCACTCTGCCTAGGGGTACTACTTTATTTTTGATTTTAGATTTATGATTATGTTACTAGTCAACACAACGCTTTCTTCTAAATTCGAAACAATTCAAATTAAAATTGAAATTATTATATTTCGTACTACCGGTATTACCGAAAGTTGAATTCCGATTAACAACTGGTTTCGGTAGCAATATTGGTATTGGAATCCCTAATTGGGCATATTCAGTCAAACGGAAAGTATGGATATAATTTGTAATTGAAACATTGGATATACATACATACATACATAGTTGACGTTTGAAATTTGCTAAAAAATTTTGAATGAAAAATATGAAGATAATACCTGAAAAACAATGTTCCACATCAAGTTTGTTGCCATGCACATGCAATTTACCGCTAGTAGCCCAACAATGTATGTATGAACGCTTTAATATGAATTTTAATATCTGGTTTTTATTTGCAATTTAACGACGGCATAATATCTTAATTGAAGCTTTCACATTTATTGACGTTCATTAAAAATTAGCTGCATTTTGCAATTATGTGTGTACGTATGTAGTTTTCAAAAGTGCAATTCTCGCCTCGTAAACGTCGAAAGAGACCGTTTGACCCTGCGCGCGTTATTTATTTTTATCGTTTCATAAAATCGTCTTCTTTCTCGGAAAGAAACGGAACGTTATCATTGAGAAATATGGCAAATTGCGAAATGTGCAGACGCATTTAAAAAATACGAAAAACAAAAACCTCCCAAGTAGCAGTATGTAATGGCTTTCGAACGGCCTAGAAAGAAACGGCCAGTAATTATATATCATCCGAATCGTGTTGAGTTCAAAACGCTGTGCTGAAATTATCATCAATGTTTTGACCGTTGTACAATTTTGCAAATTAATTTTAAAAAGTTCAAATAGGAAGGAGAATTTATTAAATCCTCGCTGTCACGGAAAGCTAATGAATCACCCTTTGTTGCTGGAAATAAATTACGTTAAGACATCAGAACTCTGCGTCGCGTTGATCTATTTTAATTTCTATCTAGGTTATTGAAAACCATTAGTATTTATATTATAATAATCTTTATCTCGGGTTTGTTTTAATTCAAATTCAAACAAACATATTTTTCATAGGAGTTCTTATTTATATTATAACACTTCTACATATTACATGAATATATGAATTATATTCATATATTCATCGAAGATTCACTAGGAAAAACGATAAGCATTGTCGTATGTGTTTTTGTTTAAAAATCAATTTTAATTTCAATAATTTATCGACCCGGCAAATAAAAAGAATGTCCCCTCTCTAAAATAGCTAGCACAACAGATTCAGTTTTCGTCCGGCAAATCAAACATCAAATGGGTAAAAAATTAATACCGACCCTTACAACCTAATCGTAAATGAACAGGGCCAACCCTAACTTAACCTAACCTAACCTAACCCTTAAATAAATAAGTGTTGGCTGCTAAGATATTACGATTACCCAGTGAAAATGTGACTGGTTATGATTTCACTGAAACGTCAAATTTTATTTTTGTTACAAGCAATCCGTTTGACATTTGATTTGCCGGGCCAACGCCGATTCTATCGTGCGAGCTATTTTAGAGATGTTGATTTGACATTTGACGTGTAATTTATTTTACAGCCAGGCCAAAAATACTATCCCATTTAATAGTATCGTATTGCAAATGAGTGATAGTGAAAGGTTTATTCAATAGAAATGTTTCGCAATTGTTAATTCGCATCAATAATCTCGACATTAGTGCAATAGTATCGGGACAGTCGACCTTCCCGGTTGAATTGAGTGAATTAGCAGCAATATTAAGGCACACTACAATAAAATCTTTAATTTTGCTTGATGAATTGAGAAAAGGAGCATCTACATACATATGTACATGGGTCTACTTGACGAGCCAGAATGTTAAATTACAGATAACACAAATATCAGAAGGCAAAGATCGAAAATCGAAAGATCTTAAGTCGAAAGATCAAAAAAAAGGGTGCATGGTAAACGGTACATACTCACTTAATTTGCGCGAGCAGGGTACAACAGGAACAAAAGGAACAGGCTTTTCCTCCCGTATTCTGCGCGCGCACATTAATAC
Organism: Arctopsyche grandis; assembly: GCF_051622035.1. Classification (NCBI taxonomy): domain Eukaryota; kingdom Metazoa; phylum Arthropoda; class Insecta; order Trichoptera; family Hydropsychidae; genus Arctopsyche; species Arctopsyche grandis. The sequence goes on along the minus strand of NC_135363.1, from coordinate 6,988,708 downwards.
GGGAGGAAAAGCATGTTCCTCTTGTTAATGTTGTATCCTGCTCGCGCAAATTAAGTGAGTATGTATGTGAGTATGTACCGTTTACCATGCACCCTTTTTTTTGATCTTTCGACTTAAGATCTTTCGATTTTCGATCTTTGCCTTCCGATATTTGTGTTTTCTGTAATTCAACATTCTGGCTCGTCACGGAGACCGCATCTACATACATATGACGGAGCTACTATAGTGGATTTTGCAGTGGAAGAGTTGAGTGGCAATTCATGTTTCGTCATAGTCATCATGTGTAATGATGGTATTTGGTACTTATGTACAAAACTTTGATCTCACATGTCTCCTTGGGCAACCTGTAGTGGCACCTATGATAGTAAATAATGTAGGCCATTGTGGCGCATTAGGTTCTTCCTGTAATGCCACAATGGTCTTAAACTATAAATAAATAATTGATAAATACATAAATATAGAAAAACTTTTTTGTTGTCAATGTTTTGAAAAAATATTGTATTACGGTTGGTTTCTGTTTTTAATCTACATATGTATTTAAATATATAATTGAATGTCTGTGTGTATCTCGTATAGGCTCCTAAACTACTGAACCGATTACGATGGAACTTTCAGGATTTGTTGTATGCATGTCTGGAAAGATTACTGTGAAAAAAAATCGTCCAAAAACGGGAACGGAAACGGGAAAAACGAAAATGAGTGTCATTGCAACGCAATAATTTCAAATGTGTTCGCTTCCTGCGTTTTTCCGACAAAGTGGGAACGGGAACGGGAACGGGAACGAGAACGGGAACGGGAACGAGAATTGCATGCGTTATTGTGGCATTGCAACGCATGCCGGGTTCAGCTAGTAAATTATATAAGAAAATTGTTCCACTCGCTGTTAGATTAAGGCCCCTTCAACATGTTTGCATTATTTCTTACATTCCATATCCAATTTTATAAATTTGTTAGCCCAGTACGTTTATAATACATATACTTAAAACTAAATTCTCTTAGAGAATATTTCTCATGCATCTTCCGTCCATCTTCTAGCCACATGTCCTGCCCACTGCTATTTCAATCCTTTCACTTGTTCCAGCGTCATTATGCCAGTTACCTTTGTAATACTTCCCACCCATGTGTCGTCTCGTTACATCAAACAAACCGTTCAAAGCATACTTGCGTATGCAATAACTGAATTTCAAATCGATCAAAAGCTTTTTTCTACGATCACAATGTAATGCTTTTCTTCAATACAGTCATTAATGGAAACGCTACAATTTTTGGAAAGGTTGTTCAGAGATTTACCTCACCAACCTAATTTTTTTCTTACTAAGTTTTAATACTGTAGTCTATTTTTTGTAAAAATGGACTATCTTTGTAGATGAAAGTACATACATAGCATTGCTTCAAAATTTTATGTGTACTTATTTTTGAACGAAAAATTATATTTGTCAAAATTTTCCGTCACGCACATGGGAAATTTCACTCGAGAAAGCAATGTCACTTTGACATGAAAATTAATAAGTTCAAGTCGACGCACTTGTCCACGGCTAGCTCTCAGTTTGTTTGGCTCATCTCCAAACGATCAATATGCCCCTATAAAACATTGCGCACACGCACACACGCCATTTATTTATTTTTTATCTCCACGAGCAGTGGTACTCTTTGTATCTATCTCCGCTGGGGATCTCCAGGAAACTCCCTCCTCGACGTCTTCAGGCCCAAAATAAACTTCGCTGTTTAGATGCCGGGTGAAACAAGCATTTGGTGGTTATTTGCACAAAAAACGATTCAAATATTGCCGTTGATAACTTAAAACAGCAAAGAAGAGAAGCTAGAAAGACTGCGAGTACATTTAGGCTAATGAAAAATGGCACTTTGTCTGAAGAAGAAAGCTTTTGATTAATGTGTAATGAAGTATGGGTGTTTTTTTTATTTTTAAATGCTTTTTATTATTACTAACTTATGTTCATTATATACATCTTATATCTATTTTAATAGCTACTGATCTACTGATCATTTTCTATTTTACAATTTAAATTCAATTTTGTTAGTTTTCATAGTATTATATTATTCTAATGTTAATATGTACAGCGTAAAAGGAAAAAGAGCTTAAAAACCTATTTACAATTCTTGTAAATGCTCATAATACGTCTAATACATAATATTAATTAAAGACTCTCTAAATTCGACGATTTAAAGCAGATTGTGTTTGGGTAATCTGTGTTTATACCTGAAGGGTATAGACATTTTGTTGTAATCACCGAGACTCTTCACAAGTGTGTTTGTATGGTTATTAGTGATTTTGTCATAGAATCTACTGGTTAGTAATGCCTGTAACTAACGAAATATTATTAATGGCGTGCAGTTTTTTCATGTTAGTATATATGGGTGTTATGAATTATTTTTAGGGATTTATTTTGTATTATTCGGAGCTCGGAAAGGTTAGTTAATTCGAGGCGTGATGTATGAGTGTGAAACTTGGGCATTCAATGCCAAAATGTATGAAACGTTATATGCTCGTTATAACGAGGAGAGATAAAATACGAAACCAACGGCTGAAGAAGATTTCATGATAAAATCGCACAGAAAAATGCAAGCACCAAAGCAGTTTCATTGAAAAAAATACGAATCGAAAATTAAACAACGGGTAAGCTATACCAGAAGAATAGATGAAAAATGTGTAAGATAGTGCTCAAATGGTACCCAGGACTTAATTATGTGTGTGGTAGTAATCATCATTTGGTGGTTGTACCTCCTGCCCGCACAGTGCTTTATCGGATGGCTCCTATTCCAAGAGCTATCCGACTTCTAAGTGAAATCATTGCTGCTGAGCCTGAATGCAATATTATCCACCTCAGTAAGCGTAGGTTATCGGAGATTATTTTAACCTATTTGTCTGGTAGCCTGCGCTCATCATAATTGAATGTGATTTATGAGTGAGATTTTGATATTTTTTCTTCCATTTGAGCCTTGCAGAGATGTTTTATATTTGCGGCTGGTTCTTATATGTATATTGGTGCTGGCTGTATATGCAAGACATTCCCTACTTTGTATTTTATTATTTGATATTTTTACTTTATCTGTTATTATTATTTTTTATGATTATGTATAAATGTATATTCATATGTATGAATATATTTTTATTTTTCTCAACTCTCTGTATTTCTTCGACCATTGTGGCGCATTAGCGACTCCTATTATGCCACAATGATCTAAATTTAAACTTGTATGTTGCTTATAATAAAGATGAATGTAAGTTTTCATTCTATGATGATGATTATGACGATGAATTTAAAACCGACTGCGGAAACGGTGACTGGCCTCGGTTTTGAAGGAATCTAAAGCGGAAGTTTAGGAAGGAAGTGTAGCGATAGTCTTACAGAAAAACGGAACAGTTCACTGCATACTAATCTGGAAGTCGTCAGTTAAGACGTTTTGCGGTTTTTCGTGACTTTTCGAAATCAGTAGAATCACGTGAGTAATACAGTAAACGTTGACAATGGCAACCACGTGATTCACATCCTTGTGGAGAGAAAAATTGTGGTCGCGATAAGATTTTTCGTAATCATAAGCGTGACATAATTTAATTTTGGTGGCTCGAAAAGTCACAGGGATGGTCGCTTCTGAGAATTTTCGCAAATTGCTCATCGTGCATGCTTGAAATTTTGTTTTTAATGAAGCCGTTTCGCAGTCGATCCCAAGATGTGAGAATGGGCCGAAATGGTTGTTACCAAAAAACTTCCACACATGTTCAACACTTGTGACGTGCTTGTTTGTACAGTTGTTATGGAGAGCAAAAAATGGCCGACAAAAAATTAACTCTCCTTTTTTCTTGCGAAACAAAAAATGAATCATCCATATTTAACCTAGACATTAATTGATTCAGGATGCGCTCAAAGTTTTATCGACACCCAAAGAATACATACAGATGTACATTTCAAATACAATTATTTGACAAATGGAGTTTTTTTATTCTTAAAATAAATTAAATCTAATATATAATTTCGAAAGAGACTTTGTATGTATGTATGTTTGTTTGTTTGGCTCGTAGAATCCGTGACGTTCAATTTAACAAAAAAAAAAAACAAATGAATATTCAAATAAATTTAAATAAAATAATACTATTCAAATAAATTTAATAAAATGTTTACTATTAGATTGGCCATGTTTATATTACAAATACCGAGCGAAGCCGGGTATAAACACTAGTATACTATTGTAGCATATGCGAAAGGGAGCCGCCGTTTTAATTGGTTTTCGAGGATTATCTCCAGGCTTAAGTGCAGTCGGCTAACAATGGAGACCCCCCGAATCGACTGAATGGTCGGTAACGGCACTCGGTCGCTTCCCGCTAGAGTTCTCAGAACTGACAGAGCGAAAGCGTGGGACTGCGTACCTTGGACCGTGGGACTGCATGTCCGTGTACGTGCCTAAACAATGGGGAAGTAAACGGACGTCGAAGATGCAGTGAGCTACCTGCCCTTTATAAGCAATTACTTAGGCCATATCAAGGCATTCTGGACGGAGCACTGGCAGTGCGTGGATCTCCTTAATCACCCAATAAATGCTGTGAAGCGACTTTGGCCTTTTATTTGGATCCTCCACCCACCCCTACATAACACTATAAATTTAAAATTTTAACCAATCTTTTCTCCAGTAAATACACTTTTTAATAATCTCAATACACTTTTCAAACTCAATTGATTTTCTTTATTTCATTTTTACCATCATTTAACTAAAAGGCGGAGAGGCGCGGATGCTTTTTTAAATAATGATAGACTGCTCCATTAGTCTTCAAAGCAAGAAAGCAGAAAAGCATGGTATTTATAAGAATAATTGACCATTTTATGTGCGAAAAGAATCTATCCACCGCCAAAGACTAGCCATATGAGCCCCAAATCAACACATGAACAGACTTCGGCGGTCAGTATGCTTTAATCCACAAAAAATGGTACACTATTGTGAACTGCTTTTTCAACCTTCTTTTTGCTCTCTTGCTTTTTGGGAAAATAATAATTGGCAATATTGAAAGCAGCGTTCGGACGATGCTTTTATTCACAAAAAATAGTTCACTAATGTCAAATATGTTTTTTTGCTGACTTTGCTTTCTACGGTAATGAAGAGTTCTATTGTTATTTGACGAGCATCAAGACAACGCCTAAGTTAACGCCTGTTTATGACCAAAGATTGGCGTTGGACGGATGCTTTTCAAATAACAATATGACGTATTCGTGTTCAAAGCGAGAGAGCAAAAAAGCATGGCTTTTCTAAGAAATCGACAATAGTGAACCATTTTTTGTTCGAAAAGCATTCATTTAACGTCGATATTTGCTTATGACTAAAATTTTCACACATATGTAAGTAATATATAAATTTAAAATTGTATTCAATCAGAGAGTGGTGTCAAATAGAGGCTAGGCAACTAATGTTTAAGGAACCGTTTGAAAACTTAAATCAGATAAATTTGCAATATCTGATTTAGGAAACGATTGGATTGAGTCACAAATATGCAAATCTGACCAGCAGCTCCGCAGAAATACTTAAAATCCACAGATGATTTTCTTGTTGAGTAAAATTTTTAGGTGGGGGAGTATATTGTATAATATAAAGCTAAATTTATATAAAAAGGTCTTAAATATTTATCCAATAAAAGGAAACCATAAATGAAAACGTTATAATAAAGAAGATGTCTTTCGAACTATGAAGGCTTACCCCCACTCCACAAAAAAGATGCGCGCTATAGAATTATGTGTTAACTTTTGCTTATGCGCACTTTCTCCGAAGAGTAGGAGTGGGCCTTCGTAAATTAAACTGGCAAAACTATGTATGTGCATTTAATATGAGCCATTATATTTGAAAGTGGCATAAACTTTTGATTTTGCAAAACATTAAATATAATATTTTGTGTTTAACAATATTTAAAAATTCTAGTGGCCTGTAATACGTTTATTCTGCTTTTCAGAGATAACAATTTGTGAATTAAGTCAAACAGAAATAGTGTTTTTGGGATTGAAAATTGGACTTTCGCCACTTTCAAATATAACTCCTCATACATACATAGGTATCGTAAGTCAGTTTATAATATATATTTTTTTAATATAACACTTCAGTTAAATTTAATACCAATGATAATCATCGTACAAATTTTATCAACATCATTTTATAAAAAAAAAACAAAAATATATCTTTTCATACAGATTTATGTCTACTAAACACAAATTTTTAAATTAGAAAATATATATTTCATCGCAACTGTTATTGCAGTTGAAAAAATCCAAATTTAATTTTGATAATAATTCAAAATGATAAATACGTCACCACCAAGCATCGATATCGCGCGAAATTTTCCAAACGCTACAACATTTGAAGCATTATTAAATATATACCCGGTCGTAAAACCGCCCCAAAAACGACCAATAATAATAAACGGAAAGTATTTACGTTAATTTTTTATGATTTATTTAACGCGACAACGGACCATTAACGCTGCAATGGCAATGCACCAAAACACGTTGACGCACCGGATAAAATGAGTAATGATTGCGTTAACGTAAAAATTGGGAACCGAGAAAAATATCCACATGAAAAAAAACCACACACAGACATATGTACATAATTGGAAAATATCCACTGCTGAAAAAATACCACAATAAATAAGACGATTGAATGAAAACGAACGACTCCTATGCGAAAAGAAAACGTAAACATTGTGCGAAATCTTTGCAATTTATACTCGGATATTGCGACAAGGTTATTTCCATCATTTTTCAATATCAGAGGAAAATTCGCTGTAAATTTGCCGCTTGGCAACATTCCCGCGTTTTCCGGTCCAGCGTATGAAAACATCGTTAGCATTTTCACAACGACTTGCGAGAGTCGATAACTGACCCATTTTCGATATTATTATGCATTAAAAAATGGCAAAATATTTTGTCGCAATATTTACGTTATGAAATCGTCACACGTCCATGAAAAATACATATGCATAGGGGTGGTTAGAATATGTAAACAATATGTTGTTTTTTTTTTCAGTGTGTGTGTACCTGTATCGTAATTTATGTGCATAATCATAACACAGCTGTTTTCTGATTGATAAACCACATTTGCGCAAACGTTGACTGAGCACCACCTGTTGATCGGAATCAACACTTTCTTGGTTCGACTACGAGTTGGAACAAGCAACCCTCTTTCGTGAGTGCTTTGAAAATATTTCAAAACTATGAAGCGTAGGTATAGTAAAATTCATTTGTGCCGATGGATTGTAGTAGTGTGAGTGAACGTATGTGAGCATCGTCGACCAATAGGGATGTCGATGTCGTCATCATCGACCAATGAGATTGCGTCTCGAGCGCATCACCCACACTAGTGCGATTCGCTTTCATCGATTTCTACTCTTACATGCGTGAAAATTAAACGGTCAACTATTAGAATTTAAAAAATATATATATTGAGTATGAGTTGGGATGTTTTTCACAGAGAAATGTTTATTTATTTTTTTTTAGTTTTTTAATTACAAGCCTTCTGTTTAAAGTTTCAAACTGGCGGCCGTCACCGTGTCGAAAGTCGAAAAATCGAAATCTTTATTCTTGCTCGTTTAGCATGCATACATATGAAGAGTGGGTAGTTTATATGTATGTATATACATATATGTATATCAGTGGCGTGCGGTAAAACTCTCTCTCTCTTTTTGTCGTACAGCCTTACTTGATGTGCGCGAGCAGATACCAGAGGCTGTTCCTCTTGTATCCTGCTCGCGCACATTAAGTAAGGCTGTACGACAAAAATAGAGAGAATTTTACCACATAGTATCCCCAACATTCTAAGCCATTCCGATCAGTGTTCTTGGATAGCTTCCCTAAACTACAAAATTTTTCACCGCACGCCACTGATATATGTACATATATTCAGTGGCGGCTCGTGGATAAGATATCTGGGGGTGCTGCGGTTGGTTAAAAAATGTTTATTTGGATTATATTTCACTATTAACATCAAAATTAAACATTATATGTATTTTCTTTCATTATAAAATTGATTCTTCTGTCTTTTTTCCTTGATAAAAGGTCTATCACCTTTTCGTTAAAATTTTCACTGTTCATGATCATTTTTTTTTCAATTGACAGCATAGACAATGCCGTCAATCTTTCCTGAGCCATTGTGTTTCTTATATTGTATGTATGTCTTTATTCTATTTATTGATGAAAAACACCGTTTTGGCTCAGAGGTAGTTAAAGTTGTCAGCAGAATTTGAATAAGTTTTGTTATTTCCACACGAACTTTGCATAAATTGATTGCAAAAATAAGTTTTAAAAATATTAATAAATCATTAATACTATGCATTTCTTTCCTTGAGTAAAACACTTCTAATTCAGTTTGAAGTTTTTCTTTATCTAACATTGGATATGATTCAACGGTTAGTAGTAGATCTTCCATTGGCATTTCCTTTCAGTACTTTTCAAAAATTTCTTTATTAAATAATTTCACAGCTTTTAATTGATAATAGCATCGCACATATTTTTGGCTTCTATAATATGTGCGATAATATATGCACATAATATATGCATCATATATTTTTGGCTTCTATTCGCATTTGTATAATGATATATAAGAATCTCGTATTTGTATAATGAAATTAGTAAAACTTTTTAAGTTTTCTTTAATTGAAAATGCATCGATATTACTAGATTGCATTAGGTTATAAATAATTTCTACATGCGGCATTAACTTGTGAAAAAGTTCTGACTAAAATAAAAAAATGTATTCAGTAAATTGGTAGAATCTGTTATTGTTTTATCAGTATTTTAGGAAGAATATTTAAGTTCTTGTAAACATTGGCTCAGCTTCTCTTGATTTTGATACCATCTTAAATACTTAAAGTGACGTGTAGAAACGTAGAAAGTGTAAGAGGTGTAGAAGGAAAGACAAAAGGTGCAGAAGAAATGACGAAAAGTGACGAGCGTGTCGAGCGCGCGCGCGCACACGAACGCAACAAGCAATGTGTATAGTAACTGTTGGGAGTGCAGTACGGACCAAGCTTCTGGCTCCCCCCGCGCCCCTCCTTCGCCCACTCGGCATATTCCATCGAAAACTGTACTGCACAAAATCATAAACGATGCCTCACTTTCTGATATTAGTACCGCGATGTATGATCATTATTGGATGTATCGGCGTGCGGGCGAGCTTAATACACGCTTGAATAATATTGATATTTTCATATAATATACATAAATTTATGTATATAATAATATTAAATTTTTCTCAATTTCCTTGGGGGAAATTGAGAAAAGTTTGTCCATACGCACTGCTCGTCCATAGTACCGCAGTGCGTATGGACGAGCCGCCACTGCATATATTACATTCTTTTCGATCTTTCGATTTTCGATCTTTGCTTTCTGATATTTGCTTTTCGATCTTTCGACTTTCGATGCAGTGAACTAGACACGGACTTTTGGCCGAATGGACACTTGACCGACGGACATTTGGTCGGTTATATATCGAAATTACTAAAAACAGATACATTATTCAGAAATCACGTCAATTTTGATACATATATTTTTGATAGCTTCAAACAATTAAGAATTTCAATCGGTCAAATGTTCGTCGACCTAATGTACGTTCGTCCGTCAACCATTAAAAACGAGGAGGAGCAGTAAGAAGGAGTGGAAGAGTGAAGATAGGATGTGCAAGGTTCCAGCATCCTACTATATGTAACTCAACGGTGCAGAAAAGTATGGAGTGCAACGTTTCGTAGCACATTACAATAAAACCAATTTACTTAAAAATGCTATTTTCGTCACATCACTTCTCGGCGAAGGCTAAACTTTCATACATTTGACACATTTATTGATATTTTTTTCGGTTTAAATTGAGCTCATCATTCCTATGTGGCCACTTGCACTGCTACATTAACATTTTTGCACACTCTACTATACCTGTCACCTTGGTCACGCTTCTGACCCATGCGTTACTATTTCTAAGCACTCTCGTTATTCCAAGCTAACTTTTTCCATGCATCTCTATGTAAGGATACTAGATTAAAGCTAATTCTAGTTTCACATCTTAGTAATAATAACCACTTGAGATTACATAAGTATCATGACAATGTTGTAGTAGAACTGGAGTGCACTTTTGCTTCAATCCTTTCTCGTATGCGCATTACACTGTTCGACAAATGACGACTTTTTTGTTTCAGAGACGAGATATGACTTTTATTATAGATCTTTGCCCAGTGAACACGAATCTGAATCGAATTAATAGGGATAATATATTAAATTGTCTTTATATGAGAATTAAATAAAATTCCACTTAGAAAAATCATATTTCGACAAAAATTCATTTATTTTATTGAGGTAAGCCAGTTATCAATAGAATTTTTGTTATTAATCCTCAAGAATAGTATCAATAGTATAAAAATCATATTTCAACTATTCTTGAGGATTAATAACAAAAATTCTATTGATAACTGGCTTACCTCAATAAAATAAACGAATTTTTGTCGAAATATGATTTTTATAAGTGGAATTTTATTTAATTCTCATATAAAGACAATTTAATATATTATCCATATTAATTCAATTCAGATTCGTGTAAATACTAGTACGAGCTTTAAACTCGCAATTTTACCGATTTAAAATTCAGCACACTTCCAATTAACCCATTTAAACAAAAACAAAAAATAGTGTGGCCAGAACACTATTCCAATAAACATGTTTTAATAAAAAATACTCAATATAAAATAGTATTAACAGTGGGAAAATATCCCAAGTGAAAATACGTACTTTTGACTTTTGATTTGAACTGGACGACTACTAATAGATATTTGAAAGCTGAAAAGTACTACAAATGAAAAATAATATACTCGACTATAGATTCCAATATTCATTTTGAACAGGAAATCGACAGATTTTGAGACATCGACCGAACAACACGAAGATATAGAAAAATCGCGCGATTTAAAAAACACATAACTCTCCGAATCTACAGCCAATCAACATTTTTTATTACCAGATTCGTGTTCACTGGGCATAGATATATAATAAATGTTATATCTCGTCTCTTAACCATCTTTCGTGTCGAACAGTGTTATTAACACTATTTTCAACCATTGTACGGTTCCAATTCGTTATTCATTGATTTAATTTCATAGTTGTTTGTTTACAGCAGAAGATAATATTGTGGCCAGTGGTGTAATCGGTCAAGTCATCGTCGAATGCGGATACCCGTTGTGAGGAAGCGGACATTTTCCGAGAAAAGTGGGTGGTTGTGGGACCGAATCCAAGTTCAGAAACTTTCTAGAACAATCTGACGTCCCCTCTATTTACATTTGGAATCGCCCTAGTGCACAGGGTTGCTCAATACGCCAGTAAATTAAATTCCACACAAAGTTTTCCAAGAAATTTCCGCGCATAAATAGAGTGGAACCACTTTGATCACATTAACACGCCGAAGCGGAGATGGCATTGATGGAGAAGGATTTTCACCGATCGTTTTCGATGGTCGTTTGTATTATACTGTTCAGTAGTATATTATAAATAGTACCGAGCAAGCGTTGAGAACAACTGTTGTACCATCTGTCATTTGATTCATCCAACGTCAAAAATACTAAACGCTATATTCGCGGGAAAATGAAAATAAGATGAAAAAAAAAAACGTCTTTCACTAATGTGATAATTTCCCGGCGAGATTTACAATAGTGATAAATGTCTAAAAAGTCCAAACATAAATAACAGGAGGAAGACAAGGGGGTACCCATTCTGGCGCGTGGTGCATCCCACGCTCCACAACTCAGCTTTCAACGTGTCTAGTGTTGTTGTCAAAACACGTGGAGGTCCCACAGGAACGTTTCAATCGTTTTACGTATCCATTGTCACGACGGGAATCCCTCTAGGCCGAGTGTGATGCCAAAATTCGAGCTGGCGACGAAAGACGAGAACGCCACGTGTGCTAGCAATAACTTTTTCACCTAACGAGACATTGACGAATCACTCGCCATATCTTGTCTAAACTTTCGTTCCAAACCAACAAGTAATTGATACTTGGGCTCGATGATTTCCGGGTGCTTTGGCTCAATAGTATTTGATACATCGATATAAATTAAGGGTGAGTTACATATATTAATGAATAAACTGAAAATGCGTACAAGATGTAAATCAAGGTTCAATGATTATTGGTCACAAAGCGGTCGCCTAAAAGTCACTAAAATCTCTATAACGTAACATCCGGCAGCCGAAAAGTCTATCATATAATACTAATGATAATTATCATACTAATGAGAACTGGAGTGCTAAATATTCCGTATTCGTGATTTTCATGGCAAAATTTGCCGTTTGGCCGATCTCAATGTGACTAATAACACTGAGCAATAAAAAAAAAATCACGTTTTTGACTTACCAGAGCCGAAACTAACCAGTCCTTACTAAGTTTGACCCACTGAATTCGAATATGATAATAATTTTTGTTGGTTAGTGATCGTTTACGAGATATGAGCGTTTAAAAAAATGTGCAAAAAAATTTTACAGTTTTTTGGCTTTTGCGGTCTTTAACTCAAAATCTAGTATTGCTGTGCTTAAAGTGAGTATTAGAATCAATAGTCAGATGTTTTTTCCTATTGATTGTGATATTTCATTGCTTTAAAATACTTATAATTAATTGTGTAGCGAATTTTAAAAGTCAAAAATATATTTTTTTTACGGATTTTTTCACCGTGCAATGTTGCGTTTATTTGGACAGTTTTTTATTTCACCACGTTTATAAGGATTGATAAAAGGATTAATATCTCTATTTCTTATTGTATAATCCTTAAATACTTAGGTAATAACTTATGATCTAACTTCTTACTAAACAATACTTAATCTATTTAAAAATAATTTGGTGGGAAAATAAATCAAGTTTCTATGTTTAACTTTTTTTGTTCTAAGCATCAAATTGAGATATTTTGTATATTAAATACAAATTTAACCATATTGGTAATCGAAAGAAATTAATTAACGTTAGTATGTAACTGGAAAACACTAGTAATTTTATATTTTGTAAGACCACAATAAAGTTTAACTTTCGTGGATCATGAAAAGCTATAGCAGTTGGATCAATATCATAGAAAAGTGATTGTAAAAGGTGTTTTTTTAAGGTATAAAAGCTTTAAAATTAAATAAAACACATACAAATTGGAGTAATGGCCATGGTGTTGGCTTTATTGAAAGATAATGCTATGTCATTAGAACTTAAACATAATATCGAGCATATAAGAACATAGGCCGCGGCTGTTTCGAATAAAGCACAAGCTGGAAGTCCAATTTTCGACCAATTTTTCATACAGCTGGGACCGTATATCAGCAATAACGCGGCGAAGGCTTCAAGTCGTCCATCGTCTCTGGTTTATTGGCGTAGACTAACTACTTCACATATCGACAGAAAATAATCCAAAGGTGTTAAATCACACGATCTTGGAAGCCAATTCACAACTGTAAAATGGACGTAGCGCACAGAATAAGTTTCGCGAACTGAACCACAATATTCGAAATTAATTTACACAGGCATTGTTTTGACGTAAATCTATTTACGGTAAAATGGCAAATTAAACCAAGTACAAATCAGCTATCAACTGTTAAATTGGCTGTTGTTAAAAAAAGTGTTGCCAATTCAAAAAACAAACGTCTAAAAAAGCACCTTTTATTTTCTGAAGAATAGAAGCATTTTAATTCATAATAATGCGCCACACTTTATTTTTTTATTTAAGTAAAAAATACATGAACACATTTGTTCATATATAAAACCTTTTAGACGTTTGAGCAAAAGTGTCATACATTGTTTGATCTTTTGCCAAGCAGTATGCGTACAAATTTTTGCATACATATGTACATACATACATGTGGAAAACTGTTAATTACTGTACTGTTGTATAGGTAATGTATATACTTCAAAAAGAAAAGTCGATTTCGAAAATAAGACCACCCGCAAGAAGAGTCATTGAACTCTAAGAAGAAAATGAAAAATCTAGACGTACATATGTAACTGTTGTTTCTGAAACAATACCAGACGGCAGAACTCTCTTTATCTGAATTCAATTCATCAGTATTTTGAAACGATCTCTGTTTGTCAGGAATGCCAAACGAAAATTACCTGGAAAATGTATGGAAAATACGTCGATAAAAGAAGTGCACAATATACATACTATCTATATGATAAAATGAATTGTACAAACATATCGATAAACTGTAAGCACGTGTTAATTTTTGATAATTACCGGTTTTCGTCTTAAGATCGAACTATGACTCAAAAATTAGATGCACGCGCTGATAAGAAATCCCTGCATGACGCGATTAAGATAAGTTGGCGCCAATTTTTCTGAGAATCAATTTTTCACACACCATCGGTGAAAACGTGCTAATTTTCGGACTTCGGACTATCTACGCACTGACCAAAATGAATCATAGTTTCTAATCGTAATTTGGCATAATTTGACATCTTGAACACAAATTTATTCTTCTATGCATCACATTTTATAGGACCCGAATATGTAAGTCTAGTATGACCTTCATCCAGAGCTCCAGCTGTCATCTACCGTCCAAATTTGAATGCCACAATGATTAGTTAAACTAAGACCGTCTATTTGAACCGTCACAGCAAACGAACAAACTTAAAAATATATATCCACAGTCGAAGATAGAGTACAGTGAGATACAAAATCTGAAATTTACATCCTACCTCTTATACAGTCTACTGTATATATAGCTCTTATATGTACAGTCTACTGTTGAAATTAGAGTATGTTTCGTAAGATAGTATATCAAATGTGATAGCTTTACATACTAGGGCGTGCAAACAAACTAGGCTGGCGTTTCTGGGCCTTTTTTAATTTAGGAAATCAAGCTTTGACCCATTCCAAAAACCATATATGCTATAAATAATATAATGCCACGAGATAGTAAATACATACATACATATATACAAACATATATCAAATTTGATAGTTCTACGTTGAAAACTGTACATTTTGAATAGCGAACAAACAAATCAACTTAATTTTTGAAGTTGGTTTGTTTCGGGTGCTTGAAGATTGAAAAAAAATATACAAAATAAAGCTTATTCAAAAAGGTGTGTAGGTTACTGTTAAAAATGGTACAATGCGATAATATATGAAATTTGGTGGTTCTAAATTGAACATTGCAGATTTTCATAGCGGAAAAATATACATGCATCTTCTTTATTTTATAAACATATCTATAGGTACAATTTATGTATATCAGTGGTGGCCACGGGGTCTATTTTTGGGCGTAGTTTATATTTTGGGTGTTTTATAAAATAACTCTGTTTTTCAACTAATAAAGGCCGAATACCAGTCAAGAAATTGATATTGTTACCGCATCTTTTGAAAGGAAATAACTGCAATGAATACTTAGGGTATATTAGTACCTGCTATGCCCGTTCATTGAGACTATTTTTGTATGAAACTACTGTTAACTAGATACTTTTTTCTCAAAGAAAGACATTACTTAGCTTCCAGCAGGATGTTCATTTTATTTAATACTCTCAAAGGAATCGAATAGTAAATTAAAAACAGGAAATAATGTTTGTTACGGACGAACTGACCGATATCGTACATAAATGCAAGCCTAAATACAAAAAAAAATAAGAAAAACCTTGTAAATAAGTAAAAACCACCCCGAGAAAGATAAATAAGAAACCACGGATCTTATTTAAAATTGTTATTGTTTTATTTTATTATAATACATAGTACTTGTTTATTTATTTTATTAAAATACATATTATATTTGATATTGAAAGCCCCTGTCAACTGCACCTAAAGAAAATAATAAAAATTATAAAATATATAGTATGAAAAAGATTAAGTTATAGGCGTTTAAGCAATTAAAGTGTGACAAAACGAGAGGGTGGTGGAAAGTAAAACATATAAGGACCACTAAACGTCAATATATCCAAAATGTTTGCATTTTTAAACGTGTCTATTAAGACTGTTTTTCACCATCTAACTATCAGAAACGATTTAAAGTTCCAACGTTGACCAAACCGCGCAAAATGTCAAAGTTCAAAACGATCGGAAGACTGTAGGAAAAGATACTGAATCGTTTGCGAAGTAAACCTAAGAAGAGGCCTTGTAAAAATAGGTCAATAGGATAATACTGGAAAAATGAACTACTAGTGATGAACATACATACATAGATACATATTTTCATAAATAAAATGATATAAGTAGATACTTATGTAATCTACGATATACAGTTTGATGATCGAATTAAAGAAATCTCATAGGAATTGAGTCGATTCTTCTTATTTTGCACTTGTCATAAGCATCCACTTTACCATTGATAAGATAGACAACCTACGTACATAAATGCATACATATGTATGTATGTATTCAACTACAGATACCACTTCTTATCTGGTTACTTTGAGAATAGGCAAACCAAACAAGACAGGTACAATTCAAACAGTCCGACGAGCGTTTTCATTAACATCCCATTACATTTCAAACTTGACCTTTACGATGCGCGAAAATCCGTTTGCGGAAAATCCACACGGAGGTGTCTTTCGGAAAACAACGACCTCACCTCGTTCTCACTTACGCAAATCACTCGACGATATTACGCAAAACAAACAAACCGTGCGA
The DNA here is from genome assembly GCF_051622035.1 of Arctopsyche grandis. NCBI lineage: Eukaryota > Metazoa > Arthropoda > Insecta > Trichoptera > Hydropsychidae > Arctopsyche > Arctopsyche grandis. The sequence continues at coordinate 6,972,096 of NC_135363.1, read as the reverse complement.
AAAGTGTTCTTGTCCGTCTGCCAAGTGGATGAGTGTTCCCCGTGGGCAAATCCACTACAACCAACCACCTCTTTTTTTATTTCGCTAGTGTTTCCTTCCACTTTTTTTTTATTTTATCTGTCAAACAGATAGGCGCGGACCAATTTTCAGATTAGTCACATCTCTAAAGACGCCCCAGAGGTGATCTGCACACGAGATAGAGCTCCGGTACAAAATTCAGCGTTAAGTTCATTAAAAGTGGGTAAATATTTTTAGCACGACACCAAACAAACGACTTTAACAAGGCGAGAAATGAACGGCCGGAATAGAATAATAAATGGACAGTGAAATATATTCATTGCACAACTTAAAAGTCTAAATTTTCGTTTAATAATAATAACTATGTATTTCAATTTTAAGATTGGGTTGATTTAACATAATATGAGCCGTTAAATTGAAAGTGTCATAATGTGTAAGTTCACCTTTCTTCAATTTGAGAAATATCTCGCAAAACATTGAATATAATGTTTTGTGTTTAACAATATTCAAAAATACTGGTGACCTCTAATACTTTTATTCTGCTTTTCCGAGATTTTGGACATATCGAATTAAAATAAGCGGTAAGAATTTGCGAGTAAGTCAAACAGAAATAGTATTTTTGGAACTGAAAATTGGACTTTCAAATATAACAGCTCATATTCTCATTTCCCTTAAAATTTTCCATTAAAAATTCTACTATACATACAAATAAAAATTACATTTTTTTCTATTTTGTGGAAGAAAATTTAAGGAAATAAATAAATATTTTTTTTGCTCATGCATCTATACAATATGAACATCATAGTTTTACACAATTGAACTAACTCATATGGAAAGCTTTTAATCAATTACAACTTCATTAAACTTTTTAACACATAATAACTGAATAGTTTTATAAGTAGCGAGAGCATACAAAATTTGGTGGCTCTAAAATAAAAACCGTAGATTTACACAGGGTTCAATCGAACAAACGAATCTCATCATATAGAAGATGAAGAAACGAATTCTTAAAATTTAGTTGTTTTAATGTTTTTTGCCTACTAATTATACTATTACTACATTTTATAAATTAAATATTATATACAAAATATGGGAGATAATGTAAAAGGGTGCAAGGAAGACCACAGGAAGACATGGATGAGAGTTTCTCAAAGCAGAGACGAATGGAAGAGTATTGGAGATGCCTTTACCCAGTAATGGATGACGAATGACTGCGAATGATGATAATGATGACGATACAAAATATATTAAAAAAATTTACAGATACCAAAAAGTTATCCATAAGGATTGGTTCCATCAGGTCCAACCATCGCAAAAGTAATTAATAGTTCACCTTTTAGGTCAGCTAAGTTCACATTAAATAAAAGATTCAACGAAACCTCAAACGTCAACGACAATCAAAGCCGTTACGATAACAATTGGGTCGAAAATACACTGTGGGGTATGGGACGTCTTGTTCCCCAAAATGAATTCGGGTGTAGTTGCACGTGCAGAATGCATATGTTTGGGAGGTCGCACGTAAATGTATATCCATATGCAACCGACAAGTCTCTCCTACATTTCTACAAATATGGAATTCACCGTTATTGATCACTGTCAAGCAAGGATAAATACAAGGATAAAATATCATCGAAAACACTCCAGGGGGTGATTTTTGGGACCGTGTACCACGTATATGGGCTAGAGGTGCTGCGTCCCGTGCCGCACTTTAGAGTGGGACTTGTATTGTTGAAGTCCACCTACGCGTCCCGTGCCGCACTTTTGAGTGTGTTCTTACCATTATACGTATATAAATAGACAGTGTACACAGTGGTTTTTTTTTATTATTACATACCTCTTTTACGTTTCACTTACAATTACAATTCAGGAAAAAATTTGCCTCTTATCCGATCGTTGTCATACTTTGCCATATTGTTCATTTTGGTCATCAATGTAAGTAAATGGATCCTCCGCCATTACGATGGTGCAAAAATATCTTGTAAGACGCGTTTGAAATTTGAATTTATGAAAAGTGACTGACGTTTATCCAGTTTTTAGTTTTAAACATAAGTAGATGGCGGTAGTAAAATAAAATTATTGGTATTTTTATTCAAAACAATAATTTTTGGGACTGTGTACCATGTTTACGGGCTAGAGGTGCTGCCATTGATGTATAATACACTAGATCCGCCCTCACGTCTTATACTGGTCTCCCTTTTGGCGCATGCAAAATACATGGCGCATACACAGTTTCTCTTAGTAGGTAGGTAGGTACCGCTGCGTCGTAGGGAAAAAAACATTTTTTTCCCAACTTCCCCGCTAGTTAAACCCCCCGCACCCCTCAGTTAGTGAAGACAAGATCTCCGACCAAAATCACACGTCAGGGCCCATCTATGTGTATTATACATAAATGGGTGCTGCGTTTTTTTCGCATGTTTAAAATTATCTACAAAAAAACACGTACCACTCAGTGTGTTTTTGCCCTTAGGCACGTCGAATTATAGAAATGACCACATATTATATTAATTTGATTGATCAATAATAATCAAAGAAATCGCTTCAAGCGCCATTTAAACAAACAATCGATGTAGGAGTGAATTTAAAATAGAAGTCTTTTAAGCAAAGCACCTCATTCCTCTAGCTAAGATGACCCACGGACGAAAACGGTAAATCTCCACCCACCTTTCAATCAAAAACACCCAGGAGACTTGGTGTAACGGATTTTGCATACTTGATCATTTTTTTCTCTCCAATACCCACTTATTGATCGAATACGTTTGATTTTCATAATACCCAGAGTTACGCTAGCTGGCGAACCAGTTGAACCAGAAGTGTACCACACCGCACGTACATACATATGTACATAAGCAGTCGTCACACATTTCACGCACAGTAGAAGAGGAGCAGTTCTTCGACCTGGACAGACTTGACTAACAATACGAGGCGAGTAATTGTGGAAACACGAGAGGCGCCATAAATTGAAAACGGTCGCGGAATTGTCGGCCCAAATTGGCGTGACATGCAAATTGTGCCCCTCCAGCAGTTGTGCGGTTGTTCGTCGCCAAATGGAAATGTCGGATTTGGAGCCAATTTGTCATCTCTCTTGCTGTCTCCCGCTCTGTTGTGTCGTCTCTCGAGACACAACAGACATGGTTGCAAATGTCAGTGCGAGAACACTGGCTTACGACACACTTTGCCGCGTGTCCCAGACACCGACGACGACGGCTAAACCGAAGGCTATTTTTGGGTCCTTCGAATTTTGGATGAATAATTTTTATGTAAGCCTCGTATTCGTTGACGAGGACGGATGGGCTCGTCAACTCTGGTACTTTTATAATATTTTATTTTTATTTTATTCCAATCAATCATGCACACTCGTCTCAACACATTGCTCCAAAGTGACGAGTGAGGTATACATATTAAGAACTATTAATTACTAGTTACTGTTTTACCCGAGTTAGCTCAGTATTTGTAATATAAACAGCTTAAACATGGTGAATCTAATAGTAAATATTCATTTGTTTTTTTATTAAAGGTCATTGGGCGCAATTCGACCCGGTCGCGGACATGAATGAAAATGATATAAAATGAAAGAGTATAAATTCACTTAACATTATATATGGTTATTTTATTTAGAATCCATGGGAGAACAAAGTTTGAACCAAAAATATATTTATTCAAAAAATCGAATACTACTATTAAATATAAGTTGTCGTTCTGTTAAATAGCTACTAAAGCAGCCATACCATTCCGGGTCTGTTTTGGTTTCTTTTCCACGGGTAGCTACCGTTCGACGCTTACAAAACTTTAGTAAGTGAAGAGTTTTGGCGAGTTGATGTACGTCCCGCGTGATCAAATCGGCAGTTATACGTTCGCTCCCTCTCTCACACGCAGGTATACGGTCGCGTCTCGCTCGTTGCGCTAGCGCATTGTTTCGTTCGTGTCATCGCAGTCCTTCGTTGTCTTTCGTTGTGATCTGTGCGTTTCTTTGATTTGGTCTGTACGTTTTTTTGATCCTGGGCTAAGCACCAACAACAAATCGAAGCCCCTGCGGTATTTTTAGATGAAATCACAGTAGACATTGATCACGCCGAATAAATAATGTGAAATATGAATAAGTTTTTATTTCAATATTCTCACAACCCACAAGAAAGCGACCCTTACCATGATAAACTAGAGACATTTATCTATATATCATCACAATTTCATTTCTGCCCGCCGTGGGTTTTCCTCCCATACTATTTGCCCATTGACCTTTATTTGAATCGAAAAAAATATATACCGAATCATCATAGAAACTGGTTTATTTATGAAGTTCCCAATCAAAGATACAAATTATTTTTCTATATATATTTAAATCATTTATATACGTCCGTAAGTTAAATGATTTAAATATTCATTTGTTTTTTATTAAATTTATTTGAATCGAAAAAAATATAATAGCCAGCAGTATAGCTCGGTCGTTAAGCTTCTGCCTAACACCGAGAGGCGCCGGGTTCGATCCCATGAGCTGATCTCGATTGAAAAGAATTTTTCTGAGTATATCTGTAGTCCAATTTTCTCTGATTTCATTGTTGAAACGGATTCTGATTAAAAATTGGCTAAAAACCTTCCTACCTACTATGTCACCACTATTTGAGTATGATTAATTTACAATAAAAATGTATGTACAATTCATAGATGTCTCGTTAATTTGCGAGTTTTCAGTGTCTCGTGATTGAGCGACTTGTATAATAAAAAAATGCTGTATTTTTGTAATTGGCCAGGAAGGCGCATTGGGGTTTACCTGTAAGGCCTTCCTGGTACAAAAAATGTAATAAAAATAAAATAAAATAAAAAATGTTCAACCAATTAAATTGTCGTTTTGTCTTTGTTTTGTTTTCGAAGTTCCCAACCGAAGATACAAACTTACATACAAAATCTCTTTCGAAATTATATATTAGGTATATGAAATTAGGCGGAATGTTAAATTTCAGAAAACGCAAATATCGGAAGGCAAAGATCGAAAATCGAAAGATCTAAAGTCGAAAGATAAAAAAGGGTGCATGTTAAGCGGTACATACTCACGTACATACTAACTTAATTTGCGCGAGCAGGATACAACAGGAACAAGAGGAACACGCTTTTCCTCCCGTATTAATGTGCGCGCGCAGAATACGGGAGGAAAAGCCTGTTCCTCTTGTTCCTGTTGTACCCTGCTCGCGCAAATTAAGTGAGTATGTACCGTTTACCATGCACCTTTGATCTTTCGACTTAAGATCTTTCGATTTTCAATCTTTGCCTTCCGACATTTGTGTTTTCTGTAATTTAACATTCTGGCTCGTCACGTAGGCCCGAAATTAGGATGGAGTGCATTTGGACGAATGAATGTTGTTTTCAAATCAAAAATGCCACTCTTATGCCTTAAGAAAAAGATCTTCGATCAATGCGTTTTGACAGTGACGTATGGATACAAAACTTGGACATTGAACGTCAAGATGCTACACATAGTCCAATGCACCCAAATAAGTATAGAACACTGTATGCTGAGCTTAACAAGGAAAGACAGGAAACGAAATACGTGGGCGAGAAGTATGACAAGAGTAGTGGATGTAGTGGATAGAGTGAAGAGATTGAAATGGCAATGGGTGGGCCACGTGGCTATAACAATAGGATACAGGTGGATAAAAGAAGTACTAGAATGGTACCCAACAGAATGCAAAAAGGTAAAAGGAAGGCCTCAGGGAAGATGGATTGACGAAATTAGTAAAATGTGTGGGGTGATATGGATGAAAGTTGCGCAAAACATAGACGAGTGGAAGCGTATTGGAGAGGTATTCATGCAGCAGTGGATGGTGAGCGGCTGTAAATGATGATGATATTTACATTAAAAACGATATCTATGGTTAAAAATTGTACAGAAGTATTGTAAGTTTGTATTATACAAGGCAAATACAAACATCGATTAAACACTGAACATCGATCCACAGGGATATCTATGGACGAATATGCAGCATTTATACAAATCAGCGGAATTCAGGATGCTGAAAAACAGATAAATCGGCAAACTCTGATAGGAAACTATAGACCAAGAGTCACATGTGTAAGATCTGGCCAGCAGCAACCGGTGGGATTGAACCCGTGACCACTTTGTTCGAAAGCATTATATGCTAACTATTAGTTTATGCTGCTGCTAATATGATTTATAATAAGAAATTGATGATTAATTTCATTTGGGTTTGATTTATCTGTGATATTTTGCGGGTGGCGTACGCAAGTTACATAGAAATGTGATTATTTCTGGTTTTTCTTTAATAGTTTAATGACAAATTATCGTTTCCAAAATGCAATGTTGAAAATTGGCATTTTTAATCTTGTTTGATTAAAAAGTACTGCATACAATGTAACTGCATAATTTTCAATATAAAAACCAGTGCAGTAGAAAGAGTGATTTTTAAATCGTATTTGGTTTTTACATACTATATATTCGAAATGGCAAGCTATTAACTAAAAACTAATGCCATTTTGAAGGTCAATGAAATCAATCTATAAAACCCTCAATTCAACAAATTCAATCCGTAAGACCCTTTCGTCAGAGAACGATATCGTAAACTTACTATCAATATGTACATATATAAATATTTATATTTAAAAAACTGCTTATTTTTTCCAAATGTTAAATTATTTCCTGTATTAAAACGATGACTAAGAAATGTTAAATTGCGATGAATAAAAAAAATTATTATCATTTATAATGTAGTAATATTTTTTTCCAAACAACAATTGGTTTTAAACTATAATATTTTCGGAAAAATCAAATGGTGCGAAAAATAGAATGACGTGGTTGTTAAACTGCCATTAATTCAAATAATAATAATCAAAATTGTATTAAATACGATTATTTATGAAATTTTGAAATATACGCTAAAATGAAGAAGATTTCATAAGATAAATATTCTTGCAAAGAAAAGAGAAAATACTGGTAAAATTCATGCAATCAGATTGAAACTTTGAGAAATTAATTATTTTATAAAATAAAATTAAAAATTTGGAAAGGATATATGTAAGAAAATTAATACAGAAATTTTTAGACATGATATTAATATTGGAAATATTCTTGCGACTAAAAAAAACTTGTGGAAATATTTTTTGCAGAAGAAGAATCAAGAAGTTTTTGACATGTTGAATTAATTGGACATGTCAAAAACGTTCACATTCGAATATAAACTTACATTGAACAGAACTTAAAATGAGCAAAATAAATAAGCAAACCTATTGCTTGAACTGCTTCAGAAAATTAGTAAAAAATTGAATTAACGACAAATCCAAAACCCAGCATTTGAAGCGTAAAATCATATTTTAATGGTTTAATTTTTTATAATCTATAATAAACGATGCAAACCGCGATCCAGGCAATCGAACGCAATGCTTCTTGAGCTTGGTCCGGACGAAGCACCTTAAAAATATACTAGCGTATGACTCAAACCGACTTTTCGTTTTTGCAACGTCGTTCTGTGGAAACGGGCCGATAAATAAACCGTCTAGTTTAAAAGTAGAACTAAAAGCAAATAAAAAAAAAGCAATTAACAGATCCTCAAGATAATCAACGAGAGGAAAGAGATATTGCACAACCCAAAGGATTCACCAGATGTTCAAGAGACACCGATTCTCCTTGAGGCGCGCACCATTGTCCATAGTGCAAAAAAAAACTCAATGCGAAATTGAAATGTGCAACGTTTGTTTGACAGACCGCAGAGGGACCTTTGACTTAATCGATTCCACGCGCTGGTTTATCCCAAACGTCCTTAGTATTCATGGCACGACGATAATTGTCTCTTTGATCGGAAGACCGACGTTCTGGGTGCAGATGTTTGCAGGTAAGTACGGTTGTACGTAGGAAAGAGTCGACCGGTAACCGGGTCAAGTGGTTTCTTTTACGAAAAAATCGTTTTATAAATGTCAAGAACGGCGCAAAGACTGCTTTGCATATCTCGAGGAACATCGGCGGCAAACGCGCTGTGATTTATGGTCGTGTTGATAGATTGCGAAATGCGATCGTGCGAATTTGAACCAATTGGATAATTTGCACTGAAGATTGGGTCGAATCGTTCGTGGCTTGCGACTGACTAAGGTGAAAGATTATTTTTGATAATTTATATTAAGTATAGTTAACGATTTATTTAAAATTGGGAACTAATTATTTGGTGGGTTAAAAATAACTAAAATCATCACTTAAAAATTAAGATTAATGATCAGTAATTTATTAAATATGTAAGTGGGTAAAAGTCGGAATTCTCGACAGGGCGGACCCTCTAGGATCAGAAACCCCGGTCCTTCCTGTCATTGGCTACTCTTTGCGATGCCAATAGTATTGCCGTGCCCTGAATTAACTCGACTTTTACCTGATGAAATACTCCGACATATACTGCCTGGTTCGCATATAATTTCGGACGGTTGGGCGGCGTACGGAAATATTCCGAATTCCGGTAAAAGTGGTTATAATTTCGTGGATCCCAATGATAATGAAATACATACGCAAAGTGTGGAAAATATGTGGATGCGTGTGAAAAGAAAGATGAGGCGTCAATTTGGCACAACGCGTGCCCGTTTTGATTCATATTTAGATGAATTTGTATTGAACCACAAACGAATGCGTGTATATTCCATTCGCAATATGTGGAATATTTCCTTACGCTGCCCAACCGTCCGAAATTAAATGCGGACCAGGCAGTATATGTCGGAGTATTTCATCAGGTAAAAGTCGAGTTGATTCAGGGCATTTTTTAATATAATATACTTAATTTTTTTTTAATACAATAACCATTTTTCGATCAGTGAATAATTAAATTAGTGATCAGATAAATAATATTAAAAAAACATATCTTAGCAGCCAACACTTATTTGTAAGAATCAGGTTAGGTTAGGTTAAGTTAGGGTTGGCCCTATTTATTTAAGATTACGTTGTAAGGGTTGGTATTTATTAATTTAACAGACACGCGAGAACTGAGACCGTGAGCCTGAAATGAACCTGAAGCGAGGGGCGAGGACCGAGGGGGTTGAAAACGGAGCAGAGGTCAATGTTTGTTTATGAACGATGTTCAAGTTGTTAAAGCCGGGTCAAACGCATATCCGAGAAAGTCAGTCCAAGGGAAAAAAAAGCAAAAATCAGGAAGCCAGTGAAAGAAAGTCCAGGAGGAAAAGCGGGAAATCAAAACACCAGTGAATGTCAGATTTTATCAACGTGTGGTCCGGCGTAAACAAAGAAACGCACGCGGGTGGAGAGTACACTACCGAAAACGATCCGATATGGCAACATTGGGTCTACTTCATCTGCCAGAATGCGTAAAACTGATCGTTTCATTTAATAATTGATCATTTATTTTAAAATCTTATCATTTCGTTTTATATACTGATCATTTTGGTTTAATTACTGCTCAAATTATTTAAATACTTATTATTCTATTTAATAACTGATCACATAGCAACTGGTTAATACAAATTGATCATTTATTATATTAACTGATTAATCCTTTATTTTTACCTACCAAATGTTTTTTTTTACTGATCAAAATGTGAATTTTTTACTGATCGGTCAAATAGAGGCCTTTAAAATTGACAGTGATAAATAGAGGTAGGACCGGAAGCGTGCCGTTTATTGTTCAATTGTTGTAAATGCTTTGAAAAAAGGTTCGGCAAACCGTTAACAATGCATTTACAACATTTGAACAATAAACGGCCCCCTCAGGGTCCGGGCTTTAGTGATAAACCTTAAGCGTCTGGTATATTGTTTAATAATACTTCGAGTCCTTTAATGTTTTGATCGTTGCTGCTATAAATTGGCCAACTGATTGCCCGACAGATCGCTACTTATTTCGTTGCCACAAATCGCAATTGCTTAGTTGTTCATTTTTTTATCTACAATATGTACGTAGTAACAATATATGAAGTTTTGTGATAATCCGAAAATTTGAACTCGAGATTTGGACTGATTCGGACTTAGAATAGATCACTGATCACGTTTTAATGATCTAGAAACATGTGTGTAGTACTTTTACTCTAGAAAATCGAGGTTTTTTATGTTTTTCTCAGAGACCTTGTATTGAAATTTAATATATAACAGTTTACGTTTAATATAATAGTAAGCTATATATCAAATTTGGTGCACTCGTCAACCCGAATGAAAAAAAACATTAAATTTAATAAACCGGAAGTGGGATTTTTTACTCTTACAAAATACAAAAATGTTGTGACCACACGAGTTTTTCCACACCACTGAACGTATCAAGATGAAAATTTATATTTGTATTCTTTATGTGGTAACTTAGTTGATAAGGTTTTGGTTAGAATTCGTAAACCGGAAGTAGTATTTTTTCTTTTAAACAATATTTCATTATTTTATTTTGACCTTTTAAATTATTTTTATGTTCTTGATATATTTGATGTTTATAATATTTATAGCGATTTTAAGTATTCAAATTCAATTAATATATCTTCAATTCCGACAAGATATTTTATCATTTTTAAATGTGAACTTTTTATATCTTACCATGATGCCACTATGGCATTAAACTTGCACACATATAAATTTGAAATTATATTCGAGTATTGATGACAAAAAGTAGGTAAGATGGTTTTGCAAATTTGATGAGGAACCAAATTTGCAAACAGATAACAAACAGAAAACAAATTTCAACAATGAATTCAGATAAATTGGCAAACTCTGATAGGAAATGATCAAACTGAAGTCACAAATATCTACATATGTCTGACCAGTAGCACTGCAGAAATACTCCAAAAAAATCTCTTCAATCAAGGGCTTGAACCCGGAACCTCTGTTAGCATTAACGGTTAGCCTTATCAGATAGATTTGTAGCTCAATAGAAGTCAGAGTCAGAGTCATAATTAAAGTTGAAACAGATTTTTTTATTATTTTTGGTACATTTCACAACTCTTTATAATATATGTACATAATATTTGTATATAGGTATTTGAGCTCTTTTTTCTTATTATGCTGTACATTAACATTAGAATATAATACTATGATTACTAACAAAATTAAAATTAAAATTGTAAAATAGAAAATGATCAGTAGATCAGTAGCTATTAAAATAGATATAAGATGTATTGTGAACATAATTGAGTAATAATAAAAAGAATTTAAAAATCAAATAGTATACATATGTAGGTACAATTTATTGCAATTACTTATGTAGAATCATTTATTTTTGCTCGCACTTTGGTTTAAATCTTGACTTCTGTAAGTAGCATATCTTACATTGCCTATGCAATATCAATACATTGCTTATGCAACATTATTACATTACCTATGCAACATTATTATATTGCCTTTGCAATAACATTAAATTACCTATGTAATATAAGAAATCTTGTGCCTTTTATCACAAGGCTTCTCTAATTCACCCTCCCAAGTAGGTTTTGAGCACTAATCTACTGGTTTTTTCCTTTTTTATGCAATCTCCGAATTTTCTTTTAAGGTGTAATCTTCTGTAAAACTTGCTTGATCCAGTTTCATTGACGAAGAGTTTAATTCATATTATACACCTAGATAAATCAAATTTCTAATAACTGCAGTCTTGACGTTGACTATAGTACTTATATAGTTACATAGTTAAAGCTATTATTGGTCTTATATAAATAAAATATACGATTTTTTTTTTGCATTAGTTTGTACCGGGATTTTAAAACAATGCTTGCTGCTTCCTTTCTTAATCATCATTAATCTTATTAAAAATATAAAGTATAAAAAGAACGGAAATAAGAAGTAATCATGTAGTTTTTGAACACTTGCTAATTATGTACATTGCACACAATGGTTTATTTTTATTATTCTATATGTATGTATACATTTCACGTTTAAATAAACCTCAACAAAAAAAATTAAAAACCGTACATGTTTACATATCTGATTGCTTATTATTTTTTCCGTTACAATAAAGAAGAGGAAAAAAGAATTTAAAACGTCGTGATTTTCATTGACAATTCTGAGTATAGCATTGTAAAATGTCAGTTGAGACGTCTTCTTACGAGGAAAAACTTTTGGGCAAACTGCATGCGACAAAATTGAATAGGAAACTCCCGAATACTTGTTACGAACAGTCAACGAGCAAGCTAAGAATAGCAATGAAGACCTAATTGATTTGAATTTACTTTTCATCCTTGGAAAAAAAACGTTATTCGACTTTTGGCCGAAACATCACGCATTGGACTTAACACCACGCCATTTGACATTCATTTTAACAATCATTATATAACCTACGAGTGAAGTAAAAATATATTAGAGAGATAAAGAGAGCCTATAATGCAAATTTTATAAAATACTAGCTGAACCCGGCATGCGTTGCAATGTCACAATAACGCGTGCAATTCCCGTTCCCGTTCCACAGACATTCAATTTTATATATGTACATATATGTATAGATATATTTGCTGACGTGGGCCATACGCTGTGTGTTTGTGGTACAGCCCTGAATGGTCAGTACATTCGAGTGCGAGGTAGGCGTGGCGCCATTATTGTCACACTCGCAGCGTGATGCGTTGAAAGGCGGGATAGCTTAATTACGAATATTATTATTAAGAGGTTTTTTTCCCCTTTTTCACAGTAATCTTCCCGATCATGCATACTAGAAATGCTGAAAGTTCCATCGTAATCGGTTCAGTGGTTTAGGAGCCTATTCGAGACACACACACACAGACATGTTTGAAAACGATCGGATAAGAACGCAAATTTTGTCAGACGAAAAAATCGAAAGCGAGCTAATAAGAGGCTAGTAAAAAAGGTGGATGTAGGATGATTCTACCCGGCTTATGAGTATGAGATTTGCAAGGGTTGCCAAGCAAACTATCAGCATTTCCCTCACCTCTACATATGTACATACATATAATGATACTACACGTCCAAAATAGATCATGATCGCGGCAAAAGCGTGTTGGTTCCATTGTATAATGCAAATGTGGCTGTGGCGCACCCAGTGCCGGCTCGCGATCAAAGCCAACTAATTACAACTTCCACAAAAACTTATTTGAATATAATAATACCCCAAGGCGGTGAGGTTTACCGCACGCGCGCTACTTGTCGAAAAATAAATACATATAACCTCCAAGAAAAAAAAAACCAAACGATTTTCGCCCACTCGAAAACTTTTGAAATAAGGAGATGGACACCTGAGCAAAATCTGTCTAATTCCGTTCGTTCGGTAGTTTGACTAAACATACACACGCCACGTTGCATAAACGTCGTGACGAAGAAAATGGCGAATGCCGTTCGTTATGTCACGCTAAAAAGTGCATGTGCAGAATTGCAAATTGACATTCGAACCATGTTTTAGCACGTGTCAGCAACGACTACTGTTCTCGATGTTCCATACATGGCGAACGCATTACAACAATGGCGATTTATTTCGTGTAGAATTTATTTATACGCTACTTAGTCGGTCACTTTGTAGCATTGTTGTAATAAATATTCGAATTCCAATAAGGCTATTTCGTGAATGTATTTTAAACATAGGATATTTTACTAACATTGCCACTGGAAAATCAGCCTATTGACTTTTCACCCGTTCCTCGTTTAGTTTTTGACAATCGATCCTTTATAATATTCATATTTATTTATATACTTATAAGAATTTGTTGAATCTTATAAAATTATGCTATTTACATAATGTTTGATTGTGATTTTTTATTATTACTAAATTATGTTCACAATACATCTTATATCTACATATTTTAATAGCTACTGATCTACTGATCATTTTCTATTTTAAAATTTTAATTTAATTTTGTTAGTAATCATAGTATTATATTATTATAATGTTAATGAAAACCTATTTACAATTATTATAAATGCTCATAATACATCTGATACATAATATTAATTAAAGACTCTTTAAAGTGGACAATCTAAAGCAGATTGTGATTAATCTGTGTTTACATCAATTTCGTCTGTTATTTAGAAATGATAGCCCGTATTCATGACTAATTAATTGATAGCCTGTATTTACTGAGCAATTTCTATTTTAATTGTTTTCTTAGATCTCTCCTAAATCTTTTTTATTTTCATCTTAATTAAAGCTGTTCTGATTCTGTTCATCCTAAGAATTCCTCTCCAAATTAGCCCATGTATTTACTCTTTGCATTCGTTATGTTCTTATTGTAAGAAGTACTATTCCATTTTATACGAGAAGCTATTTTGATTCGTATTTGTACTATTTATTATTTTATGGAGCATTTTCAATGAATGTACTCAAAATATTTAACATATATAAATTGCATATACATACATATGTATGTATAAATTTCAACGTGAAATAAATTTGACTATAAATAGAAATGTAATAAAATAGGTTATTTATATGATTTATGTAGATCTATAGAGAAGTTATGAATCGTTGAATACATCGACTATTAATTAATTCCGAGCATTATTGATTATAATATTCCATGAGTTTTTGCTCTAAATCAATTTCCAGATTAGATCAACATCAAAACCAATACTTCACCTTCTTGTTCATAGATATTTATCATACAACAAAACAGGAAACATTTCCAATAAGTACATACATATGTAAATCGCGGAAAATCCATAGATAATTAAAACCGCAATGAAAATTTGCGTATGCAATTTTCACATTTTCCTTGTCGGTTCCATCTGGATCGCATCGTAAAAAATCACGCGGTTTTTTGCGGAAAATCCGCATCTCATCACAATAAACCTACTTTTATTACACAAGTGCACGATAATAATTCAAAGCAAGAAAATTGCACCATTGTGAGCGTTTTATTGTTATAGTTTTTTTTCGTCGCAGTTATTGAAAATCGCACGATTATTTAAATGACTTTTGTCATCTTCTCGCGTTGACACCTATTGTTCGTTCAATTACAAGTCGTGGGTAACGGCCGACCGGTGTATGTAAAACAGCAATTATTTTCCGAAAAGGTCATAAGTGCCCCTGGGTAACAACAGACCTTAAAATATCATAAATCTCACGTTAATATTCATAGGAAGTGTGCCCCGATGTGGAAATTAACGCGTGAACGCAACTACATAACGCAACTTGACATTTTCTAAACAATTATAAAAGCTACATACATATGTGTGTATATAAAATGAGCTTAGAGAAAAAAACTACGCCCTAGCCTAAGATTTCCAGAGGAAATTCATCATCATCACCATTTTCTTATATATTTTCATTGTTAACATCATTAGAGTTAACAATACGATCATTTACGGAACTTCATACATTTTAACGCAGTAACACAAACTGGCTTTATGTCATCAGGCCAACTGATTATAAAGCGCCATTTTTAAGGCACAGACAGATGAAGCCTGACTCATCAATGATATCGTCAAGTTCTTGCTGTGAAGTCGCCAAAGGGGGTCGACCTATCCGAGTCGATCAAAGTGCACATATACATGCATATCCATTAAGAGGCACGCGGAATGTGTTTTTTTAGATAGTTTTGCAAATGTAAAAAAAAGCTAGCACGCTCGAGTGTTTTTGGTGATATTTTATCATTGTATTGGCATAGGTTTGACAGTGATCGATAATGGTGAATCTCACATTTGAAGAAATTAAGGAGAAACTATAAACCAGCAGCATAGACTAGTGGTTAGCATATAATGCTTTGAACAAAGTGGTCACGGGTTCAAATGCCACTGGTTTTCTGATGGCCAGACCTTGGTTTGAGACTCCAGATCAATCGTTTCCTATCAGAGTTTGCCAATTTTTCTGATTTTCTTTGAAACGGTTCCAACAAATTGGCAACTTTACCCATTTTCTCGCAAAATATCAAGTTCTCAGCAATATCGAATTTCGCTAAATTGTATAAAATGCTGGAAATTTACATGTCCCTGTGGATGTTCATTAATATGAATTTACTTTGTATAATACTAATAATTCTTATTTCAAATGTACAATGTTTTTGGCCAGGAAGGCGCATTGTGTTTACCTATTAGACCTACCTGATATATTGGTACATACCATGTGTAAAATAAAAATAAAATAAAATTTGTCGAAAAAAACACCATGCGGTGCGAGACATGAGTTTTCACCACAGGAGGCCAAGAACGTGCCCGTGCCGTACGATTTAATCTCTCCTTCTACATATGTTTATACATACATACATACATAGTCGCCAAGATAAATAAAGAAGAACAACAATGTCTGACGATTATATATGCATTTGCACACTTGGGTATTGCCGACCGCTGTCTGTTTGTGCAACGATTTAAGGTTTATTCATATTAACACAGCACGTACCGATAACTCCACATAACAAGCAATACTTTATATTCTTTGTTACAATCTATTTGGACATATTCATATTGGACATCTATATGCTATAACCAGCGGCGTGGACTAGTGGTTAGCATATTATGCTTTCAAGCAGAGTATTTACGGGTTCGAGTCTCACTAGAGTCTGGCTGCTGGCCAGACCTTGGTTTGTGACTACGGGTCGATCGTTTCTTATCAGAGTTTGCCAATTATTCTGATTTTCATGGAAATGGCTCCTGTAAAATTGGCATCTCTTTCCCATCTCTCTTGCTAATCTCAAGTTATTCAGCGTCTTTAGGCTCGCCAATTTGCTAATAAAATGCTTCAAAATTTTCTCCATTGATGTCATGTTGATGTTTGTATGAATTGGCATTGTATAAAATGCTTATGTTTATTGATTGATTGTATTGTATCTGTATAAGTGCACTCGTCAGTTTGTAGCGATCTGTAAAGGCGAGTGTTCATGTTCTATGAAATAATATAAAATAAAATAAAATATGGACCATTGGCGCGTGTGCATTCAAGCATAAAAATATGCGTACGTGCTGGTTGGTTACTTGCAGTTCCCGGCACGTGCTGTGCTAATATGAATAGAGCATTATTCCCATTCAAAAAGTAAATTCTGATTTATAGCGATTTTAAACAAGACTTTTATCTTCACTAACCAGTAACACGTACCCCAACAAATAGACGCAGCTCTACATCAAAAACATTCATTAAAATTTACATTAAAATCCGATTCTTTCGAGTGAACGTTGCAAATGGATAAGCGCTAATCGATTTCGAAGAAAAAAAATGGTAAGTCGTGTAATTTATTAATGTATCAGACACGGTTGATTTTAGAAAATACGCCACACAAATTGATACCAAAGCTCGAATCACGTTTATTTATAGAACGAAAACAATTTCATTTTTACAATGCATACTACATATTACATACATACATTCTGTATGCGACGTGGCGTGTCTACACATTTTTTAAACGCACTTGTACATATGTACATATACATATATTATATATACGTACCAATGACTGCATGTATTATTATACATATGTAAATACGTACATATATTATTTGATAATAATTTATAATTTCGTACAACACACGAAAAGTTACGACAGGTCAGTTTGCATAACTGGTTGCACACGCGCGTCTTCATTCGCACACAACTCTAAATGGTACGTTTGATAAATCGTCGATTATCCATCATTCGTTAATTTGTATCCGAGCTTTGGGAACCGCACACGATGTATTCGCAAAAAAATAAATACATATGTATTGAGAAATTTTTCAACAAATCACTTTCAACGACTGAGATGTGTAATATGTATATGAGGCTATATTAAGCTTTAATGTTCAATTCAAATGTGAACCAAGTTTCATTAGCATTCGAAGATTTTTAAGATATAAATCTATTTATTATAAAAAATAAACAAATTTTATGTAAAACAGTTACAGTTACTGGCTGGACTGAGCTGTCGATATGACTGTGATTGGGCGTTTCAGTGTAGTTTTATTCAATCCTCCTATAACACGGTATATTGGCTCTGTAACAAAACGTGAATAACCTATGAGTGAAGTAAAAATATATATGAGAAATAATGAGTACCTATAATGCAAATTTTATAAGATATAGTGTGAAAAAGAAAAAATAATTAGGCATTTAAGCAATTAAAATCTGGCAAGACGAGTGGGTGGTGGAAAAACAAACAGATTATTTTTCACTATCGAATTATAAAAATCGATTGAAATATCCATCGTTGACCAAACCAAGCAAAATGGCAAAGTTTCAAAACGATCGGAAGACTATAGGAATTTAGGAATTGAAAATAGATGTGAAAAATAGAAAAGCCTAGTAAAATAGATAAAATACGAATAAGATATGAGATAAGAACGTTTTTTTACAAGCTTTTTATTGTGTTCGCATCGCAAATTTTGTAAACTGATTTTGAACCACTTCCACTCTTCCGATCATCACTGCTGGATGAAGGCCTCTCCACTCGTCGTCTCTATTTTGCGTAACTCTCATCCATCTCACCCCACACATTTTCTTTACTCTATCCACTATGTCCATTACCCTTGTCATACTTCTCACCCACGTGTTCCACTTCCTGTCTTTCTTCGTTAAGCCCAGCATACAGCGTTCCATACTTCTTTGAGTGCATTGGATTTTGTGTAGCCTCTTAAAACGTTGCTAATTAGTTATTTTTTCAAAGTGAAAATTGTATGGCTTCATTTCTCTTCGAGATAATATTTTCTACCCTTATTTTCCATTAGCTTAACCTACTTCTTATCATAAAACAATCATTAGGAATGTATTATAATTATATTTTTATACAAAAAAACCGTGCTCCACTAGTACGAGTTTTTGCTCGCAATTTTACCGATTTAAAATTCAGCACACTTACAATTAACCCTTTCAAACGAAAACAAAAAATATTGTGGTCAAATCACTATGCCAATAAACATGTTTCAATAGAATATACTCAATATAAAATAGTATTAACAGTGGGAAAAAATCCAAAGTGAAAATACGTACTTTTGACTTTTGATTTGAACTGGACGACTACTTACGAGAGATTTGAAAGCTGAAAAGTACTACAAATGAAAGATAAAATACCCGACTATAGATTTCAATATTAATTTTGAACAGGAAATTGACAGATTTTGAGACATCGACCAAACAACACCAAGATATAGAAAAATCGCGCGATTTAAAAAACACATATAACTCCGAACCTCAAGCCAATCAAAATTTCTCATTACCAGATTCGTGTTCACTGGGCATAGATCTACATATAAGAAAAGTCATATCTCGTCGCTGAACCTAAATAAAAAGTCGTCATTTGTCGAACAGTGTAATCATACTTCGTTAATACATTCAAATCCTAATTAGTAAGAATGCTTTTTTATATTATATTTATTATAACAATGAATTTTATGATAATAAATACAAGTAGGCAAACATTAAAACGTCTCATATAAATAAATCCGAAGTGGCTATATTGAATTGTTCGTTATAAAACAGGTCAAGGCGCACAAGAGGCGCACCGTGACCCTAAAGGTTAACCATTACAGTTGTCCACGCCCGGATATACCTACATATTGTACATATGTATAATATTTCCAATTATTTTCGCCGATGTAAACGCACCTTTAATAACAATAATTACAAAAATACAATAGCGACATACATTTTTTCAACATAAAATTTAATTAACGCGCATTTGTCATCGTATTGAATAAAATGATGCAAGTCTATACACTATACATTAGCATAAATATATAATTACAAATCGACAATTTATCTATCCTTTTTATTAGCACCAACCGATGATTATTATTCATAAATTATATAATTAGCATTTATTTTCGCAGGCGTTTTATTACCCCGTCAAACGCTGTTATGAATGAATATTTTATTGCGCCATTACAAAACCTAGCCGTTCAAATATGATAAACAAATAATTTTGCCCACCGAAATCGTGCCCGGTTTGCGAATCGAAAACCCTACAAAATGGCGGCTCGAAGCGACTTAAATCAGCTGAAAATATATCACAACGACAGTGTAGAGTGGCCTCAATGATAGTTTCAATTTGTAACGTGTATGTGTGCGCAAGTAAATAAATATAATGCGAGTTCCGAGAAATTCGCTGGCCGGCGTTTTAAACCACCGGATTTAAATATGGCGCGGTTTGTGGGCCAAGGGAAGCGGACAAAACCGACAAATTTTATATATCTCGATTAAAACCTTTATGGGGTTTTGGCGATAAAAGGTATGCGCTTGAGGTTACCGGCGATTTCTATAAAATAATCTTAATAAATACCGCAATAAGTAGGTACATACATACATACGTAAAGAACCAAGAACACTCTGCATGTACATTGTAAAAAAACAAATTGTAAAAAAAGTATAAAAAAGTAAGTGATATAAAGTTTCATATCAGTTTCAAATATAGGAAATATTCATATGCTTTTACTATACGAGTTCCGAGTGTTGATTAATTGATGTGGTTACCAAGTAAACAGATATCATTTACATATGTATACGAGTATTCAACGTTGCTACTTTTAGCTCTCTTTGTTGTTTCAAATGCTCTATTAATAGCTTTAAAATAAATAGAGGGGAGGGGTTCAATTGAAAATTCGATAGAATATTGTATTGTATTGCACATTTCAAAGAAAATCGGCTCGGTGTGGAAGTGGGTCAAAAGTTGATTACAAACATAAGATTCGAACCACACAAACAGAAATGTTAAGCAACATAAATTAAACTAATATTTATATAATAATAATTGAACTATACAGTAAAATAAAATGTACATTACATGTGTATTTTTTGATTTTTTTTAAATGCTTTTTATTATTGCTGAATTATGTTCAAAATACATCTTATATTGTATATTTTAATAGCTACTAATCTACTGATCATTTTCTATTTTAGAATTTTAATTTAATTTTGTTAGTAATCATAGTATTATATAGTTCTAATGTTAATGTACAGCATAATAGGAAAAAGAGCTCAAAAACCTATTTACAATTCTTATAAATGTTTATGAACATTTTTAATTGAGAGAAAGGATACACAATGTCATCAAAACAAGGAATGGCTTTTAAAACAAGATATGTATATTGAATTAATTCAACAATAAGTTTACTGACTTAAATGAGCTTCACGATATTTGCGGTTTCTTTTAATATGGAACTTTAAACATGAATGAAAATAATGTCTAAGTCTAGCAAAAACCATCGCAATGATTTTCCCAATGGATGTGGGAAATTTGATTGAATTACAAAATGACGTTACGTTGATACAATTGAAATATTCTTATATTTGGAATGTATTGAATCCAGAAATGTACTGATATTTAAAGGACTTTTATGACATTTATAAAAAAATTACGAAAATAATAAAATTATTTTCAATAATTTATATGAATCTTTTCAAATTTAAAGTGAAAGAGTAGATCGCAATGAAAAATTAAATGAAAAGTACCTATACAATCAGAAATGTTGGATACTCTTGGTCTAACATCATCAAATTTGTCTTCTGATGTAATTAATAGCTACTGATCTACTGATAATTTTCTATTTTAGAATTTTAATTTAATTTTGTTGGTAATCATAGTATTGTATTATTCTAATGTTAATGAACAGCATAATAGAAAAAAGAGCTCAATAACCTATTTACAATTCTTATAAATGCTCATAATACATATTATTAATTAAAGACTCTCTAAAGTCGATGATCTAAAGCAGAGTCAGTAGTAAATGTGAAGTATTCTGTATGTGAACTTCCTAAAACGTCAGTGAAAGTACATATGTATGTATGTATACTGTTAGTATAAAATCATTGTAACATACATATACATACATAACGAGCTCGCTATCTGGATATATCGTACAAATTCTCAGGCATAAATATTAAAATTTACCCCTATCCCAGAAATAACAGTATTCATTAATGAAACATGGCTTTCGTTCTTAAATATTATTTAACAGCGAGCTCTTAAAAAATGGCTCTTCTCAGAAGACGCATATAAACACATTGACATAACTATATTTATGTGCAAAATTTAATTAGAAAGGAACAACCAATATACCAATATAAAGATGGACGTTAGCCATCATCACGTTAAATATGCGTTATAACATTACATTTTTTTAAATTAACTGAAAACGAAATGTATGTACGTCTATTTTACATAAAAAAATATTGCATGTAAAGTACACAAACTTTACTGATTAGAAAAGTAGAGGCAGATTTAATCATAACTGATATCGATCAATGACTTTTAACGAAGAAATATAGTCGGCCCTTTGAGTCTCGTAATACCCGAGTAAAAAATTCTTTATTTCATTATATGCACAACAAACAGAAAAATATACGACACCTATAAAATCCACTGATAAAAATTCAGAATAAATCATTATCTCATAATACGTTCGTTCGATAGTGAACATTCGACTTTCACACCCTAATAAAAATACATATTAGCGAACTAGCATTTAATCCCTAGGGGTTGTTACGTCAATTGTGACGCAACTATTGTATCCATCAATTACGATACGATGACAATATCAGTACGATAAATTGATTTTATTACAAACAACATTTTTCTATGTCTATTACGCAGGTACTTGCAATAATACAGCCCTCGTATTACATTTGGATAGTAAATTTCAAATGAAAAAAAATATCATACGATACGGGACTAATTAATCATATATGTATGTGTTTAAACAAAATTAAAAAATTCCCAGGTAAATTTAGAACACATGTCTGTTGGCTCATTGCGTGCAAAATAATTCTAAATTCGCATGTCGTTTTTTTTTACCAAACTTTGAACACGACATGATTTTATTTATAGTAGTTTGGTACGCGATGTAAAATGTTTTCAATGATAATTAAGCTTCCATTTCGGGAACAGGACGCGCATTAATTACAATTTAAACGTCTCTACGGGGTATTTTCCTACATTTTTAATAGAATTAATTGAATAATATCGTGCAACCTAGAAAAAAAGACCATATAGAATACCCTTTTCCTGGTAACTTGGAATAAATTATAGTAAATACATTGGAAGAATTTTTCTCGTGCGTCTGATAATTTTCCACACCAAAAGATTGCACTTGAATTCTCCACTTGAACGTTTCTCGGAATTACAATCTTTATAAAAGACTACCACTTGAGAACCGTCGCTTTATAAGGATTAAACAGTCAACTCTATATATAACAACCATTACACACGAAACATGTAAATCAATGAATATTAATTTAATGACGAATAGATAGTTATAGGTCAAGTACGAGATGTTGAGATGAATTGTGAGCGACTTATCGTTCCGAAAGAAATATTCAATATCAATTGTATTATATTATACTTCATCGGAAGAACCAATTACGGAAAATTATTTCTTCAACAAATATAGTAAACTGAAATGAAGAGTGCGTAAATTTGATCAATTCACGGAGCAGCAAAAAATGATATATGTATAATTTTGTCATTTAAAATTCGCTAGATAACTAATTATAAGTATTTCAAAGCAAAAAAATTACAATCAATTGAAAAGACATTTGATTATTGATTCCACTACTCACTTTTGGCACAGCAATACTAGATTTTTAATTAAAGACTGAAAAAACCAAAAATCTGAAAAATTGCACATTTTTTTAAGCGCTCGTATCGCAAGCCAATAAAAAATATTGTCATATTCAAATTCGGTGGGTTAAACTTAGTAAAGATTAATTGTATGTATAGTTTCCACTCGGGTAATTTTTTTCCGACTAATAAGGTTGGAAACATTTCATCAACATTTAATCGTCAAAATTTTATCATTCTTGATTCATTCAGGCAGCTTAAAGCAAAAAAAAAAAATTAGAAGGGATATCTTCTTTTCCATCCCTCCATATTTATATTAACGACTAATCCTCCCAACCAATTTCTTTTCTACGGGAAATGTGTTAAACGACATTAAAAAATATAGTATATAATTTAAGTTAAACACTAGAACCTTTTTTTGATTCTCAACTCTTGAACGACCAGTTAATTGAGAAAAATTCCCATTATTCAAAATGCGTATTTGAAAAGCACCATATTTAGTCTTTTGATCGAATTTTTCATTAGTATCTAGCACTTTCAATTTGTCGAAAATATGAATTTTTATTTTCCAATACATACTTACAAGCTTTTATTTTATATGAAGTATAAATATATGAAGTTTTTTAATCGTGAAAACATTCGACCTCGAGACTTATTGATTTGTATTTAGTATCTATCTCTGACTACGTTTTTATCTTATTTCAGCTTATATTATAGAATACGCATATTTATATTTTTAGACTAAACACATAAAAATCGTAGTAGTGACCATGGTATTGACTTTATTGAAAGATAATGTTATGCCATTAGTGTTTAAATATACATATAATATTAGGTATATGGGTGCCGCGGCTTGTTCGAATAAAGCGCAATTTGGAAGTCCAATTTTCAACAACTTTTTCAAGCAGCTGGGGCCGTATATCGGCAATAACGAGGCGAATGTTGGCTTCCAAGTCGTCCATCGTTTCTAGTTTATCGGCGGACAGAAAACAGTCTAAAGGTGTTAAAACACACGATATTGGAGGCCAATTCGTGCAAGGACGATTGTTCGTAAGTTTCGTGAACTGAACCACGATTTTAGAAACAAATTTGCTGAATTTGCAAGCGTTGTTCTGGCGTAAGTCTATTTATAGTAAAATAGCAAACTAAATTAAGTACAAATCAGCTATCAGCTATCAAATTGGCTGTCGCTAAAAAAAGGGGCCAATGTGATGAGGAACTATTTCAACAATGAAATCAGATAAATTGGTCACATTTATCTAAGGTCAATAGGTATATCTAATTGTCAAATAGCACTATTAATGTTACTTATTTACTTAATGGATTGTAAGTATAAAAAGACGATCGATCAAGATTTAACACCAGTAAAAGTCTAATCCGACACTATCCAATGTACAATACAAATAGCCTAACACTCCACCGCCTATGTTAATATGTACATCATTATTCTAGCATACAGGTCATCGAATTGCAACTGCCATAAAAGAATCGTTGAACCCATCAGTTATAATAACAACACGTCCCCGTTTTCGTACCCGCATCCACAAAGTGCAACAACATCTAAATTCCCATGCGTTTTTAATGCACCCATAGCACGCAACTACCGAAACACACAGATTTACTCAACGGTCCAAATCGGCCTCTCCGTAAAACATTTCCACAACGACAAAACCAAACGCCGCCTTGTTCGAAGGCGTCGATAAGAATTATGCAAAAGCGACAGAAAAAAATTGCGCAATAGTGTCTGCATTGAATCTGCGAAAAAATAGCTACCACCCACTCACAATAGAGGAGGAGAGGACACCATTGTGCAGTCTGATCACGCGTCCCATTTTCGGGACTCGGCATTCAACGGACATAACGACGGATTATAATTTATGCGAATCCATAATGTGTGGATGCTCATTGTCGGCATTCAAACATCGAAACGCATAAACGGTCGCAAAATTCGCATTTCGATGCAAAAGTAACGACCTTCGGGAGTACATGTGTAGTCAAAAAATAGCCAAGAATAGTACGTCTCGAAATTGGACGGACAAATCTGATTCTAAAGGTGGGTGTCCATGTAAATATTTGTCCGTGGACATATCGGTATAACAGTCTTAAAATTTGTCTATCGTCTTCTAATCAGGCTTTTGTTCATAATACAATCAATTGGATGATCCTACCTATAGTTCCAAAGAATATCATTCGTAGAGAAAGTTGTCAATCATTCGATTGCTTGTGCAGTTTCTGGGCCCGTAGATCCATTATAAAGACGAGCAACTTGTTCACGTCTGATTCACAACCTGATATAATCAATCGGTGATCCTAGTTTCACAAAAACGAAGTTGAGCAATTTAGCAAACAATTTACTGCGCAGCTTATTGCTCGGAGAGTAATCTCTTTAATAATGACCCATGTCTTTTAAGCAGGGCTATGGAGTCGAAGTCCGAGTCGTGGAGTCGGAACATTTCAAGTCGAGTCGGAGTCGTAAAAAATCGACCGAATTCCACCACCCTTTTTATTATTTTCTTTATTTCGGTATATGTCAAATAGAGTCTCTAAATTAAATCCACAAATTAACTTAAATTTAATCATTTCTTTAAGAAAATCATAAATTTAAATTACGTTATTAATAAAATCGTTGAATTGCACGTACATATTTTGATGTGTTGTGCCCAAAAACGATTGTTTCATCCGTCTGATACTTATATTTTAATTTTTTTTTTTAAATTGATTTGTTTTTGTATGTAATTCATATACATACATACACTATGAATGTACTTACTTTTATTTATACCTATTCTATTACCAATAATTCAATAAATTGTGTTACATGTCAATTTCGGAGTCCAATCATAACAAAAAGTCGGAATCGGTGAATTTTGAAGCGACTCCACAGACCTGCTTTTAAGGACTTTCAATTTTTTCTATAAAAGGTATAATATCGCATCATTAAGGACTATCGGTAATGAATCTTTACATAGTTACAATTGTTCAGGAAAGCATTTTAAATAGTGAATAAATAAATTTAAATAGTAAATTACAGGACTGAAATTTTTTTTCGTAATCCACCTCATTAACTATCTTTCAATTGTATGTTTCTTTAGCTTTTAATTCCTACTAGTGTTTTTCCTGTTGACTTTCAATGAGTGGTTTTAAAAAGGAATTGATACGTGATTTGAAATTAAAGTTATAACTTATAACTTCTGTACATTGTATTGCCAAAATAAACAATGGAACATTATTTTGAAAAGTTATTTGTGTCCTCTGATAGAATATGAAAGATGGAATAAAACTTTTTCAATTGCACTTGACAAAAAAATATTCCTAGTTGCAAGATTTGTCTCTAATTACATCTACCGTAGGGTCTTTGGTAGAGTCTAGAGCACACCTCGGAAACCCTATGAGTGACTGACAGATTCCTACGTCAATATCCACCTTAAATGTGAGGACGAACCCTAAATGACATTCAAACGGTTTAAAAAAGCGCAGTAGTCGAAAGAGTTAACGTACTGCTCGGCTCGTGTATAATAAATATTGCATCGCCGAGGAGACCACATCCGCGACAAATGTCAAATTTATTTTTACAAACGCTAACGCAAAACCGTAGATACTATCAACACAGACGTATCGCATTTGAAACAATGTGCGAAAAGTGGCTCTTTAAAACGAATGTAAATATGTACGTGCGAGTACAAAAGAGAAACTCAAACAACTTAATAGGCTCTTCAAAAGCGTCGATATGTACCTAATGGTTTTCCAAAAAAGAGTGTGTTTATGAAGAAAAGTCAACGTTCCGATGTTGTTCTTTTGTAAATGCAATTCTGAATGCTTTCAAAAACCTCATAATAGATACGGCTGACGGTTTTACGAAAGTTTATTTGACACTTTTTGAAATATAATGTTGGGAAATCGCAAAAGAAACGTCGCGAGTCGTTGACTAATTGGATCCAACTAAAGGATTATTGCCGAGAATTCTCGAAAAGTGGGCAAGTTTTTTTTTACAATTACTAAGAATTTCGAGCGATGATGTAGGTATATGTATAAATTTTCACTTTGCTAAAAAAAATAATAAAAATTACGACCTTAGAATTTTTTCCAAACATTTTGTTCTTAGAAATTTAAAATTTTGTTTTTAGGTAAAATTTTTACTTTGATAATTTTTTAGCATTCACTTACATTTTACTCTTTTATACACTATACTCACAAAAAGTAAAATTCAACATTCAAACGCTTATACATATTATATTTATCATTTTACATACATACATTAGCATGTAAATATTAACATATAGTATTAATAAAAATTTAAAATTATATTTTTTCAAATATCACTATTACTTTTCGAATATAAATAAGTATGTATATTAAATTTCAAATATATAAAACTTTTTGCTTTACGAAAAATTTAAAAACTTATAGTCCAATTCGAGGAATAATTGTGGCTGATTTTAGATAAAATATTTCCCCAAAAATAATAATTTGAACTTGAACTTTGAACAATTGAAACTTTTATTAAAATTACGAGCAAGAAAAATATATACCGCTAGAAAAGAACATTTATTTATAATTTTATATGAATTTATTCATATCGTAAAAAATTCATGGTAAATTATTTTCAAACACCTATATGTATATATGTAATTACATGCTTGTCTTCGACAACCTTTAGCCTTAAAATGCAATAAACTTTAAAAAAATAGCTATCATTTTTATTATTCTCTCGTTATACACATACATATGTACTATATATTAAATAAATATAAATATATATATATATATATATATATATATATATATATATATATATATATATATATATATATATATATAAATGAATGTCTGTGTGTGTGTGTGTGTGTGTGTGTGTGTCTCGAATAGGCTCCTAAGCCACTGAAGCGATTACGATGGAACTTTCAGGATTTGTGGATATGCATGTCCGGGAAGATTACTGTGAAAAAAGAACGGGTAAAAATGGGAACAGAAACGGGAAAAACGGGGACGAGAACGGGAAAGGGAACGGGAACGAGAACGGGAACGGGAATTGCATGCGTTATTGTGGCATTGCAACGCATGCAGGGTTCAGATAAAATTGAACAGTTCCTTTGTCACAAGCAGGCAAATAATCCTATCGGCAAAACGAACTACATACACACTAATAAAATCGAACAAAGCACGTGCGAATCGAAAGAATAGCCGATCGCTTATCGCGGCAAATACGTACGTGTAAAAATCCACCGGCGATTAAAGGGTTAAAACAACACTCGATGAGTTTTCATTATTTTTTCCGCGCAGAGGTCAACGCGCTCTCCTCAAACAAACAACACACAAGACGCCTACATAATATTAATAAAAACAACACCATTTCGAGCCGAAATAAAGTAAAAAGCCATTCGAGAGACTCCGATTAGGATCTGCACTAAACGGCGCCAAAAAACAAACGTGCGCCAAAAACAAACTCGCCTAAATAGAGACAGAAGAGAGCGAGTAGAAAGCGCGGCCTTTGTTATTGTATTTTTTTCCACAGCGACGACATACCGGAAATTAGGCAAACGTGGTATATGTATATTTACACATCCTACGGATCGTAATTAGTTTGTTTACCCTTCGTACGTACTTAATATGATATGTGAAAGAGATTAATTTGTCATCGCGTCCTCGCGCCGTGAGGGGCTTTGGCCTGAAACCTCCTATAAACTTTTAACTCCTCCAGACGGTCACTACTCTCTAATGACCTCAAACTATATAGCCAAAAGCTGTTAAATCGATACTTGACATTCACGTGTGTGTTTGTGTGTGTGTGTGTGTGTGTGTTATCTGTCGTAACTTTGTAATTTCCGCTCAAGGGCCACTTCAGATAAGATTGGCGACCTGAGAATCCATTGTAAAGCGTGTGTGATATAACCGGAAATCGTCTATAGAATAGGGTTTTTTTGTTTGCTTAATCTCAGTTATACAATAGGGATTATGATACAAAAGTAACATTAGGAAGTAAGCGCCTAATATTTGAGGTAAATTAACAATCCATTCTAAAAACAATTCGATCAATGTTCCAATACTATTCAAATGTACGAGTATTTACATTTATGTAGGTATGTACATACGAGTACGTATGCTTACATAATTTAATGTTTTTATATGTAGAATTAAACTGTTAATCATTTTAGAGGATATCCTCTATTAAGCCATTTGTTTGCTACTTCTTATTCACAATAAAAACTTTTTTTTTCATATTTTAGTATTTCTTTGAATTCACCTATTATTGGTGCACCGACTTTATGAGTGGTAAATAATTATTTATATTTAGGAGAAATAATATACATGTTTGGTAGTAATGAAGAAGAAATAAAGAAACGTATGAAATTAGGATGGAGTGCATTTGGGCGAATGAATACCGTTTTTAAATCAAAAATGGTACTTTACCTGAAGAAAAAGATCTTCGATCGGTGTGTTTTGTCAGTGATGTATGAATTTCAAACTTGGTCATTAAGGCCAAGATTCTATATAAAGTCCAATGCACCCAAAGAAGTATGAAACGCTGTATGCTTGGCATATGAGAATTATGACAAAGGTAGTGGATTTAATGGATAGACTGAAGAGATTTTAATGGCAAGTTGGCGGGTTACGTAACTGGAAGAACGAACGATAGATAAACGAGATAAGTGCTCAAATGGTACCCGAGAGAATGTAAAAAAGTGGAAGAAAGGCCACAGGGGGAGATGGGTGAATAAAATCAGAAAAAAAGTGGGATTAGATGGATGAGAGTTGCTCAAAACAGAGTCGAATGGAAGCGTGTTGAAGAGGTAGTGTATGGCGAATGGCTGTGAATATTGATGATGATAATGATGTAATATGTACATGTGGTATCGGTCACGCACATTTTAAAATATAGCAGAATCCCTCCCCCTCTAGTTTTCTATGTACATATGTACATACATAACGAATTAAAATTAGTGATAACAATTTGTGTATTGAATCAAACAGAAATAGTTTTTTTTTGTAAAACTGACAATTGGACTTGCACCACTTTCAAATATAACGGCTCATATGTATGTACATACTGACATATGTATATATTCGCAATTTCATTTTAAATGGGACACAATAGCATATAACAATATAATATCACTTGAATACAAAAGCCACAAAATGAGTAGCACGCTCTATCAAAATTTTACATTTTGAAGGCGAATTCATTTTATATTTGTATTTAATTCTCTTTATGATTATGTATGTATACGAACGAGACCCACCCATGGAAAATTACATGTAATTTGTTCCGAGATTCGACCTTCGGCTACACATATTATTTTTGACAATTTTCATCCGTCATAAATAATACGACCGTAAGCGGAGTCATTTTCCATAAAATTATTGAGATTTACTCGCACGAATTTTCGATTCAGACAAGCCGAAAAACACCATACACATCATAATAACTTACAATTTAAACACATAAACCTTCACAACCAACATATACATACATATCTACCTACACCTACATATTCAATCCTTACACAAAACAACATTAGATATCGACAAAGCCTCGACATTACACTGCGCAAAGAACAAAAGGTGTTCGATTCTCAATCGCAGGGGGAAATTCTCGTTATACGAGTAACGGTCGTTCCAAAAATGGCTTCAGATTATGTGACAGACGTGACAAATACGACCCGATAATAAATGGAATGACTTTCGCGATTTGAGAACTTTCGCCCGGTAAATCTCAGATGCGAAAAGGCGACATATCACAAGATCAACTCTTGTTTGTGCGTGCACATTAGAAATCGAGCATTTGAAACGAAGTTGTGTGGCAAAAAAATCAAACACATTAAAATAAATCTACAGATACGATTAAGTATTATTTGTTCGGATGCCAGATAGGTCACGGTGTATAAAAAACTGCATTCGAATTTGTTTAAATACAATACATACACACATTCGCGTGCACTTTCTTTCCGGCACGCCCACGCGAAGTGTCACTATTCTACGGTTTCAACGTATTGTATATAAATAAATTGCGCCACACAAGAAATCGCACACAATCAAACTTATTCACAATGTAACAATGCTCGATTGTTGTTTTCGTCCTTTATTAGGTGGCTTATGAATAGCTAAAATCCTTGAGGAAAGAAAAATAGGAAAAATCCAAATATGTGCTCGAGGAAAAATCGAGAAAATGCACATAAGTATTACCTACCATACATACATATGTCCGTATAAGTTTTCCGTTTATTGTATAATATTAGTTCATTGTTTCAAAATCACTTCTAAACGGATATATGTACAATGTAATTACATATTTGTCACGTGTTTCGAATTTGATCGACAAATTCCAAAAGGAAAGTGTCAAATGGCCGCGGGAAAGGCAATTATGTAAATTTGATCTGTGGACCAAGTTCTATTATTTTACATATATGCATATAATATATTCATATTTCATATAAAAATGGTGAAAAAAATCCTGGTTAATTCAGGTTACTCAAAATATGAACAATAATACAATTGAAATATAAAGTTACTGGCATCTCAACAAAGTTACCATAAAGGAAACGAAGAAATACTTTTTGCACTTAAACATTAGAGAGTAATTAACATATTTCAAAACCTGTGTTCAAATTTTGAAAATATAGTAAAATGCGTGCTAGGACTTTTGGTCGAATGGACACTTGGCCGACAGACGTTAGGCCGACGGACGTTGGGTCGAACGAATATTTGGCCGATTGTGTATCAAAATTACTCAAAACTCTCTGAAAACAGATACATTATTCATAAATGACTTCTACTTATAATTAAAATTTGATATTTTTGATAAATTTAAACAGCTAAAAAGATTATTTAGCTAAGTACCCGTTCGGCCAATAGTCCTTCACCCGTAGATTTCTATCGATGAGCAGTTCTGCAGAACTTAACAAAGTCACTAAATGTAATCACTAGACACCGGACCCAGAGGGTGCCGCGTATTGTTCAAAGGTTGTAAATGCATTGTTAAAGGTTTGCCGAACCTTTTTTACAAAGGATTTATAACAATGGAACAATGGATAGCACTGTGACTATCCGGTGTCTAGTAATCACACTAATATAATCATTAATGAACACTAAAGCAATAGATAAACGAGCAACGCGAATTAATTATCTATTAAATACATACATACATATTTCCTAAATACCTTACACACTATACAAGTAAACATTTCAGTATGTATGTACTATACATATATCAAATTAAAGTTTAATCGTTCTTTGAAGCATGCTACATTTGATTGTTCACGGTACAAGTAAACCGCACGTTAACCCATCAGCTTGACATCAACATAATATTTTCACTGAAGAAACTCTGTGACATGAACTTTATATATATAAGGTATATAACTTTATATGTCTACTTGTATCATGTGTAAGTATCTTTAAAGCGATCATACACGATACAAGTAGAGAAGGATATACATAAATATGTAATTATACACGTGATAAATACATACGAGCAGTGGCGGACTGGCCATACAAGCGAACATGCCCGATGGCATGTGGGCCCCACTATCTATTAGAAAATAGGGGCCCTCAGTAAAATTAAATAACTTTTTAACTATTTCACGTGTGTAAATAGACCTAAAGTTTGGGTATTTCAACAAAACAAATTTCTTACGATATACAAAAACAGCTAATACCTGCTTTAACAGCCCAAGGATCGGTTAACTTTTTTTATTAGGCTCAAAATGTAAGTTTCAACACTTGCGTGGGCCCTTTTGCCGGGCCCATTTCCAACGTCAATATTATGTATATACCAATACCTATGTAACAACTACCTACTGAAATAAAAATTGTAATAAACAAATTTCCGTGAATAATATAAACTGAATTGCTTATAACAATTTTGATAGGACGATTCATCATCAACCAGCGGTTTAAATTTACTTTATACTTTCAAAATAACATTTGATTATACTTCGACGATATAGTAAGATTTAAATACACAATTTTAAACAGTTTCCGAATATAAAATATATTCCTAATCTAGACACATCCATGTAAATAGAAATATAGGATAGGGGCCCCCTCCCCAAAATCCCGATTTTCGAGTAACATTAATTGAAAATATTATGCATTTTTTTCAGGGATGTAATTTGGGGGGAGGGCATACGGGGGTTAGGGGGAAAGGTCCCCTTTACTTTATTTTGTCTCAAAAACAAATGTATAATGCTTATTTTTCCGAATATTTATTGTTTTCAAGAAAAGTCTTAAATTAATATTTTACGGAATCGGTTCAATCACAAATGGTTTTATTTCTTGTATTTTTATTTTATTTACAGAGGTCCATTCTCTCACAAAACAACGAATGAGATGGATTTAAACTTCATGTATAACGAATTCGGTCCAAAAAATTAGTTATTTAATAAAATTGCTTCCTGACCAAAACCTTATCAAATTTAGTACATAAAGAATACAAATATAAATTTTCAGCTTGATACGTTCAGGGGTAGAGTAAAAATTTTTTAGCTTTTTTTAAAAAAAAAACACATTTTTCTACATTATGTAAATGTGATCAGTGATCGATTCTGAGTTCGAATTTTCGCATGATCACAAAACTTTATCTATTGTTATTACGTACACATGTATGTACATAGATAAAGTGAAAAGACAGTCGGTAGAAATTAAGTTAATTGAGAGTTTTTTGGTGACTCAGTTTGATGGTCGATTTTTGTCGGCCATGTGAAGATTTGTAGAAAAAAATTTTCACCTGCGGCGCTTATTTTATATATTTTTTTATAATAAGTTTTTCAAAAATAAGCTTATTTTTTTCATATTTTATAACTCAATAAGGTGTATGCAAAGAATATTTTCCATTTTTATTCCGATATAAAAAAGATTTTTTGAAAAAAAATTCAATTTGACCAATCTTTGCCTGCCCCCCCAAGAAAAAGCTGAAATGACGTCCCTGATTGTTTTCTACCGAAAGTAAAAGCCGCTTTTATGCCGAATTCTTTTATGATGCATTTTATTTACCTGGGACAAGGGTTAAAACGAAATATACAATGTAATTTATGGATCTATTTTGCTTTTGCCATTTTTCTTGTACCTAAATTTGTATATTCCCATTTTTGAAAATTCTATTTATTTTTTACCCTTGATTTTTAGCGTGATGGAAAGAAGAAAATTTTGTTATATGGGGGGGGGGGGAATTTTTTTAAACATTGGGGGGCCCCCTTTGACTCCTGGCATGCACTGATTTTAGTCCCAGTCCGCCACTGCATACGAGTGTGTAATGTTATTTATGTACTTGGTGTAGCCTTCGCATGATCTACACTCGAGACTTCATAAATTCATTTAATTACTTTATATATAAATCATATACTAAAGAATAACTAAAATAATAAAACGGCAGTATAAGACCAAGTTATGTAATATGATTGCATGTTCGCTGTCATAAACGTCTCATTATATCCTTGTATAAAGTTTTATATTTGCAAACGACTCATATTGTCGGGATTTGAAGGGCTAATAAAATAATCAACTTAGTATATAAATGGGTAGGTGTCTCATTAATTTTAAACAATATAAATTTAATAATAGTAATAAACACCTACCTAGACTATTTTTATTTTTTCATGAATGTAATAACAAAAAAGTTGCACCTGGCTTTTCTATTCGACGCATAAAATAATAGATCAATCAATTGAAAGTAGCAATTAGATCATGTTGCATTTTTACTTGGTAAGATAATTACCGCAAATACTACATATAGTGAGAGGGTTTTGCACACAGCAGCGGTAACATTTTTTTTTTTCAAATGAATTATGATTTTTTTCTAACATACAAAGTAACAATATATCCAAAAGTGCAATGCTTCCATTCGAATTTATAATAATAGCATTTCAACAAAAATATTATTATATATTTATCGTACTTAATCCATTTCGACAGGCGGACTGCAACAAATTGATTACGAAATATCAAATCATCGTTTCCTGTCAGCTGTAATTTAAAAAATAAAATACACCAGTTTAATAATCACGTGAGTGACGTATCGAACGTATTATTCACATGTACTGTTTCAAACCCACCAGATTGTGGCAAAAAAAAGATTGCCAATCGAAAGCTCCGTAAAATAATGTATGTATATCACCACAGTTTCAGTCGCTTTGCTTGGTTTTTAGACTTATATAGTTTTGCCTAAGTGAGCTAACCCACAGTTTAAAATTTCGTCAGCGATTTATAGTGCAAATTTAAGCAAATAGTTTGCACACGAGACCACAAACTTAACTCGACAGAAATTGATATATTTTTAAATATAAACGCGCAACAAAGATTAGTAAATATTTTCAGACCATACGTATGTACACATTGCATAATGATTAAATAAAATGTAAATTTTAAATGGGTTTTTGAGCTCTTTTTCCTATTATGCTGTACATTAACATTAGAATAATATAATACTATGATTACTAACTAAATTAAATTAAATTGTAAAATAGAAAATTATCAGTAGATCAGTGGCTATTAAAATAGA
Source organism: Arctopsyche grandis (assembly GCF_051622035.1). NCBI lineage: Eukaryota > Metazoa > Arthropoda > Insecta > Trichoptera > Hydropsychidae > Arctopsyche > Arctopsyche grandis. The sequence goes on along the minus strand of NC_135363.1, from coordinate 6,936,230 downwards.
TATAAGATGTATAGTGAACATAATTTCGTAATAATAAAAAGCATTTAAAAATCAAAATAAAATGGCACTTGAAAGCAGTGGCGTGCCGTCATCGGACTAGAGAAACTATGCTAGTCTCCTTAAATCTTTTACCTTAAATTGAATAAAAATATCAACATTTCAATTACAGTAAATTCAAATCGATCTCCATATTGATATTCTTAAATCGAACTAACGAAGTTCGGAAATCGGAATCGGCTCTACGTGAAGCAATTGTTGTGGTAGTGGATTGCTATGGTATGGTCACATCAGACTGTTTAACACTTAAAGGTCTGTTCATACTTAACAGCATTGCACGGCTTCAGCACTGCACGACTCCGTTTCAAATATGTCATTCTATTCATATCTACCTACACGTCGCGGTCACGTCACATTCACAGCACTATGGCCGAGTGCAAGGCAAAATCGGCTTACTTATACATTGCAGGCCATGACGATACGGCGCAATATTGCTCAAGTCGTATTGTCGAGTACTTACAATATGAATGCATACACGTGCATTCGTAGCTACGCGTCAGAATACAAGTCAGCAAAAATGTTTCGGCGTTTATCGAACGAAAAATTATATATAATCGCGTTGTTGTTGGAAGAAGAAGCTCAAGAAGGCAATAAAAAAGCACGGAGGCGTTTTGATGTGCATCCCATGTTAAAAAATAGAAAAACCGAAGGAGAGTTTTGGACACTGTATAAGGAGCTTGTGGATGATGGACAAATTTTTTTTAAATATTTCCGTATGAACCGATACGAATTTGAAACAATACTGGATAAAATAAAAACAAAAATCACCAAAAAAATCTACAAAATTTAAGGAAGCATTGTCAAAAAGTCATTGTCAGCGCCAAAACCATGTCGAAAGATTAAACAGCTGTCAACTGTCACTTTCGATAATTGATCCAAAACAGCAAAGCGGCAGACACATGGCACGTACATAATTCGCGTGTATATCTCCACGATGGCCAAAAAGACAGATACGATACGTTGACGGATGTTGCTGTCAAGTATGAACAAGAAATGTCGGGTACTGCTGTAAGCCTGCCGTGGCGTAAACGTGACGGTTGATATGAACATACCCATATAAAATGTACCAAAGAATGCTTTTCGTACGGCCGGATACCTGTTGAAGTCGGTACGTGCCGACTAGGTATGAACAGACCTTAAGAACTATCGAAGACACTTTGTAAAAAATATGTCATCACGTAACGGCCGTAAAACGGCTCATCTTCAAAAGCGAAACTGAAATAAATAACAGGTTGATGCTGAAAACGCCAATTGTGCCAGTGGAGCAAGCGCACGCTTCAAAACAGAGTGACTCACGGAGAGCACTGGTCTTATTTGTGAAAATATTACTCATACGCTTATCGTACAAAAGTTTCAAAATACACACACACATATATTGAAGATCACATCTGGAGAGGTCACCGACTACAGATAAAAGTCGAGCGTGATTCAAAATGATTAAAAAAAAATCGGCAGGTCTCCATGTGTTGTACACACATACATACAAACGTATACAATATAATAAGTACATGCATAAGTATGTATGTATGTATGTAAGTACATAAGTAGATTAAGATTGCGTTGACACAAAACGGTAGCTACTTCTCATGAACGATTTATATATAGAATTCTCGGTAGATGTGTGCAAATAGAAGTCAGCGGGGAGAAGTCGCTTTAAACTGCAATTAGCGATAAAATGGTGCAACATTTGACGTAAATAAAAATGATTCGGATGTGGAACGAAATCAATGTTCCGTGAAAAGATTTCGATGCAACGAAATCGGTCGGAAAATCCACGAAATAGAAATTCTATATAAATCAATTTAAATGTTTGGTCTTAAATTAAGCACTTTAAAATTTATATATAAGCTACATAGATAAGAATCTACTAACCAAATATTTTAATAATCATATAGTTAGGAATAGAGATATACATAATTATAAAACTAGAAATAGGAATATATTAATTAAGAAAGCTAAAACTGCAGGAGGTGTTTTCCACAGAGGTGTTCAAATATACAATGCCCTTCTTGAGAGCATTAGAGGTGCTAGTAACATTGGTGCTTTCTTGAGGGGTGTTAATGGATACCTCAGTGGAAAATGACGTAATTATATATGTAAGTTTAATAAAATGCTACGTTTGGAATTATAGTTTTGTTAATTTTGTTAACTATGTTATATTATAGTCGTTTGTTTTAGTTTTAAATCGTTAATTGTTAAATAATTCATTGGCAGTTTGCTGTTTAATAATAAATAAATCAATAAAGTTACGTATATACAATTTAAAGATATATTTCTCAACCCTCAAACATCAAACACTTTGACATAATCATGTTTCATAAAAACGTTCATAATTTACAATACCCACTCGAACCCACATGTATACAAGTTACGAAGTAAATCTTTAATTCGAACCTTGCCCATTCTAAAAGTACCTACGGTAGTATAATAAATATTCAAATTTCGAAAACGACAATGAAAAGTAAACGTAAAAGATGGGGACAAGGAGACGCCTGCTTGATTCCATTTTGGGTCACAATGCTGGGTCTCGAACGAGCATTTCAATTCGGATGCTGGTAGCGAAGGGGCCAGGGCCCAATTGACCCCACTTGGAGTCGCGTGGGCCACCAGGATGTGAGGCCAAAACCCCGCCAATCAAAAGCTAATTGTTATCCCATAACACTACACTAGATAGATTGATACTTTGAAGATAATTATTACATTCTCAATAGAAATTATTTTTGATTTATACATGTATAGAATATAGATCGGGTGATCCTATTTGCTACGACAAATTTCGAACCACATCAGAAACATTTCCAGAAACCAGCAACATGGCTCAGTAGTCGTGGTGGATAGTGAGTTCATTCCTTGGCCCGATGTTGCTGGCCAGACCTTGGATAATTCGATCGTTTCCTATCAGAGTTTGCAATTTGTCTGATATCAGTGTTCTGTCTATTGTAAATTCGAAACGCCACAATGGTCGAAAATATAACAGAGGCAACAGAAAAAAATACATGCATATACGGACAAAAGTACACAATCATAAAAAGCAATAGCATTATAAATAACAGAATACATAGCAGTTAATGTTTTGCATTTACTGTCAGCACCAATATACATATAAGAACCAGCCGTAAATATAAAACATCCTTGCGAGGCCCAAATAGAAGGGAGAAGATCAAAATTCTACTCATCCATCACATACAATTATGAAAATAGTGATGAGCGCAGGCTACCAGACAAATATGTTAAAATAATATCCGATAACCTACGCTCACTGAGGTATATGTAATGGCCCGTCTAGACGAGGCGAACGAAATGAAAACGAACGGTTCAAAATGCAAAATATTTAATATGCAAACGCAGAAAATTCTAATTTAGAACAGGGTCAAAGAAGGAGGGACCAAAAATACCGACTCTCCCGTCTAAGGAAGTCTAGAGTCTAACATTTGTAGTCTACCTAAAGCTACAATTTCAATATTCTTTTAGACAATGCATTTGTACAATTTCGAAATATCGATATTATACATATGTATATCAATCTATTTAGTGATATTCTATATTAATCTATTTACTGCATTGTGTATTGATAAACTGCAAAAAATTCAGAATAGAGCAATGCGTCCAATTTTGAATGTGAGGAAACGTAAGAATGTTAGAAGTATGTTAAATGAATGCAAATGGTGGGATATTAGAAATAGTCTTAAATTAAGCACTTTAAAATTTGTATACAAGCTAGATAAGAATATATTACCCAAATATTTCAATAACATATAGTTAGGAATAGAGATATACATACATAATTATAAAACTAGAAATAGGAATATATTAATTAAGAAAGCAAAAACTGCAGGAGGTGTTTTACACAGAGGTGTTAAAATATACAATCCCTTCCTGAGAGCATTAGAGATGCTAGTAACATTGGTGCTTTCTTGAGGGGTGTTAATGGATACCTCTGTGGAAGATGACGTGATTATATATGTAAGTTTAATAAAATGCTATGTTTGGAATTATTTTATATTATTTTAGGGTCACTAATTATAGTTTTGCTAATTTTGTTAACTATGTTATATTGTAGTTGTTAGATTTAGTTTAAAATTGTTAATTGTGAAATAATTCAATAGCAATTTGCTATTTAATAATCTAATATATGTATAATTTCGAAAGAGACTTTGTATTGTTGGTTCGTAAATCCGTGACGTCATCGAACAAATGATTTGATTTTTTTCGATTCGAAGTCCCCGAGGGCGAAGCCGCTTTCGCGCCGGGGGGCGAAGCCCTAGAGGGCGGAGCCTTAGGGGGCGCAGCCGCGGGGGTGCAGGCGCCGGATTCTGGTATACGCATAATTTTGAAAGAGCCTTATTATATATGTGTTTTTTTTTCGTGACAATCAATTTAATAAAAAAAACAAATGAGTATTCAAATAAATTTATATAAAAATAAAAATATTCAAATAAATTTAATAAAATGTTTACTATTAGATTGGTCATGTTTAAGCGGTTTATATCACAAATACCGAGCGAACACGGTTATTACAGCTAGTAATAAATAAATAAATATTTCGATATACTACCACCCGTACACAACGAACTTTAATTTAGAAAAGGAAATTCATGTTCATGTTCGTGATAATGTTCGACTAGTCTGGACGTGCCATAAGAAACGGCGACAACGATATAGTATATACATATGTATGTATATGTACCTATACATAATGAATCTTTGTAAAGCAGCAACAATGCTATTTTCATTTCCGCAAAATAATTATAAGAAAGGACATTGGACATTGTAACGAGGAGTGGATACACGTCGCAATTGATAAAACAAACAAATGGATAGTAAAAAAAAGGATCAAGCCGGGATCCCGTCGAGTGTTCTGCGGACTATAACCGGGCGTCTTTTTGGCGCCTTTCGTTCGACGCGACGCCTTTAGGCGCCGGCGTCCAGACGCCCTTCATTACAGACGGACAGGGGTGGATGCGGGATGTACTATATGTATGTAGGTAAACTAGCTGCGTGCAACAAATGTTCTGTAATTACTAGTTTCGTAGCTTTGTACGTTCCACTCAATTATGAAAAGTTTGTTTCGATCCTGAACGTTTCTCCAATTACATGAATTTGCACAGTGTCTGTGTAGAGGGAGACACAAATTCCATAACGATTTAATTCAAAATATATTATAAACATAATTATATTTTAATACTAATAACACTGACCAACAAAAAATTATTGGAGCGGAGATTCAAATATAATAATGATTTTTGAAAACCAATCCTTGTAAACGTATTGAAATATTTATTTATTTAAGTTATATTTGGACCATTGTGGCATTACAAGAGTCCCTAATGCGCCACAATGGTCGAAAAATATAGAAAAAAAAGTATACATATACATACATATATTGATATTTTTACTTTATCTGTTATTATTAAATGCTATTTTTTATGTTTATGTATGGATGTATTTATGTTTATGTTCAAATGTATTTTTTTTTATGTATAATTGATGAGTATATTATTTTCGTTATGTATTAATTTATGTTTAATTGTTATTTTGTTTTTTTTGTGTTATATTTTTTGACCATTTTGGCGCTTTAGGAATTCCTGTTATGCCACAATGGTCTGTTTAGAATAAAATAAAATAAATAAATAAATAATATATAGACACAGAAAAAAAATACATTAAATAAAATACTTAAAACTGTCCCAATGGATATATCTCGAGAAAATAATGCATAAAAAATATATATTTTTGACTTAAAAATTCGCTAGATAATTAATTAAAGCAATAAAAAATCACAATCAATATATATAAAAAAAACATCCGATTGTTGATTCGACTATTAACTACAACAGCCAAAAATCTGTAAAAATTGCGTATTTTTTCAAACGTTCATATCTCAAAAATGACAGTAAACAAACAAAAACAATTGTCATATTCGAATTTAGTGGATTAAACTTAGTAAATATTAATCAGTGTCCACTGCGGTAGTTAAAATCGTGTTTTTTTTTTATTTTTCAGTGTAATCATTATTATTTAGTCAAAGTGAAAGTGCATTAATAATAATCAGTTCAATTTAAAGGGCTTTTTAGCAGGAATCATAACGTCTTTTATTTTTGCCAAATTGAGAAATAAATCGTCCTATTTTGATAACTTAAAATATTTTAGTATATAATATGTCGAATCTAATTTTGAAGCCGCATTAAAAAAAAACTAAAAACTGCAACCGAAGAATTGTCGACAAAAGGTGTTCACTAGAAGACCTTGACCGCAATAAAACTAAAGCGTTTGATCCATTATTGAATAACATTTCAACCTACATATGTACACACAACCGACTAATTTATCACTGCAATAAATTGTACAACTAATTGCGAGAACAAATCGCGTCGCTTGCGAGCTCTTCAAATGAGATTAAGGAGAAAACTAATTATTCCTTTCACAAATTAAAAATACGCGCTAATTTTCTATATTCTCTAGCAGACATTGAAATTCTAGCAAATTTGCAAACTGAATTGTACTGAAATTGACACACTTTTAATATATGTAGATATGTACTTTCACAACTGAAATACCATTAAAATTAATTACACAATGTGAATTGAAAGAACAAAAAAATATTGATAAATAATTTGAAGCCCACTCTGTCTATGAAAAATGATTAAATTAACATTTACATGTCACTTCACCCTTGAAAAAAGGGAACGAACATACTGGAAATTAATTCCAATGCATCGAAACGGCAAATATTTTATATGTATGGAAATATTTTGGGAAAAATATTCAGCATTTTATTTTTAGAACAAGCTGAACCCGGCATGCATTGCAATGCCACAATAACGCATGCAATTCCCGTTCCTGTTATTACAGTAATGATAGTTGGTCGGAAAAACGCAAGCAGCGAACATATTTGAAATTATTTTATTTTTTATTTTTTATTTTATTAATTGAAAAATCAACAGACAGGATGTACAAAGATATGTATAAAAAAACAAATAGTAAATAAATAATATATGTAACATCCGAGTCCAATAATAGATTTTTACAAAAATGAAAAAGATAAATATAAGGAAAACAAATTAAAAAGTAAAGAATAAATTATTATTGAATTGTTTGTTTATTTTACCCTAACAACGCAGATGGAAACGCGAAATCATTTGAAATTATTGCGTTGCAATGCCACTCATTCCCGTTTTTCCCGTTTCCGTTCGCGTTTTTGGGCGATTTTTTTCTACAGAAATGTTATATGAAGAAATATATGAAGAGAAATTTTATAATAATATAAGTGGCTTTAGGCGTTATATTATTGTCAAGTGACGACTGTCCACAGACATTCCTAAATAATTTTAGCATCCGTCGTATTTGATGCTTGGTGGTCGACGTCTGTCCGATAAAACTTTTCTGGGCAAGTGCATCGTTGAAAATTGCACAATGCATTCAAAAATACATAATAAACAACATGGAATACATTTTTATAAGTAAATTGATCATTAAAGTAACAAATGATTCAATTAACATCGTAGTTTGACAGTTTTTAAAAGTTTCATGGCGATCGCCGAAATTCTACATATAACATTTCAGGGGTGGCACCAGAGAAATATAAAAATTATTTTTTAATAAATGTAAAAATATTTCTCTTGGTGGCGCCGAATACTCAATTATACTAATAACCAATTATTTAAGTTTAATTAATATAAACATCGTGCATTCTATATTATACATATTTTTGTTGAAACTATACATTACGCGTTAATTTAAGAGTTCCCAAGGACAGACAAATACAAAAAAGTGGACAAAAATAATCCTCCAACTGAGAAAAGAAGCGGATTGGCCACCAACACCACCATATATGTACTCAAATTGTAAATGAATCTATTATACATTTATCAAAATAAAACTTTAAATTCTGTAGTGAATATTTATTTATTTTTTGCATACGTATATACCAGGAAGGCCGTACAGGAAACCTCAATGCGCCTTCCTGGCCAATTCCAAATTTATTATACAAGTCGCTGAATTACGAGACACTGAAAAACTCGCAAATTAACGAGACATCTATGAATTGTACATACATTTTATTGTACATTAATCAATCTCAAATAGTGGTGACAGTAGGTAGGAAGGATATTTAGCCAATTTTACCGGGAACCGTTTCAACAATGAAATCATAGAAAATTGGCAAAGTCTGATAGGAAACGATCGACCTGGAGTCACAAATATCCAGGTCTGACCAGCAGCACTACAGATATACTCAGAAAAATGTTTTCAATCGAGGTCAGCTCATAAGATCGAACCCGGCGCCTCTCGACGCTAAGCAGAAGCTTAACAACCGAGCTGTGCTGCTGGCGGGTGACCATGAAAAAGTAGAAAATATTCGTTTATCATGCATACATATGAAAAACGGTTAGTACGTATATCAGTGGCGTGCGGTAAAAGTCTCTCTCCCCCCGTCCTACATCCTCAGTTAATTTGCGCGAGCAGGATACAACAGGAACAAGAGGAACAGGCTTTTTCTCCCGTATCCTGCGCGCGCACATTAATCAAGGCTGTATGACAAAAAAAGAGAGATAATTTCACCGCATGCCACTAATATATATTATATATACATAGTACCGTTTACCATGCACCCTTTTTTTTTTTGATCTTTCGACTTGAGATCTTTTTGATTTTCAATCTTTGCCTTCCGATATTTGCTTTTTCGACCTTTTCACTTTCGGTGCCGTGAGGTAGACCCGCTGCTGGCATAGCTCGTGATGACCCTGATGTGTGATGTGATGACCCTGATTGTATTCCGTGAGTTTTAGCGTAGTTATGGAGACGGTACCGCGTAATATTGAAACAATTTATTTATTCGTAAAAGCGCTTCTATTATTGTTACATTTCTCTGTACGTGACAGACAAACATTGATTTTTATATATGTACATGTATATATAGAAGACAGAACGGAAAAGGGCAAAAAATTTTTAGCAACTAATTGTATAGAACCTTATTAGCAAATGCCTCAAATCAAAATATTTCAATAACAGTCAACTAAATTATAAATAAATCAAAATTACAAAATACTAATCTAGTTTGCCAAATGACTATCTGTCCAGCACCGGGGGCGTAGCTCAGATGGTAGAGCGCTCGCTTAGCATGTGAGAGGTACCGGGATCGATACCCGGCGCCTCCAATCCCATTTTTTTTCATTTTTTATCAACATTTCTCACATTCATTTCCTAATTTCAATCTCACACCCGTCAATAAACAACCCAACCACTACAAAAACACCTCAATCGAACACGCGATAACCATACATACACTACTTTTCTACATCGCATCTATTAAGCACAATAATGATACCTCTAAGGTTTACATAACCGAATCGAATTATTTAAACAGTTTTGATCCATTTGCATTATTCAATCACTTTTTTCAATATAATTCACAAAAATTGTAAATTTAATTTAAAATCACACATCAATTACATTCCAAAACCACCTGTTAAAATATCAACAGTCAGAACACTAGTAGTAAATAATATAAACAGTGGTTTAGAGCTAAATAAAAAAGAACCAGGGCGGTGTTTAATATTTATAACCCCCCCCCCTTCTATTTTAATCACTTAAAAAATATGTATCCTAATATTGGTAGTTCAAATATTTATAAAAAAAATCAAATGCTAATTAACAAATATTCTTGTTGAAATTATGTGGCTTTTTTTTATATTTTTTGGTGCATCCGCTCTAAAATCGCCAGACAAATTGAACGACATATTAACGGACGGCTGCTTTAAATGCAATTCTCATCTTCTCGAATGATAGATTGCACATCAGATGACGGGTAACCTTTCGATGTGCACAGATGCAATTATTAAAATTGAATTGGATCTTTCAGGCGAGTTTAATAAGGCAAGATTCGATAAGTTCCGAATCTTGCCTTATTAAACTCGCCAGAAAGATCCAACTCAATTTTAATAATTGCATCTGTGCACATCGAAAGGTTACTCGTCATCTGATGTGCAATCTATCATTCGAGAAAACGAGAATTACGTTTAAAGCTGCCGTTCTGTTAATCTGGCGATTTTAGAGCGGATGCACCAAACCCATAAGTAACATAATAACTAAAAGAAAACAAAAATATAGAAAAAATATAGGAAACGAAGAATTACAAAAATCTTCAAGTTTAAGAAAGATTTCTAGCTTGTTTTTAAAAATATTATAGTTTTGAACGTAATGCGTTTGGACATAAGACAATATTATGATGATTATTTATTATTTTAAAGACTTCGATTAAGTCGCCTCTTATTCTTCTCGTCTCAAGTGTTATTAATATTAGCCAAAATATTTTTTAATTTTACTCATAAAACAATTCTCATATCAATCAAAGTGCCAGGGCGGCGACCTGGCTCAAAAAGAAGCACCAGGGCGGCGACCTGCCCCAACCTGACCCGACTACACCACTGAATATAAAACAATCCAAATGAATTCAAAATTGAAAGACAAGTAAATAGAATACACTTATAAAGAAGTCATTTGTATACGAAGCATTTGTATTGTACTGAAATATATTATATGTACATACATACATACATATATCAATAATTCGATATAACTCGACCATTCGCTTTGACCGAAATCGCATGTCCTTGCCGCTCAATTTTCAATTTGAGAAGTTACATTTCAGGTCGATGCAATCGGGCGATAGAGAGATGTGAAATTGAGACGGAACTGACTGTTGCACAATCGCCTATAACGAGGCCGCGTTGTTATAGCGAGGTTTCGGTAAAACCGAACGGACGGACGGACGCGTTACGTAAAAGCCGGATGCGCGCGAAATGTGTTTTATTCTGTTCGGTTCGCAGAAGTGAAAGTCGAACATTGTTTTGATCCGGACAAACGGAATCTTACTCGCTATATATGTATTTATGTACGTACATACACATTATATGAAAAATTCGCACACACATATATTGCTCGGTAAAACGGTTGTTGAGCCCTGCCGTATCCGGATTCGCCAATTGCAATACATACAGTATTGTCACTTCTTAGAAGCGGCTTTCTTTTAATGTCGATTTTTAGTGGGAGACGTACGTATACTTTTCCGGATGTATTCATAATAATTAGAAATCTTCTACTGTTGAAAATAATATATTTGTTTTTATACTTCTACACATTGTATTATACATATGTATGTACATATACAAATTGTATTATAAATATCATCGAGTATATTATGAGAATTTTTTTAAAATTATATTCACACGTGTTGTGCCCGATGAAATATCATCGCATGGGTGTTAGCATAATAAGTTATTAAATAAAAAAAATAAAAAGAAATGTGTCATCGGTCATGAGTTCGATCCCCCACGCGGTTCAATTTTTTCAAATACTCTTAAATATATTTATGTTTAATTGTTTAATATGAGAAAAATACTAAAAACTACCTACATATAAACAATATAAAAAGCCGATAGAAAAATTAATTAACTAAATAAATTTTCAATAGATGACGGTATATTATTTCTAAATTATTCCAGTCTATTTTCCTAGTGGAAACATTCGCATCGAACAGTATACATAGAACTTTTTTTTCTTTTGTTATTATTATTACATTTTACGTCATTTTGTTGGAAGCGGTATAGCTTACGTACACATGTACATATGTCGAATCGAAACGACTATTATAGTATGGCGAGCGTTATCTCAGACAGACACATTAACCTAACAGATCAACCTAAAGTCACAAATCACCAAGTCTAACCAGCAGCACTGCAGAAATACTCTGAATAAATTATTTTCAATCAAGGTCAAACCAGGGCTTGAGCCCGGGATCCTCTCGGTGGTTCAGCATCAACGCAACCATTGAACTATACTGCTTATATGTACATACATATTTAAACCTCACTTGATATAAGAGGAATTATTACTAAAAATATATAGTCTAACTACACACATTATATAACTACATATGTACATATATACGTACAATAGGAAAATCATACGCTATATTGTATAAGTTTATAATTTGTCAGCCCTCGTGCTGTTGTATCTTCAGATTACGAAATTTTCAAGGCGCGCAGGAAGATAATCAGCAACTCAAAAAGCATTAAATTTACTTTGATACTATCAACCCCTTCAACGAACACAACCAACCCTTTCCCTCACTATCGTATCGTTGATGAGGGCGCTAGTTACGCAACTACGTGTAGCCGCAGTCTGCAATTAATCGGAAAGGGTGCATAAATTTTATTTCCCACATACAACCCAACCAACAAAATATTTTCCCTACCCCTCAGAATGTAACAAAACACGATATTGAAAATACTTACCCGAGGACTTTCATTATCGTTTTTCAGCCCAAAAGACCGACTTAACAAGTTAATGACCTTAAGGATCATAAAGCCCACTCAAAGTAGACTCGCCCAGTGTCCAGAGGTAGAGCTGTATAGCCCTATTTTGTGGTAATTTACGGGAATTCATAAAAAAATTCATACAATTTTCACAAAATGTTGTCGCAATACCGCGAACTTATTATAAGTCGAGTAAATATTATTGTTAAAAAGCGTCAGTATTATTGCCACCTGAGAGATGATATCGACTTATCTTGATATAAAGGCTACCAGTAATATATGTGCATATGTATGTACATACATATGTACATAGTACCCTCACAAATAGTATCCATAGTCTTTTATGTTAAAATTTTTACTTCGATTTTAAGATGAAATACCTTCCCTATTTTTTATCATTTAACTAAAAAACTATACTTATGTATGTATGTACATCATCATCATCGTTTACAGCCAGTCACCATCCATTGCCAGATGAAAGCTTCTCAAAAATAATTCCATTCATCTCAGATTTTCGCAACTCTCATCCATCTCATCCATTGCACATTTTTCTATTTTCATTCACCCAACTTGCGGCCTTCCTTTCACCCTTTTACATTCTTTCGGGTACAATTCCAGCCCTTTTTTTGCCCACCCTTCATCCATTCTCTAAGCTTACCCATTGCCATTTCAATCTTTTCACTCTCTCTCCACTACATAAATTTACCCTTGTTATCCTTCTAACCCAAGTATTCTGTTTCCTATCTACATATGTACAAAAAACTATCGTAAATAGCATAAAGTTCAAAGCTTATAAAGATCCACCTCCACTCCACAGTAAAGAGAGTCACTTTAAGATCATGTAACGTGGGAACACGAGAGAGAGTATCCACTGTTTAAGTGGATTCGTAGGTAAACAATCGAGACCCCGGATTAGGCTAACGGGACTCGGTAAGTGCCTGATCAAAGGATACGCTGGAGTTCTCACAGACCTGGGTGGATTCCCCAGGGTAGACTTTTACATGCCTAGATAATAGATACATAAATGGATCGGGGAAGCTGTTCTGTGCAACTTGTCCTTTATTAGTAGGTACACACGGTAGATCAGATATTCTGGAGTGAGCGATGGTTCCGTGTGGACCTCCCAAATCGTTGAATAAACGCTGTGAAGCGACTTTGGCCTTTCATTTGGATCCTGAACCCACCCCTACGTAACAATCGCATACTGTCTGTTGATTTTGCACACCGTTTCGTGAAGAATGGGATTAGGCCTATTAACAACAAAGAAATGAACGGAAAGAACTGAATATTTTGTATGAATCTGTCTCAACCAAATAAAGCCGGATAAAATTCTGACGAGACGGGGTCAAGTTTCGAAACGCAATCCATCAGCGTAGAGCCTGACCGATCGCAGTCGAGTTTTGACTGCACCTGGTATTTCATTTTCACCGTTGTTTTTTTTCCACCTGCATTAATAGAAAGGGCGCCAGGGTAGGTGTACTTCGCCCACCTGGTGGCGCCGACGACCCTAGGCGTCAAAACGACCAGACGACCCTGGCTCCTGGCGACCCCCTGCCAACGCGCCACTCTGGCTCCACAGGAAGTATTATTTTTTATAGACCAAGAGGGGATAGTATGTATGTATATCCAACATTTTGCAGTTCACTTCTATTGTGTATATTTTTCATTTAAAACGCCGGAGATTTGCGAGAGATAACGACGAAAATTAAACGCAATATACGGAACATGTTGTGGCACCATCAATCAAGCCAACGAATTTAATATACAGAGTACAACTCTCTACAAAGCAGTCGTGTATGTGTGTGTGTGTGTGTGTGTGTGTGTGTGTGTGATGGAATTCGTGGAGTTTAAACGTGCCCTTATTAAAACGAGACCGAGACGAAGAATGCATTATCTGCAATCTAAATTGCTTTCAATATTCCTTTGTACATATTATTAAAGTCGCACTTCAAGACTTTAATCATAATAATAACATTTGGATTTGGGGTGAGCCAGAATTATGTAAGTACGTACGTTCTGCTCCCGTTTCATCTGGCAATGTTTTGTTTTATTTCAAATAAGTGTTGCACTATATGTATGTGTATTTTTGCATTACACAACTGATGAATATTGCGATTAATATTCGAGCTTGATTCGCCTTGATTTAAATATTGACTCTTGACTTTTCAAGTAATTTCAATTAATCGGTGTCACTTTGGCGAAGACTTCGACTTTATTGGTTTGCTCTTGAGTCATTGAAATCTATTCTATGACTTCAATAAATTGCACATGCTCACCAGTGCAGTGCACAGACTTTTCTAACCTACCAAATTAAGGTAGATTAGATTTAAATTAAAATAAATAATATTGAAAATCTCCGATAAATTTCAGTGTAACAAAATAAAGTCATGATTTAAGTAATTTGATACCAAAGTTTAGCTCGATTGATCTGCTTCTTTGTGTTCTTAACAAAGGAAAAGCCTCAAATACAAAGCAAAGTGATTTATCTCAATTTATCCCATGCCAATGAAGCCACCTAGCTATTTTCACGTCACTCATAAAACTGCTACCCAAAAACTAAAAACCGAACAAACATACTTTAATGAGACAAAACATGAACTGACAACATGTATTTATGTATGTAGAAGCAAACTGGACCTACACAATTAAACAAAAATCCACAATATGGAACAATTTTTTGCTACGAAACATATAATACAAATCCATATGTTTATATATATGTACATTTGATTGACGTTTAAAAATGGTCGTAAAAATGCCTCGCTGTTGATTTATTACACAGACTGTAAACTAGGACCTCTAAACACACCTTTAAATAAAAGATGGCAGATGGTTAATATGTTTTTCACACGATGAATAGAGAACGCTTGAAATCAACTTTCATACCTTTATGTTCACATAACTTAACATACACACATATATATTACAAAAATATATGTTTTAATCCATACATAAATGATAACGATATCAGATGATTTCAGAGTAAACACAAAAATTGTGCTGATATAACGTTTGAAGTAAGCCTACGACTACGTGGAAATACGTCGAATTTCCCGCAATTTGGCACAGAAGGAAAGTTTCTGGGAAAAGCGACATTTGGTTTGGGGGAAGGGGGGGTGGGTGAGGGGGCAACAAAGGTGGGCAAGAAAATTCGATCTGAAAGCGAGCTCCATCCCACGCAACAGTAAAACTTTCTTTTGGCAAATTCTACCGATGAATTCTTGGAAACACCCTCCCACAACCCACCCACATACACACACACACACAGTCAAGTTATACGAAATGCACCCTTCAATTCATAAATATTAGTTAGCAAGCCCACCCTCGCTCGGACGAAAACATCCGAGAGAGGGTTACCGCGTACGAACCCCCAAAAACTATAAAATTTGAGGGTCACATGCTAGTTTTTCAACCGCCGAATAATCATCAAACACTCGCCAAATAAACCTTACACATTTATCAAAAATTATATTAATGCATAATATGTATATGATATTATGCATAGTGCGGCAAAAACTATCCTCGATCAAATCGATCGTAGTGACAGGTAAACCTTGTATCGAAGTGTCGATTAAAAAAATTAACGGATTACTCGCGTTTGCGTAATCACTTTTTAGTGTATTTAGTGCATTAAGCATACATTTATTGTACTATAATGTTCGCCCACCCTGTTTATGTCGCCCCTATATTGTTTAAAAGACCCCCAATGCTAGACTGTGCGGCGACCCATTATTCGTGTCTGTGCGGAATTATTGATATCGTGGTGGTTGCAAAACGGCGTGCTGATACTATCGAACCAGACAGGAAATATTTCAAAGAAATTTACTGAAAATGGGATAAATCGAGGGGGTGCAATTTTACACTCTTGATTATTTTCAAAATTTCTTACTAAAGAAATGTATGTACGACTCCAGCTGATGGTTTTCTGCGGAAATGAAAATGCCAGAATTATTAACTATTAATTGGTTATTTATTTCATATTTTCTAATACTAAATATATTGTAACTTTGGACCAATACTGAGAACTGTCTATAGTCTATAAGTCACCAGACCAACTAATTTCATTGAGAAACAAAAAAAAATATCGGAGCGGAGACTAATTAATCTTCACTATATAAGTTTGACCCACTAAATGAGAACTTGGTTTTTTGCTAGTTTCCTCTCGTTTGTAGAAATTTGCGCAATTTCTACATTTTTTTACTTTTTCAGTTTTTAACTTAAAATATAGTATTGCTATGCCAAAAGTTAGTATTGGAATCAATAGTCAAATGTTTTTCCTAGTGATTGTGATTTTTTGTTGCTTTAAAATACTTAATTTATTTAATTATATAGCGAATTTTAAAAGGCAAATATACATACATACATATAATATATCATTTCTTACTGCTCAGTGTATTAATCAAATTCACGCACTCTTCATTTCAATTTACTATATTTGTTGAAGAAATACATTTCCATAATTGGTTTTTCCTATAAAATACAATTGATATTGAATATTTCTTTCAGAACGACAAGTCACTCACATTTCATCTCAACATCTCGTATATCGAAAATCAAAAAAAAAGTATAAATACATATCTAACTATTGATCCCAATACTAATTTTTAGCACAGCATTACTAGATTTTGAGTTAAGGACTGCAACAGCCAAAGATCTATAAAAATTGCGCATTTTTTAAACGCCTCTACCTCATAATCGAGAAAAAAAAGCAACCAAAACCATTATCATATTCGAATTCAGTGGGTCAGATTGAGTAAAGATTGATATTAGTATCCGCTCCGTTAAGTAAAAAACGATATTTTTTGGTTAGTGCTATAATTATTTACTATCACAAATGTGATTCTTGCTCTATTCAATCATATGAGTTTAGAATTTATAGCTTTGCGTGAGATAATCTTGAATTTGAATTCAAGCGACCCTCACAAATAGTGTAGTTCTTCGTCAAAAAAATAATAAAATAAAATAAATAAAATTTTATCTGTTTGCCGAGTGGCTCGATGTTAACCTTGGCGAGTGCGACCCACGCGCGTTCATTATCCGAAAAGGCGCGAATAGTTAATTAGTCCATTATTTAAAATTAACCTTCGACAGAGACAAAAAAGAGGAAGTTCCTCGGCGAAGGTCACGCGTACGAATTTTCCATTTTTTTGTGAGAAAAAAATTCTCACGCTGAGCTCCGGCGCTAACATGTAAAAACATCATACTACATACATATATTTCCTACTATTTGTACATATTTCAGGCAATAAAATTCAAACACTACAGTGTCAATCGTTGTTCTTTCGCTGAATTCCTTTCTGTCACCTGAAATGGCCAGCAACATATGTATGTACATAGCTCGGTGGTTGTGTTGATACTGTTGCGTAAGGGTGGGTGGAGGATCCAAGTAAAAGGCCAAAGTCACTTCACAGCATTTATTGGTGATTCAGGAGTTACACGCACCGCTAGTGCTCCGTCCAGAATGTCTTGATATGGTATAAGTACCTCCTTACAAAGGACAGGTCACTCAGGGAATCTTCGATGTCCGGTTACTTCCCTATTGTTTAGGCATGAACCCGGATATGTATTCCCACGACACTCAGTCCTACGCTATGGCTGTCACTTTTGAGAAGGGACCGGGTGCCGTTACTAAGCCAATTCGGTGGTCATTGTTTAGCCTACTTGCAATTAGCCTGGAGATTATACTCGAAAACCAATTATAACGGCGGCTCCTTTTAGCATACGCTACAATACTAACCATTGAGAGGTTCCTGGGTACAAGCCATGGGCTGACTTAGATTGAAAATAATTTATTCAGAAGTATTTTTGAATAATTTTGGATATTTGTGACTCTAAGTTGATCGTTTCCTATCAGAGTTTGCCAATTTATCTGATTTCGTTTGTTGAAACGGTTCCTCATAAAATTTGCAAAACCATCCTACCTACCTGTCATCACTATTTGAATATAATTTCAAATTTATATGTGTGCATGTTTAATACCCAGAAGTAAAAGCCATAATGGCAATGGAAATTCGGCGACACATCCCTGATATTATAGTGCTATTTGAATCATAAAGGAAATCAATAGCTGAAGTGAACATCCTGACCAATATTGGATTATAAAAAAAAAATTCGGATGTGACCAACCCACGACTTTATCTAAGTATTTGAGAAATATAAGAAGTATAAATAACAAAATTCGATAATGAAACATATGTACATATGTACACGTTCACACATACCAGCTATGAGATCATTTTCAATAAAAATTGAGGGCAAATGTAGGGAAACTTACACTATTAGTTATTTGTCAATCAATTTGAACATGATTTTAAAATTATATACATACGTGGAAGCTTAATACCATAGGTGTCACTCAGGGACAACCCGCAATGGCATCATGGGAAAATATAAATTTTTAAAATTAAATAGACAACAGAAATCCACCGTAAAAATCTTCATCTTGATATCGAAATCGAGTGTTATATTGAAACTTGAGCAATTTCAATCAAAAAGTTGACCTTTCGATTTAACAGTCAGATTTTAAAGGGCTCTCCCCTAAATCGACACATCTCAAACTGTTAAAATTGTATTGATTATTGTATTTCGAAACAATTAAGGATATATTTTATAACAATCAATTAGGTACGACTAGATTAGGATCAAGTAAAAAATAAACATTTTTATGTATAGGTACATAGTTTAAGTGAAAACGAACATTTGCTATAAATCACGCGATTAACAAATCCTACTCCATTGAATACGTTTACAAAATAATTAGTAAAAATATGGTTTTCAAACATCCAAACGGAAACTGGACCTAATTGTATATAATATATAAAAAAAAATTGAACAGTCAAAAACTCAAAAGAAAAACCCGATAAACCATTTAACGAAATAACCTTACTTAAATCAACAATAATACAACAAAAATATCAACCATTATATATGTATGTACTCAATCGAGTATTCACCTAAGGATAAGATAGCATCTTTCATTAAAATAACCGATAACAATTTAACAGCAACCATACGTATGTAGGTGTATAATTTACGTATACATAGTAACGAAATCACTAAGAAAATCACACTAAAAATAAACTGAAATATTTATAAAACCACATTATTACTTCACAAGAAAATCATTAGCATAAAGTTTACTATCCATAACAATAAAATATTATATTATGCCGGTCGTCAAAATTTAGCCTTCGAACGTATGGACCGTTATAATGAAAACGTTTGGCATATACACAAAAAAAAGTTAAAAAAAAATCATCCATACTTCACTACTCGACCTCAATTCACACTAACGTATCTGCATAATGCGATCGAAATCTATCGAAAATCAAAATTAATTCACGAACGTAATTCGAGAAACACTTATGTATAATACTTACCCACAAGATATTATATTACATATATTAATACTTTTAATCTAAAAATCATAATTAAAAACTAAATTCATACCTAAATATCATACTTACAAACTAAAACTTAAAACAGTCCCACAAAATAACATTCAGATACACTTTAAAAAACTAACGATTCAGTATATATTCCTACAGTCTTCCCATCGTTTTGAAACTTTGCCATTTTACGCGGTTTGGCCAACGATGGATATTTAAATGGATTCCGATAGTTCGTAATGGACACGTTTAAAAATGTAAACATTTTGGACATCTTGACGTTTAGCGGTCAGTAACTTTATGTATGTATATGTTTGACTTTCCAACACCCTCTCGTTTTGTCAGATTTTAATTGTTTAAACGCCTATAGCTTTATCTTTTTCACACTTTATCTTATAAAATTTGCATTATAGGCTCTCATATATATTTTTACTTCACTAGTAGGTTATATAATTAATGTTAAATTATTTCTATTATAATTCGATATTCCTCTTATGGTCATACGCCGAAACTTCATTGTTGACATTCATGTCTGACAGTCGGAGTTTGTTTACAACTCTCTGATTTTGGCTGTTCTTCGAAGAGACCGATCTGGGATATTTTACGAGAATTATTTTAAAACATCCTGGCCGCTTAAGTCTGGTGATAACCAGATATCCACGGACAAGTTTGTTTTGCCCACAAAAATTGGATCACTATTGTCAATTACTATTTTCAACCTTTATTTTTTGCTTAAAAGAAACTTGTCCGCTAATATCTGCTGATAATCATTGTACCTATAATAAACCTGTGAAGAGTATTGATGATTACAATAAAACACTATTTTCTTTCGATCATCGTCTTTAAATATTATTTAGTTATATATTTATGTACGTACATATAAAATGTATTATGAATTGAAAATAGATTTTTGAGTTTTTTTCCTATTATGTCAATAACACTTAAATACACAAAAATAAGAAAAATAATGTGTAAAATAGATAATAATCACTGAATCGGTAGCTAATAAAATATACGTGAAATGTATTGTGAACATATTTACAGAAAAAGCTCATAAAATTTGCTTCTAATTATTTGAGTTTTGAAAACTCGAATATTATTATATAATATAATAATATTTGAGTTTTCTGGTGAGCACACGAACTTTCATAATATAATTTGATAGTAGGGGTGCAATTTCGCGGGCGGTCGTATTTACGAGGTGCATAATACATAAAATCGCTTTCCCTTTTCTAGGAATCGTATCGATTCCCGTAGCTCTCCCTCCATACTAAATTCACTTCTCCCCCTAGCTCAAGGTCAAAGTAGACGAGAGTACACCCCCATGTATGTATGTGCGACCCCTAGAAAAATCGTTATAGGGGGGGGGACGCAAATTGCGCGATCACTTCACCATTATTACTACATTTCCATGCATACAAAGTGCGATCGCAAAATAAAAGTAAATGAAGATGAATAATAAAAAAAACAAAAATAAATGATAAAAAGCCGTCTTTGATGTACACTTGGGAATGTCAAATTAAGTAAGAATGTACTTGGTACATACTCTTAAATTGAACACACTTGAAGTTGCTTTTAAAATTGTCGTATTACTATTTTAAGTATCATACATTTGTACATATGTAGTCCAGAATTACTCAATTGATTTTTAATTCATTAATTTTTCAGCAAAAAAAAAACAAAAACTCGAAAACTATTTATTGACAATTGAAAAATATTTTTAGAATTACGATTATTGCATATCTATAAAGTTTTACGACCATTTAATGCAATTTCCATTTAATAATCAATATAGAATTGCATAGCCATACATGTTCATTGCACTTTTTGAGATTAATATTTCAGTCAAACTACACCAAAGTAAAAAAAAAACTTTGTAATAACGCATTTTTCAGAATACAGTTTTTAGAAGACCCTAAAAGTTCATTATAACAATATTTTAATTATAAATAAACCTATTTTTACCGGCTTTCTTTGAGATTTCATTCAGAAGTATACATACATACATACATATGTATGTACATATGTACCAGTGGCGTGCCGTGACTTTTAAATCATAGGACTAGTAATAGACAATAATTGTTTTTTTTCATTTTTGAATTGAAAATATCTGTCTTGAAGTATGACTTTTCATTTTTGTTCTAAACAAAAATATCCTAAGTAGGTAGCCTACTTTTCCAACAACATATTGTTTGTCTTCAAAACTTCTGAATGATTTATTTTATTTTGTTTATTCAATCAATCATGCACAATTGTTTAACAAATTGATCCAACGCGACGAGTGTCCTTTTCATATTGAGAATTATTTAAAAATGGTGTACACCCATTTACTAAAAACGACATCTATGGTGAAACGCATTAACAGATACATCTATGGACAAATTTTTGAAACATTTTTATAAATCACCGAACATGGAGATAACTCGAATTTTTGCGAAAGGGATAGGACAGGATTACCAAATTGTTGGAACCGTTTCAATGCAATTACACTAGATCTAGTAAAAGTAAAAATAGAGGAAATTCAAAAAGACCATATCCAACAAATTGCTTCGTATCATTAAGATAAGAAGCAAAAAGTTTAAGAAGTATATATGGTGAAAATCCCACTTCATCGAACCTGATCAGAAGATCGTCATTACTGACACGATCAAAGGCTTTATGAAAGTCAAAGAAGGGATATAATATTTTTGATTTTAAATGCTTTTTATTATTACTAAATCATGTCCACAATACATACATTTTATATCTATTTTAATAGCTACTGATCTACTGATCATTTTCCATTTTAAAATTTTAATTTAATTTTGTTAGTAATCATAGTTTTATAATAATAGGAAAAAGAGCTCAAAAACCTATTTACAATTCTTATAAATGCTCATAATACATCTAATACATAATATAATATTAATTAAAGACTATCTAAACTCGATAACCTAAAGCAGAGGGGTAATAATATAATAATATGTACACAAATATGTACGATATGATTTTTCATTTTATAATTATTAATAAAAAAAAAAAAACATAAAATTACGTGTTTGAAATCTAAAGTTTGCGTAGGTATACATACATCATGTTATAAAATAATGTACCAAACTTGCGAGAATGCCGGCACGCCACTGATACATATGTATATATATACATTTGTCTGATAGCCTACGCTCATCATTATTTTCATAATTTAATGTAATGCATGAGTGGAATTTTGATCTTCTCTCTTCCATTTGGGCCTCGCAGAGATGTTTTGTACAAATTTGCGGCTGGGTCTTATATATTGGTGCTGGCTATATATGTATATGTAGGTGCAAGACATTCCCTACTTAGTATTTTATTATTTGATATCTTTATTTTATCTGTTTTTTTATGATTATATATAAATGTATTTTTTGTCTGTGTATATATGTATGTACACATGTATATATTTTTATCTTTCTCATCTCTATTTTTTCGACCGTTGTGGCGCTCCATAGGGACTCATGTAATACCACAATGGTCCGAACTTAAACTTAAATAAATAAATAAATATAAAATGAAAAAGATTGTTTGTTTTAAAAATGAGTAATGAATAGATAATCCTTATTCTTTGCGTTATTTTTTTCCAGAATCAGGTAATTCAAGTAGCATGATCGCCGAAAATTTGCTCCATTAGACTTTATATTTCGTATGTACATATACATATAAATATGCTTAGCTATCAAGATGAATTGAGGATTGGGTAATCAAAATTCCAATAATTCAATATCCCCAATGCTTACTGTTTCACAACCGAATCTAAGAATCGATCAACCTGAAATATTATCTGTATATTAAACTTACAAAACAGAATACGTAGTAATAACGAAATACATACAGGTAGACAGACAGTGCGTTCGAAATTTGACACAATCGATACTTTGTCATTTTCTATGGCGCGCGGAAAATTTCACCGGATTTTCCGGAACACGTGGTCGTCGTCACGCGACGCCCAATAAATAGTATATAATTGCGCTGCAATCGCAATAATTTCTGTGCAGGCAAACGCTTGACGTGAATCAATTAACTTTTTGCAATAATTAATATTGCACTGACAGATACGCGTCAATAAATCAAACCGGAGTCTTGCGGTCTAGACATTAATGTTTACACAACGGCCCAACGTTCGCGAACGCACTTAAGCGTACGTGGTACAATAATAACAGTGTGTACTAATAATTCAACATTGCTACGATACCGTGAAATTACACAAAATATCTTGGAACATGCACACATTTTCAATTTATTTTTCACGTACATACATATGTACATGTAGGATCCTCAATGCATGGGGTTTCAAATGATACACGTGGAGTAGTAAAGACAGTGTTAATTTATACGTCTTAATGTCGGGCAAGCCTTACGGCAAGTGTCTCCATACACGTTCGCTAAGCACACACTCGCACGTTAAAAAATCTTTCCCACATACATATACACATACTTAATTACTAGCGTATATGTACAATAGCTAGTTGACGATGCCCGGCATTACTCGGGCAGATATAAGTTGAAAAAAAACCTTAAAAAGGCTACTAATTTCAAACTAAACTACATAATTCCAAACCCCATCTACGGTCTAAGTTCAGAAAACCTGAGATAATATGCCAAACTCTAGATTTTCATAGCAAAAAAAATAACATATGTACATACATATATACATAGACAGACAAATTTATAGATAACTAGCTGAACCCGGCATGCGTTGCAATGCCACAATAACGCATGCAATTCCCGTTGTTCCTGTTACCGTTCCTGTTCCCGTTCCCGTTCCCATTTCTCGACGTGTTTCAATAAGTAAATGTTTCAATTTCAAATTAATACTTAATAATCAAATTAAATTACAGTAATGAAAACACTGAGCAACAAAAAAAAATCACGTTTTTGAGTTAACAGAGCGGAGACTCATCAATCTTTACTACGTTTGATCCACTGAATTTCAAATATCATAATGATTTTTGTTGGTTCGCTCTCGTTTACGAGATATGAGCGTTTAAAAAAATGCGCAATTTTTACAGTTTTTTGGCTTTTGGGGTCTTTAACTTAAAATCTAGTATTGCTGTGTTCAAAATGAGTATTGAAATCAATAGTCAGATGTTTTTCCTATTGATTGTAATATTTCATTGCTTTGAAATACTTGTAATTAATTATCTAGCGAATTTTAAAAGTCAAAAATGTTTTGTCAATAGATAAATAGCTTCAATATTCCCAGCCAATTCAGGTTTATTTATATGTTGCAGTTTGTTTTCTTCTCCTGTAGCACGCACCAATTTGATGGTTTCGTCGTCTTCGTCATCATGGGGCATCAAACTATCCAGCCAGATTTATAATAACTTGGATTTGTTTAATTTAAAATATGCTGATCTGGTTGAGGGATTGTTGAATTTGGAATCGTATACATGTGTTTTCATGTTTTTTTTTCACTTTTTTTTTGTTTTCATACTACATATAATGTAAAGTTTAGGTAATTGCTGCTCGCTGACCGCTGGTTTCCCGTCATTAATCGTCTGATCTTGCGTTCGCGCCACAAAGGCCTCGACGTATGAACAAGCTGTATACAACAGCCAATAAGATCTCGCGACCCATCGACCAACGAACTCTCTGTTATTCGGCGGTTTTGGTCCGTGCTTAATTCGGAGCTGGCAGGCCGGCGGATCAAGAACTATAAATTACCTCTACCACTACTGCCAATAAATTACCTCTTTCATTCCAATCTCGGAAACCAATCTACACGTCCATGCTACAATATTTTATTTTATTAATGTACATACATATGCCTAGCCATAGAGTAAATCTGTAATGTAACTATGGCAATTTTTTTAATAAATAGATTTTCGTTGTGAACTTCATTAAAATAAGCAACAATGACACTTCATACATTTTTAGCATATGTAGCTTTGACGTAACTGCAAATTACCAGACCAACTGCTTATTATTATTATAAAACGTCATACTCATTCTATTCAACAATATAATTAGCCTTTCCATGCGAAAGAAAATAAAATTTATAAGACTCTTAAAGACTACATTTTTATCCTCATAGACGACCTTTTCAGGATTGCATCGATTCAGGACTATGACCCGGATCACAAGAAACGAGCACACAATCATATGTACAATTTAATTCATAAAACACACACACATACACCAAACTACTTTTACCTTTATAAAATCAAAAGCATACATACCTACATATGTATGTATATTATATTATGCAACAAAATGTAGCACGAGAGCGAACCGAGGGTTTTCCCGAAGTTATCCGATTCTAGGAAAAACCGACATCTCCATTGCGTTATGAATACGCACCAATATGTACATGCATTATTATATATAGGTATAATAATACCGATCACTCGTAGACCGGTCGTTTCGCAACCCCTGCCGCCGAAAACCGGACCCGGTCAAAAACGAATGACCGCAAACGTAAATACGGCGACTAATGCACAGTTTGTAATAATTAATGTGCAACGTATACATATATGTATGTACGTACGTGCATATGTACTTACTACACGTCGTTGGCCCACTTTTCCATTACATAAACTCACCGAGGATGTTCACCTTGAAGCGGGGTTTTTTAAAACGAATTGAATTTTATTATCACTGATTATATTTATCAAAATATACGTATGCAGATATGCGACTTGAAAATATGTACGTATACCATCTGGTATTGAAAAGGAGAAAAATGTATCCCCTATAGATGGCCCTAATGGTGAAACTCATCCCAAACGAAATGTAGAAATAAATAATTTTTTGAAAAATATGTACGTAGATTATTTTTCAGACGTGATAAAAATACATCAATTTGTATTATACCTCTAGTTCTTGCTAACAAAGGCAACGTAGTAAAAATATTCTTATTAATTACATTTCATGAACGAAACCAATTGCTAAGTTCAAGCTAAATTAACTCAATTTTACAACTTCGACTCTGCTTGCAATGCTACAACTCTGGCTCCGACTCCGACTCCACAGCCCTGGTTTAAGTACACAGCCTTATTACAGGCAAAAAATGTATATTTTTCTAACGAAAAATGCTTCCATAAATATTAAAAATATTTATAATTATTGAAAATGAATACAGTTCTAATTTTCACGTATTTCTTTCTCTCACATATGTATATTCATACATATGTACGTTTAAAACCTATTCAATAGAATTTTTGAAATACACCTTTATGTGTTGAATTTTTTACTCGTACGAAAATTTTATCTGCGAAATATTCAATTTGAACGATTTTATATTTTAATAATAAAATATTTATTATCTTTCAATCCACGTCCTCCAATATCTTCCATACGTACATATGTACATACATATATATTTTTTTCATCGGAGAACCCTACTTAAAATCTGCAACTCGACACATGTGCCTACGTCGGAATCAAACCCG
Source organism: Arctopsyche grandis (assembly GCF_051622035.1). Lineage (NCBI taxonomy): Eukaryota > Metazoa > Arthropoda > Insecta > Trichoptera > Hydropsychidae > Arctopsyche > Arctopsyche grandis. The sequence goes on along the minus strand of NC_135363.1, from coordinate 6,909,062 downwards.
AATTTATTCGGGGATTTCGAAGACCGCCGAATAAAAAATGATCCTTCAGAGATCGCAATAAACTCGCCCTCGCCTTATAAGGGGGTGGGCGATACGAAAAAGATCCACTTTGACGGGAGATAAAATTAATATCGGATTATTTCACGACGTGGGAAGACGAGAAATCCGATAGCCGTAAATCTATCAACTAACACAAAGGTCATGCGAAAAAAAATACATAATAATAATGCACGACAAAAGAATATGTACATGCATACAAACATATTGTACGAACATCTCGACCGTTCAGCTTTCTCCGGTCGCTAAATATGAAAAATTTAGGTCGCGAAAATTTATCGCATCTTCCGCTGCAAATACAATAAACACAAAACGACGATAATAGAATTGGAAGTGTAAAGAGAAGGAGATGTAACTAAATAAATAAATAAAAAAGAAACAATCGTAAAAAAAAGCTATTATCAATGCGGCTCTGCGAATAAGCCAACAGGAAATGCCATCGCGATATGCATAATGTGGCCGCGGTTTATAGGCTCAGAGAGCATAAACTATCGGTTCTAGAACTGTTTTATAAACTGGTTTTGAGCGCATGGCTGCGCCCAGGCTACAGTTTTTCAGCCGATCGATCGAATGCATAAATTATCATAAACATACACGAGTATTCATTTTTTTATTTATTAAATTTTTAAAAACAAATATAAAAACAACGAACTCAAATGTCATTATGATGTTTTTACACGGTGGAATATGACACTGAATCATTGATACATTTTTTCACAGTTTAGCTATTTGCTAAAAAAAATACCTCTCGTGCAGTTTTTGTGACACATCGTATCGTAAAATATGCAGAATCACTATGCAAAAATTAATATCGATTACTCAAATGGTCTAGAAATATATGATAATCGACAGAAGCGGTATTATATAAATAAGTACATACATATATATGAACATATGTATATACAGTGTCGGATCAAGTAAATGGGTGGCCCCAGGCGCATTTGAAATTTGAAGCCCCCACTTCAGTTAAAAAAAATGCTATCATCGTTTTATTTCTTTACTATATGTACTTGAAATACTAGCAGTTTTAAAATACTATGTAAAATAGGTATTAATTTAATTTATTCTTGGCTTACGAACGAATTGTGGACAGTGATAATAATTTGTAAACTGTAAATTTTGGTAGCAAAGGCCCATTTCGGGGGCCCCAATTTTATTTTATTTATTTGTTTATTTATTTATAGCAAATTGCTATTGAATATATAACAAAAATAACAAATAAAATTATAACTACAAAATAACATAATATAATTAACAAAAAAACTAATTAGTAACTAAAACATAAAATTATAATGCCAAACGTTGCTTTTATTAACTTATATAATTATAATTATTTAATTATGTATGATAAACCATATGTGTAGGACCGGGACGTTTGGAAATTGGAAAATTTCAACTACAATCAACAAACTTGCAGTTTTATTTGGATATTCTTAGCTAGCAAGTTACTTAGTCTAAACTATGGGAGCACGTTTTGTATGTTCATTTTAGTATCATACAAAAAGGAGGTAGAAAAGGGGAGTGCTGGAATGGTTCCCGAGGAAATGTAAAAGGGTGAAAGGAAGGCCACAAAGAAGATGGGTAGAAAAAAATGTATAAAAGCGTGTAAAGTGAGATGGATGAGAGTTGCGCAAATGTGTGATGACGATTTTGGCGCCCCGAAAATTTGAAGCTCGAGACCGTCGCTCTCTTCGCACGGCTATGTATACATTATACAATTAAGTAATTGCAGATCACCCGGTGAATTGGTCACACGGTAAAAATATCACACGACGAAATGACCGTAAAACGAGCGCTGGGACGAGGATATGATTAGCTCTGACGACTTACATATGCACTTGTCCTTGGCTCCCTGCTGTCCTTACATTCTCACATTTACTTGTTTTTGTCCGCCCAATTTATGACCAACTGACTTCTAGATAGAAAACTGGGACAACTGACTCATGGACCGGGACATGTCCTGGTCTGCTGGGACATTTGGTAGCCCTAGTGTAGAGTGACACACTACATACATATGTACATATATAAAACTTTTTTTTCAAGGCAGAAGGCCCTCAATGAAATTATTAAAATCATCAAGTTTTATTAATAAAAATATGGAAATATAGCTGATGCATATAAATAACGAGTCCAAACCAGTTCCAACATTTCTTTAAGCACTTTCAGTTTTTTTTGTTATTTTGAAAGATCAAATCTTACTCTACAAAATACTGAATAAAAAGGCTCAAAGATCGACTAACTATATTGTCGACCACTGCGTTTACCTTTAACATACCGGCGCTTGAGATTTTTAAATGTGAGCTAGAGAAACACATGTTGTCTCTTTTTGAATGCTTCAATGTTAAACTAAACTGGAGTAATTAAAAAAATAAAAATCTCAGTTAATTGATCTGGATGTACATATGTGTTGAGCACGAAAAAAAAAACAATTCAACACAATGTACAATGTACATAACGTCTGATTGAAAGATCGAGAAGGACATTTAGCAAGTAATAGAACCGCTTGAAAACAGACTAGTCGATCCTACATATGTAGCGTGGAGACTTACGAGAACCGAGCATGCTATCTCATTTTTGCAATGTTATAACATAAAAAAAAAAAAATTCTTTATTTTTTTTAAATTATTTCTTATTTAACTATATAATATTATTACAATATATAAATATAATTTAATGCAAGGCCTTTAATAATATTACTGTACGTTTTACTGTCCTTATGGACGTTGCTTAATGCTTTGCATGTTTGCTGTTCATGACGTTGACAATTACTTTTATCGTCTAAAAAATATAAATTTCCATTAATATAAATAAAACCTATACGTATTCCATAAATAAATTAATAATATCAACAACTAATTTTATATATTAAAATTTTATTACTGTACATATTTCAAAACATGAAACACGAACTCAAAACCAATGACCAACCCATGACTTTATCTATGAATTTGAGGAATATAAGAAGATCACAAAACAAAATTTGATATTGAACCGTACAGACACGTTCACACGTACCGGCAGCATTATGAAATACTAATAGCTATAACAGCATATTTGATACAAGTTGAGCGCAAATGTATGGAAATTTGCACAAGACAAAATCTCTACTTCCGGTTGTCGGATTTTTTTCAATTTTTTATTATTACTTAATATCACTATCAGTATTATACACAATAAATATCAAGAAGATTAAAATAATTTAAAAGGTCAAAATAAAATAATGAATTAAATAAATTATTATCATCACACTAATACAAGAATTCCACTTGAATTTTTCATGAAGATCACACATGTTTAAGGGATCGAAAAAATTAGTGGAAAAATCGAACAAGAGTAAACTGCCACTTCCGGTTGACAGATGCTTACCAAATTTTACACATAACTTGGTATTAAGCTTAAACTGATAGATATGAAATTTTAGTTCAATAAACTAAAAGGTTTTAGATTAAAGGTACTACTTTCGGTTCAGATAAAAATATTTAAAAAATACGTAAATTAAAATATTTAAAAAATACGTAAAAAAAATAAATAAAAGAAACGTTATAAAACTTATAATTTCTATTACATTTAAAAAAAATCAGTTCGATTCAGTTAGCGGTTTTGGAGATAATTGAATTCAAAAACTTGAAAAAAAAAGGGGACACCTATAAGGGAAGGTACCATTTCCAGTCAACTTAAAAATTTAAAAAAAAATTTACGTCGTGTCCATAAAAATTTAAGTTTCAGTTTGATAGGACTAACGGTGTTCAAAAAATTCCCAAAATACACAGACACACATTTTTTCTAGATCATGAAAACGTGATCAATGATCGATTCCGAGTTCGAATCAGTCAAAATCTCGAGTTCGAATTTTCGCATGATCACAAAACTTCATCTGTTGTTACTATGTATAAAGTAATAAAAGTCAAATTCTACCGACTGCTATACGCACGAACAATGTTGTATTTCTTAACCAAAATGCGATGCGAAATTGAAACGAAATGTAATTGGCCCTCGCGGGTCGAGTGTATTTACATTTTACTCAAGTATCATGCTAGTAGTTACATTTTACTCAAGTATCTCAAGTAGATCGCTTCAACTATCTATACAGCTACACATTCCTGAAATGGTCCTAGAAAGATTCACAGTGGTAACCCACACGATAAACTCTAAACAACAAAATGCATTGAACCTGAAGCGCAATATAATTTCTTCTACATATGTACATATGCATATAACCCAACCACTTCTACGCCTTCTCCGATCCAACGAAACACAAAATCTGAAATAAAACCCACAAAGCATCACATTAGACCCGTTCCACTTTCGCGTACACCAACCACCACGCAGTTGCACTAATGTGTGCGCAAATAATAATTATAAATCGGATGTGGAGATAAAGCCGGTCAGCCTCGCATTTTTAATGAATCGAATCGCAAAGTAACTGTACAACGACGACGCAAGGACTCGCCATAAACATGGCAACAAAAGTGCACAGCCATATAATGATAATAATAAATACAATATAACAAAGACCATCGAGTGAAATTGAACGTGGAACAATCGAGAAAGTCGAAATGCACATTTGTCACAACAACGGTAACAACGACAACAACAACAACAACAACAACAACCCGAAGCGAGAGAACGGAGAGAAAAGGTGGTATACGAAACGAGACTTTCTCAAGTGTAAAATTTTGCGTACACTTTCATGTCCTTTGTGGAGAATTATCTGCACGTTATTATTTTATTCGACTGGCACATACATTATCGGCCCACTTTAACGCAATCAAATTCAATATAGAGCACACTACGAACATATGACGAATAATTGAGACAATTGCAAAAGTAGCGTTTTGGCCACGGATGAATCAGCCAATTTGGAAATGCCCATAGATATATTATATAATAAATGTACTAATACAATCCGATGCGTGTCCTTAAATATTTTGATTGCGGTATCTGAACGGGTCGGAATTTTTAAATCTTTAAATGATTCAAAACGTTCTTTAAATGGTATATCCTACGATGAAACTGTTATGAAGCGAGTGTATCCTTTTTTTGTACATATTGACGATTCCACACTGGAAAACACTCTTAGATTCTGATGAAGATGAGACAAAAATTGTGTGTTTGGCGATGAATGAAGATTTAATAAGGAAGTATTGAAGACAAAACAACAAAATAACGCGAATAAAAATAGCCTCAACTTTAAATGAACTAAGAAGAGGTTAGTATAAAAAAGAAATTTAAATATATGTACATACATGCTGACAGGAGAAAAACACTTTAAAAAAAATGCTTTCGCCCCTTTTAACTATAAAAATCAATTTCGACCGAAACTGGAAGAGTTTTTTCCATTGCTGGAAATATTTGTGCCAAAACCAAAATAGGCTTTGAATTCTCATTTAAATATTTGAGTATTCTTAAGAAGCTATTTCAAATGAATTTATTTTCATTATTACACTTTTTCCGGTTAATAAATATGTTGTTTAATTTTTTAAAATAAATACATTAAAATGCAATTTTTCTTCTAAACGTCATATGTATGTACATATATATACGCTATCACTAAGCCAGCAGTTTGGCTTAGTGATAGCGTATATATTTAGCATCACTGAGGTCATAGGTTCGTGTCCTCGCCACTGCTGGTTAGATTTGGGGGTTTTGTGACTCCAAATCGATCGTTTCTCTATCAGAGTTTGCCAATTTTATCTGATCATTGCTGAAACGATTCCTGAAAATTGGTATTAAAAAAATCTAATCCTGTTGTCACAAAAATCTGCCTGTGTATAATTTGTATTAATTATACACAGTAATCTGAAATCCATAGATGTCACTATGATTATTATTTCTGATTAATTGTTATATTCTATATATTCTGATTGTATATGTATGTATTACTGTATTTCTGATTTCTGATTGTTTATGTATTTCATTAACGTACACCCGTCGCATTGGAGCAAATCTGTAATGGCGAGTGTGTATTGATTTGTGACAATAAAATAAATAAAATAAAAATATGTATGTCCTGGGATCACGGAAATCCCAGAAAAAAATTCTTAGCCCTGTCCTATGTCCCGGGAATTGAAAAAGTCCGGGAAATCAGAAACCTCAATAATGATAGTCACCAGTATGCATGTGTTTGAAGTTAAATTAATACACACACATGTATGTATGTATGTACATACATACATGTATGTGTACATGCATAAAAACATGTGTCTGACTGTATTGAATTTTAAATATATTTTTCAACTAACACAAATTTCTTAGCAAACGTCTGATGATCTACTTTTATTATTCTGGCGATGTGAAGTAACCTAATTTTCATTTAAAAAAGTCAAATAAATATATGTACATATTTAAATTAAATACCAAGTCTTTTAAAATTTTACCACTCGATACTCGAGTGTCGAGTGATTGGAGATAATGTCAAGTGATTGGAGACTCTAGCAGCAAGCAAAACGTTATTAAATTTATTTTTGTTTTTGAAATATTCCAAAATTCTTGATTTGCGAATATTACTCGAGTAATAGTCGAGCTTTAATAAAAATGGACATTGAATATACTCGCGAGTGTCGAGTACTCGAATTGGAGACTCTTAGGGCCTAGTACCTACATACATATGTACTAATGAAATGATCGAACGTGCGAACGGGCACGTACTTAAACCGAACGATAGTTTCACGTGACCACTAATCGCCAATTCAACGTTCACGATCCGTCAGACGGTGGTGTGGATCTTCACGTTTCGCGGTATATGTATTGTACATAATAAACCCATGCATTTTTAATGTCACCGACTCTTTGTATCGCCATTCTGGTCACGATCTGATTGGTGGTGGTGGTGGTGGTGTCATAAAACCGCTACAATCGACTGCTGCTGCTGCTGCTGCTGAAAGACCTCATTGTCCAGGCGCCATTCGACTACTGCACAAAGATCTCCGACCTTCGAATGTAATTGGCAATGGCACTTCGTTGCGAAACTGGCTCAAATGCAAGCAGGAAACTGTCATAGTAAAATTTAACAACATTATGTACTTATGTACATACAATGCCACCACGTGTTGGAGCTACGGAAAAGTGATCAAGAATGCGTGTAATGCGAAATGCATGGATTTCTCACAATGGACCTAGTGGAAAACTTGCATTGCATCAAGGAAACGCTATAATATTTTTGTCAGGCGACGTCTCACTGATGCTACATTCTTTTTTAAGCTCCTAAATTGTTTCCTTGATTGTTCCGATTTACTGAGTAAGTTTGGTTTCAGGATCCCAGTTATAGGTGTTCTAGACACGTTGCACTCTTTTCACTTAATCCTTTCAAAACCAATTCCCGAAAAAAAATACCTATTCACAGCGTGTTTATCGTATGCTTAATGGGGAGCTGAATGACGTTGATCTGTTTCCGTATTTTGTAACATCAATTCAGGACTGTCATCAGGAGATTCTTGGTTGATTGATCCATTTATATTTCTTTATCCAATTACATTATATCACTTTATGTTTAATTATTCATTGTCCTATTTAGTCATATTTTAGTTTGTTTTCTTTTTCATTTGTTTGTCTATATGTACTAGATATATGTATGTATGTATTTTGTAAAAAACTATAATTACGCTCAGATCTTATTTTGTAATATGTATTCTTTATTTTTATGAATTTCAACATCTGTTGCCTGTTGATTTTTCAATAAATAAATAAATAAAAATTTTCATCGATTTTAAACAATGTCATGTGCCTCCGGCCAATCGATTTATCTCGACAAAAATTTCTAAAAAGTATTTTTTTTAATCGTTTCGATTTTTCACTATCTACATATAAAAAAAATGCTTAATAGTCACCTATTCCCGTTTAATTGCATCGATTATGATTAGTTTTCACTGATTAAAGAACCAAAAAGCTAGTTGTATGACGGAAACGGTCTTATCAGAAAATCGACTTATTTTAGTTTTACTTCACCTATTGGTCTGAAACTATTTCCTACATTCTTCCGATCGGTTTCAAACTTTGCCATTTTGCGCGATTTGGTCAACGGCAGAATTTAAATCGCTCCCGCAAATTCGATGGTGAAAAATAGCCATAATAAACACGTTTAAGAATACAAAAACAGCCAATTTGGAGACAATGACAGCTAAGCCTCCGCCAATAGCCTTATATGTTTGACTTTCAGCCACCCACTCGTTTTGTCAGATTTTAATTGTTTAAACGCCTATAACTTTATATTTTTCACATTATACCTTATTTTCACATTCGCTTCATTATTTCGAATATAAAAGTTGTTAAGAGTTCCCATGGATATCTATCTTTATTTTAAACACAAAAAATGCTGTCCAAAAAAAATGTCCATCGCGGGAAACCTAAAATTTGCATTTTTATATTTTTACATCATGCCATTACGGGCCGCCCCTGAGTGACACCTGGTAGTAAACTTGTACATATGTATATAAATTCATATACTATCAATTTGAAATCAAATAGTGGTGACATAGTGGGTAGGATGGTTTTGCCAATTTGATGATGAACCGTTTCAACAATGAAATCAGATAAAATCAGATAAAAATCCGAGTCTGACCAGTAGCACTACAGAAATTTTTATTTCAAACGAATATGTACACTCGTCTATACAAATCCCTCCAAAACGACGAACACCGAATGATGAGAGGATTATATGAACACCGAACGATCATGCATACTATTATATGATACACTGTCATATGTGAACAGTAATTTTGACGAAGTGAAAAAATAATTCTTTGATTTTTTTTCGATCGCAGTGCGTATCTTCGTAAGTCAAAACATCTTTAGTCGAGGACTACCTGTATATGATTGTTGATGATCTAATTTTAGCTCAATCTCGAAAATTTATTTAAATTGTGTATCCATGTTCTGTTTTAACTTTCAATATTTAATTTTAATTTTAATATAATAATTATAATTATATTTTGATATTTGAATTTAATTTCAATATAATAATAATTAAGTTTTAATTTTGATATTTAATTTAATTTTCATTTCGATTTTTTGTACCTTACTGGTTTCACCTAATTTGGTCTGTGGTGCCCTTCGTTGGCTTGGTGCGTACGCACCATAAGAAATGGGTATGAATCATGAAAAGCGCAATCAAATAGAAATACATACACATATACATATGTATATACTTTGGTCAAATTCCATCAGGCAAATTACATCAATTTATCAATTCTTTACATCGCACAGTTCGTGGAAGGCATTGAAACGAAATATCCAATGGAAGAGCAATTTTCAAATGTGATTCACTACGTATTTTTGATACGACTCTATGCACATACGTACATGTGTAATTGTCCCAGAAGGTCAAGAGGGATTCCGGATTCAAGACGATTCTTCGGCCCAGGGTCAATCCAGAGCAAACATCATCCATCAATAAGAACAGAGTCGGAAGCAGTTGGCAGCGTTTGAGCTATTTTCCTATGAAGATTGAATACGTTCACATTGGACACGGTTGACTTTCTTTGAAGTTGTTAATTGAATTTACGACTCGAAACACTGTCGACATGGAAAGTGACTTATAAAAATTCACTCGACGAAAAAAAGGTTCGCGTTTGAAGTCGAGGTCGGAAAACATTCTCGTTGTAAACACTGAAATGCACCTAAATGTTACATACATATGTATATTGCGACAAAAAAAAAACAATTTGCAACGAAAATTAAAATGTGTCTACACATTTATGACTTTCTTTGTACGCTTTCGAGGTGACAATCATCGTATGTATTTAACGTACACATGTACGTTTGTGTGATCAAAATAACAACACATCAAGCATGCTATTTATGTATAAACAAAAACAAGAAAAACCGTAATTGTAACATATTTTTTTTTACACGTAGAGCTTCACTTCGAATATATGTACATATGTATAATTTTCCAATACAGTATAGTGTCAGTTTAGCGAAAGCGTGTCATGATGAAGTCTATTCAAATAATATTTTTTTTCAAGCATATTTGTGAGCAATATTTATGAGCTGAATTTGAACCGCTTCCAGTCTTCCGATCGCTTTGATATTTTACCGACATACTGAGGTTAGCTTGGATTAAACTAAGCCAGTGTCTCTGACATAACTTTGAAGAATTCAATCATAAAACCAGCTTCATAGCTTGGTGGTGGCGTTAATGCTATGAGAGGTTCCCGGGATCGATCCGGGGGGTTGACCTCGAATATATTCCGAGTATTATCTGTAGTGCTGCTGGTCAGATTTGGATATTTTTGACTCCGGGTTGATCGCTTCCTATCAGAGTTTGCAAATTTATCTGATTTCATTGTTGAAACAGTTCCTCATCGAATTGGCAAAAACCGTCCTACCCACCATGTCACCACTATTTGAATATGATTTAAAATTTTATAATCTATTAATTTATATATGTTGAATGGGAATACCATAGATATCGCTCAGTGACAACCCAAAAACGGCATTTTGGGATAATATAAAATCGGGTCCATCGGCTATGCCACTTTTCTCAAGTATAAATATACAAATTAAAATCGGCTGTCAGATCGAAACGATGACAGCTGGCTATAAGAAGTGCCTGTTTGTCGCCTTTCCTTAAATTTACAGGTTACATAGTTGAACTGTTACTTTTCAGCACCATAACCTTTTTTACACTATTTCATATAAAGATTATAATCCAGTTTTCATAATTTCTCATATACATACATATGTATATACACCAATAATTTATATAAGGAATTATTACTAAAATATAATCGCATGAAATTACATGTTTATATTCCGTGTTCTATTTATGCCTATATATTTTTTACCCGATTTATCTGTTGTAGAGGTAGTTGCCTACATTATTTAAAGCGTAACCAGCGATTTGTTCAATTTTCACAAAGCTTTTCAATGGTTTTGTTTTATTTATTTTCTTTTATTATGTTTTGTCAAATATAATTTCGAGATCATATTGAAAAATAAATTAGATTGCAGCAACGAAATGTTTATAGTTTGTCGTAATAAATTAAAAGCGCCTTTGATTCATTGTTTAATAATATTTTGAATCTTTGAAATACCTACTCTAAACAATGTGTAGTTTTCCGTTACAATAAATAGTCAAGATTGGAGCTGCGACAAATTGCCCAACTAATTGCACGCCATGTCTTCCTTGAAGGAAACTTTTAATTTGCTATAAGTTTATAAGTTTTGCTATAAATTTTAATTTGCAAATTAAACATATTTTTTGTAGTATGGTAGCATTTTTTTTCAGTACTGTGCAATCTCTTTTGAAAAAAAATGAAATCAAACTTGAAATTTGCATTAACTTAAATTAATTCAACAGAGATATAGCATTGTATAGATGCAAATCATTAGAACTTCCTGCCATATAAAAAAACCTTAATAAGCTATTCAATTCAGAATCAAATCAGTGCAAAATTTATACATCGACGACTTTATCATTGTATGTATTTATTTACAGATTTTCATAGAAATGGTCCAAAATTTATTATGTATATCATTAGAAACACACGCTTATATAAACGAATTTTTTAGTAAATTGTAATTGACCAAATTTCAATAAAAAGATGTTGGCTCAGAATATAAATATTTTAGCTAATATTGATTTCAGGTGACCTTTGGTGAGGAAAAATATTTTGATCAAACTTAATTAAGATAAAATTCACCTTGACAGTTCACATCAATATCCACTTTAGAAAAACATTCGATGGAACACCATCGAAAAAGGACTAAATATCTAAGCATATATTAGTCATGAACATCATCAAATTAATCAAATGACGGTGCACAGGATCCGGTTAGTCTCGCATACAAGTCCATCAGTCCTTCTGTGAATTTGAATACACAGAAGCCCAAAACTTCTCGAAAGTTAAACCCAAGGTGTCAGATACGAACAGGTACCGAGACGACCTTTCCAACAATCCAGATTAACAAATAAGGATAAATTTAACAAACCCAGTGACCCAGCTTTTGTACTCAGTTGACGAACGGCCTGCAGACCTTGGCTCGAATCGATTACGTACAATTGCGGAGAATATAGTCCGTCACTTTTGTTATCTTCAAATGGCGTAAAATTGCAAATGAAGTGCATAATAATACAATGTGCATACTACAATTGTACAAATTCAATGGCTGGACAAAGCTGACGTGTAATCAATCGCGATTGTTGCTCCATTTGCGTTGAGAAGCGCCGGGATGTCTCAGACATATGACGTATTATGTATGTAGTGTGGGGTTATAAAGTGGTGATAAAAGTGGTTAAATTTAGAAGGAAATGGTCAAAAGTTCAACAGAAAGATTTGATAACCTGATATCACTGTTTTAGAAGTAAATGGTAGAATCTTACTATTGCTCTGTTAAAATGAAGTTGCTCTTGTGAACGCTTGTTGTAAACTTCTGGATTACTTCTGAAAACAATGTATTACTTTTTCAGCATATTTGATAAGCATTATCAACATTAAACTTATATTAAAATGAAACCTGTTTCGTTCTGAGTGCCAATTTGCAGTTTAAAATACGTGAAGTGAAAAATCGTTCTAAAACAAATGAAAAATTTTCATATGCATTTTATTAAAAAACAAAACTTTTTTTTGAATACATTTTATAATATTGTCTAATTCCATTAGATAATATACTGTATCTATTTTTCAACTTGTGGTTTTAATTATTGAAATTAGATAAAGCTTTATATTATTCTAATATTATGTTAATAATACATCTTAAGTATTTAAGAACTGCTGATCCTAATCATTACGTACATATTTTAAACATTATTTTTCATGTTAGTATTTATTATATTATCTTATTTTAATGTTATTGTTTCCAACACTAGGGATTCCAAAAATACCGTAATTTGCCACTACCTGTACTAAAATAGTACTAAATTCGCCTAGAAAAAATCTCGCTACAGATACATAGTACCGGTATCCACCGGTATTGATTTATTTATGCAATTGGTGCAATAAAATTAATAAAGTTAATTTATTAACTGTAGGCCAATTTTTGGTTATTCATTAATTATTTTAACCAATTACTATAATTAATTTTCAATTAATTACTTTCCTAATTACAAGATAATGAAGAGTTTTTTGTGTGAAAAGGATGTTATTAGTTTTTAAAAACTATTATATGTACATACATGTATTAGAGTAGTTGTCAATTGCAAAATATAGGTTTCGGAAAAAATCGACTTCGGCTTTGGTTTGCTGCTTTTAAAATAACAATAGACCTCTCCGTAGAATTATTAGAATAGAATTATTGCAGAAAGCAAGAGAGCAAAAGAACATGAATACTGAACCATCTTTTCGATCTTTGGTTTATAAATCAATAATAAACGGACAATTTCGTTAGTGTTATTTTAGTTAGTTAGTTAATTTTAGAATGCCAGATATTCGGTGATTGAGATTTTAGTGACGTGTGCGAGGTTGCCATGTGCGAAATAGTCACCAAACCTTAATCAATATACATATGTATTCGGAAATAGTCTCAGGTATAAGTATTATATTTTTGGCATACTCTATCTTTGATTTTAAATTTATGATCCACTAATCGGATCCTTTGAATCCCAGATCAAAAAGAATGTTGAGGGTCAACTCATTCCGTACAAACTAGCTGAAACAAAGTTTTCTTCTGAATTCAAAATAATTCAAGTAACATATAAATATTGGAATACGTAAAGATCATGTGATCACTGATTTACCTTCAATTATCGCCTGATCAATCACTGGTTTAACATCAATGATCCTGCTCATGCGCTCGCGCCAAAAAGACCTCGACGTATGAACACGCTGTATAAAACAGCCAATAAGATATCGTAACCCATCGACCAATGATAGCTCTGTATTGAGAGTACACGTCCGTGATTAATTCGGAGCTGGCAAGTCGACGCATCAAGAACATTAAACTACCTCTACCACTACTGCGCGTCTGTCACTCCGACTTTGGAAAAACGTCCACGCTAGAATATCGTAAATAAAATTTTAAAAAATCAAAATGAATATATTTCAGCACTGAATAGTTAAGGCGAGGTAAGGGGAGTCAAGTCGAGGTACAAGTAAACAATCTGGTAGGTTTCAGATCCTTAATAGATGCTTTTCTAGTGGTAGCCAGGTTCCGAATGAATGCTTAGACCAACCCGCCAGATGTATACATGTATGTAAGCCGCACGGATTTGATCGTTTAGTCGAGCTCGCTCATTGGTCGGTGAGCCGAGCTCTCCGATTGGTTGACAAGTCGCGATCTCTTTGCCGCGCGCTAATTTGGCGGCGTGCACTGATCAGCATCCTATCTTTACGAAACAGTACTATCGGTAGTACTGGTTTGGGTAGAACCGATATTTGAAACCCGGGTTTGCTGCAAATGATTGCAAACCACCAGCCCGCATGCTCTTTCGTTTGCATTTTAACTGTTTGAATTTCAGCATGTACGAAAGACGAGATGTTCATGGGGTTGCGCAGATGACATTTCCATGTACATTGATGATTGTCAATTCTTAAAATTGAGTTGGATCTTTCTGACAAGTTTAAAATGGCAAAAGCCGAGACATAAGTATGGAATGAGCATGCAGCGAAATGAGCATGCGGGCCCCCTTGGTTTGCAATCGTTTGCAGCGCAGGGTTGAACCCTAATAAAGACTGAGGTACTGCAGTACTCCAACAAAACAGGTTTTTATATGCACGAACTATAATGAAATACATAAATGCACCTCAAAATATTTTCCATGAGCTGCAAGAGCTACCAGCGATCGTCAACCTCTGTTCGCAATAATATAATGCAGATTGTGTCGGATGATTCACTCGCCAAACGACACAATTGTTTCGCATAAAGTGTGCTGCAATGTGTACTCTTTTTTTTAAATAAATTTTACCGCATCGTTTATTATTATTTGTGTAATGTACGCACGCGGTTTCTGGACGAGCTTTTGTACGTACATTTATTGTACAATATACATATGTCAGTATGACTCACGGCTGTCACGAGTCACTCTCAACATTTCGATAAGTAATCGCATTATTATTTATCCGTTTTAATTGTGTATGAATTCGTTTTGTTTATTTAAATTTTTATTAAAGTCGAATCACGTGTCTCGAGCGCACGAACGGTGACTAAACTGTATACATGTAATGATAATAACAATATTATAACATTGTTTATCGTGTGACATGTGTACGGTATGCGGGGCATAATATTGTAATCGAGGCTTTATTCGATTTCCGCCATTTTTACCGCAAAACTCCTTCTACGTACGATTTATTACTATTCAATTCGTATACATACATATGTAGGTATGCAGTTATTCTACGACTTATTTGGAAATAGTGGAATCGTACAGAATGTATGTACATACATATATACAATGCAATGCCTATTCGTTTTGTGAAACTTAATATGAAATGATGCTGCAATTACAAGTAAAATTAATAGTAATTAAAAAACAGACGAAATTGTAAATAAATCAAAAAATGGATCAAACAACTAACCAAAAATTTGTCTCTTCAATCTAGCCCTAAAAGTAAACATGCTATTATGTTGCACAAAAAAGTCGTGATCTCATTTTTTTTACATCCTGTAGTATATTTTTTAAAAACTATAATATCCTACCCTATAACACGTTTTCTTACTGCACGGAATCCATTTCCTGTAACTGTATGTCATCATCGTTATCATTTACAGTCATACTTACGCTGACCATACGTCCTTTATTTAAGAGGACAGTCCTTTATTTATTTGAGTCCTTTAGATGTATTTATATTATATTCTAAAATTGCCCTTTTGTTCTTCGTTTTGTAATATCAACTATCGCTAAAAATATTAACGCCGAAATCTTTAAAGATGCAATTCATAAATTTTATCAAAGTTGTATTTGATTATACTGAGCAACAAAAAAATCACCAGATCGGAGACTAATCAATCTTTACTGGATTCAAATATGACAATAATTTTTATTGTTTATGAGATATGAGCGTTTAAAAAATGCGCATTTCTTAGAGTTGTTTTGGCTTTTACAGTATTTAACTTAAAATCTAGAATTGCTATGCCAAAATTCAATATTGACATCAATAATCAGATGTTTTTAATGTTGATTGTGAGTTTTTTATATCATCAAAATACTTATAATTGATTATCTAGCGAATTTTAAAAGTCAAATGAGTTCATTTTGCTAATTTTTCACTTTACTACGTTTATAAGGATTGATTTTCTATCTCAAATTTGCCAAATTGCAAATGCAAAAAGGCCAAAGTCGATTCACAGCTTTTATTTTACGAGTCAGGAGGTCCACTCGGAACCAGCCCAGTCCCTCCCTTAAAGTAACAAGTAGCCGAGTGTTCGGACATGCGGTAGTCCGAATAGCCCCATAAACGTTATTTCCCACAAACTAGGAATTTCCGGAATTCATACATTACAATATCAATTACCCTTATCATACTTCTCACCCACGTACATACATACATACCTTGTTTTCTACCTTTTATCATTATGCCGAGCATACAGTGTTCAATACTTTGAGTGTATTGGACTTCCGTTACTTTGAGTTCGGTGTCTATTTTTTTCATTATGTGTAAGTGGGGGGGGGGGATAGAGTTGGAAGACGTGCAAGACTTAATAATGTTTTAGAAGAGTCTATGAACATATGTACATACATATGTCCTTTGGATTGAAAAGAATTCATAATTTAACTGTGAGAAATGAACCGGTTACGACCTCAACATTATACAAATAATCTATCATTATAAAAATTAATATAAGTCTACTGCATCAATTCAGAAAGGCATTTAAAACGTAGCTATGCGATTACGACGTTAACCATTCTCTCGTCGGTAAGTTGAGAGGGGTCATGGTTTACACCCACTCTAAATCGCCTTGACACGATCGATTCCTATTTACCGAAAATTATGTTCAGACAAACGGACAGACAGACAAACATCATTATTCAACGTGAAAAATGAGAAATTAAGCAGGAAAGTCGTGATGCATTCCGCCTTGGTTGCGAGGACGTCCGTGTTGAAATTTGCATTTTCTTCTTAATTGACCCGTCCGCTTTTCCTGCTCATGGATCGTGATTATTTTTTACCCGCTTTCAGGAAAATGAAAATTTGCCTTGCATTGTATACATGTATATGTATATGTGCATATTTGAATTGTACTCGAGACCTTCGTGTAATTAGCTAGACGTTTAATTCCAGCTCTCGCATACAATTTGCTCAATTATCTGAAGAATTTCAATTGTACTTCTTTGCCGTAATGAAGGCGAGCTCTCGACAAAGTAAATTACATATGTACATTCAAAGTATTTTTTATATTATATTATAATATAATAGATTATATAATAGCACAACTAGATTTGTACAATAGTCGGGGAAGTATTTGGCTATTTATGGAACCGGAAATTTTTTTCGATTTTCTGAAAATTTTACATGATAATGCAATCAAAACCAGCTACCCTTTTCCTGTTTGAAAAATGTTTCCTGGTACTCTTTTTTCTTAGGTTTCATTATATTTTTCAAAATTAAGACCATTATTTTTTACTATATCTATGTAATTACAAAGAATCAAAACATGTGATATGATATGTGATTTATACTTATTTCGGTGATTGTTTAAAAAAAATTACAACTACATTCAAAACATAATATGTTTATAAACTTTAACAATATATATTTTTATATGCACACGAACTGCCGGCAAATCTGAAAATAATTTAACTAAAGCATATGTTTAAATATTCAATTAATAACATTATGATTCAGAACAAAACTCCTTCTAAATTGTCCTCAAATCCTATATACTATATATGTATGTATATTATTGTATATTGGATAATAAATGTAATAGATAGATAGGATTATAGATAATAGATAGATGGATAGGATAATAAATGTAAGTTAGTACATTTATTTTTAGATTTTAACTCAAATCATTGTTCTTCCTGTTTTCTTTTATTTTATCATAAATTTATTAAAAATAGTTATCATATAACTAATTAAGTCACATGTAAATGCGTAAGCATTATCTGTGACGGAACTATAGTATACATATATAAAAACATACATATGTGTATGCTATGTATATATTAAATTTCCCATATATTTATTATGGTTTAGTGTACTACGTGTGCTTTGGCATTTATTTGTAATTCCTTTAAATATCCGTATTTGTATATTGTTTTATGTTTTTAATTCTGTCAATAGTGATAGGCCAACCTGTAATATATGAATATGTGGCATAGTTTGTTAAATAAAAAATCATTATAATAATTTATAGCCATTTTCTTGCTTGCTTGAAGGCTTCCCATTCGTCTTTGTTTTGAATAACTCTCATGCATCTCATTCCACACGTCTTTGTAAATTCATCCTCCCTAACTTGCACCCTATCTTTCGGGTACCATTCGAGCAATTCTTTCGTCCATCTATCGTCCGTTCTTCTAACTACTTGACCCACCTATTGTCATTTCAATATTTTTATTGTTTCGATTATATAAACTACCCTTGTCATATTTCTCACCGACGTATTCCGTTTTCTATCCATCCTCATTATGCCGAGCATACAGCGTTTCACAATTCTTTAAATGCATTCTTTAAATGCTTTATGCAGCATTCTGACGATAAATGCCCAAGTTTCGATTCCATACGTCATTACTGGCGGAAAAGATTGATCGAAGATCTTTTTCATCAAACAAATAAACGACCAAAATTTGTTCAACCAACAAAATTGAATAAAACATTTGAATTGAGAACCATCGGATTATTTTAACAAACAATCGATTCTTTCGTAAATGATTTTCTCCGAAAATCCATCACCGCATCCGTTTGTTAATCTGCAAATTAAATTACACAAAATTCGCGACGAGTAAGTAGTAGCCAAGCGTTTGTTATTAAATTCTCCACTCGCAGGAAAATAATTATGCTTATTACATTATGCAAATAATGCCTTTGTAATAAAATAATTGCTATTGGCGACATTTTATCGGCAAACCGCACAAAGAAACGATTATATTATGTTGATTATTATATATTTATAAGTGCGTCTCTGTATTTTAAACGATTCCATTTAATTGGCCGAGTTGCGGCTGCGATAACGGCTCAAATGACATTTGAAAGGAGATGATTTTATTTTTTCATGTCATGTAAACAATATTCCACTCGAAATGAAGATAATACAAACTTAAGATTAACTTTGCGGTCGTGGCTTATATTTAATTTATTATTTCAAGACTAAGAGGAAAAACCGTAAACCTGCATATATATGTAAATTTTAACATACATATCAGTGGTGTACCATGCTTTTAAAATAGGGGACTACCTAGTCCATATTTTCCCATAATTTTTTGTCCATACCTAAAAAAACGTATTTTTGATTTTTGAATTATAATAATCTGTCTTGAAGTGAGGAGTATAATTTTTCATATTTTTGCTGCTAGAAATATCCTAAGTAGCCTAACTTTCTTAATAACATATCGTTTGTCTTCAAAACTTAATCTTCTGAATGATTTGTCTCATTATTTGTTTCCGCGAGCTCCGCGCTGATTTATACTGAGGCAATCGTTTCGTGAGCCGAGTCCCTTGCCATATTTGTATTCAAGAAGTTCTATCTAAATATGTATGTGTTATTAACAAAAAAAAAAGTTCAGAATGATGTTTGATAGGCAAAAATCAGAATATTCTTAGTAAAAATTCCATAAATACTTGAAGAGACGAGTAAATTAAAAAAAAATGTTTTGTCTTCGACTGAACGCCTATATAGGTACATAAAAATTCACCAGTACCGCGAAGGGAACTGAATTGAGACGGCGAGTCCGTGCAAGTGAACAACGCGGCGGACCATACCATAACAATCCACTACTACATCAACTGCCTCAAGTAGGGCCGATTCCGATTTCTTAACTTTGCTAATTCGAGTGGATAATATCAATATGGACAACGATTTGAATTTATTGTAATTGAATTGCTGATATTTTTAAATTTTAGGTAAAAGATTTTAGCCTAGTCCCCTTGGCCCAATGATGGCACACCACTGGTATATTGTATGTAGTATTACAAGGTATTGTTGAATAGAATACACTTAGCGTCAGATCTTTTAAAACTCGTGAGAAAACAAGTGTTATTATAATGAATGACTACCATTCACAAAAAGCTATTATTATCATTTAAGTTATTTTCCTAAGACCGATTGAATAATTTTGCAATTATTTTGACGTTTATATACGATTGCGCTCTATCACTCGCCCAATCGCACGTTCCAACGGACAAAAAACGAACGCGATAAATAAATACATTCAATTAAAGAATAAAATCTATAAGTATGCCGGTTTATTTTTAGCGACCGAATCACCGTCGTAAATCAAAAATTTCATCGCTTAAAAAAAAGAATGCCAAACGCAACGCAGTATTGTTCGTTCGGATCACGAGTCTCGAGAACGTTCGTCCGTTGAAACGGACCAAAACGAAATAAAATTTACAAATAAATTATTCGATACGATATATAAACAAACGGTGATTCACAAATATTCTATATATGTAAGTGAGCACTTGCCGATTGAGTGTGACGTAACGTGGAAGGTTCTTTCACGTCATTCAAGACGCTCAAGACACACCCACTGGTCGGATCGGTTGATCGGGGAGCTGATGTCACTTGGTCTTGATGACCTTCCGTATCGAAAACGTACACAAACGTGTGTCTATGTGTGTTTGTTACATAGCAAATAGTTTATAATAACACTGCCCGAGCAAACAAGATAACTTTTAGTGATTCTTTTGGGGTATCGGCCTGTGGTGTCATCCAATTTGCATTTCCAACAAAAAAAATGTTCCTTACAAATTGTAGTTAAAAACACAATTTTATACTATATTATTCACATATATACACATATATATATATATATATATATATATATATATATATATATATATATATATATATATATATATATATATATATATATATATATATATATATATATATATATATATATATATATATATATATATATATATATATATATATATATATATATATGAGAGTTCGGTCTTTCGTGTCATGCGGGGAAGACGTGCTTCTGCGTTCTTCCCGCTATTACTCTCTTAAACCCGGCTATTGCACGAAATTTAATCTAAAAATTTAACCATCTAATCACTTATTTTACTAATTGCATCCTAGTATAATTTAAGTGTAAAAATAAACAGACGATCGGCCGTTAACAGCGTTTTTAATATCAGTGATTGCGAAAAATTTTGTGTTAATTTTGTGTCAGTTACAAAAGCGTATACGAACGAGATACATCTCCCTACCTGAATACAAAAAAAATAAGGGTCCCTGCTCGCCAGTCAAAATTCGGTCCCACAGAAGCAATAAATCTTCCACATAATTGCTTTCAGACAAAAATTTTTAACGAACTTTACTTAATAGAATAATAGCAAACAGAAACGGTGTTTCCCAACTGTCTAATAGTTCTTTTTCATATTTAATTTATATTAAAGTAATTCGTGTAATTTTATATTCTTTACTAAATTTATTATTAAAATATTAAATTGCAAACCGCACTCACATATATAAATCCGTTGTCTCCAAAGAGGCGTCTCACGATAAAGATCTGTAAAAAAGTAGTATAACAATTGCTAATCTATTATTATCATAACTAACTACTTTCACTTACAAAGTAACCCTGTTAAATGGCATGTAATAACTCATAAGTGATCCAAGTGATACCTAGGATGACTATCTGTCAAAGCTGACCACAGAGAAGAGTCTATGGCGGTAAGAACTCACTCCTTGAATGGAAATCTCTCTCAAGTACCGCCTTTTTCTCAACACATCTTGGATAAATGCGAGAAAAATAATATCCAAACCTCCAACAAGGTAAGAGTGACGATGGATGATAGCTTAGCTAATAGAAACCTGTATTTAGCCACGTACAATGTAAGAACGTTATCGAGTGAAGGAAGTGTGCTTGCATTAGAGAATGAATTAGAAAATATCAAATGGGATATAATAGGACTTAGTGAAGTAAGACGAAAACAGCAAAACCAAATAATCCTAAAAAGTGGTAACTGTCTCTACTGGAGAGGGCTACCAAATGGTAGAATAGGAGGAGTAGGGTTTCTTATCAATAAGAGAATAGAAAGAAATATTATAGAAATAAGCGACATATCGGAACGTATATGCTATATAGTATTAAGAATCTCGAGCAGGTACACTTGTCAAATCTTCCAAGTGTACGCCCCCACATCTAGCCACCCAGACGAGGAAATAGAAGACTTCTACGAAAAAATACAGGACGCATACGATAATAGCCGTCACCACTTTAAAATAATCATGGGCGACTTTAACGCAAAAATAGGACAAAAGGCAAATACTGAAAGAGCAGTAGGCAATTTTGGTACCGGCCAAAGAAACGACAGAGGCGATCGCCTCATAGAATTCGCAGAACACAACAGGCTCTTTATCACTAATTCATTTTTCAGGAAAAACACCAACAATAAGTGGACTTGGGAGAGTCCTAAAGGAGACAGAAACGAGATCGATTTCATCCTAACAAATGCCCTGCACTCCGTTAAAGACGTTAGTGTTTTAAGTAAAGTAGATATAGGTAGCGATCACAGATTAGTCCGTGCCAAGATGGCCATTAATATAAATTGCGAACGTAGGAAATTAATAAAAGGATGCAGTAACTCTCCAGATTTCGCTCAACTAAGGTCTAGGAAAAAGGAATTCGAACTCGAACTTGGAAATCGATACGGGAAATTAAACCCAGAAGCAGACATCGAGGAATTGAACACTGTAATTAGTTCGGTTCTAACCTCAACAGGTAAGAAATTAGGTGGATTCAGGAAACAGATTAAATTAAGCAAAATTTCAGCGGAAACAAAAAACCTAATTAAGCATAAAAGGAATTTAGATAGGGATAATAATAAGCAAGAATACAATCTAGTAAATAAGGAAATTAAAAAGAGAATAGTCAGGGATGTCAGGGATTTTAACAGCAAGCTAATAGAAAATACCATTAAGAATAACCGTAGCCTGAAAAAGTGCAAACAGGATCTTTTCTTAGGCAAAAACCAAATGATCGCAATCAGATCAGAGAGCGGAGTAATAATTAGGAATAGAGAAGAAATCATAGACAGAGTTTACACGTTCTATGCAAAACTATACGAGAACGACAACGGCCAATTCCCCGCTCTGGAATCGACACACGGCCAAAGGGTTCCTGCAGTATTGCCTAGCGAAGTAGAGGCCGCGCTAAAAACTGCAAAGAACGGTAAAACCCCAGGGGAAGATAATATTCCCATTGACTTACTAAAATGTGGCGGCCCCCCCCTAATTAATATCTTAGCTAGGCTTTTCAGCAAATGCATCCAGAACCAAGTTATACCAGAAGGATGGAATAACGCAACTATCATTTTAATACACAAAAAAGGCGACAAAAGCGATATCAAGAACTACCGACCCATTAGTCTACTTTCAGCGGTCTACAAGCTCTTCACGAAGGTTATTACAGAAAGGCTGAAGAATATCCTCGACGAGAACCAACCTATAGAGCAGGCAGGGTTTAGGGCAAATTTCAGCACAATGGACCACCTCCAAGTAGTTGGCGAACTAATCGAGCGCGCCAACGAATATCAACGGCCATTGTGCCTAGGTTTCGTCGATTATGAGAAAGCCTTCGATACAGTTAGTCATAATGCAGTACTTAACGCTCTAAAAACACAGGGAGTGCCGGAACCCTATGTGGGACTGTTAGCTGCAATATATAAGAATGCCACAGCTTCGGTTAAAATTTTTTCAGGTACAGATAGATTTAGCATAGGAAAAGGAGTAAGACAAGGAGATACAATCTCGCCCAAGTTATTCAATGCGGTGCTTGAGGGAGTTTTCAGGAAATTGGATTGGGATACAGCCGGAGTAAGCATCAATGGTCGCTTTTTGAGTCACCTTCGGTTCGCAGACGATATAGTTTTAGTAGCTCGTGATTCAGCTGACCTACTTATCAGACTAACACAGCTGGACAGGGAAAGTAGAAAAGTAGGATTAAAAATTAACGTAGATAAGACTAAACTAATGTTCAATAGTTATTGCATGCCTGATAGCATCCCCTTAGATGATAAACCAGTAGAAGTAGTAAATAATTATTTATATTTAGGTCAAATAATTGACATGTCTGGTAGTAAAAATGAAGAGATAAAGAGACGTATGAAATTAGGGTGGAGTGCATTTGGACGGATGAATGCTGTTTTTAAATCAAAAATGCCACTCTGCCTGAAGAAAAGGATCTTTGATCAATGCGTTTTGCCAGTGATGACGTATGGATGTGAAACTTGGACACTGAACGCCAAGATGCAAAATAAAATCCAATGCACTCAAAGAAGTATGGAACGCTGTATGCTTGGCATAACGAGGAAAGACAGGAAGCGGAACACGTGGGTGAGAAATATGACAAGGGTAGTGGACATAGTGGATAGAGTGAAGAGATTGAAATGGCAATGGGCGGGTCACGTAGCTAGGAGGATGGACGAAAGGTGGACAAAAGAAGTGCTTGAATGGTACCCGAGAGAAGGCAAAAGAGTAAAAGGAAGACCGCAAGGAAGATGGGTGAACGAAATTAGGAAAATGTGCGGAATGAGATGGATGAGTGTTGCGCAAAACAGAGACGAGTGGAAGCGTGTTGGAGAGGCCTTCATCCAGCAGTGGATGGCGAATGGCTGTAAATGATGATGATGATGATGATATATATATATATATATATATATATATATATATATATATATATATATATATATATATATATATATATATATATATATATATATATATATATGTCAGACATCGAGGAATTGAACACTGTAATTAGCTCGGTTCTAACCTCAACAGGTAAGAAATTAGGTGGATTCAGGAAACAGATTAAGCTAAGCAAAATTTCAGCGGAAACAAAAAACCTAATTAAGCATAAAAGGAATTTAGATAGGGATAATAATAAGCAAGAATACAATCTAGTAAATAAGGAAATCAAAAAGAGAATAGTCAGGGATGTCAGGGATTTTAACATTAAGCTAATAGAAAATACCATTAAGAATAACCGTAGCCTGAAAAAGTGCAAACAGGATCTTTTCTTAGGCAAAAACCAAATGATCGCAATCAGATCAGAGAGCGGAGTAATAATTAGGAATAGAGAAGAGATCATAGACAGAGTTTACACGTTCTATGCAAAACTATACGAGAGCAACAACGGTCAATTTCCCGCTCCGAAATCGACACACGGCCAAAAGGTTCCTGCAGTATTGCCTAGTGAAGTAGAGGCCGCGCTAAAAACTGCAAAGAACGGTAAAACCCCAGGTGAAGATAATATTCCCATTGACTTACTAAAATGTGGCGGCTCCCCCCTAAATAATATCTTAGCTAGGCTTTTCGGAACATATGAATGTGTCCGTATAGAATGTATTAAAGAATATTTTCACACTGCAGTTGCCGGTTTGAGCTAAATTGTACCAACCTTAAGGCACAAATACACACAATCGTACGGCACGGCATGCTTAAGTAGACTCCAGCTGTGAATGAGTGTGTCTTATGTCATTGTTAATTCGGACAATCTTTTTATTTCGACAAATTTCTCCTACATTTCTTCTAATATGGGAATCACCGTTATTGGCCACCGTCAAACATATGTCAATACCAGGAAAATATATCGCCGAATACACTTCAGAGGGGGGGGGGGATTTTTGACCTGGCGTAGATCACATATGCTAGTATTTTTTACACGTACACAACTATCTAACACGTGCCGCTTGCCACTCTGTGTGTCTACGCCTATAAGTCGTCACGTTAATACACGGGTGTCCGTCACATTGAATTTAAGTGATCCCAAGATACTGAAATGCTTTTAAAAATGATTAAATTTGGACCATTTTCAAATAATCTCTTTTTTAGAACACTCCGATTTAAATGCCGATTACTTACACTACTCACTACTTATTGCAATGTACATAGTTAGTTTTGAAACGAATCTCAGAAATTAACGCTTTGATATTTGAAATAATTTCAAAACACCCTTAGAAACCAATTAAATGTCATTACAAGCTTATAACCTTGCCAAATTTTCATTGTCTCAGTTAAATCTCACCCAAACTTATTACGTTTTATTGCAATAACCTTTCACTGGTGGGTTGACAACGGCTTTCCGCTTTGTTTCAATTCTAATAAACCTTGATTTGGACACGACAAGAACTACCACATTCTTTTCCTCTTTGATAAATAAATATAAATAAATATTTTAACCAGTTTTGCTTTATATGTTCGACCGGTGATAAATTTCCTAGCATATATAGATCGCTCACAATGGCCGGCCCGATAAGACTCAAACACTCGAATGTGTGCGCTTTGAATTAATTATATAGGTACATATACATACATATTTACATGCATTTAAATTTAAATTTTTGAAACAAAAACGATCCCCATTTGAAGAGACGGAGATGGAAAAAACAATAATACACACATAATCAACGGCTTGACCCCGAGGGTCAATCTACTTTCATTTTAATCGCGAGATCAACGAGGGTTACTAGGCCGGGTCTTTTACAGTTCGTATTGAATAAAGAATAATGTAAATATCCTTTATATATATTAAATATATATTTGTAATGTAATACAACACTAATCAATAAAAGATAAGGGCACATTGTTTACAAAGGGGAAATGAAATACACATGGTTTTTGTTATTGTATCGCGTAGTACTATTTTACAATAGTTTTGCATTGGCTTTCGAATAAGACGAATTCAAAATGAAATAGGTAGGATAAATACATATATCAGTAGCAAAGTCAAATTAAACCGCTTAGTCATAAAAATTAAATGAAATCTTTCATATTTCACAAGAGTTTGAACCCAAGACTTAGACAGAAAGTTATACCGATTTTATTGAGATCTAGAGGAACCTGTAAAATTTAGGGGATATTTGTACATATGTTTGTACATATTTATTATATTTTATATATGTATATATAGATACTAGTGACTTGATTTTTAAAATTGTATTTTATATTTTTGAAATATGCTCATAGTATATGTATAATGTGTATAATACATATTGGGTATATTCTAATAGGTACTGATTCAGTGATCACTAGTCACCGGACCCAGAAGGTGCCGCGTATTGTTCAAAGGTTGTAAATGCATTGTAAAAGGGTTGCCGAACCTTTTTTACAAAGGATTTACAACAATGGAACGATGGATAGCACTGTGACTATCCGGTGTCTAGTGATCACTATCGATTTTACATAGTATTTATAGTATTGTAACGTGGGAACGCGAGAGAGAGTATCCGTTGTCTAAGTTGAATTCGGGGGTGAACAATGGAGACCCCCCGAATTGGCCTAACGGGACTAAGTGCCCGCTAGAATTCTCAGAACCCGGGCGAGAGGTGAGAGCCAGAAAACTGTACGTGCCCAGACAATAGATACATAAATGAATAGGGGAAGCTGTGGTGAGCAACTTGTCCTTTATAGGGAGCCATATCAGATTATTCTGGAGCGAGCGCTGGTTACGTGTGTACCTCCTGAATCATTCAATAAATGCTGTGAAGCGACTTTGGCTTTTCATTTAGATCCTGAACTCACCCCTACGCAACAATAGTATTATCTTATTTTAATGTTAGTGTATGTATGTTAGTCAAAGTGTATTTTGAGTTGTAATATATTCCAACTGGCGTTTTAGTTCATTCGTATTCGAACACAATTCAACTAGTAAATCATATCTATACAAGCGCAACTACACTTTCAACAATGTGCCCCAGTTTTAATATAACAATTGAGTTTTGACAGCTTTGATGCTCTTACGAATGATAAATTAACAAATTCTGGTAGGAAACGATCGACCTGGAGTCAAAAATTCAAAGTCTGGCCAGCAGAAACCAGTGGGATTTAAACCCATGACCACTCTGTTCAAAGCATTATATGCTAACCACTAGTCTATTCTGCTGGTTTCGTATTCGCGATTTCCGGAGCAACGATTATGATAAATTAGCAAACTCTGATAGGAAACGATCGACCTAGAGTCACAAATCCAAGGTCTGGCCAGCAGAAACCAGTGGGATTTGAACCCATGACCACTCTGTTCAAAGCATTTTATGCATTGAAGTAGAATGGCATTATACTTCAATGATTATATGCTAACCACTAGTCTATTCTGCTGGTTTTGTATTCGCGATTTACATTCACTATTATCGTATGCGCGATCGCAATGTGTATGTGCGAAATAATCCGTTTACCATAAAGTAGGAACGTAATGAATAGCACAATGGGTCATGGTGACCAATTTGTTATTAGTACTTGAAATTGTTAAAATCAATAAAACCGCAAAATTTGAATTTTGCGGTAAATTATGAGATTGTCAACAACGAGCTCGGGTTGCACTTGTTCCGCGAAATTTCACCAGCACAGTCAGGAAAAGGTTCAATTAAACGAACTTGTATTACCCTGTAATTTTGCGGTTCAACAGAGCATTGAAAACATCAACTAATTGCCTTCAATCAACCGGTCAAGGTTTTGCGGGGGTACTTATTTTCATTTCACAAGTAAAGAACTTCCATTTAGCAATAACAATAATAGTCCGATCCATCAGAATGGAGGTCAGAAGACTTGCATCGAGAATCTCACGATCGACAATGCGATTATTGTGGGACGAAGTAACCATTTTTGGTATTTACCTATTTCAGCTTGCACCTGGATTTGTACAATGCATATATTGTACTCTTGGTACATCGGTTATGAATGGAACCGTGTCGTGACCGTGATGTCGTGATGAAAAAATAAATAAATCACTCTTCAAGGTCTTGGTCATCGTCGGACAACGTAAAACAAATAAATAAATCGTTCTCAGACAGAGTTGCCAACATTGTTTCAATTGTAACCCGGAAGACGTGGTTTCCCTTCATTTACAGTACCCATAGATGCAGTATTAAGTTACGAGCAGTCTTATGAAATAAAATCATTTTGCATTTAATTTGCATATATAATAGAAGAAGTTGACAGCTATTTATATCTGCATAGGTCAGATTGTGAACATGACTATTGAGATGGTAAAAAGAAGAATGAATTTAAATTAAGCGTGATTAATACACACGCAATATTCTATTTTGTTTGAAGATTTCTTGTTTTGATCAAATGTTGTGTCCTTGATGTATAAAATTGTATGCAGATGGTCATGGAAACAAGAATGAATCTAAAGATAAACAAAATGTGAAAAAAGTAGCCTTTACCACTGTTTAATTGATTTTCAAAGGGGTGGTAGAAAGAGGCGTATCACTCCAATTTGACACAAGATTTCAATGTTAATTTTAATAATTTCGTTTATGATTAAACTCCTATAGCTTCATGTTAGAGACTTACTTGCTTACTTAGCTTACTTGAATGCTAGCTAACCCCCGTATGTCGATAATATATTAAAGCGATCGAAAGAGAGGAAAAGGTTCAAAATCAGATCACAATATTTTGGCAGAAATGTCACTGCGCTAACAGTGCGTGTAGAAAGTAATTTTTCCCAAGACCGATATTTGCCAATTTAGATTTGCCAACTTCTAAAAGAAAAGGCATCGGGATTAGAAGTGATGATTGAGGCATGCAGCAAAATGAAATCGGCCAAAGGAAGGGTATAGAAGATATCGAGGCAAAACTAACTTGAATGTTGGTAGTATATGTAGATCATAAATGTATAGCCAGAAGAATAGCTCGGTGATTGCGTTAATGCTAACCACTGTGAGGCTCCCGGGTACAAGCCCTGGGTTGACCTCAATTGAAAATAATGTATTTGGAAGTACATATACTTATTTCTGCGGTGCTGCTGGCCAGATTTAAATATTTGAATCTTCAAGTCGATCGTTTCTTATCAGATTTTACCAATTTATCTGGTACAATGTGTTGTAACATTGTGATGACGTAAAATTATTTCTTTATTTTTTTTTTTAATTATTTCTTATTTAACTATATTATATTATTACAATATAATTCAATGCAAGGTCTTTAATGATATTACTGTAAATTTTACTGTCCATAACATGACGTTAACAATTACTTTTATCGCCTAAAAAATATAAATTTCTATGAATAAAAAATACTTATGGTTTTACCCGGCTTCGCTCGGTATTTGTAATATAAACCGCTTAGACATGACTAATCTAATAGTACACATTTTATTAAATTTATCTGAATAGTTTTATTTTATATAAATTTATTTGAATACTCATTTGTTTTTTTTTACTAAATTGACTATCACAAACAAACAAACATATATACATACATAAGTCTCGTTCAAAATTATATGTATAACAGAATCTGGCGCCTTCGCCCTCGACCCCTGCGCCCCCGGTGCCTTCGCCCCAAATAAACAAATATATGTATACTAAATCTCTTTTGAAATTATATGTATACCAGAATCAGGCGCCTGCGCCCCCGGGACTTCGAATCCTTTGAATCGAAAAAAATCAAATGTGTTGTATACGAACCAACCGACCAAGGTTACATATATACTCGTATATTAAAAGTCTCTTTCGAAATTATATATTAGATATACGTATTTCATAAATAAATTAATAATATTTACAATTTACTTATTTTAAATTAAAATTTTATTAATGTAAATATTTCATAACACGACCTCAAAACTAACAAAAAATATATGTCAAAATAATCGCACGAACAATTTTGTATTTCTTGACCAAAATTCAGCGCGAAACTGAAACGAAATGTAATTGGCCATCGCGGGTTGAGTGGGGGTGAATGCGATAGCATGTACATTTTACGTCTCATGAATCATGATCGACTATACCTCCACTTCTCTTTCGGATAGCTAAAAAAATCTTAGGAAGATGTCAATATGATGAAATTTAGAAAATGGCTTATAGGATGAAATTTTGTAAAACGATTCAGTGCGGAAAAAATATTGAAAGGTAAACAAAAACGGTACGATATTTATAGTAAATATGTTTTTTGTGCAGTCGGAATGGTACCGATAAACGGTGTTACGGCTGATTTGAATGCCACGCTTGTGCTCTCTATGGATTATTTTCGTCTTTCTGATATTCTGTTCAGTTATTATACGTATTTCCGATGTACATTTAAACAGTAGCTACAAGTAGGATGTCGCAAAATGGCGTCGACATTTAAAATGGTAGGTACTTGTGCGATGCGGTGGGTATTTACCGATTTATAGCCGCGACTTCCGGAAGGTCGGCATCTTTGCCATTTCCTGCGGAAAGAAAGCTACGGCCACAAACCAAAAGATACCACTTGATAACTTATCTCTCGCGGTAAATTGTCTTTATTTACTTTTTCGACCGACAACTTAAAGTTCAAATATTACACGATTGACTAATATAATGTAAATAATTATTTAGCTACAGTATAAATATGGGATTTAGTTTTCACACCCAGAAGAGTGCATGTATATTAAGTTGACATTCTTGGGTGCAGTGTATGTTTATGTTGGTATGCTCATTTGCCTATGGGCGCAAGCACACAGGGAAGAACGGCACGTCGTGTGCTTGGATCCCCCACAGCGGGTGTCTCCTACGTTCTTCAAATATGGGATACACCGTTATGGATCACTGTCAAGCAAGGATAAATACAAGGATACAATTTTACCGAATACACTCCAGGGGGACGGTGTGTGCTGGGCGTTCCACATTTTTTTCGCATCTTTAAAACTATCTAAAAAAAACCATGTGCCACGTTCATCGCTGGGTGTTTTCGCCATATATCACGTATCCCTTCACGAACTGAATCCTACATATGTAAATATGAAAGTATATACTCGTAGATGGTTTTGCTATAAACTAAAAAGTTCTGGGTTCAAATCTTGAGATACTTCGTTTTTCAGTTACCGAAGTGGAAATTAATCAATCGTTAGTAAGTTTGGCTCATTAAATTCGAATATGATAATGATTTTGTTGGTTTTCTCTCGTTTATTTATTTATTTACATATTTTTGCCACAGTGGCATAGCAGAATACTCTAACGCGTCACTGCGACCAGACATAAAAGCATAATACAAATACTATATACATATATATAAGAATTAGCGAGACATTCATGTTATAGATAATGTTTTTTTTTTAAATCATATTCAAATAGTGGTGACATAGTAGGTAGGATGGTTTTGATGAAGGAACTGCTTCAACAATGAAATCAGATAAATTAGAAACGATCGACTTGGGTCACAATTCACAAATATCCAAGCTGACCAGTAGCATTTGAGATTACACTCAAAATAAATCCTTTTCAATCGAGGTCAGCTCACGGATCGAACCTCTCGGTGCTTAATATCAACGTAACCACCGAGCCACGCTGCTGGATAATGAGACATGATCGTTTAAAAGATCCACAATTTTTGGCTTTTGACGTTTTTAACTCAAAATCTAGTAATGCTGTGTCAAAAGTGAGTATTTGAATCATTACTATTGATTATGATTTTTAATTGCTTTTAAATACTTATAATTAATTAACTATCGAATTTTAAACGTCAAAAAGTTTCTTTCCCCCAGCTTTTATGCATTTTTTGGGCCAGTTTTATATTTCACTACGTTTACAAGGATTGGTTTTATATCTCAATATTTTTTTTATACAGTAATCGTACTAATTTTCTCCAGTGATTAAAAATTACTTTTTCTTATGAACTCCCCATCTAAAATTGAATCAGTATGTAAACATCTTAATATCTGGTATTTTCCGATTATCCGGAACTGTTCCATACAAAATTAACACTATCGTAATAAACATTCAGTCTATCAAAAAAAAAAACAACCAATGCTTCTTTCCATATTTAATTTTGCATTTTCCAGAAGTCAATGAGAAGCTATTACATACAAACTACCTATCTCAAAACACTTATCTACGTGGTATACATACATGCATACATACTGTAAAATTTTAACAGGTAATGACTTTCTTAAGAGTAATATATTTGATAAGGAAAAACGAATGTAAAAAGAGTTTTTTTATACGTGGAAAAATTTTCAACGGAATTTCCCAATTCCATTTTGCGGATCGTCTCTTATTTTGCAAGTATTTGAATATAAAATTTAGCACTTAAAACAGTTTAAAGTCTAAATATAAAGATCCGCATGAAATACATACATACATAATCTAAATCAGTGATTCCTAATCAGTTTTGCTCGGAAGAACCCTTAAATTATTTCGTAAAATCTCGTACAACCGTTGGATTGCTAAAATCATAGATATAATATACTAAGTATCAAGATTAATAAATAGTAAACTTATACATTTGAATAATCTCTGATGAATATTCATAATCCTTGAGATGATTAACCTGATGTATGGCACAAAATCTACATATTTGTTCAAGCAAAATTATGTAGCAAAATATTTAAAATAATATCCAACATAAATATGTACTTCTTTGATAAATTCAAAAGGAAGTCGGCTTTTCACATTCATCTTTTTTTTCTTTAAACATTTTTGAACTTGCCGCTTTTGCGGTTGAATTGATAAAAACAACACCAAATAAAAAAAAACATGATACTCTTACATGCATGCAAAACAAAACTGAATGTGTGCTAATGTACAATAATAGAACCGACGATGACTAATTATAAATGCGTCACTAATTCGTTTTATCAAAACAAACTTATAATGAGATACTATCGCAGTAAAAATGACCTTGCAAAATTCTTACCCCTAAACACAGGTTAATTAGTATGCTTACGACGATTTTCACTTGCGGATTTAATTTGAACAAAATAAAATTACTAAATGAAAAAAATGATTTCGCTTACTAATTAACATCACCTTGAATGCGTACGTGTATGTAATAATTTTACTAATTGAACACGCTTAACATTTTATTTTTTGAATAACATATGGAAAATATGTAGATTTGTAAATGTATGATCATTCCTGGAATACAAACATATTTGTATAATGCAGTGACTTCAAATCTTTTTTCAGTCGGTATTCGATTTCTCTAAAATATACTCTTCATATTAAAGAAGTACTTGCAATTTATTTATTTAAAAAAAAACATACAGATAAACATTATAAAAAATAATAATGATTCCAAAACAGTTACGAGGGCTGGACACCAGCGCCATGTCCATACAAACGTATTACACTTCTCCCTTCCTCAATTATGGCACTAGAGAAATTATTTTTTAATATGGTATGGATATCCACCATACGCTTGTTTCTATCTTTTTATTTTTTTGATTAGTTATTATTTTTTATAGGAGCTAGGAGTCACCAAACATCTATAAAATCGCCTCTTTTTTACACCCACGAAAAGAGTCCAGCGTGCTTATTTAACGGTTGATTGACGGTTGATGGCTAATCTAATAGTGAACATTATTTTTTATTCTGGAACTGGAACAGAAATACTGATTCGGAACTGTAAAAAGAATCCGGATTCGGAACTGTAAAAGAAATCGGGATCCAGAACTGAAAGAGGAATCGAGAACCGGAAATGAAAAACGAATCCGGATCTGGAACTGAAAGACGAATCCGACCCCGGAACTGAAAAACGAATCGATATCGTCGGCATAGAAACTTTGATTTGCTCGATGACGTCACGTGTTCTACGAACCAAAACTTACATACAAAGTCGCTTTCTAAATTATATATTAGATTAGATATAGCATATAATTAAAACATTTAAAAAATGGTACGGTAATGAAAACGAGTTCGAATTTTCGCATGATCACAAAACTTCATCTATTGTTACTACGTACATAGATAAAGTAAAAAGTAGCCATAGTGGAAAATTTCTACTTCATAAAACGAGTAAGTACGTATAAGAAACCGTCTCATGCAAAGTTTGGTTAGATAAGCGAGCATAAATAACATTTGTATATTTTTCGTCTACTATTGGTTGACCATCGCTGATATATCTAGTGCATAATATACTGGAATATTCATAAGATGGAAAAATAAATTAAATAAAGCGTATTTTACGCGTTTATACTAATAAACGGAAATGCCTGATTACGAGCAACCATGTGTGCAATTTACGTGTTATATTTACCTTAGGTATTGCGCATTTTGGAAGCTTGAATGGACTGTCGTCAGAGCAGGTGTTTAACAATTTATTTTTCTCTATGAACGAGTGAATTACTCATCCACTTTGAAAGTAGACTGTCGAGGCTTTTTTTTCATAATTCCGCAAGACAAATATTGTTCAACTTATGCACGCTCGGAGATAACGAGAAGAAAAGTACATAAAAGAAAATAAATAGGTTGAGCGCATGCGCGTTTGTTCATTTTCAATTCGGTGGTACATTTTCATGAGTCATCGTGAGAAATTTCTACGAATCTTATCAGATTATGCAAATATATACGAGTGTGGTGCAAAAAAAGCTTTGAAGCGTAAATTGATAATGAAGATGTTATTGCGAATGCATATTTGAGATTTTTGCGGTGATCGAAAATGGTTGAATTTTCGGCGAAAATCGTCGTCCGAGAATTGGCGTTATGACAAACATTTTTACAGCGACGTGTATTTTCTGGTTAATATTATATTTAAACATTTGTTATCTCTTGTGTTATATGCGTAAACAGTGGCGGACTGGGACTGAAATCAGTGCATGCCAGGAGTCAAAGGGGGCCCCCCAGGGTTAAAAAATTTGCCCCCCCCCCCCTCATATAACAAAATTTTCTTCTTTCCATCACGCTAAAAATCAAGGGAAAAATTTTTTTTTTTCAAAAATGGGAATAAACAAATTTAGGTAAAAGAAAAATGGCAAAAGCAAAATAGATCCATAAATTACATTGTATATTTCGTTTTAACCCTTGTCCTAGGTAAATAGAATGCATCATAAAAGAATCAGGGACTTCATTTCAGCTTTTTCTTGGGCTGGCAAAGATTGGTCAAATTGAATTTTTTTTCAAAAAATCTTTTTATATCGGAATAAAAATGGAAAATATTCTTTGAATACACCTTATTGAGTTATAAAATATGAAAAAAATAAGCTTATATTTGAAAAAATAATTATAAAAAAATATTATGTAAAAATCGAAAAAAGCGCCGCAGGCGAAAATTTTTTTCTAAAAATCTTCACATGGTCAGCAAAAATCGACCATCGAACTGAGTCACTAAAAAACTATCAATTAACTTAATTTCTACCGACTGTCTTTTCACTTTATCTATGTACATACATACATACATATGTACGTAATAACAATAGATAAAGTTTTGTGATCATGCGAAAATCTGGATTTTGGGAAGGGGGCCCCTATCCTATATTTCTATATACATGGATGTGTCTAGATTAGGATTAGATTTTATATTCGGAAACTGTTTACAATTGTATATTTAAATCTTACTATATCGTCGAAGTATAATCAAATGTTATTTTGAAAGTATGAAGTAAATTTAAATAGCTGGTTGATGATGAATCGTCCTATCAAAATTGTTTTAAGCAATTCAGTTTATATTATTCACGGAAATTTGTTTATTACCATTTTTATTTCAGTAGGTAGTTGTAACATAGGTATTGGTATATACATAATATTGACGTTGGAAATGGGCCCGGCAAAAGGGCCCACGTTGAAATGTTGAAACTTACATTTCGAGCCTAATACAAAAAGTTAACCAATCTTTGGGCTGTTAAAGCAGGTATTAGTTGTTTTTGTATATCGTAAGATATTTGTTTTGTTGAAATACCCAAACTTTAGGTCCCAAAGTGCAATATCCTATAAATTTTTACACACGTGAAATAGATAAAAAGTTATTTAATTTTACTGAGGGCCCATATTTTCTAACAGACAGTGGGGCCCACATGCCATCGGGCATGTTCGCTTGTATGGCCAGTCCGCCACTGTGCGTAAACATGTGTTATATTGTTATATGTTTATAAACATTAACTTATAAATGTGCAATTGTATTCTAGAATCCATTTGAAATTCTAGAATTAAAAATAGTAGATATAAATTAAAGAGGTTAAGCTAAGTTTGTAAACCATTATATTTACAAACTTAGGCCGTTAAAAGACCTTTAAACGATTTTCGTTAATAAATACAATGCTTTATTTTATTATTTCATCACGCAATGAAATGCAATCGAAACGAATACGCAAATGTCAAAACGTCATTCGTCATTCAAAGCAGCGGTCAGTGCAGCCGACTTAAGAAAAAAACCCCGATAATTCGAAATTCAACATTTATGACAATTTTAATTTATTTTATATGTATATTAATTTGATCGCAATCAGAATACCATGGTTGAATTACCTGTTGATTAATCTATTGCACTGGTATTTGGTACTGGTTATTATTAATAATTATTACCAGTGATTTTTGCAGTCCGATGATCGCAAGAATCATTGTAGCAGTCATTGGAGCTCCCCACTTCTTCATATTTTTCTCTTCAATATTATGACAATATTTTCTAGAAGTTTATACGCATCTTAACATGTATAAACTTATAGAAATAATTTCTGAAACTTTCTATTTCATAGCATAATATTTTCATATTAGCAAATACATAAATGTACTATTTTTCTTTTGTTTTATAGTATTTTTCTGCTTTTACCTTTTATTTCTTTTTAATCTATGAATTATTACTATGTATTATTATTATGATTTTTATTTTTCTCTCTTATTTTCTTATGGAGGCCATTGTGGCGCATTTGGTCCTTTCTGTAATAACACAATGGTCCAAACTAATGTTTAAATAAATATTATACTCACTTTATATTCAATGTGAAATTTGAAGATTTTATTTATATATTTTATTTATTTCATTTTATGTATTATTTTTCTTTTGTCTTTTTTAGTTTACTGTTTTTTTATCATGTTTTTTTGCTTTGGCTTTTTTTTTGCATATTATTGTATTTTATTTTTGTGTTCTTCTCTTTTTCAAATGTAGGCCATTGTGGCGCATTAGGCTCTTCCTGTAATACCACAGTGATGCAAAATTATAAATGAATAAATGTGCACACTTCCTGACCATTCAGTAAATTTATTTACATTACATTACATAATCGTAATCAATTCTTCCTAATCTGTCTTCCAAAAATTTCTTTGGATAATCCTTTTGTATGCAGAAGAAAACATATCCATCTGCCACAAATTCTTCTAGCAAGTGGCCAAAATAGAACTAAAATGGCAGCCATTCACCATCCATTACTGGATGAAGGTCTTTTCAATACACTTCCATTAATTTCTGTTTTGACTAACTCTCATCCGTATCATCCCACATATTTTTATAATTTTGTCCACCCATCTCCCCTGTGGTCTCCCTTGCACCATTTTACATTCTCTCAGGTACCATTCGAGCACTTCTTCCATTCTTCTAGCTATGTGACACACCCATAGCCATTTAAATCTCTTCACTATATCAATTACCCTTATCATACTTCTATTTCTTCATTAAGCCGAGCATACAGAGTTTCACACTTCTTTCAGTGATGTTGGCAATAAACGTTACTATTTCGATCACAATATAATATAAATTTATTTTTAGCTATCATATATTCTTATGATAATTTTAGGATGTTTTGAAATAGATAATACGTTTGTTCGTTTGTTTTGTTAATTTTCACTTTGAAGCGACCGAAAAATAACGAAAATTACACAACTCATCGCAGGAAATGAATGCTTACAGATTCGCAATTCAAAGTATCCGCAAGTGGTCTATCAGATCCAATGTTTGCGATTCAATCCGAGAATCGATCGATAACGACCCATTCCATCGATTGGGTTTTATTAGTGCCGGATATGAAGCAGACCATACAAGTGCCTCTAACATGTGGGTCGTTTGTTATTTTATTACTGAAAGTGGTCGATTGAATCTATGGAGATCTATCTATTCGTTTAATGAAACGACAATTTCACGCAGTGCATGGATTAATCAATACATTGCCCAATACAGCGTAATAGCTACATAAGTAATATCCATACCTAGAAACCGAGTTTTGCGTGCAAAGTGCTATGTGCATAGATGCGATAACTTTTGACCGTGTGGGCTTTTGCATAATAATACTTAAAGTAATACTGTTTTGTATTATTCTAGTATGCTAGTATTGTGCCCTTTGATTTTAGTGGGTAGTTTCGGAAATGAATTGATACACGAATTAAAATAAAGTTATATGTTATATCTAATGTAAGGTTGTCCTCTTGTTCCTGTTGTATCCTGCTCGCGTAAATTAAGTGAGTATGTACCGTTTACCATGCACCATTTTTTTTTGATCTTTCGACTTAAGATCTTTCGATTTTCGATCTTTGCCTTCCGATATTTGCGTTTTCTGTCGTTTAACATTCTGTCTCGTCACGTAGACCCATAATGTAAAGTTGAGTGCGCGCTTTACACGCTCGCCGATCCAAACCCGGTTTGATGGGGAGGTACTGCGGTACCTCAGTCCAAACGCACGAGCCACGCCTGTTTCTTTGGAATTAAAAAAAGCATACAAGTTTTGTGTCTAAAAATACCATCCACAGTTGAGACGGGCCGAAATGTACATATGTGGCTTGAAAAGGTTACCAATCGCTGTTTCCAAAGAGAGGAAATCCTGTTCAAAGCCGGAACTTTTCTATACGAAACTCGTCTGCTCACCTCAGCATCGAGCCAGGTAGAGTTTACGAACCGTTTTACCTGTTGACCGGTACATAAACAACGTGACTCATCCAGACCCATATTTTTTTTTAACTGAAACTTTTTTCTTTACGCCTACGTGCTCCTGACCGTACGCATATAAAATTTGATATTCAAACAGTTACAACTTCTTGCCAAAAAAAAATTTTTACGTGTGTAATATATTTTGCGATCGTTGCGTGCAGACCCAATAAAATATTGTGACTTTGTTAGGGGGGGGGAGGGTGGGTGGGTTTTGACCTAACCGGCGAATATTATGACTAATGAGCGATTGCCATCAATGTAGTAAGATCAAGTTCAAGATTAGGCTTCTAAGTATTAGGTAATTTTTGATAATTTCAATGGGGGGTTTTTATTTCGTTTTTTTTTTGGAATGAATTATGAAGATTAATTTTTTTATAGGAATTGTATAGCATTATATATGTATATACATGTGCTTCAAAAGAGTTCCACGTTTCAGTCAAACGTGTCACAATCTCGGCCACATCAAATTATATAAAGAAGATTCTAGAAAAAGATTTGACTTTTGAATTCCTGGTCTTTTGATCTGATGCATCAACTTTTTTTATGAAAATGTTAAATATTTTCAAAAGCAACTTGTGTCATATTGTTTTATTAACATTTTAAATTATACGTAATCATTATTATTTGATTTAATTTAAATGTAGGCGGTATTAGTAACAGTTTTCTTAGAAGAATTTCTACGAATTTCGTGGAATACCGAACGCTTCAATAGAGAACGCTCTGGTGACTAATTCTTGAAAAACCGTTGGCAGCCAACAAACAGAGACTCTACTAGAAAAATTAATTAATAAAATATTTTTACAACAAAATAAATAAAATGAAGTTTAGAACTTGTTCTTCTTCAAATATAAATCAATTAAAAAAAAAAACATTTAATATGAATACATTATTTGTTTTTACTCATAATAAAGTCGGTAAGTCAGTAAAATATGCGTATATTATTTAAATAAATAATTTATTGGTGAATTGCTAGAGTATTCTATTCTGCAGAGGTGCTGTACAAAAGGCCTGTGTTTATCACAAGGCAAATCAAGGTTAAATTGATCAAAAGACGAAGTTTTCGATATGTTTGCATCTCGCTCGTTCGCATAGCATTTGTGTCTAAAAAAACATACACACGTTTCATTCTAATTTATTATTATAAATTTAAAATATTGTGTACATAGTTTTCCATCTCACCTTATGTGATAAAACAAGATGTTTGTTTTAAAAACACGTTTTATTTCTGAAAATAGTCAGAACTCGAACATTCTTTGCCGAAGAAAAATTTTAATATTATTAAAATAAATATTTATTCAATTTAATTTGTATGATTATAATGTTATTCATTGCCGTGAATTGTCAAAATATCTTCATAGTTAAAATAAACAACAAAAATAAAGTTTCATTGCACTGTATGTACCGCACTGGTTTTAGTTGACAGAAAGCTGGAAGAATGACAACGTTGTTACAGAGTTTGCGAATTGACCGCTTCAAAACAATGGAGCCACTTCTCGACATAACGTATGAACAAAATGTTGAAATTCATTTTAATTACGTGTATTTAAATTTAGCGAATAACAATTAAAAAATAAAATTTGTAGGCATTTTATAAAAAAGGCATTTTTTTTTATTATACTATATACAGATTCAAATAAGTGATTTGTTTATCAATGAACTTAAATTATTAGAGACATCTATTGAAATACATTAAAACCAATATATCCCATAAATGTAGACCAAACACCTTAATTATAAACCATTCACCCAAAATGTAGAAAAATTTATTTACTAAAATTATATTTTGTGTATGTATTATATAATTTTGTGTATCTAGACGGAATTGAAAAATAAAA
The DNA here is from genome assembly GCF_051622035.1 of Arctopsyche grandis. Taxonomy (NCBI): domain Eukaryota; kingdom Metazoa; phylum Arthropoda; class Insecta; order Trichoptera; family Hydropsychidae; genus Arctopsyche; species Arctopsyche grandis. The sequence goes on along the minus strand of NC_135363.1, from coordinate 6,867,591 downwards.
ATTTGATAATTAAATCCAACTATTGGTGGGAAGATTTTCAAAATACGTCATTTCGGTTTTTACAAAAAATGTTAACAATGTTGATTGGATAATTTTATGTATTGTATGTATATCAATTGACGGTTCGGTGATTATTGTCCACAAAGCGCTCGCCCAAAAGTTACTAAAATCTCTATAACGGAACATCTGGCAGCCGAAAAGTCCTAAAAATCATACTAACAAGAAATCGAGTGGCAAATATTTCGTATTGGCGATTTTAATGGCAAAAATTGTCTTTTGAGCGATCGCAATGTGCGTAATAATCCAATTACCTTAATTGACATCTAATATATAATTTCGAAAGAGACTTTGTATGCATTTAAGGTTTAAAGGTTTGTTGGGAGCATCGAAAACAAATTAAAGTTTATATGACGACGACATCGATATCGTCGAATATTATTTTTTTTCGATTCAAATAAATTTTATAAAAAAACAAATTGTTTCGTTGAATATCGCTGCAGTTTGTTTCAGTCATCGACAATTCATTGATAATTCATTTCTACACATTTTTAAATTCTAAGCTTAACGTTGGTAGGAATCTAAACAGTAATAAAATGGGACATCCGAGAGTCGCGAAATGTGGTTTTTTTTTTGGTTAACGGGCTATTTGTTAAATGTGAACCGCTAACAGGATAACAGGACCGATTTACGTGCAACGGGAGATCCGCGCGAGCGATTTTCATGCGGACGGTTATCCTGTTAGCGATTCGCATTTAACAAGAAATCACCGAACCGCTTTTTTGCCCTCTCTAAATTTGGTCAGCCTAGTAACATGAATGGCATTACCATAGAGCCGTAGCAATGTTTTTGGCGCCCTTGGCAAATATCTGATTTGGTGCCTCTTTAATTTTTTTATTGTATTAAAAAAATTTAAATATAAAATTAAAAAAAATTAAAATAAAACTACAAGAACAAAGAAATAAAAGCTTTTTAATATAATATGTCTATGTCTATTGTCTATGTCGCAACATCGAAAATATTTTTATTTTTTGAAATGTTTTGTGAAAATAACAAAAATCGTACACTTATTATATATGTACAATATAAAGGTGCATTTTCTGTATTTATTATATGTATATAGTAAGGACAAAAGGTGCCGCAGACGAAATTTTTTTTCAAATAAATAGAATAAATTTACTAGTTTTGAATTTTGAGAACTAAAACAAAGTCAAGAATTAAAAAAATGTTTCGGAAAGTGATAGCTATGTACAACAAACAAATAAGGAAAGCGTTGAATTGATGTTGAAATTACATGAAAGATTTCTAAATCTAAGATTTTTAAACAAAACAATTTTTTTCCCTTATTCTATTAGAATTATTGTAACTTGAAAGTTTCAAACGAAATGTTGTTATCAAAGTCTGCTATTATGTTATCAAAATATATATATTATTCTCTAATTCATATTATATTGTTAATGTTGTGGCGGCTCGCTTATACGACATGGTCGAGTTTGGTTGCCTTCCTGCGAGTGGGGACCAACCCGGCTGGGTTCGGAGAGCCGCTACTCACTCTGTCTTCAGCTGTCATATAATAAACACGTGCATTAACATGCCAGTCGTCTCATTCGTTCATCCCCCATACTGGTGACCCCCGACATCGAGCCACGCAGCCTCGATCAATTTCAACATGCCGCTCATCCCTGCCTCGCCGAGCCAGGCGGGGAAGCTACCCGCCGCGCCCCCATCGCCATCAACACAACACGCGTCGCGGCCCGCGGGTGACAATAAACGAGCAGACACGGCTACCTACCTACCTACCTACCTACCGACGTCCAGCCACAACGTCGATGACAGGTGCTTAAAAAAATGGGGGAGCGAATGAGACGACGATCTTGACAGCTGGATGTGGAGTCATGCGCGATCCACTACACATAGAACGGTCATCCAGCACCACAAGACATACACCACCTCAGCACCATCATCATCATCATCATCAAGGCCCCGTCCGTCCCCACGAGCGTCGTCACGCCGAGACGGGCGGTAGCGCTACAACACCTCCACGAGCCACAACGACTCACAGTCCAGCTCGGAGTATCATCAACCACATCGATGCCCCTGCCGCCCCCGCCGCCCCACCAACCGACATCAGCCTCGGAAGAGCGGCGCCGCCGCAGCATCGCATCGCATCGGCGCGACCATCGGACCACCCACCGTCCTGCTCGCGACGTCACCGCCCTCGAATCTACCGACCATTCAGGGCGGTACACCTATGTACACAGCGGATGACCCACGTCAACAATTTTTTTTTCTCCCCACGTAATAATTTTTTCTCTTTGTGTAACAATAATTTTTTTCTTTTGTAAAATTTGTTTCTTTGTAATTTTGGTATCGCTGATGCTGGGGGGGGAGTGATGTGGCGGCTCGCTTATACGACATGGTCGAGTTTGGTTGCCTTCCTGCGAGTGGGGACCAACCCGGCTGGGTTCGGAGAGCCGCTACTCACTCTGTCTTCAGCTGTCATATAATAAACACGTGCATTAACATGCCAGTCGTCTCATTCGTTCATCCTCCATAATGTGATTAAATTTGATGTTGGATCTTAGCCGTTGGTTGATCTTAATAAGTTTAAATTTTGAAAAAATAAGCGGCGCCTTTGGCAACTACTCCATTTCCAATGTGTTTCTACTGCACTTAATTACCATATTTGGGCCAGCACAAACTGAAATAGCTTTAAATATGTCAATCAGTAGTTTTATAAAATAACACACACAAACTAACCAACTTTTACCTCTTCCCCCGCCGGAAGAAGCCAAAATGACGTCCTGGTTGCAAATTTCTCCGTTTGTAATAAAAATTATATTTATATAAATTTTTTCAGCGGACCGCAAAAATATTATATTAATTATACAGCACCGTTTTTAAACATACTTTATCATATTAATATTTGTAATCTTAAAACTTTCGCTTTGATTTTTTTAAAATAATGCAAAAAAAAAACAACTAATAAAATATGATTCGGTGATTACTGGTCACAAAGTCACTAAAATCTCTATAACGGAACATTTGGCAGCCGAAAAGTCCATCATACTAACGATAATTTGAGTGCCAAATATTGCGTATTCGCGACTTTAATGGCAAAAATTGTCTTTTGACTTAATTGAATTAAAATTGACCACCTTCTTCTTCTTCTTCTAATGCCGAATCCGTATTCAGACGTAGGCGACTACCATGGGCAGACATCGTTTATGGCCCGTGCGAAAGAGAGCTTCTTTCTCCCAAGCCACCGTTTGCCTTCTATTTTCCCTTCTATGATTATTTGTAGAAGGCGATTTTTGGGGCCGCAAATAATGTGGCTAAAGTATTCCATCTTACGGCGCTTCACCGTGTCAAGAAGCTCTCTTTTTATGAAGAAGCTGGAGGACTGTTTTGTTTCTTACATGCTCCTTCCACGAGATCTTTAGCATCCTCCGGTAACACCACATTTCAAAGGACTCTATCCTGTTCATGGATACCACTAACAGTGTCCACGTTTCACATCCGTACAGCAACACCGACCAAACATAGGAGTGCAGGACTCTTAAATGCAATTTCATAGACAACCTTCGACAACATTTTTCATGCTGCCGAAGGCATTTCTTGCTATTTCGATCCTTCTTCTTATCTCAATTTCGGAACTGACTTCCGTATTGACCATTATGACCACCGCAATGTGACTAATAATCTGTAAGACAGGGAAGGTATGTTGACCGTATCCCGGTCTAACGAAACACGTGTTGTGTAGTTTGAAAGAGGATCGTTTATTTGCGTTCAATTGGTACAATGGTTATTGTATGTACGAAGAGGTTTCTTCGGAGAAGTGATCTGTTTGAACTCCAGAGGCTCACTCTGCCGGTGGAGGTTGCTGCGTTGCTTTATAAACGTTTTGGGTTAAAGTGTGTCGTGTGCACATATTTTGTTCTTGGTACTCGCACTGCCCTAGTTATGCTGCGAGCGTGATTTTATGGGTTCATACGCCTGGACGTAGTTCGTGGTTTTTATGGGTTCAGTGTGTTCTTCCTTTGTTTCCGAGACACGTGTATAGAAACACGTGTCGACCTTTTGACGAGGCGAGCGTGTGCCATGCGTTAATGACTTTCCTGGATATGTGTCGCAGTGATCTGATGAGATCATTTCAGTTGTACTATATGCCTACAAATCCAATTACCCAAAATATAATATGATGCAAATACATCGATCACACAAACACAAATTTATCACTCGAACAAATTTTCTTCTTTTTTTCTCTCACCTATATACGAAAATTTTAAAACGATTTACTTTCTAATAATTTTATTTTGATATCATTTGTATAATAATCAATATAAAAACTGTAAATTTTCCAAACAAAATAAAACAAAATCACAGGAAGCGTTTCAAAATAAACAACGAAATCATTCGATGATTCGAAAGCAAACGCAATCGATCACGAGTGAAATGCCATGTCGACAGTGTTTCCCCCCTCCAGTCGGGCGAGCAGTGTTGCCAGCAGCGAGCCGCAGTGTCACGTCGTACGGCCAGATCGGTCCTTTCGCAGTCGGAGCGCCATTGCTGGCGCACTGAATTTATACTGCTAGCGTACATCCGCACGCATCCACCATGGTGAGTCTCTCTCGAACCCCCTGCACCCCGCACACCCTCCCTCACCGGCCCCCGCGCCCGCGCCGACCCTCGCAGCCCCGCTCCGGAGCCTCCGCCCCTTCCTCACCCCGACCTGCCACGTTCCCCTCCCCCACCCCAACCCCAACTCATTCGCGCGAACCTTTCTCCGAGACACGGTGACATGAGATTGATTGGATCGATGTGTGCTTTTCCAGGTGAACTTTACCGTGGACGAAATCCGGGGGATGATGGAGAAGAAGCGGAACATCCGCAACATGTCCGTCATCGCCCACGTGGACCACGGCAAGTCCACGCTCACCGATTCGCTCGTCTCCAAGGCTGGCATCATCGCCGGAGCCAAGGCTGGTGAGACCAGGTTCACCGACACGCGCAAGGACGAACAGGACAGATGCATCACCATCAAGTCTACGTCAGTATCTACTCACTACTACTACATTCACAACAAAATCATTACACCATTTCATCAACATATGTCGAAACATCACTATTGAACATAACCTCAAAGCCACTTCGTCTTTGTTATACGTATATTTTGATTCGAACGAATCGTCTAAAACCACAATTTAATACTCACTAATAGAACGAGCTTAAAAAAATTCTACATGAATCATCGCTCAAATATTCAACAACATGTTTTTTTTTACAGGTCCTTTTAATTTTAATACAAAACGCAAACTTTGCATGTATTAGTATTGAATTTCATTGTGCGTGTTATAAAAATCAATTTTTTTTTCAATGAGTAATCGTATTTAATCAATATTCGCTTCAATGTATTTAATACTGAAACAAGCTTTATCATCAGTTTTTTTTTTTTACATAATGTATCAGAATGTAAAAAACAAGATTCGCCGTATTCACTTTCTCTTTGTCTTGAATCTAGATCATTTCGTTGATAGCTTGAAAGTGGCAGTTTGTTGCTCGGAACAGCTTGCCAATTCTTACAATCCTTGGTTATGACGATTTCTTAATAGTATTTTGAATTCTCTAGAAGCAATTTTACTGACCGTCTGGTTGAATTTTAATCGATTTTCGGGAAAATTTAATATTTCAAAGTACCATTCGGATTATTGTATTGAACTACTGGGTTGTCTTATTTGATTGAGATTATTCTTAAAAATTATTGTTATTTCCTCATCGAACTGTCTTGTATGAATGCCACCTGGCAGATTCAAGTTTTTTTTTTGCATATCTAGAAAGAGTTCAATATATTGATTTTATCTGATCAAAGGGTATTTTATTTATACCAGATAACATACATTTGATACGTAGATAATATTATACAAAGTAAATTCATATCAATTAACATCTATGTTCAAATATGTAAATTTGTAGCATTTTATATGATTGCGCGAAATCTAAGATAGTCGAAAACTTGAGATTTGCGAAAAAATTGGCAAGGTTGCCAATTTGTTGGGACCGTTTCAATGAAAATCGGATATATTGTCAAATTTTTGATAGGAAACGATCGACCTGGAGTCTCAAGTCCAAGATTTAGTCTGCACATATGTTTCACTTCGCTAATTTTATACTTACAAGGAAAAGTTAATTTTTTTTTATCATATCAACGAGGACAGGAATTGAAAATTTTTTCTTCAATATGGTGAGAGTATAATAATTCATTTACAGATTCAAATTTTAAAAGCTTTTATTCAAAGAAAATATTTAATTCGTTATTAAATATAAAAAAATAAATTGAAAGCAAAAAAAAAAGAAAATTTTAATAAAATTTAACTTTCATTTTAAATTTTTATACCTTTTGGATTAAAAATATTAACTTATTATTATATTATTACAAAAAAATAAAACCTATAAATAATCTAGGTATTGAAAATAGTGTTTGAAGGTATTTAAAATCAATATGGTGCAATTATGCACATGCCCTTTTGTCCTCTATGAAAATGGGGAGTTGCACCACATGCAGTATTGATTATAAAATAACCATTAAATATCCCATTTCATACTTAATCATAAAGTAATACCCAACTATAAAGCATGGAGAAATCATTCAACAATGCAAACAAGTATATTGCACCACCTACCATACAATTATTGAAATCGTCTGCCCTCGAATTGAACACGTGTTATCAAAACGATTGTGTTATCTCGCTCGCTAATTAAAAACCAATTTCTATTACGTATCATTATCAATTGCTGACACGATGACGGCAATTGTTTTTCTCACAGAATTATTATTTATTTGAACAGATGCTACAACCTTTTCGCATTTTACTTTCCAGCGCTATTTCCATGTACTTCGAGCTCGACGAGAAAGATTGCGTCTTCATCAGCCACCCCGACCAACGTGAGAAGACCGAGAAGGGTTTCTTGATCAACTTGATCGACTCACCCGGACACGTTGACTTCTCATCCGAAGTAACAGCCGCCCTTCGCGTCACCGATGGCGCTCTCGTCGTCGTCGACTGCGTCTCTGGTAATTCCTCGCAACATTTTCAATACATACATAGCTTCCAGCACAAAACGTGCCCCTCTGTAGATTCCGATCAGTGTGGTTTTACACCGCATCGTTCAGAGTCGATGATGGTGTGGGCGGTGCAATGGAAGCAGATCGTACTCTGCGATGATGTTTAAACGCTGACCCGGGGCCTCTATCCTTATGCCCGATTAGGACACGCTACGGCATCAATGCTACATTTTTTTACATATAAAATTTCTATTTCTATATACAAATTTCTTAACATTGTACTTATTATTCGTTGCTATGTTTCAGGTGTGTGTGTACAAACTGAGACCGTATTGCGTCAGGCTATTGCCGAGCGCATCAAGCCTATTTTGTTCATGAACAAGATGGACCGTGCTCTGCTCGAGTTGCAGTTGGATTCTGAAGAACTCTACCAGACTTTCCAACGTATCGTAGAAAACGTTAACGTAATCATCGCCACTTACTCCGACGACAGCGGTCCCATGGGTTAATATCTACAAACTATCACTACAATTTTCTTGATAAATAGAACGTTTTTTTTTTATATGTATGTTGAATTTTAGGTGAGGTACGTGTCGATCCCAGCAAGGGATCCGTAGGCTTCGGTTCAGGTCTTCACGGGTGGGCTTTCACTCTGAAACAGTTCTCTGAAATGTACGCCGAGAAGTTCAAGATCGACGTTGTCAAACTAATGAACAAGTGAGGGTTTTTTTCCTGCTTATGTTGTTAGTAGTTTAATTCTGCCATGTACTGTATAATTACGATTTTATTACTATTTAGGCTTTGGGGTGAGAACTTCTTCAACGCCAAGACCAAGAAGTGGGCCAAGCAAAAGGAATCTGATAACAAACGTTCCTTCTGCATGTACGTTTTGGACCCCATCTACAAGGTGTTCGATGCCATCATGAACTACCGCAAAGAAGAGGCTGAACAGCTTATGGTCAAGTTGGGAGTTAGTCTTAAACATGAAGACAAGGACAAGGAAGGAAAGGCCTTGTTGAAGGTGTGATTTTATTTGGCGCTTTTATTTTATTTTTTTGTCTATTTGATTCATCAAATTGATGCTTTGTTTGTAGGTTGTTATGCGTACTTGGCTTCCTGCTGGTGAAGCTTTGCTTCAGATGATTGCCATCCATTTACCATCACCCGTAGTAGCCCAGAAGTACCGTATGGAGATGTTGTACGAAGGACCTCATGACGATGAAGCCGCTGTTGCCATCAAGGTATATATATATATATATATATATATATATTATAATAACTAATCAAAAATAACATTCACATATGTTTTAGATTTTAATTATTTATATTTATTTTTCAGAACTGCAATCCCGAAGGACCACTCATGATGTACATCAGTAAAATGGTACCGACATCCGACAAGGGTAGATTCTACGCTTTCGGTCGTGTATTCTCCGGCAAGGTAATTATTTCTTTTATATACATATTGATATATACAATTTTAGAAGTATTTTATGATGAAAAATTCACAGACCTGTTCTGAACAAATTATACCATGACCTATTTAACGAGTTTACCTACATTCATAGACGCTACTTGTTGGTGTCTAACGGTCTACTCTATTTTTATTAACGGTCATGCATTGAGGATTCTAAGTTCTGATGTACTATAATGTCTTGCATTTGATGCGTGATTTTGGTTTTCTCTTATTAATCGCCGGTTGATTTTTTTCAGGTCGCCACTGGGCAGAAAGCCCGCATCATGGGTCCCAACTACACCCCTGGCAAGAAAGAAGACGTCTGTGAAAAGACCATCCAACGTACCATTTTGATGATGGGACGTTACGTTGAGGCCATCGAGGATGTTCCATGCGGAAACATTTGCGGTTTGGTCGGAGTAGATCAGTTCCTCGTCAAGACCGGAACCATCACCACTTTCAAAGAGGCTCACAACATGAAGGCATGCATCATATTAATTTTTTAACTTTTGTTGTGTTATAAATTTGTATTAATTGATTGATTTTTCTTTTTAGGTTATGAAATTCTCCGTATCACCTGTCGTGCGAGTTGCCGTCGAGCCCAAGAACCCAGCTGATTTGCCCAAATTGGTAGAAGGTTTGAAACGTTTGGCTAAATCAGATCCTATGGTGCAATGTATCATTGAAGAATCCGGTGAACATATCATCGCTGGTGCCGGAGAGTTGCATCTTGAAATTTGCTTGAAGGTTTGATTTATTTATTGTTTTATATCTTGGTTTTTTTTATTTTTATTGTATGAGTTACATTGAATTTTTTTTTTTATTATTTAGGATTTGGAGGAAGATCATGCTTGCATTCCAATCAAGAAATCCGACCCCGTCGTATCCTACAGAGAAACCGTAGCCGAGGAGTCTGACCAAATGTGCCTCTCAAAATCTCCCAACAAGCACAACAGGCTGTACATGAAGGCTCAACCCATGCCCGATGGTCTTCCAGAAGATATCGATGGTGTAAGTTCACATGTCTGATATTATCCGATTTATTGTGTTTTAAAGCCGATTATTTATGATTCGTATTTAATTCACAGGGACAAGTCAATCCTCGTGACGACTTCAAGACTCGTGCCCGTTATCTCAGTGAGAAATACGAATACGATGTGACTGAAGCCCGTAAGATCTGGTGCTTCGGCCCCGACGGCAACGGTCCCAATCTACTCGTAGATTGCACCAAGGGAGTGCAATACCTCAACGAAATCAAGGACTCAATGGTCGCCGGTTTCCAATGGGCTGCTAAAGAAGGTGTTCTCTGCGAGGAGAACTTGCGAGGCGTCAGGTTCAACATCTTTGACGTCACCCTACACGCTGACGCCATCCATCGTGGAGGCGGTCAAATTATTCCAACAACTCGTCGTTGTCTCTACGCTTGTCTCATCACCGCACAACCCAGAATGATGGAACCCGTATACTTGTGCGAAATTCAGGTTAATATTTTTTTCTTTCAATTTTTCGTCTCGTTTGTAGGTTTCTTAATCTAATTTTTTATTGTATCGATTGCAGTGCCCTGAAGTTGCTGTTGGTGGTATTTACGGTGTGTTGAATCGCAGACGTGGTCACGTATTCGAAGAAATGCAAGTAGCTGGTACACCCATGTTCGTAGTTAAGGCATACTTGCCCGTAAATGAGTCGTTCGGCTTCACCGCCGATCTCCGTTCCAATACTGGCGGTCAAGCTTTCCCACAGTGCGTGTTCGACCATTGGCAAGTCTTGCCCGGTGACCCGACCGAAGCTGGAACCAAACCCGCTGGTGTCGTTCAGGTAAGCTCAGCCCCCCGGTTGCTGGTTTTCGCGATTGGTGTGCAAGTTGTCTCGTGTGTACTCATTTTGTTTGTTTTGTGTGTTTGCAGGACACAAGAAAAAGGAAGGGATTGAAGGAGGGTCTTCCAGATTTATCACAATACTTGGATAAATTGTAATCCATGATTAAACAGCTAGAAATAATTCCAACAAAAATCTATAAATTCCATTACTCGCAGCATTTGAGGTGACCTTCGATTGCCTGGTGAAAAGAAAATTACAAGCATTGATATATCTGTGCATATACTTCATATGTACACACACACTCTAAATATATATGAATATATATTTATTCATCATACTAAAAAATATAAATCAGAATGAAATGTTTTTTTTGTTTAATTTTTTTTTTCTCGTGAATTGTATTGATTTGCATTTTTACTATATGAATACTGTAAGGCGATTTACATTGCTTGCGCATCCAACAATATGTATATGAACAGGCTAATACATTACATCCATCAATTGTGATTATTTTTGACTTTTTTAATATAATTATTTTACATTGAATTTATGTTATTTATTAATTCTTCGATCGGGGTTGTGTACATTTTATGTTGTACATTAATCTATTATATATTTAAATAAATTTAAATATTATGTTTCTCTCTACTTTGTACTTGATATATCTATGTTTACACGTGCACAACGAAGCAATGTATTTTGTCAGTTTACTTTGTATTGTTGCCTTCTACACAATTTTCCTACTCCTATCCGCCTAACACTTGTGCCCAACAGAAATGTTAATTTGGGAAAAATTAATTTTGTATGTGAACTTTTGGAAAAGGTAAGATTGATTTTGGTAATTGAGCTAACGCTTTTTTTCAACTTTTTCTCATTGATTTTATTTTGTTCTAGGCTGGCAACTTCGATACCTGATAGCTTTCTGATTTTGTTCCAAGAGGTGTGTTATTTATATATGCTATTTTTAATTTGTGTTTTGTTTTGTTATGATGATAAAATTCGATCCCATATGGTTCTATGATGGATATGTCAAAGCTCAACAGGACTGATGTTTTGTTGAATCAGTTACTTTTTAAGATTTTTAGTTTGATTTTTGCTAATTTTTTGTTGTTTTGTTTTAGTATGGCAGTTCTGGACCTGTATAAGGATGGATCAAATTGGGAATCTATTCAAAATGGTAATTGTTTTTTATTTTATTTTTTGTATATTATGATGATCCTATTTTCTTCTGTATTTGCTGTGACGGTTCTGTCAAAGCTCAACAGGACTGATGTTAGACTGTTATTTAAAAATTGTATTTTAAACCTTGTTTTAATTTTGATTTTTTTTATTTTAGTTCGCATGTTGAGACTTCCGATTCAGTAATATGGAGCATTTTTTAAATATGGTAATTTTCCACATTTTGTTTTATTTAATTTAATTTTAAATGATGAAAAAATTCACAGACCTGTTCATAAAGTCTTTGTTGATTATTTAGAATCTGAGTTGTATTAAATAAATTTATCTCGTTTTTATTTTATAGTTTTATATTAAAGTTTATTATTTTTATTACAGATGTTGCTTTTATAGAACGTCATACGTCATGGATGAAGTTATATAATTTAATAAGGTAATTATTTTTTATTTTTACATTTGATTTCGCTTGTTTAAATGATGAAAAAATTCACAGACCTGTTCATAAAGTTTTTGTTGATTGTTTAAATACTGAGTTTTGTAAATTGCTTTTATATTCGAAAGTAATGTGGTATTTTATTCTTAAAGCAATTTTTTTTCTTTATAGATATATAATTATCATTGATGGCTATGGACATGAATGCATCTCAGAAGATTTTTTTCAAATGGTAAAAACCTTTTTATATTGTATATATATTTTATTTCAACTGATATTCGAATGATGACAACTTTCACGACAGTATTTATTCTGAAAAGTATTTGTAGATTTGTTTTAATTTCTGACATTTTCGTTAATAATAAGAATTGTTTATTGGATGCTATGATGAGATCTAAAAAACCATTTTATTTTTGTTTAGGGTGCCGGTGGAATATGGGATACAATAGGATGAGATTGGTGAAGGCCATATGTGACGATTTTAATGTATATAAAAAAAAGCTACTACGGACTTGTATAGTGGATCAAATTGGGAATCAATTAAAAATGGTAATTTTTTTTTATTTTTTTTTTTGGTTTGGATTCTTTTTATATTATGATGATCCTATTTTCTTCCATATGTACTGTGATGGTTATGTCAAAGCTCAACAGGACTGATGTTAGACTTAAATATATTATTCTTTAAAAATTGTATTTAAAACTTTTTTTAATTTTGATTTTTTTTTGTTTTAGTTCGCATATCTAGGATTTGAGACTTCCGATTCAGTAATATGGAGCATTTTTAAAAAATGGTAATTTTCAACAATCTTGTTTTATTTAATTTAATTTTAAATGATGAAAAAATTCACAGACCTGTTCAGAAAGTCTTTGTTGATTGTTAAATACTGAGTTTTGTAAATTGCTTTTATATTTTAAATTAATGTGGTATTTTATTCTAAAAGTAAATTTTTTTTCTTTATAGATATATAATTATCATTGATGGCTATGGACATGAATGCATCTCAGAAGATGTTTTTCAAATGGTAAAAACCTTTTTATATTATAAATATATTTTATTTCAACTGATATTCGAATGATGACAACTTTCACGACAGTAATTATTCTGAAAAGTATTTGTAGATTTGTTTTAATTTCTGACATTTTCGTTAATAACAAGAATTGTTTGTTGAGTGCTATGATGAGATTTAAAAACCATTTTATTTTTGTTTAAGGTACTGGTGGAATATGGGATACAATAGGATGAGATTGATAAAGGCCATACATATGTGACGATTTTTATGTATATAAAAAAAAAACTACTACGGACTTGTATAGTGGATCAAATTGGAAATCAATTCAACATGGTAATTGTTTTTTATTTTATTTATTGGTTTGGATTCTTTTTATATTATGATGATCCTATTTTCTTCCATATGTACTGTGATGGTTTTGTCAAAGCTCAACAGGACTGATGTTAGACTTTAATATATTATTCTTTAAAAATTGTATTTAAATTTTTTTTCTAATTTTGATTTTTTTTGTTTTAGTTCGCATATCTAGCTAGGATTTGAGATTCCGATTCAGTAATATGGAGCATTTTTAAAAATGGTAATTTTCAACAGTCTTGTTGTATTTAATTTAATTTTAAATGATGAAAAAATTCACAGACCTGTTCAGAAAGTCTTTGTTGATTGTTAAATACTGAGTTTTGTAAATTGGTTTTATATTTGAAATTAATGTGGTATTTTATTCTAAAAGTAATTTTTTTTTATAGATATATAATTATCATTGGTGGCTATGGACATGAGTGCATCTCTGAAGATTTTTTAAAATGGTAAAAACCTATTTATATTATATACTTTATTTCAACTGATATTCGAATGATGACAACTTTCACGACAGTAATTGTTCTGAAAAGTATTTGTAGATTTGTTTTAATTTCTGACATTTTCGTTAATAACAAGGATTGTTTGTCGAATGCTATGAGATCTAAAAACCATTTCATCTTTGTTTAAGGTGCCGGCGGAATATGGGGTACGATTGAACGAGATTGATAAAGTCCATGTGACTTTTTAATGCATATAAAAAAAATGCGATCGTCATGTAAAATTTAAATTATTTATTTGAAATAAATATATATGATGGAAATAAAACGACTTTTTCTTTGAATTTGTGTATTATATTATGCTCATAATTGGAAAGCGTCTGCGCTTTAATGTAATGCAACATTTTGAAGATGAAATAAAAAAATATGATTGGTTGTAATTTGCATTTCATTGTAGAAAGTAGGTATCGATTAGTCTTCGATAGGTACGATATATTGAAAGCCATGCTGAACAAAAGAATCGCAGGGTGGCCAACGTGCGAGTGCCGTGTCGCGAGTGGTTGTCGAATCGGCCGGCAGAGGCGCTGGGGTCGGGTTGGTTGGCTGGTTGCGGCCGCCAAGTTGGCGATGCGGGTTTTCAGTCGTATCTAGATAGTCGGCGATGGCGGTGAATGTGAGCGCGACCCGCCCTAACAGACATGTCCGTGTGCTGTCCCTCCTGAGGCCCACTCCAGTCACTCCAGTCACTGCAGTCCTCTCGCAAAGGTTCCGCTCGAGTCAACCCTCACGCGCCCCCGCCGTCTGACCCAGCGGCCGACTCGAGCGCGCTCTCAGAAGCCAAACCTCACACTCGTCGACACTGACATCGACACCGACACCGACTCACACGCGCAAGGGACCAGTCGTCGTCATCACTCGTCGCATTCCTCGTACTCGCACTCGCCAGCTCGATCGCCACGCATTGACGTCTCGTCCGCCTCGCCATGGGGGACACGTGGGGTAAGACACGTCCCCGCCTATCCTATCCTATCGTATCGTACGTATCGTATGGTTGACGAAGCTGGTGCTGACGTAGCCTCTGTTCGTTCGGTTTTCAGACGACGAGGACTTCGAGCCGCAGCCCGTGGCCGCCGCAGCAGCCGCCGGAGTGGTTTTGGCAGCCGTCGCCAACAAGTGGGAGGGCGAAGACGAGGAGGAAGAAGTGAAGGTGAGTTCACTTCACTTCACGCCCACCATATGGCCGAGAGGTTATGTGCGCTGCGTCATCACGTGTATTTATATATATATATGTAGCACCCCCGCTCATCCCTCAATTGGGTCAATGTCGTCGTACCCATTTATACCCATTCATTCTTCTCTCGTCGCTTTTTTGCCCATTTAATGGAATTTTGAGCGATGAGTGTCGACCTCGTCTCTGATACTTGGAAACTTCAAATTTTTAGTATGTATTTTGTTTTTAACAAAATGGCGGACCGAAAGCTTTAAAGCTCGCTTCTGATTGGTTTTGAATTTTTTTTATTAATTTATTTTGAAACTTTTATTCGATTGTTTTTTGCACATAACCTAGAAATGTTGACACGTATGAAAAATGGCTTCAAATTTCTCAACATATATGAGATTGTTTCTACTATTGACTCGTTGTATTCTTAACAATTCACTTCGGAGTATTTATCAAAATAATGGAATTATATGTTTTTCAGCAAAACACTCCTTCCGTCTTGTAAATTCTACTAATAACATTTTGTAGCCATATTGGATTTTTTTCAAATTTTTCAACTAGCATATGTTTGCAAAATTTTGTAATAAATATTAATAATATACATCCTACGGTGCTACTTTAGTATACAATCTACCTTCACATATCTACTTTAGTATGTGATCTACCTTCACGATTTTACTTTAATATGCGGTCTCAGTTTTCGCGTGTGACACTAAGACTGAATAATACTGACCCTAACAACCTAATCTTAAATGAATAGGACCAACCTTAACTTAACCTGACCTAACCTATCCTGACCCTGAAATAAATAGGTGTTGGCTGCTAAGTTTTATTTCATCAATATTTCCACAAAAAAAAAGATGTATTTATTTAAGGGTCAGGATAGGTTAGGTTAAGTTAAGGTTGGTCCTATTAATTTAAGATTTGGTTAAGAGATATGTATCGGCTGACGATATTTTGATAGAAATGCTTCGACAACATTATGGGGCGGCAGGAACAAACAAAACATTTCATTACTACGATGCAAATAAAAAAAAATAGTCGACTGCGATTCAAAGATAGATCGCATACTAAAGTAGCACCCAAACTACATATGTACATACATTTATGTCGATGCGGTGCAAACGATCGAAAAGCGCCATACAGACTGAAGCACAGATTAACGACACATGTACCTTATGCGTGCGCACTGCTCGCACTTACACTAAGCTAAATCTACCCAAAGTCCCGACATACCTACCCTGTATACGTTCTGTGCTTCTGATACTTTAGTTCCGAATTTTTCCTTATTAAATTATTAAAAACTAGCCAGAAAGATCCAACTCAATTTTAATAATTACCATTTAAATAATTGCATCTGTGCACATCGAAAGGTTACTCGTCATCTGATGTGCAATTTTTCATTTGTGAAGTCGAGAATTGCGTTTAAAGCAGCCATCCAGTTAATCTGTGGTTCTATCTGTCTGGCGCTTTTCGATCGTTTGCACCAAACCCATTTATGTATAAGGGCGAAAACACACTGAGTGGTATGACGCTGTGATAGCGGGTAATCCTCAAACCGAAATTGGGTGTAGTTGCACGTGCAGAGTGCATGTGTTTCTCCTGTATTTCTTCAAATATGGAATTCACCATTATTAATCAGTCGAGCAAGGATAAAATATCACCGAAAACACTCCAGGGGGTGATTTTCGGGACTGTACCATGTATATGCCCCAAGGTGCTGCCTTTTTTTCGCACGTTTTAAAGTATCTAAACAAAAACACGTACCACTCAGTGTGTTTTCCCCCTTAATGAACGTTGGCCTTGCATATACGACATTGTTTGAAGCACAATGTGTTGGGGTTGAATTTATATTGCCGATCAATTTTAGTCATTAGTCTGTTGAGTTTAAAGATGACTCTTATATAGTCAATATCAGTCTGGGATTGGCATCGTTTAATTTTCATAAAGCAATGTTCGTTGCCAAAAATCTAGCTCTTTGACATTGTCAAAGTCAAATTAAATGTCTATACTGTATTTATAGCGATGTAATGTTGCATTTTTTTTTGTTGTATTTTTATACGCTATGAATAGAAATGAAGTTTCAATCCTTTTTTTTTCGATTCAGGTTTATCGTCGATACTATATTTGCTTTCACTTTTTAAAACTAGGTCAAGATGGCTGATCAGTATCAGTCTTATGTTGATTCCATATTCTCATATATGTCTAAATTTTAAACTGGTAATGATTTCGTATTCACTTTTATAGGAATGTTGGGATGATGAAGAGGAAGAAAAGAAGGATGAGGAGAAAAAAGAAGAGAAAGTAGCACCACCCCCTAACGCTCCCAAATCTAAAAATAAAAGATTAGCCGAAAAATTGGCTGAAAAAGAAGTGAGTTTAATATTTACTTTAAATACTGAATAGTCCAGTATTTTTTTTTCTTTCATTTAACATGTTGATTTATTTTTCAGAAAGCTTCTTTGCTTGAATCGGAACATGATATTTTAGATGGAGTAGGATTAACTAAGGAAGAAATCCTCAGAAGAAGAAAACTGCAGGAGGAAACAGATTTGAAAGTCGCCTTAGAAACGTTAGGTGCTACTGAATGTAACTATATTGTTTAAATTAGCGTATATTAATTTTATCGTTTCTAATTGCTTTTTTTTTCCTATTCACAGGCGTTACAGATACTGCAATTAGTTTGGATTCTTTCAATCCATCTACTAAACAAGAATTTGATGATTTTCAAATTGCTCTTATCGAAAAAATTTCTGCGTTTAGAGATAAAGAAGAATTTCCGGACTTTGTTTCTGGTCTAGTCAAAAACATCTGCCTGCATTGTTAGTGGTCTTAAAATTTGTTGAAGCACATTTATAATATATGTATAGTTTATTTATAAAAATATCACAATTGATTTTTTCAGTAAATTCATATGTACTAAAAACGTTGAAAGGAAACGTTGAAAATTTGTATATGGAAAAACAGAAGCTAGAGAAAGGAGATAAGGCAAAGAAACCAGGAAAAGGGAAAGGCAAAGCCAAACTGACTGTAGAAAGCAATATTGTGAGTTCCATACATTTTTGTTGAATTTTTATCATTCAAAATTTCAGGATATGTTTTGATTTTTTTTCTTCTGTTTTAGTCACAAATGACCAAATACGGCTTTGAAAACGACTTTGACAATGAATACGATGATTTTATGTGAAAAGAAAATTTCGTCCTTAATAATTTTCTTTATGTTTTCATTATTCTTGTGCTGTACAATTAAAATGCATTCATATTCATATATAAATCATTACTATTATATAACTCGTGTATATTACAATAAAGTATATATTCATCATTTTATCTTAAATTACATTAGATGTAAAACATTTGTTTTGTATTTTTAACTTCATAGTTTGCAATTGTGAACATTCTATCCTTGCATACATCTAAATACCTATCTATTTATTTTGAAAAGTGCTAATGTGTAGGATATTGTTTTTTCAATTGAATTCAATTACATTTAGCTAGATACAATTTTTATTAATATTTATGTTTTAGCTTAAATAAATTTGTTAGCATCATCACTTTTGTTTATTGATAGTTTTATCAATACATGCGTTTTTATATTGTTGTCATTAGTTTTTGTTACAATTTTAATATAAACTATCGATTATTAATTAGTTTAATATTTCTCAACTCACACAAATAGTTGTAGCAGTTGAAAGAGTGATTTCTTGGAAGTTTTTCATCACTTTTCCATCATTTGAATAACATATTGTAGAATATGTTATACTATACGTACATACATATATGCCATTTTCGAATTACTTAAATATTCTGATAATTTGTATATTACGCATATATCTTTTATATATTCGTAGCTTTTGATTGCTTGCACCCACATTGAATTTATTGCTCATTATCATTATCATTTTTAAATTAATTATTTTAAATGCTTCGTTTTGTGTTGTTCAAATTGTGGGTTGAGAATCATTTTTAAATGGTCATTATTTATGTATATATTGTCTATCAGTTACGATTCAAGTTCGTTTTTTTTTTTGTAATAAGCGTCTTGGTTTCGTTGTCATAAATAATCATCATAACAAACATGTACATATATATAATATATATTGTTTAAACATTCACGATAGGCGAGAATGTGAAAGCTTTTAAATAAATATACGCATTACTTGGGGTTAACTTTTGCGTATTTATTTTATATCTATTATTTCCTTTACAAATTATCCCTTATATATATGTAAAATATACTTTTATTTTGTCGATTAAACATGTATTTCTATGAATAATGGTGAGATTGGTTATTTTATAAGAAAGTACTTACTGGAGTACAATTATATTAATGCTTTTCAATTTCATTATGAAATAACAGTTCTAAATGATTGATATACGGTTTTTAGATTATGAAATGTTATTAGTGTCTGTCAACTTAGGGCGAACGAAACGTAATTGATAAAAAAAAAAAAAACACGCATTCGTTTGTCAAGCACTGACAACATAATTGTGCATTATTTGTAAATGTTTCGTGGTCTTGCAAAATTAGCAAATTGTATTTTTGTAGACGGATGTGCCTCGGCCGTGTTTGGGCCGGGTAATTTGTTAACGTCTCATTACAGATCGACAGAGATGTGGAGCACTCGGTTGCAACACGATGACTTCTTATATACACATATACTATAATCAATCCGATGAATGGATTCGTGATCGATACCCAATTTGGACGCGGTTATTGCGCTTTAACATCTTCGAATGAAGAGAGCAACTCGGCACCGCTTGGGTAATAAATCGAATTGATAATAACAAATGATTATATCTGTGATCGTGAATGTTTTTTCGTTCTTTCTTCTCTCGATTTTTTTTCGCAGGTTCTAATTGTGCAAAATTCCACTTTTCCTCTCGTGTCGTTTCTCACGTTTCGTCGGAAGACAATGGCGCTGTCAACTGTTGTTTCGGTGCAGATACATCTGAAACCAGAAGCCGACACTGTTTTTGATATGCAATAATGGCCGTAATTTACTTTCAACTTCATTCCGAACCCATGGCAATGGCATTGTTTCGAATTTCATTTAATTATAGCCGGTTACTCGCTGTGTGGTATGAGAAGATGAGAGTTTTCCTTAAACACTGGTTGAAGTATAATTAACCGAAAAAGAAATCAACGATAGATATTCCTGATCTATTTTTTTTAATTTATACCAGGAAGGCCTAACAGGTAACCCCAATGCGCCTTCCTGGCCAGAAACATTGTAAGTTTGATACAAGTATTAATAGTATTGTACAATGTAAATGCTTATCAATTAACATCCACAGAGACATTTATGGTCAAATTTGTAAATTTATAGCATTTTATACGATTCAGCGAATTGCTGAAAACTCGATTATTAAGATAATTTGACACATTCACATAAATCCAAGGTCTGGCTAGCAGAAACCAGTGGGATTTGAACCCGTGACCACTTTTTTCAAAGCATTATATGCTAACCGCTAGTCTATTCTGCTTTGGATCTTTAGTCAGGGAGGTGTGTTGATGGTTATGGTGGATGGTGAATGGGTGTATATGAAGATGATGTATTAGATTGTAACTAATATATGTACATATGAATACCATCATGTTGGTACGTGCAACACTATTAGAGAACAAACTTTGGCCCTTTTTTTTTATTTATTTAACATATTACACACTACAGTGATATTACAGAGAGCTCCAACGCGTTCAAATATGGCAATATAATAATAATATATTATATAACATAACATCATCACATTTATAATTGGTAAGAACAACTACTGGCGTTCCTCAACAACCGCTCAACCAGATTAGCATAGTTTATATTGAAGAAGTCAATTTCACCAGCAACCCGGTTGAGCAGATATATCGCCCTAGATATAGGAGATGTTGCCAACATATTTGTGCGAGCCACAGGAGGAATAAATAAAGCACGATTCCTCAGGTCCCTGAATCTATTAGGTGCATAACACCTAAATTCATTATGAACCTGAGGATTGTGTATTATTCCATTTAATAGCTTAAAAAAGTGCCATCCCAGAAACATAACAAAACGAGACTCCAATGAGTTGAAGCCTTACTCCCCCAATAGGAATGCATTAGGATATAGCCGAGGATAATAACCATGCAATTTCATATAAAGATATCTGAGAAACCGTTTTTGGATTCTCTCAATCTTCAATGAATGAGTCATATGGGGTAGGACTCCATATAATGGAAGAAAATTCTAGAATGCTACATACTAGAGATTCATAAAGAATTTTAGGCACCAACGCACTCTGGAAAGGTTTACTAACTCAATGCATGTATGTATGTATCTAAGTTGGCTGGCTGGAAACATTAAAATAAATCGAGGATTTCTCACCAGGCTAATTTATACATTATGATCCAAAACTTTTGATTTGCTTTCTTCTACTATCTTCTGGGTACTAGTTGTACTGAATCTACTTCTAGTCAGCATGTACTGAATATTTTGTAGCATTTTTAAATACCATTCACTATTACTAGCAATGTTTTGTAAACATGTGTGAAGTGGTTTTGAGGATATTTATATGTATTTTTTTTGTTCGTATTCGTTGCTGAAGTCTTATTATAAAACATTACATGTGAATCTGTGATGCAGTTTATGGAAGGAAGGCAAACGTTTGCCATTTTTACATACCTCCTTTTTCAAGAGCTGTACTCAATTCTGAGCTCAAGAGAAGCAAACGCTCACGCATCAGTAACGCAATGCATTTCCCATTGTTGACAACGATGATGAAAATTAGGAATAAATGGTGTGTTTTCTTTACTTTTGTACGTCTGTGGTTTTCGACAGTTGGCGATGTAACACCTGTATTACGAAATGCAACACCATAGTTGGTTCACAGAGCTTTTCTGAAGTTGTCTTCTTTACTGTCCGTTTCAATGGACCGATGGGCATTGAAGTGCGCGTGAAACGACTGCCAATGATTTGACTCCAAAAAGAAGTAGTGTTTCTTCTCAGATGACGTAACAATTCTTCTAGACACCTTCCCAACCCATTGCTATAAAGCGAGTCCAATTGGCATTTACTTTTCAATACATTAATTCAAACGTCACTTTTTCATTATTATTTTAGATAACATTTTCTGAATTGTTATTCTTGCTAAATTTTATATCTTATCGTTTTATAGTCGTCATACGTGTAAAAATGAACAATCTGTCATCCTAATGAAGTTGCTGTTGCTGAAAAAAAAATTCCAGTTGATTTTCAGTCTGGAAACGTACTGACCTGAGTTTGTCAAAATCAGGGCTGTGGAGTCGGAGCATTTCAGGAGGAGTCAAGAGTCTTTAAAAATCAACCAACTGACTCCTTTTTATTATATTCTTTAATTAAGAGTATTACCGTATGTTTCAAATATAGTCTCCAATTTTATTGAAGTAAATCCACTGATAAATTTATATTTAATAATTTATTTATAAAATCATGGTTTTAAATTACATTATATTTTAAAAAATAGTTGAATTGCAGGTATTTTTATGTTTTTTGGCCAAAACAGATTTGTTTCCTCCATCTTATTCTTTTATTTTTAATTATTTTTCGTATCATTATTTGTGTATAAAATTCATATACATATGCACACATTAATGTACTTCATTTTTATTTATTAAGAAACTATTTCATTATCAATAATTCAATAAATCGTGTTAATTTTAAAAAATTTTATATTTTGAAAATTTTGTACGTTGGCAAGAAAAGACGATCTTACTAAAATCGTTCAGGTTGGAGTCGGAGTTGGAGTCGAATCATAAAAAATAAAGTCGGAGTCGGTAAATTTTGGTCTGACTCCACAGCCCTAGTCAAAATGACTATCTGCTTTATGGAACTTTTTTTACCTAGAAGATGTCACATAGTTATTCAGTGCATTTTCACGAAAAATGCACTTTGACACTTACTTGTATGACGATATATTCTGCATGTTAGCAACACTTAACACTAGTACAATCATATGGCAAGAATACACTTAAAAGCGCGGCACAGGACGCACTTGTAGTTTCCAGTTGTGTTGGGCGTATCTTCATGTCTTGTTATTTCGACAAGTTTCTCTTACATTGATCACTGACAAACCTATGTCAATACGAGGATAAAATATCACCGAAAATACTCCAGGGGTTGAGGTTTGCGAAAGGACGTGATGGTATAGATTTGACCTTTGTGTTTTTTCTGCACGTGCAAAACTAACTTTAAAAAACCACGTCGCGTACCAACATATGCGCACCTTAAAAATTTGCACGCTTAAAGTTTTCGGAGTGAAAGACGCAATGAAGAATCAGTTTGTTGTTCACATATCGGACAGCCATCTTGGAATGAAACGATGGAGTAACTTTTATAGTAAACATATACAATTTAGTGCGATCTATTGGTCGATTAGTCGCGAGACCTCATTGGCTGTTGAGCGCCGCTAGTTCATAGGCCGTTAAGTCCTGATCGCTGATTGGTCGACGAGTGCTGCTCATCCAATCTACACGGTACAATATTTACTTTCAATTACGAATGAACCAGGTGTGATAATTTGAACGATTCTCAATGCAATGTAACAATAAATATTCCAAATTATATTCACGCACACTGGCAGATCGTATCGGGCACGTAAAGCGCACGTTATAGTGGAAGAAATTATATCACATATTAAAACCGAACGGAAGCGAAAGTCCATAAATGACATCGCACGCCTATGCAGATTATTATACATATTTAGTAGTCGATTTGCTCATGTCGCGTTGCGCAATCCATGGTATACGTACTTCTACAACTTTTGAAGAAAGAAGCGAGCACTTCTTTTCCATTCGACTCACGGACAATGTCGGAAGAG
Source organism: Arctopsyche grandis (assembly GCF_051622035.1). Classification (NCBI taxonomy): domain Eukaryota; kingdom Metazoa; phylum Arthropoda; class Insecta; order Trichoptera; family Hydropsychidae; genus Arctopsyche; species Arctopsyche grandis. The sequence continues at coordinate 6,843,796 of NC_135363.1, read as the reverse complement.
TCACAGTACATCAATATTCCGATGACAGATACGACCGTCGTCGTCAATAGACCAACTTTCACCATTGGCGAAACCGTTGACCGACAAGATGGAACAGACACATTGACAACCGACCAACATGAAAGATAATCTCAAGTTGCTTTTTAGACTTTTTGATCGTATCGCTTCCTGAGAAGAATTCGTACATAATGAACAGCTAGAAGTGCAATTTGCATAATTTTATTCGAATGCGTACTTCAAACGCAACTTCCTACAGAGTGAGCCAAAAGTATTGGGTGCACTATTCAACAGTGTTGGACGAGTTCCATACAAATTTAGAATAAATCGTTTCTAAGATTGACGCAAACTATTTCTTCAGCAAACTTTGTAACTAGTTTAGATGTTTAGAAGTCATCTACGAAACAATCTGCTGCATTGGTTGTGGCCTGTCCTGTACAAATGGTACACCTCGATGGACACGATAGTGAGTTGAAAATTGCTCGGCCGTAATAATAATTTCGACTGTGAAAAGTGAAGGTTGCTCTTGTCGAGTTCACCTGTGCACATTCACCGAAGGCGATACTTCTTTTGAAGCTGTTTCTGCAGAGCTTCTTTTTGCTGCCATGCAAAACCGGTGAACTTTCCCTGACGGTGACCGTCGAGGTCACTGTATCGACGCTTTTCGGTTGTGTTTTTTGATTTTTGGAAGCTCACCTTCTGCATATAAAAACTTCGAAAAAGAAGTACAGAAGAATAAATTCAATGCCTCGAAGCCATTCATGTTCATATGTCCATACATAGTACGTTGAGCTAAATTTCAAAAAGGACTATTTATTCTAAAGTAAAGGATGCATAGCTTCATGACAAGGTGCAAAATTGCTTTTTGAAGGAAGAAAACATTTAAATTGGAATTTCATTGTAAAAAGATTTTTTGAAGAAGTTCATACAATAATCGATGATAGTTGAAAAAAAATAGAATTTCCATTGCAGAATCAATTTAGCGATAACTTCATTAAAAATCGTGGTATTACTTACATATATATCAAGAATACGTGAGCAAACTATTGCTATTCTAATACATTATACTTCTTTTGGAAAAGTCATTATCTCATTTTGTTAGAAATATTGATTATGGTATGTATGTATGGGGTGACCGTGAAAAACTCGAAGTGAAAAAGTCGAAAATATTCGTTTATCATGCATACATATGAAAAACGGTTAGTTTATATATAGTAATACATATATCAGTGCGGTAAAAGTCTCTCTCCCCTCGTCGTACATCCTCACTTCATTTGCGCGAGCAGGATACAACAGGAACAAGAGGAACAGGCTTTTCCTCCCGTATCCTGCGCGTGCACATTAAACAAGGCTATATGACAAAAAAAAAGAGAGATAATTTCACCGCATGCCACTGATATATATATATATTATATATATACATAGTACCGTTTACCATGCACCCTTTTTTTTTTTTGATCTACGATATTTGCTTTTTCGATCATTTCACTTTCGGTCCCGTTAGGTAGACCCGTAAGAAAAATGTATAGTAAAAAACAAATAAATAATAATGATAATTATATATATGCTATGTCAGTAGGATGTGTTCGATCAACTCAACATAACTGGCATTGAATAGATCCAAGGAATGTGCCAGTAAGTTAAGGAGTCGAACAGCTCTCGAGAGGGGGGATTTCATGAGCACGTTTGTTCTAGCCCTAATTGGCAACAAGATACTGTCGATCACTGTCAAAATAATTTCGATCACTCTCAAGATAATTTCTATCACTGTCAAGCAAGGATAAATACAAGGATAAAATATCACGAAAACACTCCAGGGGGTGATTTTTGGGACTGTGTACCATGTACATAGGCTGGTGCTGCGTTTTTCACATGTTTAAAAGTATCTAAAAAAAAACACCTACCACGTTCCACTCAGTGTGTTTTCGCCCTTATGGTATGCGGTATTAACTATGAATAAGAAAATAACTAAAATTAATCACTGATTCACCGAGGCAAAAAAGTCGCATCTTGGTGTGTCAGTGATGTCATTAAGCCAACGGATGGTTCTTAGAATAGGAGCCATCCAATAAAGAACTGTGCGGGAAACAGGAACAACCATAAAATAATGATGTACAATAATTCCAGCAACGACTGGTATGACAATTTAATACTTAGGAGCTGGAGAACAAATTGAATCAATGATATATTTCCCCAAATTTCTCATTGATAGGTTATCATTGGGCTCTCTTCATGATTCTTTTGAGATCGATTCTAGATTAGTATCTCAATTCCTAATTCACCTCAGTAATTTGGATCCCGATTTACTGGCAGTCCTCTTAGAAAAAAGTGTAGTGATTGCCAGGAATTAAATATAGATTATTGACAATACTCAAGACTATCAAGAAAATCTTCTAAATGATCCAGAACTTTTCATTTAAAAGAAACGAACACATTCATATACTATATTATATTATACGAAACGTAACTTTTGCTCTGACTCATGTTCCTCGAAGCTCAGAGAATGAAACACAAGTGTAATAAAACAGTGATCCAAATGGATTCGTGACTATTTATGAGTGCATCACGACTTGAAATTCAAAATTCGGGTCTATAAAAATAATTGATTGTAAAATTGTAGACAGTTGAGTAATTTAAATGCAGAAAGGAATGATGTTTGAGAGTTTTACGGAGAAGTGAAATGGCAACTTTTCTTTGGCAATTTTGTCCATAGATAGGCATAATTCTTCCTCGGAATTAAAACGCAAAATGAGCGAATGCAAGTTTATAAGTGCACTCATCTGCAATGCAGTTTTAACAGCAGTCAGTTATTACGCCGTAAACGTTTTAATACGTGCCTTCCAAAGGTGTGGGGTACTAAAATGTCCCCCCCGATCACGTTTATTGCTTTTGCACTGATGATGCAACACCGAAAAGTCTGTGACTTTTGACGACCATTATTATACCACGTTTGCAATTCAGATCGAAAGGTATGATAATACTAAACATGTCGAACATAATACACTCGCAAAACCACAAACCCACTCTTCATACACGCAGGTGAAAGTAAAAGTTCGATCTGGTCAAGTGGTAGCATATTTTACGGTCGGTTCTTCTCCGACCACCATCATTATTATCATCGTATACATATTATATTACAATATATGCGACGAAACGAGACGATCCGAGAAAATGACGTCTCCAGCCAAAAGTGCATTGCATAATCCAGACCGGATGTAATATGATACATCCGTACATAGTTCAGACGAAAGTGCACCTTGTACGTGTACGTCACACGTAGATATTAGCATTTATATTCGCGTGTCATAGTCGACATGCTATGAATCACCAAATTGTCATTGTATTACGCGATCAGCGGTGATTAGCCTCGGTCTTTCCTTTTCATGACACCTTGTCATTTGTTCCTATTCGAATTTTTTATAAACATAGATACATTTGTATAAACCAGCGGCTACTGCCGGTCCACGGAGAAAGACGTAATTAAAAAAATAAAAACATAGCTTATGACAACGTTGCATTATCTTATCCAACCCCACTCTTCGCAAAAATTGTGATAATGTCGCCACCACGCACCGCACCGCACCTTTAGCACACCCTCATTAATCAGTCAGTGTCGATCTGCATCAATTCTTCAAAATTCTTCAAATTTCAAAATATAGACTGGATAGCCAAGCAAGCTTATTTTACAGATATTTTTTGCATTTTGAATGACCTTAACTTATCCTTGCAAGGAAGAATGTCATCTTGTTTTACAATGGCAGACAATACGGATGGGTTGAAACGAAAACTAAAAACATGGAAGATTCGTGTTTCAAAAGATTGCTATGACAAGTTTCACAATTTGGCTGATATTATTTACGAAGGAGGAGAGGAGCTTAAGAGGGCTGGACAGCAGCGCCTCGTCCATACAAACGTACTATACTTCTCCCTACCTCAATTATGGTACTAGAGAAATTATTTTTTAATATGCTATGGATATCCACCATTGGGGTGCATCTATCGTTTTATTTTTTTGATTAATTATTTTTTATAGGAGCTAGAAGCCGCCAAACATCTATAAAATCGCCTCTTTTTTACACCCACGAAAAGAGTCTAGCGTGCTTATTTAACGGTCGATTTAAAAAAAAATACGCCGATAGATGCACAGAAAATATATTTCTCATACCGATGATGAAATTTTTTTAAAAATTGGTCAAGTTTTGGAGGATAAAATAGTAGAATACGAAACCTCGATTTTGTCAATTTTAAACACGTTTTATCTGGTCGAAGCGCAACTGTCGCATTCACTCAATATATATATTGATATATATTGTCACATTCACTCAATATATATATACACTCAATATATATATCGAAGAAAGGAACGGTAACAAAATTAAGGTTTCAGGTGTACAGCCCTCTTAATATCACGTCTTTGCGCGATATAATCAGCTGTCATTTGACAAATTTATCAGAGCGATTCGATTTATATTTTCCACCAGATGACGATCCACGAAAGGATGGATACGAAATCCATTTTTGCCATGGAATTATGATATATCATCTAGTTTGGAAGATAAACTAATCGATCTGACTGCAAATCAAGAATTAAAAAAAATGTTTTGAAACCACAACTTCACTTGCAGGCTTTTCGATCAAATTAAAAGTAGAATTTCCATATATTTATGAACTTGCAGTGAAAACTCCTTTAACATTTGCATCAACTTACCTTTGCGAGACTGGCTTCTCAACCATGAGTATAATTAAAACAAAACATCGTAATAGTGTAGATATTTATGAATCATTGCGTGTGGCATTGTCTTCGATTAAACCACGACTGGATAAGTTATCTAACAAACAAGCTCATATGTCTCATTAGTTTTTTTTCATTTTTTATATTTGACTAAGTATATACATATTGTACTTCTTTGAATTCAATAAAATAAATTTTACTACTAAGATTTTATTTTATTTTTATTTGTTTACAAGTTTTCAACCATATATGTATGTACGTACATATATAACCTTTTTATTTTAAAATATGATGCTGGTCTGTGAGAATTTATGAAAAATATATACTGGTCCGCCAGCTGAAAAAGTTTGAGTAGCACTGCACTAGAGTCCCGCTGCTGACCAGACCTTGGTTTTTGACTTTAGGTTGATCTTTCTTATCAGAGTTTGCCAATTTTTCTGATTTTCATTGAAACGATTCCTGTAAAATTGGCATCTCTTTCTTATCTCTCTTGATAATTTAAAGTTATTCAGCGTCTGGAGGCTCGCCAATTTGATTATAAAATGCTGCAAAAATTTCTTCATATACATACATATGTCACTGTGGATGTTTGTATGAATTCGCATTGTATAAAATGCTTTTGTATATTGATTGATTGCATTATATCTTTGGAGCGATCTGTAAAGCCGAGTCTTCACGTTCTATGAAATAAAATAAAATAAAAATTTCGATTGGAGCAGTAGTGTCATTAATTTTTCACAACAACGGGCTTCCAAAAAAAAAATCATCGAATATTAACTGCTAGTCAGGGCTTAAAATGTACGGGAAAGAATGGGAATGCCGCTCCCTTTCGTGAAATCCAGTAATGTAGCGCTCCCTCTCGTAAGAAAACCAATATTTCCGTACCCTTTGGCAAATTTAAAAATTATTCAGTCTTGTACGTCTCTCTGATGAGAAAACTTGAATTTAGTGAATGTGTCAAGTAAATCAGTAATGATTAATTTTAGAAACCCTGACTCATCACACACAAATATGTCAATCTATTATGTATACCTATAATAAATATACATATGTGCATGACAACTTTTGAAGATACTCTTCTTCGAACAGTGGCCCATTGAGCTCATATTCTTCCCCCGGGCTTTCTTAAACATTATATTTTTTTTTCTATTTTAAATGAACATATTGATTAAGGATAATATTTTAGTTCTGATTACTTATTGAAAATAAAAAATATATAATTATGTACACATGGGCGCAAATTGCATTCAGTCGGATAGCTCTCGGAACATGAGCCATCCGATAAAAAACTGTGCGGGCAGCACGTAAAACCATCAAATGATGTCTACGACGCATGTAATATATTTATATCTCTATATATCATAATTATAATTATACTTTGTAGTTTGTGCATATTTAAAATTTTCAGGCAATTTTCATTTTTATGCATTTTATATTACGCTGGTGTTATGCCCGATAGAATACCATCGCATGGGTGTTGGCATATTAAGTTATCAAATAAAAATAAATAAAATAAATGTGTCAGTCCTGTTCGATCCGCACGCGGTCGAATTTTTTTCAAATAACTCTTAAATATATTTAATTTCATATTTATATTTAATTGTTAAGTATGAAAACAATGGTAAAAACTACCTACCTACCTACATAAATATAGACAATATAAAACACCAATAGAAAAATTTATTTAATAAATTTTAAATAGATGGCGCTAAATGCTCAGAGACAAATTTTCCTAGTGGAAATATTGGCAGCAAACATTATATATAGAAGTTTTTAGTTGATCTGTTATTATGTTCGTATTATATTCGTACGTTTTGTTGACAGTGTTTTAACTATGACGTACATTCATATGTCGAATCAAAACGACTATTATACGGAGAGCGTTATTTTACACAGACAAACAGATACACATACACACGACACACAGAATAGCGATATTATATATATGATATGTATAGTACATAGCACATGTCATGCGGGCTAGTTGAAAGCTAAATATGTATTAACACCAGTTGCGTAAATTGCAATCATGGCAGAATCAAATCATTACAAAATTCACTACGCTTGTCTATCGATGATTGTGCACTTGGGAAAGATAATAAACGATTCTCGACGGGAGGTCATCCTCCGAGCGAGGAAGTGAGAGGTGGTCTCGGTACTATCTAAAAGCTCATAAAAGCAGTAGAAGCTCTAAAAAGCAGCAGAAAGATAAGATAAAATCTGTGTCAGAGTTTTTTTTTTGGTGTTTGCACATGCAGGACTGTTATTAAGTGCTACACATGCTATTTTACATCACAAATATGTACGTGTGGTAATGTTTTGATTATTATCTATATTCCACTGGTGTACATATGTACGTTCTCCTGTTTAGAAATAGTAATATTATTATTGATAATGCACTTACGTGTTACATGTAAGGAAAGCGACGTAAGGCACGTGTCTTATCTGCGTGGGTCAGTTGTAACGTTTGTCATTAATCTTCGGCAGGCTTGCGTGTAGTCATCGAATTTAGCTGAGAGGTGGGTTTAAATTGATCTGGAGCATGCAATGTGTGGGATTGTGGATTTAGGTCCTAGGATTCGAATTGCTGGAATTTTAGCTGAAGCTACAGCCGAAGTCTTATCTATAGTGTCGGCTCTAATGTCTTCTTATATGGTTTAATTTGAAAGGGGACATACTAAAGTTATGTACTTTCAAAATCCATTGCCACGTTCGCTTGACCTGAAGTATTGTAGGATCAATTGTCAGGAGACATAAACGGTAGAGTAAAATGAGACTGGAGAGATTTGTATTCTTTTTAACGAACTAAGGTATATTTACAGTGGCGGACTGGCCATATAAGCGAACATGCTCAATGGCATGTGGGCCCCACTATCTGTTGGAAAATATGGGCCCTCAGTAAAATTAAATAACTTTTTAACTATTTCACGTATGTAAAAATTTATAGGATATTGCACTTTGGGACCTAAAGTTTGGGTATTTCAACAAAACAAATTTCTTACGATATACACAAACAACTAATACATGCTTTAACAGACCAAGGATCGGCTAACTTTTTTTATTAGGCTCGAAATGTAAGAATGTATATACCAATACCTATGTAACAACTACCTACTGAAATAAAAATGGGAATAAACAAATTTCCGCGAATAATATAAACTGAATTGCTTGAAACAATTTTGATAGAACGATTCATCATCAACCTTCGATTTAAATTTACTTCATACTTTCAAAGTAACATTTGATTATACTTCGACGATATAGTAAGATTTAAATACACAATTTTAAACAGTTTCCGAATATAAAATCTATTCCTAATCTATGTAGACACATCCATGTATAAAAAAATATACGATAGGGGCCCCCTTCCCAAAATCCAGATTTTCGATTAACATTAATTGAAAATATTATGCATTGTTTTCAGGGACGTAATTTGGGGGGGGGGCATAGGGGGGCACGCGCCCCCCTAAATTAAGGAATAGTGTGATTTTAGAAAATATTATGAATTTAATGATTAATGATATACTACGAATCTATGAATGCTACGTTTATTTCTTATGTATGTTGCTTTTGGGTAAACTAATAAAATAATTGCTGCTATGTGCTTTGAAAAAAAAAGATTTTATTATTTCGAAACAAGTATTTTTTGGTTTTTAAGTGGTATGCCTCTGGTAAAACTCTTAGAAATTGTTCATCCTATGGAGTGAATCGTTAGAAAGGGGGGGGGGAGGACAATTTTTTTAACCCTGGGTGGGGCCCCCTTTGACTCCTGGCATGCACTAATTTCAGTCCCAGTCCGCCACTGTATATTTATATCGGCAACTGCACGTAACTAGCAGTACGAAAGGTATTATTTGTATATTTTATATGGACACATTCATATCTCATGACTAGTCACCGGAGCCTGAGGGGGCAGTGTATTGTTCAAAGGTTGTAAATGCATTGTTAAAGGTTTGCCAAACAATGGATAGCACTGTGACTATCCTACATCTACTCATGACAAAGAGTATACACTGTCTAAGTGCATTTATGGGTGAACAATAGAAACCCCAGATTAGGCTAACGGGACTCAGTGTGTGCCGACAAAGAATACGCTGGAGTTCTCACTGACCTGGGCGAGTGCGTGCGTAACAATGACTCGCCAGGGTAGATCTTTAAATGCCTAGACAATAGATACATTAATGGATCGGGAAAGCTACGCTGGACAACTTGTCCTTTATAAGGAGGTACACACAGTAGATCGGATTATTCTGGAGTGAGCGGTGATCTCGTGTGGACCTTCTGAATTGTTGAATAAATGCTGTGAAGCGACTTTGGCCTTTCATTTGGATCCTGAACCCACCCCTACGCAACAATATGTTACGGTGACATGTACTGCTGAACAGTATTAATAGATTTTGTCGGCTACTGCTATTCTTGCTGTCACGTCTACACCACGTTATACATGAATGATATACAATAAAATGTGCTGTGAAGCGACTTTGGCCTTTCTTTTGGTTCCTGAACCCAGCTCTATACAACAATACTATACAGCAGTACATGTCACCGTGTAATATTGGACGATATTTTTTGTGGGTTAAAGCATCCTGCCCGCCTAAGTCTGCTCAATTAAGTAAGATAAAATGGAAAACAAAATTGAAAAAAAAACAGGAGACGTTCGGACTGCTGCCATGATTTGGATAATTATTAAATCTAAACTTCTAACAGGAGACATATCTAGATTTAATAATTATACAAATCATGCCAATAGCGATAAATGCAGTCGTAATCATCGAGAAAATAGATTTTTTTTGATAAAAAGCCGCTTAAATCAAATCAATCAGAAAGCAAAGCAATTAATTGATTTCAGGTCAATTTTAAATACAATGTATTGTTTCAGAAAAGTGTTTTACATTGAAAGCAGTACTATACATTTTGACTCCATTACATCATTGATCTTCTTCTCATGGAATATTATACGTTGAAACTGTATTGTCTTCAAGTTTTTGCACCAATTTACAACCTACCAGATTTTTGAAGTGTAAGCAAATTAAGCAACGACTTCACATCGCAATCGGCCAGCTTTTGTATCGAACTCTGTGTTTTATAAAAGCGAAATAAAATTCAATAGGACGTTGCACAAAGCTTCACATCTTTTCAAGACGGTATTAGTGATTTCCAACAGATTGTAAAATTGGAATTGCGCCGATTTCAACGAGACGATGTTTGCACTGTGCGATTTTTTTTCATTTTATTGTTGTCGGAAAAATATACTTGCGTATTCGTGTTGAGCAGTGTATTCGCAGAATTTGAAAAAAAAGAAGAAAGAGGAGTGTCGCAACTGATGATGACCCGAAGCAGCAGCAGCAGCACTGGCAACAGTTGCGTCAAGCTGTCCACAATCGCATTGGGAAATTGCTCGTGGCTCCAATTGCTGAAGAACTGGTTCACGACGATTAGGTGAACATCTGCCAGAATGAATGAAAACGAGTGGAATTGAAGTGATCCACTCAGAGATATATGGATAGACTCTTCCAAATTTCACACAAGGTGCCGTAAGTTGATGAATCATTTGATGTGTTTGGGGATTTTGTGCTCATTGAAAGGTTATCCAGTGGGTACTCTACGACTAAAAAATCATTTCAAACTGACTATTAAAGGTTAATTGCAATATTATTGCGTGGAATGAATAAATAAATAAATGTCAAAGTGTATTGAAACTAATATTTGACTTTCGTTTTCGTTGAATATTCAAATATTAAGTCGATTTTGCAATGCTTTTATGTGAAATGCAGAAATATGTATGTTTATAACTAGTTAGATGCAACAGTAATTGGTTTGGTTTATGGTAGTCCGACACTTGGATTTAACAGCTGGAAGAAAAGTCCAACATCACTTTATATATATTATATACATATAAAAATTGCACCATTGTTGGCACACAAGGTTTATTTTATACACTATTGTTATTTTATAGTATAAGAAAAAATGCAAAATTTCTATGTGTACGTTTTATGTATAGCATATTGAATTTGATAAGCAATAATTTAAATTATTTTTTTTACGAAGATTATTAAACTTATATTAAAACTGTACCTGCACATATTAGCGAAAATGCCCAGCTCTAGTTGGGCTAAATTTTCTGTATAGAAAAGTTAATCAATAGTCAAAACAATCTTAATGTTAACATATGTATGTATGTACATATAAAAAGCCCACTTTAGAGGTCAATGAAGTCAACCAATAAAGCCCTCTACATGAGGCCACCACCCCCTCAACGAATACATTCTGAGAGAGAGACGTTTGTCAAGCAATAGCACTAGAACAACCGCATATCCCTGTTCTATTAAAAAAGGAAAAACCACAGTATACCTATACTTATACATACATATATAAAGATGAATGTTTGTTTGTTTCTTCGTTGTGAAAATCTACATTTTTAGATTTTAGAACCACTGAATATTACATTTAAGTAAGGCTACAAAACACTCTGAAGAGATTTCTTTTCTTATTTTTCACTTCCAAATTTCACCAGCCAGAGCAATGCTGGTCAATTCGGCTGGTAGTAACTACTAGTGTTGTGCGCGTTGATATTTCAACGAGTGACTATGGAAAGGAATTGATATATGACCTACACTCGAGGCTATTGTCGCTGGCAGTTTCAGCATGTCCAACCCTTGCGGTTAATTCGAATATTGTTTCGATACTATGCTCATTATTTAGTACTACTGTTGTGCCCGTTAATTTCAACGGTAAATAAATAAATCATATGTTTTATATAAATATAATATAAGGAAATTTATAGGCGCGCGCGCACATATTAATCGTAAAAGTTTTGAGAGCGCGCATTACACGCTCACCGCTCCAACCCGTTCACCCATTTGAAATGATGAATTAATGTGTGTGTGTGTGTGTGTGTGTATGGTGTATCTGTCACTCTCCCGTCACACATGTCAGACGCTCCAAACCCCCTCTATTAAGTCAGTAGTATGGCTTAATGGTAGCGTGTATGTTTAGCACCAAGTGATCAGTGGGTTCGATCCGCCATACTGCTGGTTAGATTTTGGGATATTTGTGACTCCAAATCGATCGTTTCTTATCAAAGTTTGCCAATTTTATCTGATCATTGTTGAAGCGATTCCTCAAAATTGGCAAAAAAATCATCTTTCCTGTTGTCACAAATCTTCTGTATTTATTGTGTGTATAATTTGTAAAAATCATGTACTAAATCTAAATCCACATATGTCTCAATGGATTAATTCTGTAGTTAATTAATTAATTAATTGTTATTTCGTATTCTTCAGATTCTGGAAATACAGTGATTTATATAATAATAAAATGCTGCATTGTTTGTAATTAATTGCCCAGGAAGGCGCATTGGGGTCTTCCTGTCAAGCCTTCTTGGTATATATCTATGTAAAATTCCCCGCTACCCCGCTTCCCCGCGTCTCCTTGAAACGCCTGTTTGACACGTCTGCCACATACCCACATATCCACAAACACACAAGCATCGCGTCCGTTTTTATTATTTATTATTATTTTATAGCTATCACGTATCTTCTTTACTCCATCTCCGCGCTATCTCCTCATTCTGGCCGTCCGTGTAGAAATGAGCATGTGTATGTGCCTTCATGTATGCGTACTCTTGTCAGTGGTATGAACTTGTAATGTAAGCTGATTTTGCCTTGCGCTCGGCCAAAATTTATCTGAACGTGCCGAAACCGTGAGGTGCTGGATATTATGAACAGAAACTGTCGCTTACGTGAGATGTTGTGCTGTAGCCGTGAACTGCTGAATAGACTTTAATTGGGACGACTCCATTTAGAAAAAAGCTTTGCTCGATTGAAAAAGCAACTGATCAAATAGTTCTTTTGCAATCTAATTAACATTCATTCTCGGCTTTGCCTGTATATTATATTATGTAAAACTTATGAGTAAAATTGAATCATTTTCAATTTAAAATTTGAATAAATTATTAAAAAAAATTGTTTATTTATTCATTCATTTATTTTTTTTCCAACTGAAATTACACGTATAAGCAATTCATTCATACATATGTATATTTAGTAATCTGATTTTAATTACAGTCATCCGACACGAGCGAAGCTCGAGTATGTTTCCGCTGCATGCAGCTATATATTTCCATATATTCCGTGCACCGGAAGTAAGTGAAGTGCAATTTTTCATCAACACTATTGTCGTTGCTAATTGAACGTGAACTGGTTCAAGATGATCAAGTACGTAGTTATCGAGACGAACATCTGCACAAGAAAACGATGAAAAGAAGTCAGCGACCGATTATGCGATTCTGTGTCGAGTTCACACCGAGATATGTATATATATATATATATATATATATATATATATATATATATATATATATATATATATATATATATATATATATATTGTATAATGAACATTAGCATAATTATGAGATTATTGAATATACTCAACGTTACAAGTCATGGGCAGATCCAATGGACTCATACCGCAAGCTGTGAATAGTATGTTTCTTCCTGACATTTGAATGCACTTCATATGGACCTGTAGAAGAAGATCATGCTATAACATGCATACATACGTATATAAAGTAGGTGTTTTAGATATGTTTTAATGATTTTATGTTACATAGTTGGCTTCGTTTGCACGGAAATCTTCTTCAGCCATGTGTGCCAGTAGAAGTGAAGTCTTGCGTGCCTTGAAAGTATTAGATAAAAGTTCATTAGCTGCTCTCGAACACTTAATCGATATTTAAAACTGGTACTGAAACCCATTTATTCACGCCTTGCTCTCAATTGGTATCTATTTATTTAAAACTAGAGGTAATTCTCGATAATTCTCACATCTAGAAAGGAATCTTACTCAGCATCCACTTAAATCCTATTCAGAGCGGCTAAGCATACATATGTACATATAAAGTACAGGCTTTATATGTTTTTAAAAATGAGTTTTATTTTGTGATTCGGTCCTTCTCGAGATATCCATTTATTTTTATATAAAAAAAACGACAAATGAAGATAAGCATTGTCACTAAATACACTCGAATCAGTGGCGTAACTAGAAAATTTGGGCCCGCATGCAGATATATCAAATTTGGAGTATCAACTTTTAACTGTTGAAAGGCTAGTGCTTCTTATTAGTAATATGAATAATTTTAAGGAAAATTTTACGACTATTAACATTTTTATTTGTTAAATGTCTAGTATTTTTTTTATTTAAAAACCTTTTGGGCCCCGAAATCTAAATGGCTCGCATGCACCGCATGCCCGTGCGGCATAGTAGTTAGAATGCTAAATATGTAGTTATGGTATTTAACTACTTCATATATAAATATGAAATCATATTTAAATTGTGGTGACAAATATTAGGTAGGATGGTTAGCCAATTTTATGAGGAACCGTTTCAACAATGAAATCAGATAAATTGGTAAAGTCTGATAGAATTGGAGTCACAAATATCCAAGTCTGACCAGCAGCACTGTAGAAATACTCCTCTTAAAGGTCAACCCTGGGCTTGAATCCGAAAAAATCTCGGTGGTGAGCATTAATGCAACCAGCGAGCTATACTGCTGGCCAGCCAAGTTAAACTAGCTAAGCCAATCAAGTTAAGAGATGCTAAATCCAAATAGCAATTTAAAATAGAAAACCATTACGTAGGCCAAATCTGTACCGTCGCGTCCCTTCACATACCTCACCCCCTGGAGGGCTTTCGGTGATATTTTATCGTTGTATTGACACAGTTTGATGGTGATTGATATTGGTGAATCCCATATTTGATGAATTGTAGGAAAATTTTGTCGAAATAATGAACAAAGTTTGACCCACTCCATTCGAATATGAAAATAATCTTTGTTGGCTTATTCTCTTTTAAGTATGAACGCTTACATTTTTTTTTACAGATTTTTGACTTTTGCAGTCTGCATTAAAAATATAATATTGCTGTGCTATAGTAGTAATATTCAGATGTTTTTTTCTATTGATTGTAAATTTGAATTACTTTAAAATACGTATAATTAATTATATAGCAAATATTTTTTTGTAATACTATGAATCAATTTCGTTAAATCTTGACTTAACCACGTTTATAAAGGCTGGTTTTCAATTTCAATACTTTTTTTAATCTGAACCTACAAATTCGAGCGGCAAATGATTTTAAATAACAATATGAAATATTTTAGGCTCACGCTCATCACTCGTGAGTGTGAACGTGAGCGAGTGAGATGAAGTGATGTGCTCTTCGTTCTTCATATCGCTCTTGAAATATGTATGCGGTCTTTAAATAATATCATTTTTTACTCAATTAAAAATAATTTACCGCTCGAATTAGTACGTTTCGATAAAACAAAAAATATTTATATAAAAAAGCAATCTTTATAAACGTGGTAAAGTGAAAAATTTGTGAAATTAGGTCATAATATTAAGGAAAAAAGGTAAATTTTCGATTTTTAAAATACGCTAGAATATATATTATGTATATTTCAAAGCAATAAAAAATCACAATCAATAGAATGAACACTTGACTATTGATTCCAATACTCACTTTTCGCACACTAGATTTTAAATTAAAGCCTGCAAAAGCCCAAAATTTGTAAAAATTGGGCATTTTTTTAAACACGCACATCTCTTGAATGAAAGTAAGCCAACAAAAAATATTGTCATATTCGAATTTAATGGGCCAAACTTGAAGATTGATTAGTTTCCGCTCCGGTAATATTTTTGTTGCTCAGTGTAACGACATGAAGATACACCTCTCACGGCTGGAGTCCACCTACGCGTCCCGTGCCATAATTTTGAGTGTGAACTTACCATTATACTTACATATACTTGTCATATACATAAATATGTACGAATTTATATATAACATTTTGTATAAAAGTTTTGTCCTTTATTACCTTTTGTTGAGTTTTCGTGCAGACTAAAGCCAACAAAAACACACTAATTAACAGCAATGTAATTTTTATAGCATTCAACATGGAATAGTTCAAAGCCGCCATGATATTGTCATCCCTGAGGAGCACGTTCAGCACGATCACCACAAACCAAAACAGAGAGATGAAAGTAGCAGTCAATTGAACGTTGAAAGCTTTGTTCAGCAAATAGCACGATTGGGTCAAACGTTCGTGAAGAGAGCAACACACTCTGATGGAGTATGAAATGTGCTTCCTCAGCACGGGAGATGCTTCTTCGTACAGAGCTTCGTACATGATGAGCTGATCGTTCAACAGTTTGAACCTGTAGTAGAGCAAGAAGGCGTAGCAGGTAAATTGAGATAAAACTGTCATCCTAACGTGGGATAGGGCATTCCTGTATATAAACGTGGCTAGTGATATTGAAATTCCTTGTTTGAAAGAGCAGTACACGAAGATGGACAATATGGACGCAACTTCTAAGAACGTCAAGCAGTTGATGATTCGCCTTGTGGTGCTGTCGTTGGGGCAGATTGAGATGTCTCGGAACTTCTCGTCTATGGCCATCAGGTCGTTGAGGAATTTCATGGCTCGTCGACTGAGCAGGTTGGCCGAGCCTAAAGTGGTGGTGTAATAAAGAATGACGATGATCAGCGGTCCAGGTATGAGTCTTTCTGTAGTGTACTCCCTCAGTTCCAGCAGTGTGAAGACGAGCGTTCCGATCTCGCTTCCCAGAAAGAACAGCAGACCCAGGGTGTTGACGATGAAAGATATCTTTGAAAATTGGTACTTCCTCGTTCCGTCGGCTTGTTTGTAGGCGTAGTATGGCGATATGAAGTAAATCATTGTTATTATGTGCATGGGTCTTGTTATGTCCCACAGCGTCATCGTGCGATCCATTTCGGGGTCGAACTGCTATCTAGACTTTCGCTTTTGTAATAATTTGACGAGTGGATCTAATTCGTTCGAATTAGATTCGGTGGAAGTGGTTGATGAAAGAAAGGTTCGTTTTGTGTATTAGATTATATTTTGTACGCGTGTACAACACCCACTAGAATGCCCATTTAATATATTGTTCAATTCGTCTGAGTGAAATTTTATGACTGCGCATATTTTATGATCGAGAAGTCGATTAGGTGTATTCATTGTAGATTAATGGTAACTGTGAATTTCTTAATGCGCTAAATTAGACTGGAGTGAAATTCGATAATGCTGTTTTACTATAATATACACACATACATATGTATGTATATGTGCTGCAAAGGATTTTCTATGAAAAAGGTTGTGTGTGCCTGTTTTGGAGAGAGTAGCTCACTTTAATTTGATGAAATATAAACGAACATTTATACTTGTTGAATGATTTATTTTAAAAATACCCTGTTATTGTATGTAAAGTCGTTGCTTGGTAAGAATACCACTATCGTTGTCAGAATATTGACCGTTTTGAGAGATTCATCAGCTCCTTCGGGCTATTCTTACCTGTATGTAGTATGAATAAATCATAATTCGAGATGATTATTCTTCTAATTGTAGCGTTGACCCATTCAATTTGTTTTCCATAGCTGAGATTGTAGCATTATAATCATACAACAGTACATATATTATGTACACACACATTGGTGGCTTGTGAATTTAAGTTAATTCGTTTAAGATGATTAGGTATGTTATCATCGTTATAGAAATCTGTAATTAAAAAAAAAAGAAATATTGTATTATGTTAGTTATTTAATAATTGTGAATTAAAAAAAAGCTAAAAACTCGACAGTGCTTATCATCTTCAATTCAATTGAAGTAAAACCGCAACACGAGAAGTTTATTTTCAAATTCAACATTTGAATACATTGCATGTGCACCTGAAATTGAAAAATTTTTAGTTGAGAATTATATATTTACATATGTATGTACATATATATGGAACTGAAAGATTTGATTTGCATACATATTTGTAATCGCTTTCTGTTAATTCTTCTTCAGCTATGTAAGTCAACAAAAGGGACGTTTTTTTGCCCTGAAAAAAAAAAATACTGAATAAATAATCAACTCGAAATGAAGTTGACTACTAGGGAGTCTATTACCGGCAATGGATACCGATTACCGGTAATGGTCCGAAAAATAGATCGGTAAATTATTACTTTTACGGGTAAATCAAAAAACATATTCGCTGCATTTTATCACATTCCTCTCCTTTATTTTATCTTCTGGCAACACCGGTCCGACCGAGTGCTTAATAATAATAGTAGTAGTTATAGAACGGATTTACAAGGAATATTTATTTACGAGGAAATTTTTAGTTCTTCATAAAATATTAATGTATAGAATTCATTACCGTTCATACCTTTTTTGAGCAACATATCTTAGTATATAATAAAAAAAAACGTTTATTAGCGTTTGGTTAAATATATTTAGTACAAAAAAAGTAGTTTATTTTTGAGATTGAAAAATCCGTTAATTTACCGGTAAACCGGTAATTTCGTAAAAAAAGTAAGGTTACTGGTAAACGAAAATTACTGTAAATTGGACTCCTTGTCGACTACATATAAACATTAACGTACCTCATTTTTGGTTTTCGTACAAAATAAGGCCAACACTACCACGCTGATGAAGAGTGTTATGATTTTGGTGAGTTTTAGAAACTCCGAAATGAAGTCAGGCATCATGTTCTGTCCATCTTTGATGTAGATTGGAAGTATGTTAGATGAATTAGGATGGATGAGTATTAGAATTAGTCTAAATATTAGTACATTGTCTTTTGTTTATAAGTTAGATCATAAGTTATTACCTAAGTATTTTGATGATTATATAATAAGGAATAGAGATAAACATAGTTTTTATACTAGAAATAAGGACAAACTAGTTGTAAGTAGAGTAAGAAAGAATAAGACGGCTGGGGGTGTTTTTCACAGGGGTGTGCTCATGTATAATGCCCTCCCTGAGTGCGTCAGGTCTGCTAAAAACATGGATGCATTCCTGCGAGGTGCGAAGAGACACCTCTGTGAGGGACAGTACATATAAGTTAATTATAAATTTTAGAGTTAAGTATAATAATTAAGATGTATTTTTTTTTAAATTAGCTTGATAGCTAAAATATATATAAATAAATAAATAAAAATAAATAAATAAATAGATGTTCAGCACAGCAACGACGATCCAAAATATAGAGACGATAGTCGCCGTCACTTGGATCTCTAAAGCACTGTTTAATAAATTGCAAGATACCACCAGTCGATGATGTAGACGACAACAAGTCTTTATCGACGAAATGATAGTTTTTCTGAGCTGTGGAGAAGCCTCTCTATACAAAGTTTTGTAACTTTTCAACTGGTTGTTGAGCAATTTATATCTGTAGTAGAGTAAAAAGTTGAAGCAGGCGAATTGGAGTACGATTAATAATCTGATGAGAGATAAATAATTTATGTACAAGTAAGATAGCATTTTTGAATTTATGCCATCCACAATTGCCGTGTGTACAAGGATCAAGTTGCTGGACAATGTTGCGATTGTGAATGCTGTGAAACCATAAAAGACCTTTTTGGAAGTGAGGTCGTTCGGATAGAGGGATAAGCTTTCGAATATATTGTCTATTTCTAGTAAATCGTTCAGGAAGGCTATTTGTCTTCGACACAGAACATTTGAGACTGCGGTTACGAAGTTGTGATAGACGACGAACGCCGTCAGAGTTATAAATAACACGTTGGAGTGGACTTTGATTGGGTACTTTGAAATGAAGACGTATAGTAAATAGAGTAGTAATGCTGTGGTGTTGATAGTGAATAAGGTTTTGGAGAAGGTGAAGATCCTTTTGCTTTGGAGATTTTTTGGTTTCGAGCCCAAGTATGGTGATATAAAGTAAAACATGAATATGACGTGCATAGGTAGTATAGTGTCTATTATGTCTGTACGTTGATTTGTCTTCATTTTATTTGCAGACTTTGATGATGTAGTTAAGGTCGTTCAACACAGAAGTAACAAAATGAAATAACATTTTTTTTGTGATTTCAGTTAGTGATTTTATGTTAAATTTTAAGGAAAATTACTCTGCGAATTGAAATGAAAAATGCTAGTGGTATTTGCTCTATTTATAATTAATGAAGTTCGAATTTAAACTGGTCGGAGTATTATATTTTAATGGAATATTTTTCCTTGGTCTACGTTGCTTTCGTGCAGGTTCGTGATTCCATCGCTTTAAGTATCTGAGGAATTATCCGATATTTATTATTAAATTTCTTTTTAATCGGGTAATCGATTGAACAGCTAACGAATATTTGCTTAGATTAGCGGCAAGCTTTATACAAGTCAAAATTGTGTCTCGTATTGACGACAGTATCTTTTCATCGATTATTAAAATTAAAGAAACCCCAACCGGTCGAAGCTATTATTGAAATTGTTCTAGGTTTTTTATATTGAATAATTTCTTTGCAATATGTGTACATTTATTCCAAAGTATGTATGTGTAATATAACTTAATATATGCATATCAAGACAGCAGGAGTACTTTGAGGGATGTTTTATGGGCGTCGTATTAGTTTTTGCGTATCTCTAAATACGTATTCTTAATGGTCATTGTCTCGAAATTTAAAAAATTGATTTTATTAATATACATGTCGACATTGATATATTCACGAAAACAATACTCTATCTTTGCATGAAAATGAAGAAAAAATTGTTTCATTCAAATATTCCGAGTTGTTCTATTATAGTTGGATTTTTGAAGCTTTAAGTGAAGTCGTTCAAAATGATCGCCTAGGTTGTCGCCGAGATGAAAATCTGTGATAAAAAATAAATATAAAGCGATATTCATGCTTGGGGACATATTTTGAAGAATTTTGATTAGTTTAATTTATTTTTTTTACATACTGATTTAATATAAAAATAAATATGTATGTATGTATATACTCAACAGAACTTATCATTTTTAATTCGATCGGAACTAGACCGCAAGCTGAAAATTTTACTTTTTTATTAAGCATTTGGATGCATTTCTGGTGCACCTGAGTGTCAATAGAATATTACGTAAATTACTATCGAATATTTTATTTAGATTTTGAATTTGTAATTGTTAAATTTACGTACATAATTATCATCATTTATTGACAATTCTTCTTCAGCTATGGTATGCCAACAGAAGTGATGTTTTTTGAGCCTAAATAGAAATGGTAGATTTTTTTGGAAGTGAAAAACTTATTATAATATTATGATAAATACATAGTTTACAAAACCAACCTCATTTTTGGTTTTCGTACAAATGAAAGCCAAGGTCACAATGGATCTTATGAATATGCTGATTTTAACGATGTGGGACAAGAAGATAAAATGTGCTTGAAATATATTCAATTTAGATTTGATCAAATTGTTCAGCAGCGGGACGATAAACCAGAATATGAAGACAAGAGTCACAGTCACCTGATACTCAAAAGCCCCGTTCAACACATCACAAGATCAATCGATCGTGAAGAGGCAACAAGTCCTAATCGAGGACATCAGACGATTTTAAACGTCGGAGAAGCGTCTCCATACATAGTTTTATAGAATTTCAATTGATCGTTGAGCATTTTAATCTGTAGTACAATAAGAAGATGTAGCATGCGAATTGAAGTAAGATTGCAACTCTGACGTGAGATAGAGAGTCTCTGTACGTGTACGTTAAAGTGATTAAATCGAATTCACCCCTGATTAGCGAGTTCAAGAGAACCAAGATGCTGGAGAATGAAGTCGTCGCGAGCGCTGTGAAAGCGTATAAGATCATTTTGGATGTGAAGTCGTTCGGATGAATGTATAGGCTTTCGAATATATCGTCTATTTCTATCAAATCGTTGAGGAATACTAGTTGTCTTCGCTGCAGATCGTTTGACGTTATGGTAAAGACGACGCAATAGAAAATGTTAGAAAAAAGGGCTACAAGTAATGCTTTTTTGTTGACGAAACCGTTCATGATTTTCGGGATCCATATTGCATATTGAAGTAAATATAATAGTATTGCTGCAGAGTTTACTGCAAATAGGGGCTTGGAGAATATGAAAGTTCTTCTCTTTTTTTGAGTGTTTGGTTTTGAGGCCAGGTATGGAGATATGAAGAAAACTATGGCCATGATGCGCATTGGTAGTCCATTCGTTTGTTCGTCTTCATTTCTACTATGAGTTTTCAGCCGATACTGAAATTGCTTTTTGGGTGATTGATTGATTATTTATTGGGTATTTGCATTTCAATTAGGTACGTGTTAAGTAATTAGTCCATGTTTGACTTGTTTTGTTAAAATCAATATTTAAATTAACAAAGCTGGTGGTCTAAAAAAAACAAATTAAATTTAATCGCAAAAAAGTTGTCTAGGATAAAAAAAGTAAACAAAGTTATATGGTAGTTGAACAGTTTATTTGAAAAACAGTAAGGTATGCTCACATTGTTCTCTGTAGCATGTTGATTTATCACATTCAAGTGAACTTGAATGTGATAAGAGCCAGCAGCATAGCTCGGACGTTAAGCTTCTGCTTACTGTCAAGAAGGTGCCGGGTTCTATCCCTGAATGAAAATGAATTTTTCAGAGTATGCTGTTGGTCAGACCTGGATTTGTGACTCCAGGTTGATCGTTTCCTATCAGAGTTTGCCAATTTTCTCTGATTTCATTGTTGAAACGGTTCCCGGAAAAAAAAATTGGCTAAAAACCCTTCCTTCCTACTATGTCACCACTATTTGAAATTTGATGGATGTACAATAAAAATTTATGTACAATTCATAGATGTCTCGTTAATTTGCGAGTTTTTTCAGTGTCTCGCAATTCAACGACTTATAATAAAAAAATGCTGCATTTGTATTTGTAATTGGCCAGGAAGGCGCATTGGGATTTACCTGTAAGGCCTTCCTGGTATATATGTAAAATAAAAAATAAAAAAATAAAATAAAAACTGGTTTGAGATGATTAGGTACGTAGTGGCCGAAACGAACATCTGTAATACAAAAGTAAAGATTATATGTATTGTCTAAAAGAAGTGATGACACGAAAAGCTCTCTTGACGACCCGTCATCGTCGGGCAATCATCATTTTTATCCGCCTCGTTGATGGCGCCTGTGAAACGACCGGTTAACGAAAAAAAAAAAATCTGATGAAAATATTTAATATACTCTGAAAAAACACACATTAATTATTATGCATTACGAAGATGATAACGATCTCGTTAAAATATTAGGAGTCATAAAGACATAATTACACCGTATAAACACGAATGCGATCCCACGTATTGTGTAATATAATAATACTTGGATTATAAAATGGGTGTAATACTTTATGATTTTTTAAAGATACCTTGTTTACACTGTGAAGTTTTTTTGTAATCATCGTTTGGTGGTACGTAATTATGTATGTTTGCCTTTGATTATCGTTAATTTTAATTTAGGGGTTGAGTGATATAATACTTTTCATTCTGGTATTTGAATAAACGCAAGTATTTTACTTTGAGCCACAAGGTTCATAGCAATTTGTCGGGTGATTTATAGCAGCAACAATTGCGAACGTTTATCATGGTGGTGAAGTATTAGGTAGTATGTATGTAGGGAACTGGTATTTAAAGGACTTGAAATTTTACCAAGCAATTTACATAAAAGAAATAAAGTAAAATTGCATTTGGTAAAATGTTTTTTGTCTCACAAAATATTTTAGACAAAACTTTTAATTAGGATTGAGAGATTTGATGTTACGACAAATATATTTTAGGCGGCAATTTCAAGAACAGACAAATCTGCAAAAAACTGTATTCATTTAACATATACATTTTGAATACCGTGGTGTATGATTTGTTATTGTATGTATGTACATATTTATACGATACCTGTATATTATCCCCGTAGAAAAAGTACTTTTTACGAAATTTAAACGTATTTTATTTTTTATTTATTACAAAGTTCACTTCGTCAGTTAGTCTGACAAACTTCCTACACTCTTCTGATCGTTTTAAAACTTTGCCATATTGCGAGGATTGTCCACCGATAGAGATTAAAATTTGGTCCGCTTAGTCGACGGTGAAATATAATCGTGATAATCACGGTTAATAATCCAAAAAATTTGGAGACGGTGACAGCTAAAGTTTGTTTGACTTTCCGCCCCCCAAACGTTTTATCAGATTTGAATTGTTTAAACACCTATAATTTTATTATTTTCACACTTTATCTTATAAAATTTGCATTATAAGCTCCCATAATCTCTCATATATATTTTTATTTAACTAATAGGTTTTATAATGAACGGTAAAAATATGTTTTTATAAAATTGAAATTGCCGATGCGGTGTTCGTTCTTTGGCCAAGATGTTCTCGCCGCTTGTTTGACGTCTCTCTTTTCGATCTCATATGTATCTTTGTTTTCAACTCTTTGATTTTGACTTTTTGGATTAATTTTGGCAGGGCTTTTCCCATGTAACGCGGTGGAAAGGCGTTCCGGCACCTTTTTGTCTCAGCATTTTTTTATGTTTCAAACGAATCTAATATATAATTTCGAAAGAGTATCTTTTGTTCAAATATACCTCATGATGAATATATATTCAATGATCCAAAGATACTTACATATGTATATATATGCAAGTATCTTTGGTTGGGAACTTCGTAAACAAACAAAGTTTCTATGACGATAATTCAATTGGTTGAATATTATATTTTTTTCGATTCAAATAAATTTAATAAAAAAACAAATGAATATTTACTACTAGATTCGCCATGTTTAAGCTATTTATATTACAAATACTGAGCGAAGCCGGGTAAAACAACTAGTATTCTACATAATATAATTTGAATACCATCTTTTCCAAAAAAAAACTTCACAAGAAGTGAGTTCTGGCACCTTTTTTTTTCAAAAAAAGTCCCGAAGTCTGATGTTTCTGATTTGAAGAACTCTTTGGAGATGGCGCATTCCTTAATAAATGATTTTACACAGAAGATACATAAACTAGAGTTTAAGTTAGATACTCTTGAAAAGGAAAAATTTGAGACAGCAATTATCTAAAACAAGTTTGATCACCTTGAACATAAATTAAATGAGAAGGAGCAATGGTCAAGAAGAAATAATATTGAAATCAAAGGGGTGCCACTCTCTAAAAGCGAAAATCTGATTGACACCATTGTTAAACTGAGCCAGAAAATTTATTATTCAGTAACCCCTAGTCAAATCAACTTTGTTGCGAGGGTTCCTTCCAGTAGTAATAATAATTCTAAACCAATTGTGGCCTCTTTTCATAATTATCATCTTAAAGAAGAATTTATGCCAGCAGCGCAGCGTTTAAAGTCGCTTTCATCCGGTGATCTCGGTTATTCCGACGATAAACGGATTTTTGTAAATGATCACCTGACCGTTTCGAACAAAATGCTGCTGACCAAGGTGAAGTCTCTGGCTAAAGAAAAAGGTTTTTTTTATATGCATGGGTGAAACACTCAACAATCCTAGTACGGAAGAACAATACCTCACCGATCACAGCTCGGTGATCTAACAGCAACGAGATTTAATGAATATCCAGTGAAACAATCATCTAAAATTTTGCACGTAGTCAAATCAATTTTGCAAGGTTGATAACCGCTTGCAACTCAATAAGTTATTGTAGTATTTTCGCCATTCTGACGGTTATGACGATGGTTGGTGTTGGGCATTGTGAGCGGGTAAGAACCACAAACCTAATCGTAATTATTAATATTTTGCTTTTGCCACTGTGCTTATCATTACACTGCTTACCTACTTCTTAATTATTATTGAAATCTTAGTGTTATTTAGCTTAGTGTTTACAAATGGCTTATTTTAAGGCATACTATCAGAACGGGGCTTACGCACTAAAACCAATGAATTTCGTAGAAACGTACTGTCGCATTCTTATGACATTGTATCTTTAACAGAGACGTGGCTTCTAAAAGGTATTAATAACGAAGAACTCTTCGATGACCAGTACTTAATAAGCCGCAGATACCGAGACTATTTAACGACTGGCCAATCTCTTGGTGGTGGGGTCGTTTTAGCAATTCGTAAAGATTTTATTGTGGAGCAAAGAGTTGACTGGAATTCCAGTGCTGAGGACCTATGGATATCAATTAAGCTACGTGATCAACAGAACAAATCCTACAGAAATCATGTTGCTACTGTTTATCTAAGCCCAGGGTAAAATTTTCATCCACATCTTGAGTCCTTTTCAAATAAACTATTTGACATCATCTCGTCCCTTTCTGACCATAGTGATTGATGACCATTCTGCTCTAGTCCCTACGAATCTATCAGGTAGAAACCAAATAAACTTTTTTGATATCTATACTACTTTTAACCTCTTGAAAGTACAATTGTATTCAAAATTCTAATAATACAATTTTAGATTTGGTCATTTCCAACAAATCTTTATTAGTGACACCTTCTGCCGTACCCTTAGTGCCAGAAGACAAACATAATAAATCCCTGAACATCGGAGTATGTGATTTGCATTTTAGTCTGCAACTTTTATCATCCAGAATCAAGTATCATTTTAGTAAATGTGACTTTAATTCGATTTCACAACATCTCTTGAAAATTGTTCACTAAAACTATCAATGGGTACTCTAGAGGGGGCTGTGTCACAGCTATATGATATCCTAAATGAATTAATAAATAAATTTGTACCCAAAACTAAGTTCTCTCCTAATAAATATCCGCCATGGTATACTAAACCATTAATAAAAATTGCTTCAGAAAAATATAAGTATCACAAAAAATTTAAAATTTATAAAGTCATTCGGATTTCACAACTTTTAAGATATTAAGAGAGCGATTTAAGCAACTTGAATGTAAATGTTATCGAGATTGACATCAGTCACATTGAGTCGTCTATTCTCAACAGCCCTAAAGTTTTCTGGTCCTATATGAAAAGTAAAAGCAAATCTAGTGACCTGCCTTCTTGCATGTATCATAATAATGTAGTTGGTGACTCTGGTGAAGCAATTAGTGAGCTGTTTGCAGACTATTTCCATTCAACATTCTTGGATGTATGTACTCCCAGTGTCCCGAATTTAGATGATTTTAATGATGTTATGGAGGGTGAGGTTTTATGTCCCCTTAATGATATCTCTGTTTCTCATAATCATGTGAAATCACTATTATCAGCTCTCGATACAAACAAATCTGCAGGGCCTGACGGCATTCCTCCGTTGTTCATAGTGAAGTGTTTGCATGAACTAGCCTACCCCTTAGATGAGAATATTGACCTATTTCATGACTGTTCAATTACTATTAGGAACTTAGTTGCAAGATTGCTTTTTTTAACCCGTTCTTTTTTTGTTTTGTTTTTGACCTTAATCCTTTTTGCTTCATTTTCTACTGTTACTCATTTTTCTACATTCTACTATTATTTACGAATTTGTCATTATTTTTCTTTTTGTATTGTTATTTTTTTTTATTTTTTATTGGCCTTCATAGCAAGTTCCATTTTTCATTTTTCATGCTATTTGAAGAAACTTTTAATTGGCTTATGTTTTACCATTTATTTTATTATCTTTATTTTAGCTGTACGTTTCTCTCTGTTTATTAAATAAATAAATAAATAAGGAGGTACACACAGTAAATCAGATTATTCTGGAGTGAGCGGTGATCTTCTGAATTGTTGAATAAATGCTGTGAAACGACTTTGGCCTTTCATTTGGATCCTGAACCCACCCCTACGCAACAATATGTTACGGTGACATGTACTGCTGTACAGTATTAATAGATTTCGTCGTGTTACGTCTATCAAGTCCATTCGTTTGTTCGTCTTCATTTCTACTATGAGTTTTCAGCCGATACTGAAATTGCTTTTTGGGTGATTGATTGATTATTTATTGGGTATTTGCATTTCAATTAGGTACGTGTCAAGTAATTAGTCCATGTTTGACTTATTTTGTTAAAATCAATATTTAAATTAACAAAGCTGGTGGTCTATACAAAAAAAAAAAACAAATTAAATTTAGTCGCAAAAAAGTTGTCTAGGATAAAAAAAAGTAAACAAAGTTATATGGTAGTTGAACAGTTTATTTGAAAAACAGTAAATTATGCTCACATTGTTCTCTGTAGCATGTTGATTTATTACATTCAAGTGAACTGGTTTAAGATGATTAGGTACGTAGTGGCCGAAGCGAACATCTGTAATACAAAAGTAAAGATTACAGGTATTGTTTAAAATAAGTGATGACACGAAAAGCTCTCTTGGCGACCCGTCATCGTCGGGCAATCATCATTTTTATCCGCCTCGTTGATGGCGTCTGTGAAACGACCGGTTAATGAAAAAAAAAACAACCGTCTGATGAAAATATTTAATATACTCTTTGAAAAAACACACACAATAATTATTATGCATTAGGAAGATGATAATGATCTCGTTAAAATATTAGAAGTCATAAATACATAATTACACCGTATAAACACGAATGCGATCCCACGTATTGGTTTATTAAACGGGTGTAATGCTTTATGATTTTTTAAAGATATCTTGTTTACACTGTGAAGTTTTTTTGTAATCATCGTTTGGTGGTACGTAATTATGTTTGCCTTTGATGATCGTTAATTTTAATTTTGGGGTTGGGTGATATAATACTTTTCATTCTGGTATTTGAAAAAACGCAAGTATTTTACTTTGAGCCACAAGGTTCATAGCAATTTGTCGGGTGATTTGTAGCAGCAACAATTGCGAACGTTTATCATGGTGGTGAAGTATTAGGTAGTATGTATGTAGGGAACTGGTATTTAAAGGACTTGAAATTTTACCAAGCATATATGCTTTAGTTTTATTGAAGTAAAGTAAAATTGCATTTGGTAAAATGTTTTGTGTCTCACAAAATATTTTAGTCTCTGAAATAAACTTTTAATTAGGATTGAGAGATTTGATGTTACGACAAATATATTGTAGGCGGCAATTTCAAAAACAGACAAATCTGCAAAAATTATTCATTTAACATATACATTTTGAATACCGTATTGTATGATTTGTTTTTGTACATATGTATTTATACGATACCTGTATATTATCCCCGTAGAAAAAGTATTTTTTTCGAAATTTAAACGTATTTTATTTTTTATTTATTACAAAGTTCACTTCGTCAGTTAGTCTGACAAACTTCCTACACTCCGATCGCTTTGAAACTTTGCCATATTGTCCATCGATAGAGATTAAAAATGGGTCCGCTCAGTCGACGGTGAAATATAATCGTAATAATCACGTTTAATAATCCAAAAAATTTGGAGACGGTGACAGCCTAAGTAATTGCCAACAGGCAGTAGCCTTGTTTGTTTGACTTTCCGCCCTCCAATCGTTTTATCAGATTTTAATTGCTTAAACGCCTATAACTTTATCATTTTCACACTATATATTATAAAATTCGCATTATAAGCTCCCATAATCTCTCATATGTATTTTATTTCACTTATAGGTTATATAATGAATGGTAAAAATAAGTTTTTATAAAATTGAAATGGCTGATGCGGTGTTCGTTCTTTGGCCAAGACGTTCTCGCCGCTTGTTTGACGTTTCTCTTTTTTCAACTCTTTGATTTTGACTTTTTGGATTCATTTTTTCGTATTGTCTGGCCACAGTGTCATATTGGGGTGACCTGTAAAGACACTGTGGTATACTTGTATATTAAAATAAATAAATTTTGGCAGGGCTTTTTTTCCCATATAACGCGGTGGAACGGCGTTCCGGCACCTTTTTGCCTCGGCATTTTAAATGTTTCAAACGAATATTCTATATAATATATTTTGAATACAACTTTTTCCAATAAAAAAATTAACATGAAGTGAGTTCCGGCACCTTTTTTTTTCAAAAAAAAGCCCTGAATTTTGGACTGAGAGCGAGTGATTTTAAGAACCTTTTATCAAACTAGATTTTATAAGCCATTTTCATTCCACATCGTTTTTGTTATACCACAGTCGAAGGTTACAATTGTCAAAACTTCGTTGTTGAAATAGTGAAATAGAAAATATAAAGTGCATTCACACATTTTCTAATAAAACTTGCGAGATATGTACAAAAAAATGTTATCCAAACCAGTCCCAGATATTAGTTTTAGTATTTTGTCATCGATTTCATTTGAAAGTCATCGGCGAATACATATGTATATAACCTTAAATTTGTAAATCGATTTGTTTCTACAATTTCTGATTGCTTTCATCAGTTTCAATTTTCTCTAGCATATTTACATGCTGCGTTGACCCCAGAAATTAGTTTTAGTATTAAAGTATTTTAAGTATTAGGTTAATTGACTATTATATGCATACAGTAATACTTAACAGTACAAATCATCGGCAATTCAATTGGACTTAGACCGCAAGCTGTGAATTGTATTTTTTTATTTAGCATTTGAATACACTTCTTATGCACCTGATGATCAAAATAAATTTCATTAAACTCATTTTAAAAATTTTACATACATATGTCGTTAAAATAAAATATTTTTAATACGCACATAATTAGCATCGTTTCTTCTGAACTCTTCTTCGGCAAGATACGTCAGCAAAAGTGACGTTTTTCGAGCCTGCTTGATAAATGTTAGAATTTACATAAATTAGAAATCTAATAGGATACAAACAACTGACTAGAAATCGTACCTTATTTTTGGTTTTCGTACAAATGGCGGCCACCAGGACAATACCGATGATGAATATAACGATTTTGATAACATTGAGCAGGCTCATAACTAGCATGATCATCAAATGCTCGCCGGACTTGATCAAAGCGTTCAGCACCGGAATTGCGAACCAGAATATGGAGACGTACGTAGCAGTCACTTGGATCTCGTAAGCTCTGTTCAACAAACGGCAGGATACTATCAGTCGATCGTGAATGAGGCAGCAAGTCCTTATCGAGGACACGATATGTTTTCTGAGCATAGGAGAGGCATCCCCGTACAAGGATTTGTACACGTTCAGCTGATCGTTCAACAGTTTGAATCTGTAGTAGAGCAGGAAGTTGTAGCAGGAGAATTGAGATAGAATTGTCATCCTGACGTGAGATAAGCAGTTCCTGTATATGAAAGAAGACATGCCGAAGGATATCCCACCCATGATTGCACAGTAAAGGAAGATGCAAGAGAACGAAGTCATCTCGAGTAAGGTGAAGCCGTAGAACACAATTTTGGAGGTGAGGTCGTTCGGACACAAAGAAATGCTCTCGAAGATCTCGTCAATTACTATCAGATCGTTGAGAAATGTCATGGACCTACGGCACAGGATGTTAGAGCTCGCTATAACAAAGACGTAGTAGAAGAAGACGATCAGAAGTGTCGCCACAAATAAGTTGTCTACGTAGACGAAGCCACCGAAGATGTAGTACATTCCGATCAGTTCGTGCTGCATGTAAAACAGCAGGGCTATGGTGTTGATCAGGAAGAGGATCTTGGAGAATGTGAAGGTCCTCCTCTGGTCTGGGGATTTCGGTTTCAGTGCCAGGTATGGCGATATGAAGAATATTATGGCTATGACGTGCATCGGTCGTATCACGTCTAATACGTCCATACGTTTGTTCTTCTTCATCTTCACTGGGGGCTTTACACCTGACATTGAAACTTGTTCCTCGTTCTGTCGATGATTGATGGTCGGTGTGGTGTGACGTTAAGTGTATTGCGAATGATACTTCCGAAATTTATTTGATAAATGTTGGTACTTTGGCGTGACGTTTGATCGATTTGCTTCATGATTTTATCTCATTTTAATAATTTTATTGAAAATTTTGTATGTGAGAATTCAAAGTTGAATATGACCTACATATTTGTGTGAGGTTACATTAAGTGATTATGTTGATGTGAAAGTTCTGGCGGATTATAATATTATAATGTGATGCTACTTGTGGTAAGTTTGCATGACTGTTCATAATTATAATGAAATGCGGATTATATCATATCTATACATATGTATATGTATATAAAATCAATGTTTGTCTGTCTATCACGTATGCGTTCCTATACCATTCAAGGGATTGCGATGAAACTTACATGAGTTATTGTGTGCATGTCCGCGATGGTTTCTGTAAAAAAAATCGCCCATAAACGGGAACGGAAACGGGAAAAACGGGAAGGAGTGGCATTGAAACGCAATATTTTCAAATGTTTTCGCGTCGCCACCTGCGTTGTTAGGGTAAAATAAACAAACAATTGAATAATTTCGAATGTGTTCGCTGCCTGCGTTTTTCCGACAAATTTTCATTGCTGTAATAATGAGAACGAGAACGGGAACATTCAGCTAGTACATGTATAAAAACGGACGCTCGATCGAGGAGACGCGGGGAAGTGGGGGGGGGGGTGTGGAGCGTCTGACATGTGCTCCTTATACTGAGTGCCGAGCGAGCGTTACAATGGGTGACGTCAGCGTCAGATGCGCGGGAGCGTACATATACACATTCACGAAGACACACGCACACATTCATTCATCATTTCATATATAATAATTACCTTACACTATATTTACATATACATATGTATAATATATAACTTTATTTTAATTCGTGTATCAATTCCTTTCCGAAGCTACCCCTTGAAATCAACGGGCACAAAACTAGTTTCTTATAGAAATTTCATGTATACAGTAATGGAAGATTCATTTTGGTCATGCAATTTTTACATTAACTATTAGCGTCATATTATGTGTAACTTTAATCAGTTTCGTCGAGTGGTTTCAATTTAGCCAGTTGGCTTGTGATCTGATGATGATTTAAATAAGTCTTCCGAGGATATTTTTGCGGGATCAAAGTTCAGTGAGTGGTTCAAAAAGTCTTGGGTGGGTTAATTGAAGAAAAATAATAGGTAAATGATTAAAATTTCATGGGTCGATATTTAAGACGTGGTTCAGTCTCTACTCGAAGATATACATACATATGTATATATGTATGTACATATGATATGATGGTATCAGGACATGTATCCCCTGGACGTATACCCCCGGTCAAAACGCCCCTGGAAATTAACCCCCCCCGTGCAAAAAACCCCCTGAAAAATAATTAAGTCAGTGTAAAACCCCCTGAAAAATAATAAAAAGTCAGTGTAAATACTAATGTATTTCAGTCAGAAAAATACAATTCGGATAATACTTAAAAAGCACCGACAACTTCATCTATCGGCACAAATGCGAGAGCTGGTATCATTCGTAATTTCAGCGCAAAATCGAAATCTTCTTGGTAAAGTCGTTACATCCCATTCTCTATAATTTTCCGATAGATGTTTTGACTTGGATGAAAGAGACATCCCTTAATCCCCGTTACATCCCCGTCTGGTAAACTTCTTTCTAAACTGTGTCAATTCAAAGTCAACTATGATGCTGGTTGAACTCAAATTGGCATTCCATATGTTTAATATCTCAAACAGTTTAATGTAAGTATCCCGTCTTTTGTTTTGTAGTAAAACATAAAGACATGGAATGGCTTGGTGATGAAAAAAAGCATTAATCGTGTTTATGCAGTTGAAAAATAACGCAGGAGCATTTTTGAAAGTCCCATCCGAGAAACAGTGTGATGTTGTTAATGAAGGGTATTCCGTCAGTATGTATTTAGATATCTTTTGGAGAGAATTGACCAGAATAGAAGGAAGGAATTGTGAGTTGTTTATAGCAAAAATCAAATAAATTTGACTAATTCTCACTTGAATCAATATCGGAAATTTGAGTTACCTACCTATGTATATATGTACATATGTACATATATGAACCAATTGAGAAAATCAATTCGGCATTTTTTGAATTTCACCAGGATTTGAATCCTCTACCTTTCGGTTTACAAGCATTCAACATACCGAGTTTATAGCCGTGGCTATATTCAAATGAATTTCCTTAAATATTATTTAATTAAATTCTAACTAATAATATTAGAACTTGCTACATTGACCTTTTTGATGTTGTGCCATCAAAACGAATACTTATTTTTTGTAGATTATAAGAGAAAGTTTCCTTAAAAATGATGTTATATAATATATAATGATAAGTCGTTGACATTTTATAATGTTTGGGAAATAGGAAAAATAACTTCCAACATTTTTATTACTTTTTATTAATACTAATGTACATATACAAATTATAAACACGTATTGATGTATAATTTTAAAATGGCATATTTTCGGCGCTTTTAGTAGTTGAATTGATTTAATATGACCAAATAGGTCGTAATCGATATGGACAACTGGAAACACATAAATGAATTAATACTGTTGATAAAACAATATATTATAAAAAAATATATAATCATAATGATATTACTGTACAAATCATCGGCAATTCTACTGGACTAAATCCGCATGCGTTGAATTCCACTTTTCTTCCCAACATTTGTATGCATTTCAAATGAACCTGAGATTGGATAAGAAGTTGATAACTTTGTCTTGAATGTATATTTTAATAATAAAAAGAAATGTGTACGTAATTTTCATCGTATTCTTTGAGATCTTCTTCGGCTATATACGCCAACAGTAGAGACGTTTTGCGTGCCTGAAGTTAGACAAAATTCTTAATTTTTCGTACAAGATGCGAGGGGAAATTTCAGATTCGTACCTTATTTTGAGTTTTGGTACAAGCCAATGCGATTAAACACATTCCCATCATCAGTACGATACACTTCATGCAATTGAGAGCTGTGTAATTGAAGGCTCGAAACACATCCTGATTTCTTCCTTTCAGAAACAAATTCAATACGGATACTATGAACCAAAATGTCGAGATGAAAGTAGCCGTTAGCTGAATGTCAAAAGCTCTGTTTAGCAAACGACAAGACACCGAAAGCAGCTCGTGAATTGTACAACAAGTTTTTATGCAAATTACAATACGTTTGCGAAGCATTGGGGAAGCATCTTCGTACAGAGCTTTGTATACCAGAAGCTGATCGTTCAACAGGTTGAATCTGTAGTACAATAAGAAAGTATAGGAAGCGAACAAAGAGAAGATGGTCATTCTCACGTGAGATATCACGTGTCTGTAGATGAAATAAGCCATCCTCGAAGATATCTCAGGGCTCAATACGAAACCGTAAACGAAGATCGAGCACAAGGAGAGAATTTCGTATGCAGCTAGAGCGTACATGACTCTCTTTGGAGTGCTGTCGTTGGGACATAAGGACAAGTCTTCGAATACTTGGTCAACTTCTGCGAGATGATTGAGGAATTTAATAGCTCGACGGTACATCAAGTTGCTGGAGCTGATCGTCACCGAGTAGTAGGCAATGACCATCATCAAGCTGATCATGACCAACGTCTCCACCGTGTAGTCTTCGTTCTTCATAAATGAGTATATGAGGGTGGGAATTTCGTTGGTCAAGTAGAAAACGAGGCCCGAGATGTTGATCAGGAATAGGGTTGTGTTGAATGTGAACACTCTTTGTCCCGTTTGGTTCTTTCTGGCTATGTAGGGGCATAGAAGGAACAAGATGGATATGAAGTGCATTGGTCTGATGATGTCAGACAGGTGCGACTTTCGGGGCATCTTGTCACACACTGGTCGCTTTTGATGTGATGAAATAATCAATCATAATAAAGTTTGACACAATCGTTGCTTCGATCGGTGGCGTTATCGAAATTTTATGGACATAAACTATTTATATAAATTGTAATTGAAAACTATCATTGAACAGTCAATGCTTATTTCTTATGGGTTGCTAAATGGTTTAGCGGCATATTTTTAACCTAGGGCTTCCAAGCCGGCTTAAACCGAAACCGAAAAACCGGCTTTTTAATCATCTTTCAAAAATCCGAAAACCGGCTTTTTTGACTCGATCAACCGGCTTGTTTAAGGTTTCCTTTTTGTTTTTTTCCTCAAAACTAACAATTATGAATTTTAGATTTCTCTAAAAGATAAAAAAGTGTGTATTGAATCCAAATTTTCTTTGGGAATAGGCGCATATTTTTTTGAACAACAAAAAAAGGCACGGCACTTAGTGGTGGCTTTTTGAGATACAGTAATGGACGAAGACCAGGTTATAAACCAACAAAATATTATTGAAAGTAGTTTCAATAACCTAAACAAGGCCTTTCAGAATTTCGGCAAATTGGGTTCTCCATAATTTGTAGCTTTTGCGCGTTATTCTTCTTGATGGCAGCTTATTTAAATCATTTAATTATTTGTGCGTATCCAGGATCTGCCATTTTACGGCTGTCATATTTGTAATAGTAATGAAAATTTAAAACTTCAAAAGTCTTAATTTTCTGAAATCGGTGAAAGCCGGTCAACCGGATTTTTATTTGTAATAAAACCGAAAACCGGCTTTTTCTTTCGGTCGGTTTTTTTGGAACCCCTAGTTTTAACCCATCATAGATATATGTATGTATGTATATGTTTGAATGGTGGATCAATTTTTAATTGCATCATACTATATTATTATGATCCTTTGATTTTAAGTAATAATTTAACTAATAGTAATGTCTAGCTTTAGTTTTGGTCTATTTAGACGAAATGTGAATCACATTTATATATTAAACAAATTAAAATATGATTATTTTTCACATGCATTTTCATATAGGATTTAATTTAATTTACAAATATGAAACCATTAATGTGTATGTACATATGTAAGTAAATGATTGGCATGATGTATGTATGTATTTCGGCTCAACTGTCAGTTTTTATATTATACTAAAGCCAGCAGTATACATACATATGTACATAGCTTGGTGGTTGCTAGGATTTCTGATTTCACGAGCTTTTTCAATTCCCAGAACACGGGACTGAGCTCGGGATCGCTCTCAGGATCACTCCCGGGATCCCGGGAAATATGATGTAGTTTTGTTTCAATTTCATTTATTTATTATTAACATAAACTTTATTTTCATTTATTTTTCAGTCAAGGTTGTTTTTATTCACGCTATTTTGTAGTTTTGTCTTTGGTAACAACATACTTATTTCATTCTTTATTCATCGTCAAACACACAATTGTCTCATCTGCATCAGAACCTAAAATAGTTTATTCAATTGTGGAATCGTGAATACAAGAAGGTTAAACTCGTAGGATATACATATGTATGTACATATATACGCCTTTATTAAACTATTTAAAGAACGTTTTGATTGTCATATTTTTCCCGGGATTAGAGATAAGAATTCCCGGGACATTAAAAATTCCGCGAGTTCCCGGGAATTTCTGTTGCGTCAATGTTAACTACCGAGAGGTTACCGGGTTCGATCCCTTGGGTTGACCTCGATTGCAAAGAATTTATTCCAAGTATTGCTGCTGGTCAGACTTTCTGACCCGCAGCAATACTTGGAGTCAGATATTTCTGACTTCAAGTCCTTCGTTCCCTATCCGAGTTTTAATTTATTGTTCAAACGGTTTCTCAATCAAATTGGCAAAAGCCACCTTATCACCACTATTTGAATATGATTTCAAAATTTATAATCCATAAAATTTATATATGTTTGATACTATAGATGTCACTTAGGGGCAGCCAAAAACGGCATCATGGGAAAATATACAATTTGGTCCATCGGCCATGCCAACTTTTCTTAGGTATAAATAAATACAGTCTCATTTGATTACCCCTACGTGTCTGATTTAAATACTGCATTAGCTTACGTGCTGTCATTGTTAAATTTTAAGAATTCATTATGTAGTTTATCTTCATTGATTAGCCTCTTGAGATGGAGAAAATCTAATGGAATTGCTTCTGCCTTATTCTACTTTAAAGTCTTCAGGGGATAGACAGATAGATATATGTATGTATGTATATGTATACTCTTTCCTCAAGGTCGCGACTCTCAAGGTAGATTTTTCGCCCTTCATAGCTGTGGGTTTTCTCATCGAAGTCGTTTCCGGTTAAGTATGGCGGAATGCGCATACATTACGCGAGATTTGCGCGTCCGGTCTGGTCTCAAAGGTCGGGTCGGGTCGGGACGGGTCGAACACCACACCTCGAACGATCGGACAGATCGTCGGGTCGGTCAATAGAAAACGGACCAACGACCAGCACAACGTTGACAATCGCCGTTGTTGTTAGCCCACTGACCCGCTTGCGAGGCCTCTTACCGGGTCACCGGTTTTCGGGAGGGAGGGGAGGGTGGGCGGGGGGAGGAACTATCGGCAAACAACCGAACAACCGACCGGTCGAAATCAATCTGAGGTGATCGTAAACAAAACCCGAAAAGTTTGAAGTACCCTACCTGGGTTTGCTGGCACTCGTCTGGAGTGGGACAGTTTGGAAAAGTGTCGTGTTGCACGTACCTATGTATATGTATTACATCGGTCTCCGTGGCGAGCCAGAATGTTAAATTACAGAAAACACAAATATCGGAGGGCAAAGATCGAAAATCGAAAGATCTTAAGTCGAAAGATCAAAAAATAGGGTGCATGGTAAACGGTACATACTCACTTAATTTGCGCGAGCAGGATACAACAGGAACAAGAGGAACAGGCTTTTCCTCCCGTATTAATGTGCGCGCGCAGTAATTTAACATTCTGGCTCGTCACGTAGACCCGTATTACATATGTACATACTTTAAAAGTGTAGATTTTCAGAGATTGTACTATTCCAACGCTGACACTACTTGGTAGTTATGATTGAACTAGTGTTGTACCCGATGACATATCATCGCATGGGTGTTGGCATATTAAGTTATTAGATAAAAAAAAAAAATTTGAAAAAAATTTACGTCGTGTCGATAACAATTTCAGTTACTGTTCCGACTTTTGTAATGACGTGTGGCAAACAGTCTTATTAACTGATTGTCGATTGGCATTATTGACGAGTTGGCATTAGTGTCGGCCCAAGCGGAAATACGCGACGGTCGACAGAGTTCGAGCAGACGGCGTACGGACAACTTGTGTTCCGTACGCTCCGCTGAACCACCACGTGCAAATTTTACATTTCAATAAACTACATCAAACCATTATCGAAGTCTTTTCCATGATGGTCACTTCGAACCGGACACCAGTAACCTAGGCCACAACACCAAACGGACAAACCAATAGGAAAAAACGTGGTCGAGAAAAAATGGATGTCAATTAAGAAATCGGTATCGTTCCTTTGTTACTATCCATACCTTTCCAATACTAATAACATGTTTGCTTCTATTTCAGCAATATATTGATTGATGTACAGAGGTACATGACCGCGTGATTGACGCAGAAAATATATAAATAAAAACATAACCTACAAAGACGCATGGGACACAGAGGTAATCCAAAATTATCGGAACGATCACATAAACATCGTAAAGGATATTCAAGTAAGTGAATGTATTCAATCTCAGGCAATCTGTTCAAAAGGCAATCATGTGGGTAGGTCAGTTTTTAAAAATATGTTTTAAAGTATAACAATTAATTAACGCGATTGTATAAAATAATATCGCGCTACGAAGGAATGTTTCATCGGTCGCATCGAAATTCGTATTAAAAGTGTAAAATCAGATGTAGTGTAAAATTAGCAAAGCACGTGGGGAATTATACTTGTAGCCCCAAAGTGGCTTAAACCAAGTACATACCGGTATATTCATATACCGGCAGATCTCTTTGTTTCTTAATGTGTGTAGAAACTTTCTCCCCCCTCCCCCCTCCACAATAAATGTGGAATTATACTTGTAGCCCCAAAGTGGCTTAAACCAAGTACATACCGGTATATTCATATCGGTAGATCTTTGTTTCTTAATGTGTGTAGAAACACCCTCCTCCCCCCCCCCCCCTTCCACGATAAATGTGGAATTATACTTGTAGCCCCAAAGTGGCTTAAACCAAGTACATACCGGTATATGCATATCGGTAGATCTTTGTTTCTTAATGTGTGTAGAAACACCCTCCCCCCCCCCCCTTCCACGATAAATGTGGAATTACACTTGTAGCCCCAAAGTGGATTAAATCAAGTACATACCGGCATATTCATACATCGGTAGATCTCTTTGTTTCATAATGTGTGATGAAACAGTGGTGATTTAAAATAAATCACAAGACTTGTAGCCCCAAAGTGGTTTAAATCAAGCACCCACCAATTTAGGGTTGTAATTTCTTCCAAAATATGTTGGATAGATTCTGGTGATAATAGTTAAAGTAGAATATTAAGATTCACGGTTAATCATTGAATATTATTACCTTATCTCTACGAATAGTTCAATTGACAGCTATAGTAGAGAACAACTGTATTTATGAGACGAAATAGTGCAACTTTCTGAAACAAATGTCAAGTGCTGAAAACGAGGAAATAGAAGCTTCGACTTCCAAGTCGCATAAAGGTCGAAATCCAACTAGGGACGTAGAA
The DNA here is from genome assembly GCF_051622035.1 of Arctopsyche grandis. Classification (NCBI taxonomy): domain Eukaryota; kingdom Metazoa; phylum Arthropoda; class Insecta; order Trichoptera; family Hydropsychidae; genus Arctopsyche; species Arctopsyche grandis. Next base: position 6,804,021 of record NC_135363.1, on the reverse strand, counting down.
CCTATTAGAGACAGGTCAAGCTCTAGAATACATCAGACTCGAAGTCAGACTCAATCGATAGAAATATTAGCGAAGGAAAATAAAGTAGAAGTTATAATGACGTCAATAGAATTAAGGTATTCAGGCGCGGTACAAAGACTAAAAGGAAAAATAGATAAATCCTCCGAATTAGATGAAGGACAGTATCAAACCATTAAAGAAGCATACGATTATGTCCGAAAACTCCATTACGAATATTTAGATAACCTTACAGACATACCGAAAGCGGCCAAAATAGACGAAGAGTACGATGCAATTACAATAACAGTTAAAAATCTTAAAGCAGCATTAGATTGCCAATCCTTTCAAGATAGTAAACTAAAGGTAGAGCAAGCAACAATTAAATTTGCTAGAGATAAGTTACCGACGTTAACCATTCCCACATTTCAGGGAGATCCATCTGAATGGCAATCGTTTCAACAAGCTTTTAAGAATATAATAGGAAACAAAACGGAATATTCGAATGTCACGAAATTGCAATATTTGCATCAATCCTTAATCGGTCCCGCTTTGGCAGCTGTATCAGGTTTAGATATTAGCTCAGACAATTACGAAATAGCGTGGAGTATTTTAGACAAGCAATATAATTTACCAAGACTTAATCTCAAAACTAGGATTAATTCACTTTGTGACTTAAAATTAATCACAAGAGAATCACATATCGAATTGAGAAATCTATTGAATCAGGTAACAGTGTGTATTAAAAACATTGAATCGTTGGGTTACGCGAGAGAAATTTTAGATCCATGGGTAACATGTTTAGTTCTAAGGAAATTACCTTTTAATATAGTAAGAGACTGGGAAATATCGCTGGTTAGCAGAGAAATGCCACCATATGAAAGTTTAGAGACATTCTTGCAGAATAGATGTAATGTATTACAATCTACTGCATCTGTAACTACGGTGAAGGAATTCCCTCATAGTCGTCAAAGAATCATGAGAACTCATGTCGCGAACAAAAACCCATCAAGTAAGGTAAACGCATGCGCATTCTGTCGAAATAATCATTTCATAGGCAAATGTGATAAATTCAAAGCAAAATCCAGTATGGAAAGAAATGAATTCGTTAAATCTAATAACATGTGTTTTAAATGTTTAAATTCATCGCATAAGATAACAAATTGCAAGTCTAACTATAATTGCTTAAGGTGCAAACAAAACCATCACACTTTGTTGCATCAGGACGATACATTTAGTTCCAATAATACGGGAAGGAAGTCAATTAATGCTCATTCTACTCATTTCTCTCAAAGGGAGATAATTTTACCGACGGTACAAGTAGACATTATAACGTCCAATGGAACGGTCGTTAAGGGTCGCACATTATTAGATTCCGGCTCACAAGTCAACTATGTTACCACATCTTTCGCTAAGAAGAATAACTTCAAATTAGAGAAAATCTCTCAAAAAATTGTAGGTATCGCTAATCAAGAAAGTAGCATTCGTCACATCACCAAGGTGACCATAAGGTCTTCAACCACTAATTACTCAACCAAAGTGTTGTGTTTGGTATTACCAGAAATTACTGGCGAAATTCCAACTGTGAAACTGGATCAACAGTTAATTTCAATACCAGCGGGAATCAAGTTATCAGATCCCCTTTGGAATAAACCGACGCCAATCGATTTATTGCTCGGCGCCGAGATTTGCGTTCATGCTATGAAAGCAGGAACCATCCAGTTAGGAAAAGGTATGCCTATCTTAAAGGATACCGAATTCGGATGGACAATAGTTGGTCCATATCCCGAAGTAAATAATGCTCCAGGGAAGAGCCACATAGGCTTAAGTCAATTAGACAGTCACATTCAAAACTTTTGGATGATCGACCAGGTTCCTATGGTAAAACATCAATCTCTTGAGGAGAAAAGATGTGAGGAACATTTCCAAGCACACACATCACGAGATAAAAACGGTAGATTTTGTGTAGCTTTACCATATAAAAATTCCCCGGTAGTATTAGGAAGTTCATTGCACATTGCGGAGAAAAGACACAAAACTTTGGAAAGACGTTTTTTAGCCAATAATAATTTAAAAATGGAATACAATAAAGTTTTAGAAGAGTACATAAATTTAGGACATATGTCAGAGTGTGAACCTCCGGAGGCACATGAGGTTCATTGTTATTTACCTCATCACGTCGTGGTTAAGGAGTCTAGCCTTACCACTAAATATCGTGTAGTTTTTGATGCGTCCGCAAAGACAACGTCTAATATCTCACTAAATAATATTTTGATGGTGGGACCTAATGTCCAATCAGATTTGTTAAGTTTACTACTCAACTTTCGACTCCATAAATACGTGATTACTGCGGATATTAAGCAGATGTACCGACAGATTCAAATAGCAGAGGAAAATAAAAATGTACAACGAATCATTTGGCGAACAGATCCCCAGAGTAAATTCAAGCATTACAAGCTTAATACAGTAACATTCGGAACTGCTTCAGCCCCATTTTTAGCTACTAGATGTCTAAATCAGTTAGCAGAGGAGAATAGAAACAAATATCCCATCGCTAGTAAAGTGATCGAACGTGATTTTTATGTTGATGATTTGCTCACGGGAACTAATACTATTGAAGCTGGTAAATTATTAAAGGTTCAACTGGAAACCATATTATTATCAGCCGGTATGCCCTTAAGCAAATGGACATCGAACAACTCCGATATAATCACGGATGTTAAGGCTGACGATTGTTCAGATTTTAACTTCTCTAACGAATCACACAAAACTTTAGGTTTATTTTGGAAACCGCGGGAAGACGTTTTTGTATTTAAGGTTCAAACCGAAGTCGAGACTGAAAATATAACAAAAAGAAACTTTTTATCAGTAATTAGTCAGATCTTCGACCCATTAGGACTATTATCTCCATTGTTAATTAATTATAAGATATTAATGCAATCTGTCTGGCAACAAACCATTGGTTGGGATGAATTCATTCCTCAGACAATCTTCAAAAAATGGAAAGATTGTCAATTATCCAATACAGTCATGAAACTTTATAAAATTCCTAGATTGATAATACTAAATAATGTCATTAATATACAGGCACACGGATTTTGTGACGCATCCGAGAAAGCTTATGGTGCTTGTATTTATGTAAAATGTACTGATCAATTGGGAAATTCCAAATGTCATCTTGTGTGTTCTCGTTCGAGAGTCGCTCCGCTCAGTTTGGTAACTATTCCGCGTTTAGAGCTGTGCTCCGCTATGTTATTATCAAAGTTAATGAAGTCAACAATAGACCAATTAACAATTCATATTAATGAAAAATATTATTGGACGGATTCAACCGTCGCATTGCATTGGATTAGAGGAGAGTCATGTAAATGGACCACCTTCGTTGCCAATCGAGTGGCCGAAATCCAATCAATATCTCAACCCATTGAGTGGTACCATGTCTCCTCTACAGACAATCCAGCAGATTTAATTTCTCGAGGGACTCAACCATCAGAATTAAATCATAATTCGTTATGGTGGGACGGCCCTAGTTGGTTGAAATTAGACGAATCACGATGGCCTCGAAGACCTCCTGAGATCACAATAGATCTTCCAGAGAGAAGGGTAGTCACTAACGCTACCCTTGTGAGGGAAAATAATTGGATAGATAAACATTCTCATCTTCCAAGACTCCTTCGAGTTTTATCATATGTTCGTCGGCCACTAAGGAATAAACAATTCAACGTTAAAGAAAATAACGAACCGTCCGCTTTAGAATTAAAGGATGCTTTAAATAATTTGATAAGGTTATCGCAAATGGAATCATTTCCATTGGAATATCGTTTGCTGAGCAAGGGACATCCAATTCCCAGTAGCAGTAAATTAGCTAAATTGTCCCCTCTATTCCACGAGAATTTAATTTGTGTTGGAAGTAGACTTCCTCTGGGAACAACTCTATCAACGTCACCCATTATCTTGTCAAATAAGCATAAACTTACACACATGATTGTCCGAGATGCGCACTTGAAATATATTCACTTGGGTACTCAAGCCTTACTGTCGTTATTGCGGCAGACCTATTGGCCATTGGCCGGACATAATACTGTCAAAGGAGTGGTGCGTTCATGTGTCATTTGTTTCAGAAATAAACCACTGTCACACAATAGATTAATGGGATTACTCCCGCTTGAACGTACCACTGCGAATTTTCCTTTCAGTCATGTGGGGATAGACTTCGCAGGACCTTTTCCTGTGAAGAGTGGTTGCAATAAGAATTCTAAGATAATTAAGGGTTACGTTTGTGTCTTTGTGTGTTTTTCCAGTAAGGCAGTTCACTTGGAACTTGTCGGAGACTTAACGAGTTCAAATTTCTTAAATTGTTTAAGAAGATTCGTAGCCAGACGTGGCAGGCCCAATACGATATATTCCGACAATGCTACTAATTTTGTCGGTGCAAGTCGTGAACTCGTTAATTTAGTAAAATTAATTTACGAACGTCCTCATGAGGAGAAGCTACTACGGTATGTAGCCTCCGAAGGGATTCGTTGGAAGTTTAACCCGCCAAGGGCGCCTCACATGGGAGGGCTGTGGGAAGCAGCGGTTAAATCCATGAAGATTCATTTAAACAAGGTGTTAAAGGCCACCACCTTAAATTTCGAATCATTTTGTACGGTATTGACTCAAATAGAAGCTTGCATGAATTCCCGTCCTCTTAGTCCCTTGTCTTCGGATCCACTAGACCTTTTACCCCTCACACCTGGACATTTCTTAATTGGCAGATCCTTACTCGCTCTTCCAATGGAGGTTAAATATAACACTAATGTCCATGCCAATCTGCTTCAGATACAATTGACCACAGCAGCATTTTGGAAACGTTGGTCGGCGGAATATTTACATTCTTTGCAGTTACGACACAAATGGAAGAAGGACTCGAGCAACAATCTGAGTGTGGGTCAAATGGTCCTGTTAAAGGAGGAACACATGCTGCCAACCCGATGGGTCTTGGGTCGAGTCACTAAATTGTATCCCGGACCAGATGGCAGAGTTCGAGTCGTCGACGTCTTTACTGCCAGCGGAGAGTTTCGTCGGTCCAGTCATCTAGTGGCGCCATTGCCGATTCTACCACAAGGACCACTTGACAGGAAGGAAGATCAGCAAGAGGGAGGAGAAACAGCAGCTTCAATTCCGTCAACTTCGGTAGCTTAGTTTAACCCGAAGACACTACCCCCAACTCATATTACTTATTAGATGTAATCATGAGTTTAAATCAGTCAATGTTAATAGTAGTACTCCGTAATTCACTTTAATTGTGTTGTGTGTATAATTTAAGCTATTTTCATTTTAACATTCGGCAGTATATATCTCCGAATTTAATCTAATCATTTTGTCTTTATAATATAAGACTTGTCTCATGTCATCACTCGGAAGGATTATATCCGAGTTTAAAATAAACTGTTCAAATTTGACAGTTAAAATTAGATTCATGATTTGTTAATGTTAGTCTCCAAGCCACACTTAATGGAGCATCTTAAATTATTTCATGTCTACTTAATTATAACCTGCCGGGAGTCATCCGCAGGTCTTATGTTTCTTGTTATGAAAACATAAGTTAACTCTTACTGTTTATAGTATTTATGTGAATCATAGAATAAGTAAATATTATAATACTGAACATTTCGATGTTTAACGTAGAGACATCTATAATCATAGTTCGCCTTCATTTCCTGCTTGTAGGAATGAATGAATGACTTTCCAATTTACTTTTAATTTAGCAATGTTTGTGCTACTTGTTGATGAAATCAAGTTAACTTAGGAGCATTACACTCACTAATTAAGTTTAGTTGATCGGTAATAGCTGATCTGTCTTGACAACTGTAACAGTGTCAACATTGTATTGTCTAAGTTAACATCAAGATGAGGAATGCTTAAGTTTTAAACCATATACAGTCCACTCTCTCTTCTTTAAAGTAAACTTATCTTGTAATGCTTATTCACAGCTTCAAAGGAGATTTCAAAAATTTTAATGTAAATAGAAACAACATTCACCAGAGGTATACCTATAAGTTGAAATATTACTGAACCAATAAATTGATTTTATCCTCACACTGGATGAGGCAAAGGTTTCATTATTCACCCTCTATTTAATTATTTTAAGAGCTATGATTTATTGTAAACGACTCGTCAGTAATGCTGTAACTCTGTAGAATAACTGTATTGTTCAACAGTTTTCCTATGTGGGACTATGTTCCGACTTTTGTAATGACGTGTGGCAAACAGTCTTATTAACTGATTGTCGATTGGCATTATTGACGAGTTGGCATTAGTGTCGGCCCAAGCGGAAATACGCGACGGTCGACAGAGTTCGAGCAGACGGCGTACGGACAACTTGTGTTCCGTACGCTCCGCTGAACCACCACGTGCAAATTTTACATTTCAATAAACTACATCAAACCATTATCGAAGTCTTTTCCAGTTACCGATACTAAGTTTCAGTTCGATAGGACTAACGGTGTTCGAAAAATCCTCAAAATACACAGACACACACACACACACACACACACATTTTTTCTAGATCATGAAAATGTGATCAGTGATCGATTCTCAGTTCAACATCTCGAGTTTGAATTTTTGCATGATCACAAAACTTCATCTATTGTTATTACGTACATAGATAAAGTAAAAATAAAAGAAATGTGTCTTCGATGTTGTGTTCGATTCCCACGCGGTCGAATCTTTTTTAAATATATTTAATTTAATATTTATATGTATGTAATTGCTTAGTATGAAAAAAAGGTAAAAACTACCTACCTACTTACATGTAAACAATATAACACACCAATAGAAAAATTAATTAATTAATTAATTAAATTAATTTTCAATAGATGGCGGTAAATTCTCTGCCAAGAGAAAACATAGGTAGCACATAGTATATACATATGTATAAGCTTTTTTCTTTTGTTATTGTATTGTACGTTATACGTTTTGGCAGTAGCTTAGCTGTGACGTACATATGTATGTATGTCGAATCGAAACGACTATTATAGTTTGGCGAGCGTTATCTCAGACAGACAGACACACAGACACAAAGACAGAATAGCGATATTACATATATTATGATGTATGTCGAATCGAAACGACTATTATAGTATGGCGAGCGTTATCTCAGACAGACATACACACAGACACACATACAGAATAGTAATATTATATATATGATGATGATGGTGTGTGAGGTTACTCGATGAAAAACCGGCTTAAACATCTGCTTATTCTAATACAGATATTTTAAACTGCGGTATTCTAATACATAATGGGAAGGGTAGGCCGATTTGGTTTGGAACAACCTTAGCATTTAAGTCAAATGAAATCAAATAGGGTTTTAGATCCAGTCAACTGAAGAAAGAAAGGAAAAGCCCGGTAGGTGATAATCAACGTGTCTCTATCGACCGTTTGCATAACTGCCATTTGGAAAAGACAAGTCTGGTCGTAACAATGGCGACTCTTCTTACAGAACGCTCGTTTCCTGACACGTAACTTATTATCAGTATATGTATATATGTACATGTATACTACATACATAGGTCTGGTTGAAACTATCATCACCTTTCTACTACTGGACGAGTGCGAACTCACCTACCACTACATACATTCGACCAGACAATACTGTCGTAATCGCGTTAAAATTGCGACACGAGACCCCAGCCTCCTCTGCCAACTTCCTATTGTATGTACTATGTGTGTATATATCTCTCCTAGACGACATTCAGTGTCTATTTTACCCGATTACGTATTTTGCAAACGATCTATTGTCTCACCAGAGTTACGTTTGGGTACAATTTAACGGTGCATTTAAAAAAAATAGATTTGCTCGTTAGAACGAATCATTTGCGCATTAGAATATAAGAAATTGCGTATTAAGGGGGTATTTTATACATTTGAAAAAAATCGATTTTTTTTCATATTTTCAAAGCTTAACCTTTAAAAATATGTCCTTAAGAGGATTTTTCAAAATTAATTAAAATTATTTTCGGAGATATAGCTGTTTTAGTGACGTGGCATCTAATCGGCGCGTAACTTTACCCGAAACGTGTTTCTCGAAACTAATTTTTTCGAGACGGTTGTCATATCTCAAGTTCTACTGAACAAATTTACTTGGTGTGAGCCTTCTCTATACATTACTCTATCGCACTAACTAAAACTATAACAAAATTTTAATTTTTACTATTTGTAAAAAATTCGGAAAAGTCAAAAAAACTGGTAAAAAATGTCTTTTTGCCATGACCAATGCCAGACTGCCGCTATTTTGCGAAAAAAAATGATTGAATTTAATAGTACCTGGAGATAAGTAGTACTATTTTAAGGTCGCTATTCACGTAAGGGATTGCTTGTATGTACATTGGAATACAATTTTTTGGTCATTTTGTTCTATCGTAGTGATTTCTGAGACTTAACTGCTAATAAATAATGGTTTTGTTCACAATGCAATACAATTGATCGGGTGTCCATCGCTGCCTTTAAAAAATTCGGTTATGTTCACGTAGATGTTGTACTCAGAGACCCTACGTAAGACTTGTCTAGATAGAAATCTTTATGTGAATATTCGCCTTTATGTTAAGTTGGACAATACAACATCGGTCATAATTCACAGACGGTCATGGGCGTGCTTTCGAGCGTCGTAATTACACGAAAGGGTTGTAGATTATCTCAGGTTCTATCAAATATCAATTAGTCTGCTTTCGAACGTGATTCAACCGGTCGATTTACGATATGGTCGATTATGTTGTGTGACCTCACTTTTATGTGAGCTGTTCGAATACATATTAAATTATAGTAACTACATACATACGAGTAAATGTATGCACATAAAGGAATATGTATGTATGTAGCAGTGGCGTGCCATGACTTTTAAAACAGGTTACAGGAGACTGTATGGACAAAACTATATAAATATAAAGACAAAATACTATATAAAGACAAAACTATATAATATGTCTTGAAATGATGAGTATAATTTTTAATTTTTGTGCTAACAGAAATATCTGAAGTAACCTACCTTTCTTAATAACATTCTGTTTGTCTTCAAAACTTAATCTTCTGAATGATCTGTGGAACTATCAATCGAAAATACAACATTCCAAAGCCTCGTTATTTGCTTACGTACCCTCCGCACTGATTTGTTCTGAGGGAATTGTTTCGTGAGCCGAGTCCCTTTTCAATTTGTACTCGAGAAAAATAGATCAAAATGATGTTTGACATATACAAAACGGGTTTACTGCAAATGATTGCAAACCACCAGCCTGCATGCTCTTTGGGGTTTGGGGAGATATTCATGGGGTTGCGCAGATGACATTTTGATGTACATCGATGATTGGCAATTCTTAAAATTAAGTTGGATCTTTCTGGCAAGTTTAAAATGGCAAAAGGCGAGACAAAAGTATGAAATGAGCATGCAGCGAAATGAGCATGCGGGCGCTTAGTTTGCAATCGTTTGCAGCGCAGGGATACAAAACAGAATGTGCTTGTGGAGGCGAGCAAATTAAAAAATGTTTTATCTTTAACGGAACAATTATACGTAACAATTCGCCGGTACCGTGAAGGGAAACATAATTGAGACGTGGAGTCCGTGCAAGCGAACGGCGCGGCGGACCATACCATAACAATATATTACCACTACCACTACCTCAGATAGGGCCGAATCCGGCTTATGAACTTCGCTAGTCCAAGTGAACGGTATCAGTATGGACAACTATTTGAATTTATTTTAATTGAATTGTTGATGTTTTAAAATTTTAGGGGACTAGTTTACATATTACCTCTAGTGCAATAATGGCACGCCATTGGTACACATGCACATATGTACTATAGATCGTGAAGGAATTTTTTGAATATTTAATTGATGGCATTTTTTGTGGCCTGTGAGGAATTCGATGCTAATTTACGAGGAAAGTTTCATTTAGGCAATTATCGTGTGGCTCTTTCTTAAGTGGAAAATTTTGTGTGATATTGCCAGCTGAACAAATATAATAGTGTGGTTTGAAATTTGAAGGATAGTCTCTATTAATTTTCGTGTTGTTCTCTCTAAGTCAATACTACATATGTACATACATTCATATGTTCATATGTACATACATAAGGAATTTTTATTTTGATTTAAGTTTAAGAGTATAAAATATTTGACTAAGAAAAATTAAGGTTCCTGGTTGTATTCTTAATGTTTCATACATATAATAAATAGTTTTTTTACCCGGCTTCACCCAGTATTTGTAATATAAACCGCTTAAAGATGGCGAATCTAATAGTAAATATTCTTTTTTTTTTATTAAATTTATTTGAATCGAAAAAAATATATATCGAATCGAAACAATATATCGAATCTTTGATTTATTTTCGATGTTAAAAACCAACATTACATACTTTACATAGTTACAAAGTCTCTTTCGAAATTATATATTAGTTGTATTCTTAATGTATATAATTAATTACTAATAACGGAATAAATTTTTGATTTAAAAAATGCCTCATAAGGAAAATAGACAAAGTAAGCAATTCACATCCAATTAGCATAATTTGGATTATATTATAATATATATTTCAACAATTTTCACTAGAGCTCAGTTACAGATTACACAGAGCCATTTTTTGTTTACATGGGAATTCTTCGGTCAACAACAATTCAAAACGCTAGCAGTTACAGAGCGGTTGAAAAATCCTTCATATACCCATCATCAGTCGATGCATTTACCCTATATTAATATCGTAGTTTGTGAAACGTTTCATATTAAATTGAAATGAGTCAGATCTCTTATCGAGAGCACACAGAGAGTAATATTAAATAAAATCGACATCGTATCGACGGATAATTAGCACCCACTTCAACGAGACTAGACGTCGGTACACGTTTGTGTACTTCCGAGAATAAGGAGCACGTCAAGATTGAGGTCGAGATAGTTTGAAAAGCGCTGGCGCAAACGCCCTATTTAATAGGGTAATGCATACATACACATATACTTAGATACACGCTTTAATTAAAAGATAAGATTGGTTTAATAACTATCGAACGTCAATAGCCATTACCAGCCGGGAAGATGAGCTTTTGTGTTTGACATAGAATTACGTATGAAAGTCTATTTGTGAGGGTAAATATTATCGGTACTTATGTACATAAACATTGGCCTTAAATCTGAGTGTACTTTATTATATTATTATACGGTTTGTATTTGAGTAGAGTATCAGCACACGGTCATCTATTCAGTGGAGTGGGGATGGGCTTTTATAAATTTTGCTTTTGCTTTTTAATTGCTTTTTATTATTACGAAATTATGTTCACAATACATCTTGTATCTATTTTAATAGCTACTGATCTACTGATCATTTTATATTTTACAATTTAATTTAATTTGGTTAGTTATAATAGTATTATATTATTCTAATGTTAATCTACAGCATAATAGGAAAAAGAGCTCAAAAACCTATTTACAATCCTTAATCTTTTATAAATTGAATGACGTCTAAAGTTCGGAAGGTTGGGGAAAAATAGTAGAGAAAATATTTTATCTGAGAATCCTAGAAGAGATCTTTCACTGATATGTCTTTTGATGTGAGTCATGAGGGTAAAAAATTTTCCTATAAAATGGCCATTACCTCGAATTGTTATGATTGAATACAGTCGTATTGTACCCATCGATATTTCAATGGGTGGTTTCGGAAATTGAATTGATACACGAATTAAAAAAAAATTAAATGTAAATTTTATAATAAAAACAATCAACAACAAAGAATTGTCGTCGTAATCGTAATCCTAACCGAAGTCGGAACCGAAGTTGGAACCGAAGTCGGAACCGAAGTTGAAACACAAGTCGGAACCGAAGTCAGAACCAAAGTGGGGACCGAAATCAAAATCGCAGTCGTCGAAATCGGAATCGTCATCGAAATCTCAGTCGAAAACAATATAATAACTCTTGATAATTCTAAAATTTAGTTTTTTTTTTAATTTCCATACTTGTCAATGCACTCACCACATACAAACATATAAACATACCCACATACATCCTTTCCGTTCATATACATATGTATGTATATTTTAGTTAGAATGACACTGCAAAAATAATAATTTATAGGCCTGGTGATTTAAAGCTTTTGTGTAGCTCATATTTATTTATTTACATATTAGCCACAGTGACATTACATAATACTCTAATGCGTTACTGTGATCAAACATATAAGCATTGTACATTTATACTATTTATAAGAAAATTAGCGAAACATGTATGTATATGTTATAATTAAAGGGCGGATAACCAGCATGCTTTTTCCAGGAATCAGGGTGTTTTGGGTCTATTTACAAAGCTAGAGTGCAAAAAAGAAAACGTTCTTAATAAAATTGGACAAAGCACAGCGAACAATTAATAATGAACGGCACGCTTTCGGTCCGACCTCTAGTTATAATATAATACATTTTTGAAAAAAAAGAATGGTTTTTGCCAATTAGGAGGAACTTCTTCAACAATGAAATCAGATAAATTGTTAAAGTATGACAGAAAACTATCGACTAGGAGTCACAAATATCTAAGTCTGACCAGCAGCATTAATGATAAATAAATTCTTTTCAATCGAAGTCAGCTCACGGGATCGAACCCGGTAACTTCTCGGTGCTTAGTATCAACGCTACCACCGAGCCACGCTGCTGGCGATCACTCCCACCAAAAGGTATCCACATGACAAATTGGTCACACGGAAACTACTCAAATTTTTTACAAAACTTTTATTGGTTCCACTACACTTTTATCATCTTCTTTTATCCTCCAATTACTTATCGCAATTACGCCTTAACTTGTGCATGTGAAATTGACATTGTATATTGTGTTTTTTTTTAAACAGAGCAGTGATGTGCGGTTGACCTGGTGAAATCTAGTTAGACAAGCGTCTCTTAGAGTCTTTCAGAAAGTTTTCGAAAAAGTTTTCAGACTCTATTCGTTGGCCTCATATTGAGGGTTTTTCCAGATTGACTTCATTGCCTTTTAAAAACGGCTTTTTGAAACTCAATTAGTGTAATATTTTCGGTTCCCGGAAAGATGCACTAAATTGCACTGAATAGTAGCGCAGTTTCGAGAAGTCCTAATTTTCGAAGGCGCTCAAATATAACTTACGCAATAGAATTTTACAAAAAAAGATTAGCACCCTCGGATAACATACCGCTACCCCTTGACGCTTTTTTGTGGAATTATATTGTGTTAGTTCTCCTTGAGCATCTTTGAAAGTTTGGATGTCTCGAGAGTGCAACTATCTCGAGTGCATTTTTCCGGTCACCAATATTTTCATTACCGTAATAAATTCTAAGACAAGTGTTAGACGTAGTTCTATGTACGTTTTTCTTCAATAGATCATCATGCAGAAGAAAGTGTACGTATACGTACGTACTTAGAAAGCAAACGTTGACCATTGGCATTTACTGGTAAAAATCGGCAAATGTCAACAAAACAAACAAAAAAAAAGCGACAAACGTTAACAAAAATATATGTACGCTCGAAAAACAAACGTAATTATGTGAACGGTATGATGAGTTAATTTCGCTTTGTGAAAGAGCGTAATATCATTATGAAGATGAGCACGAAAAGCATATTGTATTGAGTGTGTACTTACACGTGTTGCATAATGTAATGATAACGTTATTTAAACTTCGAGAATGAAATATTCTTTATCGTTGCAGTGGTTGAAATTCACATATTTTTATATGTCCTATGACCCAATTGCCGTGCTTCGAAATGAGTATTGGGTGTCATTAGGCGTGTAACTCGATTGGTCATTGTTTAAATACAAATTTAGGTGTAAAAAGGGAAAGGAGCTAATGATAGCTCTCATTAGTGATGGAAAGAGATGATTTGTTGTGGCTCGTAAGACATTCGGTATGTATATGTAAATCTGCACTGTGTGTTTCTCACACACATTAGTTGCGCAATGGTCCGAGTCGACAATGCGTAACGATGACTGTCGGTCTTAGAGCGGGTAATTAAAATTATATTATTATGTATTTTGATCTTAGGAATGTTGTGTTTTAAGCGTTTCAATTTAAATTATTATTTTTTTTTATTTTAAGACCAAATAAGACCATTCAACACCTATGTTAGAATGGTATTATTTGATTTCTCAATAAATACGAGTCTCTTTGCAGGGGTTCCGAAAAACTGCCCGAAAGAAAAAACCAGTTTTCGATTTTTTAAAAATGAAAATCTGGTTAACCGGCTTTCACCGGTTTCAGTTTTAAATATTTATATCGAAAAAAAAAATTGTAAATATATTATATTATCCGTACTTTGTATGTATTTAAGGTTTGTAAGGAGCTTCGAAAATAAATCAAAGTTTCTATGACTCGATATGGTAGTGTATATTTTTTTCGATCCAAATAAATTTAATAAAAAAAACAAATGATTATTTACTATGAGATTCACCATGTTTAAGCTGTTAATATTACACATACTATGCAAAAAAATAATTGCTTATAAATTAAATTGAGTTATAAACATTATGAATTTTCATAAGATCATTATTATATATACATATATGTATATCACAGCTGTAAAATGACAGATCCTGAATACGCACAAATAATTAATTGATTTAAATAAGCTACTATCAAGAGTTTATGACCTGGTCTTCGTTCAAAGAAATATAAGCCTATTCCCCGTGAAAGTTTGGATATATACATTTTTTTAGATCTTTCATAGGAATTTTGAAAATCATAATTGTTAGTTTTGAGGAAAAAAACATTAAAACATTAGCCAAAAAAGCCGATTTTTCGGTTTCGGTTTTAGCCGGCTTGGAAGCCCTATTCTCTTTGTATAAGTCTCATTGTATATTTGTATGTTTTAGAGATTCAAATGATTTTTAAATGCTTTTTAGGGCGAAATCATGCAGAGAGGCACGCTTTTAGATACTCTTTAGCATGCAAAAAAAATCCCAAAATCACGCATCACCAAAATCACCCCCTGGAGTGTTTTTGGTGATATTTTGTCCTTGTATTGATATAAGCTTGACAGTGATTGATATCGGCTAATCCCACATTTGAAGAAATGTAGGAGAAACTTGTCGAAATAAAATGATCATACGAATTAACAATCAACTCGGAACGCCCTTTCTTGACTCGAAGCCAAGACGACGTGCCGTGCCGTTCATCTCAATTTGTTTTCGCCCCTTGTTGCTGCTCTCTCGATATATACCCACACGCTCACCCGCTCACCCGCTTTTCCTCATGAAAATTAAACATTGTTTAAACTCGGTTTAAAACATTGTTTATTACTCGGAAAACCACAACGAACTCAGCGTCACGTTACATGTTACCAACCTCATCATTCATTCTACTCAAGCGTGCCAACCTAATCATTCATACATGCATTATTCTAGGTTATAAAAGTAAGTCATACTCATATTTATTTTTTGAAATTTCCTTACTTGTCACTTGCCAGAAGAATAATGCGCAAAATAGATAATGATCACTGGATCCACTTAAAACTTACAGTAGTATTATTAAAGACCTTGCATTGAATTATATTTTAATAATATTATATAGTTAAATAAGAAATAGTTTTAAAAAATAAAGAAAATATTTTATGTCCATTATTCAGAGGTGTCTCATAGCAGCCTTTAGAGTGAGTAGAATTTGTGGTTTTTTGAAAGTTTTAGTAATAGTGGTGGTGTCAGACTTAATAGGATGCAAATCAACTCGTACATACATAGATATGTCGTTCGTCAACTCCCACAATATATTTAGTATTCAGTCGTTTATTTTCTGAATTATTCTGTGTATGTATAATGGAAAAAAATGTTTACGACATCTGCTGCATCGCACGCGGAATGCGTAATAGTAGACGTCATTATGCAACTGGAGATGAAACTAGTCCGATCTTAACCTGTTGCAATCTCATCTCTAGATTAATAGCTTTCGCACTGGCTCTACCGCTAATGGCGTTTTCTACGTCGGATTCGCTAGCAAATTGCTGCCGGAAAACTGTTCATTAAAAAATATGATTAAAAAAAGGTGGAAAATCTCATAGTCGAACGCGTTGGGAAACGCTGTGGAAATTTCAGCGGAAAAAGTGCGCAAACGATATCTGCATATTGTAAACGTTACGTGCGTCATTTCACATTTTCAGCATTTACATATGTAGTTTGTAGGTATTGGAACGTTTCGAAATTGTCGCAAAAATAGAGACAGTGGAATAATTCTGTGGAAAAAAAGTGGAACTCGGCTCGTGCTTGATTCGTCACAAGCACACAATTGAATGCATTTAGGATGAATTTTTTAACACACTCAATTTTACGGTACACTTTCCGAAATGTGACTAATACCTTATAAATTTCATATTCAAACATTGTCTGCCGAACGGATTTGAGTGAAATCGTATGTAATGGATATTAAGAAAATAATTTCTTTTTTAAACGGTAAATAAAAATACAAAATTTTTGGGATTTTATTAAGGCTATTTTTTTTAGAAATTTCTCCAACTAATAATGTCGATATTGGTGTATAAATATTGTGATAAAGGTAGTTCTGAAGTGAAGACGATTCTAGTAAGGTTTAAATGTGGGACGACCGGTTTTCTTATCGATTGGCTCGTGACGTTTTGTATACAGGGTGGTTCGGATATATGTATATGTGTACATTTGAATGATCGATCTGAAAGTATCATGGTTCGATTCTAGTATAGTTTTTAAATTTATTCTGTATTTTAAAATGTTTCAAATACTTTTTATAGTGGCTGGATTTTTATTCTTAGGTGTACTTGTACAGGTTGCATTATGAATAGTAGTGTCTTGATAGCAATCAGATACATATGTACATACTAACAAAGTGCATTTGGATTGTATAATCATTTACATCTTTAAAAAAGTCAAGGAAATACATATATACATGTATAATCGTCGAGAAAATAAGTAGATGTTTATATCTATATTTTTTAATAATTATATATTATTATTTTATTAAGACGAACTATTTAATGTCTGCCATATACATATATATGTAGTGGGAAATGTTTTTCTTACTTTCTGGAAAGTGTAGATTTATAGAGGTTAGATTTTTGGAGATTTGGCTTTCCCAAAATCATAAAATCCATAACAGTCTTTATACTCTACAAATTATGTCGTCTGAAATCTTGCCAAAAGTAATTCGATTTTTATCAAAGTTTGAGCTCTTAATTGCTATCAGAAGCTATGGATTTTTAGCTATGTTATCGGTGTATTAGTAACCAGCGGGATAGATTAGTGGTTAGCGTGTAATGCTTCCAACTGAGTGGTTCAATCCCTGGCCCGGTGTTGCTGACCAGATCTTGGACTTGTGACTCCAGATCAATCGATCCTATCATAGTTTGTCAATTTATCTGATTTCATTTAAATGGTTCCAAAAAGTTGGCAATCTCGTCCTATCTCTAAAGAAAATTCAAGTTTTCAGCATCTCAAATGTGCTGATTTATAAAATGTTGCAATCAAAATTGTAAAATTTATCCTTATATATCTCTATGGTGCTTTGTAAAATTGCACTGAAAACTGTTTATCGATGTTTATAATTGGCCATGAAGGCGCATTGGGGTTTATCTGTTAGGCCTTCCTGTTATATACATACATATATATGTATGTTAGGCCTTCCTGGTACATACATATACATGTATATGTATTTATGAAAATAAATGAAATGATATATATTTCACAGAAGCTACATATTTTTTTTTTTTTTTTACATAGTTGAAGTAAAGGAAGTAAACTTATGGAGATACATAATTATGTATGTATGTCAATACGTATTCAATATATGTGTGTAAAATTTGAAATATTTATGTGATTAAAATGACAGTTTGCGTATAATTTTAAATATATCTCGGCCTGAACAAAACTAGCTGCTAAACACTGTGCATGTAATGTATGTAATATAATGCAAATTTGCTAAATTGTAAAGTTGTAAGAAGAAAAAAAAAACTAGTGCAAAAAAAGTCACTTTACGCATTACGTTAGAACACTTTCGAGACGTGTCATCAGGTCAATGTTTGAAATTAAACAAAAAAAAGTGGTCTATTTACCCAACGGAATATTTTTTTGTCTTGCAAATTACGACTATCATCTACCTATTGACCGACATGTAAATTCATCACGCATTTAAATATACAAACAAAAAACACTAAAACACACACATACAATAAATTACCACCTTTACAAACAGACGATCGGAATTATTTACAAAATATTTAAATTCTCTATTATATCACGGTGCGGAATGATCGACGAGATATCCTCGTTTAATTTATCGACGAAAGTTAGTCGGACTAACGGTGAACTATGCGGAAAATTCCTCGGAAAATGTCACTGGCGTTCGGTCGTATTTTTCGGTCGTGGAGTCGGATGTCGCGCGCGAGCCCAAGTTTGACTTCGCTGGTTAAAACCAGAGTTGTGGCACCGCCTTGGGGTGATCAGCTTTCTTCGGAGACCATCATCCCGCATACCTCTGGGTCTGGTCGTGGTCGACCGACTCCTCAACATTGCCATAAATCGAACGTCGACAATTTCACTCGAGGATTCGAAATGGTCAGAGCACGCTTTGTTACACATACGTACATATAATATACTCGTAATGTCTTTAGTTTTAGTTGAATTGTCGTCTAATTATAATTCATCTTTATTTCTAATAGTTGTGACAAATTTGTAGGAATGGTTGCAAATCTATTTATCACAAACGGGTCATTAGACTTTCATTAAGCAGCTTATGTACATACGTCTGTACTTTTGTGAATGCTCAAAAAATATATACAACTCTCTGAAAATGAGGACTACTCTAATTAAAATACTTTATTACATTTTAATAGTTGCCCAGTGTTGCTCGCTCGGGTAAAAGTTAAGCAAAAACTGAATTTCTTTCAGAAAGTTTTATAGACTATAAACATATGTATATGTAGGTATAATATATACCTACAAGAAATCAATGAGCAATGATAGTATGTGTATCTTATTTGATGGTTCTAAATTGAAAACTGTTGATTTACATAGCGAAAAAATAAATACAAGTTCGTCTTTATATGTGTATAATATTGATAATGAAGCATATTGAATATATATGTAGGTACATACATATATAAAACTTTTCATATAATCTTTTGAATAAAAGAAATAGGATTTTATTTGATTATATTGCTTTTTTTATAACTTCACTAGGCTCTTTTTACAAACAACGCCATTCAAAATTTGACAGTCGACTTTTGTAAAATATGTAGTATATGGAAGCCAAATTTATCGTATTGGTATTCTAATCTTCATGCAATTATATTAATATGGTACATATTGCGAAATGATTACGTAACAAATTCGTAGTAGTCCCTTTAAATGTATCTCTTGATATGTCACACATAAGTTTGAGTTGTCGAAATGAACGATATATGTTTATTTATTTATTTAATATACTTGGGGGAGGCGGCAAAGCTGATAGACCCAAGGGGTTTGATTTATATATGTATATCTATATATAAATTACATGAAAAAAAAGTAAAATACATTCAAAGTGAAAGTAATAAAATTAAAATAAGAGAGAAAAAAAGTAAACAAGAAACTAAATAAGATATTGGGAAAGAAGAATCACAGAAATCCTGTGTAAGTGGATCATGAAAAATTGCACTTAATGGAAGTCATAAATTGGTTAAAGAGCTTTTTTTCAATAATATGTTTATTTTCATAATTTGTTTTGTAGTATCATAAATTATCATAAAAATATGCGGTTTTAAACGACGATAACTTGAAGTATTTCATCGATACAATAAGAGTATGCATACAGATGAGCAAAAATATGAAAGCGCAAGTTTTCACGGTCGATTTGACGAAACGACTACTTCAAGTTGACCGCAAACGTTTAAACATCATTTTATAGGTCGGCATAAGAATTTTCACCGTTTGATTTAAACCTGGAATAGGCGTGTAAGATAAGACGTCGAAAGTTTGTAATCTCGACGACATGGACATGTGTCAGATCTCACTAGATCGTAATCTCCGCCATACGTGTCAAATATAATATAAAATGTCAACTTGTTATGAACTCCTTCACGGTACGTACGTGCTTAAAAATATACCGCGTAATTTAGATAGCGTTTTCAATAAACCATTCAAATGATCGTTTAGGCCTTTCGTATATAACGAGCGCGCCATTACGAGATGCCAAATTACACGCGAACGTGTAATTCGTACAAAGTGGAACTTGCGGCTTCTTCTTCTTCGTCTTCTTCGACTTGTTCTTCCCCGTAGATCACCGGTTCGATATCGAGTTTGATCTCTCTCCGAGAAGAGAGAAAGGCATCGTTGTCGAGCCGGTCTCGATCGGATTGATAAAAATTACTGAATGTGCCGTAATTGCACGTGTGTGTGTATGTGGGAATGATTATACGAAACGTGATTGAAAAATTTGTGTCATTACTATATGGTTTGATTGTGAATTGAGCATATTTTTTTCCACGCAGAGCATCTGCATCTCATGAACGCACTGAATGAACATAATATAAGAGACAGTAGGCTAGTAAGTCGCGACCTCGACATATTTATATTCGTAATATATTGATTTGAAATCAATTAGTTGTGTTATTTGAAATGAAGAGTCAAATGCGTTCGTGAAAAGCGATTTTCATCGGAGACTTCGACGAGTGATAAAACGCGAAACCTAGAGATCGCGTATTTATTGATCAGGGATTTGTATTCGATTATATACATATATGTATGTATGGAGCTATCCTTTTATTAAAATTCAGCGTATGATATTACCCGTATCTTTTTATATTATCATATAAAACTTTTTACTTCACTGAAATGTCCTGTGAACGGACTATTCTCCACACGAGGATTGACCTACTTCCAAGAAAAAAGTGATAAAAAATTAAAAACTATTTTTGGAAAAAGATTGATTCATATATCACTGAAAAGGGTAATACGAAATGAAAAACTCTTTTCGGAAAAAGTTCGTTTTCTTTTATTCTTTTATTTATAAAAGCGTAATAAGAAGCGGGCAGACAAGTGTCTTATGCAGACTCAATGTTAATGTGTATGTATATGTGCAATAAGTATAATAAATATTGTCAGTTTCCATTATATATTTCAAAATATGTAACTGAGATGTTTGAAAATTGGTTGTAGTGTTGCTGGAGTCATAATCAGAGTCAAATATGGAGTTGGAATTTGTTTTCTTTCTGTTTTCGAGAGTCAAATTTTGAATAGTTAAATTTTAATGATTTCAAAATTTAATTCACATTAAAATAATTATTATGAAAATTTACGTAAAGGCATAAGTTACAATTTTGTGTAATTTAATTGTTTAATATTATGTTATTAGTTGCAATATACCTATACAATGTAATGAGTGTAAGAATATTCCTACTATAATTAAAAATTGTGCCAGCATTAAATGCACACTAATTAAAAATGTGCAATGTGAATTGCATCTTTCATGCGAAACAAGTATTTTCACAAGTTTTATGACATTTTGTATTTTCAAAATGATTAGTAACACGGTGAGCCATTTTAACATTGACCTTAATTCTGACATTTTCCATCGCACGAAAATTACAACTCTTAATATAATGCTTCCAATTAAGTCGACTCGAAAAGTATACGACGAGAATAATTTTTACAAGCATTTTATTGTATTTATCGTGAAAAAAGAGACAATTTTGAATCGGAAAGATAAATTGCTTTATGAGATCTTTGTGATTTTTTCTTTTGCGAAAATATCATATCTAACCACTCATCGTAAAGTAATTTGGGATAGTTGCACCGCAAAAAATAAAGGAAAATGCGGCCTCAATAAAGTCATCAATGTTGAAATTTTGTTTTTGATATAGTTATTATGAAAATTTTATGAGCCGTCGCTCATAAAAACCATGATTAGATTTCAACGCCAGTTCTTTATTATATTTGATATTTTTACCATCGATCTGCGTTTGAGCTCAGAGTAAATTAATTTATGCCACTACCGGTCACGACACACACAATACGTTTATTATTTAATATATCATTATTACGTAAAAGCAGTTCTGTAATGAAATTAGAAGGTTAAAGCTTTGTGTTTTGAATAGCTACACTAGAAAGTGGCGTTCGAATGAAAGTATTTTAGAATATTTATCTACTTACATATATGCACATGCTTAGCTTAAGATTTCGATTTTGTCCGTTTGTTTATATTCGCAATGAGCCATTATGCAACTTAGAAAAGATAGTGTACTGGAAAAAAAGAAGAGACGCTTCTTATCGTAATTATGGAATTTCGCTTAAGCATTTGACTCAATAGAATTTCGGCATTTCTAATGCTTTTTTTCACATTGTTTGGGAAAACGCTCTCGAGAGACAACAATGAAACTCGAGTAAAGTCATTAACAAATCGCTAATATATACGCAACAATATAAACATACATAAATGCAAAGAAGAAATAAACGGTCGAGCAGCGAGAGTGATTAAAATTTTAGTACGCCATTGTGAATTTGCAGTGTGCATCACCGATTAATTCGAACGTTTTAAAACATTTTTGATTTGTGTGCAAATAGAAAAGCCATTGTTTTTCTATTGAGTTAACTCACTTGTTGTTTTCGCCGAATTAATTGACGAATTTTTTAAACGCCAATTACATTTGATAGGAATACCCCGAGAGTGTTGTGGCGGAAGTAATGAGTTGGAATTATAAGTTGAAACTTATTGTGATACATTTCCATTAATAGGTTAAATCTAACTAGGACATGTTCTAAAGATGACTGATTTATTAAGTTTCAATCCTTAAATCCTTTGTCGTAGTAGATGAGGTCTTACTCGATTCGTAATTTACTATGCCTCTTTCACATGAAAGAAATCTTGTAAGTACTACTTCTGTTATATTAAAAGCCATTTATGGAGTTCTTATAATGTCCTTATGTGTCATTTCAATGGCCTTCTTTCGCTCATTCGTAGAACTTGTTTTCACGGACTGTTTAAGATCGTTCAATAGGTTAAAAGTTCGATACAAATATGTATAATTATTAATTATATATGTCTGTGTAATAAAACTATTACTTTTCTTGGATTTATCGAAGTAATTTGCATTGGTTTTTTGAATGAATATCAAGTATACATAGAACAGTGATCTTTAGCATTTTTAGGTAAATATCAAAATTGGAGGATTTCAAGTACTATGAAGACTTGAAATCTTCTTCGATTTCAAATCGGGTTTCAAATTTCAAATCAATTCAATCGATTTCAAATTTCAAAAATTGGGCCAAATATTACATTTTTTCAGAAATTTTAGAGATTTACTATAGTTAGTGTTTATCATTTTTGTTTTCATTGTAGAATATTGTGATTTTAGATTCATTTGCGAGGTTGAAAAAAAATAAATTTTGGCCTAAAGTTTAATAAAATTCAGTGACTCCCGGTATAGAGAATTTTCAGCCTTTCCTTATCATTTATTTTAAAGAAAATTCACAATTCTAATCATCCAATCTAAATTTGGCCAGTAAAAGTTCCAATAGAAAATTATGTAGCAACTGGTTTTAATTTTTTACAAAACCTATTAGTTATAAATACGGTCTTAGATATACATACATATCTACGTTACGAAAGCAAACACGAAACACGATCCTTGCGTTTTTTCTTTCATTATATTCGCATTTACTTTCGTAGCGTTTTAATTCCCAAAACATTGCATGTCGGCAATTATTATTATTGTACTATTATATTGTAGTGAAATAATTTAAAGCACGGTGCGGTGAAAGTGCACGGTCGTGTTACGGCATAAAGTTCGCCAGGAAACAAAACTGTAATACCGATTAGCGATGAATCGAAACAATATTAATAGCATATAGAATCTGCACAACAGCCACCTCGGCTTAATTTGACATTAATTGCATTCGAGAAAGCGTTTAATCCAACGTCGAAGGACGATACTTTCAATCACAAGCGAGCGAATGTTCAGCTAGTTGCATCACGCATGCATCTTACGAAAATCGATAGTGGAACATTGAAAAAACATCGAATCGCACATTCTAAATATGCAAACGTTATAAATGGTGCATTGCTGATGTTAAGGTGGGTATTCAGATACTCACTGCGGACTAAAAATTCTAGAAATCAGTCTGTTGTATTGATTTTTTTGATAGAATTTGAAAATTTTGAGAATTTGTCTGCTAACGGATAGGGATTTTCAAGAACTCAAAATATTTTCAAATAATGGATTGGGTATTGTAACCGTTTTTGATATTGAGATTTAATTTTTTTAGATATGTAATGACGAAATTCAATTTGGTTTACCAAATATGATCTCATCGTATTTAACAAGTTAATTTTCGTTCGAAAAATAAGGCGAGATATTTGTTCCTGAATAAGATTTTCATATGACTTTTAATGATTCTAGTTAAGAGAATTTTCATTAAATTTTCTAGTCAATCTACAGAAAACAATCTATAGAAGACAATCTATAGAAGACAATCTATAGAAGACAATATACAGAAGACAATCTACAGAAGACAATCTACAGAAGACAATCTACAGAAGACAATCTATACAAGACAATCTACAGAAGACAATCTACAGAAGACAATTTACAGAAAACAAGCTATAGAAGAAAGTCTACATAAGACAATCTATAGAAGATAAATACAGAAGACAATCTACAGAAGACACTTTACAGAAAAAAGTCTATCTAAGATAATCTACAGATGACAATCTATGGAAGACAAACTACAGAAGATAATCTACAGAAGATGATCTACAGAAGATAATCTATAGAAGATAATCTATAGAAGATAATCTACAGAAAACAACCAATAGAAGACAGTCTACAAAGACTTCTTTTGACCCAAATTCATAGTTATATTAACATCTTTTTACGTCTGGTATATGTATAAGACATCGCAACGGCGGCTTCAATATAGACATTGATATCATAAAATATTTAAATTACTATCAAAGACGCAAAGAGCTAAAAATGTTAGAATAATGTCTCAGATGAGAAATTGATAAATTTATCCTTTAATACGTCCTTGTTTGTTCTGCTGAATGGGATAAAATTAGTGGAACGATAAGAATTGTAAATTTTTCTTTAAAAAAAATGATAAGGACAGGCTGAAGGTTTACTTTAGGAAGAGTCAATAACTCAATATACTACGGCCAACGGGCCAAAATGTACTTTTTGTCTAGTTCCTAAACAAATTTAAATTCTCAAGATTGTACAAATATCATGAATGGTAAATAAAAGCTATCGTGGATTTATAATCCTTAGCTACTGAAATGTGGTAGCCAGATACCATTTTAGAGACTTGTTCACAGACAAATCTCTATGTCAACGTTTGCCGTATTGAGGCCTTGATTAAGCCAAATTCATGATTTTCATCTGCATTCAGGCTTGTTAAATATATGAAAAAAATGGTAGCATTAAATATTTAAACTGCTCCATCCACGAATACATTTCAGACAATAAGAAAATGTTTGAAATCGAAAATTTTCGTTAAAAAAGTTACGGTTTGTCATGGCGTTTTTAACTATGAAAAATTTCGTAGCTAGAGACTCGTTTGCTGAAATAATTCTGCGTGAATACCCACCTTTACGAACACGTGCTCGTTGTATTGTCGAAACTCTTTCACACCGGAATTCGCCTGTAACGAGAGACGATAGGTGAGAATTCTATTATTCGTTCACAACCTCATTGTTGGTACGAAATATATTTATTATTATCATTATTATTCGGACAGTTTTGCGCTTCTCACACTTCTGTTATTTTTTGCTATATAAACTATGTATTTCATAAATTACATTATTACTATTATATATATGTACATATATGTATATGTAAACCCTTTCACTTATCGCTGGCGTGTTGTATTATATTTACGAACGAGCGAGCGCGTATTGCATCAGCGGATGGAAGATATCTATGCAAATTTAAAAATATAATATTATGGATATTAAATGTGGAAAATGTGGCGTTGCTTAATCGGACGATCGTGATGTTTAAATTAAAATCGCTGTGAATATTCGGTTTTTTAATGAGCCGTTTCTTACAAAAGTGGATCATGTCCAGTGCAATCTTGCACTGATTTATTTGACGCTCCTAGACTTGTTTTTTTTTTTAATATATGTAGTATACGTCGCTAAAATAAACGGCTTTGAGTTTGTAATTTTTTTGAATTTATGAAATGATGGCTCAAGATTCGGGTAAGATCGAATTTAGCACGTATCGTTTATGAACAGCGGATTTATTGCTGCGTGACAATTATAATTTAGCTAAATTGCAATTTAGTATTGCGTCAATCGTTCTTTTTAGAACATATTAATCTTGATTTTTTTGAGCTTTCTAAAACGTCAAAACCTTATTGCTAGATATAGTTTCGCACATATGCACATATATTTTTTCAATGAATTGTGTAGAATTTAGAGAAAATTTTAATTGAAGAATTAGATCAGATTCATTTGATATTTGATGAGATAAGACTCATTTGATATTCTCTCCTACTCGAATTAATTTAATCTTATTTTATGAACCACTTATCAAATATTAGAATCTTGGTCTTGTTTTATTTTATCCTAATCGTTATATTGGTACATATTCTTTTATGCATCTTCTGTTGATTCTATTATAGTCCTAGTATTTATCTGTTTTGGTTTTCCAATCCATTCTGGATCATCCTAACGATCTTTTACTGTCTGGTTTTTCATTCGAAATTGATCCTTTTTCATTTCAAATTGACCTTTTTTCATTTCAAATCGACCCTTTCAAATTGAACCTTTTTCATTTCCTTTTCCATTTAAAATTCAACTGTTTTCATTTCAAATTGACCTCTTTTCAATGTCTTTTAAGTGAAATGTCTTTTTCATTTGATTATATTCGGGAGGAGAAAAATGAAACGATTGAGAATTTATTGAATGATATCCAACGATTTAATTATATTTAGCTCTCAGATATGTATGTACATATTTTTAAATAGTAGAGCTAACTACTATGTACATTGTACATACCTACAAATTTAGACAATTTTTCTTTGAAATTTTCTTCCAAGCCTTCGAATCTAATATATATGTATTACAAAATAAATCCTCCTCAAAAGTTAAAGTATTAGGAAGTAATAGAAAGTAAAGTGCAAAAAAGATGGGGTACATATTTTTAGTGTTGAGACATTTTATAATGCTTATTTTACATACATATGTATATGTATGTATGTATATATAATGTCTTATGTTCTTTAATGTTCTATGCTAAAAATTGTATACAACCCAAAAAAGAAAAAGATTCTGAAAACGTAAAAATTAGCTTTGAAACTTCTCCTATGTGACTTGTATTTACTGAAAAACCAAAAACATCACCATTTTTCGTAATAAAAAATGGAGACCATTCTAATGCACATACATGTGCATGTTTTATGATGTGATAGTAAAATCACTGTTTGCTTAAAAAATTATGAAAGTCTCAAGAACACGTGCAGTATTACTCACATTCACCTTGTTTGTAAATTTTATGGTAAAATTCATATGTTTAAAAGGCGCGGAAAGGCTAAATAGGTAATATTATATCATCGGCGTTGATATGCATATCAGTAGAAAGTATTTATTTATCGTATAAAAATATCGTTGATTTTCACACATTTCACAATCACCGTGCGCGCACGTAAATTAACATACATATCTTCGGTTAAATGTAAATTTTCGTTAAAATATCATTTCACAGCTTCTTTAGAACCTACGAACGTACCTGTGCACCTGTGGATAACTTCTCAATTTTATGGTCGATTCGTAAAGGTCGATGATATTTATGGTTTTTCGAAGACCTTTCTTTACATAATGGTGAAATTTCAAAGGCACGCCGCTCTTAGAAAGCCGAAGGTTTTCACGTTGAAGTATTTTTAACTACATATGTAAATATATTATATATGTAGAATAAATAGACATATTTTCATTTGATGTATCATCTGCTTAAAAGTTCACGTTGTTATATCCAATTGAGTCATTGTTGGAATTGTTTTATTCGATAAGAGGAAAATGTTTCGTCAGAAGTGAACGTATTTTCGTTGGATATGTATTTTTTGATTTTGGAATTTTCCTGTGAGAACTTTGTTGGATTAAAATTGTCGGCTTATCAGTGAGACAATTGATATATTTGTACCGTCTTATGGTATAGATCTAGAACGGTTTTGAATCTTGAATCATTATATAATGACGATGATTGTTGCATTCGTGAAGAATTTCATAAAAAAAAACCGGAAATCATTTGATCGAATGATGAATTGATCGTAATCATTTCACAATGCAGAACGGAAGAGTTGTGAAATCAAGTTTCGTCTTAATTAAAATTTATTATCGATGATTTAATGATTGATATAACCTTGGTTTTAATGACTTTTTTTCGGTAGAGAAAAATCAAAATTAAATATAATCAACTGTGAGATTTTGATGCTATTATTTTCACGACGAATATATGTATATAATAAATAAAAGTTAATCGACTAATGATATTTTCCTTGACCTAAACGCTTATTATTTTCAATGAAAATTGAAAATACATTTGAGAATAAATTTTCCATTTCATAAAGGTCGAAATTTTTTTCCACACCATAATTAGTATTTATAAATAACTTAATTGAAAAGTAGTCATACAGTTGAATTGATTTCAAGTACATTTATTTATTTTCTGATATTATTTTGAGGCTAACTTTTGCTTGGACATTTTTAGGTAGTTGAAAAACTTCAGCCTAATCTGACGGGCATCAAATTGTACATTAGTTAGACGTTTCATCATTGCGATAATTATCGTCATCATTGCGATAATTATCGTCATCAAATTCTGAAATTCGTTCCCAGCTTAAATAGATACGCAATTTATATACTTTTTTTTAATGGAAAATGTATTATGCAATATTGCGTTAATGAGCCTTAAAGCGATATATAATCACATAGTAATGTGTCACAGTAAAAAATGTACCATATTATAATAGGCTTTACGTACACGTGTACATACGTACTTGCCTGAAAAGAAATAATATAAGATAAATATAATAGTTTCATTACAAAGAGTGACTACTTCTGGACTTTAGATTGGTCCTTAAGCGACATTGAATTATAGGGTCTGGTTCACCGACACAATTTTTCACGGTTGATTTATTTCACCTGTAGTATCTTTACTCTATTTTATACTACTTCATAACAATTTCATAGACGCGTGTATAATTGGACTGATATCAAATCAGAAAGCTTGATATCAACTTATTATTTCATATAACATATTGATATATAATGGCATTGGTTTTCGGGAGTTCAAAAACGAATACCAATATATAGTGTAATTTGTAAAAATTAGTACGTATGTATATATACGAGTACATATGTATGTACATACATGTTGCGTATTTGAGTTTTGACCCTCTATACACCCTCATAAGTTATATGTATCATATGATTATAAGTCATTGATAAGATTGAGAAGTTTCTCGTAGTTATCGTCATAATCAGAGTCATAGACGATAAGAATTGTAAATAGGTTTTTGAGCACTTTTTCCTATGATGCTGTACATCAACATTAGAATAACATAATATTATGATTACTAACCAAATTAAATTGAATTGTAAAATAGAAAATGATCAGTAGATCAGTAGCTATTAAAATAGATATAATATGTATTGTGAACATAATTTCGTAATAATAAAAAGCATTTAAAAATCAAAATCACGAGTCATAGACGGAGTTCGAATCGTAGACAGTTTTTTAGTTGTAAAAACAGTGAGATTTGTAATTTTTTTAATTTTCAAATGCTTTTTATTGTTAATAAATTATATTCATAATACTTATATATACATATATTTATACATAATACTTATATATAAGAGCTACTGATCTACTGATAATTTTCTATTTTCCAATTTTTTTTTGTAAATAATTATACTACAGCTTATTTAATAGGAAAAAAGCTCAAAAACCAATTTACAATTCTTATAGATGTTCATAATAAATTTAAAAAATAATATTTACTAAATACTAGATCTAAAGCAGATTGAGTTTAGGTAATCTCTGTTTATATCTAAAAGGTATAAACATAGTATTCCAATCACCGAGACACTTCACAAGTGTGTTAGTATGGTTATTAGTGATTCTTTCATAGAATATGCTGGTTAATTTGAGATTTGTAACTTGGCTCAGATATGTAGACTGAATTTTAGTCATAGAAAGAGTTGGAATCATTGATGTAGTCAGTCATTATTACAATTGTAAGTCGTAGTCAAAGCTGGAGTCATAATCAGGGTTGCAATCGAAGTCAGAGTAAAAGTTGGGTTCAAATTCAAAGTCCTAGTCAGAGCTGAAACTATTGTTAGAGCTATAAATATAGTTAGAGTTATTGTCAGAGTTGTAGTCGTAGATTGAGTTGCAGTTTTAGACAGAGCTGAATTTGCAGTGAAAGCTGTAGTATTAATCCGTCTCGGAGTCATTGTTAGAATTGGAATTCATCATCAGATTTCCAATTGTAGTCATAGTCACAATTAGAGATGTACATACATAGAAAGCATTAAGAATTGTAGTAAAAAATTCAGAGTTGGCATTTTGTTTCTACGAAACTTCTGGATTGATCTAACCAATTTTTCGTTTCAAGTGAGGATTATTGGATTGTAACGCAACAGTTTTAAGCCCTTAACCACCGACGTATAATTTTGTGGGTACAAGAATTCAAGCATGAAGTCACCACTGTGCGTGTCTGTCACGTATCCGACAGCGGAACGAACCAGTCATCGGAAAGAGATTACATCAAGTCGTGGGATTCCCGTAATCCATTACGGCAGCAGCGATAACTTTGATGTGTTGTTTGTTACGCACGATTTTTTATTTTTATTTTTTATTTCGACAGCTTGAATCATGGCCTGGATATGCGACGTATCCTTGTCAGTTACTGAGCTTTTTATCCGGGTGGGTGGTGCAATCGGAAAGTGTCTAGGAGAGTGTTTTGAGGCAATCGAGATTGCCTCAATTCGGTACACGTGTAAGTGTATAGATAGTTAGTACCAATCGCTCGCTTTTGACGAGTCGATCGTGCAGATTATTACTGTCGATATCGTAAGATACGATAAATTAATCGATTACGCCGGTCAGTTGTGTACAATCGATGTAATTGCGATGTTTAGTACTGGATATCGTGTAAGATTGAAGTTCACATTAGCTAATTCCGTTGCTATCATCTTTGAATCCCAATATCTGGTTCAAATTAGGAAGACTTATACACTCTATTAAGACCTTCAACCATCGCTGGATGAAGGTCTTTCCAACACGCTTCCATTTGCCTCTGTTTATGGCAACTTTCATGCATGTCATTCCACATATTTTTCTGATTCCATCCACCCATCTTTCTTGTGGCTTTTCTTTCATACTTTTACTTTCTACCGGGTGCCATTTCAGCACTTCTTTCGTCCATACTTCTCAGCCATATATTCCGTTTCCTATATGTTATCTCCTTTCCTATCTCGTTATGCAGATAATACAGCGTTCCATACTTTTTTTTAGGTGCATTGGACTTTATGTAATATGTTAAAAACATCGATGTACATATGTGCATTCTACAATGTTGCTTTTGAAAAAAGGAACAGCTTTCTAAATGTTGAGCTCAAGTATTTTTTTTTTATTTGACAATACCACCAAGGATAGATTGAGCTGTAGGTATACATTGTATCAGCTCCACACCCAGATCGAGTGACCTCTGGACACACGCCCTGCATCCTGGGGGTAAATAATAGTATCATCACTAGTCACCGGACCTAGAAGGTGCCGCGTATTGTTCAAAGGTTGTTAATGCATTGTTAAAGGTTTGCCGAACCTTTTTTACAAAGGATGGAAAAATGGATAGCACTGTGACTATCCTACCTCTAATCATCACACAGCTGTACAGAAAATGATCGCTAGACACACAACCCGTTATTCTAATGACGTGCCATTTCAATCCATTATATTAACTACCTTTGTCCGTTTCCGAATTCCGTTTTCTATCTCTCCTGTTCCGTTTTCTATACCTTCTTTGAATGCTGTGGACTTTATGCAGCATTCTGGCATTCAATGTCCAAGTTTCGCATCTATACGTCAACAATGGCAAGACACTTAGATCAAAGATCTTTATATATTAGAGGAATTATATATATACATTCACATGCGTATGATTTGTAAATAGTTCTTTTTTTAATATTATTATATTGTACACCAGTGGTGGACACGCGGGCTTTTTTGGGGTCAGTTCATTTTTCCAATATTATCCAATTAGCCTATTTTTTATGGTTGCAGTTGACATGGCTTTTCATTATAAAATACTAGTTGTTTTACCAGGCTTCGCTCAGTACTTGTGATATAAACAGCTTAAACATGGCGAATCTAATAGTAAATATTCATTTTTTTTTATTAAATTTATTTGAATTCAAAAAAATATGAAATTCAACCAATTGAATTTTCGTCATTGAAACTTTGTTTTGTTTACGAAGTTCCCAACCAAAGATACTTACGTATATACATACATACTTACATACAAAGTCTCTTTCGAAATTATATATTAGATAATATGAATTTTTATAAAATAAATAAA
Organism: Arctopsyche grandis; assembly: GCF_051622035.1. Lineage (NCBI taxonomy): Eukaryota > Metazoa > Arthropoda > Insecta > Trichoptera > Hydropsychidae > Arctopsyche > Arctopsyche grandis. The sequence goes on along the minus strand of NC_135363.1, from coordinate 6,771,477 downwards.
TAAAAATGTGAATATTTTCGTGTTAAATATTTTAGATAAGATACGTCGTTTCTTTTTCCTCTTGATGGGGTAGGTTTATGCCTACTTTTGTATTTGGGCTTGTACTTACATTTAACATCGATCCTTCCGTGCATAATAAACATTATTTCCTGTTTTTTTTTTTAACTATTCGGCTCATTTAAGAGAATTATTTAGAAATAAAATGGACATCCCTGCTGGCAGCTAAATAATACCTTGCTCAGAGAAAAAAAGTATTTAGTTAACAGTATTTTCATACCAAAACAGTCTCAATGAAAGGGCATAGCGGGTATTAATATACCATAAATATTAATTGTGGGTAATTCATTTCAAAAGATGCGAGGACAATATCAATTTATTGACTGGTATTCGTCCTTTATTAGTTGAAAAAAAGGGTTAACGCCCAAATTATAAACCACGCCATAAAAAACCCCGCGTGGCTACCACTCTCCTACACATATCCAGCTCTCCTCTTTGCTATCGTTAAGATCTTTATTATATGAATAAACAACTGCTATCTCTTAACGATGTCTAAATCTCTGTATATCTTTCTCGTCGATATTATATGTAGATTGTTTTAGAAAAAGTTTTGGTTCCAAATCGTTTTTATAATGTTGGTATTATTATTTTATACTTATATTTAAAAATAAATCTACTATATAAAGATGAATGTTTATGTGTTTTTTCATTTCTAAGTTTTCAACTTACATAGAAACTCAAAATCTAATATAAAATCTCATTGTTCTTTACCTTTAAATAGTATAATACAAAATTTTCTGAAAAAGTTTAATGTTTTACTTTTTTTCTACAACTTTCATCCCCCCCCCCCCCCGAGTAATTATGATTGTAAATAAATATTTGAATTTTTAAAATAAAAAAAATGGAATTTTCGAAATTGAGGCGATTTTGAATGTATGCAATAAGCCATAATTATAAGTTGCTAGTGAATGAATGAAAATAATTGTAACTTTTCCTAAAAGGTGTCAGGTGAGTGATTTAGACAGTGAATTTGAAGGGGATTAGCGAGTTAATTGATGATTTTCCGTCATATTTTTTTATGGGAATTGTATTACGCATTCAATTACATTAATCGGTGTAGTAAAATTTTGTTGAAATTATACAAAAATCTCAAACCGACATAGACGAGTTCTTACCGTATAATTTGTGCATGAATTAATGCGGAAGAGACGAATTCATTTTGTAATTTAAAGTTTATTCATGTCGATACTTGGCTTACTTCAATTATAAACGGAATTATATTTATAATTGCTGGGCGTTGCTCGGGCAGGTGAAAGTTGAAAAAAAAGTTCCAAATGAATGTTTTAATCGTGTACTATGAGATAGTATACTAAAAGTTGTAAATTGCTGATTTGCATAGCGGAAAAGCAAATAAACATATTTTCTTATAGTAGAAGATAGAAGAGAGTTTCAATGACAGCTAAATAGAACTTTCGATAGACGCATAAGTAATCGAACCGCAAAAATTCGCTTACTTTCCTCGCATTGCGACACGTCGTCCGCCATTACTTCGCAAAAATTAATTTCAGCGGTTTTCTAACCATTCAAAAGTGCGAATACGAAACTCTCGAACAACCTTTAGACGTTGAAAACGAAGATCGTTTGTCGCATGAAAAATGGCATATTTTCGAACGGAAGAAATCGAGAGTGCAAACTGACAGATCGGCCACACAATCGGTTAACGTAACCGCGCATTTCCGGCCGCATGAAAAGAATTTCACCATTGATCTTGGCCAACCATAAATCACCGTCGAAGCCTCCATCCCATTATTCATCGACCCGACGTGTCTTAATTTGACTCTTTAACGCGGCTCAATCAATTACCGTCTCGTTGTACTTCTAAATCAAACTGTCATCGATATATGTATATACGTACATACATGTGATCATTATACGAGTTTATTTGAAAGTTGTTACATTTTTTTCACTTGTAATTTATTCTGCATTGGTCAACGGTAAATTTGTGCAAATTACATACTCGAAAAACATTTCAAAAGGTAGTCTAAATTGATTTTGAAGTTAACCGTGTGAAGCTGGCGCCGAATTTGTTAAAATTACAAATCGAGACATTTTCAAAATCAATGCTTTGCAATTATACATAATAGATCCTGTGAAATTTCGAGCGGTTCAATTATGATGTGTGTGTGTGCAAGTTTTGTGGAAAAACGTCAAGATTAAGTACACAATTTGTTGTGTTTGTATATTTTTTAATTCTTGCTTGTTTACCCACGGACGAAACTATCGCCATTATTTTGCAACGGTGTCAACTCGAAAATGCACTAATGTCATGTGAAAAATGTCGAGTGACACAAGAGGTGTGCGGAATTTCAGTTCCAAGGTACAACTTTTTTTCTGAAAATATTACGTCATAGTTAACCGTAAGCATTTCGTCGACTTGGCTTTGTTTGGAGACATTTTATGTTTATCAGTATATGTACATACATACTACATATACAGAATAAGGCGGAAATAATACTATACAATAATATCTCAAAAATAAATGCTTTCTTGAAAATTATGCAAATATTACGCACTACAGAAGAGAAGCTTCCTTATGCGAAATCTCTAGACAGGGTAGGTTTTTAGATTTTTATTGTTCATTAGTTTCATGATTTATTCAATGTCATAAAACTAATTCACTTTACCGAGTATAAAGAAAGCTTCACTGCAAAAACTGTCATCTATTGAAGATAAAGAATGTCACTTATAAAATCAGCACGTTGTTGAACCATATCCGTTATTTTTTTCAGCTTTCTCGAACTTTGAACTTTTTTGGATCGCATCTAAGATTTTCTTATCCTTCAACTCCTGTATGGCTTATGGTGGATGCAAGTACAGTTTCTTCTCCAAATCGTAGAACATCTCATTATTTATAAATCCATTGTTTAATAAATAGTTTTTATTAGTTTCATTTCGCCAATTGGTCTGATAAACTTCCTACATTCTTCTGAACTCTTTGAAACTTTGCCATTTTGCGAAGTTTGGTCGCCGATAGAGATTTGAATTGGGTCAAATATAATCGTAATAAACACGTTTAAGAATCCAAAAAATTTGGAGACGGTGACAGCTAACCCATTACTAATAGCTAATAGACTTGTTTGTTTGACTTTTCGCACCCCCACTAGTTTTGTCAGATTTTAATTTTTTAAACGCCTATAACTTTATCATTATCACACTATATTTTTTTTAAATTTGCAGCATAAGGCTCTCATTATCTCTCATATATATATATATATATATATATATATATATATATATATTTTTTTTTTTACTCCACTAATACTCCAATAATACTTATGTAAGTAAATAAAATCAACACGTCGTTAATTATTTTCTTCAGCTTTCTCGATCTCTGAACATTTTTGAATCGCACTAAGATTTTCTTATCCTTCAACTCCTGGATGACTTATGGTCGATGGAAGTACAGTTTCTTTTCCAAACTGGGCAATATCTCATTATTTAGAAATACATTAATTTATACTTTTGGACCACTGTGATATTACAGGAAGAGTCTAATGCATCATAATGGTCTGCATAAGAAAACAAGAGAAAAAAATACACAATAAAAATATCTAATAAGCATAGTAGGAATTGTCTTGCATCCATAGCCAACACCAATATATGTACATACTAGTGGCGTGCGCTGAAATTATCTCTCTTTTTGTCGGGGGACGCGACAATTGGTGCAAGTCCAAAAGGTTCAACGACAAAATGTACCCGAAAATTAGTGCACTGACAAAATGTACCCACGACAAAATGTTCACGCGACAAAATGTACCCGCGACAAAATGTTCATGCGACAAAATGTCCACGGAAATAATGTTCAAGCGACAAAATGTTCAAAAATCCTAAATTTTCCTATTTTAATGGAAAAAGTAACTTTTTATTGTATTATACAATATTATAACATATTTATCGATGTATATAGTACTTTTTATCATATAGATCGCGGATGTTATTAAATTAGTATAAATTACAGGTGTTCTCAACCACACCAACATATTCTTATTTAAATTTAACAATAAGGTTTTAAGCGAATGTCATTGTGACTCATTGAATATCATTTTAAGATGTCATTGAATTAGTTTAAATGTTAGGGGTTCTTATTTAAATTGAAAAAAAAAAAAAACTTTCTAAGCGTATGAACTGCAGATTACATTGAATTAGTTTATATGGCAGGGCTTCTCAACCGTCTCCAAAATTTTCTTTATTTAAAATGAATAATTTACTTTTTATCGTATACATCGCGGGCGTTATTTAATTAGTGTAAATGACAGGTGTTCTCAACCGTATCCAATATTTACTTATTTAAATTGAAAAATAATAATGATTTAAAATTAACTTTAAAAATTTAGGATTTTTGAACATTTTGTCGCTTGAACATTATTTCCGTGGACATTTTGTCGCGTGAACATTTTGTCGCGGGTACATTTTGTCGCGTGAACATTTTGTCGCAGGTACATTTTGTCAGTGCACAAATTTTCGGGTACATTTTGTCGTTGAACCTTTTGGACTTGCACCAATTGTCGTGTAACCCTTTTTGTCGTACAGCCTTATTTAATGTGCACGAGCAGGATACAAGAGGAACAGGCTGTTCCTCTTGTATCCTGTTCGTGCACATTAAGTAAGGCTGTACGACAAAAAGACAGATAATTTCAGCGCACGCCACTGGTACATACATACATATGTGTATATAAAAACCGTCCGTAAATACTAAACATCCCCGCGAGACCCAAATCGAAGAGAGAATATCAAAATTCCACTCATACATATATCGCATAAATGATGAAAATAATGATGAGCACAGGCTACTAGACAAATAGGTTAAAATAATTTCTGATAATCTACACTCGTTGAGGTGGAAAATATCACATTAAGGCACAACAGCAACGTTTTCATTAAGAAGTCGGATAGCTCTTGGAATAGAAGGCATCCGATAAATAAGTGTGTGGGTAGTAGATACAACCATCAAATGATGATGTCTACTACACATATAATTATTAGGGATATAAAGTCCTAACTGTTCCAGAAACGACGGGCATGACGTATTATGTTGAAACCAAGCCATTTGAAAATGTGGGGAAGTCCATAAATGTCCATTTTAGTGAAGAAAATAACGATGGATGATGCTTGGAAGATCTCGTCTGAGACTCGTTGTCTTCAAGGAAATACTTTGTAGCATAATGCATTTGTATTCCAAATTAAAGTACTCATTTTTAATTTGTTAATTGTCTATTGCCCCACCTTCTATATAAATCTCAGAACAAATTTATATCAACTTGATACGATTTCAATTAAAATATTTTGGAGTGAGCTCCAGGCGCCAGTCACCTCCCCTCAGATCAATTTAACAGGTTTAAGCGTTCCATTACGAGACGAAAAGCGTAATAAACGCTTTGTTATGTTGTTAATTACAATAATTACAGCATCGGGTGTGATTATTCATCGTAGAAAGTTCCACAGTGTGTGTGTATTAATTAACAGACGAATTCCTCTTCCGATACCGGTCGGCCGAACAAACTTGAAAAATCAATTAATTGTCTCTCCTCTCGGGTCCATCTCTTAGACAAAGTCTGGGAAAGATTTTTATTAATGGTCAGTGTTGTTTTTTATGGTTACGTGTGGTAATTGGAGTGCTGCCCAATGGTGCAGAGGTCATCTTCGTGCCAATTAAAACCGGTGAAGGGACCACCTCTTCTACTTTGGGTATACATTATCTAGTCCAGCCTCTCTAGAGGTGGTAAAAAATTTAGTAAAAAAAAAAACGGTCAAGAGAATGTGTGTGTGTCGGTTTTATGTTGGCGTGCGTGTATGGGTCGAATGCGTGTTTAATACACATATGTACGTACATATGGCATTTCAATTTTTTGGCAATTTTTAATTTTTATTTATTGCGCAATTTCCGCGTCCCAATTGAACCGGTATGCATGTCGCAAATTTTTTTGAATTTTATTTTGAGTGTATTTATGTAAACGTGTCGTTGTATAATTTAATCATCGATGATATAATATTTTGTCTTTTCATATTGAAATTTCCCAATGGTTGTTTGTTTAAATCAATGTGATTATTCTATTGAAATTTTACGTTTTGAATACATTTCATTTTAAGAGCCACTTTTAACATTTTTTGATTGACTGTTAAGTGTCAAAATAAGGATACTCTTCAATGACTTCTCAAGATTTTTTTTACATAAAAAATTTATTGAATTGAAATTTCTACAGTACACTTTTGTATATGCAAACAAAAACAGTAAATATGTAATCGTTCCAGGAAATCTTGAAGATAATAAGGAAATACTAAAACGATAATATGTAGTAGATACTAAAACAGGGTGAGGCACATTCTACAGATGTATGAAAAGAGTTTCTAAAATAATGATTAGGATTTTTGTGAAAAAGACTTTTAACAAAAGCAAAATTTAGTGAAAATGATTCGAGTTGGACAGGTTTAATAAGAAAAAGATACGTATAAGCTTTTGAACCATAAAAGTACGATAAAAAATATAAAGGTATGTAAAAAATGTAGGAAGAGATTTTAAACTAGTTATATGTAATTGGGTCTCTAAACATTAACTTTTTCCTGAATTCAACTGTGGGATACATTTTTAACGACCTTTTGTACTAAAATTTTAATAATAATATGTCGAATGGCGAAAATTAGTGAAAAAAAGAAATGCCAGAAATAATGTGTTAGAAAAGACGATATGCTAGTCCAGAATAAGATAACAAACCGAGTATGTGAAGTTTGGGATAAAAGCTTTTAAAATCCCTTCGAAATAACAATTCTGTGATGTTCTTCTTAGATCAATCAAATGCTGTGGAAGTATAATATTATAGGTATGTTCATAATTATGGGGGAGATGTTTGCCTTAATGTTCTTCAATTCAAATGTCCCATTACGATGCAGAGCACACGTCGAAAGTCAAAGTGCAATATTGCGTAGGTACCCATTTAAAAAAATTACATATTGCAAATGCAGATGCATTGTCTTCGGGAGAAACCGCATGTGCATAATTCGCGTGCGTTTTCACCGAGTTATCCATTCTTGTCGTACGTCATGAGCACTTCCTCGATGATGTTGCACATGCATATTTGTATTCGGTAAATTCCAGAGAGGTCCTTGATTATGGAGATCACGCGCTGCCTTCGCGTCATAATAAAAATAATACAACATAAGAAGACACAACCGAACGAAAAAATGCGGCTTTCCCCTACGATTTGTTCGAGTGTCACGAGCGCACACATGAATAGCTCCAGGTAGCATCTCGCTCCTTCTCAAAGCGTGGCCAACGATTGGATTTTGTTTTTTTTTTGACGTAGAACCACGTCTATTCTATTTGTGAGAGTGGAAGCCGCGATGCAAAAATATGTTGCGTTTAAAATGTACTGTTGAATGGATCAAGACAGTCAGTCTGCAGAATAGCTTCAAAGCGATGCGAAAAATGTATAATTTTTTTTATTATTATCATTCACCATTCACTGTTGGATGAAAGCATCTCCAACACGCTTCCTGTTCTGTTTTTCACATTTTCTTAATTTCATCCACCCATCTTCCTTGCGACCTTCCTTTCACCCTTTTACATTCTCTTGGGTACCATTTCAACACTAGCCACGTGACCTACCCATTGTCATTTAAATCTCCTCACTCTCTCCACTTTATAAACCTTGTTATACTCCTCACCCAGATAATACCGTTTGACCTCTTCCTCTTCGTTTTACCCTTTTACATTCTCTCAGGTACCATTCCAGGACTTATTTTATTAACCTTTCATCCATTCTTCTAGCCATGTGACTCACCATTGCCATTTAATTCTCTTCACTCTCTCCACTTTATAACTACCAGTTTCATACTTCTCACCCACGTATTCCATTTGATCCTTTCTCCACGAACTTCGTTCCACCCTTTTACATTCTCTTGGGTACCATTCCAGCACTTCTTTTGTTCACATTTTGTCCATTCTTCTAGCTACGTGACTAGGAGTTCCAAATGCGAATATTCGTATACTTTTAATACTAACTTATATATTTTTATTATCAATCTACAGCACATTTAGTTCTACTATTTGATGTTATGGATTATGATTCTCTTAAAATTTTAATAATATATTGACCTTCTTAAAACTAAAAATAAATAATTTAAAGGTACTATTCGATATTCGAATAAATTCGAATATATTGGAATATTTAGAACCCCAACACGTGACCCACCTATTGTCATTTAAATCTCCTCACTTTATAAACTACCCTTGTCATACTCCTTACCCACCCATTCCTTTTGACCTCTTCCTTGCGACTTTACTTCCACCCTTTCATATTCTCTCGGGTACCATTTTATTACTTACTTTATTTACCTTTCTTCCATTATTCTAGTCACGTAACCCACCCATTGCCATTTAAATCTCTACAGCCTCTCAACTTTATAAATTGTCTTGTCATATTGCTCACCTTGTCATATTGCTCACCCACGTATTCCGTTTTATATTTTTCGTTATGCCAATCATACAGTGTTCTGAATTTCTTTAAGTTCATTGGACTTAAGGCTTTGTGTAACATACATTTTTCATGAAGTCTTGTAAATGACCATAATTGGAATATGTACACATATTAAACTATTATTGTATGCACTTAAGGTCCGGTATTTTTTTCAATAGACGATAATGCAGAAGAAAGTATGAAGGACAGTTTTTGTTGTTGGTTTTTTTTTTACGTAGAACTGCATCTCTTCTGTATTTGGGAGTAATAGTTGATATTCTGATAATGATTGAAATCGCTATAAATTCGAGGTACTTATTTCGTACGATGGGTCAATAATAGGGTAACAATAGGGTATAAATGAAATTGTATTGTGTAGTGACAGTACAGTAGTGACATTGTAGAAATTACCAAATCTTTTTAAAGTACTGATATTTTCATTTACGCAAAAAAAATTATATGTTTTTGGGCTTGTTTCGTTGTACGTTACTACGGTTATTTTATTTGTTGTATATATGTAATTATCGGAAGCACGATCGCTTTTGATTTTTTCGATTTCCGATCGCACACATCTTTTATTGTTTCGTGCGAGGCGTGATCTCGTTTCGAAAAAATTGGCCACCGCGCAAAAACTCTATTAACTTTTTGCGCATTATTCGCGTCGGCTTAAATAGAGTATTTTTGGCCTATTGAAGATTATCATGAGTGGAATTATGTATGTACTCGTGCATTCTAATTCTAATTCTAATTTCTGTGTGTTTTTTTTTTAATTTTATTTGATTTTTGACGAACACAATTGAAATTGTTTATTATTTTGCGATGAAAGAAATTCTCATACTTTGTAAGAATTGATTACAGGAGTTAATTATAAATTTCATGCTCATTTTTTTTCAGTAATGATTGAATATGACGTTATCAGATCTATAAAAATATAAATAGAATATTTAAATAAGATTTTAATAAAACAAAATTAATTGAACTAACAAAGTATTGAACTTTTTTTACTAACAATTCCATTATTTTTAAAAGAAAACGGGAAACGGGGTCTTATATCAATTACTTCACTCTGATGATTTATTTAATGCAAATTTACTGTTTATTTTATATTATTTTAATTTAATTCAATCATATGTGTAATGATGGTATGTGGTACTAATATACAAAAGTTTGACCATAGGTGTCACCTTGGGCAGCCTGTAGTGGCAATTATGGTTTGGGTTAACATATAATGGATAAATTATTATGAAGAAACTTGTTTGGTGTTTGGAAAAAATATTGTAATAATGTATGTTTTAGTTTTTTTATAAATATTATAAAATGATTCAACAATCCCTATTATGTTTTGATGTAAAATTAGCCGAAAAATATATATTCATTCACTGCCTTTCTTTGAGAGTATAGGGTATAGTTTTCGGATGTTTTAAATTTTGTTAAAATCAGTCGTAAAATATTGAAAATCTATCAAATTATATTTATCGTTTTGAATGTTTCATTTTAGCGTTTTTTTTTAATTTTTATGCTAGATTTTAGATAATTTTTTAAAAATAAAGATCAATCTCAACTCTATGTGACAAAATTTGTGAAATACATACAATTGAAGGCTTACATAATAAATAATATGAAACGTCAATTGTAAAAAATAGTAATGTGAGAAAATACATAAATAAATGCGACGAAATCGCACAAATTAACACTTATGTTGAATTTTTTGTATATCTTGCAAAATTTTAAAAATATAATTATGAAGGACTATATAAATTATGGGTTTGATTTCGATTTTTTATTTGTTATATATTATAATTACAACACATCTTGTTGATTCTCATAGCTTCACATTACATTATTTTTCTTGTGTGTAGTGTTAATGGTTTATAGTTTTATAGTGTTAATGTTTAAGGCATGATAGATAAAAGTTCGAATTAATGTATTGAGATTCAGTATATATTTATAAATGGCTAAAATTGAACATTGAATATGATAATTTGATCAGAACTCCATAGATTTTTTTTGATTTTTAAATGCTTTTTATTATTACGAAATTATGTTCCCAAAAGATCTTTTATCTATTTTAATATCTACTGATCTACTGATCATTTTCTATTTTACAATTTTAATTTAATTTTGTTAGTAATCATAGTATTATATTATTCTAATGTTAATGTACAGCATAATAGGAAAAATAGCTCAAAAACCTATTTACAAATCTTATAAATGCTCATAATACATCTAATACATAGTATTAATTAAAGACTCTAAATATAATATATACATGAATTATCTCCATAGATAATACATGTATAATCTGAATAACGATTTGATGGATTGACGAATTTCAATACCATATTACTTCTTACACAACAAACTTAATCAGAACGGGTCATAATTTCAATGTATTGACCAAATCAACGCGGAAAAGATTATTTGTATTCAAATAAAAACGAATTCGAATTAAAGAATCGGCATTGTACAATACAATAGTTGTATCAAAAATTACCAAACGCGTCCAATTATAATTGGAAGCTCTCGGTTTCTCCACACGTTCACACATTTTTGACGGCTAGCCGAAATTGACGTGCGACAAATCGCAACGACGGTTTCCGCAACATTATGTAAATTTCCAAATTGAATGTTGAGAGCCTTTGATTGCGTTTTGTACACAACTACCGGCTACTTTCGGAGAGATGGTAAACCGGCAGCAAGAGAGATGGTCTGTCTTTGCGGCCAACGGGTTAGTCGGCCTTAGACACTCGTCAGCAACGGTCGAAAACAACGAACGCGTTATAAAAAGCCCCCCAAAAATATTAATAAATATAATTAAAAATAATTCGAAATAAAACGCCAACGAAATGGGGCGCTGACGGTACGAAAAAAATTTTTTTTTCACCACCTCACTTCAATCGTAAAAAAACAGTGTTGAATTCAAACGGAATATTTTATTTCATTTTATTTTCAATATCGGTCAACGTTGGAGTTTAATTTTTAAATCGTATATTATTATAAATGTTGATAAAAAAAGGAGGAAATCGAATGTTTCTTCCGCGTGCGGTAATGACCTACGCGAAGAAAGTTCGACCGCTCGATTCGATCGCTCGTGTGTTTTTATATTGATGCTATATTTTTCATATCATTTTTTTTCGTTTCAGTGATTTGTGCTTCTTTTTCTCTCGGTCGGAGTATCAATAATTGATTTTTTTCAAATAAAAAGTGTATGTACAAAAAAAATACTGTTCAATTTGTGTGTAGTGTGACTTTCTCTGGATAACGATATATACCACCCGAACGAACGAAGATTTGCAAATATGAATATGATTTGGGTAAGAATTTTAATTTAAGTTTGTTTTATAGTCGATAAGAACGCGCTAGGATTGAATTGGGTTAAAAATAAGTTTCGTATTTGAATTCGAAGTTGAATATTCAGTAGAGAAATTTATCGATGATTAATTCAAATTTGTTTGATTAGACAGTCAAATAGCAAGGAAACGTATATTTGAATTAAATATATGGAGACGATATAACCCAATTTGTTTAGTAATAATATATGATAAAATAGCATTCATTTGATCGTTCATTGGTCTACTTAAATTTCGTCACTATGTATTCCACTTTTTGCACGTAATGGATTCGAACACATGCCATCTGGTTAGTTTGGCTGAAGAATTTTCGCCAGTGAATGTAATTTGTCATTATTTAAAACGTAACAAGAAATTGTATAATAATCGTTTCATTTTTATTTTCGATGAAATTAGGGTTTTCAGACCACTAGGCCGCGAAAATATGCACGTTTGCGATAAACGAGTTGCAAGTTTCGTGAAAATCGTTATTATTTGTATATTTAACGTTTCCAAATTAAAGATATTTATTGAGGTAGTAAAATTGTTCGGTGAAATTATTAATATTTCGATATACAAATGTGAAATTTGTCAGTGCTAAAAAGTAGCAATTTTCTTATGAATCGGTTAATAAAATTTTACAACACAAAGAAAGTTCCATTAGTAAAAGTGATAAAAAAATATAATATATTCAACGAATTTTTACTGTAGCAAATATCGTTAACAATCAAACAAAGTCTTTTCCAAAAAAAAATACAGCAAATTTTTTGCCATCTCAATTTTTGGGAAATTATCTAAAATTTTGCAAATTTGTTTAATTATTCAGACTCAAAAAAATCCTACACAGTTTTCTTTCTTTTTTTCTTGTTTAATTAGTCATCGATATATTATGTAATCATCTGTAGTTGTGTTTTTAATACAAAATTATTTTTTGATGATCTATATTTATGAACGATCTACTATTTAATATTAATAAAATATAGAAATTTTATATTTCTTTTAAAAATTATTTTAAAATCTTTGTTTTAGTCTAGGGTTGTAATAAGTGTAGGATATCTTAATAATTTATAGTAATTTTAGTAGTTTGTAGTTTTATTTATATACATATTTTAATAAATATATCAACAGGGTATTTAAAGCTTTGAAATATTTCCTTAATAATACTTTTCAATTCTTCGTTTATTTAAAACAGTTTTAAAGCAAATTTTCTAATCAACATTATCCAAGTCTGAAGTTTTCAATAAAAGCTCCGTTGAAAAAATCTTTCTTATCAATGCTGCCGTGTATATAACAATAGTTATGTATTATTATAATATGAATCGTTTATGCATAACAATTATAACAAAATCCACTACCGGTTTTTTCGAACAATTTTGGTCACTCGTGCAAACGGACATGGATACAAAAAAAATCGTTCCACATATTTGATCCGATAAATCATTGCTAAATACATACACGCAAACTATCAATTTAATCTAAATATATATACGCTGAAGATCTAACAGTTTTTTTTTAAATTCGCATATTATTTAACAGACTTATTATTATTTAAAAATGTCTCACCTTTAAGTCTAACATAGTCGTCTTATATGACACGATTTAGGTCACAATGCCGATCGAGTTTTGGTTTGTCAAACGTGAACGATATGATCCAGTTTTTTATAAACACAAAGTAAGTGTGTATGTGTTTTTAATAGAACGATCGACTTAATGAAAAGTGGACTTTTGAAGTAACTGTTTATTTAGAAGTGTTACCGTTATTCGTTTAACGAAACGTGCTGCCGATACATACCATCTAGTCGTGTTAATTAAATATTAAAATACGTATGTATTAACGTTCAATCATGTGTAGTGTAATTCGTCATTAACCCACTAACTTGTATCAAGATCTATAAATTTGTACGAACAAAACTTTACATGGTAATCTTTTTGGATGATTTTGGTGTTAATGAAAATTTTTTGTGCAGATTTCTTTATCAGAATGTATCCATTAGCTGACGATAGTAAAACGATTAAAATTTATGTTGTGAGGTAGATTTCGATGTTATTTTTTTGTTTCTTTATATGTTTGCAAATTTAAATGCTTATATTTTAACATGTTGAAAATTAACAGTGTAAATATTAATAATTTGATGTCTGAAAAAGAGTTTTTGAATTATTGACACTAAATTTTCCACTATGAAATCTGAAGTAATGAACTTTTCAAATTTGGAATACCAACTGGAACTTGTAGACTGCAACATTTTCTGAAATAGTTAAATTTTTTAACACATTTGCTTTAACTTCGAGCGCTTGAGCAACGCCGAGCAAATTCTGATGTGTGATGTTTGTATGGAAGAATATATGTATGTATGTTTTAAATAACAATTAATATAAAAGTTTTAAAACATTATTAGATATAGTGTAGTTAATGAAAAATTTATGCTTGATATATACATTAAATATAATAATAGAAGATGGACAAAGTATCAGAAAGGATGCAAGGATTCTTTGAATGGAAGATGGACAAATGAATGTTGAAATATATATGTACATATGTACATATGAATAGACTAGTGACCAGCAGAATAGACTAGTGATATAATTGTTTGAACAGAGTGGTCATGGGTTCAAATCTCACTGGTTTCTGCTGGCCAGACCTTGGATTTGTGTCTCCAGGTCGATGGTTTCCTATCAGAGTTTGCCAATTTATCTGATTTTCATTGAAACGGTTCCAACGAATTGGCAACCTTATCCATTTTCTCGCAAAATCTCGAGTTTCAGTGAATTGTATAAAATGCTGCAAATTTACAAATTTGACCATAAATGTCTCTGTGGGTGTTAATTGATATGTATTTACTGAATTTTTTAAAATGCTGCAAATTTACAAATTTGACCATAGATGTGGATATTAATTGATATGTATTTATGTACTTTGTATAATACTAATAATATTTGTATCAAATGCACAATATTACTCGCCAGGAAGGCGCATTGGGGTTACCTGTTAGTCCTTATTTTTATAAATTAAAAAAAATGCAAATAAAATAATATTAATACTAATATGATGGATGAAATTTGATTGATTGAATATAATTGGAGAAGCTGATAGGATTGAAAATAATGAAGATGATGAATGGATTGGTGACAGATTTGGTTCTTTTCAAAATTGTTCCAAAAATAATTTCTCTAATAATACATACATATGTATGTACAACATAAGCATATTTTGAAATGATGCAAAAATTACGTCACTATGCAGCTTCTGAATAGTTCTGTGTATTACTTGTTGTATTGCACAAGACAAGCTGAAGTCGTCAACATTCTTTCCGAGATAAAAGTGGACAATAATCCATTAAAAAATAAATAAAACAAATAAACATGTGGACAATTAAAATGCACAGACGTACGTCCGGACGTCTGAGACACCTTTCAACTTTCACTACCTTTCAACTTCTTTCTGCAATTATGTAAAATGTGCACAAAATTACACGTCGGCATTTGCATGCGCCGTTTACACGGACAATTAAGTGACGATGAAGAGCGGTCCAAAGGCGAAAGAATAAAAAATAAGTGAAATACATAAAATGGAAAAAAGAAATATGTCAAAAGACGATTCTATTATTCCGAATGAGAGAATTGGTCGCATTGTGTTCGCATAAAACGGCAGCTAAACATGTTAACATTGTGATCAAGCTCGCGTGAACGAGACGTGTCTTCCGCATTCAATTCTTCAAGTGAATTTTCACGTGCGGAAAACTCACGTTTCGATCGTGAAAATTCGCTCGTACTATGACCGAACATACACCGCGTAAAAAAATATAATTGACGTTTAAATCAACTCAGGATTTTCCATAGAAAACGGTGCTATCAAATTTCTGTATTTAAAACACAAATCGTCATTTAATTCATCATCTTGAATAATATCAATCACATTTCAAGCTTATTGTTTAGGATTTTCAATACAATCTACGGTTTCCCATTACTACTGATGCACGTTCATTAGGATACAACCATGCAAAAAAGATCCAACATACACAGTGAAAAATTTTGTAGTTATAGTAGCGATAAATTTTGAGGTGCCGGTACGCTCGATTTTGCACTTTTATTGCATTATGCAAGAAATGCATCGAGTGTATCCTCAAAGTATTCTTCGAGCGATAAATGTATCCTTCAGTTCGAAAAAAGTTTTATACTATTTTGATTTTTGAAATTTTTATGCCGGGTCGCGTACCGGTGCCGATAAAAGGTGGCAGAACGCCGTACCGGGGAGTACTGGCTATTCTACAACCCTGAACACACATGCGTTATCAATAGACATTCAATGCACAATTATTAGCTTTTTTAATTGTGGCCAAATTTATTTATTAATTTAATATAAGAGGCTTTTAATAATACATACATATACATAAATACATACTATATACCAGGAAGGCCTAACAGATGAACCTCAATTCACTTTCCTGGCCAATTATAAACATTGAATAATAATTCAATTCATGATTCATAGAGTAATTTTTACATCATAGATACATCTATAGATTAATATGACAAACATTTTTGCGTTATTTCTATAAACCAACGAATTTGAGATGCTGAAAAATTGTAAGAAGGATAAGGGTGCCAATTTTTGGAACCGTTTCAATAAAAATCAGATAAATTGGCAAACTCTGATAAGAAAAGATTGATATGTATCAGATACAAGATCTGGCCAGCAGCATCAGGCAGGGATTGAACCCGTTACCACTCTATTTGAAAGCATTTCATTCTAACCATTGATTTATGCTGTTGGTTTTAAGCAACTAGCTGATTTGCCCGGCGTTGCTTAGGCATGTGACTGGAAGAAAATAATTTTTTCAACACATTTAAGTCAGAGATTACATATACCAAACATACTATTGATGATCCTAAATTTAAAACTGTAAAATTGCATGTTGCATTTATCTTTATGCTAAATTTAAGCTTTATGCTATGTGTTTAGTATTGAATAGCAAAAGTTTATTAATTAAATGAAATTGATCAAGTAGTTCAATAGTAGTCATCGGTAGATGGAAAAAAAACCATAGAGAAATCGCAAATAGCACGTTTTGCTGGAATTCAAAGTCAAATGTGAATCTATTATAAAAGAAAGTCGATAAGTACTATTACGTATGTCTCTTGATAGATTGCATTTGCCAATTTTTTTATACATATATTTTATCTCCAATAAATATTGATATATTGAAAAAAATACTTATTTAACGTGGTGAAAGGTTGAACGAGATCTCGACAAACGTGTCTTTCACAATGGCGTAATTTATATGCACTGCAAAAAAAATGGAAACTAATCGATCGATACTTATAATAATAGTGTGCATGTATAAGGATTTGTCGACAGTTGTTAAACTTTCATTAGTATTTGTTCTGGTCGTGTCTCGTTTGTTTTAAGCGTGAGTTTCTGTTTGCACAACTGATTGAGAACAAGCGATGTCCAAAATAATATGCTTGTTTGCGTATAGAAAGTGTTTAGCTGACTGATTAGCTATCGGGTGATAATAGTTTTGTAGAAGTGTGACAGGAAGTATTTGTATTTAATTTGTAGGAAAATGTGTCAATTTGACATTGCAAATATGATATCGAAAGTGTTCTAGATTCTAGCATTTTCTTTTGCATAATTGTCTTATTACTTATAAAGTACATATGTAAATGTAGTATAAGATCATTATATTTTTTAATAATATGTAGGTTGGACTAGGATTGTTTCTTTCTTTAAAAAAATTTTGTATTTTATTCCATCTGAAATATCCTTTCATTGGATTTTCATCTTTTTATGTTGCTCTTACTTGTCTTTCAACTTTTAGTTTAACTAAAAATATCCGTATGATATGCCATATGTCCCAACCATCTTAATATAAATCTCTTAATGATTAGAAGATTAGCTTCTATCAACATCTATATCAAAGAATTTTAGTATTTAAGAATTAATAAATATATAATCAATCTTACATAACATGTAATGAATTACTTATGGTCTATATCTATTTTAAATTCAAAATATTTTTGATTAAAGAAAATGCATACATTCTTAAAAAAACATAAGAAAACCCACATTTTCCTTATGAATGTTTCATATATTGAAATATGTACATAATTTTAGCATATATGTACATAAATATATACATAGTGCATTCTTATGAAAAATGTGTACGTTTTATTATCAAAAAAAAATGAGAGTGTAAAAATTAGCTTTAGCCATTCTAAGTGAGTCGTGAAGGGGTGGTAGAAAGCCGCGTTTGGATAGCTAGCTGTCATCGCTCCGATCTGACACAAGATTCCGGATGTAAATTTTAATGAGTTCGTTAATGATTAAACTGCTCTAGCGTCATGTCAGAGACATTAGCTTACTTCAATGTTAGCAAATCCCAGTATGTCGGTAAGATATCAAAGCGACTCGAAGAGTGGAAGTGGTTCAAAATCAGATCACAATTTTTGGCGGAGAGGAATGTCACTGAATTGTAACCAATTAAAGTCAAAAAATATGAAGCATTATTACATTCATTATTTATTTTATATACATATGTATAGTATTTTCAAATGTAGTGGTTGATATTGTTCTTATTTTCATTTATAAACCTAAGCTATGTAGATAAAATGAGTGTATATTAAGGTAAAAATTGAAAAATTTGGTCAATACCTTTAAAAATTCATTCCATATATGTATTATACATTTTATGTAGGGAAAGGTATATCTACATACATAGTAATGTCTTAACTAAGGCGATACATTTTAAAAATCCTATCTTTCAGCGATCTTTCTGTCAGGCGACGACTCACTGATGGCACATTCTTCTTTAAGCTCCTAAATGGTTTCCTTGATTGTTCTGATTTTCTGAGTAAGGTTGGTTTCAGGATCCCAGTTAGGTATTCTAGACGCCTTGCACTCTTTTCACTCAATCCTTTCAAAACCAATTCCCTAAAATATTCTTATCGAGTTTAACGAGGAGCTAAATGAGGTTGATCTGTTCGGTATTTCCTTACATCAATTCAGGACTACCATCAGGAGAATCTTGACCGATTGATCCATTTCTTCTTCTAATATACAACCTTTTTCCAATATTTTAACACTTTAAGTTTAGCTATGCAATGTTCTATTTAGTCATGTTTTAGTTTTTATTATTTTCTTTTTCATTTTTTTATTTCTATGCACCATTTTATGTAATCTGTAATTGGACTCGGATGTTATTTTGTTATATTTACTCTTTATTTTCATGCATTTCTACATCATGTTGTCTGTTAATTTTTCAATAAATAAAATTAAATTTAAAGTGGAAAAGGATAATGGTTTTGATATGTTGGTGGATGATTATTCGATGGAACCGTTCCTACAATTAAATAAGATGAATATAAAAAAATTAATTTCAAAGTTTCTACGATCGAATGTTAGTAATTATATAGCATATACTCGTACGTACATACATATGTATAAAGGTACCTTCAAATCACGCAAAGACAATTTCTAAGACGTTTAAAACCAGCCCAAAGTGGATTTAAAAAAAATCATTCACCGTCACTAAAAAGTGGAAGCATCGAGTTTTTCCACAGGCCACGTTTAAGGAAATGAAGAGCAACGGCTCTTATTAACCTTGGCTTCTAAGACACGTGTGTGTGTGTATTTTTTTTTTCACTTTCTTCGGTCGTAAGCGGCGATGATCGCGTGGCCACGAACGGCAATCAGTCATGGGAATGAGGAACGAATGGAAGTGCACGTTCGAGCGTGCCAGCTCAAAAGAATGCCACTGACATGACACTGACAATGACGATCATTGTCAATGATTCTTCACGTCGCCGGGTGTCTCCAATGCAAAAAAAAAAACAGGAACTTACAACCGATTACTTCCTGGCTGTTTTATTTTGCATGCGAATCTTCTCATTCTTCTATGTACATATGTATGTATCACATCTCTTCGAGTGCGTTTCGTCATGTCATTACAATGTTTAATGGATTCTAAGATTCAATAAGTGTAGAAATGTTTAGAATAAAATATTTTTGAAACGAGAAGATGTAGAAAGATAAAAAGTTTGTGAGGAACATGGGGTCAGCAAGATAGTCCAAAATTGCGAAGAAGTAATATTTACACACAAGTCAATTGGATATGGCATACATACATATATCTGTACCCAACAGTGATGCTATCTCAAATAATGATTTGGCTACTAGCTTGTATTAGGTTTTTGTTTCATATTTAAATGTCTTCTTCATTTTAAAGACTGTATGTATTGCTTTCGATATTGTAATGTAAAGATCAACGCTTCAAAACACATGCTCGTTGTTTGCGCATTTCCCACATCAGATATTTATCCGCTCAATCTTTCGATCTTCTTACCATTTATTTCCCTTGAAGGATTTTGGATGACTAGACCACCTGGTTTAATCTTATACTATCCAGACTAACCCATCTCATCCATTTATAAATATTTCAATAACCATTTGATCTACTTACCATTCTGATCTTGTATATATATCGCCAAGTTCACGATTTAAAGCATTTTGTGTTTAGGTTTAATACAGATGTATTAAATTTGTCCTACATAAATCATGTGTTACTAAGATGGGCTTGCTTATAATAAAACTCATTTCATTTCATTTCACATCACTTCATATAGGTTGTATCATTATATCATTTATGTACATGTACTCATTTCACATCACTTCATATCATCAAACGTCTCATTTCTGTATGTATTTGCCATGATTAAGTCTCCAAAAGAGAAAGATTTTGTAATGAAAATCATTAACACATTTGGAAACAGAGTTCTGTACACAACAACCGGATAACGTTTTGCTGGTTAAAGTTGTTTTTGAAAAAAATATATTGACTCAAAATTTATCATATCATATATCATTGTATGTACATAGGTACTCAAGAAAGTAAATTTTTCTTTCAATTTAATTTCACACCACTTCATATAGGTTGTATGTTATATCCAATAAGAAATACCGATCTAAATGCCTTACGATACCATCTGCTTTCGTTTCGCCTAGTAGGCATACCAGATCGGAATCGAGGACGACCTTTAGTCAAACTTTCGTGCCGGAAAGGTCGATCAGAATTTCCATCACGAAGGACAGTGAGATGAAGAAGACGACACTCGCTATTTAGATTGATCCGGTTTCGTCATCAGATTCCGGATGAGCGGGTCGAATCAGTGGGCCGGTTTCGCCCCCGGGTCAAGACCACCGCGGCGTGTGTCATTATCACCGCCAATTTCACTTTTTGTTTCGTCGAATTTTTGGCGAATGAGTACGTGATTCGCGTCCGCGTGTCCGTGGGCTTGATTGAG
The DNA here is from genome assembly GCF_051622035.1 of Arctopsyche grandis. Taxonomy (NCBI): domain Eukaryota; kingdom Metazoa; phylum Arthropoda; class Insecta; order Trichoptera; family Hydropsychidae; genus Arctopsyche; species Arctopsyche grandis. The sequence continues at coordinate 6,750,341 of NC_135363.1, read as the reverse complement.
ACACGCCAGGTAGTCTGCAGCTCACCTGTGAATTTAAAGCGCGGGGATTCGGGTTGAATTGCGGATGCGATTTTCACACGATCGAATGTCGGACGGAATTGATGAGGAAATTATGTTAAGCTTGTGGTGATATGTCGGCGTGGTGTTGGAAATTTTTGATGGGTTGTTTGAAATTTGTGAGATTTTCGTTGCTGTTGAATATTCAACGTGATGGATTTTATTGTGTGAGATAGCATTGTCCACTCTGTGTTATTGAAATTGAAGCAATTCAAAATGCGCTTATACCTCAAAAGAAAATTGAAAATATGATTGGCTCTTTACGTATTCATTCTAAGCGATCAATGATCGTTTTCGCCGCTCTTTACAGAAGTTGCGCTTCCTGTCTGATTTTTAAATGCTTTTTATTATTACTAAATTATGTTTACAATACATATTATATCTATTTTAATAGCTACTGATCTACTGATTATTTTCTATTTTACAATTTTAATTTAATTTTGTTAGTAATCATAGTATTATATCATTCCAATGGTAATGTACAACATAATAGGAAAAATAACTTAAAACCCTATTTCTAAAACCTCAAAAACCTATTTCTAAACTAAGAGCTTCCTGTCGAGGTGATCAGAATAAGGAATAGCTCAGAGAATTCTAGATTGTCACAGACTTATCTATAGAATGTCCTCCGATGTTGATCTGTGAAGTTTTCTTTTTCTGTTTTGCCCATTTGATGGACAGTCCTGTGCCCTTCATCCAATCCCTCCACTCTTTTGAGTTTTTCTTTTGTCTTTATTCTTATACATATACATATGTATAGTATTTGTATTATGCTTATATGGCTGGTAACAGTGACACTTTAGAGAATTCTGTAATTTCATCTGTAGTGGCAAATATGTAAATAAATAAATACGACAGTGTCTTACAAGTTACCCCAATATGACACTGTGGCCAGATAATAAATAAATAATACAGATTTTAAATAAACATACATACATATAAAATATATAAAAACATATTTTATTTAACAAACATTCACATGCTACCCAAAATATTTAAAGAAAAAAATAAAAAAGCAATAAAAATTAAAAATTTTGTAAGCTTTGTATTAAGGCTTCCAATCCCGGGATCCCGGTGTTTTCTAGTACCGTGAATCCCGGTGCTGAAACTAGTCTGAATACCGGGATTACGGTGCTGGCAAAATTTCTTTAAAAATATTATTTTTACAAAAATAATAAAGAAAAAACAGAAAACAATATTATATAATGAAAAATGGTGGGATGAGCAATGACAGTCATAGTCCATTTGTTTTCTCTGACCCGTTTTGACGTCGGCTTGCCGTTCCCACGAAATTGTATCAACGGCCTGTATTTTGTCGCAGATTTTGTGTTCAACTGCAATGATATTTGTAGCATATTTTGTCTGATTCGAACTCAGAATCGATCACTGATCACGTTTTCACGTGTATCTTTATGTCTGTGTGAGTGTATGTATGTGTGTCTGTATGTCAGTGTATTTTGGGGATTTTTTGAACACCGTTCGTCCTATCGAACTGAAACTTAGTATCGGTTATTGAAATTATTATCGATACGACGTAATTTTTTTTCAAATTTTCAAGTTGACCGGGAATGGTACCTCCCATTATACATTTTTTGCGTGAAACATCGGGAGTGTTTGCAAAATTTCAATTGAACGGTTTTGAAATATGAAAATAAGCAATTAAACACTTTTTTTCTATACATTTGATTTCCCGGTGCTAGCACCGGGATCCCGGGATTGGAAATTCCTAGCAGCGCAATCCCGGTGCTAAAGTAATCTTCCGGGATTGGAAGCACTACTTTGTATAATATATTGTACAAAAAAGAATCACAAAGTTACAAATGTTAAATAATAACTATTTATGTATTCGTATGAGTCAGTTCCATTGATAAAAACTGTATCCTGTGATTGAAAATGATTGAAAATTGGGGGAAAAAATTAACAATTCCGACCTACTAACACATTGTAGGGAAAAGTTGAAGTTTTCCAAGAAAGTTTCTATAGTTTATATACGTACATATATTTCTATGTATGTTTCATATGTATAATATATATAATATGATAGTAAGCTTTCTTTCTAGAGGTCGTTTAGGTCTATTGTACTCATATTGGCCATTTTCCGCTAATAGGACGCAAATGATATGGGAAACGATATAAACGTATGCAAGCACCGTATGAGCATTTTAACACGTTCCGAAGAAAATTATGCACTTAGGAGTCATTAGGCCGTTATTAATGGCGAAGCAACACTTACATAGAACCGCTTAGGAAAATTATAAATGCCATTCGGACCCCGGCTATGTGGGATTGTCGGAGATGTATTTTATTTCCATGTCAGTGACATTCATCAATGTCAGTGCTGTTTCGGTGTGGCTGGTTATATACGTATGTGTTTTCTTTCGCCTTGACTTTCTCCTCGCACCGAATTCCGAAACGTCCGGTTTTTGAAACACATCGCCTTGCATAATTCGATATTCGCCAATTATCAATACCGGATAATCGCCTCTTTGGACCGCAGCCGCTTCAGCTCGCCACTCAAACGGTGAAAGTGAGGAAAAAAATATAAAAGTATTATCTTGTGCGCACAAAAAAGGTAAAGGTCGCCGGTTCAAATCCGGATCGGGCTTTAATCACTCATAAATGTTTAAAATATTTCCATTTATTTTTTTCAAATATATGAGTAAGGCGTGTGAGTGTGAATTTTTATCATTTTCTTGTACTATTTTTTACTTTCACGAGGAATAAAGGGTCGCCGAAAGTAAAATTCGTTCTGAATAGTTCACACGTTTTAGTTAAACGGATATTCAATCAGATGTTTGCATACGCGTGTTAATGAATTGAGTCGTTATATTTAAAAGTGGTATAAGTCCACTTTTCTTCATTACGAGAAATGTTTCGCGAAATATCAAATACTAGGGTTTAGCCCGTTGATTTCAACGGGTGGTTTCGGAAAAGATTGATACACGAATTAAAATAAAGTCATATGTTATATATAAATATAATGTTAAGTAATTTATAAGCGGGTACGCCGCATTAATAGTAAAAAGTCTAATGCCCACGTCATAATGATGAATTAATGTGTGTGACTTCGTGGATGTGTGTATGTATGTACGCTCCCGCGCAACGCATCTGACGCTGACGTCACCCGTTCAATATCAGGAGCACATGCTAGACGCTCTGGTCCCCACTTCCCCACGTCTCTTGGATACGAGCGGTCGTCACGCCACTCCTGGTTTTCTAAAATTTGTTTTTTTGAAATTTCAGTACTTGTCTACGTACTCGCACATACAATCATATGTACATATGTGAAAATATCCCGTCCGTTTTTATATATATTTTAATGTTTTGCTTTTTACAATATTTAGAAATACTGGTGGTCTGTAATACGTTTATTCTGCTTTTCCAAGATTCTGGACATATCGAATTAAAATAAGTGATAACAATTTGTGAATTAAGTCAAACAGAAATATAGTTTTTGGAACTGAAAATTTGACTTTCGCCACTTTCAAATATAACAGCTCAATTGATAGAAAAATTTTAAATCAATATTCTTACTGTGTGTCATAATATTAATTATAGCTGTAATAAAATGTTCAAACAAGGGTATGGTTGACACACTTTTTCATTCATTAATGTAGCATTTGACATTGTTGAATAGTTAATGCGTCTTTGTATATCGTCTCATCTGTATTTATATATGTATTCGGGGGACTTAAGTCCGTTTTATTAAATTAAAACTAAATATAAAAATAAACAAATGGACTCTCTTGAGAATGGAAGATCGTTTTTATATCGACGCGTTTTAATTATTTAGTTACATTGAAACCATTACGAAGATTTTTCGATTATAGCAAACAAATATGTACATATGTATGTATGTTTAGATTTACAATTTATTTTAAAATATTCGTCTGGTAGCCTGTGCTCATTTTCATTTTCATAATTGAATGTGATGTATGAGTGGAATTTTGACCTTCTATCTTCCATTTGGGCTTCGTGGGGATGTTTTGTATTTGCGGCTGATTCTCATATATTGGTGCTAGCTGTAGATGCAAGAAATTCCCTACTTTGTATTTTAATATTTGATATTTTTACTTTATCTGCTATCATTATAATGTTATTGTTTTATATGATTATGTATTTTTTTCTTTGTATATAAGCATATATTTTTATTTTCTCATCTCTCTGTATTTTTCCGACCATTGTGGCGTATTAGGGACTCCTGTAATGCCACAATGGTCCGAACTTAAACATAAATAAATAATAGGTTTCCAAAAAAGTTTGAATTAAGACTTATTTAGGGACGTTGTAGCGAATTGCTTTGATATAACGTACTTGAACCAAACTTGAACATAGTACGTATCAAGTTCAATTTCAAGTTGTTTGCACATGCACCAGGCCTGATCCTACATGGTAAACATATTTAACACAAGCTTAAGTCCAATTTAATAATCTAACAGGTCTATGATCAGGACTGTAATTATAATATCAACTATATGAGGTTGACGATTAATTTTTCTCAATCTTTTACAGCATCTCAATTTGAATTTCAAAAATATCACTTCTGAATGAAAACAGTAAGCTGTAATCAAAAAGATCTTCTAATTAGACACTTCTCATACTTTAATTTATCCTTGTTCGTTTATCGACAATACTTTCATATATTCTATGAAGCCAGTCTAACCGATTGAAATATTTTCAAATAAACTGATTAGTCTCATTGCGTCAACTCAACCACGTATCCCATTCGATTTAAATCCTAGAAAATTAGATTAAAACCAAAGCTTAGATCACTGGTTTAGCGACTGTTTACCAGGATTTTTGGCATGGGTGCCATATCATAGTTTTTTTACACGTGCAAAAAAATGATCGTTTTACATCCTACATATATTGTGCTTGGAGATAAATTTTCAACTGAGATTTGATTGAAATTAGCGCATCCCAGTATCCCAGAAGATTACATGGCATTTCAAAGATATCAATATGATTCCATAGTTTCATTTTTCAATATTTATAGATCGAATGGTTGCTTTTAAAATATTCCAGTAAAATTAGTGACATCAACGAAACTTCCAGGGACAGCGCTCACCTTTGTACGATCGTCATTACACACGACAGGTTCCAACAGTCATCCTGTCAACACACGAACTGCATTCAAGCACGCGATAACATGACGCCACATTGTCTGTGCATAATGTATGCATAACGGAACGAATGACTGACATTTGAACCGAGCGTGAAACGCCCCGAGGCCAAAACTCCAAAAACACTCACCTTGACATTGATTCGGTTCATCCGTCTGTCTGGGACACACGATCGAATTATAATATACCTACATATGTATGTACACCTGTATGTAATTGATGCTGGTTTGAATTTCGAACAGTCCTGTGTGTGAGCAGACGTTGACCACACCTGTCGTTTTAATCTGCGAAGCGTGGGTCGTCGGTTCATCTGGGTCGAAGAAATTGACGCGTGACACATATGCATTTAAATGTGTATAGGGTGTGCCGAAAGTCTTTGGGATCGTCGTCATTGATACTTCGATTGTCGCTTAGGCTATTTGAATATTTTATTTTGTATTTTTACCGTATTTGAAAGCTTCAGGACGAGATGATTTATACCCTCATTGTGATTAAGACAAAAGTATAATGATTTCAATTCTCGATCGCCTAATTTGTATTTAGTTAAAGGGGAGTGTTTTATACCCTCGAATGAGTCTTCATTAATTATGCCACCGAGCCAGCAGCGTGGCTCGGTCGTTAAGCTTCTGCTTAACACTGAGAGGCGCCGAGTTCGATCCCTTGAGCTGACCTCGATTGAAAAGAATTTTTCTGAGTATATCTGTAATGCTGCTGGTCAGACCAGGATTTGTGACTCCTGGTTGATCGTTTCCTATCAGAGTTTGCCAATTTTCTCTGATTTCATTGTTGAAACGATTCCCGATTAAAAATTGGCTAAAAATCCTTCCTACCCACTATGTCACCACTATTTGAGTATGATTAATGTAAATATTACAATAAAAATGTATGTACAATTCATAGATGTCTCGTTAATTGTCAAGTTTAAGTCAGTGTCTCGTAATTTAGCGACGAAAAAATGCTGTATTGTTTGTAATTTGGCCAGGAAGGCGCATTGGGGTTTACCTGTAATGCCTTCCTGGTATGAAATAAAAAAAAAATAAAAAAAAATAAAAAATAAAAAAATTATTTAGTAATTTTGTTTCAATCTAGTTAATATTCAAATTCTTGATACAAATTATGCACTGAGCTTTTTTACTGACTCGTTGCTATATTCTTCTTGATATTGGTCTTATTTGGTTAAGATTCAAAATTTTGATACAAATTATCCTCCAAACTTTTTTTACTCTTTAGAAAATAAAAATGAGATAATGTAGTGATCATAGACCTGTTAGATTGTCAAACTGGACTAAAGCTTATGATAAATATGTTTGCCATGTAATATCAGGCCTGGTAAATGTACAAACAACTTGAAATTGAACTTGATATCTAAGTTCAAGTTTAATTTATTTCTTTAAATTTAAGTTCGGACCATCATAGCAATGCAAGAGTCCCTAATGCGCCACAGTGGTAAAAAAGATACAGATAGATGAGAAAAATTAAAATATACATAAACAGACAAAAATACACAGATAAAGTAAAAATATCAAATAATAAAATACGTAGTAGGGAATATCTTGCATCTACAGCTAGCACCAATATACATATGTACATATAAGAACCAGCCGTTAATACAAAGCATTCCTGCGAGGCCCAAATGGATGAGAGAAGATCAAAATTCCACTCATCCATCACATTCAATTATGAAAATAATGACGAGCGCAGGCTACCAGACAAATAGGTTAAATAATATTCCATAACTTACTCTCACTGAGGTGGAAAATATTACACTTAGTCTCAGCAGCAACGATTTTATTGAGAAGTCCGATAGCTCTTCGAATATAAGCCATTCGATAAAGAACTGTGCGAGCGGGAGGTACAACCATCAAATGATGATGTTTACAACGCACTTAACTGAAGTCCAAACTGTTCCAGTAACGAAGGGTATGACGGATTACCTACCACGTAGAAGCTGGAGAACAAAACTAATTGATGAGAAGTTTCTCCAAAGTTGAAGGGAATTATTCCCAAGCATGCCCAAAAGGAAAGGAGTAGGGTAGAGATATGGGTAATATCAATACTCTTTCCTATATAGGAAACGAAGATATCTATATAACATATGTGACTTGACACTATGTATATTCTTCCAATGTAAATACACATGTATTTATTTTAATACTTATTATTTACTATCTGTATTACCCGGCTTCACTCGGTATTTGTATTATAAACCGTTTAAACATGACTAATCTAATAGTAAACATTTTATTAAATTTATTTGTCACGAACAAACAAACATATATAGTAAGGCTCTTTTGAAATTATGTGTATACCAGAATCAGGCACCTGCACCCCCTAGGGCTTCGCCCTCGGCGCCTTTCCCCCCGGGAATTCGAATCCTTTGAATCGAAAATATCTAATTATTTGTTCAATGACGTCATGGATTTACGACCCAACAAAATGAAGGTTACATACATACATACAAAGACTCTTTCCAAATTATGTACATATACATATATATTAGATTTTGAGCTGTTTGATGTTTAAGACACACATGCGTACATATATGTGTATACTCGAATGCAAAAAGAGTTGCCTTAATCAAGGTCACATCGATGATGTCTTATCACAAATGAACAATTATGTAAATTGCGTAAACTGTAACGAATTGCCTGCATGTAATTATTATATTAATCTGATTACGACTTTTCGAAACGACATTCTTCAAACTCCGGTCCAGTTGATTTGATCGATCTGCTTATTCTTACATGCATAATTTCTGGGTCAAATTTCGTACCGGTGTATGTGTGTGTGTGTGTGTGTGATGATGCGAATTCGAAATGTCTCGATCGATAAATTAAATCGTGTTTTGGGATATTTAATTGTTGCGGTGGGTATTGTTAGGTTGAGAGGGCGCCACTTAGGCCGTTTATCGCCGACGATACAATTAATTGTTAGGCTGTTTTTCTTTTGCGTTTCGAATATGTGAGATTGCCAAATTTGCACGTCTTGTGGGAACTTTTCACTTGTAAAATCTTCCCAAGGAAAAAAATCGTCAAAACAATGAAAAGAAACTGTTTCGAAACTGCCTAGTGAAAACAGTATCTGTTCTCAGATCGAAATAATGTGGTCGAAAGCAAAATTAATCATTAAAACTAAAATTATTTTCAGCATATTAGACGGTGTATGGAAATTAGTACGTCATTGGCTGAAAAATTTTGTGATGAATTTTGTTGGCAGAATTTATTTTATTTTATTTATTTATTTATTTATATATATTTTAGCTATCAAGCTAATTTAAAAAAAAATACATCTTAATTATTATACTTAACTCTAAAATTTATAATTAACTTATATGTACTGTCCCTCACAGAGGTGTCTCTTCGCACCTCGCAGGAATGCATCCATGTTTTTAGCAGACCTGACGCACTCAGGGAGGGCATTATACATGAGCACACCCCTGTGAAAAACACCCCCAGCCGTCTTATTCTTTCTTACTCTACTTACAACTAGTTTGTCCTTATTTCTAGTATAAAAACTATGTTTATCTCTATTCCTTATTATATAATCATCAAAATACTTAGGTAATAACTTATGATCTAACTTATAAACAAAAGACAATGTACTAATATTTAGACTAATTCTAATACTCATCCATCCTAATTCATCTAACATACTTCCAATACTCTTAAATCTACTCACATTAAAATAAAAATAATTGGGATAATTTTTCATTTCAACATTTTAACTTAATATTTATATACCTATACATACATATATTTATACACGTAATTACATACATATATTTATAAATATACTAGTGATGTGCTCGTTGATATTTTAACGCGTATTTTGGGAAAGGAATTGATACATGTACCACACTCGAGGCTATTGTCGCTAGCGGTTTTAGCATGCATAATCCTTGCGGTCAATTCGCTTAGCACGCTCGTCCGGCCATCCACGTACAAATAAGCATATTTATGCGTTCGTGTCAGTTTTCTCAGCGCAATCTCAATCAATTAAATACAATGTAAAGTTTACTATGGTGCCATTACAGTTGCCCTTAACGACGCCTACGGTTTTAACCTTAGACATATATAATTTTGTTGATTATAAATTTGAAATTATATTAAAATAGTAGATTGGTTGATTTGCCAATTTGATGAGGATTGTTTTAACAATGAAATCAATGAAAACTTGATAGGAAAGGATTTACTTGGATTCACATATACAAAGTCTCGCCAGCAGCACTACAGAAATACTCGGAATAAATTATTTTCAATCGAGGTCAAATTAGGGCTTAGACTCGGGAGCTCTCGATAGTTAGTATTAACGTAACAACCGAGCTATACTGCTAATTTATACATTCCTTCCGTTTTAATATATATTTACATACATACATATATTAAATTCATTATATTGCTATATATGTATATATGTACTATGTATAATATTTAGCCTTTTAACTTAATTGATCGTTCAATTTTGGTGATTCAGTACAGTGATGTTTATGTGTATTTTTACTATATAATATAACATCTTTTATTTAAAAATACATGTTTGTTTGTTTGTCCACAATGCAAATCTACAGTTTTTAATTTAGAAACATCAATTTTAGTATACTATCTTATGGTACTTTGACTCACAATGTACATAGACTACAAAAAATTCGCGAAAAGTCCTGTTTTTTAATTTATTTATTTTATAATTTTCACTCGCTTTAGAAACGACTTCCAATTCGACTTGTACATATTGAAGTGACGCTTTTATCAAAACATTTTTTTTGGCTGTAAAAAAGTTTTGCATTCAAATATGATATTTAGCGTTGTGCAATGAACACAATAGAATATGTATAGTGAAAGTATACTCCGAACACTTGGGTTATGTTTCCTTATATGAATCATCATTGCACCGTAAAATTATATATTGTAATAAAATTTACGGCTTTATTCCTTTATTATTATTACTGAGGATGTATTTTGTTTAAATTTTAATTTATTATTCTGTTTTTTTATTACTATGTATGGATACTATGACAACATGAATAGCTTTCGCCTTTCACATTCTACTACTACTTTTTTCTTCTGAAAAAAATATTATATTATACACGTATAGACTTCAATCGCGTAATTTATTACGTATCGCAGTTTTTATGTGCGTATTTGAAAATGTGAATTTTCCTAGAATTAAACAAGTGGAAAATTCTGGGAAAGCGTCGTCGGCTTCAATGAAAGACGTAACTGTTATAAGCGAAACTTTCATCGAGCGCAGGTCAAGATGACCTGTTTGAACTGCGCGTGCGTGCATCATCATCATCATCATCATAATCATCATCACGCCTCGTCACAGTTTATTAAAATTTCGTATGTAGATAAATAGAAGTGCCGATGACCCTTTTCACGGTGTCGTGTCTTGTTTGGTTTTTCTCGCGGGTTAAAGATTAATCAGTTTGAGAAAATCTTTCGAATGACGACACTGTCCCAATTCGACTTTTCATATTTGTAAACAAACAACGACAATGATAATTAATAATTAATGTTGCTATTTTAATTAGCATGCGCATTATTATCGAGTTGATTGAAAAAAACGCGTTTTTTTCAAGGAAATTTCGTTTGTTATCGAAAAGGTATAACGATCTTATCTGATGAATGACTTTGAATTATAATAAAGTTGGCAAACACAACAATGGGACTCTTTTGTTCGATATGTGACGAAACCCACTCGAAAATTTAATATATGAATATAAAATTTCTCTTCTGAATAGTGTCACAGGTGACACATTTGTTTTCGCTTTGCCAAAGCTGATGACAAAGTTATTCCTTTTTTTATTACGATAATATATCCATTGTGATTGAATTAAATGCTTTTTGTCCTTGCGTCAATGAAGAAAGTTCTGTATCTTGCCTACATATTAAATACAATATAAAAAGTGACACTTTTGTCTAAACAGTGCCAATGATAAAGAGAAAACTATTCAAGTTTTTTTTTGTATAATACGATTGTTCGATTTCCTTCACTCATTTTCAAAATGATTAATTCGGTCTGGGTTATAACAAGATTAGATTGCGTGTGTTGGTCTGTGCTGCAAAGCCTCGCTACTGTCAAGGGCAAGTTCATTAGGGCGTATAACATAACACAACTGTGATGGGATAGCTTTTGGAGGAATCTGACTCTAAGACCAGTGCCGTGAGCCCAAAGCCATTCAAAAAATTGAGACGAAATAAAAAAACAATCCTTTCACACCTAAAGGCGATAACCTGAAGTATAAGGGATCGTGGGATCGGTGACCTTTGGAACCGATCGTAAAAACTCGTGACTTATTTGTGTTTTTTATATAGAGATATATCTGTTTCACGTGTCGAGAACACTTTTCGACACGTGAGACCGTGTTTTCTTTCTTTTTCATTGGTTTTTGTATGATATTTTGTATGGAGAATTTTCAAAAGCGCAAAGAAAAACGCACACTCGACGCACCTTTGACGCGGCACGACCAATTGAATGTACGATTATCCTACCTTATCTTTCATCAGTGTAGAATACGCACAACTTCTTGAAATTACCCACTCATTTTCGTCTATGAATTTATATCTACATATATTTCCCATTGCTAACAGTGTTATATATTATACATATGTATGTATATGTTATATATAAATCAGTGGTTAACGTGCAATGCTTTCAACTGAGTGATGACGGGTTCAATCCCTGGCTCCGGTTCTGCTGGCCAGACCTTGGATATGTGACTCCAGGCCGATCGTTTCCTATCAGAGTTTGCCAATTTCTTTGATTCTATTGAAACTGTTCCACTAAATGGCAACCTTTCCTGTATCTTTCAAATTTAAGTTTATGGCATCTCGAATTTGCTGATTTATAAAATGCACAAATGTTTGTCAAATTTATTCTTAGATATCTCCATAAATTGATCCATAAATTGTTTATAATTAGCCAGGAAGATTTATTTGGGTTTGTCTGTAAGGCCTTCCTGGTATATATAACAAAATAAATAATCTATTTACTATATGTAGATATATGTATATATAAACATAAATCTTAAGGAATTCGTGACAAGATAAGACGCGACGCGACACACATTAGTTGAGTAAGGTTACACTAACAGTGACAATACGGATGTAACGCGATGTAAAATGACAGAAAACAAGTAACTTTCTACTGAGATAACAATTTGTGAATTGGACTTATTGTATTATTTTTATTTTCGTGCAACTTCTAACTAAGAAAGACAGACAATCATCATAATTTGCACGATGAAAATTATTCTCGAATTATTTTCGCAGATTTTTATCGATTTATATTATGTATATTCTTAGTCCTGCAAAATGGAAAGAAATGAGCACACATGAAAAAAGTTCCGTTTCGTTATGAAATATACATATATTATTTTGTGGAAGAAGGACACTGCATGTATGTACATATTTGGTTCAAATGACTAAACAAAATTTCTTTTGGAAAAGTGTACGGTCCTTATTCAAAGATGACACGTGCTACTTACTCCTCTCTTAAGTATTCCAAAAACAGAGAATTTTTGATTTAGAATCGATTAGACCTTTTTTGTGCTGTGTGCGTGGGTGTATATATTAATATGATACGTGTATGATCGAAACGGTGACACTTGTTGATTATGATTTATCGAATATACCTACTAGTGAATGTGTACGAATTGAGGTTGAATGTCACTTACATACATACATACATACGTACATATGCAGAAGCACGATGTGTTCTTTTTGCGGTTCGGTGTCAATTGTTAACGTGTGGTAATTTTCTCGTTTTCCGGTTAAAACTCAGAGATGCTAATAAATTCCGAGCGGACGAGCTCGGAATGCGAGTCGGTCAATTTGACCACTGTGTAAACGGCTCTCGTGCTTTTAGAATGTTAACGAACGTGTTTGTTCTGCTGGCGATGAAGAGGATCGAAATAATGTTAATGGGTCAATGGATCTTGTTTTCTTTCCATTTCTATCGTGTCGTAACAATGCCTTCCTCCCGCATTTTCTTTTTACTAATTAAAAGCACAATGCTAATTGCGCGTATGACAAGTGTTAATTGTTCTAGATTTTCATCGTACGAACTTAATAAGCAGTATCAATTAGACTCATTCATGCTGAGGAAAAGTTGAACTAGTGGTTACACCTTCCTACGCGTTAAGACTTTGTGTCTTAATCATCATCATCATTATCTACAGCCATTCATCATCCATTGCTGGATGAAGGATTCTCCAACACGCGTCCACTCGTCTCTGTTTTGCGCAACTCTCATCCATCTCACCCCATACATTTTCCTAATTTCGTCTACCCATCTTCTCTGCGGTCTTTCTTTTAGCCTTTTGCATTCTCTCGAGTACCATTCTAGCACTTTTTTGTCCACCTTTCGTCCATTCTTCTAGCCACGTGGCCCGCCCATTGCTATTTTAATCTCTTCACTCTATCCACTATATCCCTTATACACACTACCCTTATATATACTTATATCCCTTATATACACTTATATACCTTATATCTCTTATATACATATACTACCCTTGTCATACTTCTCACCCACGTATTCCGTTTCCTTTTTTTCCTCGTTATGCCGAGCATACAACGTTCCATATATATTTGAGTGCATTGGAATTTGTGTAGCTATATGGCTATCAATGTCCAAGTTTCACATCCATACGTCATCACTGGTAAAATACATTGATCGAAGATCTTTTTCTTCACGCAAAGTACCATTTTTTATTTAAAAAACGCATTCATTCGTTCAAATGCACTTTATTTCTTCTGGTCTTATTATAAATCTTCAAATATCGAATAGTGAGCTTTAAATTATTTAAATTATTTATATTATTAGATGAAGTTTTGGGAAAAATCCCGATATTATTGAAATCCTCATCTGGTACATCAAATATAATCAAATAAGTTGTAGATTTGAGACCCCCTACAGTGAATTTTTACCTGTCTTTACAACGTGCCATTGGAAGTGAGATATTTGTGCTGTATTTTAAGAAAAATTCCACACAGAATAGTACGGCACAGCATGCCTAGGTAGACTCCAGTTGGAAATGGGCGTAACCTCTTGTTATTTTTAATTCGTACGATCTTATTATTTCGATAAGTTTCTTCCACATTTCTTCAAATTTGAGAATCACATTATCAGTCACTGTCGAACCTATGTAAATTCAAGGAAAATATATCACCGCAAAGAAGATACCAGCAGGGAGCACTTCAGTTATTTTTTCACATTCAATTTTCAAAATCACTCGCCTTTCTGTCATTTAGTATGCTAACACGTTGTGCCGGATGATCACAACCATTTAAGACGCACCTTTTTATAAGTTTTTGAAATACAAATATAGTAAAGTCGCAGCATTTTCGATGTAGAAAATATTTTTATGTAATAGTTTTTCGTGTTAAGTCACGAATCATCAGATTAGCACTTTTGGGGTTTCACAGTGCTTGTCGAATATCTATTTCTAATATTACTGTGATATTTTAATTTATATTTTAGAATTGAAATATGCTTTTGAACTTTAATTTTAATATTATATTTGTAACAGAGGTGCTCATTGAGTCATTTTCTGTGCTTAAGATGAACCCTTTTTTGTACCTACCCAGCTATGTTTATTACATAGACAAGTCTTGTTTATTACATAGACAAGTAAAACACCCATATTAAGTAAATTAACTCAACGAAATACCTCAGATATAAAATTTGTTGCTGTGGATTTTGGATTATAGTTTCAATGAATGATTATTTTGTAGCTGAAATTTTGTGAATCTTTGTTCAAGAATGAATACGCTTAATTTGTGCAATACATTGTTTCTGATTTCAATCCTCTTTTATTAGTTGCTGACTTTCCAAAAGGCGAAATTAAACTGATTTTGAAAGACTTTGGTATTTTTTTTTTATATACTATGTGACTTGACTTTCTTATACATATATGTATGTATGTATATTTTTTTTGAGCATCTATTAGGGGTAGACACAAAGAGAACAAAAGTAAAAGAGCTCATTGATAGATAGTGACGGTCTTAGTTATAATTATCTAATCTGATGATTGGTTAATTACATATATGTAGTTGGCTTCTAGTTAAGCTTTGCATTGTTTCCTTTGTTACAATATTTTCTCTGTGTTATTTAAAAAGGACGCCATTATTAGTCCTATCTCGATCTCGAATGCATAATTTAATTAGAGCGAAAGTAATAAACAGGTTATCCGATATATGTATGTACATTCAAACATATGTACTTGATCCACTTTTACATAAAGTGACCCATATATTCATGGTAATATTACCGACTACGAACCAACTGCTTTGTATGAATTTTAAGAGCTAATTGAGCTTTTGTGTAACACTGATGTATTTGGAAATATCAGTACTTATTTATACCAAAATTTTGGAAAACTTGTTGTAATTTTATATATGTATACAAACTAGTACTTCTGCTGATGCTGAATGTTTTTATATACCTATAGCTCTTTTATCTTAACTTCAGAATGTTTAATAGATGCGTATAAATGCATGGGATGTACGTATACTTATGAATGTATATCCGTAGTGACCAGTCACAGCCCATATGAGATTTCATTGACTCAAATCGATTTTTCCATTGGATATTAAAAAAACGGACGATTCACATTCAATACGATCGTGGAGTGAAAACCCACGTGTGCCAATTGAATGGTGCAACTCTCCCGAGAAATCCGGCAATTGCCGGAACTCGACAAGACCATAACGGAAAAACCGGTCGGATCGACAATGTTCCGATATTGCAAAAGCCCCACCTCCCCCTTTCTCCCTCAGACTATGCGTTGATGTCTCTTTAAGAATGCACCGAGCACTTTTACATTTCATAATTTAACCAACATTTTTTTCATCATTGTTTCAGGCCCTGTTTCTAAGCACCGTCATCTTGAGTGTGACGGCCATCGAAAACAAGAAACCAAAGTCAATCAAAGAATTGGGAGAAGAAATACGAGACAGAAGAAACTTGGAGTATTCCTTGACGCTACCTCATTCACATGTTGCCTCATTTAGATCATTAGATAGGAGGATTACAAATGATGGTCAACCACGCAATTTGAACCTGTACCAAGGCAGGTCTGGATATGGAACCCTCAGAAGGTCAAGGCCATCCTTGCCTGCTCCTCCATATGCCGTTCAGATGGAACCCATGGTTCAATACTCGCAAAAGGATCCACTCTATGATGCGCACCGAGACAATTTAGAAGATGGTCTGTCTCGGAATGAAATCCAAGCCCAACCCAAAATACTTACAATTTCGGATCAGATACCTGAGAATAATTACGTATCTGGGAATGTGTATGCCCCTCATCATGGTGAGCTACCACCTCCAGGTCCACCGTACGGACCTGTTATTTTACCATACTACGAACATCCTGAGCCTATTATAGAGATTATTATTAAGGAATCCAACGAATCGTTGCCAGCCCCACCACTACTAGCACAGCCAGCTTATAGTCGTCCCAAAGAGCCAGTTCAAGTGTTCTATGTGAAGTACCAGCAGAACCCACACGGTGATGGTAAAGATGTGATTTACGACAAGCCGATTCCGGCTATAACTCCACCATCGAATCTAGAGGATGATCACCATTACGAGGAACACACTACTGTAGCGCCTGAGGGATTGACGTTACCTCCACCGCCCAGTACAACTCTCAGAGCCATTATAAGACCAGACTCTGAGCACTACCATAGCGACAGCGGAGTTAGAGTAACTTTCGGATCATCTTCTGAGGAACGCGGTTATAAATTCCACGACACGGCATTGCCAGAAGGTCACGAAGAATCGGCGCCTCACGTGGCAGTAGCTTTCCCACAATCACCACTGATACCCAAGAGTCCTATAGCTCCCACGCAATTCCAAAAGAGACAACAGGGGCCGATCAGAGACCAGCAGCCGACACCCACTCAATCCTTCCAACAGAACGTTAATTTCAAACAGAGTCAGCATCAGCATGCGCAACAGAGGATACAATTCCAAGCAAACAATCAGAGCCCGCATAACTTCCAACACCTACCCCTGCAGAATAGTCCTAGCCAACCGTTCAGACCTGTTCCAAATCAATTTTCACGACCTCCAACCGCACCACTGTTCAGTGGTCCTCCACAAGGTCCTCAAATAGCTCACGGTCCTCCAGTATCTCATGGCCCACCTCAAAGACCTCAAACTCCCTACAGACCTACTTCAAACTTCCAACAGCGTCCTGAACCGCCTCGTCATCAGCCTCCACCATTCAAGCAATTCTCACAAAGGCCGTTCCATCAAGGTCCTCAACCACAACAGTTCCAATTCAACGAACATGAATACCTACAAAAGAATTATCACACGATTACGACAGAGCAATTTGAACCACCGCGCGATCAACAACTTCCCAGTAGCAAACCGGCGCACAACTTCCGAGAACAACCCAGAGGTCCATCTCAACCACCATTACCTCTCAGTCAAGAAGAGTACAATAAACGTTATCAGGATCAATTGCAACACTATCAACACCAAGAGCAACGCAATCGTCCACGTCCTCCCCTACTTCCAACTCCAATATCCATTCCGAACGCTAAGTTTGAGCAGCAGAAGCAACATCAAAAAATTCAAACCCA
Organism: Arctopsyche grandis; assembly: GCF_051622035.1. Classification (NCBI taxonomy): domain Eukaryota; kingdom Metazoa; phylum Arthropoda; class Insecta; order Trichoptera; family Hydropsychidae; genus Arctopsyche; species Arctopsyche grandis. Next base: position 6,732,562 of record NC_135363.1, on the reverse strand, counting down.
GAATTTAGTATCAATTTCTCAGAATTTGAATCAAAATCAACATAGTGTGATCCATAATCATCAATCTCAGTACAATCAACCTCAAGTTAGACCACAGCCTCAACCTCAACCTCAACTTAGACCGCAGCCTTTGCCTCAACCTCAACCACCTCAACAAATTCAGCATTCGCCTCAACAAATTCACCGTCCACCACAACAAATTCAACATTCGCCTCAACAAATTCAACATTCACCTCAGCAAATTCAATATTCACCTCAGCAAATTCAACATTCATCTCAGCAAATTCAACATTCATCTCAGCAAATTCAACATTCATCTCAGCAAATTCAACATTCACCTCAACAAATTCAGAATTCGCTCCCTGGAGCTCAATTTATTCCACCCGGAGGTGAATTGATTGCTTCCATTCCGAAATATGAACAACACTTACTGATAACACCAGGCCCGATTCAAAATACTCAACAATCTCAAATAATCCAATCTCAAAGTTTGCCTCAAGCTAGTCCATTGATACAGGGACGTAATCCTATTGTTAATCAAGATTTCCAAAATCACGTTCAACAGCAGCAGCAACAACAACAACAACAATCTTCCGGACAAGATTTCCTTTCGGTATTCGAACAAAATCAACGAGAAATCATCCAGTTGCAAGAGAAGCTAAGGATAAGTGAAGAAGAGCAACACAAATTGCTGACTTTGACACAAAAGTCAACACAAACTTCGACTTTGTCACCGGTGCATCAAGTAAACATACAAAATGACCAATATTTCTTATTGAAAAATCAACAGCAAGTATCCGATAATAGACAAAATCAACACATACAAATTCAAGGTAGAAATCCAGACCAAACACCATACGTATCCCACAACACGAATAGACCTCCGCTGATATCTGCGGGTAAATCTCAAATTATTCCATCATCTACCCCATCTCAATACGTATCTTCAACTCCCAATAGTATAACAGAAAAACCAACCGAAAAGAAGTCGGAGAAAAAGAAGCCTGTAGAATTCGAGCTACCCGATGAGGTACCAGATGATTTGAGACAACAGTTGCTCTCTTCAGGAATATTGGAAAATGCTCAAATAAGTGTTTTGGATTATGACCAGGTTGGAGATATTCCTTTGGAATCGTTACCTCCAGAGCAATTGGCCAACTTCTACGGTGCAGGAGGTGGTCTTCAAATAGCTGGAAGCTCTCCGGTACGTGCAGTCGTAAAAACTTCTGGTGAAACAGTAGTTTCATCGTCGATCATTGATGATAGTGATGCCGAATCAGATCAAGACGAAGCTGGTTCGGAAAATATCAGAAGGTACGTCGATTCGTATGGAAAGAAAAAGGACGTAGAGATGAAAGTGGTTCATTTCGATCCCAACACGGTTAAAGGTTCAAAAGTAGCTGAAAAATACGTCCAGGAAGGTGCTAGGCAAGTTGAACCGGTATCATTACACGACCAAAAATACAACAGGTACTTGCCTTTGAAAGTTAGTGGAGCTCAGTTTCCATTACCAGATGTGCCTGAGTTGAAAGGTCGTAAAGTAACTTCCGTCGTAGTTCTTGCACCAGTAAATTATGACTTTTCAAAGGACAAAGAAGGTGGACGATCAGAAAGAGCAGCTTCCGATAAAATGAAAGGCGTCAACTTCATTGCTGGAGATGCTTTGAAACGATTAGTAAGGACTCCTACAATCGACAACTACAAAAAATGGCTTGAAAAAGAAAATAGCACTTCACCAGATCTTCAGTCTGTTGTTCTTCTTGTAACTGGGTAACTATGTATATTTGTACTTATGCTAAATAAAATACAGTTCAATTTGATCTATTATTAAAATCTTACTATTATTTTTTCAGAACAAACGATGATAAAGATGAGGATAAGGAGATATTCATGTATGACGTTGCAACCCAAACTGTCAGCAAGTTAAGCGGGGAACTGTCAACAGCCTTCGTCGAAGTAGCTGAAACTAACGCTCAAAGCAAGGATTTCGACCAGTTAACGTTAGCAGATTCCGGCATGGTAGAGTCATCGATAAAAGTTGTAGCAGAAACTAAAACCCAGCCACCAAAATCAGTTCCAAAAGAGACCAAACCAAACAATCACAAGCCAGTTTACTCCGAAGTCGATGCGAAAAAGCATATAGTAGTGGACAAAAGTAATAGTAGCAAACAAAAGACTGCAGATTACGGAAACAAAGTTGCGACATCTTCGACGACGGAGAGAAGTATCATCGCGAGAAAAACAATCGACGATAATTCTCACGAAGAAAGTAAACCAGTAAATCAAGTTTTAATCAGTTCAGGGTACAGTAGAATGAAAATGGGGAGGGCGCTCCAAACCGATACCAACTGACGTGTGAAATATTACGATACAAAAAATTATTTAAAAATCCTTTAGTTGTAATAAAAACTGTAAATATATGGTAAATGACTGATTTCTTAGAATGTGATGATGCTGCCAATGGGGGTTAATTAATTGTGGTGTATTAATGAGGCCATCTATGTAAAATATTTTTCAAGGCATGAATGATTGCGTGAACGACGAATATTTTGTAATAATTTTATTATTAAATATAACAAAATAAAGTAGCCATTTGTACTGAACTTTTATTCTGACTTTATATTTATTTCATATTCTTGGATTATTTCAGAATTTGCATATTTGTTTCAATTTCATCTAATTGTACATATCTACATACCTACATATATAATATTGTAATGAACTAATACAAAAATATTAATTTTTGATTAAGATGAGTAAGTATTAATTATTATATACTAGTGGTTTTACCCAGCTTCACTCGGTATTTGTAATACAAGCAGCCTAAACATGTCTAATATAATAGTAAACATTCATTTGTTTTTTATTAAATTTATTTGAATCGAATAAAAATAATATTCAACGATATCGATATCGTCGCCATAGAAACGATATTTTTGATGCTCCCACCCAAACCTTACATTCTTTAAGCCTTGCAAAGTCTCTTTGGATATTTTATATTTGAAGATATAATGGCGGTATTCTGTGTGTGTGTGTGTGACATATGTACCTCACAGTTAAAACACAGCAAAAAAAATATATGAATATAATACGAACATAATAACAGATCAAGAAGAAACTTCTATATATATATATATATATATATATATATATATATATATATATATATATATATATATATATATATATATATATATGTATATACTGTTTGCTACCAATGTTTTCCCTAGGGAAATTGTCTCGGAGCATTTAGCACCATCTATTGAAAATTTATTGTATTAATTAATTTTTCTATTGGTGTTTTATATTGTTTATATGTAGGTAGGTAGGGAGTTTTTATCATTTTTTTCATACTAAAAAATTAAATAAATTTAAAAGGTATGTATTTGAAAAAGATACGACTGCGTGCGGATCGAACACAGGACTGACACATTTCTTTTTTTTATTTATTTAACTTAATATGCCATAACCCATGCGATGATATTTCATCGGGCACAACACTAGTTATATATTATACAACAATGACAATCAAAATCATTAATTGAGCATGTTCAATATTAAAATCTTAATCTTATGTACAAAACGAAGATCGTTATGTGTATGTGTGTAATTCGTTTCTGATTAGCTGTCGTCAAAAATTATTTTTTTTCAATTCAAATAATTGAATGAATTTATTTAGTGAATGAACAAATTAATATTATGAATTATGCTAGTATTTAATTATTATGAAAACAATATAAAAAAATCATATATTTGTATATTGTGCAAGAATCATTGTTATTTATTTCAACAAGTAAAATACTTTCGTATGTTTAAATTAGCTATCACGTGTAAGAAATATTGCATGATCATAACAATCAGTGAACTGATTCATAATGTATTATCATAATATGAATACATATTCATAATTCAATCCCAATAATAAATGATTATATCACGTTGATTTATCATAATCAAAACAAATATGACAGTATTGATTCTCGATCGTAAAATGAACGAAACCCAGCAGTGATGGCATCATTAGAGGTAGGATAGCCAAGGTGCCACTCATTGTTCCATTGTTGTAAATCCTTTGTAAAAAAGGTTCGGCAAACCTTTAACAATGCATTTACAACATTTGAACAATACACGGCACCCTCTGGGTCCGGGCTTTAGTCATCATGCAACTACGACACGTGTCCTGAAGATAAAGACATCTGCACACGGCACGCATCGAGCCACAATGTATATAAACCAACGCACCAGCTCCACACGCCAGAGTCAACCTTTGGAGTTCAGCTTAACAACCATTGTAACAACTGAACATAAATAAAACGATTATCTTACAAACACAATCAGTATTTCCATAGGCCGGGGATGGATGCGGTGCATCCGCTCTAAAATCGCCAGACAAATTGAACGACAGATTAACGGACGGCTGCTTTAAATGCAATTCTCATCATCTCGAATGATAGATTGCACATCAGATGACGGGTAACCTTTCGATGTGCACAGATGCAATTATTAAAATGGTGATTATTAAAATTGAGTTGGATCTTTCAGGCGAGTTTAATAAGGCAAGATTCGATAAGTTCCGAATCTTGCCTTACTAAACTCGTCAGAAAGATCCAACTCAATTTTAATAATTACCATTTTATTAATTGCATCTGTGCACATTGAAAGGTTACTCGTCATCTGATGTGCAATCTATCATTCGAGAAAACGAGAATTACGTTTAAAGGTCTATTCATACCTAGTCAGCACGTACCGACTTCAGCAGGTATCCGGCCGTACGAAAAGTATTCTTTGGTACATTTTGTATGGGTATATTCATACCAACCGTCACGTTTACGCCACGGCAGGCTTACAGCAGTACCCGACAATTCCTGTTCATACCTCACAGCAACATCCGTCAACGTATCGTATCCGTTTTTTTGGCCATCGTGGAAATATACACGCGAATTACGTGCCATGATTCTGCCTCTTTGCTGTTTTGGACCAATTATCGATAGTGATAGTTGACAGCTGTTCAATCTTTTGACATGGTTTTGGCACCAATATTTAAAAAATATTTTAAAAAATTTTAAATTTTTTACGGAAATAATTAAAAAAAAATTGTCCATCATCCACAAGCTCCTTATACAGTGTCCAAAACTCTCCTTCGGTTTTTATATTTTTTAACATGGGATGCACATCAAAACGCCTCCGTGCTTTTTTATTGCCTTCTTGAGCTTCTTCTTCCAACAACAGCGCGATTATACATAATTTTTCGTTCGATAAACTCCGAAACATTTTTGCTGACTTGTATTCTGACGCGTAGCTACGAATGCACGTGTTACACGAATGCACGTGTTTTGTAACAGCTACGAATGCACGTGTTTTGTAACCCCGGGGCCCCCGGGGTTACAAAAATTTGTCCCCCCTCCCCCCCATATAACAAAATTGTCTTCTTTCCATCACGCTAAAAATCAAGGGTAAAAAATAAATGGAATTTTAAAAAATGGAATAAACAAATTTAGGTACAAGAAAAATGGCAAAAGCCCATAGATCCATAAATTACATTGTATATTTAGTTTTAACCCTTGTCCTAGGTAAGAATGCAAAATTGAATATTTTTTTAAAAAATCTTTTTTATATCGGAATAAAAATGGAAAATATTCTTTGCATACCCCCTATTGAGTTATAAAATATGAAAATTTTAGCTTTTTATATAATATTTTTTCAAAAATACCCTTATTTTTTTCATATTTTATAACTAATTTTTGAAAAAATCATTATAAAAAAATATTATGTAAAAAGCGCCGCAGGCGAAAAATTTTTTCCAAAAATCTTCACATGGTCAACAAAATAAATAGACCATCAAACTGAGTCACTAAAAAACTATCAATTAACTTAATTTCTACCGATTGTCTTTTCACTTTACCTATGTACATATGTACGTAATAACAACAAGCGAAAATTCGAACTCAGAATCGATCACTGATCACTAGTCACCGGACCCAGAAGGTGCCGCGTATTGTTCAAAGGTTGTAAATGCATTGTTAAAGGTTTGCCGAACCTTTTTTACAAAGGATTTACAACAATGGAACAATGGATAGCACTGTGACTATCCTACCTCTACTGATCACGTTTACATAATATAGAAAAATGCGGCTCTGTGTGTCTGAGTGTGTGTTTCTGTATCTTTTTATTATTTTATATATGTATTCGTATATATAAAATTATTTTTATCTCAACCGGAAGTAGTACTTTTACCCTATAAGATCGAGGTATTTTTATTTTTTTCTCGGAAACTTTTCGACGTATTGAACTGACATTTCATATCTATAATAATAAACCTAATGCTTGATATATAAAATTTCGTGAACACCCGTTGATTGAAAGTGACATTTTACTCCTGTTGGCAGTTTACCGGATTTTTCTTCCACTATTTAAAATTGTGTATTTAAATCTTACTATATCGTCGAAGTATGTATAATCAAATGTTATTTTGAAAGTATGAAGTAAATTTAAATCGCTGGTTGATAATGAATTGTCCTATCAAAATTGATTTAAGCAATTCAGTTTATATTATTCACAGAAATTCGTTTATTCCCATTTTTATTTCAGTAGGTAGTCGTTACATAGATATTGGTATATACATAATCTTGAGGTTGGAAATGGGCCCGGCAAAAGGGCCCACGTAAATGTTGAAACTTACATTTCGAGCCTAATAAAAAAAGTTAACCGATCCTTGCGCTGTTAAAGCTGGTATTAGTTGTTTGTGTATGTCGTAAGAAATTTGTTTTGTTGAAATACCCAAACTTTATGTCCCAAAGTGCAATATCCTATAAATTTTTACACACGTGAAGTAGTTAAAAAGTTATTTAATTTTACTGAGGGCCCATATTTTCTAAAAGATAGTGGGGCCCCCATGCCATCGGGCATGTTCGCTTGTATGGCCAGTCCGCCACTGCACGTGTATGCATTCATATTGTAAGTACTCGACAATACGACGTAAGCAATATTGCGCCGTATTGTCATGGCTTTTAATGCATAAGTAAGCCGATTTTGCCTTGCACTCAGCCAAATTGCTGTAAACGTGACGTAACCGCGACGTGTAGGTAGATATGAATAGAAATGTAATAAAATTACATATTTGAAACGGAGTCGTGCAGTGCTGAAGCCGTGCAGTGCTGAAGCCGTGCAGTGCTGTTAAGTATGAACAGACCTTAAAGCTGCCGTTCTGTTAATCTGTCGTTCGTTTATCTGGCGATTTTAGAGCGGATGCACCAAACCCGCCGGGGATCGGTCGAAACCTATCATCTGCCCTATACTCGAAAGCATAATATTCAAGCCACTAGTATACGCTGCTGGTTAAATATCCACATCTAACCGGCAGCACCTCTGTATATATATTTACTATATATAATATTGTAAATCATTCATGTGATTATTTTCAATTGAGGTCTAACCAGGGCTGTCTCTAGGGTGTATTCTAACAAATTAATGATCGAAAAATAGCAAGGAAAGTAAAACGTCAAAGTGTGCGAGTTGAGTAGAGCGTGAGTTGGTAGAAGCGATTGCGCAAGGCATGGCCGTGTCGGCGAGTGTTATGCCGGCGCGCTGTCAGTGGGTTTGCGTGCGGTGGGGCTGGAGGTGGCGAGCGGCGTCCGGCCGGTCCGTCTAATGTCAGTGCAGGTCGGCGGGGCGGCGGGGCGCGGAGGGGGCGCAGGGGGCGGAGGCGCGGGCGGCGGGAGTGTGCCCCCGTCGAGCGCCCCCGCCATGGAGGGCTCCCTCTCCAAATGGACGAACGTCGTCAAGGGCTGGCAGTACCGGTGGTTCGTGCTCGACGACACCGCAGGACTCCTCTCTTACTACACCGTGAGTCTCCCCTCCTAACCTCAAACCCTCACTCTCACCATCACCATCACCACACCATACCACGTACTCCAAGTTGAACATGCATCAGACACTTCCTCATATACATATGTATAATACTTAATCATACGATGCATCATCAACTAGTCGAATCAACCTTTAAATCAACTAGTCGATCTTTATATATATACATATGTATGTTGTAGGAAATGTGCAAATATTTCAAGTGTTTCGAAACTGGTTCAAATCGAAGTGTTTTCAAATTGGAATCATTTCTCGATGATATTGAATGGAACATTTAGACGTTTCATGTTTAAATGATTCATTTTATCGAGTCGTAAAGCTGTGACGATGAGTCATAAATTTTCAATGGAAAGATAAGACTGTTTTCAATATGAAAATCAATCGTTTGATTCATTTGTTTTTATTTGAATTTTTTTACATACAATTTTCTTACATACATATATTGTTTTCAAATAAAATAAAAGAATTATTTATTTAGTACAAATAATATAATTAAAAAAAGTTAATTTGTATGTTATGTGAAAAAAAATTAAACAAAATAATACAGTAACTAAGTTAGATAGTTTCTGGAACAATCAATAAGTTATAGAAAGATGTTTAGGAATTGAAATGTGAAAACTTTTATCTGATTTTGATTTTTAATAGCTTTTTATTGTTCATTTTGATAGCTACTGATTCAGTGATTATCTACATATATATTTATAATATATTATTTTAGTGTTAATGTTTACAGCATAATAATAAATAGTTGAAAAATCTACATATATAGATAACAGTTAGAAAAGTTTATATAACAATGATCTGAATAAGGTCAAGGAATATCTGTATACAAAACCTTTGGTTATAAAGTAATTTAAATGGAGAACAATATATGGATTATTATACATATGTAAGTTCATTCTATGTAGAACGGCCGTACAATTTGAGAGGCCGTGTATTCTCGAATTATCACCATCTGTGTATTTAAAGTGGCCCGAGTACGAAACAACTGTGTCAATCAAACTTTACATAATAATCGTCCACGGCGGACGATAACAAACGTGGCTTTTTCGCCGGCTACGATTTTCACCGAGGCTGCAGTCCCTCCGAGATGGTCGAGTCTCGCGTTATCTCGTATCGAATGTTGAAAATATAATAAAAAAATAAAATAAACAACACTGGCAATTGATAAGAAGCGTAGTGAAACAACGTTAATAATAATTATTGTTATCGTTTAATTTTTAACGTTGCATTTTGTATGCGTCGTGCATATCGTGTGTGCCGTCGTGTTTCGAATGCTCCGTCGAATTGGGATTGTTTTATTAATCGATGGTATTTGATGGGATGAGTCATTGTAACGGTCTTTACGATGATTGAACCGCACGGTAAACTCATTAAAAGTTGTGTGACGGTTTATTAATCCTTTTTATATATGTAGGACAGTAACTTGTTTAGTATATTTTATGTTTTTATTGAGAATACCAAATATTGTACTGATATTTGGTGTTTCTTTTACGAATCTAATCAAAATGTTACAACAAATGTATATATGTATGTATGTAGTGTGATTTAAGCTGACTTTTGACCTGTTTTAATTACAATGTAATTTCGATACAAAAATATCGCACTTTAATAACAAGTACATTTGTATATTTATATTGTGCTATTGTGCTGTTTAATGTGACGGCCGGGAAGGAAGTAAAGCGGTAGCCACCAACATTGTCGAATCGGTCCCAACTCGCAAGATGGCGACCCAAACTCGACCATGTCATAGGGTGACACGTTTAATATTCTGAATTCATAAAATTTTATTCTATGAGTTGTTAATTTTAAGCGTAATATATATTTTTTATCTATACTGCTAGTGGCCTGCGTGTACACACTTGTGCACTCGGTAAAAAAAGTCGGATCAACGGAAGCCGCCATTTGATCGGCCGACATAAACAAAATAATTGTTATATACGATAGCCACTGCCCGAAGTGACATGCGCAAACACTATGCCGCGTCTCTTTCCATGATATACGATTCCAAGGGGAGAAAGAGAGACGGAGCATGGTGTTAACGGACACACGCATTCGACGATTATTATATACGATAGAAAGGCGGCATAGTCGATGGGCCCCATTAACCCATGGGATAAAAACGCGTGGCGATTAAGTGTTTAATATTCAGATAAATGCGAGAATCACGTATAGTTTATTTTTTGTGTTATTTAGTTGTTGTGGTATTGGCGTGATGTTTGTGCCGAGCGGCTAACGGTCGAGCGCGATTTTAGTAAGCGCGCAACGGTATGGTTACCTGAAGCGGGATATACCCGAAAAATTTAACTATATTTGGTATTCGCGGAACACGTTGTTTATGATTCGTAGAGTTTATCAGCTACGTCCATATGTACATGTATATTATCGGCAGTCGCTAGCTAGTCCCTACATACATAGGTGACAAAACGTTAACTAACATCGGTTTTTTCCCTCACACGCGATCTCGCTCGCACGCGTTAGATCAAAGTGGCGCGTACGGTACAAAAAGGGCCGTGGTCACGAGGTTGCGATGCTCTGTATTAATACATATTACAAGTACCGAGCAACGCCGGGTGGAATTTCTAGGTTAAACACCATAAAATAATAAAATTTATTCATGATGTTTTATATTCATTTATATTCATTTATATTCATTTATATTCATTTATATTCATTTATATTCATTTATATTCATTTATATTCATTTATATTCATTTATATTCATTTATATTCATTTATATTCATTTATATTCATTTATATTCATTTATATTCATTTATATTCATTTATATTCATTTATATTCATTTATATTCATTTATATTCATTTATATTCATTTATATTCATTTATATTCATTTATATTCATTTATATTCATTTATATTCATTTATATTCATTTATATTCATTTATATTCATTTATATTCATTTATATTCATTTATATTCATTTATATTCATTTATATTCATTTATATTCATTTATATTCATTTATATTCATTTATATTCATTTATATTCATTTATATTCATTTATATTCATTTATATTCATTTATATTCATTTATATTCATTTATATTCATTTATATTCATTTATATTCATTTATATTCATTTATATTCATTTATATTCATTTATATTCATTTATATTCATTTATATTCATTTATATTCATTTATATTCATTTATATTCATTTATATTCATTTATATTCATTTATATTCATTTATATTCATTTATATTCATTTATATTCATTTATATTCATTTATATTCATTTATATTCATTTATATTCATTTATATTCATTTATATTCATTTATATTCATTTATATTCATTTATATTCATTTATATTCATTTATATTCATTTATATTCATTTATATTCATTTATATTCATTTATATTCATTTATATTCATTTATATTCATTTATATTCATTTATATTCATTTATATTCATTTATATTCATTTATATTCATTTATATTCATTTATATTCATTTATATTCATTTATATTCATTTATATTCATTTATATTCATTTATATTCATTTATATTCATTTATATTCATTTATATTCATTTATATTCATTTATATTCATTTATATTCATGTATATATATATATATATATATATATATATATATATATATATATATATATATATATATACATATACATATACATATACACATACACATACACATACACATACACATACACATACACATACACATACACATACACATACACATACACATACACATACACATACACATATACATACACATACACATACACATACACATACACATACACATACACATACACATACACATACACATACACATACACATACACATACATATACATATACATATACACATACACATACACATACACATACACATACACATATACATATACATATATATATATATATATATATATATATATATATATATATATATATATATATATATATATAATATATATATATATATATATATATATATATATATATATATATATATATATATATATATATATATATATATATATATATATATATAAATTTAATTTGTGGATGCAATAAAAATCGTTTTGCATTTTAGTACGTTTGCTGGTAAAGGTTGACTGTTCGTCGCGTATTTGTAGATATATGCACGCAGTTTACGACCTGGGTTTCCCCTTGGAAAATTTTCCAGGAGGGTGACATTATGAGTTAGCTCAATAGGGCATGAAAATAATAAATAGCTAATCCCTTTATAAATCGCATACAATGCATCATTTTATGATTTTCTTACAAGATTTTATTTCTTTCCCGTCGTTTTCTTCATGTCTGAAGGTCGTAAATTTCCTGTCTTCTGATTTCCATAATGCAGCCCGTCATGGTTCTCCAGCCCTTTCTACACCCCGCACCTTTTTTTTCCCAGTGGCAGCCCTTACCTGATAACTCCATCTTAGCTAGTAGTCTAGCTCGGTGGTTGCGCTAATGCTAACCACCAAGAGGTTCCTGGGTTTAAGCACTGGGTTGATTTCGATTGAAAAGAATTTATTCCGAGTATTACTACAGTGCTGCTGGTCAGACTTTAATATTTGTGACTCCAAGTCGATTAGAGTTTGCCAATTTATCTGATTTTATTGTTCAGACGGTTCCTCATCAAATTGGCAAAACCATCCTACTTACTATTTGTCACCACTACTTGAATAAGATTTCAATTTTAAAATCTATAAATTTATATACATATGTACATATGGACAAGATTAATACCATAGGTGTCACTCAATGGTAAAACCTGTAATGGAATTGTAGTGAAACATAATAAAACAATTAAAATATATTGTAGGGGATCGTTCTCTTCCTCTGATTCCCTCAACGCTTTTCAGAACGCTTTACAGAACTGGAGGATTCGTCTAATACAAATGGACGATAGCCTACCTCTAACCCTCAGATCTTTCAATTTTATTTAAATACAATTAAAGCAATTGGGCGAAAGGCCTTGAGGAGAATACTTTAAAGAGATCGTTCCGTTTATGAAGGCCCACCCCCACTCTACGGAAAAGACGCGCACGCAAGATAGCCGTTGCTTCTGAGCATCTTTTTGAGAAGTGGGAGTGGGCCTTAGTAAATGAACGACCTATATTATTTAATATGCTTGAAAGTTCAACAACAACTAATGGCAAAATTTATTTAATTGTACAAGTTGTTGAAGTGAAAACTTCCTTATGCACGATATATTGATTGAAAATGTTGCGAAATATTGCTCTCACACACTTTTGAGCGTGACACTGGAAGGGTGCCTACGTCTCCCCCCCCTACTAGAAAATTACTTCACAAATTTAACCCGTTTCTTATTTGGTGTGTATGTATGTAGATATGTACATTTTCGGTAAGTTTACCTTATGTAATGTGAAACATTATCCTATTAATTTATCACGTAGCTACTTAAGCAGATTGTAAAATGGCCAATTGGGGAGTTTATGCTGTCGACGAGTTTGGTGAATAAAAAGCGCTAGCATCCGCTCTCGAGAAACTGTGTCAAGCGGTCTGTGTATGGTTTCACGATTTGCCGTTGTGTCACGACTGCTGACGCGGGAGGCTCACTCCAGTTATTTTTACCCCCTTTGTCATTTTTGTCTTGTGTTCTTTTACTTTTTCTTTTTAATCCTTTTACTGTGCACTCTTGCCGTTAGGCGTGCCAAGTCATCGATCGACGTGACCCATATGTAATTTCATCCTCGCTTGGAATTATCCCAGATAGGGGAGGGTGTCTTATCTCCCGAAGTTTTGGTCAGCGACAAGTTAAATTTCAACTGTCCCATCTTTGTATTGTATTTGTTGGTGGAACATTGGCGTCACTCTGCGCGCTCTTATGTGAAACGTAATTCTATCTGTATTTATTAATTTCCAGTACTGAGGCCATTGCGATGACTGATACTGTACATATTTAGCCTTAGCTTCTGCTTAGCGTCGAGAGGCACCGGGTGCGATCCCATGAGTTGACCTCGATTGAAAAGAATTTTTCTGAGTATATCTGTAGTGCTGCTGGTCAGACCTGGATATTTGTGACTCCAGGTCGATCGTTTCCTATCAGAGTTTGTCAATTTTCTCTGATTTTATTGTTGAAACGGTTCCCGATTAAAAATTGGCTAAAAATCCTTCCCACCTACTATGTCACCAATATTTGAGGATGATTAATGTACAATAAAATGTATGTACAATTCATAGATATCTCGTTAATATGCGAGTTTTCAGTGTCTCGTAATTCAGCGACTTGTATAATAAAAATGCTGTATTGTTTCTAATTGGCCAGGAAGGCGCATTGGGGTTTACCTGTAAGGCCTTCCTGGTATAAAATGTAATAAAAATTAATATTTATGAGGCATCAATGGTGACTTTTTTGCAGTCAGTTCTCTGGTCACGATATCTGTCGTAGTTAGACAGAGCCTACGAAAGTATTATCAATAGATAAATCTCTCAACCTAGTTTTTTTTTATATTTTTTTGCTGAATGAAAAGTTCTTTTATCAAATTTTAATTTAGCATCGTATTAAAAACAATGATATTCAAATAAAACTATGTACTCAGACTCATAAAACTATACTATGTAAATAGAAAAGTAACGGCTGAAATCTTACAAAACGAGTGGGGGGCGAAAAGTCAAACAAACAAGGCTTTTTGCAGTGGGTGAGCTGTCACTTTCTCCAAAATTTTTGGATTCTTAAACGTGATTATTACGATTATATTTCACCATCGACTTGGTGGACCCGATTGAAATCTCTATCGGCGGCCTAACCTCGCAAAATGGCAAAGTTTCAAAGCGATCAGAAGGGTGTAGGAAGTTTGAAAGACCAATTGACGAAGTGAAACTAAGTAAAACCTTGTCAAAAAATTGAGAAGTTCTTTGTTTAAAAAATCATACTGTCCTGTACATTATTATACATATACACATGTACATACATATGTAGTATCTGGTTAGGAAACATTGATCAGCTTAAACATTGTTTGCTAGGCGGAGCGCCGCAACGAACTGAATCACTTGACGCTTTATATGTGTGTGCAAGATGACAACTCAACTATTATTCAACACATGCATGCCAACCTAATCGAATTTCCTACATGCATTCTTTTAGGCTAGAAAACTAAATCCCACATTAATTATCTATACATATGTATGCATATTCTAGAATAAAACATTTACCAGTGGAAATGAATTTAATTCATGTTCATGTATTTCTTTTAAAAACTGCCCGTTGTAATATCAACGGGTATAATACTAGTTTAATAATATAGAGTCATTGAAAGACAGTGACGGACGTAACTAGGATAACCCGATCGATTGTTTTGTATTGTGAACCAAATCCTTATTTATCTGTTGGCAGAAAATTTGCTTGCCACTAAAAAAATATGTACGACAGATAAATTGTTGGAGACCGATTTGTCTGCACACATATTTTTCAGTCAATGTCCAATTTAACAGGCCCTATACTGAATCATATTTTGCATTCAAATGATTAGCTGATCGGTGACCCAATCTAATGTGTCATAAGAAATGCGAACATGATCGTGTCATCCAATTGGAATACATTTGAAGATCAAGGAGATAATTTGAAGGTTAACTACATAATAACTGTCCTGGGATTTTTCGAGTCCAAAATAATTATGTTTGTTTGATATCAAGTCACTATGATGATGACACCGTATACGTAAGTCGTTATACTGTATAATATACTATATAATGTATAAATTATAATAAATTTGTATAATGTGTACACTGGTGTAATTGCATCAACGTCAAGTCGTAAGTGACAGTTAAGGCAGGCCCGCTATTAGACCTGTCAGTTTTGATAAAATATGGTAATTCGGACATCAGCTACCGATTGATTGCCGATCTCATATTACGTTAGTGGTTGATGGAATTATACACCTACATACATTAAAACCCGTGACGTATTCTGACCCAGCGCCATTGCGGTTGTTGTATATATGTAAATCATATAAACATTACAGTACACTTGCAATTAGCGTACGCGTCATCAATCAACGATGGTTTGAGTCCGATCATGTTCGATATGAATTGCTGGACGATTTAATCATTAATGGATGGATTGAATTACTCCTCACTCTCGATTTTCCCTCGGAGAGTTTTATCGTTTTTGGATCTGAGCTATAAAATTTTACTCGGTCTGAGCGTGTGGCGGACTTTCCCCTGGATTTTGGGGAAAACGGGGAAAATTCATCCCCTTTCGTGGACCGATGCCATTTTTTTTTATTTTATAAAACAAATACTATGATGGATTCAAGTTTGCACTTTTGTATGTTTGTAGTTCGATTAAAATACATCGTCTAGACTTGTATAATACAGTATACTCTCGATTATCCGGGTGCGGATTATCTGGTTTGCGGATTATCCGTGCTTGAAAAATATTAATTAATTTTTTAAAATGAATTTAATTTCTTATTTGATTTTGGGATGCACCGATTGATTGAGAGCGTAAACACGCGTGTATTTTGAAACGAATGATGTCACATATAAATGTTTTTCGTTCCCTTTTTAAACGTCTTTTACGATTGCGTTAATTCTTTCAGTCGCTTAGAAGTAACAAGTGGGTGTATTCAGTGCAGATTTTTTCGTAACATACGTATGTTTAATTGCTGATAAACTCTGCATCTAATTTCGAAAATATTTGCAAAGAGAAAATTTGCAACCCGATCAAATCTATAATGCAGATGAAACAGGCCTGTACTACATAGATGAGCTTGCCGACAAATACGCTGGCTTCAATGAGAGAAAAGTCCGGTCCTAGACATATGTAAATCGTCCAAAGAAAGGATAACTGTCATGTGTTGTGGAAAGTCATCAGGAACTCATGAAATGAAACTTTTGGTGATTGGGAAGATAGAGAAACCTCGATCTTTTAAGGGAACTGAAATAAACAATCTTCCCGTCGATTTTATATGTATTATACATACATAGTCAAAGAGGGGCATGGATGGACAGGGAGATTTTTGGTTCATAAAGAAGATTAAGATTGGTTTATAAAGAAATGGATTCCAGAGATCCAAGATTGTTTAAAAAATAAGGGATTGCCACAGAAAGCAGCGTTGTAATTATATAATGCTCCTTCTCATCCCAACGACAGCATATTGAAAACAAACGATGGACGTATGATTACAAATTTTTTTCCCCCTAATGTGGCATCTTTAATTCAGCCCATGGACCAAGGTGTTATATCATTAATGAAACGTCGTTATACTCGTATACAATTTTTTTATATTTTGGCAACACTAGTACTAACTACTAATGGCCACATATCTGCTTAACTATGAGTTTTTTCTTAATAAATAATGAGTATTAAAATTATGAAACAAAAATTTGTGTTGTAAATATGATATTATATTCTAAACCAAGTCAAAATTTGATTATTCGGATTATCCGTGTTTTTCAATTATCCGTGCTCTTCCTCCCCAGCATTAGCCCGGATAATCGAGAGTGTACTGTATATGTAAATACACTCACTGTATGTTAGTATGTATGTACTAAAAAAGGAACCCTTCCCTGTTGTGATGTGGGTCAGATGTAACCTGACCTTTTGTTGCGAAAATTTTTCGCATATAAGTAAAATTTTTAGATACTATATTGAATAAATAAACAGATTGAATTTCCCTTTTATATCGTGTACAATATTTTCATATGTGCATATAAAGGAAATTTGAAAAATTTTCATCGCACGATTTCATCCAGCTGGAATAGTTTCAGGGTATACGATTTTATCCCGTGCAAAGCCGACTCTTTTCGCTAGTAAGTGATCTATTTGTTTATATATGTACATACATAAGTACACGTGCTTCAGCTTTTCCATTTACAAGGCTTTCACACAATGCATGCGCAGATGTAAAGTTGAAAGTGAAATTACATGTGTACACAAGCCCTGAATTTTCGCTTTTGTTGTATACAATTTACAATTTCAACATCAGCCGAGTCGAGCCAGTTTACTTTTTTTTATACATATGCATATGTACATGTATATGTTACAGTGAAAGCATATTTCAAGTGAAAATATATTTACACCAATTCAAGCAGTGAAAATGTATCAAACAATGAATTTACAACGTTTAACTCTATAAATTTAACCCAATCTTAAATTAATAGGGCCAATCCTTGCTTAACCTCACCTATCCTAACCCTTAAATAATACCAACCCCTACAATCTAATCTTAAATGAACCATCTCTGAAAATTTAACTGGTTATGATTTCACTGAAACGTCAGTGAAAATATATTTTCACTTGAAATATAATTTCACCGTGACATATATACCAGGAAGGACTAACAGGCAAACCCCAATGCGCTTTCCCGACCAATTACAAACATCGTTAAACAATTATGTTTATAGTTTCATAGATTGTCTATGAACAAATTCGATAATACTAATATTCCGTGAAATACATATATTTTACAGAGTGGGTAGCATGTCAACAAATTCGAGATGTTATAAATTCGGATTTGCGAGAGACAGGAAAGCCAATTTGGTTGAACTGTTTAGAGATAGGAGACGATCTACTTCGAATGATAAACCAAGGTCTGGCCAGCAGCAACCGGTGGGACTCGAACCCGTGACCACTATGTTTGAAAGCATATATGCTAACCACTAGTCCACGCTGTCCTTCTGACGTTCAAATCAAAAGGACAGGAGTCGGCGAGCATTAGTAACATGGCGAACATCGACGAACTATTCAATAATAGCCAGCAGTATGGCTCGGTGGTTGCGTTTATGTTTAGCACCGAGAGGTTACCAGGTTCGATCCCGTGCTAGTCTTTAATATGGCTGGTCAGGCTTGTATATTTGTGACTCCCAAGTCGATCGTTTCTTATCAGAGTTTGCCAATTTATCTGATTTCATTGTTGAAACTGTTCCTCCATCAAATTAGCGAAAATCATCCTACCCGCTATGTCACAAATATCTGAATTTAATTTATGCACAATATGTAAAAATTTACGTACAAGTCTATATCCATAGATGTCTCTTTGGATTAATTCATTAATTAATTAATTGACATACCGCGATTTATGTAATAAAAAAGAAGTATGTAAAAATTCTGCAATGTTTGTAATTAATTGTCTAGGAAGGCGCATTGGGGTCTACCTATTAGGCCTTCCTGGTATATATCTATGTAAAATAAAATAAAATAATGTGGGGAGTTAAGAGGGTTCGAGTGTTTGCGTTGTGCTCGCGAACTTGCATTTTAGTTATGTTGTTCGTCTTGTTCGCCGTGTTCGTCGTGTTCGTGCGTGTTCGTTCGTTATGCTTGTTACCTAATTCAAACGCATACTTCAACTTGACATCACCCCTCTGGTTCCAGTTCCAAATCAGATTATAAAATCGAACTAAGAACGAACTTTCGGCCAAATTAACAAACCCCACGACTTCCACGTACATACAATATATCAAACGGCCATTTATCACAGACCCTTACGACTGCATAATTCCATCCAGATATCCTTTAGCTTTACCCTTAATCCCTCCTTATGTAAATATTCACACTGCAAATGTGCCTACGTTGGTCCACTCGTTCTCTGAAGAGGTCTCCGATTAACTTCATCTGGAATCCATCTAAAATTTATGTCGGTCGCATTATTGGTGCGGATTTCCCGCTCTTTTTTTCTTCTTCTATACGCACACGACCTATTAATTATTCAATATGTTGCCGAGGGGGTGAAATATGTACGTGTATGCTCCCACACCATCTCATTTCCTGACGGGTTGTCCATTAAAGGTTGCGGTTTCCCGCGAGAATTTACACCCCTGTTGGGTGTATATGTACATATGTACCTGTTTTTAGCGAGCTGACTTTTTATCGGATTATGGTTCTAATTTATCCCGGTTCCCGATTCGAATTGAGTCTTTCATTGGCGCATTGCGGCTAATCCAGTAGTTGTGGACGAGTATGTATATATGTATGTATTTATTCGTCGTTTGCTTCCAAGCTTGTAAATGTTATTTCAGTATGGCTCAAAAGTTGTAGATGGGTCGTAAAAATATTTTTTATTGCTTTGATGACGTATATATTTAAGTTTTTGTTTTATAGTTTACGCGTGTGCAGTAATAGTTTTTGCAAAACTGTATGTATGTATAATATGTATGTGGATTTTGAACTTTGAGCGTTGTTCAGTTCGGTCGCTTATATTACATATGTATATGTACATATGTGCTTGTATGATGAGAATTTCCCGGGATGTATCGTTCCGGCAGATCGTTGCTGCTATTATATTATAGTTCTGTAACATTCTGTTGTGCGCTTAGTATTATTATCGTGTTCATTTTCAACTTTGTTTTAATGATTATAATGAGATTTCTAGTTTGTATGTGTATATTTAAATTGTTATTGTTAAATATATCTACGCATAGAGGTAATTTAATGTGAGAGAATTTAATTGCATTGTCATCCTCTTTAGTCATAAAATAATCTGGCTGTAAATCAATACATCATGCCGTTCGTCAACTCCAGAATACACAGTTTGATATTCAGTCATGCAGTGTCTATTCGCTACATATGTCTCCTCTTAGTCCTTGCAGTCCCATACTAGTGGAAAATTTATATATAAAACCGAAACGGCGTCTTTAATTCGTTTCTTATTGGCTGTCGTCAAAGTCGTTTCTAATTGGCTGGATTGGTCAAATACGTTTGTGATTGGTCGGTCGTTAATTAATATTATATATTTTTTTTCGATTCAAATATCTTATATATAAAACCGAAACGGCGTCTGTAATTCGTTTCTGACTGACCGGATTGATCAAAGACGTTTGTGAAGTCGCTATTCTACGCCAATGAAACAGAGACGATGGTTGACTTGGAAGCCTTTGCCGCGTTATTGCCGATATACTGCCTCAGCTGCTCGAAAAGGTGGTCGAAAATGGGACTTCCAGATTGTGCTCTATTCAAACCAGTTGCGGCGCCTGAATGCCCTAAATCATATTTAAACACTAATTTCATAATATTATCTTTTAATAAAGCTAATATCATCACCATTGCCACGATTTTATAATTTCTATACCTCTAAAAAAAATACTTTAGTATCATTCGAGATCTTCCAACCGATTCTCTATTCACATGTTACATTATGCCAATGACCGTTATCAATAGTAGTGTTTTTGTTCTCGGCGTTATTCATTCAATAATTTTATGATATCTTTAGTACAAATCCATTTGGAATTTACTCCTGACTTAAAACTTATCTCAGAATAGAATCACACTCGTCCATTTGACTCTTTACTTCCTTGTATTATGATATATTTTCTGTTGGGTACCACCATTAAAAGATTGGACGATCTTCTAGCTACATATCGCATATTTCAACAAATGCAAATCAACTTATTCCACTTTTTTCTACTCTACATAAGCTGCTAATTCTCCTACTGCGCCAAACTAAAGTACGTCTTGCCTACATATCTTGCTTCTTTGCTCATTCTCTTGGGTACTATTCTAGCATTTTCCTCACCTGTATATCTGTTTCCTTAATCGATTTAATACACGCGATATTAAAATCGTATATATGTATATGTAGTAACTAGATCATTTAATTAAAGTTATATGTATATATTAGTTTAATTTTTATCTTTTAGGAGTTTGTATACGATATAAAACTATGACCATATTTCAGACGTCCTTGGACTGAACTTTACCACGGCTTTGAATTGTTTTCTCTTATATTTTTATCTCTCTTCTCGAAAGCAATACCCGTGTATCATGTCGAATAAGAAAAAAACATACATTTGCCCACTTTTGAGAAACTTATTTCGCACAAAATGTAAAGCCTCATGTCAAAGACATAACGTACATACATAGTTTTACGCTAGCCATCCGTCAAGTCGTACCTTCGGAGATGAACGCGCACGCGAATCCTTTCTTTTAACCTTTATCTCTTTTTCTTCTCTCTGCCCACACACAAATACACACCCAGCCTCTCCCAGGAGATCTTTTATTTTCGTTCCCGAAGGTCTCGCGATATGTAGGCCGAAATCTCGCAGGGAAAGGAGAACGATGACGACACACCGTTGCGCATTGCATTAAAAATTCACAACGTAAGAAGGAAGACCTATGTAGTGGGTAGGTAGCAGCGCAAGTAGTGCATAATCGTAGTGCGACACTCCAGTTTAGCTCGGTCACATGTGCTTAGTAGGACTGTTTGTATGTTTCGGACATGGCAAGCGCAAGTCCCTCTTGCGGTCTGTTGTGGGTGAAATTGAAATGTTGTGTTGAAGTGTAGCCGTGTCTGGTTATCTATTGTCATGAGGAGGGCTTTCAGACGTGTAAGTTTGATATTAAATCGATTCTGCCGTGAAATAAATCCTATGGTTTAAGTCAATTATCCGCAAAGGAGCGGAAGTTTGACCTAAATAGTGGCGCCGTTGAGTAAACGAGGAAGTTGTCACATTAGTATTGTACAGTAGTGCAGCATAAATAGTTTTGTAAAATGTGTTAAGTTAGATGTACATATGTTGTGTTTCAAAACTATGAGGCGGATGATGGTGAGTAGTGTTGTTTAGTTGGTCGTGTATGTATATGTACATATGTATGTAGTATTTTTATCTTTAATTAGTTTTAGTAAGTATCGTCTTTGAAGCATTACTGGGTTTAAGTGTTTTTCTTTGGATGCTTTAGTTATAATTCTTTATCGAATGGTTCCTATTCCAAGAGCTATCTGACTTCTCAATAAATTCTCATTGGAAGAATATATGTACATAGTGTCAAGTCACATATGTATGTATCTTCGTTTCCTATATAGGAAAGTGTATGGGTATTACCCATATCTCTACCCTACTCCTTTCCTTTTGGGTATGCTTGGGAATAATTCCCTTCAACTCTGGAGAAACTTCTCATTAATTCGTTCTGTTCTCCAGCTTCTACGTGGTAATACGTCATACCCGTCGTTGCTGGAACAGTTGGGACTTAAGTTAAGTGCATTGTAAACATCATCATTTGATGGTTGTACCTCCTGCTCGCACAGTTCTTTATCGAATGGCTCATATTCGAAGAGCTATCCGACTTCTCAAAGAAATCGTTGCTGCTGAACCTGAATGTGATATTTTCCACCTTAGTGAGCTTAGGTTATCGGAGATTATTTTAACCTATTTGTCTGGTAGCCTGCGGTCATAATTATTTTTATAATTTAATGTGATGTATGAGTGGAATTTTGATCTTCTCTGTTCCATTTGGGCCTTGTAGGGATGTTTTGTATTTGCGGCTGGTTCTTATATATTGGTGCTGGCTGTAGATGCAAGATATTACCTACTATGTGTTTTATTATTTGATATTTTTACTTTTATCTGCTATTATCGTAATGGTATTATTTTTTGTGATTACGTATATATGTATATATTTTTACTTTCATCATCTCTCTGTATTTTTTCAACCGTTGTGGTGCATTAGGGACTCCTCCAATGTCACAATGATCCGAACTTAAACTTAAATAAGTAATATATATTTGGTCTCCAAAAAGGTGTATGTTTGAAGTAAGACTTATTTAGGGACGGTATAGCGAATTGCTTTGATATGACGTCACGGAACATGAACATTTGTAACTCTGAAACATTTCATGAAACTTAAGTAACTCCTCTTTGAGAGTTAATTATTAACAAACCTAACCTGTTTCTTACCTAGTGTGTATGTATGTAGTATATATTGTGTAATGAAGCTTTACTTCTGTAGTGTATTATTGAAAGACAGTCGTAACTTGAATCTCATTACCATTTTATTGTGTTTTAAACCAAAACATCGATTGTTGGCAGATAAGTTGCTTATTTCTTAGAAACCGTTACGGCAGATAAAATAAATACACACTTGTTTGCTGAATTGTCTGCTGATCTCTACGTCTTTTTTCTCCTCCATACAAATCCATATCTTTGCAAAATAGCAACAAGTATCATAATTAGTCTACATATAATCATCGACGCAAAATTCTTTTCCTTTTGTTGACTTCGTAGAAAAACTTTGTTTGCTTGTTATTTGTTACGTATTGTTATTTGGGATAGCCCTTGTGGGTTTCCTATGTATGTATAGTCATAATATTTCAAATCCAAAATATGTTATAGCTGTCATACAAATGAGGACATTCATCAGGTTTTTCTGATGTTTTAATTGAAAATATCTCATTTCATAGTTTGAACTTTAGCATATAACATACTTGCTATGTCGTTTGCGTGACATCACGCATCCAGTAAACTGAACCTCAATTAAAAGTTCATATTTGCGTGTATCTCTATCGTCCTATGTAGTAGAGTCGTTTACAGTCGTGTACGCACACTACTCGGTTTAAAATGATCTATTCTATCGAATGTAGTTATTAAACATTTAGCACAATTATAAATATGTACATATGTACTTAGAATACAATGGTAATAGCAGAGGTGCCCATTGAGAGTCATGTACAAGGAGCCGTGAAAACTTGATTGCTTTTGATGTGTACATATACATTTATTTAGGTGATATATTGTATGTTATTGAGGATGTCTCTTTTGTATCGCAATTTATAAATTCTGAATTGGAAAATAAATACGTATAATTACGTGTAGGGGAAACGGATGTAGTATCGTTCAAAATTTAACGAAATAATTTGCACAGTATTGTACTCGATTGTTGGCGAAAACTAGAGCGCAGATCTCGTAAACGAGGAATAAAATAAAGAAAAAGTTAAACTGCCGAAACGGGAAGAGTGCACGATCAAGCTTTTCACGGCGTCCACGTTTCCGTGTATAAGAAAATAAAAAATAACGGCAGAATTAATGGACTTTGCAAAAGCTTCGTCCTCTGAGAGCTTTGCGCTCCTCGAAAGCCACCCACTTCCACTGGACGAAGACGAAAAAAACACATCACCCCCCTATTTATCCCTCGCACAATTCTCAGCTACACCCCAGATACTTAAGTGTCCTTAGTGTGCAAAGGTGATAACTCTACAATTTGACTAAATACAGTTTTGTTTTCTTATTTTCATATTCTATCACAGTACGTTGTTAACTTTTTAAAGTTAAATTTTTTTGCGTAGATATTAGGTGATTGGTGCTCGTCGATCACTGGTTTACCAGCGCTGATCATTTGATATCGCATTCGCGCTAAAAAGTCATCGACGTATGAACAAGCTGTATACAACAGCCAATAGGGTATCGCGACCCATCGACCAATTACCTTTCCGTGTTGAGAGTACACGCTAGGTATACATATTTGGCGATTTCAGTCTGTGCTTCATTCAGAGCTGATAGGCCGACGGATCAAGAACAATGAACTACCTCTACCACTACTGGCGTCTTTCATTTCGATCTCGGAAACCCGTCTACACGTATTTTGAATTTCAAATTTGGAGGGCATGCCATCTCCTCATTCCTTACCCCTCATTCGATTCATACTCGTCCTCATTCGATACATACCCCTTACCTCATTTCGATTCATACTCGTCGTAAAATACTCGATTCTTATTGATCAAAAAATCTTAGCTGACCAACATTAATCGCGTATTTTTCTTCCTACTGCCGTGAAATGAAATAGCGGAATGCTAGAAAGGCCAATCCCTCTTCACTTTTGTTACTTAATCATTACCTCACAAACCTAACTTCCTTTTTATCTATTTTTTGGGTAAGGAAGTTTTACTTTTATAGTGTGTAGTGTAAATGTATTGATTCCACTTCAAAACCGTTCATTGAAATATCAACAGGCAAAACACTAACAGAAAACGAGCTCACCCCCAATCGTCATGAATCATCATGAATCACTCATGAATCAATTTCGCACATAGCGATATCATGGCACATGATGAATTCTCATAAACGTGATAGTTCGCGTGTGACTCTCGTTGGGTGGGATTTTCGATTGCCAGATATTCCATATTGGTGATTTTCGTAGCAACGATTATCGTATGTGAAATTGTCACCGAATTCAACACCACTCTATTGCCATCTATTACGCGAAAAAAGGGAATTGTAAAAAAATAATAATTTTTATATTTAGTCCACTTGATTTATTTGCAAACTTCCTTATTTACCTGATCAATTACACTGTGCGAAGCTACCACTTATGCACTCTAAGGGCGCTATATATTACACACGTATGTACATACATACATACACACTTACAATTTAGTTAAGGGATCTTGTTATGCGTTCGACAGGCGAAAAAGACTTGCGTACCTTGAGGCCTTAATTTGCTGGCTTCGATTGAAATTTATATCTGCTCGAATGGGGGCCGTGGGCTTTGTTGGTGGGTGTGTGTCGGTTGGTACCTTCGTGTATTTCATTTAATATTTGAAAGCGCGAAACGGGTCTTTTGACTTCGTTGCCTACGTACGTACAATATTATGTACGTGTATAATACATATTTGCCCAATTTCGAATCGGAATGTAAAAGGGGTAGATGTAGTGGGCGTCATTTGCAATGTTCGATAGAGCGTTCGAAATTCATATCATACCCTTCGGTCTTTCGGATTGTCCAAGATTGAAGTCTGACGATCTACATACATACATATATGCGGTATATGTACATATATTTGCGAAGGTCATTTTTTTTGCGGTAGCCTCTTTTATCATAAAACTGATGACGATTTATTTTTTTTTTACATTGAAAATAATCTTAAACTATATGCATTTTTTGAAACGTTCTTGCGTAGAGGTGGGTTCGAGACCCAAATAAAAGCGGGTCCCGAAATTTCATCGTGGTGGCTTTTTACCTCGGGGATATTTGTGACTCCGGGTCGATCGTTTCCTATCAGAGTTTGCCAATTTATCTTATTTCATTGTTGAAACGGTTCCCAGTAAAATTGGCTAAATATCCTTCTTACCTACTATGTCACCACTATTTACGATTGATTAATGTACAATAAAATTTGTGTACAATTCATAGATGTCTCGTTAATTTACGAGTTTTTCAGTGTCTCGTAATTCAGCAACTTTTATAATAATATAAAAATGCTGCAATTTTTGTAATTGTCCAGGAAGGCGCAATGGGGCTATCTGTAAGGCCTTCCTGGTATGTAAACAATTAAATAAATAAACTCACCGACAGATTTCATGGAAATATTTTTTATCTACAATATTAATCTTTAATTTTTTTATATTGACTCTACTTTTTGAAACGTATGTATGTATATTGAAATTGTTATTCAAATATTTGAAGCCTTTTTAATAGTTTTACTTCGTCAATTAGTCTACAAACTTCCTACACTCTTCCGACCGCTTTGAAACTTTGTCATTTTGCGAGGTTTGGCCGCCGGTAGAGATTTCAATTGCTTCCGCTAGTTCTATGGTGAAATATAATCGTAATAAACACGTTTAAGAATTCAAAAATTTTGGAGACGGTGACAGCTAACCCATTACCAATAGCCAGTAGCCTTGTTTGTTTGACTTTCCGCCCCCCACTCGTTTTGAGTGATTTTGTTTAAATGCCTGTAACTTTATAATTTTCACACTATATCTTATAAATTTGCATTATAGGCTTTCATATTTCATATATTACTTCACTTATAGGTTATATAATGAATGATTAAAATATGGTATTGTAAATTGAAATGGCCGATGTGTTGTTTGTTCTTTGGCCAAGACGTTCTCGCCGCTCTATTTTCGATCTCTTCTATCTTTATTTTCAACTCTCTAATTTCGACTTTTTGAACTGAGAGTGTCTCTTCCGAACTGCGATATTTTATGAACCTTTTATCATACTAGATTTCCGTTTTTTTACAACTCACTTGGACGAGGCACAATTAGTCGCACTGTTTCTGGGAAATCTTATTTGTTATTTAAATAAAATTTCAATTTTGTCCACTCGTATACCGATCGATAAGTCTGACAACCACTAATCATTGATAAATTTGATACATACTCTGGCTGTACTTGCAGCCGACTAAGATAAATCAACACAAAAATGACAGCACAAGGCTATTTTATACAAAGAAAATTACGTTACCGAAATTCGAGTTTGTTGGTCTGAACCATATTATAATTTTCCATTAAAGGTAATTTTAGCTTTTGTCATTAATATAAAGCTTGCTAATGTAAAAGTATTGTGTCATGTATATTATATAATACATAGCATATTAGAATAGATAAATATGTAATAAATTATGCAGGCAAATAATAATTTAATTAGAAAAAATATTTATCGAATTCTTAATGTCGATTTGATATTGAGGAGTGCACAGTGAAGCGACGAAGCGGGAACATAAGTTCAAGTAATGGAAACAACATAATCAATAGTGAGGCACGGCACGCCTAGGTAGACTCCAGCTGTGATTGACGTATCATCATGTCATTATTAATTCGTACGATTTTATTATTACGACAAGTTTCTCCTAGAGTTCTTCAAATATGGAAATCACTGTTATCGATCGCTATCAAACCTATGTCAATGTAAGGATAACATATCACCGAAAACATTCTAGGGGTGAGTTTTGCAAAGGATCGTGACGGCACAGATTTTTGTCAATTTCTAAGAAAATCCATGCTTTTCTGTTCTCTTGCTTTGAACACTAATAGAGCGGTCTATTGTTATTTGAAAATCATCATTACAACGCCTATATTTATTCATAAATAGACTACGGATAGTCATTGGTTCAATAGCAATAACAACACATATACAACTAATAACTAATAATAATACAACTAAAATACAACTGTGTTGAATGCAAAAGAGTAATAAAAAGTTTTTCTATGAAGTTAGCAATAGCCAAAACGCGTCTTCATGTTATTGTTAATTCGTACCATTTTATTATTTCGACAAGTTTCTCCTAAACTTCACATTGTACAAGTTAACAGGCAGAAAGTCTCATCTTTATGTTATGATATTTACATCATAGATAAGGAGTTTGTTTTGGTAAAGCTTTCTCTTATCTTTACAATTAATTACATGATTTTAGATTGTATAATATTTGAATTCCAATATACTATATGTATGTGTTATTACTTATTATAGTATCGTTTTAATTTGCGGCTTTGTTAATCGTGCGCAAGGGCCGGAAATTAAGACCCAGTCCAATATCTTAGCGAGTATCGCGTTCCCAAGACTTAATAATAAAATCGTACACTTTAATAAAGAGTTATAAATTTGGGTTCTTTCGTTATTAAATTTCACGTTCACTCGGGTATGCGCGAATCTGACTCGCAGCTTCGATCACACCACTTGAAAAACGTTCAATTTTAACGACTTTGGGTATCCGTTAGCCAGGTATATCGTATAAATATAAATTTATATATTTTTTTATTTAATTTTGCGAATTAATTCGAATTCGCAATCGAATTTTTCTCCACGGAGAACGCATCGTTCGTTCGACAGATGCTCCCTCAGCTTCGAGCGATACGATTTTAATTTAATTTGCGCAAATCGAATTTGGCGCCAATATTGGAACACGTGGTACTTCAATCAAAGTCGACAAATACATTCGGAAACATTCGCAGGCCATTGCAATAGTGTCACTCAATGTCTAGTCCTAGTATCTTGATTCGGGCTCAACCACCGGCTGATTGATGACGTCAGTCTGGCATTCGGAATTCTCAGTTTAAACGTGCAGATTTATGAAAAATGGGATCGCAAATTTGATGTGCGTTGAAAACCTAAGTATTACCCCCTAGAGTGTTTTCGGTGATATTTTATCCTTGTATTTATACTTGCTTGACAGTGATCGATAGCGATGAATCCCATATTTAAAGAAATGTAGGAGAAACTTGACATTTGTATATGGTTATGCATACACGTGCGACCTACTAAATATATGCAAATATATACATACATAATGTAGTGAAGCCAAGGACATGTGACGTCCCATACCACTCATTGTGTTTTTGGCCTAATAGTCTTCCTTCAGCGGACGGATTATAACTGGAAGTCTGAATCAAAACGATTGATTTTCGGTGTAATTTGACTAAATGTCTGTAAGTGGCGTATTGACTAAAATAACAATTTTTCGGTTTCGTTGTATCGCTCGTATTTTTCATTATATGAAAATATAGTAAACGGACAATTTTGCACATTGCAATTTCGCACACGATAATCGTTGCCATGAAAATAGCGAATACGGAATATCTGGTACTCGAATTCTTGTTAGTGCGATAGTTCGCGTGTGTGTGTCTCAGTGGGTGGAATTTTCGAGTGCCAGATACTCCGTGATCGAGATTGTAGTGACGTGCGCAAGATCGCCGTGTGAGAAATTGTCACCGTAACTGAAAATATATCGTGACTTCGACTCAACCACCGGCTGATTGATGACGTCAGTCAAAAACTTACTATGTAAATTTGATGTGTGTTGAAAAAGTAGGTGTATGGACTAACTGGAAGACCGAATAAAAATAATTGATTTTTGATGTAATTAAAATAGCATTTTGACATAAAAACGATTTTTCGTTTCGATTTACATTATTTTTCGATTTACACGATTTACATATTTTTGTAATTATTATTATTTAAATTGGGTCCTTTTTATCATATTGTTAGCTATCGTGACGACCTCATTTATATAACATACGTATATATGGATGTATGTACATACATATGTAGATAAGACAATTCTTTGGAGGGGAAATAAGCGATACAAATAATAGGAAGGGAGGGGATTTGTGATTTTTTTTCATATTAAACGAAGTTCTATAATATAATTTCAATTTTCTTGTAAATAATTTCATAAAACAAAACTAAAAATAGTATACCGCCGCTCAATTTTTACAAGGTTTTTATTAGCTCCGCTTCGTCAATTAGTCTGTCAAACTTCCTACACTCTTCCGATCGCTTTGAAACTTTGCCATTTTGCGAGGTTTGGCCGCCGGTAGAGATTTAAATTGCTTCCGCTAGTTCTATGGTGAAATATAATCGTAAAACGTTTAAGAATCCAAAAAATTTGGAGACGGTGATAGCTAAAACTTTGCCACTAGCCTGTAGCCTTATATGTTTGACTTTCTGCCCCCCACTCGTTTTGTCAAATTTTGTTTGTGTAAACGCCTATAACTTTATCTTTTTCAAACTATTTCTTATTAAATTTGCATTATAGGCTCTAATTATCTTTCATATATATTGTTACTTCACTTATAGGCTATTCTTAACAGATGTCCTTTAAATTTATTATACTTGTATAATATATCCCAGATAATGCCGGGTACTCTTGTAATGGTATAAATATTAATTCGGTTATGTATATTTTCAATTTTATCGCCGATCATTATCTAAATATCGATAAGTAGGATATTAGAAGGCCTCCCCTCCCTCTATATTGATAAAGATATTTGTTTTAATGTCATATTTATATACTTATTTAGTACAGTGTGATATTTTAACGAAAACGAACGTTGCAAACACAATTTTTTATTATGCATATATACATTTATTTATAAACCGCGATACTTTTGCATTAATCAATAAATACAGTACCAATCAAAGATGGTAGAATTTTATGCATTCTTCTTCTCTTCCGATTTCTTGCCGTACGATTTCATGAAGAAGACCACGAACAAATAGTAAACGACGAGCAAAGTTGGAATATATATCCATACGATGACTCTGGGAGCTGGACAAGATGGTGCTAAAGCCTGCAGGCTGTGGATCAGGAGGATCGTGAATTGGATCTGCAATTTTTTCAAATCAGTACTTTCAATTTTATTATTATTTATTTTAATATATGTATGTACTATATGTGATTCGACTCGTTCGCCCAATCGATCGCATAATCGTCGAGGTCTGAGCTTGAAACTGTTCTCCATAACATGCATAGGAGGGAGAATTTTCAACCTTTTTAATAACAATAAAATGGGTAACTATTTCTATACACGCAGCCGTTTGTTCTAGTACGTAGAAATAGTAGCGGTTTGTATTAAAATCTTTTATTACACTAGATTACACGTACTGATCGGTTTGCACGCTATGCGATTATGGGTCTTTGCACGAGATTTTAGCGCTGATCCCTGTTTACTGTTTAAATATCATAATGCAATGTTGGCTTTCCGGGTGTTTGATATGGTCACATTCGCGAAGGAACTTAAGAATATTTGATCTTTTATTGTATTGAAACTAATTATTTGTAAATACGTAATATACTGCTTAGGACAGGGCATACACGGACGCACAAGACGCGCACGGACATACAAGGTGCACTCCTATGAAAACAGAGACACTAAGTGACTCATTATTTTCTGTAGGCTTTGCGGTGTACGCCGTGTGTCTGTACGTGTCTTGTCGTGCCCTAATTTGAACACGGCTTAAGACTTTTGGCAATTTTTTTTATCGTAGTGCTATAAGATTTTTGTAAACTCGCTGGCGTTGCTCAAGTTTGAATAACAACTTAATGATAAGAACACACTCAAAAGTGCGACCCGGCACGCTTAGGTTAGAATCCAGCTGTGATAGGCGTGTCTTTAAGTTATTGATCATTCAAGTTTTTGACAAGTCTTTCCCTCATTTATTCAAATGAAAGAGAGACAGCAGCTTGGATTGGTGTTGCATTGATACTAAGCACCGAGAGGTTGCTGGGTTCGATCCCGTGAGCTGAAAAGAATTAATTCCGAGTCTAATTTTAAATGCTGTTTTACCAATAAAACTAGGATATTTGTGACTCCAAGTCGATCGTTTCCTATCAGAGTTTGCCAATTTATCAGATTTCATTGGTGAAGCGGTTCCCAGTAAAATTGGCTAAATATCCTTCTTACCTAATTGGCAAAAACAATCCTACCCACTAACTCGCCACTATTTGAATATGATTTAAAAAAAACAACTATAACATACATTGTCTTGCTAATTTCCATATAAAATATATGTAGGTACATACATAGTATTTGTATTATGCTTATATGTCTGGTCACAGTGACGCGTTGAGTAATCTGTGATGTTACCGTGGCAAAAATATCTAAATAAATAAAATAAAAAATATAGATTAGCCGATTGGCGTTGCTCGGAGGAATGAATAAAAAATATAAAAGTAATAAAAGCTTGTAAAAATGAAAGTTTTGTATGAGGTCCCATGACCACAGACCCAATCTCTTCCAGAAACCGTCTCTGCCCTAATTTAGAGTACCATGAGATACATAGTATGCCAAATTCGTTGTTCCCAAATTGAATACTATATATTTATATGACGGACAAATAAATTTTGATTCTTATTATACGTATTTATGTACATTCCAGTGGCGTGCCGTGTAATTCTCCCTATTTTTGTCGCACATTCTTATGTGTGCGCGAGCAGATACAAATGGACTTTGTGACGTCATAGCGACAAAAACAGGGAGATTTTTTCCGCATGCCACTGGTACATTAGTGTATATAAATATATTGATAGATTGATAATTTTTTTACGATTACAGTTAGTTATTACTAGCTATTTATTGGAAGGTCGAATTTGAACCGACGTTCTCATTCGTCATCGCATTATATACTTCCATTACTCTAAATTGAACTTCATTTGACCCAAACAAACGTATATGTGTGCCAGCATTCGTTCGTTCTTTTCCTCGGGCTTTTTTCCTTCTTTTGCGTCCTGTCGTATCCTTTTAAAAATGCTATTTGTGACGACAAGCGCGCGCGACTCATCAATCTTCCCTTCACCACTTTATGAAATAAGATCGTCAAAAAAATTCTGCAACAAAAAACCGCGGCGAAAAATATGCATATCATCGCCGAAGCTAGTAAGCCCACCACAACTGATGTGAAAAAATGCATACAAAATTCAAATTATTATATCAAGTTCTTAATATTCTTGAAAAATGTATGAAATAATCTTTGGTGCAAGTCGGAAAAACATTCTTCTAATTTTAGCACTATTGAGAAAACGTATTTATTTGCAAGTTCATCGACTTTAAATACGGCATTCATTCGTTTTTTTTAGATATTGCCTTGTGAATGACAACAAAATTAAGGTTTCGGGTATCCAGCCCTCTCAAGGACTCCTGTAAAGCCACAATGGTCCAAACTTAAAGAATACATATTTTTTTTCCAAAAAAAGGTGTATGTTTGAAGTAAGACTTATTTAGGGACGGTATAGCGAATTGTTTTGATATGACGTCATGGAACATGGTACTGGCTATAGGTACAAGATATTCCCTGCTTTGTATTTTATTATTTGATATTTTTTATCTGCTATTATTAAAATTCCATTGTTTTTTTTATGATTAAGTATAAACGTATTTTTTGTCTGTGTATATAATGGTGCAAATTTAAATAAATAAATAAAAAGCACTTAGCCAACGCCGAAGGCTAATCATGACTAGATTGCGGATAGACACCGTGCTTTCTCCAGGAATTGGGACAGTTTGGCTCTATTTACAAAGCTAGAGTACAAAAAAAAAGTTGGGCGAACCTTTAACAACAATTGAACAATAGCATTTACAACAATTGAACAATAAACGGCACGCTGTGGATCCGGCTACTAATCATGACAACTAGATTTTAATATAACAAGTACATACCATTTGAATGACCGTAAAGCATTGTCCTCACGCCGATCTTTGATCATGACCAAAGATCAGAGTTAGGACGAAACTTTTGGCACAAAAATGGTTCACTATTGTCAATCATGTTTTTTTGCTCTCTTGCTTTGTATGCTAATGGAGCGGTCTATTGCTATTTGACGATCACCCAAACAACGCCGAAGACTAATCATGACTCGATTTTTAATATTATAATATAACAAGTGCATACCATTTGAATTGTCGTCAACCACTTCTTGTATTTGTTGAGACTAACTCTCAATTCCGGACTAGCTACCGATGATAAATGATAGTACGAGTACATTATCACATGTACGAACGAATTGATCAATGGTGTCAAGCTGGCCATTCCACCTGCAAATACAATTGATTTAATAGTTCAATATAAATGTCATTTAAGAAGTTGGATCGCAGTAGTGTGAGTGTGTGAGCTGCACTGACCAATAGTCGTCAATTTTGGTCATATGTCGTCATCAACGACCAATGAAGTCGCGTTTTGTGCGAATCACACACACTATTACGATTTGCGTAAATGGCATGTACATATATGTATGTATATGGGTGCCACTTTAGTATGTGGTCTACCATCACATATCTACTTTAGTATGCGATCTACCTTCACGTTTTTACTTTAATATGCGGTCTCACTGTTTCAGTTCTCGCGTGTTATTCAATGAGACTGAATAATACCGACCCTAACAACCTGATCTTAAATGAATAGGGCCAACCCTAACTTAACCTAACCTAACCTGATCCTTAAATAAATAGGTGTTGGCTGCTAAGATATAATGTTTTTAAGGTTTTATTTCATCAATATTTTCACAAAAAAAAACATATCTTAGCAGCCAACACCTATTTGTTTAAGGGTCAGGATAGGTTAGGTTAAGGTTGGCCCTATTCATTTAAGAATTGGTTAAGAGATATGTATCTGCTGACGATATTTTGATAGAAATGCTTCGACAACATTATGGGGCAATCGAAATCAGTCAAAATCTCGAGTTCGAATTTTCGCATGATCATAAACTTTCATCTATTGTTACTACGTACATACATAGATAAAGTAAAAAAATAGTCGACTGCGATTCAAAGTTAGACCGCATACTAAAGAAGCACCTGTATATGTATGTATGTACATATGTACATATATCCAATATTTTACCTGCTACGTATTTGACTGCTATCCACATAATGGAGAAATTCATGATGTGATGAAAGACGTGCAGGAATGAAGCCTGATTGTCCTTCTTTCTCAGTACGAAGAATGCAGTATCTAAAAATTCGGTAGTCTTCAGGAACATGGCCCACCACATCCAGTTAGCCATCCTCACCGGCTCGGGGTCGTTCGAATAATCCGGCATCAGACATCTCAGGTGCAAAGTCGTGGTCCATCCCGAAGTCAGTAGCTGGAAATACATATACATACATAGTTTCACGGTGATGATGTCGATTTTCACGAGAGATCTTAGCGCTGGCTCCGTTTTGGTGAAATATACAAGTGAAAATTTCCTTGGATGAATTGAAATTTACTTATTCAGGCGGGGAAACTCTCCGCGGATCGCTTTGTCGAGCACTTTCGTCGGGAAACTCATGAAAATTTCATCCAATAATGTACACGGGCGATCGGAATCTTTTTACGTGTGCGCACCCATCTTTCCAATTTAATTCACATCTCGAATCAGCAAAAGAACTACATATAATCAATTGCATATTTTAAATGTATGTAATTTTGCGCAGCTTTTGCGTAGAGTAAGGTACTGTTTCTTTTTTTACAAGGCTCTTATAAATTTCACTTCGCTCATTGGTCTGACAACATATGGATATTGGGTCTACTTCATGACATCGAAAGGTCGAAAAAGATCGAAAATCGAAAGATCTCAAGTCGACAGATCAAAAAAAAAAGGGTGCATGATACGGGAGGAAAAGCCTGTTCCTCTTGTATCCTGCTTGCGCAAATTCAATTAGGCTGTACGACGGGGGGGGGGGGGAGAGACTGTTTTACCGCACGCCACTGATATTTATTTATTTATTTATTTAACATATATTTGCCACAGTGACATTACAGAGATCCCCAACGCGTCGCTGTGGCCGGTCATTCAGTAATAATAACATGATAACAGTAATAATAACATGATTACAGATATATGTACATATACACCAGCAGTCACATAAAACGGAACGCTTGTGAATTTTGCGACATACGTGTTTGTTCTAATCATCACTTCGTTATTTGTAACTTTATCTTAGTTATTTCTTCTGCATATTGGTAAAAAAACGTAATTCTTTTAAACTATGTACAAAATACAGTTATCTTGTATATATGCAAAATAAAACAGACTTAGGTAGAGCTTGCTTTGTAGCACCGACTTTTAACTGTCGACGCCGATATTTCGATATTTTTATCTTCGAATCTCAATTTTAAAGCTTGATCAGATTCATGCAGTATTCCATTGCTTGAGAAATAATTTTGGGGTCGGTCCTTGGGGTAGTTTCCTTATTTCTACCACAATTCTTCCAACGGTTAGTTGTTTTGGAGAGGTTCTTTTCCATTTTTTTCGAAATTCTCGAAACTGTATTTACCGAAACACTCTTTTCTGGCAATTTTTCGCATGGAAACCTTCTTCGCTTTCAAATACGCAGCAATCAAAGTTTTTTTACGGCGGAAATATCCCTGCAGCGACCAATTTCTGAAAAATCGATATTGTTAATTTAAAAATTCAAAATTAAATATTAAATCCATCAATTTTATAAAATAAAAACTATTAAACCCCTAATTACCCTTAGAACAATCATACAGCAAAAGGTATCAGCTGAGCATGATCTTTTCAATGTTTGAAAGCATTTGACGCACAATGAACAAAGGCGTACCCTTAGCAGGTATATTACGGGTTTTTTGTACCTAAGTCTGTTTTATTTTGCATATATACAATATAACTGTATTTTGTACATAGCTTAAAAGAATTACGTTTTTTTACCAATATGCAGAAGAAATAACTAAGATAAGGTTACAAATAACGAAGTGATGATTAGAACAAACACGTATGTCGCAAAATTCACAAGCGTTCCGTTTTATGTGACTGCTGGTGTATACTACCCGCTTTTCATATGTATTCATTGTAATCGAACATTTTCGATTTTTCGACCTTTCGATGCGGTGGTGGTCACCGATGGATATTATCTATATCGTATATTCTTCCGATCGTTTTGAAACTTTGCCGTTTTGCGCGGTTTGGTCAACAATACATATTCAAATCAAAAAAATGTTACAATTTTGACCATCTTGACGTCTTATGGTAAGTAGCCTTGTTTATTTGCGTTTCCGCCACCCTCTCGTTGTGTCAAATTTTAATCGTTTAAACGCCTAGTTCTTTTTCTTTTTCACACTATTATAAGACTTATAGTTGTACAGGTTTATCACTATAAAAAAAATATAATTTTTGAAATATTGACACATAATTTGAAATGAAACATATTGAATTTGATTTGTAAAATATTGAATCTGGAGTAAAAACGCTGTATGTCCTAAATACAGCTTATAAATAGTATTTGATGATGTAACTTTACAACTATACATAAGTACTTTGAAATACCGAAATTTTGACCGCTAGTGTATGTACATATGTATCTGGCTCGCCTGTCAAAGTAATGCTAAAGAAAATCTTGAGTTCCTTCAGTATTTTATATTATGTAATGTAATGAAAGTTTATTGTTCCTCCATTGAGATGTAGGCTTTGTGCGTCTTTCAGTGTAATTTGTTTTAATTTATTCAGCTCGCTTCAGAGTTTATTAAAATTTTAAAGAACAAATTGACGTTACAGTCAGCCCAGCCCGCCTTCAAAACGCTATGTGTATTTAAGGCAGTGGGTTCGTTCGAAGACCATTTTTTTCGTTATTGTGTGTGAAAAATTCTCAGTAATAAATCATTGATTTGGTGAATTATTGATGGGAAAACGTCGCGGTTTCCCATTTATTTTTATTTTAGGTTGTATTGAAAATTTTCTTCGATTCATCGCTTTGAAATAACAAAAGCAACCGATCGTTTCATTTCGCATGAAATTTGAATACGGTGCTTTCAGACCTTGACCCCTCCCCACCACCTTTTTTATTTTAATTCTTTCAATATAAAAGTGTACAATTTTGTATACAGAGCGAATTCGGAAAACTTCTCATTATAATATTCGTAAAGAAAGAATAGTTTGATTGACAAAGCGAATTGATTCTAAGGAAATGAAAACATCAGTTGATTTTCGACAAGAAAGGAATAGAAACTTGTCATAGCCGTAAATTATAATATGCACATATTTTTGCCAATGTCCAGTATTTATAACATTGTACAAATCGCAGATCGATGCATCGCTCAGAGCGGTCACGCACATAATTTGCAATGAACTGCGAAGCTAGTTTATATATTTTTTTTTATTCGACGCATCCAATTCAGATATGGATTTCGTATATAAATACATATATGTATACATATACCAGCAACAAAGCTCAGTGGTTAGCGTATAATGCTATCAACTGTAGGGTCATGGGTTCAATACCTGGCCCGTTGCTGCTAGCCAGACCTTGGATATATGTGACTCCAGGTCGATCGTTTCCTATCAGAGTTTGCCAATTTATGTGATTTCATTGTTGAACGGTTCCAAACAAATTGGCAACCTATTATCGATTGACAAACATTATTTAAATTTGATTTCAAATTTGTAATAATAATACTATAAATGTATATGTAATACATATGTAAAAAGATGGGAATAGGTGTGGCATTGGGGCAAAACCCGCAATGGTATAGAAAAATGCGCGATTCCTATTTGTCAGTTTAGATGTGATTAGCTGACCAATAGGAATTACGTATTTTAAGGTTTGCATATGTCTGAAATTCATTGTAGTAGAAGTCGTCTACTGCAAAGATTGCTGAAATGTAGTATTAAGGCGCAAACACACAGAATCGTACGGCATGGCATGTCTAGGCAAACTTCAGCTGGGAATGGGCGTGTCTTATGCAATTGTTTATTCATACGATCTTATAATTTCGACAAGTTTCTCTTACATTTCTTTAAATATGGGAATCACCGCTATCGACCACTCAAAACAAGGATAAGATATCACCGAAAACACTCCAGGGGGTGAGTTTTGACCTGGCATAGATCAGGCGTACTAGCATTTTTTTTAAATGTGCAAAACTATTTATAAAAATAAATACACATGCCGGGTACCACTCTGTGTATCTGCATATATTTTTTATATATTGTAATTCTTTGCCAAAAATTCACTACTTTAAATAACAATGGGAAAAACTCCAGTATAATATAATATGAAACGTACCCCATAGAAAACGATAGCGTTTAGAATAATTTGAGATATATTGTAAGCTTTGATGATGGATTTGAGGCTGTAAGCCGGCTTGTCTTTCATCCACTCCGGCAAGTATCTTTTAATGATGTATAGATACGAGACTATTAGAAACGTCATCTGTATGGGGTTGGCCATCAGAAACCAATCTTTGACTCTCGGATCTGCAAATGCAATGTATATTTTAAAATGTGTGTCATTTATGGTATTATAATTGTATGGTAGTAACTTGCCTCCGAGCTCGTCGAATAGCCACACGAAGGTTTGATGGACACTCGTCATTTTTAATAAGTGCTATTATCTGTAATTTTAAATGGCCAATTTGAATGTCATAATGGATCAAAATCATCAACTATCGAACTTTGATAAGATCAAAGATGATGGTAATCTAATCGGTCACTAATAGCTTTTGTGTTGTACTATTTCTGACATGCACGCACTTCTCATTTAATCGACGAGTATGAAAGTCGATTTTCTCTAATTCATTTTAATTTTAGTATATATTATAAATACAATTGGCAATTATTGAACTGGACAAAATTTTGGTTTGTATCTATTGCTATGTCTAGAAAAGCGACAAAGAAACATTTACCTTCAGTATCAAAGGTCAACTAAATTAAATTTATTTTTAAGGAAAAAAGCCACTGTATTAAAAATTTTGAAAATAATTTGCAGCAATGCTCTAAAGATTTAATAATTTTTATAGATTTTAAAAATTAATTTTTGAATGTAGCCATAGTAATGTTATAGGTTTATCCAATACAAAATAATAAAATTTTAATTATGATTTAAAATTATAATTTTAATTATTTTAATTATTAAAAAAATAAAAGTTTGAACAAAGCAAAATTCAGGCAAAATATTAATTAGTAACATCATAAATAATGGATGACAAACTCCTAAGTCCAACAGCAGCCTTGACAGATCCAATTTTGGATGACTAGTGATGAAATTCTTAAGATATGATTATACATCTATTTATAGCCTGTCATTTTATCTGAATTCTAAACGTTTAAAATGTTATCTTTTACAAAAAGGCATGTATTTATTTGGTCAGTAACTTTGTTTGATTTGGTCAGTAAATAGATGATCAGTGAGTTATGTATATTATCGGACACTGACTGCTGACTATTTTCTGTTTGTACAACGATACATATGTACATATCGAATTTTAAGTTTGTAGATGCTGGAATAATTCAGGTTTTTCCTTTCAAGGTACAAACTTAAAATTCGTTACAAATTCAAAAATGGACATACATATGTACATATGTATGTACAATATTTGTGCACCAAGCCATCGATATATACATAGTACACTATTATCACTAAATCATTTAGATTTCGAATTATTACGCCCAGATAAAAAAATATTGAGATTGGAAACCAATTCTTGGAAACGTAGTGAAATGTATGTATAATTGGTCCAATTAATACACAATATCTCGAGAAATAAATTGTAAATAATATATTTTTGACTTTCAAAATTCGGTAGATAATTAATCAATGATTTAAAAGCAATAAAAAATCACCATAAATAGAAAAAAAAATACCAAACTGTAGACTCTAATACTTATTTTTGGCACAGCGATACTAGATTTTGAGTTAATGACTGCAAAAGCCAAAATTTTGTAAAAAAAATGGGCATTTTTTTAACCACTTCATCGCCATAAGCGCACCGGTGCGCACTCCTTCGTATTTAAGGCTATGACTTGAAATTAATTTTGGTTTCTTCACAGTGACATCTAAAAATATCCTGTGATACTAATGAAATTGAAAATTGTTAAATCGTTAATTTGTGATATATTCAAGATGTAGTGCCAAGGGTTGGCACTAAACACATAATAAAATAATCGAATCGGTTTCTACAAACGCGTGGTGATTATTAAATGGTTAAGCGCATATATGTATATCATAAACGAGACGAAACCAACAAAAATCATCGTCATATTCGAATTCAGTGGGTCAAACTTGGCATATATTGATTAGTCTCCGCTCCGTTAAGTAAAAAACGTGGTTTTTTGTTATCACTTAACTTTCGTAAAAGTTACTGACAATGTGTTGGATAAAACTCCATTTAATTTGTTCCCTTAAAATATTAGTCCGATCAAATTAGACCAAAAAATAGCAGTGAAGGTACATAAATTCACAACAAGCTGAAAGTTAGTAAAATTGTTCAAAACATAATTATAAATGACATGTCAAAACTCCTCATCGTTCTAATACCTGGAAAAAATTTTACCTGAGGTCAAAGGTCAAAAATATGGATTTTTCGCGATTTTCAGCAAAACGGTAAGTTTTATCATAAAATTACTTTAGATAAAAATTGTAGATCATAAAATTATCTATAAAAAATGTATCTATACTTTTTTTCCTAAGAGCCACCGTTTCCGAGGTATAACGATTCAAAAAGTTGTAAAAGTTGTAATCGTCATAATAATATGCATAAGTACGCCACGTATATTCTAACGCATGAGTATTACTGCAGCATTTCAAGATGAAATAGAGAAATATTTTGAATATGAATTGGCTCCCTACCCTTTATCTTTGTTTGATGACATCTATCTGCTATTTACGATTGTTTTCAAAAGGTAAATATTGATATTAACAACACTAATACGACGTACATCATTGACGGAGGATACTTACTACACCGCGTTGTGTGGGATAGCGAAGAAACATTCAACGTTATTTTAGATAAATATGTTCAGTATGTACGTTGACATTTTGGTCTCAGAGTTACTGTCGTATTTGATGGCTATAATGATTGCACGAGAAATATTAAAGCTGCAGAATAATGTCATCGAACTTTAGCAACATCTTCATCTTCTGATATTTTATTTGATCACAGTTCCTACCAGTCAACATAAATTTCTTACAAATACTCACAAGTCTCGGTTCATTTCAATGTTGAAAGAAAAGCTTACTGCTGAAAATATAATGGTAAAACAAGCTAATAATGATGCAGATGTACTGATTATTGAAACAGCAATAGAGCAATTCAATTTGACAAATACAACTATTGTTGTTTGTGAAGATGTAGACTTACTCGTATTACTCACTGCTCGAACTCCAACTGAAAAATCTATTTTCTTCTTAAAACCTGGAAAAGCTCAACATAAATCGGAAATATATTCATCGAAAAGTTTATCTACTTTTGCAAAGTGTCAAAATCATGTACTATTCTTACACGCAATAACTGGCTGTGATACGACATCTGCATTTTACAGGAAAGGTAAAACAATAGTTTTTAAAATGTTTGAAAAACAAGATTTAGTTCAATATGCTGAAGTTTTTAAAAACAGTAATCCACAAGAAGTTATCACCAACGGAATTCGCTTTCTTATTTCTATGTACGGAGCTCCTAAAAAAACTACCTGCTTAGATAAGTATCGATATGGATATTTCGTTAAAAACACTCGAAATAAAAAACAAGTGCAATTAGCTTGTCTTCCTCCAACCTCAGCTGCTACTCATCAACATCTTTTTCGGGTATATTACCAAGTTCAAGTGTGGCTTGGTTATCAGCTAGACCCAAAAGACTGGGGTTGGAAGTTGGTCAACAATACATTAGAACCAATTCAGACTTTACTCCCACCTGCGCCGGAAAAACTGCTAAACACAATTTTTTGCAACTGTAAAAAGGGATGCAGTGCTAAATGTGGTTGCAAAAAACTTGGACTGTTTTCTTCTCTCGCATGTACAATTTGTCAAGGCTGGTCGTGTTCTAATGTTGAACAGTAGAGGATTCGTTTGATATCAACGAGGAGACATGCGATACATCACTTTTTGCGCAATTTACTTACACCCAGAATGAAGAAGAGGAAGATCAAGAAAAAGATCAAGAAGAAGAACAAGAAGAAGTATTTGAAGATTATGAATCAGATGAATAATTTTCTCTACTTTTTTTTAATTTCCATCGCTTTTATCATTTCCAACCCTTGCTAATATATGTTATTATTCAATAGTTTCAAACTAAACAGAATCACAACAGACCTATGGAATAGGCCTACTGGGGAAACCACATTAAAGAAAACGCGCTAAGTACATACACTACCTCATAGGTGGCGTGGAAACGTGTACATATTATGACAATTACAACTTCTTGAATCGTTATATCTCAGAAACGGTGGCTCTTAGGAAAAAAAGCATTGATACATTTTTTATAGATAATTTTATGATCTACAATTTTTGTCCGAAGTAATTTTATGATAAAACTTACCGTTTTGCTGAAAATTGCGAAAAACCCATATTTTTGACCTTTGACCTCAGGTAAAATTTTTTCCAGGTATCAGAACGATGAGGAGTTTTGACATGTCATTTATAATTATATTTTGAACAATTTTACTGACTTTCAGCTTGTTGTGAATTTATGTATTCTTGAATGTCTAATTTGACCGGACTATATCGATCATTTGATTTATTTAATAAATTAAATCCTTTATTTTATTTTACCATATAAATTCCTATTTTTATTCTGAATAATGTCATAATTCTTACATATATAAAATCATTCAATCATAAATAATTTAAATTTATTAAGTACATAGTTTAACTTTTATCTAAAACGTAGTTTCATTTTCCTTGCTAGATTACTATATGAGTTTTATTGTAATTATAGCCTGAAATACTCCTCGAAGACTTTTCGTACGCTATTGATTATGTAATACAATCAATTTTCTATTCGCGCCGAGTCCGCTTCAGTGCTAAATAATTCTATATCAAATAGCCCACCAAGTAAGTCAAAAATATATCTCGAAATGGAAGGCAAAAGATTTTTCACATTAATATTAATTCATACTTAAAGTCTGAGAAACTCACTCTTCGACTCCGGAACGTTCAGATTGCCTCTGAATCAGCTTTGCAATGGCGTGCTGCAAAAATACAAACACTAAGAGCCAAGTTGGATCGACCGGATTCACAAGTCCAAGGTTCAAAGCACGCTGGACTTTTGCATCATCATTATTTAAATTTGATTTAAAATTTATAATAATCTAATATATAATTTCGAAAGAGACTGTATGTACAGTCACTGTCACATAAAGTGGAACATAGTCGATTTTACGATTTTTGGGCAATAAGATTTATGTGTAGGGTTTTTAACGACTGCATATTTAAATATGAATATTTTCGATGATTCGAGCTCATTTTGGTTTGATAATTCGTCTTCGAAGGATCACAATTTGAAAACATTCGAAGAACATGAGTTTGTACGTCCAAATATCGTCCGAAGAGAAAGTTAAAATCGCGAGTTTGGTGAGTTTCGGACTTCCAATGCGATCAATTTCTGCTCAAATTAGATGTTCGCTATCAACTGTGTTAAGAATATTAAAG
The DNA here is from genome assembly GCF_051622035.1 of Arctopsyche grandis. Taxonomy (NCBI): domain Eukaryota; kingdom Metazoa; phylum Arthropoda; class Insecta; order Trichoptera; family Hydropsychidae; genus Arctopsyche; species Arctopsyche grandis. The sequence goes on along the minus strand of NC_135363.1, from coordinate 6,687,597 downwards.
AAAAACTGAGAATCGGGAACCTTAGCTCGGAAGAAAGGAACGGGATCGAAGCGAGGCACAAATGAGAGACAAGATCGATTGATAAAACGTTTATCTTTACAGCAGCGATTTAAAACTGCTGTAGAGATACGAAGAGACCTCTCCAGTGAATTTTCGATCGAAATAAGTGTCGAAACTATAAGAAGATGACTTCGAGAAGCTGGAATTTACGTTCGGAGACCCGCGAAAAAACCTCTTCTAACGAAAAAAATGATGGTGACTCGATTAGAATGGGCGAAATGGCATGAAAATTGGACGGCATTGGATTGGCGACGAGTGATGCTTTCGGATGAATCCAAATTTTACCTGTTCAGCTGTGATGGATTTCAATATGTTCGACGCAAAGTTGGAGAAAAATACAATCAAAATAAATTGTACTCTGAAAACAGTGAAGCATCCTCCAAGTCAAATGGTCTGGGGATGCTTTTCTTATTCTGGAATTGGTCGCATGAAGTTTGTCCAAGGATTCGTCAACGAAATAATGTATAAAAAAATTTTGGAAAAAAGTTTCATTCCATCGATGGAAGACCGCATGTCTAATATTGATGATATTATTTTTCAAAATGACTCTGCGCTTTGTCATAGAGCTAAAATGGTAATTATCGTTATTTTTTAATGCTGTTGAACGTCATTAATAAGATTTCGGGCAAAAAACTGAAGTATTTTCGTGACTTTTCTGCAGGTACGGGATTATTTGCAGCAACTGGGAGTTTCCATACTAACGTGACCAGGAAATAGTCCCGATTTGAACCCGATAGAAAACCTCTGGATTGCCATTAAGTACAGGATTAATAAATATAACAACATCTCATTAAAGGAAACAATAGAAAAAGTGTGGTACGATGAATTCCCGATTGAAATTCTGAGAGTTTTGATAGATTCCATGCCTAGTAGAATAAAAGCTGTGATAAAAGCAAAAAGGAGCCGGAACCAAATATTGATTTCTTTTTTATTAATTTGTAAATAGTATATATGATAAATAAAATTAAAAATATACATGTAAACTATTATTTTAATTCCAAATATTATTCTTGCGCGAACACACTGTCGTTGAAGTCAAATAGCCATAAAGCTTGTCTCGCCTCCTTTCTGTAATATATTTTTAATACTTATCTTTTTTAAATAGTGCACTACGATATCATCTACTATTTTAACGACTTTGAGTGTTGGTTTTAAGTATGTTACACATTTAATGTTGAAATTTCACGCATAATCTTGATGTTCCACCTTTTGTGACCGCGACTGTATATTTGTAACTATTTAAGGTTTAAAGGTTGGTTAGGAGCATCGAAAACAAATCAAAGTTTCTATGACGACGACATGGATATCGTCGATTATTACTTTATTTTTATTCAAATAAATTTAATAAAAAAATAAATTAATGTTTACTATTAGATTTTTTTGCCATGTTTAAGCTGTTTATATTACAAATACCGAACGAAGCCGGGTAAAACCACTAGTAATACTATAAATGTATATTGTATAATACATATGTACAAAGTTGGCCATTGGTGTCGCTTTGGGGCCTATAGTAAATGCCTCCAAATATGTAAGTCAAAAATATATCTCTAAATGGAAGGCAAAAGATTTTTCACATTAATATTAATCCATACTTAAAGTCTGAGCAACTCACTCTTCGGCTCTGGAACGTTCAGATTGCCTCTGAATCAGCTTTGCAACGGCGTGCGGCAAAAATACAAATACTAGGAGCAGTAATATTAACAGCGGCCAAGTTGGATCGACCGAATTCACAAGTCCAGGGTTCAAAGCACGCTGGATATCACCAGACATGGATGCCGTCTGCGATTGCCGGACGCACTCCACCAAATAGTTTCAATTAAACCTTTTTCTTTCGCTCACGAAACGTCGTATTAGCATTGAATGCCTCGTCAACTTTGATCTTGCGGTGAATAATTAAAAAGTAACTATACGGTTGATCTACGATTTGTCGTTGGTGAATTATCACACAATCGACATAGTATAATTAATTCGCTTCTGTATTGTTGTACAGCGTTTTTGATTACATTATCTTTAAGTGGATCCATCTGGGAAATGTTTTGCGATTCATATTTTCACAGGTCAGTCGTTGATTTGAATATGAATTATTAATCTATTGTGAACCTCGTTCGTATGTATTTCTACAACTTTCTTATCGTCATCAACTGCATACATAGTTGGTGTTATGTATGCAGTTGATGAAGTGCATGCATACATAGTTGGTGTTAATGAAAACAACATTTCGTTTCAAATATCTGTTTTATTTATGTACATATATGGGTTTTGTGGTTTTTTTTATAGCATTTTTGAAGTTTTGTGTAAATCCCTTGTACTCTTGTCAGAGTAACTGTTTTTGAAAAAGTCTGCAAACAGTAGGAATATGGTGAAAATGAATGGCATGTACATATATATCAGTGTGGTTGGTATGGCACAGCCGTTCCTCGCATTGATGCCCACGTGCAGCATCAGCGATATGAATTGGACCTGAAATGTTTGTTTTTTTTTTTAGTATTAAGTATAAATTTTGCTTAGAATTATAAATGTGTAATTAAGATCGAATTAAATATATTTGATGAAAACGTATGAACAAATGTTTCGCCAGTAGTTGTGATAGACTTGTTATGATGCTGATTAATTAATTTATTTTATTAGTTAAGCACCATATATATGTTTTTATTTAGATCAAAAATTTAATTTAATTTTTCTTTAAATATTCATTTATAAATGTGAAATTTATTTTTTAAGTAAAAAAATTCCATTCTTCCTCTTTAATTAAATTAAATTGAATTTAAATAAAAAAAAGCTAGTTATTTTACTCATGAAATTAATAATAGTGTTGTACCCGATGAAATATCATCGCATGGGTGTTGGCATATTAAGTTATTAAATAAAAAAAAAAATAAAACAAATGTGTCGGTCATGGGCTATTGGGTTAAAATACGTTTTAAATATATTTAATTTTATATTTATATTTAATTATTCAATATGAAAATAATTAATTAAATAAATTTTCAATGGATGGCGGTAAATTCTCTGCCAAGCGGAAACATTAATAGCGATCAGTATGTATAGAAGTTTTTTTTTTTGTTATTGTATTCGTATATATGTACGTTTTGGCAGTAGTTAAGCTGTGACGTACATATTTATGTCGAATCGAAAAGACTATTATAGTATGGCGAGCGTTATCTCAGACACAGACAGAATAGCAATATTATATATGTATATAATATGATAATAAAATTTTAGAGAACATTTTAGGCGCAACACACTGAATCGTAAGACATGCACGTGCTCGTCATTGTTAATTCGTACGATCTTATTATTTCGACAACTAAAAAAAACACGTGCCGCGTACGTTTCTGTCTGTCTGCACCTTTAGACTTTTTTACATGAGATAATTAAATTAATACTGAGAATAAGGTACTGCAGCACACCAGTACCCCTGAAAAAACTTACCACGAGCCGCCACTGGTTTAATTGTTAGATTCAAAAATATATTAAACATAGAAAGATATACATATGTATATTTACCATTTGAAGTATAGTCAGAGTTTTCTTCCACTTCAACAAGCTCCTCCTCGTTTCACCTTCACAAATTGATGTGAGGAAGTAGTAAAAGTACATCAAAACGTGAATACCACAATTCATCATGGTCTGTAGAGTCGTCATTCCACCTGTTTTCATATAAAACGAATAGCTCTGATCCATTATTTTATATTAACAACACTTATGCGAGTATTTTTAAGAACGTCTATCTTCACCTCCCACGTATTTGACTCCCATCCACACCAGTATGATGACGTACCAGTGATGATATACGTGCAGAAACGACGCTTGCTCAGGCTTCTTCCTCAATATATAAAAGGAAGTTTCGACCAATTCCAATACTTTAACGACTAACGTCCACCACATAACATTCAATTGCCTAACCGACAGTGGATCATCGGAATAATCGGGTATATTGCATCCGACGTAAAAAGCACTGATCTTTCCTGAAGTTATATACTATTTTTTTCCATTTTTATAAAATTTACATTCAATTGAATTTTATAGATATATGGAATTGATACTTACTCCGTACACTAATGCACAATTGGCCAAGACTAGTGAAATGTTGTACGCTTGTATCGTTCTCTTCAAGTTGTACGGTTGTTTGTCTTTCATCCAATTCGGAAGAAAGATTTTAATCATATAAATGTATAGCAAGGATATTGTGATAGTTGGTATGGGGCTGTTAACTGTTTGCCAATCTTTCACTCGACTGTCTGAAATATGTACAATATAGAATATGAGAAGATATTATTGATGATTAATACGTATATATATATATAATTATTTAAATACCTCCTACGTCGTCTATAAGCCATGTATAATATTTTAAAATGTTCGTCATGTTTATATATGATTGAATAAGTTTAAAAAATTATATTTTTATTTAAATTTGTACTGAAAAACTTATCACTTATTTTGAATTAGTATGTATTTTTTATTAGATTTATAATCTCATCGATGGAGAAAACACAAGACACTCTTATTCACTAAATTCGATTATAACTAACATGAATTGCATTTAGTGCATACCGTTTTATAGTCGATCAGAACTCACATTAATTAATGTCACTAGGGGTGACATTGTTTTATTCCGAATTGAACTCAGTTTGAACTGCATTCATCAAAGTGTGGTGTATTTTGAATGCGTTATGTTAGTTTCGTTTTTATTATTCCAGTCGAAGGAGAAAATGATGAGGGGAGTGCGTCGAGGATGCGTCCGTCTGCGGGCTGCTGTGGTTGGCATCGACGATGAGGACGATTCAAATTTCACCATCACCGTCGACCACAAGACTTTTCACTTTCAGGTATTGTACACATTCATTTTTATACCAGAATTCCATCAAAAGACTGCTCCTATCAGAGTTTGCCGGTTTTATCTGATAGTTCTTGTTAAAACGGTGCATACAAAATTAGTTCCTATTCATAAAAATCATTTCCACTTGATTGTTTCTGCTGCAGAAGGCATTGGAAAGATAACTTTTCCCAAGACAACTTCATTACATGACAATTAGTACAAATGTTTGACATGTTGAAGTCCTCTATGCTCGGAATTGAAAAATCGTTTTTATGTTACAGGCTCGTGATGCTGAAGAGAGAGAAAGGTGGGTTCGAGCTTTGGAAGACACCATATTAAGGCACGGACGGGTAGGACGTGGTACCACTGGAATTATAGGAGTGCCTGGAAACGGAGGCGGTGGAATTGCTCGAGCTAGACCTTTAGATTTTGAAAGAAGGGTGTCGGAAGCCGATGCTTATTTACAAATTATGATAGATCAAGTAAACGTAAGTTTGCAAGTACTTGTATTTATTTTTAAATCACTTATTGTACAGTGTACTCTCGATTATCTGGGCGCGGATTATCCATGGTTGAAATAAATTCAATTTTTTTTTAAATTTTGTTATTTTTGAATAAGAATACGCTTCTGTTGTGACATATGAAACAAACGGAGATTTGGAGCATTGGTTAATAAGTAGAATTTTTTCGTTAGATACGCATATTCAGTAATTAATTTAATTTCTTTTTGCATTAAATAAATTGCTTTGTAAAAAGGAAAGTCCCCTTCCAGACAGACACACATAATCCGAAGAGCAGATTACAAGCATGTGTTGGAAAACAAACCTAGATCATTTGAGGGAACTGATATAAAAACTCTTCCTGTTGATTATTATCACTAATAAAACTAAGAAAAGCCTTGTAAAAAATAGGTAGTTTTAAAGAAATGTATAAAAAAAAAGTTTTTTAAAACATACCTCTTCTATAATTTGTATATAAAATTATTATTTTGAATAAAAACAATAATTTTATTTTACTACCGCCATCTATGTTTAAAACTAATAAACAAACGATGGATAAACGTCAACGACTATCTCGCCGGGCATATATCAAACGCGTCTTACACGATATTTTTGCACCATCGTAATGGCGGAGGATCCATTTACTTATATTGATGATCAAAATGAGCAATATGGCAAAGTATGAAGACGATCGGATAAGAGGCAAACTTTTTCCTGAATTGTAATCGTAAGTGAAACGTAAAGGAGGTATGTAATATGTAAAAAGGAGTATGGATGGATGAAGAGATCTTCGAAAATGTGTGAAGTTAAATGGGTTTTTGAAGTGAGGGATTAAAAAAAGTAAAATGGTTGCCACAGAAGGCAGTATTGTTAATAGATAATGCTTCTCATTCGAATGAAACTATATTAAAAACAAACGACGGTTAACCTATAAACCAAGGTGTCGTATCATCAATAAACGACTTTACCGTGCTGATCTTCTCAAAACTATATGTAATGGAATAGGAAAATTGTGCTCGAAAGTAAAACCAATAACACTGTTTCGATCATGGAGAAAGATTCTTCATAATGTGGAAATAGATTTTACGGATTTTGAAGAGATCGAGGCAAATAATATATCTGAAATATGCAGATTAATTTAAAATACTTTGTATATGTTGATCAGGAAAACATTGAATAGTGGTTTGATCAGGATTCAAATGATTTGAGTTTTCAACGAATGAGTGATGTGACAATAGAAACGAAATAAAAAATTGATAATTTGGATTATCCGTTTTTTTTCTATTATTCAGTCCCATGCTCCCCAGCACTAGCCCGGGTAATCGAGAGTACACTGTATTTATATTTTTATCTGATTTTAAAATTTTGTTGCAGAAATTGAAAGACAGAATCTCCGACATCGTCGATCCTGACGATAAGGTTAAATGTCAAGGTATCCACGACCAAGCAAATGTAAGATTTTCATTTATATACTTGATGGTTTTTATGTCTTTTTAATACCGATTATATTATATTTGCTGTACAGATTGATACTTAATTACTTATGGGGTTAAATAATAAAATTCCGTTTTGCATTAACTGCATAATGTCGACAGTGTGGCCAAATATGTATAATCATGCAAAATTATAATCTTTTTGGTTTATCTTCTGGAACTTGATAATCCATTAGTAATATTATTAGCAAGGCATCCTTTAACTTTTATTAAAAGCTAACTTGTTCTAAATAGGTAAATAGAAATATACTATTTTTGGTATGTTAAAGAATTTATAGACCCAAAGTCTTTCGCGTTGTAAGAAAGTACAACGTTGGTCTCACACTGAACGGCCATTTTGAATTGCAAATTGTAGTTTGATGGTATTAATTAGTCATAAATGCACAATGGTGCAATTCCATCTAATGAAAATATCGTATTTTATATTTCTACATGAGTGTACAATTGTATATGTGAATTATTTAGTGTAAATTTTAATATAATATAAATAATGTTGAATTGCCAAGATTGTTGGCCAGTAATTATTTCATTGTATGTAATAATTTTTGTTTTTGTCATACAGGCTATGTTAGAAAACATAAAACATTCCATTGTTTTACTGCAAATTGCCAAGGTAAGCAAAAATATACCTGCCCTACATTAATCATTGCATTTCTATACTTTTTATTCTAATATAATGCACTGTCGGCCATTTTAGAACACTGTAAATCCAGTAAACGGAATTTATCAAGGACCGACCTCGATCATCAGCACCGATGAAATACCATCTGCAATTCCGACTGATGGTAATGTATCATCATCATTTTTTTTTTGCATTCTAAATACATTTAAAACGATTGATAGTTGAATATATTGAATTTGCAACGGAATGTGTAGGTTCCCGGAACATATATTTATTTTTGAGCTTGAACAAGTCTTCAAATGTCATATATTTACAGAGTTTACGTTAGATTTATTATTGTATTTGCCACCCCAAAACGTTTGTGAAGTTCAGACGATAATGTCAAGACAGTTTAATAACTTGCTCCGATCGGTCGTCGTTATATTTTCTGCTTATATGTAAGGGTTACCACACGTTTTATTGTTCTTCGCACATTTCCTTTTTCAAAAAAGAATATTTCCGGCCGAAATTTGAGACTTGACGCGTTTATTAAGTTAAATTTTGCTTCTCAACACTGTTTATAGAGATGATTACAACATTCTGATGTGAAGATCATCACGGAAAAAACATATATTTGCATAAAATTACTAAATATAAAAATTTTGTTTTGAATTTGTGACCTTCTATATAAATAAACGTTTATGAAACAATCTCATTAAAAATGGGTACAGATTCAATGTTACTTGGTAACCCTATGTAATAGCTATCTTTTGATCCGTCATTGCAAAGATGATTTGGTTATTGAAATATTATTGTATTCACTAGTTAAATAAATTCACATTTGGCTTTCTTTGACAGGAGTAGAGTCTGTAGTAGTTGAAGGGATCGAAGAAGGTTCAGAATGTTTAGAAAGAAGGCATCCAAGTATACAACGTACTTTAACAGGTATACAAAATCATTAGCACACAACAACACATCCATTATCATCAGCACAGTTTATTTTTTGTTGATACTTGGATCAAAGACATGCTTGTATTGTTTCTAATCTTGTATTGGAATTTTTTTCCCATATTACATATATGAGTCAAGTTTTATAGTTTCTGTGTCGTGTTGTCGGTGTCACATGAGATGTTCTCTTGAATCACAAGCATTCCTTTCAGTTTGTTCGGCCATAAACAAAGTTTTGTTTATTTACGCTATCGCGATGTGCTTCCATCTTTTAATGCGGCTCTCCTGTCTGATTCGATCACCCGCTTGGACAGTTATCTGTCAACGCTTAACCCAGCTGGTCTTTTGCATCAATAGTAATCGATTTTCTATTTTTCATCTGCGACGTAAGTTTCTATTCTATTTTATAAGTAAATATCGTCGTATTTAATATGTAGAACGGTGATGTCTATGAGTGCAAAATATTCTCTTAGACTAATGATTTGTTTATAATATTATATGTATGTATTAGGCGATGATTTAAATTGGCCAGTAGAATTATGAAATTACTTGTTTTTACTAACAAAATGTATCAATTATGTAGCACTGAAATTGGAAACCATTTTCAAAGTAGTAACAATTTAAAGTGACAAAATTGATTACATCTATATATGTATGTAATTCAAAATGGGCAACTTACTCAATTAAAATGTCTTGTAATTCTTCCGTGTATATAAACTTTAGATTGGGGAGCAATTTATGCGGAAACAATTTCAGAAGCTGGTTAGGATTTATTAACCACTGAAACTTTATATTTGTTTAGATATATACAACTCGCCGAGACGCACAAAACAATAAATAACTTGTAGCAATATTTGAACCAACTCGGACTTCTGTAAATCAACCGCTAAATCTACAATGCTTTATATCTTAATATTTGTATAATTTATATTCAATGCTTGCCTTAAATTTTCCATAAAAATCTGCTGGTATTTTGAATGAAAATCTTGCAACTTTTCTGCAAAATGCACTTACTCTTATTTATATATGCTTTAACTGGATTACCATTGTAGCAACCCGCTCTTAATATTTTCCTGCTCAAACTTTCATTCGATTTTGAACCGTTTCAACAATGAAATCAGATTATTTTGCAAACTTTGATAGGAAACGATCGACTGGAGTCACAAATATCCTTACCTGCAGTACTACAGAAATTCTTTTCAATCGAGGTCAACCCAGGACTTGAATCGGGGAACCTCTCAGTGGTTAACACTAACGCAACCATCGACCTATACTTCTGTAGAGAGGAAGTTTAGTGACTAAATGGTTTGGTGATAAAATAAAATTATCGAATCTGTACAGAAGTCTTTGCAATATTTTGGCAATATGCAAATTAAAAGCTCACCATTTTTATATTTGCTCGAATAAAGCTTGTCTTTTAGAATGTTTTTTACAATTCTGCAGATATGATTAAAATCTGAGCTTTCACTTGCACTGTTATTCGGTTATTACTTTTCACTATCAATTGGTGGACTCAAATTAAACCGTCATGTTTGATGTTTTCTTGAAGCTCATTAAAACGATTATTCCACCCATAAAGAGTCATTGTCTCTAAAAACATGTATGATATCAGTTTTTTCCAATACAATGTTTATGTGTCATTGCGCACTTGAAATGTATCCGAATCTACCATACATATATATTCACAGATGCAAAAGTAATTTGAAGTATCGTGCAGCGCGAATAACTGATAGCTATTTCTCCACTTGTTCATTTTTCATGCAACTTGAGACGCATGCGCTTGTTTGACGTACCGCATGTGCGAAGGCATGCGCTTGTCGAACGTAGTTCATGCGCGAAGGCATGCGTTTTAGGGATTAACAGACGCGTTTTGACAGATTGCACGGGAAGCGCACAGTCTGGTATTCTTGCAATTTTCGTGCGTCATGTTACGTCACACTCTCAATTCGGAGGAAATAATAAATTTTATAGAAGGTTATCAAAATTTTCCGCTACTATGGAACTGCAAGGGTATAAATTACGGAAATAATATAAAAAATAAATGACGCTTTAAAAGTTTTGGGAATAAAATATAATGTCACCTGGAGAAGTGAATATAAAAATGAAGTGTCTTCGGTCGTATTATTGTAAAGAGAAAACAAGACAGTAAACAAAAAGAGTGGCACTGGCACTGATTTTACATAGTTCATTTTCAGTCAACGGTATTGAACAAGTGTGGACGGTTGATTGCATGCCTGTTGAATGTTGAAATGAAAATTGAAAGCGAATGTTGAAGACGAAAACGACCAAATGGAGACGTAGCTTTAAAACAACTACCAAAAAGTTTCCCTCGCACAATAAAATATTCCGTTAATGTATATTAATGACTTTCCGGTAACTTTTTAACACCCCACGTACATACATTTATTATTATGAATTCTATTTCAGGAGCATGTCACGGAAATAATTCGTTCATTATCGATTGTCCGCGGGTCGCATTTTCCATTTTATCCCATTCTCGATAATTCAAATTCGAAAGGCCCAACCCGAGGCATAACTCTTCTTCGCCATGTAGCTCGTTTTAGTCCCGCCTCCATTATTCAATAGCCTCATTTTTCCACTTTTGCGTATTGTCTTGTCCGCAAATAGAAGTTTCCCTCGCCGAATTTGGCACGAAACGGGTGGGTGCGGCCGGAAAAATTTGCTTTCGAATTTTCACCGATTTTCCTCACTCTCGATTGCACTCGCTACAGAAATCTCCGATTTTAGTTTAAGCGTCCTTGTTCTTGGTGACCCGAGTTGAAGTATTCGTTGATAATATCCATTTTTATTCATAATGCCGGGTATGACCCGTGACATGTCGTGACACACTTGGGTTTTAAATATGAGAGTCGTGCGATTAATTATATCAGTCGACAGCGTTTCGTATTATGTATGTATATTTAGCTTTTTGATTTATAACTCGTATGACCGTTGTTATTAACCCGTTCTTGACATTCATTTTGATTTACCTACTTTTCAGTTTTCATTGTCACGGTATGAGTATGCATAATAATTTTAATTTATTCATTTTCATATATCATACATACATTGTATTCGTTTGCACACTCAAGTAAGTTCTTTTAATTTGTATTACACCGTAGAATAGTTTAATCGCAATTTGTAGTAGTATTGAGTTGGATAATGGAAAGTAGGAAAAGGAGTGGTGGCTTAGTTTTTGATATTTTGCTTTTACGTATTATATTTTATATATCTTTATCACTTGTCATTATATTTCTAATAATTTTATATCTGAATGGTATTCTCTTTTCTACTTTTGAAGTATATTACAATTATACAGAAAATTAGCACTAAGATGCAGTTCTGAGGTTCTTTATGCAAGTTGAAGTTTCCATTGTAAACCTATGTACATAGGTATCCTATCTAGTCGAGTACATCTCGTTTTTGACAAATTCGGGATTTTATCTCAATGTGAATAGGTTATATGTTGTTTAAAGTCTATCCAGCAGTTCACGGCTACATCACAGCATAAAAACTCACGTAAACAACACTTTATATTCATACGATACATCAACGCACGTTTCGGTACACTCAGACTTGAAGTTTCGACTGAGTGCAAGACAAAATCGGCTTACATATGTATACACTACAGAACGTGACAATATGGTGCAATACTGCTTGCATCATTGTCACAAAATGACGTTTTCGAAAATATTCATATGCGCATGCGCATTTTCATTAGTACGCGTGCACTCACTACTATGACGTCACATCGTGCGTAAATATTTCCACAGTGGCCAAAGAATACCGGTTTTGCTTGATACATTACGGTGACATGTACTGCTGTATAGTATGAATAGATTTTGTCGGCTACTGCTATTACGTCTATGCCACGTTAGACATGAATGTGTCCATACAAATTGTATCAAAGATTAATTTCGTCCTGCTGGTTACGTGCAGTGCCAGTATGAATAGACCTTTACACGTAGTCCATATCCGTTAATGCAAAACTATGAAAAGTTTAAACGTTACATTTGTCTACTAGAAACTACATGTTCATTCAAAGAACTATGCAACCTTTGATATATTTCAGCAATATAAAATATAGTATGTGGTATGGTATGTAGGGTAACTGTACTAGTAAATGACCGCTCCCTAATGAATGGCCAACTCGAATATATTAAGAACACCACTTGTTCTAACGAGACACTTCCAACACGAGCAAAAAGTACGTAAAATTCTTTGCGAAATGACGCCAGACAGACTCCGATGAATCCAAACGGTCATTCATTAATACAAATACCCTATATTATTATATAATTCATTTCAGTCATTTTGTCAGTAGGCAAACTGTAAATCTCGACTCCTACTCTTCAGAAGACAAAATTTTGTGAATCGCGTATTTTTAGCTTCACTAACTGTGTTTTCGTGGTGCAAAATTTGTAAGCTGATTTTGAACCACTTCCACTCTTCCGATCGTTTTGATATTTTGCCGACATATGGGGGGCTAGCTGTCATTTAAGTAAATGTCTCCGAAATGTCGCTTGAGGAATTAAATCATTAAAATTTCATCGTCTGTCAGATCGACGCGATGACAGCTGGATAACTTCGCAAGACTTCACGCTACCCATTCGCTATTTCAAACGTTAAATACTTGAACAGGTATAACAAGAATTTGGCTTTGGCTTGGTGCTTTTCAAATAACTATAAACCGCTCCATTAGTTAAAAAATAAAAATAAAAAATTAACATTTATTTTAACAATCATTATATAACCTAGGAGTGAAGTAAACATATATATGAGAGATAAAGAGAGTCTACAATGCAAATTATATAAGATATAGTTTGAATTAAATAATTAAAATCCAACAAGACGAGTGGGTGGTGAAAAGCCAAACAAATACAGCAACTACCTATTAAACGTTAACGTATTACCATGTGGTGCTCACTGTAAATGGAATATTATATTTTTATTTGTGTTTATTATTATTTTTTGTCTCACTATACAACTTTATTTTTATATTTTATTCCTTAAATTAATAAATAAATAAATAAAAACGTCACCGTGATCAAAATTTTCGCCACTTTGGACGTGGTTATTACGATTATTTTTCACCATCGAACTATAAAAATCGATTGAAATATCCATCGTTGACCAAACCGCGCAAAATGGCAAAATTTCAAAACGATCTGAAGAGTGTAGGAATTTTAGCTCAATTTTTTGCGAAAGAAAGCTAATCAGAGGCTTGCAATAAAAGCATAGTTGACAATATTGAACCATTTTTTGTGCGAAAAACATAGTCCCAACGCCGATCTTTGGCTCAGTTCGTTTTAATAAAAATGTTTACACTATCTCAAACATATATTTCCCCTACTGCCAACAGTTTTGAATATATATTGCATTTAAATTCGGGTATGGAAAAGGTTAAAGAATTTGCAAATACACTCGAGTGGCGGAAGCTCGTCGCACTCGAGCCCAGCCCGTCTCATGGGGAATCCGAGGAACTGGTTTAGCTCGAACTTTCGAGCCGACGATGATTCATTTCTGCAACAGCTTCCAAGCCATGGTGTCATACACGTGTCCGTTCCAACACTTTTAATTCTTATCACATGTGTCTGATCTCATTATATTGTTTTATTTATTTTTTCTTATTTTTCTTCGTATCTCCCTCCTCTCATCCATATTTGATGTCGTTCTGCCCGTCTTTCAGGTCCAGCCATGTCGCTGGTGGTTCCAGACACCTCCTACTCCAGTTCCGAGGAAGAAGACGACTTTTACGATGCAGACGATGCTCCGTTCAGCTCGTCCAGCCTCGTCGGCACTCCAACAACGTAAGTTTGTGTTATAATCTACATATGTATATAATCTCCTGGGAACCGAATCGTCGGTCAGTCGAAGTGGGAAACGATTGCACGTATATTCTTATTTTATATGTGTACAGTATATATAAATTATTGGTATATGGAGTAAAACGGGGTTTCTGGGTTAACGGCCGTACGCGGTTTATTGGGTATTCCTCTATCGCTCCAAAAGGAAGAGATGTGGTGCACATAAAATGCGATATATTATGCTTATTACATATTCAGTGAGTTTTTTCGTGTTGTTTCGCTATTCCTACTTGATTATTATTTTGATTGTTTCATTGTCCTGAAAGTTCAGTTCGCTTTCAATGAAATGTTATTTCTTTTGGAGCTAGTAGAAGACCCAAGAGAATTAGCTAAACGTACCAAAGTTTTTTTAAGCAAGAGCTGATATTTTATTATTACTTGTCTAATTGTGATTAAACATCCCATCGGTTAATAGAAATTGAGTGATTTAGTCTTATGTAAATACATATGCATATAGAAAAAAAATAAGAAAACTTATATTTTAAATGAGCACCTCTAAGCTCAAGTAAGAGCTTTGAAATAGTTAAATGTAACTATAATCCATATTGTTTAAATGTAGTAAAATATACGTAAATTATATACAGGCGTTTAACTAATACGGGGGACGATATAGGGCGAAAACATACAGCGATGAATGGCACACCGTGTGCATGGCTCCTCGCCGTGGGTGGTCTCTTACATTTCTTCAAATATGGGATACACCGTTATCGATCACTGTCAAGCAAGGATAAATACTAGCATACAATTTGACCGAAAAAGGTCCAGAGGATCATTGTGGTGCCGGGCGTTCCATGAATGGCACGCATAATTTTTTCGCATGTTTAAAAGTATCTAAAAAAAACCACGTGTCACATTCACCGCTGTGTGATTTTGCCCATACATGGAGATGCACGGGTCACGTGTTTCTTTTTTACATATGTAGTTTTGCACATGTAAAAAAAACCTAGGCCTAAATGCTTGTAATTGACATAGGTTTGAGAGTAATTGATTCTCGTATTTGAAAAAATGTAGGCGAAAGTTGTCGAAAAATAAATCCCTGTGGATTTTTCACCACGTGAGGCCAAGAACATGCCTTTGCCCTTCGGTTTAGTGTGTGTTCGCCTTTAAAAGTATATAAATATATGTATGTGCATATTATATGTATATAAACATATTACCAGCAACATAGATCAGTGTCTAGCATGCAATGCTTTCGATTGTGTGGTCGCACGGGTTCTATTCCTGGCTTTTTTGCTGACCAGACCTTGGATATGTGACTCCAAGGTCGATCAATTCCTGAATTCTGATTCCATTGAAAACGGTTCCAAAAAATTGACAATCCTATCCTATTTCTCACAATATTTAAGTTTGCAGCATCTCATAATTTGTTGATATTTAAAAATACTGAAAAAAATTGTCCATATACATATGTCACTTTGATGATTGTACTGTTTGATGATCGATGTTTGTAATTGCCTTGAATAATACTTGATATAATTTTAAAGAAATATCCTCGAAGGAATGAGACTATTGTGACGCTTTCTTTTATTAATCTTAAATTATTGCAAAACTTCATCAGCATACTTGTCAAATGATAGAAGAACACTTATAGACGTTTAAACATTTTGGTTGAAAAATCTCGACCCTAACGAGTATGATGATAATACATACATTGTTGCATAACGACGTTCAAATATGTAAGAGTGAGCTAACATTAATTAGCCCAGTGATAACCAAATTTGGATACTCAAAGTCACTTTCAGAATCTAATTGAACCCATTAGAATACACTTAATTTCAGACTCATGACATTGAAATTACACGTAAAATATACAAAGTACGCTCGCTTCGTATGTTAAAGCGCCGTTTTAAATAAAAGCCAAATAAACACGATACGCCCATCTTGTCTGCACTGCCACTTTGTCGCAAGCTTTGATCACGTACTTATTTAGTTTGCGTGAACGTATTAATTTATCTGAAACGCTGAGCACTCGAAAGCCATTAATTGACGACGTCGTAAATTACCCCAACGAGAATAACTCAAAACGAACCCATAACAACGCGATGATGGCTTAATTGAAATTACATATCTGTTCGGGCGAGAATGCAAGTATTAACGGAGCAATGACCCTCTCAAGTCTCGCACATTTGACGAGATTTCAAATTTCGCAAATTAGCTCGAAAGCTTTCGAATCTTCGACTGTCGTATTTAAATAGTGGAAAATCTTCACAGAACGTCCTTAGAAGCGATATAAAGGTCCTTTCTTAGTTGGGTATAATTTTTTTCTTAATCAAACTAACCCATGTGTGTCACTTACTGACATCTACGACTGCATGCAAAAGCAAATATGGCATGCAAAAGCAAATTTTATTTTATTTTACATAGATACATATATACCAGGAAGGCTTGACGGGAAGACCCCAATGCGCCATCCTGCACAATTAGTTACAAATAATTCAGTATTTTATTATTACATAAATCACTGTATTTCCAGAAGCTGAAGAACACGAAATAACAATTAATTAATTAATTACAGAATTAATCCATTGAGACATCTATGGATTAAAATTTTTTACATAATTTTTAAAAATTGTACATACAATAAATAGAAGATTTGTGACAACAGGAAAGATGATTTTTGCCAATTTTAAGGAACCGTTTCAACAATGATCAAACTCTGCTAAGAAACGATCGATTTGGAGTCACAAAACCCCCAAGTCTAACCAGCAGTATAGCGGATCGAACCCACTGATCACTTGGTGCTAAACATATACGCTACCGTTAAGCCATACTGCTGGCTTATGGCTGTGAATGATGATGATGAAAAAAGGGATAAATAAAATATCGTTGCCGATTTTATTTATTTTAATTATAATGTTGTTGCTTTTTATTACTCACCTCTTCTTAGCTCGCAAACGATTTGGTCGTGTGACGAAGTTTGGGTTCTTATCCGATCGTTTTCAAACTTTGCCATTTTGCTCGGTTTGGTCATCAATATATGTATGGAAATGACGTCCGCCATTACCATGGTGAAAAATAATCGTAATAGACACGTTTGAAAATACTGCATCTTCATTCACGGTGACGTCTATCGTCCACACTGTCCCATTTGTCCACACTGTCCCATTTGTCCACACTGTTCTGATTTTTTTTCCCTTTTCGCTCCCCTCTCGCTATGGCAGATTGAGCACTTTGCCATACTCATGATCAAAGTTAACGGAAAGAATTGGTGATTAGGTTTTTTATACATATATTGTCTTAATTTTATAAGCAAAATATAGAAGAGGTTAGTTTTTAAAAACATTTTTTTTAAATATATATATTTTTTGTTTAAGAATAGTATTGTAACATATAGATTATGTGAGTTGCGCTCGTCGACCGATGGTTTACTAGCGCTGATCACCTGATCTTCGCGCCAAATGACCTTCAAAAATAAGTGTTCCCTTCTTACTCTGTGATCGGTAAATCGCTTTGAAATTTTGCGAGGCTTGGCCTCCGATACAGATTTCAATTGTCTCCGCTAAGTCGATAGTGAAATTTGATCATCATAAATAGTTTTAGAAATTCAAAAAATGTGGAGACGGTGACAGCTAACCCATTGCTCTTAGCCGGTTTGACTTTCCGCCCCCCACGCGTTTTGTCAGATTTTAATTGTTTAAATGCCTGTAACTTTATCTTTTTCAAACTATATCTTATAAAATTTGTATTATAGGCTCTCATTATCTCTCATATATATTTTTTCTACTTCACTAATTGATTATTATCGTCTACTGTTCACTAAATACAAATATTATTTTCAAATAATTTTATATATTAATTGATTTAGAAAAAAAACACTAAAATATATTTTTTATTCAACGATAAAAATTAATTAACTGTAACTGTATCAAAATTATTCAAAGCTCACTAAAAATAGATACAATGTCAAAAGATTATGTGATCGATCTTTAGTAGGGCATATCGTAGCGTCTGTAAATACGACAAAAATTTCGCAACCAGAGACTATACAAGGTCTGCTGACAAATCTCCATCAGTGCACAGCTCAATGTGGGTTAGTTCCATTAAGCAATACTACGTTAAATCGTCCATAAACCCAGCCCAGTCGTTAAGTTCAACAATAGCATTCAATTACAGGACTCATAGCTTGTAGACAGGCATAAGTATGCGCTCTACTAATTTGCTAGTTCCAGCTGTTCTGAAACTTCGACCGCGATTTTTTCTCTCTCCTTTTGTACGAGGCTAATATGATTTTACGTTTAACCCCTTTTCCGATGGCTCGTATATGGAGGTCGCGAATGCCATAAAAGACGTCTGGCACGACAGACTAACCGTCAACCCTCTGCACGCGAATATTTCCACGACGATAAGCCACCCCTTCTCTCTGGAAGTTTCCACGACCTACAACCCTAAAAAGCCCCACAGCTGAAAAGATAACCGACCGACTCGTAGATAATTCACAAAACTTGCGAATACTTGACATTTATGCGATATGCCACTGTTCACTTTCAAGGCTTTCGCTGGGTTATTGTTTTTTTTTCAGTCGTTCTATTCTTTCATCACTGTCGAATCGATAGCATTTTCAGCTACGTGCACGGTTGCAATTGGATTTTGTGTTGGGTGGTTCAAGGATACAATATCTATGTATGTGTGTATCCACCTGCTGCATTATTGATGTAATATGTAGTCGGTGTGGCGTTGACGTCATTGAGATTGTCACACGATTTGAATGAAATTCATAAGTGTCGTCCTTCTCCCTTATAAGGTGGCAAAAAGTCCATTATGCTGCGCGATTTCACTCGCATAATTCCCTCTGCAAAAGATTACCCGTGTTCGAATCTGACCGTCAGAGATTGGCAACCGTTTTTGTTAGTGGGTTTTGTTTACAAAATTCTTCAATGAGTGCTTGTTCACTATTCAGAAAGTTTTGGTTCGTCATTTTTACATACCTCCTTTACGTTTCACTTACGATTACAATTCAGGAAAAAGTTTGCCTCTTATCCGATCGTTTTCATACTTTGCCATATTGCTCATTTTGGTCATCAATATAAGTAAATGGATCCTCCGCCATTACGATGGTGCAAAAATATCGTATAGACGCGTTTTAAATCTACCCGGCGAGATAGTCGTTGACGTCTATCCACCGTTTGTTTATGAGTTTTAAACATAGATGGCGGTAGTAAAATAAAATAATGGTATTTTTATTCAAAATAATAATTTTTTATAGCCTTAAAAGTATGCAAAGTCTTTCAGACTCTCGTCGGAGGAGTGGTGGCCTCATCACATCAATCTGACCAGATGGAGATGTGATGGATTTTTGGGCAACTGGTTTTATGATCACTTTGGGCCAGGTCAGGTCGAATGGTATTCAAAGTTTTGTATTTAGGTGAAAACCTCTTAACATTCGGTTGAGTATCTTGAATTAATGCGGCTGAATGTGTTACGAAACGTTGCACCCACACCCTTTTGCACCGTTGAGCTAAATTGGGAAGCTGGGAATGTGCCCAAGTCTCACCCTCCGCCCCCCACCCTTGAGAATATTTAAAAAACCTAACCCGTTTCTTAACTAGTTTGTTTTGTATGAAATGTATATATAAAAAAGTGTGTAGTAAAAAGCTGTGTAATTCGTTTTATGTTTACCTATTGTGGGGGCAAAGAAATTGTATGTACTTCCATTGCGAAAAGAAAACATAATAAAATAAGATATCATAAATAAAAATACTTCCAAATAATACTGATAGAACTGATCCACAAACCTAATTTTATTTTGTCATATAGATGAATGAAATAACCAAATCAATTTGTTGTTCAGATCAAATCTGTCAGATAATTGGTATATCTAGTTAAGGTGATGGCATTATCTGGCACGATATATCATAATATGTAACCTATATATGTACACTATGATATTATTAAGTACGATTTTAAAAATCGTGTAGAAAGTATGTACCTATTTAAAAAATCAATTAAGTTATGTAATATGTACGTTTTATATCTACCTATTGTGAGAGTAAAGAAATTGAAAGGCAATGGGCGGGTCACGTAGCTAAAATAACGGACGATACAAGTGCTCGAATGATACCCGAGAGAATGTAAAAGGGTGCAAGAAAGGCCACAGAGGATATGGATGGATGAAATCAGAAAAATGTGTGGGGTGAGATGGATGACAAATGATGATGATATTCTTAAAGTAACCGATATATTTGCATGTCGAATGGTATGGATTGATCGTTAGCGAAGCTTTGATATTTTTTTCTACTCTATACGATTCTATACGCTTGTTCGTACGACAATGCGCATTTTTTGTAAACGGTGCTCACTTTTATCAAGTGCATGAATGCGTGCACCTGGTTAATAATCTTGTATATAAAACCGAAACGGCATCTGTAATTCGTTTCTGATTGGGTGTCGTCAAAGTCGTTTCTGATTGGCTGGCTTGGTCAAAGACGTTAGTGATTCTTTTTTTTTCAATTCAAATACATTTAATAAAAAAACAAATGAAATTTTTTTTTATGGTTCGACTATAGTTGATCCGATGTAGCGTGAGACTTAAGAGAACCGAGCATGCTGTCGCATTCGTGTAGTGCGACTCCGACCCCTAGGGCTTCCCCCTCGGTGGCTGCGCCCCCGGGGACTTTGAATTCTGTTTCTTCGGTTCCTCCATCAAATTGGCTAAAAACCATCCTACCCACGATGTCACTACCATTTGAATATGGTTTACGTACAAGTTTAAATCCATAGATGTCTCCTTAATATCAAGTTTTTCAGTATCTCGAAATTCAGCGATTTATGTAATAAAAAATGCTGCAATGTTTGTAATTAGCCAGGAAGGCGCATTGGGGTTTACCTGTTAGGCCTTCCTGGCATATATGTATGCATGTATGTAATAATGCTCCCGATGGTATAATTTTTCATCGGGCCTATCACTAGTTATACATGAATGCGCAATTCTTCGGATGACGCACATCGCAGACGTCACAGAGAGGGAGAGCGGGGGAGATTGTCAACTTCACATCACCCAAGTGCGACCCCTCCACCAACGGGGCTGTAATACTGCTTTGCAAAAAGTTTGTCGACCCCTGCTTTTGCGGCGTATCGGCGCACCGATACGCGCAGGCGTCCCTCTCCAGTTGAACGCAGTAGCTCGTCGGCGTAACATACGTCTCGTCTTACCCCTGTCGTCTGTCGAACTGTCAACCGGAAGTAAACCGGCCCGATGACAAGTGCGCGCCGGAAACGTGCAAGCTTTCGTCGGAAATAACCTCAAATTTGCGAAAACAAAGCAAGTCAACCGAATCACCTCGCGGATGAACGTGTCACTCTCGGTTGAATGTTTATTGTTTGGTGACTGTCATCCTGATCTTCGGATGGAGTACCACCTTTAGGTCCTTTTGATCTTCGGTTTTGATTGTTGTTGTTTTCGCATTGTGCGCCAGTTGTCGTGTTTATTGATCAACACTCCGCGCCCCTCGGCGGATTTTCCTCTTCGGAGGTGGAAAATGCGCGGAAAATCTGCAACCGCGCGTGTGTGTGTGTGTGTGTGTGTGTTTGGTTCATTGTTTATTTACGTGTTGCCACAATCGGGTCGATTTGGTTTGTTGTCCTGTTTTAAATTTAGTCGTACGCCTGTCTGTCTGGTGTTTCGGTATAAATACACTCGTTTTAACGAGTTTTTTTTCGTTGTATAATGTGTATGAATTTTCTCGTATTTACTTTTGTAGTGTTCGTGATGTGTTTTTTTTTTAATTATGTAATGTACATATTTAGATGATGTAAGGTTTTCTAGGTTGGTCGGGTACGTGCTTGAGTGAACTTTCAGCGGAAGCTTCGAGAGTCGTTTGAAGTGGTTTCGGAATTGATTTTATTTCATTTGTCGGTTTATATTATATATAAACGCTCCTTTATGCTTTGTGGGTGTGAATATTTTTGAAGTTTTAACTGTATATGTTCACACCAGCGTATTTATAAAATTCAACTTAATTATGTATTCACTTATTTCTATCCAACTTTAGAATCGCTCTCTATAATTCTGACTGCCTTTTTTCATCAAATTTTCTCTATGTAAAACATCGATAATCGATGAAAGTTCATATATGTCGCTCCGTGTCGCGTCGCGTCGCGTCACTGCCATTGTTATGACTGAAATTACCGACCGACTGTTGCGTAGGGGTGGGTGGAGGATCCAAGTAAAAGACCAACGTCGTGTCACCGCATTTATTGGTGATTCAGGAGATACACGCACTGGCAGTTCTCCGTCCAGAATGCCTTGATAAGGTCTAAGTACCTCCTTATAAAGGATAGGTCGCTCAGGGCATCTTCGACGTCCGGTTACTTCCCTATTGTTTAGGCATGTACCCGGATATGTATTCCCACGACATTCAGTCCCACGCTATCGCTGTCAGTTCTAAGAACTCGAACTAAGTATCTCATTGTTAACTAAGAACTAAGTCTCTCATTGTTAGCCGACTTGCATTTACGCCTGGAGATAATCCTGGAAACCAATTATAACGGCGGCTCCTTTTAGCATACGCTACACTTCCATTAGCTAACGGAACTGATCCACAAACCGATTTTATTTTCTCATTTTCATATAGTTGGATGAATGAAATAACCAAATCAATTTGTTGATCAGATCAACTCTTTCAGAAAATTTGCATTTTCTGACATGATAAATCATACGATTTTGTCTTTAACTTACCTAACCTAACCATGACACAAACAGACAGCGGTTAATCTTTGACATCGTTCGACGTTTTAAAGCTTCGTTGTCTTTCCGCTGCGTTTCTCTCTATCTTACGAACGTGTTTTCTCTCTATCTTACCAAGTGATGAATACTTAGTTTATTAGCAAAGTTTGAGGATGCTTTTTGCACAAAAAATGGTTCATTGTTGTCTCTTGCTTTGTAAAGTAATGGAGAATTCTATTGTTATCTGACAAACGTCCAGCCAACGCCGAAGACTATTTATTAGTCCCTTCTTCTGTATTTTATAAATTTAAATAACACCTCCATTTCAAGTGTGAAAATAGTGTTGATGCCTACTCCATTAGCTGTGTCTCAACTTAGTCGTTTTTGTCTTCAACGTTCACTTTTAATTTTAATTTAAAAATTCAAAATTAGGGCGAAAACACACCCTATGGTAGGTACTTGGTACGTGTTTTTTAGATACTTTTAAACATGCAAAAAAAACGCAGCACCCCTAGCCCATATACTATATATATTAGTTACCCATTTAAATAAAGTATCTGATCTAATAACCAATTATCCAGAGGATCGATTCATTTTACTCGGTGATTACAATCTTCCCACTATTGATTGGACAAAATACGACTCAAATCTGCATCTATTTCCTTCCAATTGTATTAATTTTTCTTCCCTTTCCTTTACTCAATTCTTATCTTATAATAAACTTTATCAATACAATTATTTGTCAAATACTAATAATCGTATTCTTGACCTAGCTATTAGTAGTTTCCCCTTATATATTTCTCGTGCTGACTCTACGCTAATCCATGAAGATTCTCATCATTTATCCTTTTGCATCTCAATAATTTACAACAAATCTTCACCCTTGAATTATAATTATAATAAAACTTTCCTCTTTAGAAAAGGTGACTATGCTACAATTATTCCAATTTTAAGCGATATCAATTGGAATTCACTTTTGTCCAATTTAAATATTGATTTAGCTTGTAAAAAATTTTACGATACCTTACAAAATATTATTGAATGCCACGTCCCTTTTACTCTTAAATCTAAACGTACCAAATATCCCCCTTGGCTTACATCGTCTCTTATTAAAATAATAAAAGAAAAAAACAAATTCCATAAAAAATTTAAAATTTATTCAAATCCCTTAGATTATCAAAGTTTTTCACTATTAAGAGCTCGAATTAAAAAATATTCTTTAATCTGCTTTAGAAATTATATTTCTCTTATTCAAAATAATATTAAAACTAATCCCAAATCATTTTGGTCATATATAAATTCAAAAAAAAATACCTCCTCTTCATATCCTTCCGTAATGTATTATGGAAATAAGTCGGCTTCACATGGTTCTGAAATCTGTACCATTTTTGCTGACTATTTTGACTCCACTTTCAATAGTGATTCTACCATTAACCTTTCTATCTCTAATACAGATACTTCTTCTTGTAACTTATCTACTTTTCATTTTGACTTATCTACTGTACTCAGTCACATCAACTCTCTCAATGTTAATCTTGGTGCGGGTTGTGATGGTTTGCCTTCTTTTTTCCTTGTTAAATGTGCTGTCCCATTATCTCTTCCCATAACAATCCTTTTCAATCTTTCTATGTCGAACGGTAAATTTCCTGACTATTGGAAATTATCTTACATCACCCCTATTTTTAAAAAAGGTGATAAGAATCTTATTGAGAATTACCGTCCTATATCTAAACTATCTGTCATTAGTAAAATCTTTGAAAAAATTATCTATAATTTCCTTTTCTCCAATTTCAAAAACTACATTATACCTGAACAACATGGTTTTTTTAAGGGGAGATCGGTAGAGACTAACCTGCTTAATTTCACGAGTACTCTCACATCTTATATGGACAAACGAATCCAAATAGACGTCGTTTATACGGATTTCTCTAAAGCTTTTGATAAAATCAATCACAACCTTTTACTCAATAAACTTTGGTCCCTCGGAATCCGAGGAAATTTATTTCGTTGGATCTCTTCGTATATACTAAATCGTCACCAAATCATAATTCTCAATGGTTTTAGATCATCACTTAGACATATTCCTTCCGGTGTCCCACAAGGGTCGCATTTAGGTCCCTTATTCTTTTTACTCTATATTAATGATATCTCATACATCTTCAAACATTCCTTTATACTTCTTTACGCTGATGATTTAAAAATTTACAAACCTATATACACCATAGACGATTGTCATAAGATACAAGAAGATCTAGATAGATTCTCTATATATTGTTTAAATAATGATCTTTTTATTAATCTAGAAAAATGCTCTATTTTAAATTTCACTAGAAATAAGTCAATTATTACTAATCAATATCAATTAAATCATTCAATCCTTAACACGTCATCTTCTATTAAGGATCTTGGTGTAATACTCAATGATAAACTAGATTTCTCTGAACATATTTCTTTTATTACCAACAAAGCATTTAAATCTCTTGGATTCCTACTCCGCTCAACAAAACCCTTTAATGATCCTTACGTACTAAAATTACTTTATTTTTCCTTTGTAAGGTCTCACCTTGAATTTGCCTCAATTATCTGGTCACCTTTTTATTTATCCCATATTAATTGTATTGAGAAAGTTCAACTTAAATTTATTAAATCCTTACGCTACCTTTTTCCTACCTATACCCATTCTACTGTTTCCGACATTTTAAAAATCCTTTCTTTTAACAATCTTTCTGTCAGGCGACGACATTCTGATGCTATATTCTTCTTTAAGCTCATAAATGGTTTCCTTGATTGTTCTGATTTACTGAATAAGGTTAATTTCAGAATCCCAGTTCGATACCCTAGACGCGTTGCACTCTTTTCACTTGATCCTTTCAATACTAATTCCCAAAAATATTTTTATCTGCAGCGCGTTTATCGTATGTTTAACGGAGAGCTGAATGAGGTTGATCTGTTTGGTATTTCCCTACATCAATTCAGGTCTAACATCAAGAGAATCTTGACCGATTGATTCATTTTTTCTTCTATTCTATTTTTCCAATATTTCCATTATTTTTATACTTTAGTTTAGTTATGTAATGTGCTATTTAATCATATTATAGCTTTCATTCCTTTCCATTTCATTTGTTTATTTTGTATTTACCTTTTTCATTTGTTTTTTATATTTGTAAATTTCAATTTCTTCTTATATTCTATCTTATAACCTTTTCCAATTATTTTAATACTATAGTTTAATTATGCAATGTACTACATATTTTGTCATGCCTTTATTCTTTACTTTTTAATTTGTTTTCCTTATATTTATCTTTTTCATTTTTGTAAAAATCTATTATTGGACTCGGGTGTTACATATATTATTTATTTACTTTTTGTGTTTTTTATACCTATCTCTGTACATCCTGTCTGTTGATTTTTCAATTAATAAAATAAAAATAAAATAAAAATACTGGTACACAGTCTCAAAAGTCACCCCCTGGAGTGTTTTCGGTGATATTTTATCCTTGCTTGACAGTGATCTACAATGGCGAATCGCATATATCTCGCATATCTCGGTTGCCTATGGATATGCATACAAGTGCGAGCTCCTAAACATATGCACTCTGCACGTGCAACTGCACCCGAATTCGGTTTGGGGAACCCCCACTGTGAAACGGTCACAGCGGTGAGCCAAAGGACGTGCCGTACCATTCAGTGTGTTTTCGCCCTTGTGCATGCCTCACGGCGTATGCGTGACATATGCAATCAACCATCCACACTTGTTCAATACCGTGGACTGAAAATTGACTATAGCAGCGCCACTCTTTTTGTATTTCTTTTATCTTTACAATAATATAATGGAAGACCTTTAATTTTTTTCTTCACTTTTCAGGGGTCATTATATTTTGTTTCCAAAACTCTTAAAGCGTCGTTTATTTTTTTATTATCTACGTTATTTTTATCCATGTAGTCCCATAATAGCGGAAAATTTTGATAATTTTCTATACAACTTATTATTTCCTCGGATTTGAGTGTGTGACGTGACATGTCGCACGAAAAGTTGCCGTGCAATCTGTCAAAACGCGTCCGTTCATCTCTAAAGCGCATGCCATAGCGCACGCACTACTTCCGACAAGCGCATGCGCTCAAGTTGCGCAAAAGTGGAGACATTATAGAATTCTAATACACAAAAATATATTTCTATGTTTGTATGTATAATATATTGTGTGTGATGGTCATAATGCGCCATTTATACAGATTGGTTTCTATACAGATATTATCTACCAGTACTCGTACATATTTGTAGAAGAGGAAAACCATATTTAATGTAGCGTTTAGCCATATCAACAGCAAACTATCAAAACTTTGTCCAGTATAAGTTAACAAACTATCAAAATTAAGCTAGGGACAGTGTGCATGTATCGGTATAATTTTCATGAAAATTCCCTCTTGAATACTGTTTTCCTTTGAATGAATTTTCATTTATAAGCTAATAACTTTCCCAAACAAAACGTAAGCTTTTCTGAATGAATTTTCGGTCCTTTAGAGATAAATACCCTTCGTTAATGCTTGTTGCTTTTGAAACATCTCCAAAAATACTTTTTAATCATCGAATTATACCGCATCGTTGATAGCCTTAAAAGCACCCGCGCACAAACATACATACATACATATATAACAGTTGGGCTGAAAAGTTCGTAGGCTAGCATAGAAAAAATCTTTTTTTTGTTAGAATTTGATTTTATTATTCAATATAGTTGCCTTCGAGGGCGATACAACGATTATAGCGGTCATACAATTTTTCGATACCATTTTTATAGTACGATTTGTCTTAAGCCTCAAAATAGGCTTCAGTTTCGGCGATTACCTCTTCATCGGCGCAAAATTTCTGTCCAGCGAGCATCTTCTTGAGGTCTGAGAACAGGAAAAAGTCGCTGGGGGCCAGATCTGGAGAATACGGTGGATGCAGAAGCAATTTGAAGCCCAATTCATGCAATTTTGCCATCGTTTTCATTGATTTGTGACACGGTGCATTGTCTTGATGAAACAGCACTTTCTTCTTCTTCAAATGGGGCCGTTTTTCCGCGATTTCGTCCTTCAAACGCTACAATAACGCTACGTAATAGTCGCTGTTTATGGTTTTTCCCTTTTTAAGATAGTTGATGAATATTATACCATGCGCATCCCAAAATATTGATGCCATAACCTTGCCAGCCGACTTTTGCGTCTTTCCACGCTTTGGAGTCACTTCATCACGTGCAGTCCACTCGGCTGACTGTCGATTGGACTCCGGTGTGAAATGATGGAGCCATGTTTCATCCATTGTCACATATCGACGCAAAAATTCGGGTTTATTACAATTGAACAGCTCCAAACACTGCTCAGAATCATCAATTCGTTGTTGTTTTTGGTCGATTGTGAGCTCGCGCGGCACCCACTTTGAACAAAGCTTTCGCATACCCAAATATTCATTCACGATATGTCCAACACGTTCCTTTGATATCTTTAGGGTCTCAGCTATCTCAATCAATTTCACTTTACGGTTATCCAAAATTATTTTGTGGACTTTTTTGATGTTCTCGTCGGTAACAGCCTCTTTGGGGCGTCCACTGCGTGCATCGTCCTCGGTTCTCATTTCGCCTCGTTTAAACTTAGCAAACCACTTCTCAACGGTTGATTTTCCTGGTGCAAGGTCCGAATAATGTTTATCAAGCCAAACTTTGGCTTCAATAGTATTTTTTTTCGCCGAAAAACAATGCTTTATTAACACACGAAATTCCTTTTTATCCATTTTTTAACTAATAAAAGTTGCTTCACTCAAAATGATATAACTCACAAACTAATAGTACGACAGCTGTCAAATTAATACACGTGTCTTTTTAATGTTAGGGCTAACTAAAAATCATATGGATTTAATACTAGTAGCGCTATCTATGTGTCAGCCTATGAACTTTTCAGCCCACCTAATACAGTAATATGATTGCAGAGTTGTATACGGTGCGTGTTTATCGCGATGAATTTTTCAGCACGCATCCCTTATTACAAGGGCTGAGGGCTATATTAGAGTGTGCATACTAAAGTGACATACCAGATGCAGCATTCGTAACGAAGCTGGTGCGCGCGTATGAGTGTATTCGCTTTTACTACCGGTAAAATCAATAGCTGTTTGAAAATTTTGCCTCTTGTAAATGTTTTTATATGCATATTTATTTTGCGAAATCGCAAGATGAGATATCGCGCACGCATAAAACCACAGCCGCAATAAATCATCAAAATATAAACATTGAAATTTTTTGTTTTTTTTGGTTTGTAATGTTGTTTGATATTTGCGTGTGCTTGGTTTTTATTGTGTTTTCCACATTTTGTATATTATGTGTTGGAAAAATTAATAATTTCCCTTTGAAATTGTTCAGTAATCTTATCGCACATAGGTACTTAGTAATTTTATTCAATATAAATATCGACTGTGTCCAGCGTTAATGTCAATATTAACATGATTTGTGTGTGTGTAGTTTTATTCGATGGAACCAACATGTGTGAATCATTTTGCTTCATATCTACATAGCTTCTTAATCACTTTTGTTGCTTTAAGTACAAAATCGAAATTATTTAAATATATAAATAGCATTTTTTTAAAGTAAAACTTCTTTAGGGCGGTTTCAGACTAGCGTTTTTTCTGCGCGTATACGGTCGTTTCCGCATACGCGCTTACACGCGCGCTACTTTTCGCGCTTCAAAAAACCAGACGCGCGTACACGGGCTTATTCCGGCGTTTTCGATCGAAAGTTTTCAAATATTTTTAATCCACGATTTAAGTTACACTGCCATGAGATATAACTTAATAGAGGACAAACAAACAAATATTCATCTTTATTATATACTAGTGGTTTTACCCGGCTTCGCTCGGTAGTTGTAATATAAACCGCTTAAACATGACTAATCTAATAGTAAACATTTTATTAAATTTATTTGAATAGTTTTTTTTTTATATAAATTTATTTGAATAGTTTTATTTTATATAAATTTATTTGAATACTCATTTGTTTTTTTTATTAAATTGACTGTCACGAACAAATAAACATATATACTGTCTTTAGAAATTATATGTATATCAGAATCCGGCGCCTGCGTACCCGGAGCTTTCGCCCCCAGAGGCTTAGCCCTCGGTGGCTGCGCCCCCTAGGGCTTTGCCCCCGGCGGCTGTGCCACTGGCGCCTACGCCCCCGCGCCGTCGCCCCCGGGGACTTTGAAAAAAATCGAATCGGCGCCTATGAATCGAAAGAAGAAATCGAATTTGTCGGCTACGAACCAACGAACGAAGTTTACATACATACATATTTACAAAGTGTCTTTCGAAATTATATATTAGATGTACGTACATATCCTATGAACATATATAGTAGATAACAAAATATAAATTAATCAGTAAATATGTATGTATGTAATTCTGAATAAAGAATCCATTATTATCCATATTGCAATTAAATTTTTGATGCGAAGTTCACGTTAGGGAATTGAAAGAAAGTGTGGAAAGCACATAGAAAGGTCGAACGTTTGACCGTGAACTTTAAATCGCACAAGTACAGCGATAGCCTTATTTTTTCGGAAACTTCATATCGTCATTTATGTACATATGTATAAGATCTTCATGTCGTTTTTTTTTTTTGAAGGGTCGTTAAAAATTTACGGCCACATTGTGTTAACCCTTTCCCTTCGTGCGTGTGTGTGTGTTTTGTGCAAACTCGTTGTCGCACGCCATTTTCCCCTCCGGGTATCAAATTGCTATTTTTCACTTTTATTATTATCGTCATAGCGTTAAATTAAACGCTGTGTGTGTGTGAAAGTTTTAATTGGTTGTTACCTTTTGCGAGCGGGTAAATATTTTTCTTTGTTGTGTAACCAAAGTCAACTGTGGACTGAGTAATCAATTAAAATCGCTGATTGGCAGATTCATTCGAAATTTAACGACGGTGGACGCTATTATGCGGCATAATCGTATTTAAATGCGATTTCAACGAAAGTTTTGAATTGCATTGTTGCTTAATCGTCGTTTTTTTTTAAATAGCATGCATGTGTTACGTATAATCTGTACTATGTATTTGCTTATTTACTTATTTGTATGTATTTGCTTATTTTACTAAAGAAATGAGGATGAACTGTGTGTATTTGGTTTTGCAGTTTTTATCTTATTATGATGTTATGTATCCGGCTTTGCCAAGTATATAATAACTCCTTATGGTAAAATTAACGTTAGCGCGCGGAATTGAAGCGCGCCGACACTAGCGCACAGAACAATACCGACTTATAATACAATAGCGCCCCGACAGTAGCGCGCAAAATAAGGTTATTTTTGACAGCTCATTTCAAGAAATTTATATATTATTTAAGATTAATCGGTACTTTTACAAGCGTATCAATCACATTTTTTATGATCTCTTTTTAATTTTTTATATACTTAGTACATATGTATATGGTAATTCAATAAATGCACTCTCCAGACATCCAAACTTTCAAAGATGCTCAAGAAAAATTACCGCAATAGAATTCCACAAAAAAGCGTCAAGGGGTATTTGTATGTTATCCGAGGGAGTTAACCCTTTTTTATAGAATTCTATTGGGTAAGTTCCTTTTGAGCGCCTTCAAAAATTGGGGTTTCTCGAAACTGCGCCACTGTTCAGTGCATTCTTCCAAGAACCCATATATGTAAATATATACCAGGAAGGCCTAACAAGTGAACCCCAATGCGCCTTCTTGGCCAATTACAATCATCTATATATACTTTTTAGAATAATTTTAAAAAAGCAACATAGAGACATCTGTGGATACATTTTGACAAATTTTTGATAAACTTACATTTTCGGAGCATTTTTTATTTTTCATATATAAATCGTCAAATTTCGAAATTTGCAGCATTTTTATACGAATTAGCGAAATTCAAGATGCTGAAAACTATAAAATTGCGAGAAATGGGTAAAGGTTGCCAATTTATTGGAACCATTTCAATGAATATCTGATAAGGAAAGGAGATGCCATTTTTTTTACAGGAATCGTTTCAATGAAAAAATGACTCAATTCAAAACTCTGATAAGAAACGGTCGACCTGGGGTCACAAACCAAGGTCTGGCCAGCAGAAACTAGTGGAACTCGAACCCGTGACCACTATGTTAGAGAGCATATATGCTAACCATTAGTCCACGGTGTTTAATGACTGTTTTGAATTTATAATTATCATATTTTTTAATTGAATATAAAAAATAATAATTTGCGCGCTAACGTCGTTATCATTGCCCTTCATACTACCATTTTTTTATTATGCCATAATGTCATATTTAGTATAATTTACATTTACATACATATACATATATTACATTTACGTACATATTTAGTACAAGTTAACTTGTATTTGTATTGAAAATAACAAAATAGATGTAAATAAATACAGCACTTTTTGGCTTTAAAATTCGCATAAAATACACAGAATTTTTCTATTGACACTTATAGTTTGATCCATTTTTAAAACTTATACTTCTATATGTTCAGAATCTGGGAAAAGAAGAATAAACGTATTTCAAGCCACCAGTATTTTAAAATATTGTTAAACGAAAATCATTATGCGACATATTTCTCGAAATGAAGAAAAGTGGACATATGCCACTTTTAAATATGACGGCTTAAATATTTAAAGGGATAGTATTTTTGGCACGGCTGTAAAATAAATTACACGACAAATGTCAAAATGTGATTATTGGTCGCAAAGCGCTCGCCCAAAAGTCACTAAAATCGCTACATATAACGGAACATCTAGCAGCTGCAAAGTCCAAACTATTGTTGCGTAGGGGTGGGTGGAGGATCCAAATAAAAGGCCAAAGTCGCTTCACAGCATTCATTGGGTGATTAAAGAGACCCACGCACTGCCATTGCTCCGTTCAGAATGCCTTCATATGGCCTAAGTACCTGCTTATAAAGGGCAGGTCGCTCACTGCATCTTCCTCGACGTGTTTGTTTATAGTCACGTGTCAGATATGCCGTCCCACGGTCTCGCGCCGTCAGTTCTGAGAACTCTAGCGGGAAGCGACCGAATGCCGTTACCGACCACTAGACATATGCTAAGTCCATTGTTAGCCGGCAGCACTTCAGCCTGGAGATAATCCTCGAAAACCAATTGTAACGGCGGCTCCTTTTAGCATATGCGCTACACCACTATCATACTAACGAGAACTCGAGTGCCAAATATTCCATATTCGCGATCTTCATGTCAAAAATTGTCTTTTGGGCGATCGTAATGTGACTAATAATCCAATTACCACAGGTACATATGTATAAATGATATTAAATATACGTATGTATACTGTTAAATTCAGCTTCATTTTTCGGAATTGTTTTACATATTTTTAAATTAGATTATGAGGTCAATTTAACAGGTCAAACTATACTTGCAATTAACCTAGATATTCCCAATAACACAATTAAAACGAGCGAAAGCCATTTACATACTTACATGCATCACATATATTTATCATATTGTGCGTATAAATGATCGTCAATCGTCAAAGGTGCGGTTGAAATATGGCTAAGTACAGCTAGGGTCGGCATCACTACTCTTATCGAGCCTTTTTTTGACGTCATAATCGCGATTTCCTCACAAACACACCACACACTTGCGAATGACCCGAGGTCACGAATATTGTTAATCGCGCGTTTAGGGTTATCGATCCGCTTTTGTTTATAAACGTTTCACATTCGCCGTTATGTAATTGAAGGTTTCGAACTGACCGTTCGCGTTTTAAACCTTGGTTTATTATTAATTGGACCGCTCCTCGTGAGGATTAAAGTCATGTCAGTCAGTGGTGGTGATTATTGGAGTTCTGTCGACTTCCGTGCTGTTTGTCAATTTACCATTTGACAAATTTGGAAATTAAATGGGGGCGTTTTTTGGTTGTGATTTAACATTTGCCATTTTTTTCTTTTGACGCTTGACCCGGCCATATTACTTGTTATACTTGCCATATGCGTACTTTCACATTTTTTTTCTATTTGAGAACTCCCTTGTCGACTTCACAATTTTTTTTTTAATTTTGTTAGTGGTTGTTGACCTATCCTCCCGAACCTCAGTTGCAATTTGACTCAGTTACAATCAAGTCTGGGGGTTGTTTTTCGTTTGCGGACACATTTTTTTTACCCTTCTTGATTCAAGGGGTGCCATAACTGCAACTTTCTTCGCTATTCGTTTCACAGAATTGACGGATACTCCAATTATTTAGGAAATTTCTCGTTTGGATAGCTTCCCAGATTCCAAAAGGGAATATCTGGACCACCCATTTTTTCTTAAAAATTGATTTTTTTATTTAATAAACACAGAATGAGAAATAATATTAGATAAAATAAATTTAACTCACCAGAAATATTCAAAGACAACACTGAGTGATATAAAATCACTAAGGGCGGTTTCAGACTAGCGTTTTATACGCGCGTATAATCTCGTTTTTTGAAGTGCATGTAGGAGCGTATAGGCGCGTCGTTTTCCATACGCGCAACTCGTACGAACGTAGACGCGCTTATAAGCTCGTATTATCCATGTTGATACTAAATCACCACTACCGGTTGGAGCGAACACGCTGGAATAAGCCCGTGTACGCGAGTCCGGTTTTTTGAAACGCGAAATGTAGCGCGCGTGTAAGCGCGTATGCCGAAACGACGATATATGCGCAGAAAAATACGCTAGTCTGAAACCGCCCTAAAATCGGCAATTGATTTCGCTTAAAAACAATGTAGATGTGTTTTCTTCAGCCGACGCTCGAACACTATTTTGATGATACATTTGATGCATTTCTTGCATAATGAAAAAAAAGGGTCTGATTTTTTTTGTATGGTCACCAAAAGTCACGCGCATAAATTAAGGAGTAATGGGTGCATATAAAAAAAAAACATTCAGTCGACAAGGGTGTTCTCAAATAGAAAAAAATGTGAAAGTTTACGCATATGGCAAGTATAACAAGTAATATGGCCGGGTACTGTACATATATTACGTGAATCCGGTGTGGATGAGTTTTGTCAGTTTACCTCTCGAAATGAAACGCGTCACGTTAATAATATTGTGACTTGATTTAATTTTCTTTTGACATTTACCGCTCAAAGTGAAGGCGTGTTATGTATGTACGCTTAACTCAACGTAACTCTACTGACGTAATTTAATTTTGGAAATCTGTTGTGATACAAAATTTTGTCACTTTTCTTTTGATCTATCGAAATGTGAGAATTATAGTCAATCCTTACGAGAACCGAGCATGCTGTCGCATTCGTGCAATGTGTTGTAACATTGTAAGGGCGTAAAATAATATGTTCATTTTTGTTTTTTAAATTATTTCTTATTTAACTATATATGCAATATTATTGCAATACTAGTGTTGTGCCCGATGAAATACCATCGTATGGGTTATGGCATTTTAAGCCATTAATAAA
Source organism: Arctopsyche grandis (assembly GCF_051622035.1). Taxonomy (NCBI): domain Eukaryota; kingdom Metazoa; phylum Arthropoda; class Insecta; order Trichoptera; family Hydropsychidae; genus Arctopsyche; species Arctopsyche grandis. Next base: position 6,652,212 of record NC_135363.1, on the reverse strand, counting down.
AAAAATGAGAAGAAATTTGTTGGTTCTATGCTCGATTCGCATGTGGTCGTATTTTTTTCAAATACCTTTTAAATATATTTAACTAGTTGTTTTACCCGGCTTCGCTCAGTATTTGTAATATAAAGAGCGTAATCATGGTGAATCTAATAGTAAATATTCATTTGTTTTTTATTAAATTTATTTGAATCGAAAAAAATATAATATTCAACCAATTGAATTGTCGTTACAGAAACTTTGTTTTGTTTACGAAGTTCCCAACCAAAGATATTAGATCCTCGAGGCGTGCCAGAATGAGTTCGGTATTTAGTTTAAACTTTATCGCAGTAAAAAAAAAAGTGGAATTTTAATTAGGTTTTGTAATGTATAGGGTAATTTTTTTCTACCCATTTAATTTATGATAATAAATTTGTATAAAATGTAGGTTTGTCGATCTCTCGTAACAGTTAAGGTGCAAACACACAAACTAGAATGTGGCACTCGTTTCTTGATAGTTTTGCACATGCAAAAAAACGCTAGCAAGACTAATCTATACTATCGCGATTCTTGGAAAAACTCACCCTCTGGAATGTTTTCGATGAAATTTTATCCTTATATTGACATAGATTGAGCAGTTTTTTTTGTACATTTTATCAGTTGATGTATATTGTCATTTGTACAAATAAAATACGCGTTGACGCTAAAAAAAATACTTTCAGTAAAACTTCCTTTTGACGTTTACCGCTCAAAACGATAATAAAAAATGACATACAAAATTTATTTCGGAAACGCGTATACGCTTGCCTGTTTCCTTTTGCCATTCACCTCTCAGTATATTTAACTTTAAAATCGTAACATTAAACTCAGAATAAGATAAATGCTGAATTATCGTTTCAATTTAACCACAATTAGACCGCGCATATCCCGTTTCTTCTGTTATACAAATGTGTACACATATACTTCCTTTCAACGATAAACATCCAATATGAGAACGTAAAATGTTTCAGATTAAAAACAAACCTATTCCATATCGAAAAATATGCCGTTAAATACACTAAGACGTAGCGGACGATAATGAAGTGATTAAAAAAATGTGTCGTTTTTTTTTAATATTATAAATTAAAACAAACATTAACTATGTACTGTGATAGTGAATCGACATTGTTTTTAAATCCAAATCAGTATTTATAAAATCTGTCAAAATGATGAGAGTATTCTCAGGCCGGTGGTCTCTAAGAAGAGAGAGCGCAAGGTATTATATTAATTTTGTCATTTTTTCTAGTGTGTGTATTGTTTTTGTTATTAATTATACATTTCGTTCTTATTTCAGCGTGTCTCGACAACAAACGGAGCCTCCGCCTGCACGCTCCGACACCTCCCTCTCCGATGACAGGACGCTTCCGAGAAACAAAGACGGCTCCATCGACTATGACGGTGAATATGATTCGGTCGTTTAATTAAAATTCAATCGGGACTCCCGACACGTGATTAGTATTCCGTGCTGGTCGACATTCGATATTAGTCAGAGTATGCTCGCCGCGGTTAATTGAAGTTTGTCATATTGGCGGGTTAGAAATGAGTGTCGGCTTCGTGCTGAAGTCGGGAAGTTCTGTAATTGGTTTTGTTGCAGACGGTCGGTTTTGATTGAAAAATTCATACGAACGTGGGATAAAACCTTGGATTGACAGTTGTTTGTACTTTAGATCCGTTGGTTTGATGTTAGAATTTCATATCGTACATATGTAGTTTAACTTGTGATGTCTCGGTTCTTTGCTTAAACTTTGTACCGTTTTTAAATAAGTGATAACTTAAAAATTTGCTTTCATTGAATACGTATTATTTATACATATCTATTTTAATTAAGTGAAAAAATAGACTTTGCTCTGTTTTATAATACAACAATTTTAAGTGACCCGTAGATGAAACAATCTATTAGTACGTAAGTAGTTGTTGTTTCTTGTTACTTTTATTGCAGGGGTGTGATATTTATAATATTATTTATTTATTTTTAATCTACACCAGGAAGGCCTAACAGGTGACCCCAATGCGCCTTCCTGGCCAGAAACATTGTACGTTTGATACAAGTAAATACATATCAATTAACACCCACAGAGACATCTATGGTCAAATTTTTAAATTTGCAGCATTTTATACAATTCAGCGAAATTCGAGATTGCTGAAAACTCGATATTTACGAGAAAATGGGTAGGGTTGCCAATTTGTTGGAACCGTTTCAATGAAAATCAGATAATTTGGTAAACTCTGATAGGAAACGATCAACCTGGAGTCACAAATCTAAGGTCTGGCCAGCAGAAACCAGTGGGATTTTTACCCGTGACCACTCTGTTCAAAGCATTATATGCTAACCACTATTCTAATCTGCTGGCCATTCTGATATATTCACATATGCTATCTATCTATTCATTGTAACAAAACTTTGCTTTTTTGTCAGTTAGCTTGGGTTAGTTATATCGTATACATACATATATTAAAAACTTTATCACTGTTGGATCTGGTTGTCAGGAGACATTGGTTTACAACATTGTTTATATGGCGGAGTGCCACAACGGACTAATTTGTTCGCCGCGTTACACGTTACCAACCTCATCATTCATTCAACTCATGCATGCCAACTAAGGTTTTCAATTATTCGTAGTTTTAGAATATTCGAATATCGAATAAAAATTGATGGAATATTGGTATTTTTTTTTCGACTTTCACCAGTATTGATTGATTTAAACAAATAGTGCAAAAAATCAACAAAATGTCAATAACATATTATTTAACTAAACTAATTATTGGTTAGTTATAATTAATCGTTTAATTTTTGAATTTTGTGAAATATTAAAAAACGTTAATTGAACATCAAATGCAAATTTGCAGTGGGTATATACATAGTTATGTACAAGTGACTTTCGGCAAATATATAGAATGCGGCTTTCAATACATTCAATGCAGGTATACTAAAATAAATAGAGGTGCATGGAAAAGGATCATGGATTGTTGGAACGGCATTATTGGTATGGTCGCTTGGGTATAAAGAAAGAAAAAATGGCTGCCTATTTCATTCGAAATAGTATAAATGAATATTTGTATAGCTGAAAATCGGGCGAATATTTGATTGAAAACCCTAATCATTCATACATGCATTCTTCTGGGTTAGAAAACTAAATCCGAAAAACGAAAGTATCCTTTCCAACTTTATAAAAATACAACTTTATTTTCGATGACTGTTATTCCAGAGATTTTTACACTCGGTACTTTTTACTATAATTTTTAAAAAATTTTAAATTGATAAATTAAAATTGAATCATCAAAAAGACTATTGTTTAAATTGGGAATATTTATTTTTCAGCATTGTACGAATGTGAGAGTGATAGCGACATCGGCTCGATGGAGACTCACGGCTCTGTCGTCACCCATCTACTATCTCAAGTTAAAATAGGAATGGATCTTACAAAAGTAAACATTGTTTATTTTTCAAACAAAAACAAATCATATTTATACAACGCTAACACAAAACATTACATTTCAGGTCGTTTTACCGACGTTTATCTTAGAGCGACGATCGTTACTAGAAATGTATGCAGACTATTTTGCACATCCTGACCAATTTATCAGGTTAGCATCGCACATAATAAACTACATATATACATATGTATTAATTTTCGTTATTTAATATTGTCCAATTGATGTTGCAGAATAGCTGACATGCCGACACCCCGAGATCGAATGGTCCAAGTGATCCGATGGTACCTCAGTTCGTATCATGCGGGTCGCAAATCCACCGTAGCCAAAAAACCATACAATCCAATTCTAGGCGAGATATTCCGGTGCCATTGGCAAGTAAGCAATGGAGGTGTGGGAGGTTTGCCGGTCTCGGAAGGTCCCGTTCCTTGGTGTGGACCTGATCAACTCACCTTCGTCGCCGAACAGGTTTCGCATCATCCGCCGAGTGAGTGATGTTATTTTAATATGAAACTTAATAATGTGCACTGATTTTTGGGTTTTATATTTCTATTTTGCTTTTTGTTGTTTTGCAGTATCGGCATTCTATGCTGAGCATGTGAATAAACGCATATCTTTTGACGCGTGGGTCTGGACGAAGAGCAAATTCCTTGGATTGTCTATCGGTGTACATAATATCGGCAAAGGCACGGTTACGTTGCCAGATTTGCAAGAAGAATACGTACTCACATTCCCCAACGGATACGGAAGGTAATGGCGTAGAATATATACATTTCAGTTAGGGTGAAGGATGCCGAGATCATTTTCAACACGATCTCGGCAGCCTGATCCCTATCATCTGTGCACAGAATTGTAGATCTATTGCAGAGTAAATACTGAAATTATCAACTTTAAGAGCCGGGTCACACTGGGCGACCTAATAGTGGCTTTTTAATCGACCAGGCGTAGTTGCTCATGGTCACTCTTAGACCCGGGCTACACTGAGCAACTTTGTCGGCTGACTAGTTGCGCAACCAGAAAAAATGTATGGAAATGTGAGCGACCAAGAAGTTGATGGGTGTGGCACGCCCCATCTAACTGCATACATTGGTCTGGCCACCTTCAACTGAGTCGCTCGGTGTGACCCGGGTCTCAGTTTCTCAACTCGGGCAATCAAAAGCGGTCAAGAATCCGCTCACTAATTCAGAGTGAAATTTAAAAGTTTTCCACATGTGACGATACAGTCATACGTATTCATAGTTTTTTCACTATGTAGACTAGTCACGTAGAGTGTGGCACCCATTAATACAACGCCATACACTTTGAGGAATCGTGCTGGTCACTAAAGCAGTAAAATCAGCAACCAGTGGGTTACCTGGTATGGCATGTTTCATACAATATTATATATTTTGGGTGATTTTGCTGGTTACTCAAGCAATAAAATCACCGTGACCAGACCAAACGCCGGCAACCAATCTCTGGTTGGGTGAATTTATTGTTTGAGCAACCAGTGGGTTGCCTGGTGTGGCATGCTCCATTCAACTGCATACATTTGATCTGGTCGTGTAACAAAGTCACCGTGAAGTTGCTTTCAAGTCACCTGGATTTAATCGAGTAAAGTAACATCTAAAGAAGTGATGTATGTATATGCGAAATGACAGTAATGACCTGTCTGTCATGTATGTATGTACTATGTATGTCGATGACAGTTTTAGTACTTATGATTATTGCAGTACCTTTATCTCATATAGATGCATTGTAACTCTATAATTGTTATTTGTATCGTAAATTGTAATATTACGATACGTAAATTGTTTGATGTTGGCCTGTGTGTAAAAATATGCTCCTGTCTATAATACTACACCTACATGTGTATATAAAGTACACATATGTACATAATTTGGAACTGTGTATACTCAGAAACGCATGCAATAGTTTTGGGCTTCACTTTATACATACATACATAACTAGTGGTTTTACCCGGTTTCGCTCGGTATTTATAATATAAACAGCTTAAATATGGCTAATCTAAGGGTTTGCTACAAATCGCTGCAAACGGCGCGGCTGCATGCTCATTTCGATTTCGGTATTTGACGTCTCGACGAAATTCGCGACTGTTTGAATTTAAGCATGTACGAAAGACGAGATATTCATTGGGTCGCGCAGATAACATTTCGATGTTGCATTGATGATTGGCAATTATTAAAATTGAGTTGGATCTTTCTGGCAAGTCGAGACAATAGTATCAGGATCATAAGACGAGTGGAGAAGTGTATATATTGGGAATCTGACATAGAGTTCGCATAAATGCGAGCATTACTCGCGGCAAAATATATGCGTGCGAAAGAGACATCCATACGTTCGACATCGATACAAGTTCAAGTGAACATGCGGTCAAAAAGTCGCGAATTTCGTCGAGACAAAAAATACCGAATCGAAAACCGCGTGTTTTGCAGCGATTTGTAGCGGAGCGCTAATCTAATAGTAAGCATTAATTTTTTTTTTTACTAAATTGATTTGAATCGAAAAAAAATAACATTCAACAATATCGATATCATCATCATAGAAACTCCCACCCAAACCTTACATACATAGTTACATACAAAGTCCCTTTCGAAATTATATATTAGATATATTCTGTCATGGAACGTTATTTATCATATTGTATTATTTATTTTACAGATCTATACTAACCGTACCTTGGATTGAACTGGGCGGCACGGTCACAGTGGAGTGTGCGGCCACCGGTCACAAAGGAACGATCGAATTCCTAACAAAACCGTTCTATGGCGGAAAGCGGAATCGAGTGTCCTGCGAAGTGTTCGGACCCGGTGACAAGAAACCCTTCCTCACGGCACAGGGAGAATGGAACACCCACATGGAAATGAAGTGGACAGAAAATGGAGTGAGCTTCGATACCAATCGGCCATTATCTCGCAACGTACAGAAACAACTCTTACTAATTACTTTGTTGTGGTTTTCAGAGAACTGAAATCTTATTTGATGCGAGTCGAATGCGCGCTCAACGCAAACTGGTACGAGCCATCGGCTCTCAGGCCACCAACGAATCGAGACGCGTTTGGCGAGACGTCACCGTCGGCCTCCGAGCTGACGATATTGACGGAGCCACTCGTGCCAAATGCATCGTAGAACAAGCTCAACGCGAATCGGCCAAGCAGCGGGAGATCACAAACCAACCTTGGGAGACTGCTGTATATATACCATTTTTAATATGCTTATAATTATCTAATTGCTTATAATCAGTGGTGTCATCCAATTTTCACAACAGCGGGTTTCCAACAAATAATTCATACTTTAGCTAACAAGACTGTACGGCCGATGCTTTATTATATGTACATCTTTGTATGTATTAAAAAAAATATTATTATAGTACATACAGTAAAACCTCGTATAATAATAGATTTAACCGTCAAATCTTCACATTTTTTATTTTATTTTATTTTACATAGATAGGGCTAACAGGTAGGTTCTGTGATTATTGGTCACAAAGCGCTCGCCCAAAAGTAACTAAAATCTCTATAACGGAACATCTGGCAGCCGAAAAGTCCATCATACTAACGATGACTATCATACTAACGAGAACTTAGTGCCAAATATTCCGTATTCGCGATTTTCATGACAAAAATCGTCTTTTGGGCGATCGTGATGTGACTAATAATCCAATTACCAACAGGTAGACCCCAATGTGCCTTCCTAGACAATTAATTACAAACATTGCAGCATTTTTATTACATAAATCGCTGTATTTCGAGAGGCTCAAGAACACGAAATTAACAATCAATTAATCTATAGAGACATCTATGGATTTAGACTTGTACATAATTTTTTACTATTGTACATAAATCAAATTCAGATATTTGTGACATAGTGGGTAGGATGATTTTGCCAATTTGATGGAGGAACCGTTTCAACAATGAAATCAGATAAATTGGCAAACTCTGATAAGAAACGATCGACTTGGAGTCACAAATATCCAAGTCTGACCAGCAGTATTAAAGATTAGCACAGAATCGAACCTGGTGTATGAAATAACATATGGAATTCGAAAAACAAGTTAGAAAGTTAAGCGTTTACAATCTAGTGACATATTTATTATTTTAGTATTACAATGAATTATTTGTATAATATCAAAGTAGTCAGCAAGACTCGTGTAGTCTATTCCTGAAATATTATATAGTATGCGGTTGGCTTGTTATTATATGTAAATCATTAAATGTAAACAAGCCAGCAGTATAGCTCGGTAGTTGCGCTAATGCTAACCCCTGAGAGGTTCCCGGGCTCGAGCCCTGGGTTGATCTTGATTGAAAAGAATGTATTTGGAAGTATTTCTGCAGTGCGGCTGGTCAAACTTGGATATTTGTGATTCGAGATCAATCGTTTTTATTTATTTTATCGAGGTAAGCCAGTTATCAATAGAATTTTTGTTATTAATCCACAAGAATAGTCGAAATATGATTTTTCTAAGTGGAATTTTATTTAATTCTAACCAAGATATAGATATATCGCGCGATTTAAGAAACACATATATCTCCGAATCTTGAGCCAATCAAAATTTTTTATTACCAGATTCGTGTTTACTGGGCATAGATCTATAAGAAAAGTCATATCTCGTCTCTGAACCATTTTTCGTGTCGAACAGTGTAATACAACACGTTTTCTTTTCTATATTGGTAATATTAAAAGTAAATATTTAAATCGTGATCAAATTTTCAAGAAACAAACGTCCTTTGAGTATTGAATTTTGAAGACAACTGACTCATTTCTCTGTCTTACTATCGAAGTTTTATGGTATGCATTTCAAAGCAGCAAAATCGTAAAATTTTTGTTTTTTTTTAACAATCCTGATAATCAAGGCTATACTGTATCCTATTATATAATTTTGTATTGACTCATTTCTCTGTTTTACTATTGAATTTTTATGGTATGCATTACAAAGCAGCAAAATTGTAAAATTTGTGTTTGTTTTTAACAATCCGGATAATCGAGGTTCTACTGTATTCTATTATATTGTCGGCAAGTAAAAGATTTCTGGAGATTGTTGGAGACCCATTGGATGACAGCATTATATGTATACCTATATTGAATTGAATGCATTACTTTAATATTACAGCTGTTCAAGAACGACGGAGAGGACGGTTGGGAATTCATCAATCCCTTGAAGAATCGCCAGAAAGACAACAATTCCCTATCCAACGACACGAGCAAATCAGATTCGCACTACAGCGACGCCACTTCTCCCACCGACGTGCAGTTGAGGTGAAGTTATCCAGCCGTTCGGTGACATAAGTAAACAATGCGCTTTTGAACCGTCCGATTGACGGCTTTCGCGACAAAGTGTTATTCCTCCGACCCCCCCCCCTATTCCTCCCACCTTCCCCCTTCTCCCCCACACATGTGATACAAAGCGCAACCGGGCTGCAAATTTGATGTTTACTATTATGTAAGTAGGCCAAGCTAGTTAAATTGGTATGTTGTTAATGAATCGTTCGCCGGCGCAATCGACGAGTGCATCGAAGACTCGGAAACAAACGGAGACTGTGTCGTATGAAGATTCCGATTTGTTGTAAATTATATTATGTATCTCTACATCGAATTGTTTTTGATTTTTTTCGTTTCATAAGACTGATCGTGTCTTGTAGAATTATTTGCATTTAATTTTGAAAGGATGAATTGATTTCGTTTTAACAATTTAAACCGTCGCCGATCTTCTTCTGGTTGGTTTTTCATGTTGCAGTCTAGATTTCTTCCAATTTTGAGCATTGAAAGTTAAACATACTATAATCGATACCGTTAAATTTAGTGAATTCTGTAATATTTTGGGTACAAATTCAAATTTGTACATCGTCTTGATCTTATTCAACTATATGTATGTATGTAATATGTGAGTTCCTTAGAGTTTGTATATTTTTACGCCAAAATAATAATTAATTTCATCTATTTATAATATATATTGACATATCTCGTTGATAATTAATGTCATATATGTATACATATATTATACTATCACTAGTATTGTCATTTGTACAAAAAATAAATAAAAAACGTTTAGTTACATTTTTATATACATAATACATTATATTATTATTATTATACGTATAAACTCTATATTGATTGCTATTTTTTTTCCAAAGTATATAATAATAATATACAATGTCTAAAACTGTTTCTAGTTTTAACTATTGAATTGTTTTAATTTTGTCTTGATATCGATCGTTGCCAAGAAATGAATACATAAGTTTGCGTTTCCAATAGAACGAATGATAAAGGTTACGGATTAGATTTATTATTAAATTTATAATAATAATAATAATAATAATAGTAAAAATCATGTTAAAATTATTCTTAAGGTAATGTATAAGCATGTATACATCCCGTGAATTGTGTATATTTATTCAATTTTCTATTAATTGTTCACGTAATAAATACAAATGATTACACATTTTATATAATATTATATATGCAATACTAAAAATGAAGCAATGTGATGTTTTTCGTTGTTTAACCACAAAATACATTATTTTTTTATTTGTACAGATTAACTAGCCCACGTTTATGTATATTGTAGTGTATTTGAGATTCCGTTTCAAACTACTACATAGTTTAGCGAGTGACAAATATGAGATGTGGGTCTAAGATGCTGTAAAAATTATCAAGACTTGACTTTTTACGTTCAATGTGGTTCAAAAAGGTGTTGAAATTTTCATGTTCGTATTTGTATGTTTTGATTTTGTATGAAATTTGAATATGTAGATGAAAAATTATAGATCGATTTTATTTAACTTTATTTTGAAATTCTTCGATGAGAAATTTCACTGTTTGAATGTCTTTTTATATAAAGAAATTTTTATCAAAAATAAAATTGTATACATTTAGAAAATTGTGATAGTATTGTTTATACAAGGTAACAACGTTAGAAAGAAATGTAAAATATTATATTATTATTATTATTATATTGTGTACATTTACATAGATTACTTAGATATTATTATTGTAATGTGATTTGGTTTTGTTGATTTTTCGTCACATTGGATTTAAAAGTGGTAGTTGATTTTGAACGAATTCAAAGAGGGAACCGATCCGGTGTCCTATTTATGATTTAATTTTTTTTGTAATACTTTTATAATGTGATCGATCATGTATGGCCTTTTTCGCGAACGAAAGTAGCAAAGCCTTTTTCAGATTCTATTCTCTTAAATAAAAAAAAAACGTATTTTGTAGAATAGTGAATGTTTAGTGTTTAATTTAAATAGAATAAAAATCTTTTTTTATCTAAACAAAAAAAAAAAACAAGAATTTCACAATTGAATTTGGAACGTTTCCATCTCTTTTCTCTCTCTCTTGAAAATGAGCACCGCGCGTACGCTTATTTATAAACAAAAACCCGTATTTTATGAAAATTAACATAAGTAAAAATAAAAAGTGAAAAAACTATACAAATATTGTAATAAATTATGGATAAATATTGATATAGTGCAATAAATTAATAATTTGTAACGAGGTAATTATAATTTTTTTCTTATTTTGCATTTCGGTTCTTAACTCTACATATATATATATACATATATATAATTATTATCATTGCCGTTAACTAGTTATATAGTTGATCAAGCAAATAAATACTTTGAAAACAAACATTGGACTTATTTACCCAAACATTTCAAGCATATAGACAAGTGATTAGGAACCTCTTCAATTCACATACCCAAAAATATAAGTTTCGAGTTTTTATAATGTGTCATTTACCATTCAAAAAAATCATTTATCTCAACCGTTGATAGAAAATATTGAAATGTGATGATTTTTCAAAGGACGTGTAACTTTCCTGAAAGAAACACTCCCCTTTCTTTATCATTATTTTATTTTATAAACAAAATATTCTGCCCCAAAAGAAAATTTACTTCAATTCAATGCGCTGTATTTTATTAAATTTAATTATAGTAATCCCTCATATAACCCGCTGGATCTGTTTAGCGAAAAGGCGTAAGAAAATCCTAAAAAATAAGTGAAAATGTGGGAGGAAAATTTATTTTCAATATTTTTCTTTTCCCTTCTTACTTTTTTACTAGGCTTTTCTATGTTTCACTTCGCAAACGATTGAACTAAAATTCCTACAGTCGTCTGATCGTTTTGTTACTTCGCCATTTTACGCGGATTGATCAATGATGGAATTTTTTCCGTTTTCTTGCGAAACAGATCTAACGTGTTGACTTTAGCGGAGGGTTGACATTTTTTTACATATTAAACAAGTACTCAGATGCGCTGCAAGCAAAAAATTTCAGGAGAGAATCTACTATTTATTATTAATAGCTTTTTTTTTATACATATGTCCATACATACATATATACCATGAAGGGCTGACAGGTAAACCCCAATGCGCCTTCATAGCCAATTATAAACAATTTATAGAGAAATTTTACAGAGCATCATAGAGATATCATCTATAGATAAATCTGACAAACATTTTATATATCAGCAAATTCGGTATGCTAAAAACTAGAATTTTACGAGAAATAGGATAAGGTTGTCCATATGTTAGAACCCTTTCAATGAAATAAGATAAATTGGCAAACACTGATAGGAAACAATCGACCTGGAGTCACATATCCAAAGTCTGGCTAGCAGCATCGAGGCAGAGATTGAACCCGTGACCGAGTGGTCATGGGTGAAAGCATTACACGCTAACCACCGATCTATGCTGCTGATCTATTATTTTATTTCATAGAACATGAACACTAGCGACGAGTGCACTTATACAGATACAATACAATCAATATAAATAAGCATTTTATACAATGTGAATTTATACAAACATCCACAGTGACATTTATGGAGAAATTTTTGCAGCATTTTATAATCAAAATAGCTGAACTAATAACGCATGCAATACCCGTTCCCATTCCCGTTCTCGTTCCCGTTCCCATTTGTCGGAAAAACGTAGGCAGCTAACACATTTGAAATTATTGCGTTGCAATGACACTCATTCTCGTTTTTCCCGTTTTTTATTCACAGTAATCTTCCCGGACATGCATACAACAAATCCTGAAAGTTCCATCGTAATCGGTTCAGTGGTTTAGGAGCCTATTCGAGACACACACACAGACATTCATTTTTATATATATAGATTGGTGAACCTCAAGACACTGAATAACTTGAGATATGCAAGAGATAGAATAGGAGATACCAATTTTACAGGAACCGTTTCAATGAAAATCAGAAAAATTGACAAACTCTGATAGGAAAAGATCGACCTGGACTAACAAACCAAGGTCTGGTCAGCAGCAACCAATGGGACTCGAACCTTTGACCACTATTTTCGAAAGCATATATGCTAACCACTAGTCTACGCTACTGGTTAATTGTATTGTCTTAAAATATTTATGCAATTGTTAGAATTCCTGTACACGCTTAAGAAATTCTACCACGGGCCTCGTATGGAACACATGCCTTAGATTTGTACCCCTGTTTTAGACGGTAATTAGATTATTTATTACGTACATTGCGTAAAAGACAATTTTTGTCATGAAAATCACGAATACGAAATATTTGGCACTCGAGTTCTCGTTAGTATTGTTGCGTAGAAGGGGGTGGAGGATCGAAGTAAAAGGCCAAAGTCGTTTCACAGCATTTATTGGTGATTGAGGAGATACACACACTGCCAGTGCTCCGTCCAGAATGTCTTGATATGGTCTAAGTACCTCATTTTAAAGGAACAGGTCGCTCAGGGCATCTTCGACGTCCGGTTACTTCCCTATTGTTTAGGCATGTACCCGGATATGTATTCCCACGACACTAAGTCCCACGCTATCGGTCACTTCTGAGAACTCCACGGGAATACGACCGAGTGCCGCTACTATGCCAATTCGGTGGCCATTGCTTAGCCTACTTGAACTTAGTCTGCAGATAATCCTCGAAATCAATTATAACAGTCGCACAGTGTCGGGGATGCGCCTCAGACTAATCCGATTGCACTTAACCGGCGGCTCTTTTTAGTATACGCTACAGTATGATAGTTATGGTTAGTATAATATGATGGACTTTTCAGCTGCCAGATTTTACGTTATAGAGATTTCAGTGTCTTTTGGGCGAGCACTTTATAAGCAATAATCACCGAACCCTTTTAGACAGACCGCATTGAAATTTAAAATTTCAATCCATTATCGAGTGGCGAGCTGAAACTTCCAAAGGATCGCTTCATCGAGAGCTTTTTATACCATCAACACGCTTTAACCGCTCCGATTACATATGGAAAATTGCGAGCCGAGGGCCAAGCTCGTAAATTAACGAGACAGAAACGAGGAGTGTACGGGCCGGCAGAGTAACGATCTTTTAAATCAAGATAATTATACGCTGCATCAAAATTAATGAGGGTATACAATATTTAAACACTACCGTCCCCCTCCGCTGGCCACTACCCGGATCGGACGCATATAATGTTGTATCATTAGTCCGTTCAAATTACGGGTTGCACGGCCCGTAGATAAACTGTGCAGATTTACTATGCTGTGGGAGGAGCGTTGCATTGGGCAGCAAATCAACTATTGCAATTTAGACAACTATATATGTACATACATACCTATGTATTTATATCAGTGGCGTGCGGTGCTTTTGTGTTTGTCTGTTATGCAAAACTACAGCTTTAAATTTCGAGGTACTAAATTTGGTATACTATTTTATGGTATTCTGAGGTTTATGGAAGGAAGACTTGGAAATTGGAGTAATCTTGATACGTGGTTCAAGTACGAGAAGGTATTGAACTTGACCGGGTTTTCTACAGTATGCTGGGAATATTTAGATGAAGATGAGCTGATCTAAAGTAGTTAGTGACGGGCAAATACACACATACATATGTACCTTGTCATTACTAGAGATAGGTTTCTTCAGTGTTCAAAGCAAGAGAGCACGTAAGTATTATACATGTTTTTTTTTAAGAAATTAACGATAGTGCCTCCACGTTTATCTCTGGTCATTACTAGATATGTGTGTTCAAGCAATGGTCTATTTATTGGGCAATTTATCATAGTGATAAACTATGTATATATGTAGTAGGTATAAGGTTTTTTAAATGGTCAAAATTATTAAGCAGAGGATTAGACGCTTCAGTCAATTGCAAATATTTTGGAAACTCGAGTCTAGTTTTATTTTCAATATGATTTCAATCACTGACAAATTTCCCCATCTGTGAGATAGTTAGTCCCATAAGCCAGTAATACTTCAACTAAACTACTAAGATTCAAGTTTGAATCTTTTTTGTAAGTTTGAACCAGGAAATGGCTGCAAGTAGATCATTTCCTGTCAGAGTTTGCCAATTTATCTGATTTTATTGTTGAAACAGTTCCTCACCAAATTGTCAAAACCAACCTACCCACTATGTCACCACTGTTTGAATATGATTCCAAATTTATATATGTACAAGTTAAATACCATAGATGTCGCTCAGGGGCAACCCGTAATGGCATAATGCGATAAATATCAATTCATTACAAAAACAAATCATAAAAAGGGAAAAAGAGAAAGGGATATATGTATTAGATGCCTTCGAAACGTGGTGGCAGAAAAACCTTCTATGGACTGCAAGACGTATGAACATCAAAGAGCTGGCACTTTCAGATAGACTCTCAAAAACATATAGAAAAATTATTTCCTATTTGAGCCATATTGCCAGGAATAATTGGAAGAGTCTATATATTCTGATAGTCACCGGAACACTATAGGGTAGGCAAGCGAGAGGATGGTCTGCCATAAGATGGTCAGATTAAATTAAAGAACTGACTGGATCGTCCCTAAGCTCTGTATTCAACTTGGCACAAGACTGGGAGGAGTAGAGGATCGTCCACCAGAATCCAAATGATAGAAATGACCACGAGAAAGAAGTAGAAGTTAGTATATTTGTACATACACACGTTAGTTCAGCATTGATTAAACGAGAAAGAAGAAGAAGAAATATGTTACTTTATAAATAATTACAAATCATTAATATCAAACCATGTACCACATATGTGGTAATTGGACTATTCGTCACATTGCGGTGGTCACAAAGACAATTTTTGCCATGAAAATCGCGAATACACAATATTTGGCACTCAAGTTTTCGTTAGTATGATAGTTATCGTTAGTATGATGGACTTTTTGGCTGCCAGATGTTCCGTTATAGAGATTTTAGTGACTTTGTGACCAGTAATCATCGAACCCACATATGTACGTTATATAGGTATACGCCGCTGGGGTGGGATGTTGGGGTTATAGTTTAAATATAGTTTGAATCATTTGTAAGCTTAAGAGGGCTGGACACCAGCGCCTTGTCCATACAAATGTATTACACTTCTCCCTTCCTCAATTATGGCACTAGAGAAATTATTTTTTAATATGCTATGGATATCCACTATAGGCATGTTTCTATCTTATTATTTTTTTGATTAGTTATTTTTTATAGGAGCTAAGAGCCACTAAACATCTATAAAATCGCCTCGCTTTTACACCCACGAAAAGAGTCCAGCGTGCTAATTTAACGGTTGATTTTTAAAAAAATACGAAGACAAGCATTGAAAATATCTTTCTCATACCGATGATGAAATTTTTTTAAAAATTGGTCCAGTTTCGGAGGAGAAAACTGGAGAATACGAAACCTCGATTTTGTCGATTTAAAATAGATATTATCTGGCCGAGGCGCAACTGTCGCATTCACTCAATATATATATCGAAGAAAAGAACGGCAACAAAATTAAGGTTTTGGGTATCCAGCCCTCTTAATATGTTGTGGAATATATTAAATAAAACATTTTATTTTTATTTTATCAATTTATTGAACGAACATACAACTTATGTATCCAGTCTTTGTTGATTGTTAGTACAACGGTTTTCTTCTTCGGTCTTCTGTTTTGTTTTTATAATGTATGCAATAATTTGAATGTAACATTGGCATTGCAAAAATTGTTATAAACTACGGAGTACTCTAACAGAAAGCGTGAAGAAAACCCTCTTCAATAAATAAAATAATGCATTATATATAAATTAAATTCAATATACAAATAAAAGTCATATATAAATGAAGTTATATTACCTCTTATTATGATTGATACACATGACAAAAAAAAAATAGATGGCTACGGTAAAACTGTACCAGTTTATATGTATATAAAATAATAAAAACGATAGCTTATAATATTTGTAAAATACAATCGAATTCAGAAACAACATTTTTTTTTATTATTTTTACCTAAATTTATTTTTAGCGAATCTTTGTTAGGAACCAATAGACATTTAGTAAGTTTAAAATTTTCTATATTACACGAACATACACTTTTATATATAATATATAGGAAGAAGAAATAGAAGCGTCAACAAGTGAAATAAAATATCTACAATGTGTTTTATTTATTTTAATACATTTCTTCTTGTTCAAATATTATTTTTTTCATTTTCTTTCTTTCAACTAAAATAAATCATTTTTTCTAGGATTAGGATAACTGTCACATCATTGGCAAAATACAATTGTCCTTAATCGTAAGTAGACGTCCTTAATAACATGCAATATTCGGAGACTAGGTATTATAAATTTAACATCAGTTTAATTAATTTAATATTTATTGGTTTCTTTTTGGTGGGGCTAACACGATATTGAATTTTAAACGTAAACCATTTTAAAGCCATACAGTTTGAAACTTGGAAACATCAAAAATCGAATTTCAAAGACGTTTAAAATGTTCAACGTCGAATTTCGCAAAGAACAAAACATACGAAATGGAAAATATTCAATTGAACACAATTTTTCTTTATAACTTCACTACAATAAATGTATTTTACACAATTTACAATATAATACCGGCATTTGTTATGTGATGAAGAGTTTAAACCTTGTTTTCACTAACAATCCACATTACGGAGGTTTCTATTGAGACTTATTTGAACAAATAAAAACAACTCTTTTACAAAAACAATATTAGAAATGAGGGGAAAATCTTCCATTTAGTTATATTTTCAATTTGGAATGTATTTATGGAAAGAAGTATCAATGCAGCTGTGATAAATAAATATAGATTTCATTCCATTAGTTCCCATTGTTAAAATTGCATAAAAAAAAAAAATTTAAAACCACATATTATGTTAATATATTCTACAACATTGTAAGTAAGTGGGTTTATTTTCTAGCGCATTGAGATCTGTATATTTTTTTCAGTACATATTATTTAAAACCTTTGAGATACAATGGTTACAGAAAAGCATTCTATGTAAAATTTAAAATGTATCATTTATATAATATCACATATATAATATATATTAATACATATTCATACATTCATTTAAAAAAAAATAACAATAAATGGAATAAACATAATTTCAGTTTTCACAATGAGTCAACTTATGCCTAAGCGATATACATACATACATACATACACATACATATATATAGTTCATATGTGAATAGTTAGAAGTTAAATGGACCCGTAAATAATGATTTTTTTTTTGGAAACATCAATTCTTTTTTTTTCTAAAAAGATAAAATCTACTTTTTGGACTTAGAAACCAATACACACATATACAATGGGCACCTACAAAATCGAAACTTATCCAATAATCATATTATATCTATTGTTTGTATATGAGATCTATTAGCGTTTATCCAAAAAAACTACTATTTTTTTGGGTCACCCACTTGTATGCTTTAAAACATACATATATAGACATAACGATTTCGTCAATTTATCATTACAAAACACTCATTTCATATTTACAAATACATATGTAACAATAAATTGTCTATAATTAAAAGATGACTACGATATAATGCTTCAAAACCGAATTTGGAACCAAAAAAAACTTTCCAAACAAGGAAAACGAATAATTCAAATAAATATGATTGTTAATTCAAGTACATAAATAGTATTATTTAAAAAAAAACATGCGTTTTAAACAGTAAATAATTAGTTGAGCGTGAATTGGGAATTGATATATGTATGTAATTAATGAATTATTGACAGTTTTGTAAAATTTGAATTTAATTAAAATTGATAAACTATATGTTTATTAGAAACATATTATGTGTGTCTTTAATTATTGTTTTAGTGAAACCATATCTGTCATATACATATATGTCTTTGGTTAGTTTGCGTTAACCTTAGAATGCGGATTATAATGATGGAATTACAATTTGGATTAAAAACTTGACGCAAAATATATATAGATATAGATTTTTCATCCCAAATTGACGCTTTTTCATTTCCAATTGACCCTTTTTCATTTCAAATTGACCGTGAAAGGGTCGATTTCGGATGAAAAACCTGTATATTGAAAAGTAGAAATTGCAACAAGTGTACGAGGACACAATATTTATTATGAAATATAAAGTAATTCTATTTATTTATTATTATATCTATTTACAATTGCATATATTTTGAAAATTCTCTTATGACTAGAGTTGCCAACCGTTCCGTTTACAAATACATATATTGTCCGTTCAATTCATCGACTCAAACCATCAATCAAATAGAGAAATACACATTATGCAAATATTTATATTGGAAAACCATTTCGTTCATTCCTACCGAGAGTTTTTTATTCGTAAATATTCTAAAATACATAGTGATAATTTTTTTGTATATTACCTGCATGCACTTACACTAATATCAATTTTGTTTTTATATATTTTTTTAATAATACTTTCAAAGAAACATTCAGTATTAATATATTTTTGTATGTAGGATTATACCTTGTAAACAATTTCACACATTTAACTTATCTACATTTACACTAAGGAATTCAAAAATCATTTACACCCACATACGCTCGAGAAAGATTCTACCGTTCTTAATTTGTACTCAACTTTAACATCTTCATTGAGAACCGAGCCGAGCCATATCTGAGCGAAACAATAGAATATTCTCAATTCAGTTTAAATATTATACATATATAATAATAATTGCTATCTATAGATTTACACGGGGGGGGGGGGGGTAGGGAAAGAGGGTGGGAAATAGGGCAATAACAAGAATGTTTACACATATAACAAATGTATTTACAATAAAATTAAATAATTAATTAAATACGTTAAAATTAGTCGTTAAATTAAGTAAAAATAACTAAGTTGAAACGTCAGCTTCTTCGTCATCCTTATCTTCCTCGCGGAGTACTGTGTTCACATTGTCCAAGTTAACTATAAAAAAAAAGAAACTTTTAAATACATATCTTAAATCATTTGTATTATTAAATTATTTGAGTATAACCGTAATTTTAAATTTGAAAAAATTAAATCGTATAAATTGAGTATAATTATTATTTTGAATAAAAATACCAATAATTTTATTTTACTACCGCCATCTATGTTAAAAAATAAAACTGGATAAACGTCAGGCACTTTTCAGAAATTCAAATTTCAAACGCGTCTAAAACTAATTTTTTTCTCCATCGTAATGGCGGAGGATACATTTATTTATATTGATGACCAAAATGAGCAATATGGCAAAGTATGAAAACGATCGGATAAGAGGCAAATTTTTTCCTGAATTGTAATCGTAAGTGAAGCTAAAAGGAGGTATGTAAAAATGAGCAATATGACAAAGTATAAAAACGATCGGATAAGAGGCAAAAATTTTACTTAATAGTAATCGTAAGTGAAACGTAAAAGAGGTATGTAAAAAAAGGGCATCGGCCATATAAATTTTATAAAAACATGTTTTTATCATTCATTATATAGCCTATTAGTGAAGTAAAAATATATATGATATATAATGAGGAGCATATAATGCAACTTTTATAATATATGGTGTGAAAAAGTTAAATTTATAGGCGTTTAAACAATTAAAATCTGACAAAACGAGTGGGAGGCGGAAAGTTAAACAAACAAGGCTGGCAATGGATTAGCTGTCACCGTCTCCAAAATTTTTGGAGATTCTTAAACGTGTTTATTGCGATTATATTTCACCATCGAACTAGCGGAAGCAATTGAAATCTCTATTGGCGGCCAAACCTCGCAAAATGGCAAAGTTTCAAACCAATCGAGAGAATGTAGGAATATTTTCAGACCGACTGGCGAAGTTAACCTAATATAAACCGTGTAAACTAATAATAAAAGCCTTGTAAAAATGATAAACATCATAAAAATTAAGATATTATAATAATTGGACTAATATATGTATGTACATATATATGGGTCTACCTCACAGGACCGAAAGTGAAAAGGTCGAAAAAGCAAAGATCGAAAATCGAAAGATCTTAAGTCGAAAGATCAAAAAAAAGTGTGCATGGTAAACGGTACTATGTATATATAATATATGTATGTATATCAGTGGCATGCGGTGAAATTATTTCTCTCTTTTTGCTATACAGCCTTGTTTAAGGTGCGCGCGCAGGATACGGGAGGAAAAGCCTGTTCCTCTTGTTTCTGTTGTATCCTACTAACGCAAATTAAGTGAGATGTACGACGGGGGGGAGAGAGTTTTACCGCACGCCACTGATATACATATATACTAACCGTTTTTCATATGTATGCATGATAAACGAATGGCACCCGACAACAATATATGGCTACTTTTAGTTTTCAATCTATATAACTACCGGCAAACTCTGATAGGAAACTGTCGAATTGGAGTCACAAACATCCAAATCTGACCAGCAGCACCGCAGAAATACCAAAAACCATACAGCGTATGATTATTTACAATAGGTGTAGCCAGGGATCGAACCTGGGACCTCTTATACGCCAACCACTGAACCATACTGCTGGCTAATGTTACATGTGTTGAGTTCATTGACGTATAATACACTAGATCCGCCCTCACGCTTTATACTGGTCTCCCTTTTGGCGCATGCAAAATACATGGCGCATGCACAGTTTCTCTCAATAGGTAGGTAGGTACCACTGCGTCGTAGGGAAAAAAACTTTTTTTTCCCAACTTCCCCTCTAGTTAAACCCCACGCACCCCTCAGTTAGTGAAGATAAGATCTCCGACCAAAATCACACGTTAGGGCCCATCTATGTGTATTATATATCTATGGTTGAGATAGGTTATGTTCAGAGTTAGGTTATGTTGCACTAGGTTATGTTCAGAGTTAGGTTATGTTGCACTAGGTTATGTTTAGAGTTAGGTTATGTTACCTGTTCCACACGGTCCCGCATGCCTGGTGTCGATGACGTAACCGGTAGCACACGCGTCCCTCAACATCTGACACCAAGAAGTGTACGTCCGGTTGTTGGTGGCACATAACGTACGTCTGGGTCTCTGGTGGCAGCGCGCTCCGCAAGTCACGCATCTTGGCGAGCCGGTGCGTGAGTCACTCAAGCACTCCTGACGAGGTTTGCACCTGATGGTGCCGCAAGATGCTCCAGCTGCAACAGGAAAAAGCACCATTTTAGTCGAGCGAACGAGCGTGCGTGATGCGTGAGCGTGACGTAATCACGCATCGCGACAATTGATTCAAAAATATATTCATGTGCAATCAATTTTTAGGATTAGTTAATATTCTAAGCGCTCGTCGCAGACAATGCACGTTGCAAAAAAACATTCTATCTAATTCCACTTACGGACAGGATGTTGGTGTGCGTTAGTTCAATATTGAAAAAAAAACTTCATATATCTTACAATGCTTACATAATGGATATGTTCCTTTTGCTTTTCTGTATAGTATTAGTCAGAGAGTATAATTTAGTATTTAAAAAATATATACATGAGAAACGCTATAATTATAATATTATTTTATTCAACACTAGTGGTTTTACCCGGCTTCGCTCGGTATTTGTAATATAAACCGCTTAAACTTGGCTAATCGAACAGTAAATATTCATTTGTTTTTTTATTAAATTTATTTCAATCGAAAAAAAATAATATTCAACCAATCGAATCATCGTCATAGAAACTTTGACTTGTTTTCGATGTTCTCAATCAAAAATACTTACAAAGTCTCTTTCGAAATTATATATTAGATTATAACAGGAAGACCTAACGGGCAAACCCAATGTGCCTTTCTGGCCAATTTTCAAAAAAATATTATTACAAACATAATATACGTGAAACTTGGACATCGAACGCCAAAATATTAGACCAAGTCCAACGTATTCAAAGAAGTTTGGAATGCTGTATGCTCGGCACAACGAGGATATAATAAATAAGGATAGGCGCTCAAGTGCTATTTCCCAGGAAATAGGGGTTGCCTATTGTCAATTTCTATTGTTCTACAAAGCTAGAGAGCAAAAAAAAGGTTGACAATAGCCAACCCCTATTTCCTGGGAAATAGCACTCGAGTGCCTATCCTTAATAATAAGTAGTCACCGGACCCAGAAGGTGCCGCGTATTGTTCAAAGGTTGTAAATGCATTGTTTAAGGTTTGCCGAACCTTTTTTACAAAGGATTTACAACAATGGAACAATGGATAGCACTGTGACTATCCTACCTCTAATAATAAGAAACGGAATACTTGGGTGAGAAGTATAACAAGGGAAGTGGATATAGTGGAGATAGTGAAGAGGTTGAAACGATAATGAGCAGGCTTGGAAAAAGGCAGTGGGAAATAAATAGGGGTAATATTTATATGTATATTCCCTCATATAAAGGCATCAAAGAATTTTTTTCGAATTATTTCTATCAAGAGAGAGAATTTAATTTCAGTGCGACTCCAAATTACAGACCCAAACTCTAATATGCTCCGGACAAGCGAACAATAAAGCAACACCATTATACTTGGATCTTGGAAGTAGTGAGCATTGCGCGAAACAAATCCAAGCATTTTGATAGCCCTACAGTACATCTCTGAAATATGAGTCGAAATTTTGAATTCACTCCTAAACAGTATGCCAAGATCAACAGTTGAGTCAGTTCGCAATAACTGATAGTTCCGAAGGCTATAAGCGAACTCAATAGGGGAAAGAGACCTTGAGAAGGAAATTATGCTTATATGTATGTAACAGTGACGCGTTAGAGTATTCTGTAATGTCACTGTGGGTAATATGTATGTAAATAAATAAATGTCGTAACCATGTTATGTTTCTAAACCAATAGTTTTTATTTTATTTTCAATTTCTACTTTTATAGCAATGTTAGCAACTGAAAATAAGGCTGAAAAATCATTATAATCGGAATGAGGCCGATGCTATAGTGACTGTTAAGACAGGTCAGTTTTGAGACATTTATTTTTTTATTACAATTTCGCCATAGTGACATTACAGATTAGCTCCAGGTCATCACTATGGCTAATTTATTACAAGACATTGAAAACTCATAATTAACGAGACATCTAAATACATAATTATCACATACATACACATGTAAATCGAAACAATACCTGACATCTATGGTCAGATATTACAAACATCGTATAAATACGATTAATAACATTTTTCATGTAACAATACGAATTTTCACATTCGATAAACAACCACAGAGACATCTATGGTGAGAAATCTGGCGAAACCTGAGATATTACAATAACTTAAGGTTTGCAACAGAAAATTGGGAAAGTAAAAGCCAATTTTACAGGAACCGGAAATGAAAATCAGAAAAATTGGCAAATTCTGATATGAAACGATCGACCTCGACAAATCAACGTCTGGCCAACAACGAGACTCTTAAGGTCTGACCGCACTATGCGACAACCGAACGATCCGACACTTCACAACAGTACGCGACCAAATATTATTTCTATGAAATTGTATGAGACATAACGCACTGCACGACAGTCGCATGACGTAGAACGACATCGTGCGTCAAAGTTGACTTTCCGACCAACTTTGACGCAAGGTGTCGTTCGCGACGTGACGCAAATGTCGTTAAGTAGGGGTTGCATTGCGACAATTATTCTCCTTCTTCATATCGTGACTTTTAAATAGCATGTAGCCATAATCTTTTGGTTTTTCTCGATCGTTCTTCTTCCTCGCATATCAAACAGAGGTACCGAACGAATGATTGACATAATTTATTGCGTAGTGTCGCATCGCTGTCGTTCAAGTGCGGTTTACCTAATATTGTCGCACACTGTTGTGAAGTGTCGGATCGTTCGTTTGACGCATAGTGCGGTCAGACCTTTATTTATTTTTTACATATATACCAGGAAGGCCTTACAGGTAAAACCCAATGCGCCTTCCTGGCCAATTACAAATTACAATTACAATGCAGCATTTTTATTACACAAGTCGTTGAATTACGAGACACTGAAAAACTCGCAAATTAACGAGACATCTATGTATGAATTGTACATACATTTTATTGTACGTTAAATAGTGGTGACATAGTAGGTAGGAAGGATATTGTAGCCAATTTTTAAACGAGAACCGTTTCAACAATGAAATCAGAGAAAATTGACAAACTCTGATAGGAAACGATCGACCAGGAGTCACAAATATCCAAGTCTGACCAGCAGCACTACAGATGTACTCGGAAAAATACTTTTCAATCGAGGTCAACTCATGGGATCGAACCCGGTGCCTCTCGGTGTTAAGCAGAAGCTTAAGAGGGCTGTACACCCGAAACCTTATTTTTGTTACCGTTCCTTTCTTCGATATATATATTGAGTGTATGTATATATTGAGTGAATGCGACAATATATATCAATATATATATTGAGTGAATGCGACAGTTTCGCTTTGACCAGATAAAACGTTGTTTAAATTGACAAAATCGAGGGTTCATATTCTACTATTTTCTCCTCCAAAACTGGACCAATTTTTAAAAAAATTTCATCATCGGTATGAGAAAGATATTTTCTGTGCATCTATTGGCGTATTTTTTTAAAAATCGACCGTTAAATAACCACGCTAGACTCTTTTCGTGGGTGTAAAAAAAGAGGCGATTTTATAGAAGTTTGGCGGCTCCTAGCTCCTATAAAAAATAATTAATTAAAAAAAATAAAACGATAGATGCACCTCAATGGTGGATATCCATAGCATATTAAAAAATAATTTCTCTAGTGCCATAATTGAGGTAGGGAGAAGTATAGTACGTTTGTATGGACAAGGCGCTGCTGTCCAGCCCTCTTAACGACCGAGCTATGCTACTGGCTTTAGTGGGAATCGATCCCGTGACATCAAGCATGAAAGAATTCAATACTCACCACTAGACCACCCTGCTGGTTATGTCAGAAAACATATGATAAATTAGACGCAAACAATTTGCTAAGATGATCATGTTTGGTTTTGGATATGTCCTTGATCGGAGTATGTAATGATATTTTTATCACCATCAGACATCACACCTCGTCAGACAAACGAAAGTGATTTTCGACGAACCGAAACCGAACGGAAAAAAGTTTCAAACTCGCAGCCGCGCGCACTCTAATGGCCAATTTATATTCGACGCGAGTGCACTCGCGAATCTGAAAATAGACAGATACCATCGGCGAATAAAGATCGCACAAAACTCACACACACACACACAAACAAACCCACGGTCGTAAAATTCGCAAATGAACCGATCGAGACTTCCGTCGGCTCCTTTCTGCGAAAAGCCGAGCCACAATCCTAGGAGAACGACAATTAAACAACATTTCGCGACATGCGGCTTTGAACGAAACGCCGCGAAAAAATGCAACGGTGTCCGGAATATTAAAACATCCCCATACGTGACATCCTTTGCAGATCGGAGGAGGATCGCTTGCAGTGGGTTAATGTGGCACCGAGAGGGTTAACCGATTCTGAAATTTGCGTATATTTTCCCACGGGAAGCCAACGCGCGTTCAAGTCTCTGTCTGGTCGTGTCTCCGTTGCAATCCGGACACGTAGGTAATAACCGTTTCCGGATCGCTATAATACTCTTCAGTGAATAACTAATCAAAGACCTACTTATTGAGTGTGTGTGTGTGTGTGTGTAGAATGTGCATGGGAGTTGAAAATGTTGCACTTTGAAGTGCACTGTGCAAACAGACGAGGATGCAGATGCGGACGTTAAATTTTAATTATCCCGAGAAAACATTTCTGCTATGTACATATGTATGTATGCACATGATGAATTGTAAACAATGAATGATTGCTTAGTCGAATTCTTGTTTATGCTATTCTGGAAAGATTATTCAGGGCAATACTCAGGGAGTCAATCAACTTCCATGACTACGGGTTTTCAACAAAAAAATATCTTCCGATACATAGCATATATTGTATGTAGTTATATCAAGTTTTTTGATCATGAGAAAATTCGATTGATTTTTTCAATTCATACTATAGCATGAGACTCACGTAATATGTACATGCTATCGCATTCACCCCCCACTCAATCCGTGATGGCCAATTACATTTCGTTTCAGTTTCACATTGCATTTTGGTCAAGAAATACAAAATTGATCAAGAAATACTCCATTACATCAACTACCCTTATCATATTATTATAATAATATCTAAATATCCACGAGAATCTTATTTTTTACGGATAACGGCTCTAACGGCTTAATCTTTACCAAATGTGTCTGAAATTATAAGAACTGTATATAATGGCTATTTAACAAACTAATTCGAGGGTAGTAAATGATAAAGTAAACATTCAAGACCTCTCATTGAGATTTAAGAATATCCTACTATGTATTTATCTTTTCTCAAATAATTGCCAATAATTCAAAAACACATTGCTGGAAAGCAAATGTTTATTTATGGACATTTAACAGGTTTCTGGAAATTTAAAATTTTGAACAAAGGTTTTCCGGAAGTCATTGGCCAACCAATTGGATGATTTTTCGTAGTGGAAAATTATTAACATACCTTATACAAATACATAAATAAATCAATTTTCTTAAATGTACATACGTCATCGTTTTGTGTGCTTTTTTTTAATATGCAAGTTTTCGTAACTTGTAAAACACATGTGCCTCTATTAATCGATTAATCGATTAGTTCTTAACGAGCGCGTGTTCCAGTTCTCTCTTAAATTGCATGTTCTTTTTAACCCTTTCTGTTCTACATACAATGTAGTAACTGACTTAGTATGCACCGGTGCACTTTAAAATGCAATTGCACATTTGTACGGTATGTTACCGAGACGAACTAATGAGACAGGGGAGGACAGGGGGGAGGGAGAAAAAAAAACGTTAATTAAACTGCATTGCGAGTTACATATTTGCAACTGGTCCGATCGAAAGTCAGTCGACCAGATTTTTACAATTTTTTTCATTCACTCAATGCGAACGTAAAAATTAGCAAGCAAGAGCTGCACTCTTCAAAATGAAAAATTTCCCAACTACACGTGATCTTAGCACAGCACTCCAACCTACATAGACTTCTATGATGCTTCGTTTTCAGCATCATTCTGTATGGGTTATAAGCATGGCTGATTGATGCCATGTATAAAAGCTACAGGCTTTTGAGATGTGGACATACAGAAGGATGCTGAGAATGGTACGATGAACCAATTCCGAGGTGCTGGCCCTGATGGGAAATTATTTTTTTGTTTTTGTTTTAATATGTTTTTCTTCAACATAATGTTTCAAGAACATACATGAAATTTATTGTTTAAAAATTTAAGAGGGGGTGCGCTGAAACCGATCTGCCTATGGGTGCCATATACCCTCGGGCCGGGCCTGGTCTCAGCAGCCGAGCATTATTCCGAGCAGCCATAGGGCGAAATCACACAGCAGTGAATGTGGCACGTGATTTTTTTTAGATAGTTAACATATAGAAAAAATGCGACGTTCATGGCACGCATGCATGGCACACGTCCTTTCAAAACGACACTTTCGACCTATGTCGTTGAAATTTTATGGTAGTATTTATCTTTGCTTGACAGTGATCTATACCAAAACGACCCTTTGGACCATTTTCGGTAAAATTG
This sequence comes from Arctopsyche grandis, assembly GCF_051622035.1. Taxonomy (NCBI): domain Eukaryota; kingdom Metazoa; phylum Arthropoda; class Insecta; order Trichoptera; family Hydropsychidae; genus Arctopsyche; species Arctopsyche grandis. The sequence goes on along the minus strand of NC_135363.1, from coordinate 6,624,037 downwards.
TATCCTTGCTTGACAGTGAACGATAACGAATATGGGATACACCGTTATCGTTATCGAACAATTTCAAAGACATAGGTCAAAAGTGTTGTTTCGAAAGGACATGTGCCATGCATGCGTGCCATGAACGTCACATGTTTTCTATATAAAAAAAAACCACGTGCCACATTCACCACTGTGTGATTTCGCCCATAGACAGAGTACGGATGGGAAGTAGGGATCCCAAATATTAACTTCAACTATTTGAATATCGAATATGTCTAATATTAATATATATATTTTTTATTTTTTTTATTTTTACATATATACCAGGAAGGCCTTACAGGTAAATCCCAATGCGCCTTCCTGGCCAATTACAAATACAAATACAGCATTTTTATTATAAGTCGTTGAATTGCGAGACACTGAAAAAACTCGCAAATTAACGAGACATCTATGAATTGTACATAAATTTTTATTGTACATCAATCAAATTTTTCAAATAGTGGTGACATAGTAGGTAGGAAGGATTTTTAGCCAATTTTTTTTTTCCGGGAAACGTTTCAACAATGAAATCAGAGAAAATTGGCAAACTCTGATAGGAAACGATCAACCTGGAGTCACAAATCCAGGTCTGACCTACAGCATACTCTGAAAAATTCATTTTCATTCAGGGATAGAACCCGGCACCTTCTTGACGGTAAGCAGAAGCTTAACGTCCGAGCTATGCTGCTGGCTATGAATATGAATATCGAATACTATAATATATGTATATGAATATGAATATCGAATAATGTCGACTTCACCTATTTGAATATCGAATATTCGAATATATTCAAAAATAAAAAAAAGGTAATTAAATATGTACCAAGCATAAATTTGAATGAATCGTCTTATCATAGTTGCCATTGAATTCCACCTCGTTTTTACAGCCAATAATAATTAACCAATGTTTTATTTTCTTTATTCATTATGATTTCTTGTAAAAATGTATATTTCGCCGGTGACTTCTTAAATATTCGTATTATTTTTCTGATGATTTCTAAAATTTCGTAGAGATTATTATCGATCGGAAAGTGATTTTCTTCAAATGTTTCCGTATTTAATGAATAAAAATCTGTTTCTTCACATGTAGACATTTCATCTTCTTCATTATCTTCATTTTTATCACAATTATTCCTATTATATATTTAATTTTCTTCATAATCGTCGGCTTCTTCATTATCATTCTTTTCATGTTGATTTTGTGTATTTAGTTTATAAAAAATATATATATACACGAATAATATTCGAATAGTTGATGAAATATTCGAATAACGAATGGCTGAAAAATCAGACGAAAAATTCGAATACTCGAATGTTCGAATATTCGACTGGGATCCCTAATGGGAAGTCTAGTTGCTGATGTTCTGGGAGGACAGGGCACATGAAGAAGAGAAGTATGATTATTTTCAATCGAGGTCGAATCAGGGCTTGAACCCGGGACCTCTCATATACATACACCAACTACTGGGTGAAATGACTTGTCCGTTGGAGTTGGACGATTTGGTGTGGGGAAAAAAGGCGCGTGGGTGCGCCACCGACATTGTGGTCTCGAATTCCTCAGGTTTCAGGTTAAAAATCGGCGCACAACTGCTGCCGCCGCATTCTTGGTGTTAACGGCCGTCACGACCAAGCCCCCATACACTAATGACGTATATTAATTAATACGTCGGTACTGTACCGTAGCACGCTTCTAAACTTGCCTCGTTCCCACACAGAAAAATCCTTTCTTGTCTTGTCGTCTGGCCTTCTCAACCTCTATACTCGATTCTAATCATTCAACCACTTATCCGGCTGATGATGGCTGAACGTTCCGCGTATGATTATCCCATTATCGCTTGTGCAAATCGGTCGTGTCTCCTTTTGGGATGAGTCATTTTTAAAATTTGAGGAAAACGGATCAGTTCCTGGCTCGTCCGATTTCTGAGAAGATTGGCTTAACTGCTGTTTTTTGTAGACATGATTCAAATTTCACATGTAACATTCTTGCGAATGGATTTTTCGTCATTCTAAAACTATTTGAATCAAGCATGTGAACTTTGTGATGGCACGAAATGCTACATTCTTAAAAAGATCAATACTTAAATGAATTACAGAAAACTATGATTTAAATATCATAATTTTCAGCAGCTCTATTTATAAACACAAGTCCGTACATTTTTCTTGACGCCTTCCTTCCATTATTTTACACACTATTATGTACATATGTATATTTTATAGTTGAAGTGTATCTTCCAGTTGTGGTATATTTTGACTAGTTGGAATATTTTCCATCTAACCTGGTACCAACTGCCGTTATAGTTGAAGTGTATTTTCAGCTGTAGTATATTTTGACTAGGTGGAATATATTCCGTCTAATCCACCTAAGTTATAATATGACGAATTGTATGCCAAATGATCAAAATATATTACAACTGAAAATAAAGTTCAACTATAAGTGAGATGGAGACGTTTGGTTTTTGTGAAAACGTCACTCGACTAGTAGATTGAGTTGGAAAGTCACATTTTTTGTTTTGAACACATCTTAGAGTTATCGTAATACGGTACGCATTACCTTTATTCGTAATACCTAGCAAATATTAACGCGTTATTGAATTCTAAAGCATCTGTAAGAACATCAGAGCTGTCAGAACTCAACAGTTACAACTGGAGCAAATTGTTGAAAGTATATTTGCACTTGTAGAGATATAATTTACTAGTTGAATTGTATTCGAAAATGAATGGCACTACACTTCGACTGTAAATATGTATATACCATTCGAGAACTTTCAGTTTTCACCCATTCTTCATTTCATTTTATTTTATTACAGGTAGGCCCATTTTATTTTGTACATAAGTATTTACAATTCCAAGCATTACAAATATAATTATATTTATACAATACCATAGAGACATCTATGAACAAATTCGAAACTAGAAACTTAAATTTGCGAGAAACTGGGATAGGTTGCCAAATTTGGTGGAACTGTTTCAACAATGAAATCATGTAAATCGGGTAACTCCGGTAGAAAACGATCGACCTGGAGTCACATAAATATATTCAAGATCTGGCCAGCAACACCGGACCAGATATCGAACGCATGACCTATCAATTAAAAACATTATACGCTATCCACTGAGCTATGTTGCTGGTTATTTTTTTCTTTATTTGAATCTCTTCATTTGAATATCTTTATTTGAATCTTTTCATTTGAATTTTTTCGTTTGAATCTCTTCATTTGAATCTTTTCGTTTGAATTTCATCACCCCACTACGCCAATTGCTCGAATCGTATCTCTCACCTATGTATGTACAATGCAATCTATGTATCTATGTATACATACATATATGTATATCACATATATAACATGTCTAAGTTTCGCATCCATACGTCAAATCTATCAAAACCTCTCTTTTTGAAACTGCAATTTTCAATTCGAAAGCACCTTTAATTCAAGTGCATTACATTATAATTTCACTAGTCTTATTGATTTAAATATAACATAAAATAAACTAGCAGCGTGGTCGGTGAGTATTTAATTATTTCGTGCTTGATGTCACGGGTTCAATTCCCACTAAGAGTCTCGTTGTTGGCCAGACCCTAGTTTGTCGAGGTCGATCGTTTATTATCAGAATTTTCCAATTTTTCTGATTTTCATTGAAACGGTTCCTGTAAAATTGGCTTTTAAGGTAAAGTTTCTGTTACAAACCTTGAGTTATTGTTATATCTCAGGTTTCGCCAGATTTCTCACCATAGATGTCTCTGTGGTTATTTATCGAATGTAAAAATTCGCATTGTTACATGAAAAATGGTATTAATCGTATTTATACGATGTTTGTAATATCTGACCATAGATGTCACGTATTGTTTCCATTTACATGTGTATGTATGTAATAATTATGTATTTAGATATCTCGTTAATTATGAGTTTTCAATGTCTTGTAATAAATTAGCCATAGTGACGACCTGGTGCTAATCTGTAATGTCACTATGGCAAAATTATAAAAAAATAAATAGAATATATAAAAAAAAATAAATTGCAAAATGGCAGCTAAGGAGTTATAACAATACACTCATTCCATCAGTTGATTGTCAAAGTCATCACAATTTTATGTACACATGTGTGTATGTACAAACACTAAATGCAGCCAAATACATAGTTGTACAATGAATCCGATACACCACACGATTTCCATCAATTTGGACATATAAAGCTTATAAATATAAAATACGTCCGAATAATAAATATTAAACGTCTTTGCCTACGACATATCTTCATAACCTTGATCTTAAAATTTTTGAAGCTTTTATTATCCCATTCCCACGTAAATCTTCTTACACGTGTTTCAAAATTTAGGGGCTCGAAATAAATCCAAGTTTCTAATCTCCACATATTACATCATAAAAATATTTTCAGATGAATTCGAATGGAGAAAAAAATAATAATTACATCCGAAAACTGGGTGGGAGCCAGTGTCGGACGATAAATCATTAGATGCGATGATTTCAAAAAAAGGATATCAAAAGTAAATGTCAGACACGTGTCTGAAGATTTACGATCGGCTTATTAACCGAACCGCTATTTTACAGAAGCCGTAATTTTCTTCTACATATATACTTATAAATATGAATATTTGTATATACATTTTTTGTCCGCTATGTAAAGTTTCAATTTAGAACCACAAAATTTAATAGATTAACTTAAAACATATACATATGTATACAAACATGATTTTCGTAAGGATTTTTTTTTATATTGCACCCAACCGAGCAATGCTGAGTAGTTCGGCTAGTCTTTCTTCTATTATATATGTATATAAAAAAATTATGTTTGTATATCCTACATAATATGTAGCCAGCAGTATGGTTTAATGGTAGCGTGTATGTTTAGCACCAAGTGATCAGTGGGTTCAATCCGCAATACTGCTGGTTAGATTTAGGGGTATTTGCGACTCCAAATCGATCATTTCTTATCAGAGTTTGGCAATTTTATCTGATCATTGTTGAAACGGTTCCTCAAAATTGGCAAAAAATCATCTTTCTTGCTGTCACAAATCTTCTGTATTTATTGTGTGTGTAATTTGTAAAAATTATGTTCAAAATCTAAGTCTATAGATGTCTAAATGGATCAATTATGTAATTAATTCATTAACTAATTGTTATTTCGTGTTTTTCAGCTTGTGGAAATACAGTGATTTATGTAATAATAAAATGCTGCATCTTTTGTAAATAATTGTCCAGGAAGGCGCATTTGGGTCTTCCTGTCAAGCCTTCCTGGTATATATGTATGTATAAATAATAAAAAATAAAAATATATTGTATGTACACTCATCGTCACAAAATTTGGTTCACAATCGCATGATACTTAAACTAATATAAATCGTAGATGGATTTAGGAAGGAGTTGAAGCCTTTGACACGTTGTTTTTTTTTTCAAATTTAATCCATTCGAGCAACGCCAGGTATCGTACTACATATATGATCAAATAAAATGATCATATTCCCGCCATGCAAATCTACATATTTCAATTTAAAACTATCAAATTTTATACTCTAATTTAGACCTTCAGAAGGGATCAAAGCAATTTTCATGCATTCGAGCAATGCCGGGTATCGTGCTATATTTTCATACATTGTCATAGCAAATTTGAGTTTATGGCAACTCGAATTTGCTGATATAATAAATATACTAACCATTATGTAAAAAATGTATGTATTTCTCGAAAAATTAGTACTTGTTATCGAAATTATTCATAATATATATCACTATGATACAGTATTAATATAATTGCTTATTAATGTTTGTAATTGGCCAGGAAGTAGCATTGGGATTTACCTGTTAGGCATTCCTGGTATATATGTACATATGTTTAATTGATCGTTTTCCATCATTCAAATCTACATATTCAATTTATGACTACCTAATTTGAAACATTACATAATGTTTCTCTAACTTAGATCGTTTTGGAATGCATTTGAAGCTTACGATCATAGAGATCCCGTCCTTCTTTCACCCGTCCGAGCAGCGCCGGGCGATTCTGGGTCATCGGGTTCATTATCATTATGCACACATAGCAAAAATGCAGACCTGTGTCTTCTTTTTTTACACCGATGCTGATTTTCCGAGTGCAACACGAGCCCATCGCAACAAATGTGCATTGTCAGCCGATACTCAACACCGCAAGAAGTGCACTCTGGTCAATCTATGTAGATGAGGTCAAACCAGGTACTGCATACATTTGCATCGCTACAAAGTAGCCGCGACGACAAAAAAAAATTCACTCATTATGATAATGAAATGCCGAGATAAGATGCCAAGCTTAGATTGAATCAACCCATCCTCAATTAAACTATCCAACCTTATCTTCATTGCATATTTACATTCCTGGCGTTCGTTATCCTTATCCTCGATCACATCCACGCACTATTTGCGGTTGTTGCTTCAATTAGACATTTCTAGTTTGTATATTTGTAATAAGAAGCAGAACATACATACATAAATGAGTACGATTTTATACATAATTCCATTTGCCATTCGTGTTCTTGACATATCAATGTCGGCACTTAAGGGCGTGTGAATAGAATAGTGAATAGTGGATGAGATTACGCACTTTTGCAATTAAAATGGTAGACTACTATCGACATATTGAAAAGTCTTCCGAGAATATACAATTTTGGATATTCTGGTAGTTTAATGGGAAGAGAGTTTGCGTATATTTAGTTCAATTAGCTCCAGCTTAATTGAAGCTGTACAAAATGTAGATTTTCTCTTTAACTGTGATTAAACAGAATAATTGGCAATTAGTTATTAAAATTTAAGGCTATGTATAAAATATTCAATCCATGTAAGTATATATGAATTTATTTTTGTGCAACTCTAAACTACATATATAGTTAGTTCAAGCTTATTTGAGGCCAAGGAAAACGTAGAAGCAACGATAAAGTTTTGAATATATCACCCATAGTTCTGTTTAATAGATTCAATCCACATAATATAGTAATTTGAGCCAATTGAATTATGAAAGCTACATTGATTTGAATAGAAACAAAAATAGATTCATAAAGTTGGATATACAATATACAAATATCTCTTGTGGGTTGGATCTTTTGAGCTACAAATTACAAGTCTGTACGCCATACAAATGGAGATGTCAAATTGAAAGTTAAAATTTTTGGGAAACCACACTTAAAGGCACAGACACAGAATTGTATGACTAAGCGTAGGTAGACATCTATGGACACATTTGTAGCATTTTTATTCAATTCAACAACAATCGAGATGTTGAATAGCTCGAATTTTGCGAGAGAGATAGGATAGGGATGCCAATTTGTTGGAAATTAAAGGCACACACACACATAATTGTACGACAAAGTGTAGGTAGACATCTATGGATACATTTCTAGCATTTTTATTCAAATCAACAACAATCGAGATGTTGAATAGCTCGAATTTTGCGAGAGAGATAGGATAGGGATGCCAATTTGTTGGAAATTAAAGGCACACACACACAGAATTGTATGACAAGGTGTAGGTAGACATATATGGATACATTTCTAGCATTTTTATTCAAATCAACAACAATCGAGATGTTGAGTAGCTCGAATTTTGCGAGAGAGATAGGATAGGGATGCCAATTTGTTGGAAATTAAAGGCACACACACACACAGAATTGTACGACAAGGTGTAGGTAGACATCTATGGACACATTTGTAGCATTTTTATGCAAATCAACAACAATCGAGATGTTGAATAGCTCGAATTCTGCGAGAGAGATAGGATAGGGATGCCAATTTGTTGAAAATTAAAGGCACACACACACAGAATTGTACGACAAGGTGTAGGTAGACATCTATGGACACATTTGTAGCATTTTTATGCAAATCAACAACAATCGAGATGTTGAATACCTCGAATTTTGCGAGAGACATAGGATAGAGATGTCAATTTGTTGGAACTTAAAGGCACACACACACATAATTGTACGGCAAGGTGTAAGTAGACATCTATGGAAACATTTCTAGCATTTTTACTCAAATCAATAACAATCGAGATGTTGAATAGCTCAAATTTTGCGAGAGAGATAGGACAGGGATGCCAATTTGTTGGAACCTCAAACGATATATGTACATATGCAATATAAGAGTCAACTTTCAGACAAATCCGAACCTCTTAGATACAAGGTGGAAAAATCTAGGACTCGAGCATAAAATTGGTAACTAATGACATCGCTACAATACAATCCTGGGAAACAAATCAATCGCTAATGAGATCCAGATAACGTTTCAGGTTATGCAGGACAATTTTATTGAAACGGCTTCCGCTCTTCGAGCCGAGACAGGACTTGCTCCGGTTGTCCTCATGGTGTTTATAATTGGTTCTGAATGTCGTTGGTTTATTCATCGAGTGCAGGAGCAGTAGCTGTCAACGTCTATCCGGCAGATCAGTTCCCAGGCCGCACCCGCCCTGATGCCGTTTCTTGCATAGCAAATGCACCCACATAACAAACAGCAGGTGGGACGACTCCTCAAAAACTATAAACTATCTACTATACAAAGTTCAGTGTTTATTAGTGTGTTTAGAATTGCAAATATACAGTTTTCAATTTGGAAGCATCAAACGAGGTACACTATCTCGTAGTACTCATAATTAGGTATTGCAATACCGGTATACCGGTGAATTGCCAAATTTCGCTATCGGTAAATACATGTAAATTTTAAAATTTACCAGTAATTCCCGGAAACTATTTTATCGCGAATCAAGTACATATGTACATATACAGGCATCTTACTGCATAATATTGTTGCGTATAGATAGGAAGATCAGTGCACGCCGCCCAATTAGCGCGCTGCACTCATCGTCTAATCAGAGAGCCCGATTCATCGACCAATCAGAGAGCTCGGCTCACCGACCAATTAGCCAACTCGAATAAAGGACACTAATAGGTTATATAATGAATGTTAAAATGTTTATATTATAATTCTATATTCATGTTATTTTCAGTATTAAATGTGGCAATTTCAAAATGATAAATTCTCTGGCAACACATACCAACCAAATCGTAATAAATGCAATCAAGCGGACGTTTCAACTGTGATCCAAACTTTTAAATGGTCCAAACTTTAAATATATAAACAAGATTGGTTTAAATTAAAAAACAAATATTATTACAAATTTACACATTTATTCACCTGAGATTTATTTTCAATTATTTACGATTCAATCTAGGTTAACGTATTTAGACAAAGGAACCACATACACTTATGTAATCGACGATTTTTTTTTATTTACCGGTAAATATCGGTATACCTGTAGTAGGTAAAATCATTTACCGTTTACAGGTTTATGAAATTTGACGGTAAATTGCAATCCCTACTCATAATTTGGACGGTTTTTGGAAGGAGCTTTGAAGATTTTCTTAAGCTTTCATACCCCATCAATTATTTAATCAAAAAGCAGAAATCCTTAGAATTAAATCAATAGTTCTGTTCCCTCAACACAATATACTGAATACTGCTGAAAGTAAGACTCCAGGACTGATTTGAGGTATCCAGAAGATCACTTGTCAATACACAATATTCCAACAACGAGTTTATCATTGTCACAATGGCGTCCGAATCGCAAAGTCAAAAACCTCTGGACATAGAGCGGTGTCACTGACAGAGAGCGGTGTCATACATATGTACTTCGACGATGCATGATCGTACATATTTATGTGCTCATAAATAAAAAATACAAAATATTGAAAAAAATTAACGTAGACTATATAATTTACGTATTGGTAGAATATTTTGTTGGAAACCCGCTGCTATGGAAGTCGGATGACACTGCTGATGATTAGAGTCCTTAAATTGATGCGTGAGGAGGATTATGGTGTTGGGATGTTGGAAGTTGGGTCACACGCGTCCTTGATGTGTCCTTGTAGCGTCCTTGGCACGTCTGAGTGCACGCGTGCGGCGGTCACTCAACCAGCCTTATGCAATTCAAAATGCAGTTCCGCACGACCTCGTAAATGCTTTCTTCACTGCCAAAGAAAACTGCACTGTTAAAAGCTCTGAGGCTGATACGCGTCTGCGGACCAAAATTTCTGAGTTGCAATGGACCAAGTCTCAATACAAACTCGAATTCTGCAGACTCGCGGGTTTTTAATTTCATTTTTAGACCATTATTTAGTTTGGATTAATTTTATGTATGTATGCAAGTCGAAATCAACTACATATAGTAAATAGTTGAGATGTTTTAAGAAAGTGGAATGATTCTATCACTGAATTTTAGATGATTCATTTTTTACATAGAAGGAATTATATATCTGTAAAATCTTGAATGCTGTTTGTCGCTTTTATACTAATTTTTTAAATGATTTTCTGCCTGTGAAATTAATTTACATTAGAATCAATAAAAAAAAGAAAACCTTCGGATAGTTCTGTAAGAGTGATTCATTCCATCATCAGATGAAAATAAATAAATATATTTGCATACCGATTGTCGAATCATGTAAAAATCTCGATTCCTATTTGGGTATTTTTTTTAGTTTTTAAGTTTTTTAAAATGTCTGAGTAAATATGAATAAATATAAATTGAGTCAAAATTTGGAAAAATTAAAAAAATTATAACTAAGCTTGTTAAAAGAAAAATATATTTCTAAAAAAATATCTACAATTTTAAAGCAATCATTAGTGTCTATGAATAAGCAACCCAAGATCATGCCAACAAATTACGAAACACAAAATTCAAAGGGTTTTAGATATTTTCCGGCTATGAGTTTAAATTTTAGTGGAGAAAATCTGTAAAATATCTGCTCCTGCTTTTGGCGCTATATATTAAAATTATACAAAATAAGTTCTTCATCATATATTTTTAAATAATACAAAATTCAAATGGTTAAGTAGAATCTTTTTGAAAAGGATGTACATACATATGTTAATATTCAGTCGGAAGACTACTACAGATTTCTTAGAATACATATTTTCAATGGAGTTTGCATCTGTAAAATTCCAAACTGTATTTAAAATTGGGATTTTTTTTAATTTTGAACATAATTTCTATAATTAATGATACTGCAACGAAATTTAATAAGTGCAAAAAAATACAGATTAAAGTTTCTGGAACCCAAGTGTATAAAACCCATCACAGCATCTTCAATACATGCACAATCATCTGCAACAGTTTCAAACATCAAAGTCGACAGCGGCGCGGCAAAATTCCAACCACATCACAGGAGTAAATTGAAAAGTAAATGAAGCACTCGGATGATCCTTTTATTGCAGAGCCCGGTCGCAGCATGCAAATTGTGCGAAAATATCGGAATTTTGTGCAATCTGGTCGAACAATGCGACCGCCATGCGATTTAGTGCAACGTCATCGCGTCATGCACCCACAATGCATGGATAAGTGTGCAACGGCATGCAACAACAATAATAATTTACATATACGTACGAGTACATACAGACCCTACGATGCGATTTGTATAGCGTCAATCCGCAACAGGAATCCTTTGAAAGGAGAGCCTTGCAAGGCCTTGCCGATGCCCCTCAAACTATGAGACTCCCATATACTATGTACATATGTAAAGAAAAATTCTATGATAGTGTTACGTACGCCGCGGATTGAGCGAATTGCACTTAGGCCAACGGATATCTGTTATCGGATTAACTAATTGCTTGCACTTACTTCCAAGGATTATATCTGGACTCTAAGTGCATTTAGGCTAAACAATGACCGTTATTAGTTATTTCTCAGAATAGGTACGGGGAGACCCAATGTCGTGGAAATACATATCCGAATACGTGACTATACAACAGGTAAACAGATTAAGCGTCCTGAGAGATCTACCCTTTATAAGGCGGTACGTAGACGATATCAGGTCATTCTGGACTGAGCAGTGACAGTGCGTGTATCTCCTTAATCATCAATAAATGCTGTGATACGACTGTTGGCCTTTTACTTAGATCCTCCACCCACCCCGACGCAACAATAGTTTCTAAACTATCGTCAGATTTGATTTGATTTGGATGCAGCTTAAAAGAAAATTTCGCGACGTTGTTTCTTGGAATGGTTAATTCTCCAATAGAGTTATATTTTGAAAACAAAATAGAATGAAAAAACAAATTTTGACAAGTTTTGCCAAAGTCTAGAAATAAAAGGAACAGATTTGGGAAAATCCATAGCATATCTTTACGCGCTTAGTCTCCATGTGTCCTAATTTGGATGCAGCTTAAGAGAAGCTTTGCAGCATTATTTCCTGGAAAGATAAATTCTCCAAGAAGACCAAATGGAACGAAAAAACACAATTTTTTTCCAAAAACAGTTTTGCCAAGACAAGAAAGAAAGAAACAGATTTGAGATAATCTATAAAAGAATTGCAGATACAAATGGGATCATTCCAACAAAGAAGATTACTTAATATGGAAGTACATAGAACCTTCACGTGTTGAATGTTCGCGTGTCTTCATTTGGATATGATACACTATTCCCTGGAAAGTTTGACTTTCCAGTAGATTTATACCTCACATTAAAAATAATGACAAGGAAAACAGCAATAGGTTTGATAAAATCCATCAAAAGATGAAATGTGACCATCCCAACGCAAAAGACTACTTATAAAATATGAAACCTGAACCTTTGCGAGTTGAATCTCCGTGTGTCCTAATTTGGATGCAGCTTAAATTAAGCTTTCATACATTATTTTCTGAAAAGGTTGATTTTTCAGAAGATTGACACTTTGCCTTTTATAGAAGACAGAAGAGATCAAGAAAAACAAATTCTGATAAGTTTTGCTAAGAAAAGGAATAAAGGAACAGATTTGATAAAATCCATAAGAAGATTACCGATTCAAATGGGACCATTCCAACGAAGAAGACCACTTGCGACAGATGGAAGTTGAACCTACACATGCTAAATCCAATATGAGTCAAGTCAAACTGATAGACCCACGCGCGGTCTACTCGCTACTTGCACTCCCAACACAAACGTGACGTCACACTAGTGCATGTCAAAAACAACTGGATTTACTCAGCGACAATGCGCATGCGCGAATTCCGTCACTGTCAATTTTATCAAGTGCACGAACACGTGCAACTATATATTGTATATACAATATATTATATTATTTGAAAAATTATAATACACAATCTTTATGGTATTCACTGTTGAACTGCTCAAGTTTATCTGAATATACATACATACATATGTACATATGTATATATATGCGACTGTTTTACCGTTGAAAATGACGGGGCGAAAATCGCGGTCCGATAAGCCATCGTTAAACGTCGCATTTTAATACGGTCGTCAATGTGCATTGACGTTGCAATTAAAACTGGTTTTTGCATATCAAATGCAACATCGTGTGATGCAATCGCGTGCTCCAAACACTCCCAAGTTCAAACGCCGATACCCATAAATTGATAAAGCCAACCGATAATATACATACGTATGTACATATGTATGTATGTACATTCAAACGAAGAATCGTCGATGACTAATCATCATATGTAATTATTTCATGAATGAACTCGGATCAAATCCGCCTATGCAGTGATGCAAATGCACATGCAATCAATCGAATCCGACCTTTCATCGCGCAGAATTAGATTCAATTGCATACGTATTGTACGTATTGTAATGCGCTTAGACACGATAATAGTGAAAATTTCCATTATACATAATTGAATACGGTCAACGATCGACTGATCGATTCCTACATATATGATGGGTTTATAAATAAACTTCCAAACTGAATTATGCAGCTATTTTATAAATTTAAGCAGAATGAATGGTCGTATGTAAGAATTTTGTGCATACTGAGAGATGTACATATGTAGACTTGAAATTGGATAGGTCAAGCATTTTTATTTTAATAGGAATAAGACTCTCATTTTTAGATGGACAATGGATGAAATGAATTAAAAAACGTATTAAAATGATACATTAGTGGTATTCCGTTTTTAGAAAATTTTGAGTTTTAATTTTCAGATGGAGTATTACTACTATACACTACAAAAGTGAATCTAATGCATGCAAAATCTGCATACACATTAGATAAGTAACAAGCTAGCTTAGTTACAGATTATTCTCAAATGGGAGGGGGAAGATGTGGGTATTTTAATGTTATTATTGATGTTTTAAATTATGTTTTACCATGATGCCATTATGAGTTTTACTCCTGAGTACCAATGGTATTAAGCTTCAACACACATTACCAATGGTATTAAGCTTGTATTTAAACTGATGGATTATAAATTTGAAATAGCGATGAAAAATAGTAGGTGAGATTATTTGAGTAGCCGTTTCAAGATCAAGAAATCAAATAAATTTCGCAAACTCTGATATAAGAAACGACCGACTTGGAGTCACAAATATCTAAATCTGGCCAGCAACACTCCAGAAATATTCCGAGTAAATTCTCTTCAATCGAAGTCGACTCACGGTTTGAACCCGGGAACTCTCGGTGGTTAACATTAACGCAACCACCGGGCGGGGTATATAAAAAAACCTTTTCTATACGTTTATAACCAGGTTCTTAGCCTAAATATTTCTGAAGTTAAAACGAGAACCTTCAGAAGTTTAGAATATTTAAAAGGGTTTTTCATATATCTTTTCTCTTTAGAATAGTTTTGATTTTTTCAACTATTTTAAAAAAATAAGCTCTAAATAGACACTTATTGTTTAATTGGGTCGAGTTTGATGTTTTTTATTTTTATCTTGGTCTCTAAAAATTAGGGTGCATCTTAAAATCAATGGCGTCATATAAGCGAGGAAATATGGTAGTTTTGACTGATTAACGAGAATTCAAAGTCGCCATTTTACCAGAAACTCCGATACTAAGCGCTCCACATGCACAACGGCCATTTGTATAGTAGAAATGGACTTTTCATAAAATCGTCATTTATTTATTAATTCTTAATCAATTTTGAATGTAGAAAGATTACGAATTATCTATATACATATATATAAAATTGAATGTCTGTTTGTCTGTCTGTCTCGTATAGATTCCTACATCACTCAACTGATTACAATGGAACTTTCAGGATTTGTTGTATGCATGTCCGGGAAGCTTACCGTGAAAAAAAAGGGAAAAAACCTCTTTATAATAATATTCGTAATTACGATTTTACCGACGCGAAAGTTTGAAGCGCTTTTGTGTAGTCAAGGAAATGTGTTTGTTGGTAACCACGTTACCAGTTGGTTTGAAGAGACGTTATTTGAGGTCCAACAATCACTTGAAACGGGAATGGGAATTGCATGCCTTATTCTGGCATTGCAACGCATGCCGGGTTCAGCTAGTACGAAATAAAATCAGGGCGAAAATTTTATTAAAACTTTTCCTTGATACGACGCAAGCTATCCAGTACATATGTACATATGTAGGTCGATGGAAATTCAAAATTTGAATTTATCACGACAAAAGTTTTCCATTAGGTCCATCGATGAAAATCCAAAATTCGCATTTTTCGCTCCGGCCTAATGTATGTTACATACATATATGCCAGCAGCATAGCTCGGTCGTTAAGGCTTAAGGCGCCGGGTTCGATCCCATGAGCTGACCTCGATTGAAAATAATTTTTCTGAGTATATCTGTAGTGCTGCTGGTCAGACCTGGATATCTGTGACTCCAGATCGATCGTTTCCTATTAGAGTTTGCCAATTTTCTCTAATTTCATTGTTGAAATGGTTCCCGGTAAAAATTGGTTAAATATCCTTCCTACCTACTATGTCACCACTATTTGAAATTGATTAATGTACAATAAAATGTATGTACAATTCATAGATGTCTCGTTAATTTTCGAGTTTTTCTGTATCTCGTAATTCGTAGTGCTGCTGGTCAGACCTGGATATATGTGACTCCAGGTCGATCGTTTCCTATCAGAGTTTGCCAATTTTCTCTGATTTGTTGAAATGGTTCCCGGTAAAATTGGCTAAATATCCTTCCTACCTACTATGTCACCACTATTTGAGATTGATTAATGTACAATAAAATGTATGTACAATTCATAGATGTCTCGAGTTTTTCAGTGTCTCGTAATTCGGCGACTTGAATAATAAAAAAAATGCTGCAATGTTTGTAATTGGCCAGGGTTGGAGTTATTCGGGTTACCTGTAAGGTCTTCCTGGTATATATGTAAAAAATAAAAATAAAATAAAATAATATGTATTTACTTGCATAGAACACTAGACCGATGCAACACTGCGCTACAAAAGCCGGACGATGTGAACTCCCGGGGCAAATGAAAACACCTGTGTATGTATTCATTGAATGGTAATTGGATCGAGGCGAGGAAAGGTTGACAACCCCTATTCCGGTGCAATAACAACATTCTGTTGTGGATTGTACCTATGTACATGCAAGTAAACAGGACACACAGATGTACATATCCCCTTACAAAACAGCACTGGAGTCGTCGTCTGGAGACTGCGGATAAACAATACCGTGTGCGTGGGACACTACGATGGCCGTCGATATCGACGTAGTAAATAACACGACAAGTTCAACGAACCCCCTGACTTCTTATCTTTACGATGTGTTTTCGCCTGTATAGTGACCGTTACGTCGGCGCCGGAAAGGTTGAGAGCCGCTGGCTCGATATTCGACACCGAGCGATTTCGCGCCATTTGCACACAGCGTCTTACTTCCAAGTAACTAGTGATTTTATCTCGCAAAACACTAGTACATATGTATTTCGAAAATTCTACTGGCCATGTAAGCATAGAGTTGAGGGATCGAATTCCGACCAAAATCGAATGATACAATCAGCGTTCTTCACGATTTCGAATGTACTTAAATATATTTTTCATAGTACCACGAGGAGTTACTCTAATGGTAAGAACACACTCAAAAGTGCGGCACGGGACGCGCACGTCGACTCCAGCGGTGGAAGGCGAATCTTCGTGTCCATGTTAGCCTTTGAAGGACTGAGCGTCGAGATCGAACGAGTGTCCCGGACCGGGGTCGAGTAACACCGCAGTATTTTTTAATCAATATACAGCTTTTCTCAATACAAATGGGTTCAATATATATCTTATTAATCATTTTATACATCAACACAAAAAAAGTTTTAGTTCTATAGCATATTTTTCACTAGTTTTGTATTAATAAATAACGACAAGCATCAACATGCAAACGCACATAGGTAAGGCCAACAGGCGACTGCATGACTCAATACCACGCGCCAAAAGCCAAGAAAACTAGCTTACGATAATATAGCTGTCTCTTTCTCCCGCATTGATTCATCGATCAACAAGAATATGCAAGTGAACAGTCAAAAATATGACTTATTGCTACCGCCTTTAAATCATACTTTGGAACGTAGAAATATATAAAATTATTTTTTTACGAAGTACCCTTTTCTAAATCATTCGAAATCTATTAAAATAAATTTCATGTAGTTCATTCTTGGAATACAAGAAATATAGGGTGTATATTTCTTCTATTCATGCCATACAGCACTGCACGTTTCAGCACGCTCAGAATTGTTTAAGGAAAAATCGGCTAATATAAGGTATACATTACAGGCGAATATTACTTTCTTCGTATCAATATTGTCACAATATAACGTTTCCGAATGCGCACTTTCGTTAGTACGCGTGCACTCGCCACTATTTATTTATTTTATTTTATAGTTTTGACCATTGTGGCACTACAGGAAGAACCGCATGCGCCACAATGGCCTACATAAGCCTATTAGGTGAGCGAAGGCTATTGGATATTATTTTAACTTATTTGCCTGGTAGCTGCGCTCATCGTTATTTTCATAATAAAATGTGATGCATGAGTTGAATTTAGATCTTCTCTCTTCTATTTGAGCCTAGCAAGGATGTTTTATATTTGCAGCTGGTTCTAAAAAATACATAACATCCCCACGGGTCACGACGTTCAAATGGAAGAGGAAAAATCAAGATTCCACTTATACATCACATAAATTATGAAAACAGTGATGAGAGCAGGCTACCAGACAAATAGGTTAAAATAATTTCTGATAACCTACTATGACGTCACGTCATGCGTGAATATTTCCACAATGGCCAAAGAGAACTAGTTTTGCTTGATACGTTACTGCTGTATAATATGAATAGATCGTGTCAGCTACTGCTATTAAGCCTACGCCACATACATATTATGGAACATTTTATATGAATATGTACTAAATAATATTTTTCGTATTGTCTGTGCTCTACGGGATTGCCGTAGTACGTCTATCGTCTTATAAACCGTAAGCATACGTATACTTACATCAATCAACAAATCCGAAGCGAGGGATGCCACAATTAAAGCTTATTAAATCTATGTATAGTGGTTTAAAAAAATATTAATATTTATCTCAGACTGTTACACAGTGGTCCTAAGGGTCGATTAGTCACAGTGTACCCAAAAGTTTGTAGAAAATGTTGAAATTTTGGGTGGGGGTGGTTCTCAGTCGTGGTGTTTTGGTCTTGGAGTACTTTCACTGAGCTCCTGGCAGACTTCCGCGCCATTTATCTTGTCAAACATCGCACCAGGTTCATTGCGCCCGTGTCCACTGCACATGCAGCTGCTGCAGCTGGAGCCCCGTTGTTGGTGCATTCGATGCCTCCCCCTTTCCGCGCCCCCTCCTCACCAAATAATCCCCGCTCGACCAGTTTCAAACTCTGCCGAGCCTTTGAAGAACCTCCAAGATGAAGACGAAGACGACGGCGACGTCCAGACACTTCTTCATCCACTGCCCACACGTCCCTCGGCGTCATCTAATTTACTATCTCAACTACGACTTGTCTCGTTCGATGCGATCCCATTTAGATATGAGTTGTCTCTAGAGAATATTTAGTACGAATAGTTTCATACATATTCATACTAAATATTTGATATGTAAATTTAAAGCTATGAAGCAGCTTGAACTTAAAACTACAAATAAGATAGATTGACCATGTCTTTTCCATTGACTTTCCATTACAAATAAATAAGTAAATTTCAGAAGTGGACATCATGATAGATTGATTGAAAATGTTGTGCTTCACTCTCTTAATTAACTGATCCCAAATTGTTTTGGAAAAAAGCATGAAGCTATAATTACATATAATTCGACACCAAAAGTGAAAACTATTAAACTAGCAGATAGGACTAATAAAACCTTAAAATATTAGTGAAGTAAAAATATATATGAGAGATAATGAGAGCCTATAATGCAAATTTTATAAGACATATTGTGAAAATGATTAAGTTATAGGCGTTTAAACAAATGCAATTTGACAAAACGAGTGGGGGGTGGAAAGTCAAACAAATAAGGCTACTGGATGGGTTAGCTGTCACCGTCTCAAAAATATTTGAATTTTTTTACGTGTTTATTACGATTATATTTCACCACCGACTTGGTGGATCTAATTGAAATCTCTATCGGCGGCCAAACCTTGGAAAATGGCAAAGTTTCAAAGTGACCGGAAGAGTGTAGGAAGTTTGTCAGACTAACTGACGAAGTGAAACTAATAAAAACCTTGTAAAAAAGTAGTCATGATCTGGGCCGCCTTGGTACATATGTATGTGATGATCTTAAAGCGGTCCATACCTCTTAGTAATATATTTAATTACATTAGTTTAAGCCGGGATCATAATTTTGATTGAAACCCCAATCATTGAAATCTTTTTGATTGAAACCCCAATCATTGAAATCATTTTGATTGAAATTTTAATCCCACACATTTGTACATTTGTTGTTGAAATATTGATTAAATTGCCTTTTTAAATTGTTTTTTTTTAATAAAGTTTTTTTTCTAAAGTTTTTTATATACATTTATTTTTTTATATTTTAGTACATTATTTTTTATATACATTTATTTTGTTACTTGAGTTTTTTTACTAAAGTTTTTTATATACATTTATTTTTTTTACTTGAGTTTTTGATATATCTTAATATTATATACATAAGAGGTAAGTAATTAAAAAACCTTTTTTTACCAAGGTTTTTTTTATTTTCTACTTTTTAGTGTTACAGAAATTACTATAATACTAAATTATAATTATTTACAAATTAATTTAATTATTATTTATAATTATTTGCATTGTTGAGTAATATCGCATTTAAATGACTTTAAAGGCACTTTAAAATCTCAATATGTAGTATTTCTATAAATCATAGTCATCAAGTCCAGTTGCAAAGATGGAATTATGTATACTCATTTATGCCGGGAATCTTACAGCTTAGTATAGCTTATTAATACTAAGATTGCTTTAATGATAAAATTGAAGTTGTAATCATATTAACAATGAAATTGTAATGTAATCCATACAGTTAAGAATAGTTTATCAATGTATGATTGTCCATAAATGAGTTTATGTATTAACAGAAATGAACTTTTCAATCATCAGATAAATTAAATCAGCTGATAACTAAAAATAAAACTATCACTGTTTGATCTGTGTACATGTGTAGCTTGTATTGGTTAGAAAGTTTGTTTTGGAGAAATAAACAATGCAATTTGAGGTTATGGGTAGCTGTTGAACTAATTGTATGTATGTATGTAAGCTTATTGTAAAAAACTAAATGTATGTAAGCTTATTGTAAATCATATTAACAATTAGATACAACATAACTTCTTATTGAATACTTATCTCGCAGATAAAACTCCGTATAGAGATATACTTTTAGCCGTGAAATGTCAGATTTGACATCTTTGGCCATAAATCAATATATATCGTGTATTACCCTACAAGAAGCTACACGCCAAATTTGAAATTTATATATACATATGAGAGTTAAAACTATAAATATTTATATATTATAGATAACGAGAACCAATAGAGCAAATTTCATAAAATATAGAGTGAATTATAGGCGTTTAAACAATTAAAATTGATAAGGCCGTGTCATGGCGAAAAGTTTACGCCTTGTTAAACAACGCTTGTTAAACGTCAGGAAGATTTACTTTCCCTGTTTTTAAAACGCGTTGTCTACGATGTTTTATCTTCAACGTAATGGCAGACGATACGTTAACGTGTATTGATGACCAAAATGAGCAATATGGGAAAGTATGAAAACGATCGGATAAGAGATAAAAATGACCACTGACACGAAAGCCATGTGAAACGTAAAGGAGGTAAGTAATAATAAGTAAAAAATGTGTCAACTTCAATAATAAATCTCATACATATTTGTTTAGAGTTGTAAGCAATTTTCCTGTAGGTAATTATGAAGAAAAACTGATAAAGTCAACGTCAGTTGCTCAACGCTTTGTAAACAGGCTTTCAAAAGCCGACACGCAGGGGTAAACCCAAAAGTTCAACTTAAAATAAGCACACATATCTTCTTGAGAGAAAAATAAATTAATGGTTGTTTTATTAGAATTAGACTATGAAACTTGTACTACAGAGCTTGTACTGATTGAAATGACAAATCGGTAAAGTGAAAGATCACTAATTACCTAATAACCATAGGCGGATCCAAGGGGGTTCCATGAGTGCTTCCATGGGGTGCTTCCCCCCCCAACTCCCCACATTGGACGAATTCAATTTCATATACTATATACATACAAGCTTTTTCTTTGATTTTTCACTTTTAAATACAAAATTTTGTATTTGCGGCTGGTTCTTATATTATATATTAGTGCTGGCTGAAGATACAAGACATTCCCTACTTTGTATTTTATTATTTGATATTTTTACTTTATCTACTATTATAATGCTATTGTTTTTTATGATTATGTCTGTATAAATGTATTTTTAGTCTGTCTAAATATTTGGAAATGGCAATAATTCTTCTCGAAGATAGTGAGTCAAAGTCTAGCATACCTTGTAAAAAGGCAGTGGGAAATATGTATGTAAATAGGGGTAATATTTATATTCCCTCATATAAAGGCATCTAAGAAACTTTTTTGAACTCGTTCTACCAAGAGATAGGGGTTGCCTATCGTCAATTTCTATTGTCCTACAAAGCTAGAGAGCAAAAAAAATGTTGACAATAGAAATTGACAATAGGCAACCCCTATTTCCTGGGGAATAGCACTCGAGTGCCTATCCTTATAAAATAAGAAATGGAATACTTGGGTGAGAAGTATAACAAGGGCAGTGGATATAGTGGAGAGAGTGGAGAGGTTTAAACGATAATGGGCAGGCTTGGAAAAAGGCAGTGGGAAATAAATAGGGGTAATATTTATATTCTCTCATATAAAGGCATCAAAGAAACTTTTTTCGAACTCTTTCTATCAAGAGAGAGAATTTAATTTCAGTGGGACTCCAAATTACAGACCCAAACTCTAATATGCTCCGAAGAAGCGAACAATAAAGCAACACCATTATACTTGGATCTTGGAAGTAGTGAGCATTGCGCGAAACAAATCCAAGCATTTTGATAGCCCTACAGTACATATCTGAAATATGAGTCGAAATTTTGAAGTCACTCCTAAACAGTGTGCCAAGATCAACAGTTGAGTCAGTTCGCAATAACTGATAGTTCCGGAGTCTTTTTGGACAGTACGGTTTATTTTTTAGTTATAATTAGTTATTTTTAATTGAATCCAACAATATATGCAATTTATAAATTGGATATATTGTTCTGGATTATACACACACACACACAAAATTGCCAAGCGGGAACTCATACGAGTTGAAACCGCTCAAAGAACAGGCACTCCAAGTACATAGACGATGGTCAGGGTCGGACCGTCTGCGTCTGGAGTGTCTGCCGACGAAAAGCAGTCGGTCCAGCTATCTGCAAGCAGAGTGGAGTCTGGCTATGGCAGTGTCTGGTCACAACAACACAGTCTGGGGCGGTTGGCTTCGGTTACGTTGACCGACGCGGCGGGTGCATCGCACGCGGAATGCAAATCCGAACCCAGGTGCATCTCCCGGTGCACTTCTTGGACACCTACCAACGACCAGTCGACACCTCCGAACAACTCCCACATACTAATCCGATTTATTTTCTAGTCCGATAGAAAATCGCGACAAGCCACAGAGCAATACTGACTCGGTTGTATTACAGTGGTGACAACGATTTCAGAAACGACGGGTTTTCAACAAAAAAATCAACTATCCATGTTTTCAACTGAGAAGTCAATGTTATTTTATAAACTAGGTGCACTCGATAAAGAGAGTATAGTTTAAATCTATATATACAAATAAATTTGAATATCTGTCTCGTATAGCACCTAAACCACTCAACCGATTACGGTGGAACTTTCAGGATTTGTTGTATGCATGTCCGGGAAGCTTACTGTGAAAAAAAAACGGGAAAAACCTCTCAATAATAATATTCGTAATTACGATTTTACCGACGCGAAAGTTTGAAGCGCCATTGTGTAGTCAAGGAAATGTGTTCGTTGGTAACCACGTTACCATTTTATGACGAAACGGCGTTGAAGAGATGTTAGTTGAGTTAGTTCGCTCCAACCATCACTTGAAACGGGAACGGGAATTGAATGCCTTATTCTGGCATTGCAACGCATCCCCGGTTCAGCTAGTGAAATAAATAATAAATAAGCTTGTAAAAACAGCACATTATAGTTGCAATGTATGTACGAACAATCAGTGTTATGTCAGTCACAGCCAGGGATTGCAAAAATACCCAAATTTTCAATATCGGTATAAGTAGTATAGTACCGGTACTTCCGGTATTTTTTTTTAAATTTATTTATTTGTAATAAATGTACGCCTTATAGGCCAAGTATACATAGCTTGCATGTTTCAAAATGCTTATTGAACAAGGTGAAACTATGTCAAAAGACGCCAAACCAAATACAGAATACTGCGAAGTAGGTACGGCCCAGTTACAGGGGATCATAATGTTTCGTATAAATTTGTGATTTTTGATAAATAAAGCTATTTTACGTTGAAATTCCACGACGATAACAACACATTAAATCAATTTAAAGATTTTATATGGAACGGTCATTTCGTAGTTTTTAGTCATAGATATATGTTGTTTTAAAAAATCGATACAACCGGTATTTTGAAATTAAAAATTTGAATTGCGGACAAACAAAGATTTAACTTTATAAAATCATCTAATTCAATTTATTTTATATGTAGGTATATAAACAATTAAAATCTGACAAAACGAGTGGGGGGGCAGAAAATCAAACAAACAAGGCTACTGGAGCATATCACGGATTTAAAAAATCCAGCTTTAAATAAATAATATTTACTCTTTTCATATCTTATACATATATATATATATATATATATATATATATATATATATATATATATATATATATATATATATAAAACCGAAACGGCGCTTGTAATTCGTTTCTGATTGACTGTCGTCAAAGTCGTTTCTAGTTTTGGGCCTATCGGCTTAGCCGCCTCCCCCAAGTATATTATATAAATAAATAAAAATAAATAAATAGTTGGTTGGATTGATCAAAGATGTTTGTTAAAAAATAAAGTCGGTCGTTGAATATATAATTTTTTTTTCGATTCAAATTAATTTAATATAAAAAAAACGAAGATTTTTTTCATGGTTTGACGGTATTCTCATTTCAATGCATTATTCTGAATTTCCATATCAATTTACTTTTATTCCGTGGTAAAACGTAAAAGATCGTCAAAAGTGGAACCCAGCGAAGCCGGGTAGTACCACTAGTATATTAAAAGTCAAAGATTTTTCGATAAAATTTAAAAAAAAATTAATATGAAAATAAATTTTAAAATTTTATTTCAATACTGTACCCGATGATATTTCATCGGGCCTATCTATCACTAGTTTTAAATATTGGCTTCCGGAAACCCTCGGAAAACCCACTGGTTAATAGTACTGATATGTATGTATGTATGTACATAAGTGCAGTAAGGACTAATCAACGCGATGCACTCGTGTTTGCTGTGCATATTATCTCTTGCACGACGTGCAAACTTTCACAGCTCGCGGTCAAGCATCGTTTACGACGAATTGTCACACTCTTTCGACAAAATTCAAATACATATGTAGTTATATATGCACAGATGAGAGTTGAAACATGTGACATTGACGGTGAGACGAAGGTCCCATGGTCAGGGGTTTATCTATACGAGCGGTTCGAGTCGAGACATAACGACCGTCTATATGGGTGTCGTTTAAAATAATAATCAGGTAAAAATGCCGCTCATCCCCTCGGCTACTGTAATTTTCGACATAAATCCCATGACGCTGTCGCTCGCCTTGAGTGCATTTCCAATGCTCAATTCCTTTTCCACTGATAATTCTATACATCTGACTCAAAATGGTGGTATTATTTAAATAATGATTGCTTTGAAAAAGTTTTCGGTTTGGGTTTTAACGACTAATGAGGTATTTAACCGTGCTGAGAACAGGTCTCAATGGTGAGTGTGTTCTTATGTTGATTTGAAAGCTGAACGTCAAAATATTTATCTTGGTCGAAATAAAAATGAACATAAATGGACTCCGCGAAATACATACATGTTGCAAAATTTTTTCAATTATTTGGCAGTCAAAATGGTTTGGGGTAAATCTAAAATCGTATTTTATTTTATTATTTATAAGACCAATGTGACCGGACAGGTTGCCCCAATGCGTCACATCAGACAATAAAAATTACTTAAATTTTGAGCGCCTGAATGCGGTAGAGCTTTGAGTCATCGTTTACTTTTCCAAACTATTCCTGTGAAAACGTCTGCTTTCAATAAACCGTCTCTTGTCAAGGCTATCCTGATCCTTAATGTTATAGATGAACATTTGGACCTGTTTAATTGTCATGTGATAAACTGGTCAGTTTCATGATATTCAACCCGAGTCTATTTGAATGAGATGTTCATCTCACCGCATTCAGGCGCTCAAAATTTAGGTTCCAATAAAATCGAAGGGTTGTCAATACTTCCATTTAATACTCCAAAGAAATATTTGGAAATGGCAATAATTCTTCTCGAAGTGAGTCAAATCTTAGCATAACTTGTAAAAAGGCAGTGGGAAATAAATAGGGGTAATATTTATATTTCCCAATATAAAGGCTTTCTTCATATATGTATGTACATATAATATTTATATTTCTTCATATGTATGTTCTTCGTCCTACAAGATATAAATCAATTATTGAAATGTAAAGAATTCCATATAATGATCTCATTTGTTAATACAATACTTTGTGTTTGTATTAACATACATATGTAATACAACACTAGGTGCAGACACACGGAGTACGTGGTACGTTTTTTAAATAGTTTTGCACATGTAAGAAAAACGCTACTTCGCCTTATCTCTACTGTCGCGATCCTGGATAAAACTCACCCCCTGGGGTGTCTTCACTGATATTTTATCTTTGTATTGACATGGGTTCGACAGTGATCCCCAACTAAATCATTATCATATTCGAATTCAGTGGGTCAAACTTAGTCTTTGCTCCGGTATTTTTTTTGTTGTTGCCAAGTGTAATTAGGGCACTGCGAATATGTAATTTCTGTAGTGGAAGTATTTATTTTATTTATTTACATATAAGCCACATTGAAATTATGGAATACTCTAACGTGTCTTTGTGACCAGACATATAAGCATAATACTAAATCCCGAACCCAGAGCGCGCCGTTCATTGTTCAAATGTTGTAAATGCATTGTTAAAGGTTTGACGAACCTTTTTTACAAAGCATTTATAACAATTGAACAATGAGCGGCGCGCTTTGGGTACGCACTCTACATAATATATGAATGCGATATTTTCCACCTCGGTGAGCGTAGATTATCGGATATTATTTTAACATATTTATCTGGTAACCTGCGCTCATCGTTACTTTCTTAATTTTAATGTGATTATGAGTGGAATCTTAATCGACTCTCTTCCATTTGGGCCTTGCTGTGATTTTATTTTATTTTTTATTCATATTTTACTTTTTCTTTCTCCTTTGTACATTTTTATGTACTATTTTAATTTTGCTCAATGTAAACAAATAATGGGATTTATAGATTTTATTTTTGATTTTTACACTTGTTCATTTTTTTTTCCTGATGTATTATTTTCCTTTTGTTACTTTTTTTTTATTATTATTTTATTTTACCATGTTTTCTGCTTTTCACTTTTTCTTATTTATACTAATTGTACTTATTTTTATATATTTATCAAATGTAGGCCATTGTGGCGCATTAGGTTCTTCCTGTAATGCCACAATGGTCCAAAACTATTAATAAATAAATAAATAAATAATACAAATACTATATATATATACATATATAAGAAAATTAGCGAGACATCTATGTTATAGATAATAAATTTTTGAAATCATATTCAAATAGTGGTGACACAGTGGGTAGGATAGTTTTTGCCAATTTGAAGGAACGGCTTCAACAATGAAATCAGATAAATTGACAAACTCTGATAGGAAACGATCGGCTTGGAGTAACACATATCCAAGTCTGATCAGCAGCATTAAAGATTATACTCGGAATAAATTCTAACCACCGAGTTGCTGACTAAGTATACCTAGCGAATGCGTAGTTGTATTCATCATGTTTCATATTGTGGCACTTTTTTTGTACCAACTGAACGTTACATTAAGTCATATTAAAATTTGATTGTCTGGGAAATTCTGGTTTTTGGGAATGTTCTGGATTTGAGTGCTTATGAATATACATATGTATTTTAAATCAAATCGAATACTCACGGTTGCAGGGTCCCCTGTATGCGAGCGGTATGGCCCTTCCAGCTCGGCACGCAGCGTTCTGAAGATGGCACGCAGAAGGGTAGGTGTTGCCATCTGTTCCGCAAACAGGACGCGTGTCGTGCTGGCTAGAAGGCAGGGACCGCGAGCACGAATGCGTGCACTTAACACAGTGCGGTCCCTCGTGCTGGTCCACCAAACAATGTCTATTCGAGCCGCAGCGGATGTGCGCACAAGAACCTGAACCAAAACCAAACAGCACCGGTCAGCAATGTGTTAACAATGGACTGTCGAGGATAGAAGCCCTCTGGTCGCGGGTGTTCAATCATCGATTGAAGCCCTCCAGCCGCAATATTCATACTGATATGCACTTACTGTGACATTGTCCGTAGTAGTCTAGGGTGAGGTGTTTGTTTCGGCGTCTGCAGGCCCGTTTACGCAGTCGACACAGGGATTTGTAGGTCCTGCCGTCAGTACCGCAGACTGGCCCAGGGCGCGCACCTGCCGCCCCTCCGCACTGTGGTGCGCATACGCATTGTGGTCTGCCGTGACGCATTGCACAGCGTCGACCTGGACCGCACTTTATGCCGTTGCACGACTCTGGAAAATTTAAAGTATACACTCAGTTGATTGAATTTCGTCAGGAGACGCTAAAAATGTTTAAAATCAATCATAATTAGACTCGGGCTACTCGCCATGGCAATTGAAAATAACAATAGATCCTTGCATCGGTGTCCATAGCAAGGGGGAAAATTTTATTTTATTTTAATTTACATAGATATATACCAGAAAGGCCTAATAAGGAAACCTCAATGAGCCTTCCTGGACAATTACAAAGATTGCAGCATTTCCTATTACCTATATCGCTGAATTTCGAGATGCTAAAAGACTAGAAATTAACTATTAATTATTTAACATATTTTTTTCTAACAAATTGGCAAAAGTGCCCCGATTCTTAGCCTAATTCTACTATAAAGTTCTGTTTTTTTTTCTTTTATTCAATTTATGTATGCCAATCTGTTTTTACATTTGTTAGTTGTTTCACAGAACCAATTTACCTTTTTCTTTAAAGGAGGAGGAAATTATATAAAAAACAGCTGAGGGACTATTGGCCAAATGGAAACTTGGCCGATGGACGCTTGGCAGATCGGACACTTGGCTGAATGAAATTTTTCATTGCTTAAATCAAAAATATCACATTTTATTTAAGTGATCTCTTAATAATGTATTTGATCGGCTAAATATTCATTCAGCCTAATGTCCATTCAATGTATGTAGGTACATATATAACATTTTCAATGTATAATTTTTGGTATATTTTTACAGATGAATATAATTGAAACACCGTATTCTATATTATTATGTACAAAAGGTTATGAAACAATTTTGTTTAATACGTTTAAAACATTTATTTAATACGTTGAACATCTCAATTAACTTAAGTATATAAAATAAATCAGTTTCAAAAACCATTCTTACTCTTACTAATCAATCTTCAAAACAAAACCCTACAAATGAAATATAAAAATCTGAAATTAGTTCATGTCATATGTCAATAGTTTTCAATATATTTCCTCTATTATAATTAAATTCATAATAGACTAGTATTTAGTATGTATTTTTACATACCTCCTATACGTTTCACATGGCTGTCGTGTTAGTGGTCATTTTTATCTCTTATCCGATCGTTTTCATACTTTGCCATATTGCTCATTTTGGTCATCAATACACGTTAATGTATCGTCTGCCATTACGTTGGAGATAAAATATCGTATACAACGCGTTTTAAAAACGGGGAAAGTAAATCTTCCTGACGTTTAATAAGCGTTCGTCCCGTGTCTTCTAACCTGTTCGCCTTGATATGGCGATATAAGATTTTAATTGTTTAAACGCCTATAATTCACTCTATATTTTATGAAATTTGCTCTATAGGTTCTCATTATCTCTCTTATATATTTAGGTCACTCATATTGTTCTGAACGTTGATAGTGATATATGCGATCGTCAGAAGATGCTGACCGTACATTCGATTTTTATGACTACCTACGCTGCTAACGGTACTTTCACAATAGTTTGACAGTTCCATGCGGTGTGTTGTGTTAGTGATTTTCGCCTTTAAATCTAAAACTGACCGTTCCGCAAGGATTTCTAACTATTTTTAAACCGCCTTGTTAGAGTGGTACTTATTTTGACTGTTTTTTTTATATAAAACTGTTGCTAAAAGTATCAGTCTACTTTTTTTTTCTTTAAGAAATCTAATGTAAGCATAAAAAAATTAAAAATTATATCTCAGACTGAAAAAATTTTTATATATACATAATCATATTTTTTGACAAGAATGAAATAAATTATAAAATAAATAAAAATAAATTTAATGATTATGCGATGAGAAGAAGGAAGATGACTGATAGGAAGAATTCTTGTTTGCAGCTTGATTAATATCAGATTTGAAAAAAAATATTTTGGCGCCAGGAAAATATTGTACATTATTATAATAGGCGCCTCGTCATGGTGACCAGGCGCCAAATAATATCTGCACTTTTTTGGCCTTCACTTATATAATATTAATTAATTTCGTGATAGCTTTTTGCCTCTGGGGCCCAAAGCAGCCGCAGTACGACCCTGGTCGATGCTATCGAGAACAAAAAAAAAAAAAACACCAAACACCATACAACGAAGAAAATTTCACACCCAGAATAACCCATATCTTTCGACACTCGACAAATAATGAATATGTATCCTGATCGTATGTACATACAGAGCTCATAAACGTTTCAGCACCAACACAACACATCTAAGCCACTATTTGAAATGCATGCTATTTAAATTGCGCGGTCAATGGCCCGGGGCGTTTTTATCGCCATCATTGCCACTAAAATAACAAATTTATTTGGCACCACGCAAAGCAATCAGATATTTGCACAGTACTCGCGCGATAGCGATCCGCATTCACTTGCATATGAATGTACACATATGTGCATATGATTGAGAACAAACGGCCAACGTGCACGATAAAGTGACTGAATGATTTCCACACGCTTAAGAGCTTTCAGTGATGTTTCCCAACGAACGGGACAACGGCCTGGCATCAATCTCGGCGATTGAGCTAAGATTCATGTTGGGATTATGACCCATTCATAAGCTCGAAACGACGAAAGTTTCATCACGCAACTTTCATACCCAAGATCTGTTGATCAACCGACATGTTTTGTGGTGACATCTCAATTGATAGATAGAATGACACTTCATGATGCGTCCTTTACCATGGAACCCGAAGGGCCGGGCCGCACCGTGCAACTTTGTCGGCCGACTTGTTGCGCGACACGAAAAAATGTATGGAAATGTGTGCGACAAACAATTTGATGAGTGTGGCATGTCCCATCTACCTGCATGCATTGGTCTGGTCGCCATCAACCACGTTGTTCGCGAGTTGAGCGGTGTGGCCCGGCCCTTAGCCGAGATCTATTTGGCCCCTCGCTAGAGCAAGCCCTAATCCTGGGCATCAAGTGAACCTGTCGAGTATGTTCAAACTAAACTAGATACCTATATACATATATAACTAAAAATAAAACTGTTTTCAGGGCAAAACCAGTATTTAAATATTCTTGAGACGTCGAAGTGATCCTGTATGAAGTAACCTGATTAAGTAACATAGTTACATATATGTTACTACAAAGGCATATAAAGTAAGAAGAGGCTAAAACGAACAATCTGTCTGAACGATGAATTCGGACGATAGACGTCAAGAAGAAATATGACGGAGTATTTTCAAACGTGTCTATTACGATTGTTTTTCACCATCGAAATTTATACATATATTGATGACCAAACCGAGCAAAATGGCAAAGTTTGAAAACAATCTGATAAGAACCCAAACTTCGTCACACGACAAAATCGTTTCTGATCTAAGAAGAGGTTATTAAAAAGCTGGAGGGCGGAGGACAACCCTCGACCATTATTTTAAGATGTCGCCAATTCGTCACTAGTATTACAACATCATGTGTGACTCCTTCATTGTCACATGATGTGTAATCAATGTTAACAATTAAAATAACTAACCAGTAGGGATAAGACATACCATTGATTTGTGGCATATATGTACATATGTGTTCAATAATTGCTTCCTTAAACAATTGTAGCGTGCACGCTGCGTGCTGTTTTGGTATGTGGCCTGACTAAGTCACTTGCAAGTTGCACAGTGTGGCCCGGCTGCTAAAGTTGATCGTCTCAGTATCCACTCAGCATTAAATCTAGGCAATAGTGAGCGGATTATTGGTCGCTTTTGGTTGCCTGAGTTGGGTGACCAAGAGCAACTACGCTTGGGCATCAAAGTCACCGACCAAGTTGCTTGCAAGTCGCCCGATGTGGCCCGGCTCTTAAGTCTAGCCTACTTGTACAAATTATATAGTTCCTAGTAAAAGTCTACATGGAACCGGGTCACCGAACATGTATTGATGCAATCAATCGATGGGATGACTCGAGCTTCACCTCAAATACTTTTGAAAGTTGGATAATATAGATATAGAAAAAAGGGCAACGGTGCAAACACACATAATTGTATGCGTCACGTGTTTTTTTTTTAATATTGTATTGCATAATCATCCCCTGGAGTAATTTTGGTAAATTAATATTTATCGGTTTGAAACGGTTAGTGATTAGAAACGGTAATTCCCATTTTGGAGAAATTTGTCGAAATAATAAAATCGTAGGAATTAACAATGATCTGAAGGAATGCTCTTCCCAGCTGGAAGCCACGAGTACGTGCATGGTGTACGATTCAGTGTATTTTCGCCCCAACGCGCGCACGCATTGAACGAAATAGAGACAGTGTCACTTTAATCCAGCAAGATACACTTTGAATATTTGATGAAAACGATGAGGGATAGGTGTGGGATGAATGTTTTCGACATGAAAGTGTGATCGAATGGGTGTGAAAGAAAATGAACGAATGAAACATACTGATACCTCGGCAGCCGTAGCAAGGCACCCCGCCGCCGAGCACCCGCCAGAAGAAGAGGGCACCGGAGTCGAGGTCGTCTGGACTCCAGGCAGCCGCCAAGGGTTGACTGGCCGAGCAGCACTCCTCCTTGGTCACCTGCTCGGCAGTCAGCTCCTTGCAACGACCACCTCGCTCCATCGACGCCCAGCATATGCCACCTGTACCCAAAAAATCAAAAGTTCATCAAAAAAAGACAAAATACAAACAATTTCAAGTCAAATACACATAATACACCAGCGAAAAAGCTGTGTAAGGTTTAGGCTTTCGGGCTCTGTGAACCCATTGCACTCGCCTAGTTGCCTAGTAAAATTTAATATCCAATATGCAATTTCGGAATAGGCTTTGTAAGGTTTAATGTAACTATATGTATCAAGGTTTTTCGATTTCGAAAAAATAAATTTTACTATGCCAGGATGTACTCGTATGTATTATTATATAATTGATTTCGATTTGCGGCAGAAGCCGCGGGGCGGCAGCCTCGATTACTGTTTTAGTTCCGATGACTGTTTCAGTTCCAGATCCCGATCACTGTTTCAGTTCCGATTCCCGATTTCTGTTTTATGCAATTCCAATTTCGATTAATTATTACTATACGTATTTTAACTTTATTTTAAATCATGTATCAATTTGTTCCCGAAACCACCCGTTGAAATTTCAACGGGCACAACACTAGTATGTATATATATAAAACCGGACATCATGTATGTGTGTATATTTGTGACAGACCGTGGAGACACAGCCAATCAAGTGTTCGAGGAGACGCGGGGAAGTAGGAGGGGGGGTGTGGAGCGTCATGTGACGTCAGGCCGAGTGACGATAAACATGTGCGATTTACGAGCGTGTTTTAGGATTAATAATGCGTTCGCGCACGCGCCTATAAACTACTTTACATTATATTTATATATCTAATATATAATTTGGAAAGAGACTTTGTATGTATGTATGTAACCTTCGTTCGTTAGGTCGTAAATCCGTGACGTCATCGAACAAATAATTCGATTTTTTTCGATTCAAAGGATTCGGAGTCCCCGGGGGGCAAAGTTACCGAGGGCGAAGCCGCCTCCGCGCCAGGGGCGCAGGCGCTGGATTCTGGTATACATATAATTTTGTATACATATATTTTTTTATAAAAGACTTACTATGTATGTTTGTTTGTTCGTGGCAGTCAATTTAATAAAAAAAAACAAATGAGTATTCAAATAAATTTATATAAAATAAAACTATTCAAATAAATTGAATAAAATGTTTACTATTAGATAAGTCATGTTTAAGCGGTTTATATGACAAATACCGAGCGATGCGGGGTAATACAGCTAGTAATCAATTCCTTTCCGTAACCACCCATAGAAATCAACGAGCACAACACTAGCCCATACATAGTATCGAATTATGAGTGCTCGTCAACTTTGTCAGTTACGAGCTTGGACAAGTACATACCCACATACATAGTAGTTACGTGGGAAGATACTGGACAAGTCTCTAATGGAAAAGCGATTTCCTTATTGAACAAAAGTAGTCATAATCTTCGGATTTGAGTACATAATGTCCATGACTGGACTGGACAGCTTCCTTATCCAAAGAACGATTATCAAACTGCACTTTTAGTTATATATTACATAATATCATTGCTTATTACATATAACTTAATTAATTAATTAAATTAAACATATATTTATAAATTATTTATAAATATATAATTTAATGATAATTTTTAATTAATATCAATTTTGTACACCAGCTTTACATACTTTTTGCTAACAAAATAATAAACCGAACAATGTGAACCCAAAATTGAAATAATAATAAAAATTCAGATGTGACCAACTCATGACTTAATCCTTGTATTTGAGGAATATGAGAAGTATATAACGAGTAGCGTGGTCTAGTGGTGAATGTTGAATTATCTCGTACTTGATGTTACGGGTTCGATTCCCGCTAAGTCTCGCTATTGGCCAGACCATGGTTTGTCAAGGTCGATCGTTTCTTATCAGAATTTGCCAATTTTTCTGATTTTCATTGAAACGATTCCTGTAAAATTGTCGTTTCCTTCCCAATTTTCTGTTGCGAACCTTTAGTTATTGTTATATCTTAGGTTTCGCCATATTGCTCACCATAGATGTCTCTGTGGTTGTTTATCGAATATAAAATTCGTATTGTTACATGAAAGTTATTCATCGTTATTTATCGTATTAATACGATATTTGTAATATCTGACGATAAATGTCAGATATTGTTCAGATTTACATGTATCTATGTAATAATTATATGTGGACCGGGAAGGCGCATTTGGGGTTTACCTGTTAAGCCTTCCTGGTATATTTGTATATATGTATATAAAAAAATAAATAAATAAAAAAAAAGAAAAAATTGATAATAAAACATACATACACGTTCACACATACCGGCTATGAGAGCATTTTTGATTTGTGACTGAGGAACCGTTTCAACAATTGGCAAACTCTGATAAGAAATAATCTATGCTAAACATACACGCTACCACTGAGCCATACTGCTGGCTATATGTATGTATGTATGTATGCAAAATATGATTGCGGTTTGCAATTATACATTACATGCATGTGTTTATAATGCGATTGGATATGCACACAGTTAGCCACAGTGCCAATTTAGGGTCACCTGAACTATAGTACATATGTATGAAAAAAAGTGTATGAGTAAAAGTGTGTTTGTACCGAAAATACAGTAAAATGATATCAGGCTCGGAAAAGTGCCAAAGACGCGAACCGCTTTTCCGAGCGGATCGCATTCGCGGTCGGAGCAATCCGGTAGCGCATTTAGCAGCATTTAATTGATGATCCAAAGATACGAGGTTGCATCGGTCGGTTTTGTTGTTTGTTTTGTTTTTTTCTTTCGGTTTTCGGTTCGGCACGGTTAACACATGTTAAGAGGAGGAAACGTTTTGCAGAGTGGCCATCGAGCCGGTTCACCTTGACCGAGATCGTGTCGTGCATCTCTCTAATTGTCGCGATCGGGGTGATTGAACCAATAGGCGGCAGCGTTTTTGCACAAACGTGCACATACACACTCGCACACACTCGAAACAACCTGTTAAATATTGCAAACGGCTCGTCTCTGTGTGTGTCTGTCTGTCTGGATGGCGAATTTAGTTTCGTTTTGAGCCGAGACCGAAATATGCAACGCAAAAATGTATACATATGTGTTACAACTGAGGACAGTCATATTGGATGTAATATATGTATGTATGTACATATCTAATATATAATTTGGAAAGAGACTTTGCATATATGTATTTCCATATGTAACCTTCGTTCGTAGACGACAAATTCGATTTTTTTTTCGATTCATAGGCGCCGATTCAATTTTTTTCGATTCAAAGGATTCGAAGTCCTCGGGGGCAAAGGCGCCGAGGGCGAAGCCGCCTTCCCGCAGGGGGCGAAGCCCTAGGGGGTGCAGCCACCGGGGGGCGGAGCCCTAGAGGGTGCAGCCGCGGGGGCGCAGGCGCCGGATTCTGGTATACCTACATACATATAATTTCGAAAAAAGTTTACTATATATGTTTGTTTGTTCGTGACAGTCAATTTAATAAAAAAAAACAAATGAGTATTCAAATAAATTTATATAAAATAAAACTATTCAAATAAATTTAATAAAATGTTTACTATTAGATTAGTCATGTGTAAACGGTTTATATAACAAATACCGAGCGAAGCCCGGTAATAAAGCTAGTGTATTATAATATAGAGAATAATCTTATTTATTTTGAATTACATATATACATACATACGCAACACAGATTACCTAAGCACAATCTGCTTTAGATCGTCGACTTTAGAGAGTCTTTAATTAATATTATGTATTAGATGTATTATGAGTATTTATAAGAATTTTAAATAGGTTTTTGAGCTCTTTTTTCTATTATGCTGTACATTAACATTAGAATAATGTAATACTATGATTACTAACAAAATTAAATTAAAATTGTAAAATAGAAAATAATCAGTAGATCAGTAACTATTAAAATAGATAAAAGATGTATTGTCAACATAATTTAGTAATAATAAAAATCATTTAAAAATCAAAAAAATAGATAGTAAAACTTTTCTTTAGTTGCATTAAATACCTAACCTACACCCGGGAAATAATTTTAATAACTAATATGACCAGCACTGTACATTATCGGCGATCTATAATACTGGCTCTCAACCTTTTATGACTGGCGTAGCTTTTTCATAAATTTTACCATTCATATTATTTTGAAATTTGTTCGTATATAAATTTATAGATTATAAATTTGAAATATTATTCAGTTAGTGGTGGCAAATAGTAGGTAGGATGGGTTTGCAGATTTGATGAGGAGCCGTTTCAACAATGAAATCATATATGTATTTAAATCGGCAAACTCAGATTGGAAACGATAGACTAAGAGACACAAATATTCAAGTATGACCAGCACAGCACTGCAGAAATACCCGAAAAAAATATTTTCAATCAAGGTTAAGCTAGGGCTCAAGCGCGAGAATCCTTCGGTGGATAGCATTAACGTAACCACCGAGCTATACTGCTAATTTGTGTAAGCTTCAAACCATTTAACCTAAAATATACATTTATAGTCAAACAAAGTCATTCCATTTGGTATAAAAATATGTATATGCATGTAATATGAAAATATGAATATACATATGTACATGCAGAATAATTTGTATCGAATTTAATATGAATCAAATATAAAATACACATAAAGAATTTATGGAATAAAGATGATTTTTAGTTTAAAAAAGGTGTAAAATAGTATGAAAATTGGGCACGAACTTATGCAATCATTCAATATAATCATTTTTGATGCATTTAATGTGAAAGACAGACATCAACAATATGCCAATTTTCCAATAAGAAGTACGACTTTTTCGATCAACGGAAAATTCCGAACAACAATTAAAACGTCAGTTTCCCATAGTTTTATTTATAAATAATTGGTAGAGACGGCAAAGCTAATGAAATTCAAGAAATTTGTCAGTTAATTTAGGAAATTATAAAACGATAAATAAAACATATATGTATATATGTATGTAGAAAATAGAAAATATTGAAATGCAAATAGAAACAATTATAATAAAAACAAAGAAACTGACAGTAAAAGTAACTACAAATACCCATTAAATATTAAGAAAACCATCAAGACTATTTTTAAGGGGGTTTAGGTAACTAGAAGTTACCAATTCATTAGATAGACTTTTCCAAATTTTAGCCACTCTATTTGAAAAGAAAGTCATCTGTAAGATATATCTTTCCGAGGTCTGAAAGTGTGATGGAAAAACACCCTCTCAGATGGGTGTTTTTTCTAAACGTTAATAGGTTAATGATATTGCAAACTACGATTAGATTGCCTCACATTTTTCTCATCTCCAATGTGGAGAGATTAATTATTTTCGAATCTCCTATCGTATGATAGTGATTTGAGTTCGGAAGGCATTTTTGAAATGCTTCTTCGAACCCTTTCAATACATATCCTTTTGATAGTGTACAAAAAAGATTCACGACGTTAAAAAATTCGGTCCATTAAGCAA
This sequence comes from Arctopsyche grandis, assembly GCF_051622035.1. NCBI lineage: Eukaryota > Metazoa > Arthropoda > Insecta > Trichoptera > Hydropsychidae > Arctopsyche > Arctopsyche grandis. The sequence goes on along the minus strand of NC_135363.1, from coordinate 6,585,947 downwards.
AACTATTTCCAATCAAGAAGAGCAAACCTATCACTACTGAATTATATACCATTACAGATTGAAACATAATTCATTCACAGGATACGCAATCAAAGTGCATACACATATAATTTAAACGTCACATCACACTGACGAAAACGCCTCGACAGGGCCTGCAGCTGGATTTCCACCGCAAAAACACACCCTTCACAATAAAAGCAAACAAGAACGAAAAAAAAACAACACAAAAGGTATGTAAATAAATCACGGGGAAAAACTGCGTCCGCGAGAGTATCATACGGTTTCAATTCCAGTAGCCATCGACCCGTCCAATAAATCATCGTCGTCTCGGCGTAATATTATTCAAATTACGACGACGTAATTACCGACGTCATATCAATAAAGCGACCGCCTAGCATTTACCAGGCTAAAGCGACCACTTAAGACGTGTTAAATCACCCAATAACGACACGATAATTCGCGAACGTAATTTACGCCTCTCGTATGCAAATAAACCGCACCGCATCGCATCGAGAGGAAAAACGCGCAACACGACCGCCGAAACACGATCGAAATTTTCCGAGACGCCACTGTGAAACAATGAAAAATCGAATGCACCTAAACATAATCGAGTTATACCTATACTTATACCAGCACATATTAAATGCGATTTTATTGTCATTCTCGATTAAAAAGAAAACATTTTCTTTAAGGATTTGAGGAAATGTAAGTATGTTAGATGTATTGAAATGATTGGATATTAGAAATAGTTTTAAATTAAGCACTTTAAAATTTGTATATAAGCTAGATAAGAATATATTACACAACTATTTTAATAATCATATAGTTAGGAATAGAGATATACATAATTATAAAACTAGAAATAGGAATAAATTAATTATAGGTGGAGTTAAGAAAGCAAAAACTGCAAAAGGTGTTTTTCACAAAAGTGTTCAAACATACAATGCCCTTCCTGAGAGCATTAGAGGTGGTAGTAACATTGATGCTTTCTTAAGGGTTGTTAATGGATACCTCTGTGGAAGATGGCTTAATTATATATGTAAGTTTAATAAAATGCTATGTTTGGAATTATATTATATTATTTTAGGGTTACTAATTATAGTTAGTTTTAGTTTAAAGTTGTTAATTGAGAAATAATTAATTAGCAATTTTCTATTTAATAATAAATAAATAAGGAAGACTTCTTCTTCTTTTTCGCCGAATCTTATCTTTTTTGGTTTTCAGTGATGAGTCCCATCCATGTTTGAGCTTACCACGTCTTCTCGGCTGTTTCCTCATGTCTAATACATATGTTTCGTGTCATGACATGGCCGTACCATCTGATACGACTCTCCTGTCATTTTTCTGGGATTGGGCTTTCTCTAAAGCTGCCACTGATATAGATGTGGAGAACTTTAGTTGTCATAAAATGATATTTAATCTGATCCTCTATTTACATATGTACATATATATATATATATATATCGTTTTGAACTGGTTCAAAAACTGCACACATTTAATGCAATGTTCCTAAAGTTTATTTAATTTTCGGTATTTCATAGATTCAAAACGAGATTTTTCATAGATGCTATTTAAATATTGAGAATATGACACGGCTTCTTTTCATTAGGTTTTCGGTTTTCTTTTCCCACATGGAAAAGACCTTAGAAGAAAATGAGAAAGAAGTGATTTCATTTGGTAAAGTGGATTTTGAACGCTTGTTTGGCAAGTAGCAATCTCTACGACACACAAATCTAGTGACAGATCGCTTTATCTTTGACTTAAAGTACATACATATATTATTGCAAAACTCAAGATCAAGATTTGTCTGCTGTGTTAAAAAGTAAAACTGCGTATGTACCTCATTATTTTTGGCAAAAATGAAAATAAAAGAGTTGCTAAATTACAAAGATATTTTCAATTCATCATTGTCACCGTTTTATTTTATAATTCCTATATGAACATCAACATTTCATCAAGTTTTATTTAAGTTTGCCGTAGTATTCTCCATTATAATAATACCATTTCGGTGACCTTTCATAAGAGGAGAGAAATGTAATGGAAATAATAATCTCATATGCATATTCTCGACCCTAAAAATAATCAACCTTACAAATTGAACCCTTTATTTGGAGTGTTTTCGACAGTGGAAGCCCCCTATTACTGGTTTAACGCTTTGAAATAAAAAAATGAAATTGATTTATTGCATATTTATCGCCATTGTCTTGTAAATTTACGCCAAACAAAACGTTCTGTCTTTTTCGTGAATAATAAACATGAACAATATATGTGTCACATTAAAACAGAGCGCCATTCAAAGGTCACGCGACATAATAATGCATGCAATCGGTTACGTGTACGAATGCATTCACTCAATGCTATTTTTTATGTGTACGTTTTTTTATATTTTTTATTATTGTGCCTTGCACTTTAGAATGAGCTCGTTCTACATAATATACGGAGGCCGTTCGAATTTGATCATACGTATTTATTTTTTTAATTCATATAATTGAAGCTTAATGTTATTATATAAATCGTACATATGTACATACATACAATAAGTAATAAGTTGGTTTCGAAATCAGTTCATTTCTTAAAATGCAAGGTTTATAAAGACATTGTTGAAAGTTTACATGAGTATTTTAACATCATTGAAGTACAATGAAAATCCATTAATTATATTTTGCTGAGTTATAAAAGGCGTTACGAGCCATTTTTCATAACATTTATTATATATCAAGGTAGGTTTCATTTTCTTCTTTTCAAATTTCCTCAAAAGAAAGGGTTGAAAAAGTACAAAATTAAGTAATATTATAATAGATGGATATACATTTATTGCATATTTATATATGTATATATCATCGTCAGCATTTCAAAACTCATTTTCTTCAACTTGTGCAAATTTATTTTAAACTCCACCTCACTATTTTTACTCCACCTCAAACTCCACCTCATTTACATTTATTTATTCTAAGTGATTCTACCTTCTTTACATACTTCTACATTCCATTTAAATACTATTTCCACACATCATCCATTCATTTCTGCATTCGGATACCTCGACTAGCATTAAACATGTAAATGCACCTTGATATACATATATTATATATACTAATGTATTTGAATGTAAATGTACATATGTTCGATGAGAAGATATCAAAGCAGGAACAGGTGTACTGTTTGATAGAGGCATCTGAATGTACTTTGATATAAACATATGTATGTTTGATGAAAAAAGATCAAAAGAGACGCAGAAGAGATACATGATCTAGACATCTGAATGCAGTTTGATATAAACATATGTACATATGTTTGATCAAAAAAGAAACAGAAGAGTGCATCTGAACCCACTTTGATATAAACATACATATGTATGTATATTTGATGAAACAACATCAAAAGAGAAACGAGGAATGTACTTTGATATTAGCATATGTACATATGTTTGATGAAAAAAGATCAAAAGAGAAACAGAAGAAAGAGATGATCGATTCATCTGAATGCAAAAATGAATGGATGATGTATGGACATTCAAATGTTATCCAAGAGAGTGTAGAAGAAAGTAAAGCGGACAAAATTATATAGTAGAATAAAAATATTACGCTTTTTACACACAAAAAATGTCAAAATATATCTCCTGATTTTCTAAGATCAAGTATATCAAGGAATTTTGATCCAAGCTTAACCTAACTACACCCAAGAAAGTCAATGAAATTCGAAACATCCGTAAATAGCCACAAAAGATTTTTCTTCTTCTGCTAAAGATTGATTAATGCTATTCTTCCGGAGCAAATCAATAATCAAACTGTGGCGAATGCAATAAATTTCAATTCCGACTGACAATGTACATATATCCTCTTCTTCTTTCTTTCAAATCTTACATACATATATTCAAAGCTTCCACAACCTGGTTTATTTTATGAGTAATGGGTTTTGTATATGAAATTTTTTTTCAATATTATAATATACCCATTTAGGACTAAAATTAATAATCCTAGAATAATCAAACTGTGACGAAAGCAATACATTTCAATTCCGACTGACAATGTACATACATATATCCTCCTCTTCTTTCTTTCCAATCTTACTAACAATCTTACATACATTCAATGCAATTTTTTTCAATATTATAATATACGCATTTAGGACTAAAATTAAGTACGGTTCTAACTTGAACTACCCACGCAGTTTTATTTTCATACAAAAGTGCGACCTTGCTCGACGTTTCGTGTCGAGTGTTGTTGTCATGCGACCCAGCCGGAAAACCGCGTCTAGACTGCACTATATGCGGTTATAGTGCACTTATCGCTGTGTTGCACAATCTGACCCGATTCTCTCTCTCTCTCTTTCTCTTGCTCATTTATGATTTACGTTTACTTCTATAAATACCTATAATAAAGACGTCTGGTCTACGGTCGTTAGCGCGACAACGACTCTGCTGCCGTTATTATAGCACGTAAATTACGCGACGGCTTAATAATTATTAAAATTGTTGTTCGGCTATGCTATTCATTTGCATTCTATATAGATTGGGTTTATGTGTAAAAATTATACGGTCTCATTTTATATGCGAAACTTTTATTATAGTGCAAAGACGAATGAATATGTTTGTACGTTTGAAAAAAATAACCATGATATAATTCAATGATTTTGATACACTTATAGATTTTTCTTTAAAACCAACGAGCATCATTCGTAAAAAAATCCCCAGTTTGTATTTGAATATTATTATAATAGTATGTACTCGAAATTTTGTTGAAAAAATTGTTGCTATAACTACATACATATGTATGTATTGAAATAAATTCCGTCGGAAACCCGTCGTTAAGGAAAATGTATTTGAATATTTTTAATACAAGCTTCTTTGATTTTTTAAACCTAAAACACATTTGATTCGATTCGATAATAATATTTTGACCTTTATCAAACTCTATCTAAATATTTTAAGCTTACAATTTCATATTCGAATATGTTGTGGCAGTAATAAGTATGTTCCGGAGATTCTACTACGTATAGTAAGGAAAAAATTCATAATGTGATTTTTAAAATACACTTCCATCCAGACAAATATATTGTTATTAAAAATGACTCACTCTAATTTGAAAATTATGCTGTATTATATATTTTTTATCAAACTATAATAAAAATTTACATACATAGATAATTTAATGGCATATGAAAAAATTAAACCTACGTAATCATACTAATTATCTACTATTGATAGCCTTAATCCTATAATATATTATATATTCGGTAATAAATCAGCTTGAATGGATTGTGGAAAATAAAAAAAGAGAAAAATCTATGCAAATACAATATGGATTATTATTTTGAAAGCAATCAATGAAAAAAATGACAATATTAATCTTAATATCATTAATACATATCTTTAAGAATGGTTCAAAGTATATTTTGTTAAATTGACTGACACGTTTTTAATGTCACAAAACTATACACTTTTGCACTTTTTATATGATTTTTTTGTATAATATCTGTATACGTGTACATATTTTTTTACTGTGCGCACATACTGCATTATAATTTCGTCATCGTTGCTTATTATTTTTTATTGCACCCGATTCACAAATAACAGTATGTAATTGCGCCAATTGGGCTAGGTTCAGCAGCGCGAGCCGGATGCATAAAAATACACGGAACATCCGAAAATTCAACAGTAACAAACTGAATCCTTCAATAAAATCCTGCAAACAAACTCATAACGAAAATCTATGTAATAATATGTGTAGAAAACTACCACTTAAGAATGGCATGGAGAGTTTAACGCTTAGCCGCTCGTTGATATCTCCGTACGTTCTCCGATACGAGCATACATTTTCCAGCTTTTCATTGGCTTTTCCGCCACTTTGATCTTCGCGAATTTATTAGAGACATATTTTCAAGTCTGTCAACATCCCATTTCCAAAATAGAGCACCGTTTAGCGCGCGTGACAGCTGTGGAAAAATGCGCTGCGAATCGCATTCGCAATCGCGGGTCAATAAGCCTATTAGGACGCGAGCCAAACGACACAATTTTATTAGCACACCTCGACGATAGATTCTTAATGAACCACAAAGTGTTGACACAACAAAATGTTTATGTGTTTTCTGTTTTACATTCAGAAAATATTTAAATGCCCATTTAATGCAGCGAAAACATAACGCCGGCGCTATTTACAACGGCTACTACGCGCTCTGGTATGCAAAACGACTGTTTAATTCAACGAATGAGCTTCGTTTTAATTCCACTAGGTAGGAGGTTTATTTTATTTTACGAATTTAACGTAACATTGAATGGTGTTGCCGTTATATATTACTAAGATTGAAACAACATTTTCTGTATGTATACTTAATTGTTGAATTATAAAACCTGATAAAATGTATCTGCACATTTTTGGTTAGTTATTTATAACTAGTCCGAATTTGATATTTATCAGTTTGCTTACAATGAATACATCAAAATGTCCATTCTATGAAATTAAAATTCACTCGCGTCTTTTCGGCTTAAAAAAATCATTTCAATAAATGAACAGTTTATTTTGACAATTGGTTCGTATTTTGACATATTAAGTTCATATTCAACTTAATATGTCAAAATACAAACCAATTGTCAAAATAAACTGTTCATTTATCTGTCAAATATGTACACATACATATATAATAAAAAAATAATCAATCAACATATGTATATACATACATATATATATATATTTATGTATACGTATAAACCGACCACTTTTATGATTACAATGCTTATTTTATTTGCTGTCCATTTATTATAATAACTGGCTAAAAGCAAGTATATATATGTAGTTACTGATCGATTCAGTACAGACCCATATTTATTTTGATATTATTTTAACTTCTTACCAGAACAAAGCTCTCAAAATCAGCTTACAAAAATATATCAATACTACATATGCATGTATGGACTAATTAGGGGAAAATGGAACACTTTTCTCAATGTCAATTTCATATATGTACGTACATATACACTTAATTTTCAAATGTCCATTCAGTTGCTTACAACAATGTATAGGTATATAGCATAATCCATCAAAGCTACGATGACGTCATAGTAAAATTGCATACCGATAGAATATTATGTATGTATATATGTAAGTTTTGACATATCTGGTAGTTGGGTGGGTACTTTGAGCATTGCAGATTACGATTAGACTTGCTATTTATATCGCGGTGCATATTTTTAGGTTTAGACCTCGGCGAGAATGTCGCATTTTGACCTAAATAGGCCGACTGAAATACACGGAGAGAAAGAGAGGGATTGAGAGAGTGGCTGCATTTGATGCAGCAATTGAACCCCCTCGTGGAGTTTTCGAGCAGCCCTCGACTGCATTTGTGCATGCGGTGCATTTTGCGCTTATTCAAATTGCACCGAAACAATGAGACTCGACCAAGGACACTCCACATTGCATTCGTGCACTCTTGCATTTGTTTTATTGCACTGTTCGCTTTGCACACTGTGAGTGACATTATTGAACATTAATAAAATCTGTTTGTACCTACGCTCATAGAACTATACTCAACTTTCAAATCACCAATTGCAACGATCAAAGACTATTCTTTTTTAGTGCATACTAGAAAACGGAATGTGGCCGCTTTATTGTTTCAAAATATATTAGTGGCTTTTGAAACGTCCTTGAGAAGGTTGCTTTATAAAATGTCGTCTAAAAAGGATATAATAGAAATTCAGAAAGCAAATTATTATACGACATTAAATTTTAAACGAAGCTCACTCACAAATTAGATAAAGTTAGTTAAAATCTCACATCAGATTCAACTTATCAACATCGTAATAAAGTCAGAGGTTATAAGAATAAAAAATAATCATTCAGGAGACAGATTACTAGAATTTTATCCCTGTAGCCTTTAGTTTGTGGGCAAACACTTTAATTCTAAAGAATTAGTACTAGTAAAACGAGTTATCATTAACTACATTTTTTTAAAACTTGAGCATTTTAAACGTTTTTTGCAAGATTTTCGTCAAATTTGCTCTTGTTGGTGATTTATTGTTAAAATTCTATGGCAGTTTTGACCGAATTAAAATTGAGCTGTTTTTGTAGTGTAAACTCGTCTAGTTTAGTTCTATAATTAATAATATCTTGTTGTGTATTCAAAAAATGAGAATTTTGCACCTCTCCGAAGGCGATAGATTTGTAAACCAAATAATATTTAATAAATCAATCGCTCATAATGTGACCTAAGTACAAATTTCAAATTTTCTTTTAAATTTTTTATCGATCCTAGATAGTCAATTTAGTCAATTCATGACGTGTTAACGTTTTGCATAGCCAACCATAGACTCGTACAATCATCTTTTAAAGTTGGGCCCCAAAAAAATATATACCCGTATATAAATATCCACGACTCGATCTGATAGAACCGATGCTAATATGAAACACAAACGTGCCCACAATCGAAGAATATATTTTAGATTTTTTTTTTATCTCTTAAGGCACAATTAACAATCCGAGGATCGGTCGATAAGTACACGCACAGACATTCTTGAGAGCAAAAACGAAAAAAAAATAACAAAAAAAAGAGTAACAAGCTTATAAGCCAAGGTCAAAAATGAGTTCGGGTCTAACCGGCTTGCGTGTGCGACGCACAAGTGCGTGTGCCAAGTGAGTCCTGAGGCATGCGTGCCACAGTTCAAACGATCAAACTACGGTCCGTACACTATGTTGAAAATTTCAAAACTTCTTATAGAAAAGCCTACATCGAAACCGAATTAAAATTTATGAGTCCCTTCCCTAGTCACCAAATGCTATGAAGCGTGTTATAAAAGTTTTTAAGAGCGTGAGGTGAAAACGCTCGTATACCATGCTTTTGTTTTATATGCACATTGTAGGTGATTTATCACCCGATTTTTCCGTCATAGAGATAATTTTATAAGATATTAGTATCTACTTTAAAAAATTTACTACTCCAAATTGTTGAGTAATTTGTTTCGGAAAAGTTTCTGTAGAATCTACATACTATATGTATGTATAAAACACTAAAGTTTGTTCGTATATTTATGGATATATATATTTATGTACCTACATATTTTTCGTCAACAGTCTATTGTTCTGACGTCATCGAACAAATAATTCACCTTTTTTCCGATTCAAAGGATTTGAAGTTCCCGGGGGCGTAGGCGCCGAGGGCTAAGCCCCCTAGGGGGCGCAGACGCCGAGGACGGAGCCCTAGTGGGCGCAGACCCCAGGGGTGTACATATAATTTTTTATAAGAGACTTACTATATATGTTTGTTTGTTCGTGACAGTCAATTTAATAAAAAAAAAGCAAAAGAGTATTCAAATAAATTTATGTAAAATAAAACTATTCAAATAAATTTAATAAAACGTTTACTATTAGATTAGTCATGCTTAAGCGGTTTATATTACAAATACCGAACGAAGCCGGGTAATAAAACTAGTAGTTGATAAAAATGTATTTGATACTTTTTTTAAATAAATTCCAAGTTATTGAAATATATGTTACTTATACATAGTTTGCCCAACAAATCAAAACAACAACAACAAGAATTGTAAATATATTTTTGAGCTCTTTTTCCTATAATGCTGTACATTAACATTAGAATAATATAATACTATGATTACTAACAAAATTAAATTAAAATTGTATAATAGAAAATGATCAGTAGATCCGTAGCTATTAAAATAGATATAATATGTATTGTGGACATAATTAAGTAAAATAAAAAGCATTTAAAAATCAAAAAATCAATGGAATTTTAATTTTATATTTCCTTGATACGACGTGTTTTCCACTAGGACCTATATGTAGGACCTAATACCTATATGTATGTATGTATTCAACATCCCAGATCTGAATGGCGACGATATACTAAGAGACACAAATATTCAAGTATGACCTGCACAGCACTGCAGAAATACTCGGAGTAAATTATTTTCAATTGAGGTTAAGCTAGGGCTCAAGCCCGGGAACCCTTCGGTGGATAGCATAAACGCAACCACCTGCTATCATGTGTAAGCTCCAACCTTTTAACCTAAAATATACATTTACATAGTCAAACAAAGTCATTCCATTTGGTATAAAAATATGAAAATGCATTCGAAGATACAAAAAAATTGTCAAAATAACACGAAAACCATGTGAAATGCAAAGGAGGTATGTAATGAGAATAATTTGTATCGAATTTAATATGAATCAAATATAAAATACATATAAAAAAATGCTAATAGTCAATTTATATGTATGGAATAAATATGGTTTTTAGTTTAAAAAAGGGGAAAAATTTTATGAAAATTGGGCACGAATTTATGCAATCATTTTTGATGCATTTAATGTGAAAGACAGACTTCAACAATACTTTAAAAAAATCTAATTAGAAAATATGCGAAATTTCCAATAAGAAGTACGACTTTTTCAATCAACAGAAAATTCCGAAAAACAATTAAAACGTCAATTACCCCTAGTTTTATTTATTAATAATTGGTAAAAACATCCAAAACCTGGAAATAGTGGCAAAAATGTATTGTTGAGAGCTTTAAATATAAACTAATAGACTGCTTTTTGCAGAACTGCGTCAAAACCCAAATCAGACGTTTCATATATAATTTCAAATACCTAGACTTACATAGACAACCGAACTTTCAAAGTCACCCAAACTCAAAAAGATATAAATTAAATATATTCAAAGCGACCCCCGCAGTTTGACGAGGCCTGGATCGATGATCTCACCAATCTACGAAAATACCACGTGGAATTCGATCGAAACAATAGGATGTTTGACCGCGCGCACGCATATTCTAGACGCGCAAGAAAAAACGAATTTCAACACGTGCAATCGCACGACCAGTCATTCGCTCGTAAACATCCGGGATTGTTGGGCATTAACGATTTTTTTTATTATTATTTAATTATTATCCATATATTTTTTTACCCCTCCGCACCGCACTGACGATACTACGACGATTTTCACACACATACACACATATGTACGTGTGTATGTACCTACGAACTGTCCGAGAAGATGATCTCTATAATCAACATAAACCACGGCACCGATGTAATGTGAAATATAATATAATATATAACAAGAACAGTTGAGGAATCTCTGCCGTCAGAAATAATCGTCATTCATTCATTCTTTCGTTGTAATTTAAGCATGTGCGATAAGTCGCACGATTGCGATCGATAATTGTACATATTTGAGATTCTATGGTGAAACGTGTCAGGTATAGACATACATAGCTTTGGAGTAGGATTTGTAGATTTTGTTTTATTTATACTGTTTAATAGGAACTCTATTCGCTGGCGTCTGTTTTGTCCATGAAGTATATGTATAATAAATATGTATTGTACTTGTTTGTCTTGGTTGCCATTAGCTACATATTTGAATCGTCCACTGTGTTGAAGTGTTTTGAAGAAAACAAATATATGTACAAAGATCATTCTACATTTGTAAATACATAAGAAAATAAACCATGAGATTCTTACCAATTGATCTTTTCATATTGGAAAACTGAAACTATATTTTAAAGACCAATTTTATATACACTTTATGCATACTGAAAGGATATTATCAATAAAAAGTCAGCCAGATCTATGATAAAACAAGTGAAATAAATCCAACTGAGCTGAGTATGGCATGTGTTTAGGATTCTAAAAGAATATTCAGAAGTAGACCAAAAAGATGGGCAGAAAACTACATATTAATATATGTAATGTTATTCCAAGAGCTATCCGACTTCTTAATGAAATCATTGCTGCCGAGACTGAATGTGATATTTTCCACCTTAGTGAGCGTAAATTGTCGGAAATTACTCTAACCCATTTATCTGGTAGTCTGCGCTCATCATTGTTTTCATGATTGATTGTGATTTATGAGTGAAATTTTGATTAACTCTCTTCCATTTGGGCCTTACAGGGATGTTTTGTATTTGTAGTTGTTTCTTACATATTTATTGAAACTGGCTGTAGGTGCAAGGCATTCCTTATGTTATATTTTATTTGATATTTTTACCTTGTCTGTTATTATTAAATGCTATTTTTAATGTTTATGTATGGATGTATTTATGTTTATGTTTAATTGTTATTTTGTTTTTTTTTTTTTTGTGTTATATTTTTTGACCATTGTGGCACTTTAGGAATTCCTGTTATGCCACAATGGTCTGTTTAGAATAAATAAATAAATAAATAAATGTACACTTGGCTGAGAAATAATAAAATTAGGATTAGCAATTCATCTTAATGAACAATTTTATAATAGTCAAAGTACTAAACAAATTAAAATAAAATTGTAAAATAGAACATGATCAGTAGATCAGTAGCTATTAAAATAGATATAAGATGTATTGTGAACATAATTTCGTAATAATAAAAAGCATTTAAAAATCAAAAAAAAAATAATAGTCAAATTTACAACAATTTCTGACACATTATACATATATAATGAACAGCGTGGACTAGTGTTTAGCATATTATGCTTTCGAACAGAGAGTGGTCACGGTTCGATTTCCACTAGTAGCTGTTGGCCAGACCTTGATTTTTGACTCCAGGTCAATTGTTTCCTAACAGAATTTGCCAATTTTTCTGATTTTCATTGAAATGGTTCCTGTAAATTAGCATCTCCTTTCCAATATCTCATGTTATCCAGCGTCTTGAGGTTCGCTGATTTCGATAATAAAATGCTGCTAAAATCTCTCCAAAGACGTCACCGTGGATGAATTTGCATTGTCTAAAATGCTTGTATTGTTTGTATTATTGTATTGTATCTGTATTAGTACACTCGTTGTTTTGGAGCGATCTGTAAAGGTGAGTGTACATGTGGGATTGAAATAAAATAAAATTATGAAAAACAAAGAGTGAAGACGAAAATGGGAACAATAAAGGACGTTTAGTATAAACGAGGAATCTTTAAGTTCTTAAAAATCGTATTTTTTCAATATTTTATAATAGTAAAATATTGAAAAAATACAAAAAGAAGAGAAAAAGTGAGAAGTCAGAAGAAAAATGAAAAAAAGAAGAGTCGGAATATTTAATCGACTACACGGCCCTGACACGGACATATATATACACGTGTAAATACTCTGATATTTGTCCTTCAATATTGCATAATTTAATAATATAATCGTCAGTTTGAGAATAGCCGAGTTGTTGAAGTCCAGACGTATGGACATACGTACATATACAAAGTATGTACATATATATGGACATATGTACATACCCGTACAAAGTGCACGTTATTTCATCATGTGCTATTTATACGAAAAGAACGTGCAAAAAAATTAATTTGTCTAGTAATACTTGCAACTTATAAAAAAAGAGGAAACGCTTATCTCTCAAACCGAAATAATAATACTTAGCACGAGTGTACGATGGAAAAAGACACCATACGAATAGACCCGACTTTGCTGCTTCCGTGCGAGAACTTGAAGTTATTATCTTTCACAATTTAAAATCCCACGCATCGTAAGGGCTGTCTATTTGTCTGATTCGCAAGTTACGTGTCGATAAGGTTGATAATCGTGTGTGAAATCGTCGTAGACGAGTCCGCCGGGCGTGAATCATCATTCACGGTCGTTCCATTCATGCGTTCGCTCATTTGCATTCGGACACGTAAATTTAGACGAGCTTTCCGCCGCGATTGCGCGCCAAACCACCCACGATTCGCTTTCCAGAAGACAGACGAACGTTTAGGAAGCGATTAACGCGTTATGGCAAATTCGCACGTGGAATTTATAGACGGTTTACGTTCAATCATCGTAGCGTTATATATGTATGTATGAACGTGCTACGTCTGCATACTAACTAAAATATCACGTCTTTACACTATGAAGACAATAACTTTACATTTTGGCTAGTTGGAATTACATATGTACATTTTAAAACATACTCGTTACTGTATCTATGTACGTAGTAACAATAGATGAAGTTTTTTTGTATGTAATAAAACATGTATTCAATTTTCTTAACTTAACTATTATATATTATCAAAAATCTATATAAATTTTAACATGGAATATGCTTTTAATATATAGAATCCTCATTTTAAATAAAATATGTTATATTTATCGAAAGGGTACAAAGGAGAATTACAAAGATTCCTTCTGAACTTAAATCACTTTCTTACAACGAAAGATTGAAAATAATGGATCTCACTTCATTAGAGACTAGAAAAATAAGAGGCGACTTTATCGAAGTCTTTAAAATATTAAATATTCATTATAATTATCATGTCCAAACTTATTACGTTCAATGAAAACACTCACCTCAGAGGTCTAAAGAAGAAAAATCGAAGAAATTGATCAGAGATTCCTTCTTTTCAAACAGAGTGGTTTCAATTTGGAATAGTCCTCTCAATAATGTAATAATTACTGAAAACCATAATATTTTTAAAAACAAGCTAGATGTATTTCTTAAACTTAAAAGATTTCTGTAATTCTTCTTTCCCAATATCTTTTATATATTTTTGCTTTTTGCTATTTAATAATTTACTGTTCCAGGTATTTTTTTTATTTTTATCTTTATTCTTTGTATCTCTTATGTCATATCCCTTATAGTGTTTACTTTTTTGTATAATATCTTATTAATGTTATAAGTTTTATTGTTTTATCTCATCATCTATACTAAGGCAATCTTTGTGGGCCTATCGGCTTTTCCCCCATGTATTCTAATAAAATAAATAAATAAATACCGTTCTTTTTTTCACGATCTATCAGAGCACATTGATAACATGATAACATTTCAAAATTGCCTTTATTACTTTTTTGGACACATTTTAACATTTGGGTGTATAATTGAACCCAAATCTTTTGAATAAGTGTCTTAAATAGGCATGTATTATATATTAAAGTTGTATCTATTGGATGGAAGTTGGTGGAGAGGCAAGACTGGAAGTAAAACATACTTCGTAGTAAGTTTGATATTCGTCATTTCATTTTAAATTGTACATACAAAGTAAAGGATGTAAACATGTACATAGCAGAATCAATGTTGATACAGCTGTAGAAACGATATTATTTGTGTGCATAAATCTTAATAATTTCATCTCTTGATTTGCTCGATGATTCAAAAGAACGGAAGTTACTATATTCTGAATTTCCGAGTCATTTATAAAAGTATTCATTGATTTGTATGGAAGCAATAACTTGAGCATTCGATTTGATCGCAACAATCAACATTGAGTCAGCATAATTATCATTTGGAAGAGAACAATGTGTAAGTTTGTATTTACATATGTACATAGCATGCATGCATCTCCTTCCTATCTTTCTTGCTAATCTCAAGTTAGTCAGCATCTTGAGGTTCGCCAATATAATTATAAAAATTTCTCCATAGATGTCAACTGTATGAATTTCAAGAAAATCGGTTCGGTTAATTTGAGTCAAGAAACTGATGCAATTTTGAGCGTTTTTATCATCAATCAAATTGAAATCGAGTGATTTACGATTTATTGCTTCAACACGAGTGATATATTTGTAAGTACATATGTATGTTTAAATATGTAAAATAAACCCTACTGCATTCCACACAGCACTGAAAACACCTATCCGAAACTCTGAATCGAGCCGAAATCACACACCAAACAAACACGACCGACCGATTGGCATAAAGTGCAATTTGTTTATTTACACAACAAGTTCGAGCTTCGAAGAAAACACGGTCGAAACGGAGTGTGTGTGTGAAAAGTCACTGACCGATTTATCGCATCCAGCTTCCTCTCGAGAGCTTTTTGACAACTTTTGTTCTCGGTTACGACACGTGCGCAAAGGTCACCAAAGAAATTGGTAGTAATGATTCTCAAACGAGTTTCGTTTCCAATATACGAGTAATATGTACATACATATGTATGATTAGACTTACGTTTTTGGGTGGAAAAAAGGTTGACGATCGCCGATATTACGTATGTGTCGTGCAATGTGCGAATTTTTTGCGACTATCCGATTGTTTTCACTCGTGTAACATGTGTCGAATGACTTCACATCACATCACATGCACACATGTCTCGATTCCGTATGTTGTGTAACTAAATTGTTTGTTGTTGTTGTAAAAATGGTCTTTTATTTTGTTACGCAAAGTGCATCGCGACATTTCGATATGATTGTAATGCTATTTTGATTCAATTTTACATTAAATGGGGTTTATTTTTCTTCAAAATTCTACAAAATTAATTAAATATCTATCGTTGAACAAACCACGCAAAATGGCATGATGGCAAAATGGTTTCAAAATGATCCGAAGAATGTAAGAATTTCGCCAGAATCATAAGCGAAGTTAAACATTTAAAAAGAAATATGTGCGAGTGCGTGGACAAGTATGGGGATTTATACGTTATGCATAAGGGTGTGGTGTGACGTTCGATCGTGTCGAGGAGACGCGGGGTAGCGGTAAAGTGGGGGTATGTGGAGCGTCTGACATGTGCTCCTGATATTGAGCACCGAGCGAGGGTTACAACGGGTGACGTCAGCGTCAGATACGCGGGAGCGTACACAAACACACATTCATTCATCATTTTGAACGGGTGAACGGTTGAATTAATATACGCGCGCATATTAATTCAATATATAACTTTATTTTAATTCGTATATAAATTCCTTTTCGAAGCCACCCGTTGAAACCAACCGGCACAACACATAAAATGTGAACCTATTAGAGATATTGCAGCACTTTAATCAAAGCACTTCGTCTACAAAGTAAGGACTACTCCAATTTCATGAACTTGTGATTATACATATTGCAGCATATGCTAAAAGGAGCCGCCGTTATAATTGGTTTTAAAGGATTATCTCCAATCTTAAGTGCTGGCGGCTAACAATGGAGACCCCCGAATGGACTTAGTGGTCGGTAACGGTACCCAGCCACTTCCCGCTAGAGTTCTCAGAACTGACAGCGTGAGACCGTGGGACTGCATATCTGGTACGTGACTATAACAATAGGTAAACAAACGCGACGAGCAAGATGCAGTGATCGTTCAGAGTATGCTAGTAAGTTTTGGATATTTGTGACTCCAAGTCGATCGTACCCTATCGTTGAAACGGCCCATCATCAAATTGGCGAAACCATCCTACCCATTATATCACCACTATTCGAATACGATTTCAAATTTATAATCTAAAATTATGTAAAAGTTTAATACCATAGGTGTCGCTCAAAGGCAACCCGTACTGACATCATGGTAAAATATAAATTTAATTAATTACTAATTAACTAATATATATGTACATATGTATGTAAGTAGTTATAGTTAAACCGATCTAACATGAGCAAATTGCGATAGCAAATTCTATCGCATTCACCCCCCTCCCCCCCCCTCACTCGACCCGCGATGGCCAATCATATTTAATTTCAGTTTCGCATTGCATTTTGGTCAAGGAATACATAATAGTTCGTGCGTATAACGGTCGATAGAATTTGAGTTAGTGTTTCGTATTTTTAACAAACATTTACAGAATTAAAATTTTAAGACAAAATACGTAAGTTGTTGATATTATTAATTTATATATGGAATACGTATGTATATATTTTATATTAATGGAAATTTATATTTTTATACGACAAAAAGTATAATTGTCAACGTCATGTTATGGACAGCAAAACTTACAGTAATATTATTAAAGACATTGCATTGAATTACATATATTGTAATAATATTATATAGTTAAATAAGAAATAATTAAAAAAAAAACATTAGCTTACTTCAATGTTAACCAACCCATCCGTATGTCAGTAAAATATCAAAGCGATCAAAATAGCGAAAGTGGTTAAAAATCAGAACACAAATTTTTGACGGGCAGGAATTTATTACTAACTAGAACTAACACGTGTTTATTACGATTATACATATTTCACCATCAAACTAGCGGAAGCAATTGGAATCTCTATCGGCGGACAAAGCTCGCAAAATGGCATAGTTTCAAAGCGATCGGAAGAATGTAGGAAGTTCGTCAGACCGATTGGCGAAGTGAAACTAGTAAAAACCTTGTAATAAAAACAAAAAAAAAGTGCCGCGTACCACTCTGTATGTCTGCACCCTAAAGCTTTGTTTTCATATGACTGGAACTTCATCCTAGCGTTAATCTTGACACGGTCGTCAGGATTACGACCTGTTCGTAATCCAATTTTTAATTTACATAAGTTCAGGACTGGATAGTGCAAGAGCACGATAACTGATGAAGATAAGAGGCTGCCTTGAGTGAGATGAATTTTCGCGTATACCCGGACGCCGAAATCTTGCTACGCTAGTCCTTTGGATGGAGGACGTAGTAGTGGCGACAAACAGGAAAACGCACGTCGTCCCGAAACGGGTAACGGCCGAAAACGGGTTTTTCCGGGTCCGGGTTGGTTTTTGCCCCGCGGGTCCATTGTGCCACTCGGATGAGCTATTTTGAGGCTGCGGCTTCTCGGAAGGGCCAACACTGGTAGCCTGAGAGGTGCTCTCGCCCATGATTTACTGCCTATTGTCCTCGACAGGACAATACGGCTGATTGTCGCTGCCGGGTGAGCCCTCCCACCCACCCACCCACCCACCCCTTTCCCCCCCCCCCCCCCAAACTCACCATAAACGACCGTGCCAAATAACGACACATCCAATCATAACCGAGACAAGGTAACGTTCAGCAATGTATCAAGCGTAATCGTATTATTATGTTTGCTACGATAGGGTGGCATTATGTGTAATAGAACGCTTTGACGTCATAGCAGCTATTTTGATGTAAAAATAGTCCTGCTCTATGAATAAGAAGCAGCAGAATTTGCCTTTATATAATTTATGATAATGTTGATATTATTTACATATATGGGTCACACGGTTCTTATGCGTGTCAGCTAACAGTTATCTCTATGATGCTATGATATTTTTAAATCAAACTCATTCTCTATATTATTCTACGTTAAAGTTATATATGGACATATATAGGAACTGCAAAGCAGATTTTTTTCTTAAATTTCTTGCTAAAATGGTTGCTAGAATAAATTACATGAGATGAAAGAATATATCAGAATTATGTAAATAACCTTTATTTATTTATTTTGTTAAGAAAATTTACAGTTTTATTGATTTCAAAATTAGTAACAAAAAATAATTATTAGAAGATAAACCATTTTAAAACTTTTCGCATATATGTATGTAGGTGAGAGAAAAGGAAAAATTTAAACATTAAAAATAAAAAAATAACAATAAAATAGTACCAATGATAGTGGTAAGATAATAATATTAATAATCATAAAAATAATAACCTAGATTATAGTTATAACAACAATAAACTAATAATAATAATTAGATACAAATAAGTAATTAATTAAGTAAGATAATTAGAAAAAAACGGGAAAGATCTCCTTTAGAAAGGTATTCGGGATGGTGGTGGTTTTTAGCAGGGTTACGGAGTCATTTAAAATCGAGTGATTCTAGATTTCTTACAGCCTTTTTATTAGCTTCACTCTAGTTATGTTAGTTCCATAAAATTCTTCCACGTCAAAAATTTATGTTGTGATTGTGAACCGCTTTGATATTTTACTGATATACGAGGGGGGGGTTACATTGAAGTAAGCTAATGTCTCTGACATAAAGCCAGAGGGATTGAATCATTAAAAATTACATCTAAATCTTGAGTCAGATTTAGATGAAATTTTTAAAGATTTTTAAAAATTTAAAATTTTTAATTTTTAAAATTTTTTAAAGCTAGCTATCTAAAAACGACTTTCTACCGCCCCTTCACAACCCAATTGAACAGTCGTAAAAGTTAATTTTTTTACTCTCATCTCACATAAACTTAGTTAATATTACAAGCTTTTATACTTTCTCATATACGTTTTTAATTCATTAATAGTTCATTTTTTTTACTTTATCTGTATACGGTGTATCAATTTCAGAGAAATTTCGACCGTATGTTTTTTTACTGATTTTTGTCCAGTGATCACGTCTTTTAGTTTAAAATAAAAGTGTTTGCACTTTTTAAATGAAATTTTAATAATTTTTGAACTTCTAAATGATTTATCAAATAAGGTTTCATAAATCTGCACCGAGAATGAACAGATTTCGAAATTCTAAAAAATTGGTCGGATTGATTAGTGATTTTTAAAATTGTAGTCAAAGTTGGAGTATATGTAGATCGGATTTGGAATGGCGTTTTTTTAACGACTACACAACTGTATTAAATTGTTTTATGATATAAATTTGTATATTTTTTATAGTTAAATGTGGAATCGATTCCGATTTCGATATAAAATCGTGCTGACGCCAATTCACGATTCAGCTTCTGATTTCAACAAAGTCTCCCACGACTCCAATCCAAGAAGAGATTGATAGAAAATAAATACAAAAACGAATGAATGAAACATATACAGATTACATTCCAACGTTATGAAATCAATTACATACATTCAGAGACGAAACTCGATAAGAAGATCAAATAAGATTTTCCTGCCATATATGTATGTATCATATATCAAGATTCAAATCGAATCGAACAATAAAATAAATCATCATACAACGAACGAAAGAAACAAACAAGCTAAAGATCTCACGACGAGATAAATCAATTCATAACATTATACGTATGTATATACATATGTATATATAATAGTTGTTTGGTATATAGCACGTGTTTGCTGAACGAGCGCTTCTCGATTCATTCATGAAAATGGGTTATCGGCTATAGGTGTATAGTTCGACAACCTCGAACCCGCACTTTCATACTAAACACGTCAAATCAACGCTTCTTAAACTGCCAAAGACGAATAAGAAACAGAGCTAAAGCAGATTCAACCGATGTATTTAAATATAGACACATCCTAGCTTGAGATATCTTGCCTAAAAGGAAAAATAAATCGTTATGTCATGTTCATTTTCTTTATGAACATCATCGAAATTAACAATAGTCTTCTTTATAAGGGTCATATACGATACATTTTTCGTTTAACTTTAACGCTATACTAAAGACAAATTATTTATTTATTTGAGTTTAAGTTTGGACCGTTGTGGCATTACAGGAGTCCCTAATGCGCCACAATGGTCAAAAAAATACAAATTGAAAAAAATAAAATACAGAGAGATGAGAAAAATAAAAATATATACATATGTATATATATATTTTTTTATTTTTAGACAAAAATTTTGTAGACAAAAAATACATTTATACTGTAAAATTGGCGTTTCCTTCCCAATTTTCTGTTGCGAACCTTTAGTTATTGTTATATCTTAGGTTTCGCCATATTGCTCACCATATATGTCTCTGTGGTTGTTTATCGAATATAAAATTCGTATTGTTACATGAAAGTTATTCATCGTTATTTATCGTATTAATACGATGTTTGTAATATATGTATGTATACTGACCATAGATGTCAGATATTTAGATTTACATGTATCTATGTAATAATTATGTGGACCAGGAAGGCGCATTTGGGGTTTACCTGTTAAGCCTTCCTGGTATATTTGTATATATGTATGTGAAAATATGTATGTAAAATAAAATTACTATGCAAAAGACATCCCTATTCAAATTTGATAGTCATTAAAATATTAAAAAGTCTAAGCCGAGTGCTTAACCGTGTATGTCTACGAACTAGTGACGTGCCGTCATTGGGCTAGTGAGATTAGGCTAGTTCCCTTCAATTTAAAAATATTAAGAATTTAATTTCAATAAATTCAAATCGCTGTCCATATTGACATTGTTCACTTGGATTAGCGAAATTTAGAAACCGGAATCAGCCCTACCTGCGGTAGTGGTAGTGCATTGTTATGGTATGGTCCACCGCGTCGTTTGCTTGCATGGACTCGCCGGCTCAATTCTGTTCCCTTCGCGGTACTGGCAAATTGTTATGTATAAAGCCCGGACCCAGAGCGCGCCGTTCATTGTTCAAATGTTGTAAATACATTGTTAAAGGTTTGCCGAACCTTTTTTACAAAGCATTTACAGCAATTGAACAATGAGCGGCGCGCTTTGGGTCCGTACTCTAGTTATGTACTTATAGGCGTTCCATTGAAGACCAAACATTTTTAATTTATTCGTCTCTTCAAGAATTTATGGAATTTTCACCAAAACTATTTTGATTTGTGTTTATCAAACGTCAAACGTCATTATTTAATATGGCAAGGGACTCGGTTCGCAAAACTATTCCCTCAGAACAAATCTGGACGCCTTGGAATGTTTAATTCTCGATCAATTGTTCGCCAAATTTTTCAGAATATTATTTTTTTAAGAACAAGATGATATTAAGAATGATAGGCTACTTAGAATATTTATGTTATAGTCGACGCGATCTGACGTGCGACTGACGTAAAATGTACATGCTATCGCATTCACCCCCTACTCCCGTAATGGCCAATTACACTTCGTTTCAGTTTCACATTGCATTTTGTTCTAGAAATACAACATTGTTTGTGCGTATAGCGGTCGGTTGAATTGAACATTTTTTTGTTAGTTTTGAGGTCGTGTTGCGTAGGGGGTGGGTGGAGGATCCAAATAAAAGACCAAAGTCACTTCACAGCATTTATTGGGTGATTAAGGAGATCCACGCACCACCAGTGGTCCGTCCAGAATGCCTTGGTATGGCCTAAGTACCTGCTTATAAAAGACAGGTCGCTCACTGCATATTCCTCAACGCATTTGTTTACCTATTGTTATAGTCATGTACCAGATATGCAGTCCCACGGTCTCACGCTGTCAGTTCTGAGAACTCTAGCGGGAAGCGACCGAATGCCGTTACCGACCACTAAGTCCATTCTTCATTGTTAGCCGACAGCACTTATAGGGGGGGTCTTCATTGTTAGCCGACAGCACTTAAGCCTGGAGATAATCTTCGAAAACCAATTATAACGGCGGCTCCTTTTAGCATATGCTACAGTATTTTGAAATATTTACATTAATAAAATTTTAATATAAAATACTTGTTATAAAATAAGTTGTTGATATTATTAATTTATTTATGGAATACGTATATATTTTATATAAATGGAAATTTATATTTTTTAGACGATAAAAGTAATTGTCAACGTCATGTTATGGACGGCAAAACTTACAGTAATATTATTAAAGACCTTGCATGGAATTATATTGTAATAAGAAATAATTTAAATAATAAATCAATTACATTACGTCGTTACAATGTTACAATACACTGCACGAATGCGACAGCATACTTGGTTCTCGCGCTACATCGGATGCACAAAAATGAAAAATTATAATCACCGCTTTAAGACAGGTTATTATTATTAAAAAAAAATGTTTTTTTCAAACCTAGTCCCCTATTTATATGTTAAAGTCACGGTACGCCACCGCTATGAACCATTACAAATACACGAATTAATAAATTATAACATAAACGATCAAAGATGGATGCTGGAACGAAAACAAACAGGCCTAAGTGTGTCACGTACATATGTATGTATATGTAGGTATATAGAAAAATAAATTTTCCGACCATAAAAATCGATGAAAACATATAAAGTGCACGCACAATCAAACTCGGCTAATGTCAATAATAACAAACATCAATTCAATAGGCCAATAATAAGGTCTTACGATACCATTAGCACAATTACTTTACAATGTTTTCGTTTGTGCGTTTTGATTATACGTACTACATACATATAATATGCATATAAAATATAATAGTTAATATATAAGTCTATAATGTCGTAGTTTCGCGAGAAGCGTGCGTGTAATATAGTGTGTGTGAAATTTATATTCATTGCAATAATAGAATCAAATTAGTGTTTATTATTGTTTTCTGGCATATTTGAACCGTTGCCGTATTTCATTATATCTTATTGTTTCGGTAAATAAAAAAGTCTAATTATATGGACCACCCGTCTATAAAAACAGAAGCAATTTGGCAACAATAGACACCGTGTGGACAGATTCAAATTAATCGCTTCTGTAAGCAAATCAGTGATCTACGAACGTTTAAACATTATTGTGTGTATATGTTTGTAAGTACGTGTAAGAAATTTCAATTGAAATCTTCATTTTAAATAAGAACTTTTTTATTTCAAATATTGAATCGAATATACAAATGGAATACACATTGTTCTGTATGCCAATTCATCGGCGTATAAAACATTTACTTGAATATTTAAAAATTTG
The DNA here is from genome assembly GCF_051622035.1 of Arctopsyche grandis. Lineage (NCBI taxonomy): Eukaryota > Metazoa > Arthropoda > Insecta > Trichoptera > Hydropsychidae > Arctopsyche > Arctopsyche grandis. Next base: position 6,561,892 of record NC_135363.1, on the reverse strand, counting down.
AAGATGTCAAGACCGGTATTTTTAGCATTTCATGATTCATTGTGACGAATCGAACGTTCAATTTTTACAAAAATTAAATCGTAATATTGTACTTATTGTGAATTTTCAGCATCTTTTTCACAATCGTGATGATACAGGTCTTTAATATAACTTAAATATCACACTTTCATGTGATTTGAGACTGAAAAGAATGAATCGTTCCACTTTGGAGACTAGAAGAATGAGAAGTGATCTAATTGAAGTCTATAAAATTATAAATAACCATTACAATTGTAGATTTAGATCATTATTATGATCCAAAAGAGACCATCCTAACAGAGAGGACAAACAGATCATGGCATTCATTGTGTACATACTAGATGTATGTAGATGTACATAGATCATTATTATCATACAAAAGAGACCATTCTTACGATTTGAATACGACTGAAAATAGAAGACATCTATTTGCATTATTATATGAAACATACCATTACAATGGAGAATACCACGAAAAAATTGGAATTATAATCGTCAAGAGTGTTTTCAATACTTTTCATCCGTATTTTAAAAACATATTCATGTATTTGTGCGTAATGGAGCCAGCTTAAAAAATGTTCTCGAACAACTTATAAAAGTTGATAGTGAATAACATTAGAAACAATACAAAATACAGGCTTAGGATAACGCAACTTACTTACATACATACTACATGAGGTATTTTCGACATGTGTGACTTTCGGAATCCGTCAGATATGTACTTAAGCATGTATATTTTCGTTTTCTACCGACTCGTAGTACGAAAATCGTCCTAGCGTAAAAAGATTTACGCCCTCTGGCTGTAATCCGCTCGGTGCGATATTTCGGTTTTGAGGCGCGGACATTCCTATGGATCAGAAATAAACCCCTCTTTTTAGCAATGCTCAAATTTATACGAGCGGGTAATTACCGACGTCACATTAAGCGTATTTATTGCGACAATTGCACGCGAACCGAACTTACAACATTATTTGTAGCTCGTCGCGAAAAAACGTCGTTTTGGCGCCCATGCGTCGCGAGACCATACGAAGATTATCTTATTTATACATTTTTTTACCCTCTTTTCGATTCAGACGACTACGACACCGTTAAAGGTCACACATTTTACAATTACGAAATCGCATAAAACTAACACACACACATGCATACGGGGGGGGGGGCGTTCGAAAAGTTCTCATAAAATGTAAATAACAAGACCAAAAAAAAATTAAAAAACATTTGTACCATTTATAATATAAGTTAAAAAACATTTTGCTATATGGTTTTTCCAACTTTCCTCTAGAAATCGGTATACCTATACTTTGATTGTAGCTGCTTAACTACAAAACGTTTCATTTCGCTCAAAGGCTTTAGCTCCGATTGCAATGATCTTTTAAAATGCTCTCTGCTGATATTAAGAATGTCGTTTGAACTGCTATTCGGATTTGATATTTTATAGCAGTGATATTTTCACCAAAAACTGAAATTAACGGTCTACTTTGATGTTCTCTCGACTTTCATTAAAACCGTACAGTATTTCATAAGAATCGTACGGCATCATGCCTAGATAGACTTCAGCTATTAATGGGCGTGTCTTATGTCATTGTAAAATCACAAGATATTATTACTTCAACAAGTGTCTCCTACATTTATTCAAATGTGAGAATAAACATTATTTATCACTGTCAAATCTATGTTAATACAAAGAAAATATATCACCGAAAACACATTTTTGGCCTGGCATAGATCAGACGTGCTGGCGTTTTTTTTTTTACATATGCACAACTATTTAAGAAAAAGATACGTGTCTCATACCACTGTGTGTCTGCGCCCTTAATCCTTACATTTAAGTTTTCCTTTGATGAATTTATTTATTTGAAGTTACTAAAAACACAAGAGTTTTTTCAATAATAAAAACAAAAACTTACGGAAATACGATAAGGATAAACTGAAAAATACAAAACTACAAAAACCCATTTAGTTTTTAGGAAGTCTTCAAATTTATTTTTAAATAGGCTTATGGTAACTAACAGTTACTAATTCATTTGGTGGACTATCCTAATTTTTAGCCTTTCCATTTGAAAAGAAGGAATCTGTAATTTTTTTTGGAAGAAATATATTATTTGAGTTTGTGTGTTTTTGTTAAACGTGAGGAGGTTAATCATATGACAATTGTAATGTTTATTTATGTTTTTATTATTATTGTAACTACAATTAATATTTTTCTCATCTCCAATGTGGAGAGATTCATTAATTACAATACCATATGGTATGAAAGAGATTTAAGTTCTTTTTTATGGTGTGCAAGAGATTTAAGCATTTTTGAAATTCTTATTTGAACCCTTTCAATACATCACGAAGTTGCGGATGTTAAATAATTAGGTCCATTAAGCAAAATTACTACTAAACCTATCACTACTGAATTATACATTATATTTGAAATTCTCCTTTGAGCCCTTTCAATACACATATCTGTAATAGATAGTATTAATAATTTCAGATATTTTGACTTTGTGCAATGCTATTTACTTAATACTATGATAAAACAAATCATATTTGGGATTACATAAAACTTAAATTCCGTTTACGAATAATTACCACTTTTGAACGTCCTACGTATGTACATATGTATTATAATACATATGTACATTTTTAATTGATATAGTTATATAAGCTCATATGTTCCTATTTTGCATGTGTATAATGATGTTGTTGTTTTCGACTTCCGTTCGTACGTTCATTCATGAGAAAATCTGTCGAATAAACAGTTGAGTAAAACTCGTTGAGTAGATCTTTCACGCGTGCTATTCCTGTCGCGTTTTCAGCTGAAAGGTGATGCACGTTTTATTTTAACAACTTGACCGTGAAAAGTTTAAGCTGGCATGCGAACGAACCAAGACTAAATATACGCAAGCTCTCGCATTATACCTAGAAAAGATGCGTGACACTGTCAAAACATATAAATTTGGGAAAATCGGAACGAGTTTTCCCAGACATGTTTGAATTCCGAGTGGAAAAATTGCCGTATAAATCTGTTGCTCGGTTCCAAAACAGCGAATCGTAAACTAGGCGACAAATTGATTTATATGTATATCCAACAAACACTCTCACCCGTTTAAATGGCAATTTTCAAAAGAAAATATGAACCTAATAAAATTCCGACACGGTAATAAAAACACTAATACATCACAATTCTTGAAAAGTGAAACAAGTTAATGCTAGTTTGCAATAAAAATACCAACCTAAATAAAAATTCTATTTTCTTATTTTTATTACTAAATAATGTGCCATGTATTTAATTGAATTAATAAATAAACTGTTTCCTAACAAAATAATTTTTAGGAAACAGATTAGAAACAAATTCTGATGTGACTATTGTATATATTTGAGGAATGTTAGAAGCATAAAAAACAAAATTCGACAATGAAATATACATACACGTTATGAGAGCATTTTGAGGCTATGAGAGAATTTTCCATACAAATTGAGCGCACATGTAGGGAAACTTACACAAGACAAAAGTTCTACTTCCGGTTGTCGGATCATGTTCAAAATTTTTCTGTTTCTTAAAATCAATATAAATATTATACACATTAAATATCAAAAAAATAAAAATAATTTTAAAGTTCAAAATAAAATAATGAAATATTGTTTTAAAAAAAAATACTACTTCCGGTTTACAAATTATAACCAAAACCTTACCGAATTTTAGTAAGTACATCAAGAATACAAATATAAATTTTCAACTTGATACGTTCAGTGGTGTGGAAAAACCGTAAGTAGCACTTTTAATCTAGAGAATCGGAGTTATTTATGTTTTTCTCAGAAACCTTTTACTAGATCATGAATACGTAATCAGTATTCGAATCAGTCAAAGTCTCGTGTTCGAATTTTCAATAAACTTAATCTATTGTTACTACGTATGTATGTATGTACATAGATAAAGTAAAAAGATATATGTATCTACTAACAATATGAAAATGGGATATGCTTGTGTGAGAACGAGATAGTATATAAACGTTTATATGAAAGCATTTTTGAGAAGCAAATATGTACTGCTAACATATGAATATGAATCAAAGTCAGTAAATAGTTATTGTTTCAACTTTCGGTTGAATAATTTGAATTAGCTTCTAAAAGGCTTAAATTCGTGACGTGAATATTAGAGTATAGTAATCGATAACATGTAATAGGTCTTCAGTAGGATTTAATTAATAAAACATTTCAATTTATAGGTTTTCGTAACTTTTATGAGTAAATATGTAGTACAATACAAATGTAATATGAGCATTCGCTTCGCACGTGAAAGAAAAACAAGCTATCAAAGTGTCATCAATTACCGATTTAATGTTGACCCAATAAAATCAATACGCACAGAATCGATTGAACTGTAAGATCATAACGCTATCATTGAAGTCAAAAATAATTAATAAATAATTAATACAGTTATCATATTATATTTCTTACGCGTTTATGTCATGATTGGTTCTATGTTCATCTGTTTGTACATCACTACAATACTATGTAACAATTTAATTTTACTCCAATTGTTCCAGCCTTTGACCTGTGTCGAGAGACGATAACGCACTTGTATACATATGTATATTATAAAACATATACATATACAACCCAAAACAATTAAAAATCAAATTAGTACACTTAAATTATATTGCATTGATTTGGAAACAAAGTTTTACTTTTTCTTATATGATATATGGTATTACATATATGATATTGAAAATGGTTTAAAAGTGAATCAGTGGATATATTCAATCAATTTTGACCCATATAAGCCAAATTTTATAATATTCTATCAGAATTTGAGTTGAATCTAGGGATCGCAATACCGTTATACCGGTGAATCATCAACATTTCACAAATTTATTGGTTCAAAATCAGATAATAAATTTTTGTCGAGTAGGAATGTTACTGAAATACCAGAGTGAAGCTAATAAAAAGCTTGTAATAAAAAATTGTATATTCAGAACATTCAGTACTTGTATTATATCATGTGTGAATAAGTCGCGTTTTCTAATAGACGAGAGATGAGAAATGTAACATTTAAAATCATGTAACTTAAGAATTATTTTTATGCTATATAATTAGTCTCAATCTGTTCGAAGTGCGATAAAACTTTTTCCCGGTAAAGAAGAAGACTGTATAAATGAGAAGGAATTAAAAATTACTTCCCATTCTACTTTTATAGAAGAGGGAGAATCAAAAGAAAAGGAATAATTTCGAAGGTCTTTCGTCCACTTCGTTTTCCATATATTTTTTTTAATTTTAAAAAGTAATATTTCAGACACTTTTTTTAACGGCGAATTTTTTTATAGTCGACATTAAAAAGACGGAACTTCTTTATTTTATTTTTTTTTTTGAAAAATTATTATTTTTTCCGGCCGCATAATCCCTTAACGCTGGGAAATACTAATAAAAGTTTTCCCAGACGACAGGAACACGATTACGCGTAATAATTATTGCCGAAAGTTATTAGAATAATAAATTTCTCGGGAGTGTCGAGACGACGCTACGGGAGTTTCGCCTAGTTAGTTAGTAATTTAATAAAATATTACATAATATATAATAGAATAATAAAGAAGCGTCGCTTCTATTATTTTACCCAAAGTTGATTTTCTAGATTTGAATTATGGACGGAAGGGGTAGTTGAATTTTAAAAGGCTCCATTGTTAACGAAGACAGCTATGAGTGATGAAAGCTCTCTAAAGTTTCCTCGGACGATAGCTATGTAGTTTGTTAAATTAATTTCGGCTTAAGACCCAGAATCTATGTACATACATACAATGTAAGTTGAACAGAGCTTTCTCCTTGACCCAATGTCACCTTCAAAATATATAGTTTCGTTCTTTTCGCGACGAAAATTCTATTAATTTTTTTTTAATATTTAACTTGGCTACAAGTTGTACATAAAGTATCATCAACGTAATGTAAATGTAATAACATTATACATTAATCATAAACTTAAAGCTCCACTTTATAATAAGCTTTAGGTGGGTTCAAAACTTTAATTTTTTTAATAAAAATTAAAATTTAATGCTAGAGTATAATGCGATTATGTGGAATCCGCATGAAGCAAATTACTTTCAAATGATTGAGAAAGTTCAAAAAACATGTCTTCGTTTCCTACATATGTATATAGGAAAGAGTAATGGGTATTACCCATATCTGCTGCTGAGCAACAATTACATTAAGATTGTTATATTGTATATTTTGAACGTAATATTTTCCACCTCAATGAATGTAGGTTATCGGAGATTATTTTAACCTATTTGTCTGGTAGCCTGCGCTCATAATTATTTTCATAATGAATGAGATTTATGAGTGGAATTTTGATCTCTTAGATCATTTAGACCTCGCAGGGATGTTTTGTATTTGCGGCTGGTTATTACATGTACATATTGGTGCTGGCTGTAAGTGCAAGACATTCCCTATTTAGTACTTTTAAAATATCATTTGATATTTTTACTTTATCTGCTATTATTTTATTTGATTAGGTATAAATGTATATTTTGTCTGTGTATATATGTACATAATAATATATAACTTTCTCACCTCTCTGTATTTTTTCGACCATTATGGCGCCTTAGAGACTACTGCAATGCCACAATGGTCCAAAATTAAACTGAAACTCGTTTGTATCTGAATATTATTTTTGATGTATCTGAATATTATATAAAACATTCAACATAATTTGATTTTTCGTAAGTATCACTACTATGTGAGAGATAATTTGTACTATTTCGAATAGTGTAGAACTACGTCAAAGCGTCTTTATGATAGCGCTATCCCTGTCTGTGAGGAAAGTGAGCTTTCAGCTCGATTCGAAGACATCGTTCGTCGAAATCCGGACATTCGATCTCGGCAATAAAACATTGATGCGTATTATTGTCGAATCGTCATCGGGCGTGCAACTGGGCGTGTTGCGTTCAAAAAGTGCAACCAGTTTCGCGGAATTCGAACCCGAACCGAGACCGGATGCACCGCGGTCGACAATGCACTTTGGTTATCTCGGTGCAAGAAGCTGCCCGACGGATAACTGCAACTCATCGCACGGTCAGGGTTGTCCAACCAAACTACCCCATATACGTGAAGAAAAATACGGAAAATCGATAGGAAAATGGTATATAATCCCAATACAACTTCAAACTACGATTAAGATCGTTATATGACAATTTTGTTATAAGAACTTATAATGATGAAAATGAATATATTTAAATTAAATTTTCAAATTAAAAAAAAGTATAACTTAATACTGATATATGTATGTTTTCATACCCTGATTTGATAATCAAAACAATATGTTAGTGTGGCATTAAGACGGCGTGGAAACTTTCCGTTCGAAATTCTCGCTTTTCCTTGCGATAGCCCTTAAAGGGCGCGGTCTCGTTTTCTCCGCTGCAAGCTCTTATCGCGAATCACTTAATCACTCTCGAGATATGCACATATTTTTCGTTTTTATTTCGTCGTCTACCACTCTTCGCCTCTCACCATCAATTTTACCCAGTGCACCTTTCAGCTTCAAACCTAAATAACAAAAAACTGCAAAGCTCGCCCTTCACAACAGTGAACCAACACCAGGCAGCGGGGAAAAAACCGGAAAAATCAACACGACATATGTATTTAAAACCAAATCCAGAGCTTAACTATCATTCTTACTAGTGTTGCCTGGCAAAGTGAAATTTTCAGGCTTTGCCCGGCGTTTCTCCAGCGATTGAAATAGCCTTCAAAGGAAACCATTCTAAAATGAATAGCAGGAAAATAAACTTCTCCTGGCGTTAATTGGGCATTTTTTATGAGGCTTTGAGTAAGGATGCTGTGAGATGGTACATCAATAATAGAAATTTCTATATATGTATGTTCTATATATAAATTACAAAGCGGACATAAACTGTCCGGCGTTGCCCAAGCATTTTTGTAAAGGGCCTGTTTTATCACATGTGTACATACATATGTGATTATTATGATCTTATATATGTATGATTTATATGATCCTTTCAAAACCAGACTAGGGTCTAAGTTAGGATATCATGAACACAAAAATTACGAACTGTAAATTTGCATTTATGACAAATATCTGAGAGATATGTAAGATAAATCAATGCAATATTAAAACATTATTATTAAATAAACGGAAAACTTCAAAGTTTCTCAAGCAAAAAAAAAAAAAGATTATCACTCTTAAAAATGTTGATTCAATGAGAACGATTTACACAAAAAATCCCAAGCAAGGAATGGGTTTTTGAGCTTTTTTCCCATTATAATATTTTATATTATACTAAGATATTAAATTAGACAATACTATTGATAGCGACAAGATAAATAATGTGTACAATAGATAATGAGTTTTTTAGATTTTAATTGTTAACAAATTATGTTCATAATGGATCTATGTATTATAATTTTTACTAATATACTGAACATTTTCTATTTTAATTTTTTTTTGTTAGTATTATATTATTTTAATGTTAATGTACAGCATAATAGGAAAAAAAGCTCTAAGACTTGAAATATGTTGATAATGATCATTGTATCAAAAGCTATTAGAATAGACCTAAGATTTATTGAGAAAATACATATGTACGTACAAACATAATTTATGACGAATAAAAATCATTTAAAAAATCAAATCAAACAAATACAATGGTTTAAAAAAATCAATACATTTTTTTTTCGTATAAAATTGCAACAAATCTGGCTGACTTATAATTGATCCAGACTTACAGTTGGAATTAGGAAAAACGTACATGCTATCTCTTTCATCGCCTCCCGACCAATAGTATTTCGTACAGACAGTAGAACATTTTGTATTATATACATACATACATACGCAACACAGATTACCTAAGCACAATCTGCTTTAGATCGTCGACTTTAAAGAGTATTTAATTAATATTATGTATTAGATATCTTATGAGCATTTATAACAATTATAAATAGGTTTTTGAGCTCTTTTTCCTACAAATTGGTTCAACGCAACGAGTGTTGCTATACAGACTAAGAATAAAAAATAATATCAAAAGAAAACAATTTGTAGGTACAGGGCGAATCGTTCATAAGCTGATTATAAACTGCATGCCATAAATAATATTCCGTTAGTTTCAGACATTACTAAGAAACTAAGCAGTAGATTCTATGACATAATCACTAATAACCATACTAACACAATTGTGAAGAGTCTCTGTGATTACAACAAAATGTCTATACCCTTCAGGTATAAACACAGATTACCTAAACACAGTCTGTTTGGGATCGTCGACTTTAGAGAGTCTTTAATTAATATTATGTATTAGATGTATTATAAACATTAATAAGAATTATAAATAGGTTTTTGAGCTATTTTTCCCATTATGATGTACGTTAACATTAGAATAATATAATACTAAAATAGAAAATGACCAGTAGATCAGTAGCTATTAAAATAGATATAAGATGTATTGTGAACATAATTTAGTAATAATAAAAAACATATAAAAATCAAAATAAGCTGATTGTAAGTTGCATACACTTTTCTTTTCTAATACTGACATTGACATTTCAAAGTGTACATAGTTTTGGAAAGGATTTAATACGAGCTTTGAAATTTATTTGAAATTATATTTCAAGTGAAAATATATTTTCACTGACGTTTCAGTGAAATCATAACCAGTTACATTTTCAGGGTTGGTTTTATTCATTTAAGATTAGATTGTTAGGATTGGTATTATTTAAGGATTAGGATAGGTTAGGTTAAGTAAGGGTTGGCCCTATTCATTTAAGATTGGGTTGTTAGTGTTAAATATATAGTTTCACTGCTTGAATTGGTGGAAATATATGTTCACTTGAAATATGCTTTCACTGTAACATATATGTATTTAGCCAGCAGCACAGCTCGGTCGTTAAGCGTCTGCCAAACACCGAGAGGCACCGAGTTCGATCCCATGAGCTGACCTCGATTGAAAAGAATTTTTCTGATTGGCTAAAAACCTTCCTACCTACTATGTCACCACCATTTGAGTATGATTAATGTACAATTCATAGATGTCTCGTCAATTTGCGCGTTTTTCAGTGTCTCGTAATTCATCGACTTGCGTTATAAAAATGCTGCATTGTTTGTAATTGGCCAGGAAGGCGCATTGGGGTCTACCTGTAAGGCCTTCCTGGTATAAAATGTAAAATGTAATCTAATATATAATTTGGAAAGAGACTTTGTATATATCCTTGGTTCGTTCGTTCGTTCGTAGATCCGTGACATCATCGAACAAAAGATTCGATTTTTTTTTCGATTCATAGGCACCGATTCGATTTTGGCGCTGATTCGATTAGGCGCTGATTCGCATTGGTACCGGGGGCGTAGGCGCCGAGGGCGAAGCCCTAGACGGCAAATGCTCAGGGGGGCGCCGAGGGCGAAGCCGTAGACGGCAAAGGCTCAGGGGGCGCAGAAGGCGAAGCCCTAGACGGCAAATAGGGGGCGCAGACGCCGAGGGCGGAGCCCTAGGGGGCGCAGACGCCAGGGGCGTACATATAATTTTTATAAGAGACTTAATATATATGTTTGTTTGTTCGTGACAGTCAATTTAATAAAAAAAAATTACATCGTGTCGATAAGAATTTCAGTAACCGATACTAAGTTTTGGTTCGATAGGACTAACGGTGTTCGAAAAATCCCCAAAATACACAGACACACACACATTTTTTCTAGATCATGAAAACGTGATCAGTAATTGATTCTGAGTTCGAATTTTAGCATGATCACAAAACTTCATCTATTGTTACTACGTACATAGATAAAGTAAAAACAAATGAGTATTCAAATAAATTTATATAAAATAAAACTTTTCAAATAAATTTAATAAAATGTTTACTATTAGATTAGTGATGCTTAAGCGGTTTATATTACAAATCCGAGCGAAGCCGGGTAATACAGCTAGTATATAATACTACCAAAAAAAAGTGACGTAATTTTGAACAATCACCAACATGCTCCTGACAGAATACAAAGAAAGAAACAAAACTACAGAGTAATGTAAGTAATAGCCTTTTGCGCCCTAAGGACCCGATACACAAACATACCCGTATATATGTAAATATACATACCTACATATATATGTATGTGTGTGTGTATATATAAAAGATTTTCCGAATCGGAATCTTGACCTATAGATCGTAATCGATGAATCATCCGGTCGTGTGTGGTGTGGCAAAAAAAGTTGCCGGTGCGCGCGCGGTGCACTGAACCCCGGCCAGATCGACCCAATAAAGGCGAGAGAGAGCACCGACAACAACACACAACCACAACCAACATCCTCGGACAACACTGGAGACGACAACAACAACAACCAGCAAGGCAGCGGCCGCAGTGGAGGACGCAGCCGAGATATATACTTTGCCGCCCCCGTCTAGACACCCCTCAGACCGGACCGCTACACGCCCACCACATACTCTACATAACTTCATCAACACACACTCCTCTATGTTTATGTAATTTTATTTTATTATTACAAGGTTTTTATTCGTCTCACTTCGTCCGTTAGTCTGACAAACTACATACTAGGCATCCCAAATCTTCGTCGACTATGTCGAATAGTAAATCAAGAGCTATTCGAATATTCGAATTTATTCGAAAATTAAAAAAAAGGTACGTGTCACATTCACCGGTGTGTGATTTCGCCCATAGATAGAGTACGGATGGGAAGTAGGGATCCCAAATATTCGTCGACTTCAACTATTTGAATACCGAATAGTAAATCGAATATTCGAATATATTCGAAAATTAAAAAATAGGTTATTACATATGTACCAAGCATAAATTTGAATGAATCGTCTTATCATAGTTGCCATTGGATTCCACCTCGTCTTTACAGCCAGTAATAATTTAAATTTTTTATTTTCTTTATTCATTATGATTTCTTGTAAAAATGTATATTTCGCCGGTGACTTCTTAAATATTCGTATTATTTTTCTGATGTTTTCTAAAATTTCGTAGAGATTATCGATCGGAAAGTGATTTTCTTCAAACATTTCCGTATTTAATGAATACAAATCTGTTTCTTCACATGTAGACATTTCATCTTCTTCATTATCTTCATTTTTATCACAATTATTCCCATTATATATTTCATTTTATTCATAATCGTCGGCTTTTTCGTCATCACTCTCTTCATGTTGATTTTGTGTATCTAGTTATAAAAAAATATATACACGAATAATATTCGGATAGTTGATGAAATATTCGAACAACGAATGGCTGAAAAATCAGACGAATAATTTGAATACTCGAATAATGCCAATAGCCAGTAAGTAGCCTCGTTTGTTTGATTTTCCCCCAACCACTCGTTTTGTCAGATGTTAATTATTTAAACGCCTATAACTTTAACTTTTTCACACTATATCTTATAAAATTTGCATTATATGCTCTCATTATCTATCATATATATCTTTACTTCACTAATAGGCTATATAATGAATGATAAAATTGATATGGCCGATGCCTTTTTTTATACCCAATTTGTACGATTTAATTTTGTCAAATTTAAAATTACGGTTATACTCAAATGATTGAATAACACAAATGACTTAAGATATTTCAAAGTTTTTTTTTGTAGTTAACTTGGACAATGTGAACACGGTACTCCGCGAGGAAGATAAGGATGATGAAGAAGCTGACATTTCGACTTAGTTGTATTGACTTAATTTAACGACTAATTTTAACGTATTTAATTAGTTATTTAATTTTATTGTAATTACATTTGTTATATGTATGTGTACACATTATTGTTATAACCTTATATTCCCACCCTCTCCCCCCCCCCGTATAAATCTATAGATGGCAATTATTATTATATATGTATAATATTTAAACTGAATTGAGAATATTCTCATTGTTTCGCTCAGATATGGCTCGGCTCGGTTCTCAATGAATATGATCATTTTCACACTATATATTATAAAATTTGTATTTATAGGCTCTCATTATCTCTCATATATATTTTTACTTCACTAATAGGTTATAATTATAATAAATGATTAAAATATATTTTTATAAAATTGAAATGGCCAACGGCAATTGAAATTGAAGGACAAATAACTGAAAAAATCCTTTTCCAAGTACACCACACTGCATGAAAAACAGCAAAATTTACACAAATTAAACAAAAAAGCTGTTACAACTATTTCTAAAGATAAATTGTGAATATTTTGAAGGACTTCTATGCCCGTTTTAAATCTACAGAAGCCCAAAAATGATTAAAGCCAGTGAAAAATTGTATGAAATACTACTCTACTTTTATATTCAAGTAGAGATCAATTTCTGACACAATATGTAGTTCAATTTAAATTTAATACAAATATACGTATATAAATAAATATATATGTATATATATATATATATATATATATATATATATATATATATATATATATATATATATATATATATATATATATATATATATATAGAAAAAAATCAATTTTTCCTTTTTGTATGTATGTATGTATCTACTATCTAACTAAATGTTTATTCAATTGGAATTCATTGACCATACTTATACATATAAAGTCGTTTTAAAATCATTGATTAATATCAGACAGAATATGAGAGTAAGAAATGATTACTTTATAAACCAACTCATTCAAAAATGCAGCAAACGCACAAACGAATTCTTAATTATAAACAGAATTATTTATGGACGTATGTACATAAATTTCGATGTCGATCAAAGTCTATAAATACACCTCGTTTTATTTCAGCTACTTAATTATACATATTATTCGAATTCCAATGATTCACCAAATGGCGTGCAGACAGCAATTAACACTTTTGAATTCAAATCGATGGATCTAATTTTAAAACGTGTCGAATATCGAACGAGGAAAACCAAACAAATAAAACAAAAATTTCTAGGTCAAATTTTCAGCGCAAACAACACAAGTAGGCATGTATGTATTATATGTAGGTATCGATGCGGTGCAAACGATCGAAAAGCGCCAGACAGACTGAACCACAGATTAACGACACGTGTACCTTTTGCGTGCGCACTGCTCGCACTTACCCTGTATACGTTATGTGCTTCTGATACTTTAGTTTCGAATTTTCCTTATTAAATTATTAAAAACTCGCAAGAAAGATACTTCCAACTCAATTTTAATAATTGCATCTGTGCACATCGAAAGGTTACTCGTCATCTGATGTGCAATTTTTCATTCGTGAAGTCGAGAATTGCGGTTAAAGCAGCCATCCAGTTAATCTGTGGTTCAATCTGTCTGGCGCTTTTCGATCGTTTGCACCAAACCCGCAGGTATAATACGAGTACTTGTATTTCGTAGTAAAAACAACGCGCTTCAAACTTCAATGAACTTCAAAAGAAAACATAAAAGTTAATTGAAGAGAAATTCTTACCTCGTAAGCATCACTGCTATAAAGATAATAAACGAAAAAAATTCGAGGAATGTTAAACCTCTCGGTACTCTCTCGAGGTGCATCGCGGACATCCTGAGGGAAGTACTTGCTTGCGCCGCCAGACATACGCTGCTTCTTTCTACTTCTTTTTTAACTTATTTTTTTTTGTTCTTCTCGAATAAAGTACGTCTGGCAGTGCAGGTTGTTCCGGTGCATCGTGTCGAAGAAAGTATGTAAGCCCTCGACCTTTAAACGCGAAAGCGAACCAAGTCCGGAAACTTGGAACCCAGGAGTAAGGATAACATCAAAGCTTGATTGAACCAGATCAAGATAACGATCGAATTTATGCAGCAAACAAGTCAACTGAAGTCTACATATGTAGCTTCTTCGAGCTTGTACTTCTATGTAAATATTCAGTGAATTTTTCCCTACAAAATCATATCCCACTTATTAACCAAGATTTTAAACTAAATAAATGGTATTAGTGACCAATATTTGTAAAAAAAAAACATAATATTTTGAATACATTGATGATAGAAAATAAGTACACTATACTGAGGTATGAATATTAGAGTAGTTCTCAATATATCGAAATTCTACTGAACAATCTATTCGTTCGTTAATAAGGCGATGACTTCATGTTGAGGCTTTTTGATACGGCTTTAAAATATATACATTTAACATTATCGAATGGATAATGTATAATAATAAGTAAGCCGAAATTTGGAACAAAAAATGATGCTAAATTTTTGTCTAAAATGAAAGAAATGCACACTTTGAATCTATTTGAAAAAGTTTGTAGCCGATTAATTGTAACGTAAAAAATATGTAAAATTTAAAATTAACCTAGAGATCAATAGTTCATAAGCTTGGACTCAATATATGATTTAAAAATGAAGACAGCCTGTAATTACTGAAATTTTCATAAATTTACATATCCCCGATGTATTGATTCGAAGATTACCAAAATTTCGGATTTGTTATTTTCGTAACAATGCTAAGAATTCGTATAAATAAAACAGCATTGAATCCCATTGAACACCATAATATAATACAAAGAGGAAATTCTTCAAGGGTCTTACAATCCCACGTGTAGGTACGCCTAAATAGAAAATGAAAAGATTTATACTTCACACGAATATTCAAACTCCGTCCATAATTTTCCTCAAACAGAGGAAAATTCTCCGTCCATTTCTGTATATTCTTTCTCTCTTACTTTTTTTTTTTAGATGCATTATAAAAAAATCACATTATATAAATATGTATGTATATACATACAAACCTGTGGTCAAAAGAGTGAATATAAGAAATGCCTAATCATCCCGAAAGCTCAGTATATGTTTGCAGATTAAGCGAGATAAGACTTTCCCACGAAAGACCTAGTGGAAAACTTGCATCTTAGTCAATTTCAAAATTTAGATATAAAAATAATACAAAATAAATCCCTAAAAATAATTTATAATACACCCATATATACTAACCTGAAAAAACGGCATGCCATATATAATATTCCGTCTGTTACAGACATTACTAACAAACTAACCAGTAGATTCTATGACAGAATCACTAATAACCATACTAACACACTTGTGAAGAGTCTCGGTGATTACAACAAAATGTATCTACCCTTCAGGTATAACACACAGATTACCTAAGCACAATCTACTTTAGATCGCCGACTTTAGAGAGTCTTTAATTAATATTATGTATTAGATGTATTATGAGCATTTATAAGAATTTTAATTAGGTTTTTGAGCCGTTTTTCCTATTATGCTGCACATTAACATTAGAATAATATAATACTATGATTACTAACAAAATTAAATTTAAATTGTAAAATAGAAAATGATCGGCAGATCAATAGCTATTAAAATATATTTAAGATGAATTGTGCACATAATTCAGTAATAATAAAAAGCATTTAAAAATCAAAATTCGATGGAATTTTAATTTTACATTTCTTTGAGATGACGTGTTTTCCACTAGGTTCGAAATTCGCATATTCCACTCCAGTCTAATACCTATATGTATGTATGTATTCAACATCCCAGATCTGAATGGCGACCGATAGGAGAGAATATGCGCGCACGCACCGGCACGCAGAATTAGCGGAATTAGCATAGCGCGCGTTCGTTATCCGGATAGGTAGAGAGGGAGATAACGAGAGTCCGATAACGGCCGCTCGTTATCCGGCTGTGATCGCCATTGTAGGGCCGATCGTTCCAGTCTGGTGGCCGCGGTTAACGGCCTCAGATGCACCGGTTCCCGTTACCGGCACCGAGTCAAGCAACGTCGCCCGAGACCACCACCCACATGGGTCGGAAATCATCCCCCGAGGATCATCAGCCGCTACGACGCGGAAGTGATCCTTATAATTCAGTCGGTTAGAAATATGAGTCGAGTATTTTATCTACATATGTACATATGTAGTCTATCTAATGTATACTCGACCAGTAGTCTATCTAATGTATTAAGCCAGCAGCATGGCTCGGTCGTTAAGCTTCTGCCTAACACCGAGAGGGGCCGGGTTCGATCCCATGAGTTGACCTCGATTGAAAATAATTTTTCCGAGTATATCTGTAGTGCTGCTGGTCAGACCTAGATATTTGTGCTCCTGGTCGATCGTTTCCTATCAGAGTTTGCCAATTTTCTCTGATTTCATTGTTGAAACGGTTTCCGATTAAAAATTGGCTAAAATCCTTTCTACCTACTATGTCACCACTATTTGAGTATGATTAATGTACAATAAAATTTATGTAAAATTCATAGATGTCGCGTTAATTTTTGAGTTTTCAGTGTCTCGTAATTCAGCGACTTGTATAATAAAAATACTGTATTGTTTTTAATTGGCCAGGAAGGCGCATTGAGTTTACCTGTAAGGCCTACCTGGTATAAAATGTAATAAAATAATAATAATACCTGTATATAAGAGCCGTTATATTTGAAATTGGCGGAAGTGCAATTTTCAGTTCCAAAAACACTATTTCTGTTTGACTTAATTCATAAATTGTTATCACTTCTTTTAATAGCTCACTGATAAGTCTAGTGACGGATCCAGGAATTTTTCAATGGGGGTCGACATTAAAAAAATTCGGATGTGATCAACCCATGACTTTATCTATGTATTTGAGGAATATAATAAAGTCACAAAACAAAATTCGATATTGAACTGTAGAGACACATTCAAACATACCGGCAACGTTGTGAAATACTAATTGCTATGACAGCATTTTCGATACAAATTGAGCGCAAATGTATGGCAGATTTTGTTCAAATTTTTTTTACTACTTAAAAAATCTATCAGTATTATACACATTAAATATCAAGAAAATAAAAATAATTTAAAAGGTCAAAATAAAATAATGAAATATTGTTTAAAAAAGAAACACTACTTCCGGTTTATGAATTCTAACCAAAACCTTATCAGCTCTAAGTTAGTACATAAAGAATACAAATATACATTTTCAGTTTGATATGTTCAGGGGTGTGAACAGAATAGCGGCCACAACATTTTTGACCTTTCCAAGAGGAAGAAATTCCACTTCCGGTTTATTAAATCTAGTGATTTTTTTACATTGATACAAAAATTACACTTGAATTTTTTCGTGAAGAGCACACATGTTTAAGGGGTCGAAAAAAATAGTGGAAGAAAAATCGAAAAAGAGTAAACTGCCACTTCTACATAGTTGACGCATGCTTACCAAATTTTATACATAACTTGATATTAAGCTAAAACTTGTAGATATGACATTTCAGTTCAATAAACCAAAAGGTTTCTGAGAAAAACATAAAAAAACCTTGGTTCTCTAGAGTAAAAGTACTACTTCCGGTTCAGGTAAAAATATTTAAAAAATATTAGAGAATAAAATCTATAATTTCTATTACATATAAAAAAAATTCAGTCCGATTCAGTTTGCGGTTTGGGAGATAATTGAATTCAAAAACTTAAAAAAAAAGAGGACAACTACATATGTATGTATGTTATAAGGGGAGGTAACATTTCCAGTTAACTTAAAAATTTGAAAAAAAAATTATCGCCACTGAATAGTGGCGCAGTTTCGAGAAATCCTAATTTTCAAAGGCACTCAAGAAGAACTTACCAATTGGAATTCCACAAAAACGGATTTACACCTTCGGATAACATAAAAATACCCCTTGGCACTTTTTTGTGTAATTATATTGTGTTAGTTCTTCTTGAGTATCCGTGAAAGTTTGGATGTCTCGAGAGTGCAGCACTCTCGAGTGAATTTATCCGATCACCAAATAAAATCATAATTTCACTATGAGAAAAAGATTTTATACATAATGAATATACATATATGTACATATGCTTATGTATTTTCATACATATGTACATACATACATATATAACGATTGATAAAGAAAAATTGGTACTTCCCCAGACGAGTGTTCATTATTGTCAACAATTTTCTCACAACAATGCTCCAAGCAGTTAGTGGATTTTTTTGTGTGCCAATTGTATACAAGAAAAATATTTACACAATTGAATATCACAGACAAGGTAATCGCATGCATCTGCGCGCCTAGCCCAAGTGCCACATATTTAGGATTTCAAACGCGAAACGCTCAAAGGACACCAATTCCGGAAAAACCGGTAGAATTGGCGTTGTTTCGTCACCGTTTTTAATAACAGGAAAAGAGTTCCGGAATCGAACGGCGACATATTTCTCCAGCGCTATCTCGACTCGCATAATATATATCCATATCATACACGCTCGTTCGTGACCGTCGAGAATCTCGCGAAATTTTACGACATTCGAGTGTACGTACATTTGAAATTCTAAACGAGAGAGACACATCTCGAAACATTTGCATGCAACATTTTTAGACACCAGCCTAACTAGAATTCGTATGCAAAAAAGAACACTCGTCGACGTTCGTTTACGCTAGGATGAACCGAAGAACGGATGCCCGCTCCGCGTACAATGTATGCAATTCGAACACGACACGAAGCATCTGAGATTCTGCTTTATATGACGATCATTTGAAAAAAAATTTGAAGTGGGTGAGCTTCTAAACTTCGATCGACGAGGCAACATGGGCTTAATCACCAGTGTGGCTTAATGGTATGTGTGTATGTTTAGCACTAAGTGACCAGTGGGTTCGATCCGCCATCCTTCTGGTTAGATTTGGGGGTATTTGTGACTCCAAATCGCGTTTCTTATCAGAGTTTGCCAATTTTATCTGATCATTGTTGAAACGGTTCCTAAAAATTGGCAAAAAATCATCTTTCCTGTTGTCACAAATCTTCTGTATTTATTGTATGTACAATTTGTAAAAATTATGTTCAAATCTAAAATCCATAGATGTCTCAATGGATTAATTCTGTAATTAATTAATTAATTAATTGTTATTTCATGTTCTTAAGCTTCTGGAAATACAGTGATTTATGTAGTAATAAAATGCTGCATTGTTTGTAATTAATTATCCAGGAAGGCGCATTGGGGTCTTTCTGTCAAGCTTTCCTGGTATTTATTTATCTAATCACAGAATCAATGAGTCAACTTGAAGTATTTTTAAAAATTGAAAAACAGTGACAAAAAGTTATTAAGTAATAAAAAGAGTCACATTTAATGTTAGGAACAACAGCGACAAAAACATCTGATTGTAATCACCTTTCGTTTATTATTCAAAAATTCAGTTCACGCGATTATATGTATGTTTAATTTGCATGTATAGATATTCAAAGTAATAAGTATATCTAAGCAATTAAGTGTTTCCCATCAACTTTTAAGTGTTTTAAGTTTAAGAAATTGACTGTGCGTCGTCGAGTTCTTAAACATAATGATTAAAAGCAAATCATTTTGGCAACAAGTTTCCCTAATTGAGTGATTATCTACGAGCTAAAAGATTGCCTTATTTGTAACAGTATAATAATGAAAGCTACAAATATAGATGAAGTATTACAATAATAGTTAACCAGAAGAAATCACTTTCAATAGAAGTTTAAATATATAATATTTAAATATACCGATGCACACTGGTCCAAAAAAAAATAGTTAGATTTAGTATATGGAACGAAAGCTAACGACTGATTTTCATCAACATATATTAATCATATTATAATGGCGTCCGCAATTAATAACTATGGTAATAATAACACGTAATAAATAGTTTAAGATATATTTTACGTTTTATTATCCGCTTTGCTCTGCTACAAAATTTGACTATTTTATTCGAATAGGCTAAAACTCACAATCATTACTAATTTAAGCTCACTGATTACGAATATGATGCATTTTTTATTAATTTAATTTATTTTAAATTTTTTTCATTTTAAACCAAACTTTCTAAACGAGAGCGTAAGGACTTTCAAAACAGATAAATCTGACCCGTTCCACATTGTCAATTTTGTGATGCTGTTGACTCGATTACAGATGCAGTTAAGCGCATTTTAATTATACTATAAAAAAATTAAGCAAACTCTTGAGATGGCATCGACCCAAGATTTTTTTCTGTGATGATTTTGGCGAAAACCACTTAATTCTACCTATTTTCATAAACGTACCAGAGTGCGACGGCTAGTATCATTTCGAACAACTTCCAAGGGTTTCAAAAATTAATATGTACATATTTACGATCCAACATCATTTCTCTATACAAATGTAAGTTTATGTAAGAATGCAAAAAATAAAAGCCAATAATCCTTAATTGCCACACAAATTTACAAAATACACATACTTATGTAGGTGTAAATAGTACAAGAATCAATGAGAACAACTTGATTTACAAACATCTCACTTGAGACAAAGTCACTAAATAGAGACGACTGGGAAGAGGAGGCAACTTACAAATATTCCAAATATTTTGGAATATTATTTGGTGACCGGAAAAATGCACTCTCGAGAAATTCAAACTTTCAAAGATGCTCAAGGAGAACTAACGCAATAGAATTCCACAAAAAAGCGTGAAGAGGTATTATTGTTGTATGTTATCTGAGGCTGCTTAACTTTTTTCGTAGAATTCTATTGCGGAAGTTCTTTTTGAACTCCTTTGAAAATTAGAACTACTTGAAACTGCGCCACTATTCAGTGCAATTTATTTATTTTTCCGGGAACCGAATTATTTTGCACCACTGTTGCTGTTGTTTCAATTTGGGAACTAAAGGATTAGAGCACGGCCACGCCGGGTGACTTTGTTGCGCGACCAGATCAAATGTATGCAGTATATGGAACGTGCCACACTAAGAAAGTCACTAGTTGCCCAAGTCGTAGAGTCACCCGACCTGCGAGATCAGTTGCCGGCGTTGAGGCTAGTCATGGTGATTTCATTACACATGAAACTGCGATCCCTCAAAATGTATAGCGTTGTATCGAGGGGTTCCATACTTAATGATTAATTGCCGATGACTACATATTGAAAGAAAATAGGTATTATTAAATCTCATAGGTATTAGTGAGCAGATTTTTGGTCGCTTCTGGTTGCCCTAGCTGGGTGACCAAGATTGATCACGACCAACTTATGTACGTTTGGGGAACAAATCATTGACAAAGTCGCTAGCAAGTCACCCGGTGTGGCCCAGCTCTTAGCGAAATTAGACGAAAAGTTGACGTCGTGTTTCCAAGAATAATAAGAAATACATATACATATGAAATCATATCATATTCATAACAATTTGTTCAAAAAACACCTAGATAAAAATATAAAAAAAAAGATCAGAAGAGAAGAAGAAGGCAACAAGTTGCTCAGCAACATGTCCCATATGAAATTGGGTCACTTAAAATGTAAAAAAAATGTAATGTAAAGTGTGGTCTGACATATAGCGATATTTGAATGTGTACAGGGTGTGCAAAAAGTGGTTCACAAGCAATGCGAATCCGAAATGGTGGGTCATTAACGAACGGTCATGGTCTGCGGATTCCGACTGCTCGTCGACCTTACAATTTATGTCGATTTTCACGAGGCATAAATAACGCATGATCATTATACGTAAAAATAATGGCCATAATCGTGACATTGTTATGACTGCGGGTTATGGTCGGAAAATGTCGCCACTTGCCGTCGCGCGCGCGGAAGAGAATTTTTAAAATGTTCTTTCTTTGTCAACGATTTTTCACAATTTTATATGCACTTGTAAAGAAAAACTATACAGCTTGTAAATGAGTTACTGATATGTATGCATAATCGACGTTTGACTGTACATATGTACTGTTTATCACCACCTGTACTTATGCATATGATTAAATGTTGAAATTTTTTTTGGCTTGGTTCTTTTAGCCAAAACTACATTCAATGTATACGAAGTCCTCATTTAATAATCAAAAGTTTCAAATCTGCAACTAATTTACTTATTTTTTTGATTTTTTAATGCTTTTTATTGTTACGAAATTATGTTCAAAATACATCTTATATCTATTTTAATAGCTACTGATCTACTGATCATTTCATATTTTATAATTTTAATTTAATTTTGTTAGTAATCATAATATTATATTATTCTAATGTTAATGTACAGCATAATAGGAAAAAGAGCTCAAAAACTATTAATTTTTTTCTTATTTGATCAATTTACTCAATTCTCAAATTAAAACTCAAATAAGTTTTGCTGGGATGTTTTAGATGAAAAATATATTGAATTTAAAAGCATCATGTGTATGCATCTAAGTTTTTAAATTTATATTTATTTATATATTTGTATATAAAAAAGTACACTTTTGTGCGATGATTTCACCGAATTTTATATATAGTAACTATCTAACGATTTTGGATTGCAATTTACCGTCAAATTACATAAACCGGTAAACGGTAAAAAAATCCTAATACCGGTAAACCGGTATTTACCGGTAAATGAAAAATCGTAGATTTTAGCTGTATGTGGTTACTTTTCCTAAAAGCACTAACCTTGATTGAATTGTAAGTAATAACAAATAAATCTAATTTGAATAATGTCACATACATAAATGTATTAAAATAAATTCGGAATAATAAATCATTTTTATTTTTATTGTAAACCAATCATATTTATTAATTTATAGTTTAAACTATTTGAAAGTTTCAATCACAATTGTCACGACCATCTGATCGCATTTATTACGATTTGGTTAATCTGTATTGCCAGTGAATTTATCAATTGCCACATTTAATCCTGAAAATAAACAAATTCCAAACAACCTATTCCACAATACGTAATTTCCATCGATTTTTAATGTAATATTATGCCTGTATATGTATTTCATTCGCGATCAAATAGTTGACGTTAAATACCGGTAAATTTTAAAATCTACCGATGAAGAAACTTAAGCGATTTACCGGTTAACCGCTATACCGGTATTGCAATTCTTAGCTCCCATACAAAATCGCCCGAGGAACGCCAGGTAAGTGGGAGTTTGTCCGTTATTCAATTTCACATATTTTAGATATCAATATTGAATAAATAAATTTGGTATACTATTATCACGGAGCCCTAATTTAACCGTATAAGGGTTTTGGAAGGGCTAAAAGGCCCTATACAATTTTTTTTTGAAAATTTTAAACACCGGACAGCACTGGCTAGTATATATGTATTAGAATTTCAAATTTAATAAAAATTGGAACTGCCCGGCGTTGCTTGAATCGGTAAAAGTTTTATAATCTACTGTGTGTGTGTGTATAAGTTAAAGTGCCATGAGATATTAAAACAAAGTTGGTAGTTCTAAATTTATTGTGAACTGTTGATTTATACAGCAGATGAATGACCATTAATTTTTATATGTACTGTTATGTAACTCGCTTATCAATGTAGTCGACTAACCAGTAGGGATAAGACCTCACCATTGATTTGTGGCACACCTAATTTAATAAGTAGAACCATTGATTTGTGGCACAACTAATTTAATAAGTAACACCATTGATTTATAGCACACCTTAAACACTGATTAACCAAAATTGTACGACACGTGTCTTCAACACTTCATTGTTTTAAAGAAGAGTATATAAACTCATTACTATTAGAAATTAATTTTGCCATCATCGTCGACTCCAAGAGTGTTTGTCATCACCATCGAGACTCCGAGAGTAGCAGTCAACACATCAGCAGCAGAACAAAGTTAAATAGTGAAGCAAAGTTAAAGTAAAAGAGTTCTACGTATCTCATTTAAATTCTCCATTCCATAATAAAATTCCACCAATAAGATAAATGTAAAGTGATAATAATAATAAATACATCTTGGTTAGTTAACCAAGTAGTTTTAAAAAAAAAAGAAAATTATTTAATCTTTCATTAGAACGTAACAGTAGGTATATATGTACATAGGTATAGCAGATGAAGCACCTTGAAATTTTGGGTCGAAGAATAAATAATCAATTCAATTTGTTTTCATTTGAAGTGTAATATTATACAGAAATCTAATCGAATAATCATATCAATGATGCAACAGGTTAGTCATTTTATTATGCAACGCAAGTGCACGACGATCAAACAAGCAATTTATAAGTATAATTAAATTTATCCGTCAAGCGATCTGCCGAGTGCATCATCAACGCCAGCAGACGAAAGATCGTTTAGATTCAGACGATAGCAAAGATAATGATACAAAAAACACACACGTACATACAGGTTATTCTAATCCGAAAAACGGAATATGCAAACTTTGTGAATTGCGCGAATCCTCGGCAGGTGCATTCGGATGTTTATTTTCGGACAGCCGAGGAAGTCAAAGGAAAAGTCTAATATTGGAAACGGGCAGTGGTTTATTATAAACAATCGCAGCGGCTATTTTGAATAGACACGGGAAATTGCGCAATAAACTTGGATGCTCTTTGAGAATGCAGATGGCCCGGTGTGTTTGGACGGATGATCGAAGATGGTCCGAGAGAGAGAGAGCACTCTCCGACACCCACACAGCAGCATCCGAAAGAGTATTTTCATTGACGGTGATCTATATTTAGAGTGCGTGTAAAATGAAGGATAGGTTGGATTCGTTGAAAGGTTTCCCGGGATGCGGGATAGAAGCCTCTTAAAATGTGTCACGGTGCCTTCAGAATTCGAGGTCGTCGAAAAAGATGTAAAAAAGAAGAAAGTTGCGAGACGATGGCAGAGGGGCCCACTTCCTGTCTGGGCTTCTCGAAAGTTTCAAATTTTGGGTTTTTGCTGTGTCGGATTGACTCCAATGAGAAAATCTGGGAATACTCTCTACCCTAGGGCTGCTATACGTCCCGGTCTTGAGGTTTGTCCCAGTGTCCCTGTCCGAGAGTCATTTATCCCGGTCGATTTACCCCCGCCTGTCTTGTCGATAGACATCTGTAGTTTTAAATGTTTTTCAATATATACAGCAAGGAATGAAAAACTTAAATATTTCTGCGAGTCTGCTGCTATCTCATTAAGAAGTAGGTGTTTATTGCCCCTTCCAGAAATTGAAAGAATAGTAAGGATTTGGGAGCCGTTGAAAATTTTTTTCTTAGAAAAAGAAAATCCTCCAAAAGTGATAACGGATATTTTACAAATCCATTATCAGAACTTTATATCTTGTTTTTCTCAGAAATCTTTTGGTTTATTGAACTGAAATTTCATATCTAGAAGTTTAAGCTTAATAACAAGTTATATTTAAAATTTGTTAAGCATCCGTCAACTGGAAGTGGCAGTTTACTCTTGTTCAATTTTTCTTTCAATATTTTTTCGACCTCTTAAACATGTGTGCTCTTCACGAAAAAATTCTAGTATAATTTTTGATATTTAATTGGTATTGGTATTATCTATATTTATTTTCAATTACTTTTGGTTTTAAATTACTAATTTTTAATTATTTTAATAATAAATTAATTATAAATTTAATAATATAGTAATTATAAATGTAATAATAAATTAATTATAATTTAAAGAAATTAGAAATGTAATAATAAATTAATTATAATTTAAAGAAATTATAAATGTAATAATAAATTAATTATAATTTAAAGTAATTATAAATTATTTGGTATGAAAAAGTTGTAGTTTTGTACTGATTGGTATAATATATCTAATTGGTAATAATATAATATGGTAAAAGTGGCGGAAGTCCAATTTTCAGTTCCAAAAGCACTATTACTGTTTGACTTAATTCACAAATAATTATCACTTTTTTAATTCAGAATAAACGTATTACAGGCCACAAGTATTTTTAAATATTGTTAATCGCAAAACATTATATTTAATGTTTTGCGAAATATTTCTCGAAATGAAGAAAACTTTCAAATATAACGGCTCATATATTAATGATAAATAACAAGCTTTTCCTAGAAGAAATGCTGGAATCCCAGTCCACTCCTGTACATATATTGTAAGAGCAGACGAATATTAATGATGTTAATGATATGACAAAAAAAAATGTTATTACGCAAAACATTAGAATACCTATCATTTACATGCATGTGTATATACAAACAAAAAAACATAATCAATGTTTAATGTGATCAAAATTGACGAATTCAATTTTATTCAAATGGAATTCAAAGTATGTATATGTACCTACATGCATATGTACATAGGTATGTGACCAATGCTCATCAAGATGATTTAATTAATGTTTTGCGTGATTAATACTTAATGCGATCAAAATGTAACGAATCAATACGATCGATATTCATTATAATGGGATTAAAATATTGTGCAATTAATATTTATGGGATCAAATTTTAGTGTGATCAGCATTCAATATCTGCCCCTTCACCTGACCTTTCCACGTGTTTTTTTTATTTTTATTTATGGTGGTATGGAGGAGGTAAAATCAAATCCAACAATTAGAAACACTGGGAAGAGTGAAGGCGAATTTCCGAAAACGGCTCCAAAAGTGTATTCTTGAAAACGGTCATCAATTGAGTGATATAATTCTTCCCACATATACATTTCAAATTGGCACACTTTTCCCTTTATTTTTACGTTAATAAATATTTTTTGCTAAATAAATTAAACGTAGTACCGTTTAATGTATAACCATCTGTTATTTATGGACCATTCTGAACATGTAGTTGAATGCAACCAACATTAAAGGAAGGTATTTAATCTTTAATGACATCGATATTTTATTACAACTAATATACGGTGTGTATGTAAATCTTTAAAAGGGTTCAACATTCACCGTGATCAGAATATTTTATGATCAACATCGAGTGTGGATACACAGTAAATTTACTTAAAATGACATTAAATTAAAACCAGTGTTTTACTTCGTTGCACTTTTATGTGATCAGCATTGCATACAAAGTTTAAAACGATCGATCTATGTATACAAATACTATGTGTATTTAATCGATCTACCCCTATACATATTGGAAACGAAGTAAAATTGTGATCAATAACACTAGAAAAATTGAAAATTAAAACCAATGTTTGTCAACGTGGTTTAGTATAAAATTGACCCAATACATACATGCATGTGGAATAATATTCATAATATACCTATTCTTGAATTAAAAATAAGAGATAATGAGAGACTATAATACAAATTTTATAAGATATAGGATGAAAAAGAAAAAGTTATAGGCGTTTAAATAAATAAAATCTGACAAAACGAGTGGGGGGCGAAAAGTCAAACAAACAAAGCTACTGGCTGTCATCGTGTCCAAAGTTTTTAGATTCTTAAACGTGTTCATTACCATTATTTTTCACCATCTAACTAGCGGAAGCAATTTTAATTTCTATCGGTGACCAAACCGCGTAAAATGGCAAAGTTTCAAACCGATCGGAAAAATATAGGAATAATGTCAGGCGAAGTGAAACTAAGGATAACTGTGTAGAAAAAGTAAATTTTTGACTCTAAAATTAGCTAGATAAATAATTATACGTATTTTTAATCAAAAAAAAATGATAGTATATAGAAAAAATATCTGACTATTGATTCCAATACTCACTTTTGGCACAGCAATACTAGTTTTTGAGTTAAAGATTGAGCAAAAGCCAACAATCTGTAAAAATTGCACATTTTTTAAACGCTCATATCTCACAAATTAGAGGTATCCAACAAAAATCATTGTCATATTCGAATTCAACGAGTCAAGCTTAGTAAAGATCGATTAGTCTCCGCTCCGGTAAGTGAAAAGCGTGGTTTTTTGTTTCTCAATGTAATTTTCGCCGAATAAAAAACGTAATTTGTTAAGTCCAAGTATACAAATATAATGTAATACGGTCAATGATCATTTTAGATATCATATAATATACATTCAATTGATTTGATTCAACTTTAATGAGTATATGTACATATATATATGTATGTAGGTAGAGCAGAGGGGAACGGCGGGGGCGGGGGGATAAACTGACCTCTAGGTGAAGATAGTGCATTTTTGCAAATTTTGGCCGACGTTTCGGCACGTGCGAGATAATTCGGAAATGTTTACACTTCGGCGGCATCAGACTAAACACATCCCTCATTCAACATAACAACTAGTCGGAATGCAAACTTTTGCATAACCCACGCTAAATACACTTCCATTGTTCGCCGAACGGATAAACAGATTCGATTCGCCGAAACGACAGTGAGCCGCCACAACAATAACGAGAGTCGACCTTTAAGGGTTAACTAAATATATGTACGTATTATATGTATATATGAGCGCTACATATACATAGGTATCCACAAGGTCAAATTTTACGTTCCCTTTCGGTGAACTTGAAAATAAAACCTTATCTGTTGGAGCTGTTAAATGATTTGAGCAGTAAAATCTATAAAATTGATCGTACAACGAAAACTTATTAACCTTTTGAACCGTTGTTTAAAGCCAACTGTGTTAAAGATCAACATTGTTGATTGTATTTTGAATTGCATTTTAAAATACGTCAAGTGTGTGTCTGTAAAAATCCGTATATGTATTTTCTAAAAACGGTAAAAATCTTTCAGGAGATTCAAATGCTTGACTCAACATTGCAGATTGAGTATTTTGTCGTTATTAGGTAAGTAGACATAAATTAAAGTTTATCTGCTATCCCCAAGTGAGGAAAAATATTTGTTTTACAGAGTTGCATATGTTACATATGTATATGTATGCATGATATTTTCCTCCATGGAATTCTTAATGTAATTGGTTGAATAAAAATCACCATAATAATATCAACGTAGCTTTAGAAGTCTAAATATAGGAGCAAATATAATGTGTATTTACGTATCATTGCTAAGTAGGCTGTATCAAATCGTAGAACATAGAAAGTATGCAGAAAATATCAAATATCAAATGAAAATTTCTCAAATTTTCATTTCAAGTTTAAAAAAAAAATCTTTTTTCTATATGAATAAGTTTATTTCATAAAGTCAAGAATGCCTTTTTAAAAAATTTAGCACCATTGGATGTAACATACACATATTTGTATGTATTTGTTTTCAGGACCAAGTATAGACACTTGAGGTGCATCAATTCGAAGTTTCCATGACGACATGTGAACGAGGGACGGGCCTTCGCCCCCAGGGCGCCGCGGGAGAAGTCCCAAGGAGGCGCCGCCGGATTCTGGTATAATTTAATATATAATTTCGAAAGGGACTTTGTATGTATGTAACTATCGTTTACAAACAAGCATCTCAATCTTCATACGCGGTTGAGATTCGCGAAGAGCTACGTCTGGACAGTATTACTACACGGATGTGAGACGTGGACTCTGAAGACCAAGATGATCAGCCGCATCGAAGCTTTTGAGATGTGGGTCTATAGGCGTATGCTGAAGATTCCGTGGACCAAAAAGATATCAAACGAAGCTGTCCTCGGCATGATGGGAAGAGGCAGGAAACTTGTTTCTGTCATCAAGCGGAGAAAGATGGAGTACCTCGGACACATGATACGGGGTCCAAAATACGAATTTCTCCGTTTGATAACCATGGGGAAAATAGAAGGAAAAAAATGGATTGGCAGAAAGAAGTTATCTTGGCTTGAAACATGCACATGTGGACCGATATGAGCGCCGAAGAGTTGTTCCGAGTCGCTGAAGACCGATGCGGATATTTTCAAATAATCGACGAGGTGGTCGCCAACGTCCGGATGCGGACAAGGCATTAACAAGAAGAAGAACTATCGTTGGTTCGTAGAATCCGTGACGTTAAATTTAATAAACCAAAAACAAATGAATGTTCAAATAAATTTCAATAAAACAAAACTATTCAAATAAATTGTTTACTTGGAGATTGGCCATTTTTAAGCGGTTTATATTACAAATACCGAGGCGAAGCCGTGTAAAACCACTAGTATATTATAAATTTAAAGCCAAAATTTCAAACCGTGATGTGCTCAACGGTAACGCTTATTAGTAGTAGGACTTATAGGATCCCAGGATGAAAATAAATTATATCGTATGTCATATTATGTATATAATATGTAGTGCTAGCACAAAAAAAAAAAAACAGATGTAATTGGGCTAATATAATATATGAGTGTGTGTATAATAATGACTTACCGGAAACGTGAGTGATCTGCAGCATGAGGAATAGCAGCAGATGGTAGGCGAAGAAGGCGAATGTGGGGTTGGTTGTGGGGTGGTTGGGGGGCGGGCGGGTGTTGGGTTTGTGATGCCGGCCCGCAGCACTCATCTCGCCAGCTGCCCCCAGGGACTGACGGTGGACCGCGGACCGCGGACCGCGGGTTGAGGGCGCCTGGGGCAGACGCAGGGTCGCACACTAGGCACCGCACAAGGGCGCCGGCGTCTCGGCGCCGCTGCACCACTGCAAGCTCATCTTAAACGATCACTGCACTGCCTCACCTAGCACCTGCAACAGACAACACCAAATTAGTCATCGGAAAAGCTTCGAGAGGAAAATTTTACTTGACATCCAACCCTTATAGTCAGTATCTTTGTTTTGCTTACTAAGTAGGTACATATATGTAGCTTTAAAGTTACTCATATGAAGGAGAAATTAAAAAATCAAATTATTATATTAGCCAGCAGTTTGGCTCGGTGTAAAAAGTAAAACAAAAAGTAAAATATTGATATATAATTGTATTGTACGGCCTCATACTGTATACTGCGCTACAGTCCTCAATGTATTTAGTGGTTTGTGTATTGATAAACTGCAGAAAGTGCAGAATAGAGCAATGCGAGCAATTTTGAACGTGAGGAAACGTAAGAATGTAATAAAAGTATGTTAGATGAATTGAAATGGTTGGACATTAGAAATAGTCTTAAAGTAAGCACTTTATAAGTTTATATATAAGCTAGATAAGAATCTATTACCCAAATATTTTAATAATCATATAGTTAGGAATAGAGGTATACATAATTATAAAACGAGAAATAGGAATAAATAAATTATAGGTAGAGTTAAGAAAGCTACAACTGCAGGAGGTGTTTTTCACAGAGGTGTTCAAATGTATAATGCCCTTCCTGAAGGCATTAGAAGTTCTAATAACATTGCTGCTTTCTTGAAGGGTGTTAATGGATACCTTTGTGGAAGAGGATTTATAATTTTTTGTTGTTATTTTGTGTTATATGTATTAGCAGTTTTTCTATTTGAATAAATAAATAAAATAAAAAAAATAGCACCGAGAGGTTGCCGGGTTCGATCCCGTACTAATCTTTAATACTGCTGGTCAGACTTGGATATTTGTGACTCCAAGTCTATCATTTTGTATCAGAGTTTTCCAATCTGATTTCATTGTTGAAACGGTTCCTGCATTAAATTCACAAAAATCTTCCTACCCGTTATGTCACAAATATCAGAATTTGATTTATGTACAAGCCTAAATGCAGGTATCCGACATGTACCCCCTGGACACATACCCCCAGCCAAAAACTCCCTGGAGATTAACCCCCGTGAAAATAACCCCCGCCATAGATAAAAATTGTTTAAAAATATTAATAAATAATTAATAATTAATAATAAAGTTAACTAATAAATAATAATAAATAAAGTGTGGTAGAGCATATTGAATTTCAATTTATGGTTGTAAATAGAATAAATATCAATTTAAAAGACTTTTAGTCAGCAGTAAGAGTTTGCGTTATGTGGTATTGAAAGTAAATTTTAATATAAGTATATATTATTATTATAACATCGATTCCAAGTATTTCTGCGGTCAAATTTGGATATTCGTGACTCCAAATTAGCGGTTCCAAATCCGAATATTCGAATACCTTCTCATAGTAACATTTTTTTTTTCAATTTATAGCACATTTAGTTTTATTTGATGTACCAGATTACGATTCCCTTAAAATTTTAATAATACCTTGACCTTTTTAAAACTTCACTTAATCTACTATTTTATTCGATATTCAAATATATGTAGTATGTATAAGAATATTTGGAACCCTTACTCCAAAATGAGAGTTTTACAAATTATCTAATTTTATTGCTGAAAAGATTCCCCACAAATTGGTTTCCTGCCCTTTATTTATCAACTATCTGATTGATAATGAAAAAAATTAAAATATTTCTATTTCGTAAGTATGTAAGTTTAAATTTTTTTATACAAGAAAATTAACTATATAATCGTCTGTTCATTCCCAGACTTTCAAAATGTACAATTGTGTTTACGTGTCAATAAAATATGATTATAATATAAACATGTATGTATTAAAATATTATTTAAATATTAAAATTCCAATCGTACTATTGTTTTGTATATAACAAAGCTCATTTTATTGTATAAATGCTTTTAAAGTTAAAAATATTTATTCAATTTCAAACCTCATACAATATTACGTAAAGTATTCATATTATGTTACGTACTTAAATCGATTACATTTAAATAAGTTATGTGGAATTTTTTTTCTAAATTTACATTTACTTCTTTTTTCTTTCTCGAATTAAAATATTGATATTAAAATTTCCAAATATAGCCCAACGAAGATGAAAAATTTCCCCATACAACATGTCATACATACAAAATGAGAAATCGCTATTAAACGCCGAATAAATTTTATATTACAAACCGTAATATATATGTACTATATATAGTAAATATATTGCTTATTTCAAATTTCAAATTCAAATCATAATAATAACTATTATATTCGTACAAAACTAATCTGAATAGCTTAAAGATAAAACAGATATTCATAACTGTAGTCGTCTGTAAAACTTTCACTTTTAGAAAGACAACGAATGAAAATAGTATTGATTTTTTATACAAATCATATCACAAATATTCTAAATCGTATTCATTCTAGTATTTAAATGCAATTTAACACATTTTTTTAACACATTCAATGCACAAACTCCTAATTTTTTCTAAATACAATTTTGTTCCTTGCTTCACACTAGGGATCCCAAATATTCGACGAGTTCAACTATTCGAATATCGAATAGTTAATCAAGAGCTATTCGAATATATTCGAAAATTGAAAAAAAAGGTAATTATGTACATACATACATATGTATGTATGTACTAAGCATAAATTTGAATGAATCTTGAATGAATCGGCTTATCACAGTTTCCATTGAATTCCACCTCGTTTTTACAGCCAATAATTATTTCAATTTTTTATTTTCTTTTTTCATTATAATTTCTTGTAAAAATGTATATTTCGCCGGTGACTTCTTAAATATTCGTATTATTTTTCTGATGTTTTCTAAAATTTCGAAGAGATTATTATCGATGGAAAAGTGATTTTCTTCAAACATTTCCGTATTTAATGAATAAAAATCCGTTTCTTCACACGTAGACATTTCATCTTCTTCATTATCTTCATTTTCATCACAATTATCCCCATTATACACGTATTTCATTTTCTTCATAATCGTCGGCTTCTTCGTCATCTCTCTTTTCATGTTGATTTTGTGTATTTAGTTTATAAAAATATATATACATGAATAATATTCGAATAGTTGATGAAATATTCGAAAAACGAATGGCTGAAAAATCAGACGAATAATTCTAACACTCGAATATTCGAATATTCGATTGGCATCCCTACAGTTCACACTCTATCAAAGCACATTCGTGTATTTTCTACCTTCAATATCAAATAACCTATCAATTCCATTCCAAAACCACCCACTGAAATGTCAACGGGCGAACACTTATAGAAAATAGAAAATCAAAGAAACCTACATATGTAAAGATAGTTTTCACCTTCATGCTCTAATATTACACAATAAATCTGACATACAACACAATGCACCAAAACAGACGCATCAAGCACATCAATTAAATAAATAGTTCAACAGTTACTTATCTTACGAACACAATACGATACAGTTAACAATTAGCTATCAACTGAAAGTGTGACCTAATAATTCATGTAACCAATTTCGACCACACAATGGATCACCATACTGGGGAATGCATTGAAAAGGAAACAATTCAAGCGGATCACGTTTAGTTTTTTATTCTTCCGTCATAAGATGGAACCCTGACCACCGACAATGCATTTCTCAGGCATTATACCACCGGTCAGGTTTGTTCACAGACCGATTGTCTAGTTTTCATAACCCAGACGTCTCGCATCAGTTACCACCCCGTCCGACGGAGACATGGTTAACATCCACTCGCACATACCATACATACATACATATGTGTATTTATACAGTCTCTCGTCGAACAACAGACACACGATGACGAATCGACAATTTTCAAATTTAACTCTAAATTATGTAAAACGTGTATAAAAACGCTGCGACGCACGCCACGTCTGATTACGTCAAATCGGTATAAATGTTTCATACGTCAACAGACACTTCGACAGAATATCCCGTATAGATTTAACCATTACAAATAAATACCAGAGTAGATTCACTAGTGTTTGAACGTACATAGAATCATGTACGACTTAAAACTACGAACTTGCAATAGCTTTTTTGTTCATTTTACTGACTTCAGTTGAAAATTCAAATCATTTCATTTTGATTCAATGGTTTTAATTGTAAAGGTGTATTTATGGTTATTCAACTGATCGACTAATCAAATGTAGAACTACATATTTACGTTATGACTTATTAGTTAGCGTTATCTTCTAGTAACGTACATAATACTACGTATTATTTGTATTATGAGCATTTATAAGAATTGTAAATAAGTTTCTGGGCTATTTTTCCTATTATGCTGTACTTTAACATTAAAATAATATAATACTATGATTACTTACAAAATTAAATTAAAATTGTAAAATAGAAAATGATCAGTAGATCAGTAGCCATTAAAATAGATATAAGATGTATTGTGAACATAATTTCGTAATAAAAAGCATTTAAAAATCAAAAAAAAAAATTTAATTAGCGTTACAGAAATGAAACTTCCACAGTTGCAATTTAAATACAATAGATAATTTTTACCATTGTTTTGTACATTTGATTTGTGAACATCATCATTCGTTTATTATAGTCATTTTCATTATTTTTCGTGGACTGAATTTAAATCACAGGACCAACTGATCATTATTGATTAAGCGTCATCCTTTTTTTACGTACAGATTTTAAGACATACATATGTCATAGAAATACAATTCTACGACATAAAGACTTAGTTGTGCATCGCAAATACAAATACAATTCTGAGCAAGTATAAATTAATATCTCGTCATTACTGTCTTGTTTTTTTGAAATAATCGAGTGTTATTATAAATAATGGTGTCTATGTTTAATAAAATACTGTGTGTTGAATGTAATAACTTTATACAGTATAATATCTCCACTATTAGCTACTACAATATGAATAAACATTTAAAATGATTATGCGGCGATCGCATGATTTTATGCGCATATAATTGCCATTTGAAAATATTGCTCTGGCGTACTTAAAAATGAATGCGAATTTGTAAACAATATTAAGAGGAAAATTGCGATGATGTAATTATCAATATATTTAATTATTTAGAAAATTATTCAATTTTAGTTTTATTGTTAAAAAAAAATTATTGCTATATCAGAGTGTGTTTAAATATAAAAAATATGCATTAATGATTGAACCCTATGTATGTTTTCGGTGTAAAAATTCGTATAGATTTTCCGCAATTTTACAGTTAGCTTATTATACAAAATTAACGACGGAAATAAATAACAGTTAAATTATTTTCCTCAATAACTAAAATTGCAGTTATAGGCAAGTTTTCATTTTTACCAACAAATTTTCCTCACACGCGATCAGTGTGCAAAGAATTATATTTAATTGTTAATCAAATTTGCATAGAATAATTTAAAAATACAATGTATAGTGTATAAATCTTACACGATAACTATGAGGTAATTGAAAATTCTTTTTAAAACAGTTTATTAAAAATAATATAAATTTATTGCATAAAAATTGTAAAAAGTCGATATATGAAACGTAAATTATATTAATTTATATTCAAAAAAATAAAACTAATAATATGTTATGCATGAATGCAATTCAAATTATTTTACGGAAAACTATATACATACATAGCTTTTAAGTAAGTGAAAAAAGTCTAGTTTATTAAATAAAAATGGGATGTACATATTATATATAGCAAGTTAACATTCATAAAAACAAATCGAAAAAATTGTAAATCTGAAAAAGTTCATTTTTTGTGACTCGATATTAAAGCTAATAAAAATAAATTATCTTTACTTAATTTTAAATATGTTTTTTACTTCATCGCATTCATTGTGCAAATTCATTGAAAAAATACATTTTGACAATAATATTTATAAAAAGTGAAAAACATGACTAAAAATTTACAGAATTGGTGTACTACATATAATTGCAATTTACTTCATTTTAAATATTTTTTTTACTTCATCGCAGTCAATATGCAAATTCTTTGAAAACGACATACATTTTGACAGTAATATTTCTAAAAAGTGAAAGACATGACTAAAAATTCACAGAATCGACGTCGTATTATAATTAAAATCCGTTCAGATTCAATAAAACTATTATATCATTTAAAATTCTTACATAGAAATGATTAAAACCGACAAGCTTTCCTCGCAACCAAGCGTAAGCATTTTTTTAGTTCAATGTCAAAGTCATTTTGCAATTCCTACATAATATACAATAAAAGATTATAATTTCGTAAAAATTTTATATATATAATAAAACTAGATAAAATTTCCTACAAATTAAAAAAAAATAAATATAAAACATCGATAAAATTATTAAGCTTCAAATTTTTGCATATGTGACTGAAAAAGCTTTCAAACTCCATACATCTAATATTAAATTTCGAATGCGACTTTGTACGTAAGATTTGAGTGGTTGAATCCATGACGTTAAATTTAAATAAAATATTTACTATTTAGATTAGCCATGTTTAAGCAATTTATATTACAAATACCGAGCGAAGCCGGGTAAAACCACTATATAATATATTACACAAAAAAAATCAAAATTATCAAATCAACTCAAAAACAACCAAGTATATATAAAGCGACGTCAAATTCAAAACTTTGACAGAAGTTTGACAGCACGTCAAAAAGTATCCCGAAAAAAAAAAAAAAACAAATTTTCCGCGAAAAGTTAACACGGGTGCGATACGAGTTTTCCGCCTACCTTTGACAGATGTCGAATGGCGAAGATATCGAGACTCAGTTGCAGTTGCAGTTGCAGTTGCAGCGATGCAGTGGTGGGTGTGTGTGTGTGCGTGTGTCGTGTGGTGTTGATGAGAGACAAGCGCACGGCCCGGCGTCCCGCCAGCGACTGCGGCACGTGCGGTGGGGCCACGTGGCGAGCCGCAAGCAACAAGTGCCCGAAAGGGGGCACGCGCGCAACACACACCACACACACCCACACCCACACCGTCGATCTCATTGCGGGAAAAACGACCGGAAATTATACCCAACATCCCCCTCCACCATTTCCACGTCTCGGTATCGCGATACGGCGTGTACTCTGCGAGCTATGGCAAAAGCCCCAAATAGCCCCGTCGAATATCCCGTCAACAATTTTTTTAGTTCCAAGTTTTCAAACACGAACTTAGAGCAATTATAAGCGCAGTAATTTTACTAAATATTGATTTGTACAACTAGCCGGCGTTGCTCGAAGAAGAACACATGCATGAAAAGGGGTATCCGGACATGTACCCCCTGGACACATACCCCCCGGACACATACCCCCCGGACACATACCCTTGGTCAAAAACCCCCTGGACATTAAACTCCCGTGCAAACCCTTCTCCCCCCCCCCCCCGGGTAAAGGATAATTGATAGTATCTTTAATAAAAAGTCAGTATCAATTCTAATTTATTTCAACTAGAAAAATACAGATATTAATAATACATATGTTTATTAGATTCTTAAAAATAATCAATAATCAATAATAAAAATCAGTAATCAATGTGCAACTAGCCGGCGTTGCTCGGAGAAGACATTAAACCCCCGTGCAAACCCTCCTCCCTCCCCCCCCCCTCGGGTAAAGGATAATTGATAGTATCTTTAATAAAAAGTCAGTATCAATGCTAATTTATTTCAGCTAGAAAAATACACATATTAATAATACATATGTTTATCAGATTCTGAAAAATAATCAATAATCAATAATAAAAATCAGTGATCAATGTGCAACTAGCCGGCGTTGCTCGGAGAAGATATTAAACCCCCGTGCAAACCCTCCTCCCTCCCCCCCCCCTCGGGTAAAGGATAATTGATAGTATCTTTAATAAAAAGTCAGTATCAATGCTAATTTATTTCAACTAGAAAAATACAGATATTAATAATACATATGTTTATCAGATTCTTAAAAATAATCAATAATCAATAGTAAAAATCAGTAATCAATGTAGCCGGCGTTGCTCGGAGAAGACATTAAACCCCCGTGCAAACCCTCCTCCCTCCCCCCCCCTCGGGTAAAGGATAATTGATAGTATCTTTAATAAAAAGTCAGTATCAATGCTAATTTATTTCAGCTAGAAAAATACACATATTAATAATACATATGTTTATCAGATTCTGAAAAATAATCAATAATCAATAATAAAAATCAGTGATCAATGTGCAACTAGCCGGCGTTGCTCGGAGAAGATATTAAACCCCCGTGCAAACCCTCCTCCCTCCCCCCCCCCCCTCGGGTAAAGGATAATTGATAGTATCTTTAATAAAAAGTCAGTATCAATGCTAATTTATTTCAACTAGAAAAATACAGATATTAATAATACATATGTTTATCAGATTCTTAAAAATAATCAATAATCAATAGTAAAAATCA
The DNA here is from genome assembly GCF_051622035.1 of Arctopsyche grandis. Lineage (NCBI taxonomy): Eukaryota > Metazoa > Arthropoda > Insecta > Trichoptera > Hydropsychidae > Arctopsyche > Arctopsyche grandis. The sequence goes on along the minus strand of NC_135363.1, from coordinate 6,522,516 downwards.
GTAATCAATGTAGCCGGCGTTGCTCGGAGAAGACATTAAACCCCCGTGCAAACCCTCCTCCCTCCCCCCCCCCCTCGGGTAAAGGATAATTGATAGTATCTTTAATAAAAAGTCAGTATCAATGCTAATTTATTTCAGCTAGAAAAATACACATATTAATAATACATATGTTTATCAGATTCTGAAAAATAATCAATAATCAATAATAAAAATCAGTGATCAATGTGCAACTAGCCGGCGTTGCTCGGAGAAGACCACGTGCGTGAAAAGGGGTATCTGGACATGTAGCCCCTGGACACATACCCCCCGGACACATACCCCCCGGACACATACCCTCGGTCAAAAACCCCCTGGACATTAATAAAAATTGTTTAAAAATATTAATAAATAATGAATTATTTTAAATTAATAAATAAGAATAAATTAAGTATGGTAGAGCATATTGAATTTCAATTTATATACAATATTTAATTTCAATTTATTGTTGTAAATAGAATAAATATCAATTTAATAGATTTTCAGTTACCAGTTAGCGTTTGCGTTCTGTGGTATTGAAAGTTAATTTTAATAGAAGTATATATTATTGCTATATTATTAATATTATATTTTAAATATTTTTAGACTATCCATGATGGAATTCGTAAAATCGAGAAATGGAAAAGAAAAAGAGATTAAAATAAAATTGATTTTGGAGTTTTGTATATTTTAAATTATTATTATTGATTACTGATTTTTTATAATTGATTATTGATTATTTATAAAGAATCTGATATGTGTATTATTAATATCTGTATTTCTGAATCTGTATTTTTCTGGCTGAAATAAATAATTAGCATTGATACTGACTTTTTATTAAAGAAACTGTCAATTTTTATCCTTTACCCGAGGGGGGGGGGTTGCACGGGAGGTTAATGTCCAAAGGATTTTCAACCGAGGGTATGTGTCCGGGGGGTGTGTCCAGGGGGTAAGTTTCCTAGATCCGTGAAAAGGATGTGATATGTATTGAAAGAGTTCAAGGAAGAATATCAAAAATGCCTTCCGAATTCAAATCACTTTCAAACGATATGAGATTGAAAATAATGAATCCCTCCATTACGGATTGCATACCGGTTTATGTATGTATATATTATTCGTTTTTCCCGCAGGAAAGATGGGTAGACGGAATTAGGAAAATGTGTAGGGTGAGATGGATGACAGTTGCGCAAAACAGAGACGACTGAAAGCGTGTTGGAGAGGCCTTCATCCAACTGTGTATGGCGAGCGACTTTAGATGATGATATTATGCCTTATTTTCAAATAGAGTCGTTAATATTTGAAATCGTCTACCAAATGAATTGATCATCTCCCAAAAATTAAATGGGTTTTATAATTCTTTTTTTCGGCTTATTCGTATCGTATTTTTTTTCATTTCTCCTATTTTTGTTATTATATTTTATTATTGATAAATCTTTTGGTCCGTGAGCGGACTTTTGGCGAAATCGGACGCTTGGCTGAATGAACATTAGGGCAACGGCTTTTTGGCCGAACGGACATTTGGCCAAACAAACATTAGGCCAACGGACCTTCGGCCGAACGGGCATTTATTTAATTGTGTATAGATATTACCCAAAACTCAATAAAATCATAAAAATTATTCAGAAATCACCTCGACCTCATTAATATTTGATAAATTTAAACAATTAAAAATTTCATTCGGCCAAATCTACGTCGGTGTAATTTCCGTTCGGCTAATAGTCTGTCAACCCTTTGTGTTCATCAGCTTTGCCGCCACTCCCAAATATTTTTAAATAAATATGTTAAAATTTTGAGACTAAATCTGAACTTTAAATCTGGGCTTTGCTTTGCAAAACCGACCTTTTCCAGGACTCCTGGGCTTTTAAAAGCTTTTATTTTTTTTATATAAGTTGGGAAAAAACCTTCAAAAGACACCTTCCAAGACAACTCGAATATTTAAATGGATCTTCAAATTGCCAAGTTTTGCTCGGGTGTTTTTCGAGTATTCAAACACCCAAGCCTTTCAAAATAATACTGCTGTCTTTATTAGGATACCGTAACAGCACTTTGATCCAAAGCTCTAAACTCTTCTAAAACCCATCTATAGATCCGCTATGATACCAATGGTACTTTAAGGTAATATACCAAATTTCGTAGGATTTAGTTGAAAACTGCGGATTTTTTTATCGGACAAAAATATTTATAAACACACAAAATTTTATTGTAAACAATTCCAAAATTTAAACAATAATAGAAACCAAAATAATCATCTCCTGTCAGAATTTGCTGGTTAAATCTGACAAATTTATTGTCAGATGATTACACCTAACACTTTTCAGCAACTTCACATCCAGTGAGAAGTTGCTGAAAAGTTTGGCATTCGTTGATTAAATGCTTAACGATAGCTGTAAAAAAAAAACGTGCAAAGAAAGTGAGAATTTATTTTTTTTTAAGACTTTCAATGAAAATATCTACATAATAGAATTACGTCTGAATAATAGAACCTTTTTGGACAATATTGAATAATCTTTAAATTAATTATTCGATAAAAACCAATCCACTTGGAGGAAATTATATTACGACAACTTTTCTTATATATGTACCCATATACATATACCCAATACACCTTATTCCGTCAATATACAATATACCTAATACACCGTATTGACAGTAGGAAAACTCTAAATTTCGCTTCCAATTGGTCTTTAGCATACCCGAACGTTTAAATACGGGAATCTTATTAGTCAGAGCTTATTTGCTAACTATGTACAATATTAAAACTCATCAACCTATTTTGACGTAAAAATACGTCTTTTTTTAAGAATACGTATCAGCAAAATATGGAAACTCTCTTTCATAGTAATAGTACATACATACATTAATCGCTGAATAGAGCAAGAATAACGACTTCTAATCAGTTGGCCCAATGATTTACAGTAAGTATTTTAGTTTTCATTTTTGCAAGAAATCCTATACTATAGGATACATCGTTCTACATTTACACACTTCAACCCGATTACTTTTTGATTCGATTCACTATAACTAGTCAAACTATCACTTTCAATATCATTCCGAATTGGAATTTCCGATTCATATACCTATGTACTCTTAAGGCGCAAACACACAGAATCATACGGCACGGCATGTCTAGGCAAACTCCAGCTGTGATTGGGCGTCTCTAATACCATTGTCAATTCTTACAATCTTATTATTACGGTAAGTTGTTCATACATTTCTTTAAATATGGGAATCACCTTTATCGATCACTATCAAATCTATGTACATATACATATGTCTTCAATACAAGGAAAATACATAACTAAAAACACTCCGGGGGGTAATTTTTAGCTTGGCATAGATCAGGTGTGCTAGCGTTTTTTTTACTAGCCTCTTATCAAATTGCTTTCGATTTTTTCGTCTGACGATATTTGGGTTCTTATCCACACTCTTCCAATCGTTTTCAATCTTTGCCATTTTGCTCGGTTTGGTTATCAATATATGTGAAAATCACATCCGCCATTACGATGGTGAAAAAAAATCGTAATAGACACGTTTGAAAATACTACATTTTCGTTATCGGTGACGTCTATTACTACATGTGCAAAACTATCTAAGAAAAAAGACGTGCCGCCGCGTACCATTGTGTGTTTGCGCCCTTAATCCTTACACTAAAGTTTTCTTTGATGAATTTATTTATTTAAAAACTCATGGCATGCTAACGTTTTTTTACATGTGATACAGATCCAATACAAGCAATATACATAAGCATATTATACAATGCGAATTCATACAAACATCAACAGTGATATCTATGGAGAAATTTTTGCAGCATTTTATAAACAAATTCGCGAACCGCTGAATAACTTGAGATTAGTAAGAGAAATACGAAAGGAGATGCCAATTTTACAGGAACGGTTTCAATGAAAAACAGAAAAATTGGCAAACTCTCATAAGAAACGATCGACCTGGAGTCACAAACCAAGGTCTGGCCAGCAGCGGGACTTTAGTAGGACTCGAACCCATGACCACTCTGCTCGAAAGCATAATATACTAACCACTAGTCCACGCCGCTGGCTATGCTACGTCTACACATTCGGCGAACTACCTAAATTCGTATCATTACTAAAGTTCGGCGGGACCCAGTGCTATTTGGACAAGATAAGAGATATAAAAAATGACGTCTTAAACGAAGACCGTGTGAAACGTAAAGGAGGTTTGTAAAAAAATAGGTTCATCATTGTCTATTACTGTGACCGGAAAAATGCACTCGTGATAGTTGCACTCTCAAGACATCCAAACTTTCAAAGATGCTCAAGGAGAACTAACGCAATAGAATTTCACAAAAAAAGCGTCAAGGGGTATTTGTATATTGTCCGAGGGTGCTAACCTTTTTTTGTCGAATTCTATTGCGTAAGTTCTTTTTGAGAGCCTTTGAAAATTGGGACTTGTCGAAACTGCGCTACTATTCAGTGCAATTTGGTGCATCTTTCCGGGTACCGGAATACCAGCAGCATAGCTCGGTCATTAAGCTTCTGCTTAGCGTGGAGAGGCGGCGGGTTCGATCCCTGAGCCCGGGCTTCGAATTAAAATGAATTTTTCAGAGTATGCTGTTGGTTAGACCTTTTCCTATCAGAGTTTGCCAATTTTCTCTGATTTCATTGTTGAAACGGTTACCGGAAAAAAAATTGGTTAAAAATCCCTCCTATATACGATGTGTCACCTATAATTTGTTATTAATTAATGTACAATAAATAAGTTTGTGTACAAATTAATAGATGTCTCATTGATTTAAAAGTTTAACAGTGTCTCGTAATTCAGTGATTTATATAAAAAAAATGCTGAATTGTAATTTGTAAATTTGTAATTGGCCAGGAAGGCGCATTGGGCCTTCCTGGTATATATGTAAAAAATAAATGACAATGGCCAACTTTTTTTTTGCAATGTAATAGACAATGGTAAACCCATTTTTGTCCCAAATAGGACTGGGTCGCACCGATCTCAAATCATTGCTATTTGACTTGAATTTGCATGAATACTATTTGACAAATAAACCAGCAGATGCTTGAATGGTTCTTCGAACGTATAGAGATTTCGCAAAAATGCCAAGAGGCCCGTCTACACGTTCGGATATTCGGAGGAGATTCGGGATTCAAGTCTTTTCGGAACGTGCCGGATCGGAACCGCACATTCCGAGATGAAAGTATGGCAACCGGTGTTTATCGACTTGGCACGTACATACACACATACGAACAATGTACACGTGTACTAGACTTGTCAGACATTTTTTTTATGGACAAGTGCTCGTCGGATCCGTCAGTGGGATAAAAAACTCAACAGACGGACCCAAGTCGAGATTGTTGGCCATAATGAGGATGGAAAGATCCGGCACGGCCAGACACGCACAGGAACGAAGCAGACGACCGTGGCAACAGACGCCAACGTAATTCCACGGCGTTGAATAATTGCCGCACTTTTTTTTAACTTCGTCTTTATCCACAACGGCTCACAAAAATGCCACGAGATTACGAGACTGTCTTGCGGCCTCGTGAACTAGTGTCCGATTAGGAATGAAAAAAAACACCGACCATGTGTTTTACACTACAGACTTCTTCCTCGTTTGCTCGATGCTGAGCATCGTGGTCATCGATGTCTGGAATTTGATGGACGACCCGTCTCCACTAGTTCCCGGTTCTGTGCCAATTTGAAAGCAGCGTTAAGAGGGCTGGACACCAGCGCCTTGTCCATACAAACGTATTACACTTCTTCCTTCCTCAATTATGGCACTAGAGAAATTATTTTTTAATATTCTATGAATATATCCACCATTGGAATGCACCTATCATTTTATTTTTTTGATCAGCTATTTTTTATAGGAGCTAAGCGCCGCCAAACATCTATAAAATCGCTTCTTTTTTACACCCACGAAAACAGTCCAGCGTGCTTATTTAACGGTCGATTTAAAAAAAAATACGCGCATAGTTGCATAAAAAATATCTTTCTCATATCGATGATGATTTTTTTTTTAAATTGTTCCAGTTTTGGAGGAGAATATGAAACCTCGATTTTGTCGATTTAAAATACGTTTTATCTGGTCGAAGCGCAACTGTCGCATTCACTCAATATATACATATATTGATACATATTGTCGCATTCACTCAATATATATATCGAAGAAAGGAACGGCAACAAAATTAAGGTTTCGGGTGTACAGCCTTCTTAAGGGACGGTCTTTTCGGTACTTTGATTTGGTCTGACCATTTCTGGGAGATCGACCTCTCGTTCGCCTTCCCTCAAGCGTTCAGACTCTCCAAATTTTCCCGGCCATATGGCCAAAAAATTTTACTTACAAGCAGTGTAGTGCTAAAAAAAAGAACCAGGTCAGTGTTTAATTTTTACGACCCCCCCTCCTCCCTGATATTTTCCTTACGAAATTTTTTTTTCCTAATATTAAAACTTGTTGAAATTATGATGAATTTTTTTATATTTTATAAAAACTTCCATAATGCATCCTCTTCAACATCTTTGATTTTGCAAAACAGCAACATTTGTGAATTTAGAGATGACTATCCATTTAAGCTGAGTTCCCTCATTTTATCTATCCTCAAGTGCGTAATGGTCAATAGTTCAAAAAATGTTTTCTTTCGAAGTTTTGGGTGGTTTTAGATAAAAAAGCCAATAAATTTCATTAAACGTCCTTTAAGTTCTGAATATGTTCAGATTACTATTCGATTGTGGTCATCGAGTGTTAGAACGGGAGTCTGTTCACAATATTTGGAATACAAAATTTTATGTGAAATTTTAGTTAAAATGTTTTTTAATTGTACTCGAAAAACAATGTTTACATATATCAATCAAAGTGCCAAGGTGCCGCCTTGGCACTGGCTTTGGCACTTGACACCTGGCTCAAAAAGAAATACCAGAGCGGCGACCTGGCCCGGCTACACCACTGCTTGCAAGCAACACTAGACGCAATTGTTGTGCATAGCTCTAAAGCGGGGTAAACATTGAATGTCAAAAAAATAAAGTAGATGATACTTAGTAAGTTGATTCATAATACGGAAAACTCTCGAAAAATTGACAACGGATTTTCGTTCTTCTCATAATAGAGCGGTCCTTTCGTGTTTTTACTAGACTGACCATCACCGTTTTCACCATTCCTATTCTTCTGCGGATTGGCATCCTCCTTCCCAAGAAGGTCAAGATCAAGGCACCTAGGTAGACGAAGTCGTCGACCTCCTCATAGTCTTTTAGAGCGTTAGACATTATGACAGTCTCAATTCTGTCATCGAATAGGATTTTTGTATAAAATCTAGACCCAGGTGTCTACTCTCAATTTCTATTCTGCGAAGTATTCCAACGACCGTCATCTCGTCCGTGAATCTTATGTTAGAAATCTTTCTGTCGCCTCTTCTTATTCAAACTTCCCATCCGTCAAGTACTCTTCTCATTGTGTATTCCCCGTATATTAAAAAGATCAGGAGACAATTTATCGGACGCCTTTTTGGACTTGAAATTCTAAAAGAAACTCTTATTCTTACACATTATGTACATACATATACACTACAAACTATAGAAGTAAAATTCCCTTACACAAAATCTACAAGAGATAAGAGACTAAGTTTGTCAGATAATTATCGAGGGAGTTGAGAGCAAATAGGAGAAAAAGGTGGGGCGATAGAGTGCTTTTCCAATTGTTGAATTTTAATTTGATACATCATTTCATGATGCTGCAGAGAAATTCACTACCGTTAAAAAGAATTTTTGAATAAGTTTTAACACTATTATCAAGCTATCACTCTCAATGTTTCAAAATAATGCTTATGCATGTATGTATGTATGCAAATACACTAAAATATTATGTGTTCTGAAAATAATCATAAGCTTCGATCGTTTAATTCTTTAAGTATAGATATTTTTTAAATGAATATTATTACTAACCAAATTAAATTAAATTGTAAAATAGAAAATGATCAGTAGATCAGTAGCTATTAAAATAGATGTATTGTGAACATAATTTCGTAATAATAAAAAGCATTTAAAAATCAAAAATGAATATTATATAACCAGCAGCATAGATCAATGTTTATCGTATACTGCTTTCAATTGTGTGGACACGGGTTCAATCCCCGGCTATGCTGTTGGCCAGACCTTGGATAAGTGACTCTAAGGTCAACCGTTTCCTATCAGAGTTTTCCAATTTATTCGATATCATTGACACAGGGTTTCCAAAAAAATTGACAACCCTGTCCTCGTTCTCGCAAAATTCCAGTTTACAGATTTATAAAATGCTGCCAATTTGTACATAGATGTCGCGAAAATTTCAAGCTTTTCAGCATCTCGAAATTCGGCGATTTAAAAAAAATTTTTTAAGTAAAACTTATTTACAGGCGATATATGTATGTATGTACATATGTAATAAATTATCTCAGTACTAAACTAGAAAAGCATTATGACTAATATTCTATTTAACTACCTGTTCTAAGAATAAATACACGAATTCAAAATAGAATCCATATTATTGTACAAGAATTTATTAGTTTTTTTTTTTTCAAAACGATTCCTGTTTCTCGAATACAAAAGTTTTGTGTTGACGTTTCATGTTGGGAATTTGCATGCGGTTCCGCAAATTTAGGCAAATTTTAATTAACGGTTTTGTAAATACATATGTACGTCTTAATTAGTAATAGCCAAGTCGTTGCAAACATATTTTTGTACATAATATTTAAATTTATATTTAATTAATTACTGTTTAGTCAATTCATTTACATTTTACATAATATTAACCATGAACAATGTCGTTATAATTCAATAATAAAGTATACTGATTGCGGAAATTCAATGGAAAATAATGGAACAATTATATAAAACGACATTCCTTAATAAAAGCATCATAATATCATAGATCTGATTTAATTTACCATAATAGTATCGGTTTTGAATGACAACTCTACGATTAGGCCGGCTATCATTAAGACAGACAGCATCATATGAATGCATGCAAAGAATTTCAAGTATTTGAATCAGGAATAAAATATAATATAATATAATGTGATATAATTCAGTATAATAATTGATAAAATCGAATAATTTCATTATATGATAAGATTTTCATACAGTCCTATCTATGTATGTATATTTAATCAGTAACCAAATTTAAATTATTTTAGTCAGTCAATGAATAATCAAGGATCAGTAAATAAAAAAACAATATCAGGACATTCAAGTCAATTATTGCAATGATCAGTTATATAAACATACATCGATTGCTTAGTAATTAAATGAAATGATCAGTTTATTTTGACAATTGGTTAGTAATTCGATATATGAACGTCTATTGTGCTATTACGCATAATAAAATAATATTTAGTTTATTTTCAGTCGAAAACACGACAGATTTTCTAATAAAAGAGTTAACGTATTTACTGACCAAACTGATATATTGCTCTTTAAATTCGTATTAAGTTACTGACCATCTATAATTATAAGTTAACTCTCGAACCCAGAGCATATTATTATATAGCATAATATTACAGCATAATGCAACATTGTTAAACAAAAAACTATTTATTTCATACATATTTTTGTGCGAAATTTTGAGAATATTCTCTTATTTAAATTATAAATTGTGACGCTAATAACTAATAATACTTAACAATGATTTGCTATAAATGCAAAAGTGTTGTGTTGTTGACTAATTATGTGCTGTGCGAGCTTTGTGAAGAACCTTTCCACCATGATTGTGTGGGGATTTCGGAAACAAAATACAAAAAAATGACGTCAAAGAATAAGGAAAAATGGCGATGCGTTTCTTGCCGTATCCATCCTAACCCCCTTCCGCCGTCTCAGTCCTCATCACTAATGCTCAGTTCTCAAGATTCAGTCATCAGTCCTCAGCCATCTTTATTTGATATACTTAATGAAATTAAATGCTTTCGAGCAGACTTTAATACCATGAAAAATGAGTTTGAAAACATAAAATCTGTAATCACAGACATAAACAATAAATTATTCACAATAGAGGCTAAGTCTGATGAATTTGATGGGAGACTAACCACTGCTGAAAAGAAAATTTCCTGCTTTTCTGATGTAAATAAAGGTTTAATTGAGGCGCAAAATACTATTGTTGAACTGAAACAAGAAAACAATCTGCAAGATCAATTCTCTAGAAAAAACAATGTAGAAATATCCGGCATACCTATGAAAAAGGGTGAAAATCTAGTGTCTATATTATATGACTTATGTGCTATTGACACCATACACAGATATTGACACCATACACCGTGTGCGGCCGTACCCGTCCCAGGGCGTTGCAGGTTCACAGCAACAGCAACAGCGAGAGGGCAACAGCGATGTGAGTGTGCGCACGTCATCAGTGGTCGTACCTCAGTGGTCACTCAGCGCCGTCGTAAGGAGCTGCTGATGGCGGCCGTGCGCGCCCGCCGCGGCATCACCACCAACGACATCAATATTCCAGGCCCGCCCACCACCCTATACGTAACGGATCACCTTACACCAACGAATAAATTATTATTGAAGCGAGCACGCCAATTGAAAACTGAATATAACTACGCCTACTTGTGGGTTAAAGATTGCAAGATCATGATTAGAAAAAGTGCGAGCTCCAATATCATACAAATCTCAAAAGAATCAGATCTTTGCAAAATCAAATGACTAAGTGCAATATTAAATTTTAATAACCTAATAATTATCTATGCATTTATTGTCTACTGGTCTGCATCACATATTATAATGTATGTGCAAACAATTATGTACGTATGGCTATATAATTTATTATTTTTATTATTACTATTTAACTATGCTATTTACATATATTTTACTCATAAACTAAAAAAGGTACGAGTTCATTTTTATATTTGTGTCCATGTATACCTTTGCATTTCAACTGGTATCACCAAGGATGGTTTGCTTAATAATTCCATATCTTTATCTGTGTATGCAGTTATGTGTATGTTTATATGCATATATCTATTTTCATTTATGCATATGGATATTTATATTTATATCACTACGTGCTCTATCTACTTCCTTTTTTACAATGTCTTCTAATCGTCTTGTCATTTATTATCAAAATGTCAGAGGTCTCCGAACTAAATCTGACTCTTTTCTTCAAAATGTATTAGTTAATAATTATGATATTATCTGTCTATCAGAAACTTGGCTAAATGACTCATTCAATAATAGTGAGTTTTTTGATGCCAGATATCAGGTGTTTCGACGTGACAGAGATTATTCTCTTCATAACCAAATATTTGGTGGTGGTGTAATCATAGCTGTGAAAAATAATCTACCCTCTGTCATTCAAAATAATTGGTTAACTTCCACAGAAGACCTTTGGATTACTATTACCACTAAATTTTTTAAACTAAATATCTGTACTGTCTATATTCCTCCTGGTAATTCTCACCAAACTCTATTAGTTACCCATTTAAATAAAGTATCTGATCTAATAACCAATTATCCAGAGGATCGATTCATTTTACTCGGTGATTACAATCTTCCCACTATTGATTGGACAAATACGACTCAAATCTGCATCTATTTCCTTCCAATTGTATTAATTTTTCTTCCCTTTCCTTTACTCAATTCTTATCTTATAATAAACTATATCAATACAATTATTTATCAAATACTAATAATCGTATTCTTGACCTAGCTATTAGTAGTTTCCCCTTATATATTTCTCGTGCTGACTCTACGCTAATCCATGAAGATTCTCATCATTTATCCTTTTGCATCTCAATAATTTACAACAAATCTTCACCCTTGAATTATAATTATAATAAAACTTTCCTCTTTAGAAAAGCTGACTATGCTACAATTATTCCAATTTTAAGCGATATCAATTGGAATTCACTTTTGTCCAATTTAAATATTGATTTAGCTTGTAAAAAATTTTACGATACCTTACAAAATATTATTGAATGCCACGTCCCTTTTACTCTTAAATCTAAACGTACCAAATATCCCCCCTGGTTTACATCGTCTCTTATTAAAATAATAAAAGAAAAAAACAAATTCCATAAAAAATTTAAAATTTATTCAAATCCCTTAGATTATCAAAGTTTTTCACTATTAAGAGCTCGAATTAAAAAATATTCTTTAATCTGCTTTAGAAATTATATTTCTCTTATTCAAAATAATATTAAAACTAATCCCAAATCATTTTGGTCATATATAAATTCAAAAAAAAATACCTCCTCTTCATATCCTTCCGTAATGTATTATGGAAATAAGTCGGCTTCACATGGTTCTGAAATCTGTACCATTTTTGCTGACTATTTTGACTCCACTTTCAATAGTGATTCTACCATTAACCTTTCTATCTCTAATACAGATACTTCTTCTTGTAACTTATCTACTTTTCATTTTGACTTATCTACTGTACTCAGTCACATCAACTCTCTCAATGTTAATCTTGGTGCGGGTTGTGATGGTTTGCCTTCTTTTTTCCTTGTTAAATGTGCTGTCCCATTATCTCTTCCCATAACAATCCTTTTCAATCTTTCTATGTCGAACGGTAAATTTCCTGACTATTGGAAATTATCTTACATCACCCCTATTTTTAAAAAAGGTGATAAGAATCTTATTGAGAATTACCGTCCTATATCTAAACTATCTGTCATTAGTAAAATCTTTGAAAAAATTATCTATAATTTCCTTTTCTCCAATTTCAAAAACTACATTATACCTGAACAACATGGTTTTTTTAAGGGGAGATCGGTAGAGACTAACCTGCTTAATTTCACTAGTACTCTCACATCTTATATGGACAAACGAATCCAAATAGACGTCGTTTATACGGATTTCTCTAAAGCTTTTGATAAAATCAATCACAACCTTTTACTCAATAAACTTTGGTCCCTCGGAATCCGAGGAAATTTATTTCGTTGGATCTCTTCGTATATACTAAATCGTCACCAAATCATAATTCTCAATGGTTTTAGATCATCACTTAGACATATTCCTTCCGGTGTCCCACAAGGGTCGCATTTAGGTCCCTTATTCTTTTTACTCTATATTAATGATATCTCATACATCTTCAAACATTCCTTTATACTTCTTTACGCTGATGATTTAAAAATTTACAAACCTATATACACCATAGACGATTGTCATAAGATACAAGAAGATCTAGATAGATTCTCTATATATTGTTTAAATAATGATCTTTTTATTAATCTAGAAAAATGCTCTATTTTAAATTTCACTAGAAATAAGTCAATTATTACTAATCAATATCAATTAAATCATTCAATCCTTAACACGTCATCTTCTATTAAGGATCTTGGTGTAATACTCAATAATAAACTAGATTTCTCTGAACATATTTCTTTTATTACCAACAAAGCATTTAAATCTCTTGGATTCCTACTCCGCTCAACAAAACCCTTTAATGATCCTTATGTACTAAAATTACTTTATTTTTCCTTTGTAAGGTCTCACCTTGAATTTGCCTCAATTATCTGGTCACCTTTTTATTTATCCCATATTAATTGTATTGAGAAAGTTCAACTTAAATTTATTAAATCCTTACGCTACCTTTTTCCTACCTATACCCATTCTACTGTTTCCGACATTTTAAAAATCCTTTCTTTTAACAATCTTTCTGTCAGGCGACGACATTCTGATGCTATATTCTTCTTTAAGCTCATAAATGGTTTCCTTGATTGTTCTGATTTACTGAATAAGGTTAATTTCAGAATCCCAGTTCGATACCCTAGACGCGTTACACTCTTTTCACTTGATCCTTTCAATACTAATTCCCAAAAATATTTTTATCTGCAGCGCGTTTATCGTATGTTTAACGGAGAGCTGAATGAGGTTGATCTGTTTGGTATTTCCCTACATCAATTCAGGTCTAACATCAAGAGAATCTTGACCGATTGATTCATTTTTTCTTCTATTCTATTTTTCCAATATTTCCATTATTTTTATACTTTAGTTTAGTTATGTAATGTGCTATTTAATCATATTATAGCTTTCATTCCTTTCCATTTCATTTGTTTATTTTGTATTTACCTTTTTCATTTGTTTTTTATATTTGTAAATTTCAATTTCTTCTTATATTCTATCTTATAACCTTTTCCAAATATTTTAATACTATAGTTTAATTATGCAATGTACTACATATTTTGTCATGCCTTTATTCTTTACTTTTTAATTTGTTTTCCTTATATTTATCTTTTTCATTTTTGTAAAAATCTATTATTGGACTCGGGTGTTACATATATTATTTATTTACTTTTTGTGTTTTTTATACCTATCTCTGTACATCCTGTCTGTTGATTTTTCAATTAATAAAATAAAATAAAATAAAATAAAATAAAATAAAATAACTGCGAAAATTTTGCTGCCTTTCTTGATTAAATTTCATTACTTGTCATTTTCTTTTTAAAAACATGACTTTCAATACCAAAAAAGACAAATATGATCGATTAGATCACGGATATATTTCTACACGGTCACCTTGTCGTATGATTGAGCATTTTCGTTCCCGATTACACAATAAATCCATTGAGGGGCGCTAGCTCGAGATTGGCGGTCGGGAAACGCGTGCCAACAATGCGAGCTATTTTCCGAGGAAAATCTTCGGGAAATTGCTAGCGCAATTTCCAGTGGCGTGCGCCTCGACTTGATACATTATTATTTGCGGCCAACACACGTCGACAATGACCTAATAAATGGGTTCGTTCAACCGACACCGACCGAGAAAACATAATAATTCATAGCGTGTGTGCCCGCGGGAAAATTTCGTTCGCGATGCGTTTCAATTTTCTTCTTATCCATATTCGCGACATCAAAACACATTATTCACTATTATGAAAACGAAAACACACATAGTAATTACTAAATTTGTAATACAGTAAATAATATATATACCATACATTCAACAATTCTCAACATCGCTAAAATACATTCAATATTATTGAATATGTATACCAATTATCTCTGTATCAAAGCGATAAGTTTATAAATTTTTTTACTTGTCAATTTCTTTTGC